>NC_051311.1:28404729-29654729 GCF_015220235.1 Choloepus didactylus | reverse complement strand
TCATGTTTCAAACTAAACATGGATATTTATTCTTAGCTAGAAGTGCCACTTTTAGGCTGCCATTTTTCTTTTCAGGATCAGGACCTGATATAAAAGCATCTGTTCGGTTGTGAACCAAGAGAAGAAAACAGGGATAAAAGGGCTAGGGAATCAATATTACCCTTGAAAGCAGAAGAACCAGGATGTTTTCAGCTGTGATCCATAAAAAATAAGTTAAAAAAGAAACTCAGAATATCTATACTTTACCTGAGCCTAAATTAAAATTTTAATGTGAATATGCCAGGACATATTTATTTATATTGCAATAGTTACCAGTTCATAATCACAGGCATAGCTATAGAGGTCAGAGTTTTCACCCCAAATTTATGTAAGGTGATGTGACAAAAGGTTTTATTTTTTTTCTTTAGTGTTTGCAAATTTTTTATGGAAAATCTAGCAAGACTAAAATTTTAAAATAATCTATCCTGGAAAATCTAGGGCATGTGATAAAGTACATGTGAACTCATGGAAACGAAAAATCTAATTTTACCTAAGAAACTAATTGCCCTCAATTTTTATGCTTCCCTGTAATCTAACCAAATAATGTGCTTTAAAATCAACTAATCCATAAGTTAACAGGGCTCCAAAGTAAATTTCCCTTTATTTACTCTCCACAATTTCTCAACACTCCAGAATCAGTAATATCTTAAATATTTCTCTCTCCCATCACTGACTATCCAGAGGAAATCAAGTTATGATTTCCGAGAGTGATTCATAACAAGTATTAAAGAGGTAAAGGGATGTTGGGGGAGGGGGTTCTAGCACCTCTCAAAATCATACCACTTAAGGAAGCTATATTTTCCACACCAAAAATCATGACCACTGATTTGCCATTGCGTCTGATGAGGGAAGAAGAGACTGTTGGTCTAGGGTCTGTCCTGAAGAATTGGGAACATATGAGTGCCTTGCATATGGAGTGGAGGCTCTGAAGAAAAATCAAGAAAGGTCTAGAGGTTATAAAAAGGCTCTAGCAGAGCATAGAGCATACACCATCTTTGTGCTTTTTTTACTTAAGGTTTTTTTTTTTTTTCAATTAGGTGGTGTGGAACCATCACCACCAAGGTCATGCCATTGTCATTCCTGGATATTTAGAGATTTGGTTGTTGGTGACTTCGGTGATGATGCCTATAAAGCAGTTATCTTTTGGTTGATTAAGGCAGCTTTCACTGAGATTGGTGTTAGGGAGAACAACATGAAACGGGTGTGCTGTCTGCAAACTCTATTTCTGTTTGATTCAGTACCATAAATGAACATGGAAAACTTGGCAAATAGACATTTGTTGCCTCTGTCACACATAAGGCAATCAATACTTGGTGCCTTGTGGGCATCTCACATACTGCTTTCTTTTATATTTCTCTTCAACTCTTCTTTTTTTTTTAATCTTCATTTTATTGAGATATATTCACATACCACGCAGTCATACAAAACAAATCGTACATTCGATTGTTCACAGTACCATTACATAGTTGTACATTCATCACCTAAAACTCTTCTTTTAATTCCGTTTTTCATGTGTTTCTGCCTCCTTCCTCCAACTAGGTTGTAAGTGATTGGAAGGAAAAATATTTACATTTGTTGAATCTCCCATAGTACCTAGCCCAGGTTTTGTCTTCAGCATAGTAAGAATTATGATTGATGGATGTTAACTCAAGCTTATCAGTTTTGGAAAGGAGAGAATGCTTTACCCACCATTTAATACCTCATAACAGAATACTTTCAGAAAATGGAAGATAGAAATTGACAGCTGAACTTTATTCTTGGTAAAATGTTAATAGTAGCAAATAAGAGTTAACATTAATTGGGCACCAACCGAAGTAGTGCTTATTGACCTGCTGATTGACCCTTGGGGTTTACATAGCTAGCTAGCCTGGAGAGGTACTTAGGATCTGATTCTGTCTTGAAAATTAGCCTAGTTGTCAAACGTGGCACACAAGGCTAGAAATTCCAAAGTTTTTATCTTGGCTTAGCGATGCCCATGATGACTTAGAGAATGATGACCCCAATTCCTATGGTGACTGTCTCAATTCCTACAGTTAGGAACCTTCTATGTTCCAGTGCGAGGCAGTGCTGCCTTCGAATATACTGATTTTATATTTAACGTCCATCAACACTCACCATGCACCCAAACTTGGCCATGCACCCAAACTTGGCTGCCATGTTACTGGAAGTTTTGGTTTAGAATCTAGTGTTCTGCATCTTCCAGGCACATGCAGCATTTGGCAGCGACACGTGGAAGCTGCTATTGGGAGAAAAGGACATAATTCTTCAAGTGTATTCTAAAAATGTGAAAAAGGAATGGAAAATTGCTAAGTCCCTAAGCAAACCCTCAACTGTCTAGTTCACACCTTGGAGAGATTTCTTTTCCTCATAAAAGCTGTCCTGAGGCTCCTTTTAATCTGATTACACTGCTATATATTTGCACCCATGTAAGCTACAGTGTGATGGGCTACAGGGTCTATGTCTCCTTGAGAAAGTGCAGAGACCCTTGTTCCCTTTTAGGGATTCCTCTGGACCTAGAGAAACCTTTTAACCCTTTACAACATTAAATTTATATACACATACTTAAGGAATATAATTTCTACATCCTATGTGCATTGAGAATAAGCAAAGCATAATTTTCCATAAGCAATGTGTTGACTCTGTAAATGAGGACAATCACCACTTACTTACAAAAGAAGTAAGACTTCTTTTTTTTTTAACCTAAATACAGATCCATGAATAACATCCTTCCTGCCATCACTGCACGTTCATCATTTTTAAGCAGTGTGGTGCAGTAAAAGAAAAAACTTTTGAATTATACAGATCTGGGTTTAAAATCTGACTCTACCTCCTGCTAAATGTGTGGATTTGGATAAGTGAGTCAGGCTCTCAGGGCGTCATTTTCTTCATGGGTAGAATTAGACTAATGATTTGTTCATCTCAGGGTTGTTATGTGGATTGACGAGTCACACATCTAAAGAGCCTGCCCAGGGTCTAGCATATAATAGATGCTCAATAAATGTTACTTTCTTTCCTTTCCCCCTTTCATTTCCTTACAGTTACCTTGGACTTAAATGTCATTCTTTACATATAGGCATGTTTGTCTTTCACTTTTGAAGTAGCTCATCTTCAGCTCCCATTTGGCAGGTGAGAGGCATCTTCACAGATTAAAATGTATTTTCTGGAGAAAGATTATCTGTCATACACGTATCATGACTTACAGGGATCTGAAGAGTTGACGATTTCCTTTACTGCCACATTTTTTCCTTCTCCCTATACTCAACCTCCCCAAACAGCTAGTCAACACCAGCCAGAGTTGAATGCCTCTGGGATATAACATGTTGGGTCACTAGGTGTTAGGTTAGTCTTAAATTATTTTAGAAACACTGAAAAAGAAATAAAACTTTGCAAAAGCCAAACTAATATTCCTAATTTAAAATTTATTAGAATATAAATACTATTCATTTTTGAGATCAAAGCAGTAGAGAGCCTTACAATTTCAGAAAAGAAAGTTATATGCTATCCAGTCCAAAAGCCACCCAAGATGAATGTTCTGTGTGAAAGGCCCGTGGCTGACAATGTCTCAGCCACTCTCTACTATCACCACAGGAGGGAGGGATCCCCCACTCTGCGACAAGAGGGGATGGAAGTAGCTTCACCGCTCCCCACCCCATCTGACAGCACCTCAGTATCTGAAGATGGTCTTTCCTGCCTTTTTACCCCAAGTCATTCTTGCCCTTTTGGCTTTTCCTTCTATGATTTTGAAAAATCCTATTACCCTGCAGTCGTCTGGTTTTCGTTTTTTAAATGTCACCATCCTTTGAAATCATGATCCTAAAACTGAACACGGTATTACAGAAATGTTCTCACCAGCTAAAGGAGTGTATAAGTATTTCTTCCTAAGATCTGAACATGACTTTAAATAATGTAGCCCAAGATTGTTCCTCTTTTTAAAAAAAAGATTGCATGATAAAATAACCCTGGATATTTTTCTCTTTTAAACATATATTATTTCTAAGCCTATTTACCCCTGACTAGTAAAACTGATTTCTGAACTTTTACTCAGGCTTTATATCTAACCCTCCAAACAGAGTAAAGACTAGATGTTTAACAGGCACTTGAGGACTTAATTTCAGGTACAGTTTCCTTTATATAATAACTTTGCTTTAAGAAATTCTTTATATAAATCAACTCTTTGGAAATCAAATTCTTAAAATGCATAATGCATACTCATAAAGAGGTCTGACCACTAGAGGGTGGTTTACAAAAAAAGAGAATCCATTTGTAAATGTTTATTTATTTTTAAATTCTGGGTTTTGTTTCAAAGCAATAAGCAGGTATTAAGCAGAGTGTCAGGGGAGGGTAAGCCCTTCCTCAGTATTGCCGATGGGAAGGGGCTGTCACAGCTCGTACACATGAAATTCTGCACTTGTGCTAAAGTTGAAGGGGACTACTGCTGCTGAGCGTCAAATACTCCAGTGTAGAGTGATTCTACATGTCCCATATTTACATAAAGACTGGAAGAGCAGCCCTTAATCCTTGTTCCAGTTCTCCTTCATTTCTAGAAGGGATGGGCCCACCTTCACGCTGTCCGTGGCGCTCTCTACACCGTTCTCCTACTCCTCCCTTTTTCTCAGCCCCACCCGCCCGGGGACCTCTCTAGGTTCTGACAACGACCATCTTCCTGTTGGAATGGCATCATTTTAGGTGCTCAGTGATGGTCTATTTTCTTCATAGCCATTGTCTATATTGCTTCCTTTCTTAATCAGCCCCATGTCACAGTCACTCTCACCTGGATTTGTTCACAATGGACAGAGAATAAATACCTGTTAATCAGTTCTAAATGATCCAGTTGACCATAAGATCTGCACTTAAAAGCTTAAGATAAAAGGAAGATGCCTTGTTATTTTCTGTAGCATGTGTTAAGTTCCTTGGTTAAAATTTACTATAGGCCATAAATCCAGACAGTGAGATGAGGAAACTTTAACTCTGACTCAGATATTGCCATGGCAGATATTGCCATGACTCAAATAGCCCATGACTCAGATATGGCCTGTTCTCTTTGCCACAGAGAACTTTGTTTCACATCAAATTTTATTCTTTAAAACACTTGTAAATCATTGTGATTTTTGAAAACTTCTGCCTTCTGTGGGAGGTTTCAAAGAAAGGTTTTGCTTCCTCTACATGCATTTTGCTTAGCTAGAAGCAGCAAAGATAATCTTAACTCTAAATTTTTAAAAATTCTGATTCTGTGACTTACGGACAATTACTAAATGAAGATCTATGCTTGATAAGATGCCAGTTTTCTGAAGTACATGATTTTGAAGTCAACTAATCAAATGTGACTATGCTAAAAAGCAAAACTCTTCAGTCCAACACTATACAGTTTTCATGCACAAATGGATTAACAAGCTTCAGTTAGCCAGAGCACTCCAATGCAATCTCAGGTCAGCATTCCCTAAACTGAGTTCTGCATAAAACTAGTATCTCTGAGATGGCAAACGATATGAAAAAAAAAAAACAAAAGAATGGTATCATGGTCAAAGAAGTTAGGTTTTAACAAAGTTAGACGAGTTTCTTTACTATAGGACTTCTCAGAGCCTTTAATAGATGAGTGTGGACAATGAAATTCTAGGGGTGGTGAACCTATTTACCATGAACTCTTCTTAGAGTATCTTGACTGTTACCATTTTGAGGAAACATTAGTGTTTCACAGAGCAATTTGATAAAGCTTAGTTGAGGCGCATCACAAATTATCTTGCACTTCATCTCACCATAAAGTTTGTCTCCATTTGTTTCCTTCAGAGACGTTTCCTTTCAATTTCAAGAATGTATGCTCTTTGATATCTCCAGAAACTCCCTAACATATCCAATGGATTGTAAATACTGATAAAATGAATTAAGTCCAAAAATAGCAGCTATTTGTAATAAACAGTAAGAAAGATTTTTCAGCCCTCCTATTTTCCAACCATGTGAACTTGGGCAAATTACTAACTTCTCTAAGCCTCATGGACTGTAAAGACTATATCACAACAAAAATCCATTGACAAAGAACCTTGTACATAGTAAGTGGTCAATGAACATGAGCAATTGTTGTTGTTAAGTGTAAACAATGCCCTTATACACATGAAATAATGTACTTGGAAAACTGGATCAAAAGGTTGGTAAAAATAAAATAACCCATATATGGGAGGTACTAAATGTCAAATGTAAATATATAAATTTTGGATAATGGGTAAAGAAGAATGAAAACTCGCTAGTGACATTAGAATTCTGTTGAAATTCCTTATTCCACCATAAAATTCAGAATATTCTTTGTTCTTTTGCCTAAGCACAAAATTCTGACATGAGCATGGTGTAGCAGAAATACTGCATTGAACAAAAGTCTTGGATCTATGACTACCCAATTAAGATTAGAAGGGGTAGAACCAGTACTAATGGATTTATGTTTCAAAGAGGCTATTTTGCATAATGTAAGGAAGAACTTCCCAACATGAAAACTTGTCCAAAGATGAAATGACCCACCAGGGTTGCTGAATTCTCAGTGGCTAGAGGTGTCTTCACTTGGGCTGGATGGTCTCTCTCTCTATCTCTTTTTTTTAATTAGAGATGTTCCAGGTTTAGAGAAAAACCATGCATAAAATACAGAGTTCCCATATACCACCCTATTATTAACATCTTGCATTAGTGTGGTACACCTGTTACAATTGATGAAAGCATATTTTTATAATTGTTCTATTAACTATAGTCCATGGATTAACTTAGGGTTCACTGTTTGTATTGTGCAGTTTATGGATTTCTTAAAAAATATTTACTCTAGTAACATACATACAACCTAAAATTTCCCCTTTTAACCACATTCACATATATAATTTAGTGCTGTTAATTACATTCACAATGTTGTGCTACCATCACCACCATTCTTTAACAAAGCTTTTCCATCGTCTCAAATAGAAACTCTGTACACTTTAAGCCTTAACTCCCTATTTCCTACTCCCACCCCTCACCTGGTAATCTATATTTGATTATGACTCTAAGAGTTTGTGTATTCTAATTATTTAATATCAGTGGGATCATACAATATTTGTCCTTTTCTGTCTGACTTATTTCACTCAACAAGATGTCTTCAAGGTTCATCAATGTTGTCATGTGTATCAGGACTTCATTCTTTTTTACAAATGAACAATACTCCATCACGTGTATAGACCATAATTTTCCACCCATTCATCAGTTGATGGACACTTGGATTGCCTCCATCTTTTGGCAATTTTTAACTGTGCCACTATGAACATCAGTGAACAAGTATCTGTTGAAGTCCTTGCACAATTCCTTTGGTATATACCTGCAAGTGGGCTTGCCAGATCATAAAGTAATTCTGTTCTTAAATTTCTAAGGAACCGTCAAACTATCTTCCACAGTGGCTGCACCATTTTACATTCCCACCAGCAATGGATGAGTGTTCCTATTTCTCCACATTCTTTCCAACACTTGTAATTTCCCATTTTTTTTTTTTAAAGTAGCCATTCTAGTGGATGTGAAATGGTATCTCGTAGTTTTGATTTGCATTTTCCAAAAGGCTAATGATAATGATCACCTTTTCATACGCTATTTGGCCATTTATATATTTTCCTTGGAGAGATGTCTATTCAATTCTTTTGCCCATTTAAAACTTGGGTTGTTTATCTTTTTGTGTTGTGTTGAAGGATTTCTTTATATATTCTGGTTATTAAAACCTTATCAGATCTGTGGTTTCCAAGTATTTTCTCCATTGTGTAGGTTATTTTACTTTAGTGATAAATTCCTTTGAGATGCAAAACTTTTTCATTATGTTAGGTTCAATTTATCTATTTTTCTTCTCTTGCTTGTATTTTAGGTGTAAAATCTAAGAAAACACTGCCTGCCACAAGGTACTGAAGATGCTTCCTATATTATCATCTAGATTGATAGTTCTAGCTATTATATTAGGTCTTTCACCCATTTTGATTTGATTTTTGTGTATGGTGTGAGGTAGGGATCCACCTTCATTTTTTTGAAAATGGAAATTCACTTTTCTTTGCACATTTGTTGAAGAGACTATTCTTTCCCAACTGAGCTGTCTTTGTCCCTTATCAAATATCAGATGGCCATAAATGTGAGGGTTGATTTTGAGCTCTCTATGTGATTCCATTGGTCTATATAACTGTTCTTGTGCCTGTATCATGCTGCTATGATTACTGTGACTCTGTAAGTTGGGAAGTGTGATTTCCCAATTTTGTTCTTCATTTTCAAGAAGGCTTTTGCCATTCAGGGCCCCTTACCCTTCCATATACGTTTGATAATCGGCTTTTCCATTTCTGCAAGAAGGTTGTTGGAATTTTGGGTAGGATTACATTGAATCTGCAAATCACTTTGGGTAGAATTGACATTTAAGAATAGTTAGACTTCCATGAAAACGGAATGTCCGTCCATTTATTTAGGTCTTCTTTAATTTCTTTTAGCAATGTTTTATAGTTTACTATGTACAAGTCCTTTAATCCTTGGTCAGATTTATTCCCAGATATTTGATTTTTTAGTTGTTTTTGTAAATGGACTATTTTTTCTTGATTTATCCTTCTGAGCTAGTGTATAGAAACATGACTGATTTTTGGGTGTAGACCTTGTATCCCAACACTTTGCTTAATTCATTTATTAGCTCTAGGAGCTTTGTTGTATATTTTTCAGGATTTTCTGTAAATAACAAGATGTCATTTGCAAATAGGGAAAGTTTTACTTCTTCCTTTTAAATTTGGATGCTTTTTTATTTCTTTTTCTTTCCTACTCTGTCTGGCTAGAACTGCCAGTATAATGTCAAACAACAGTAGTGACATCTTGATCTTGTTCCTGATCTTAGAGGGAAAGCTTTCAGTTATCTACCATTTAGTATGATGTTAGCTGTAGGCTTTTCATATATGGCTTTTGTCATGTTGAAGTTTCTTTTTATTCCTAGTGTTCTACATATTTTTATCAAGAAGGGGTGCTAGATTTTGCTGCATGCCTTTTCTGCATTCATTGAAGTGATCATGTGGTTGCCCTTTATTCTGTTTTCTTATGTTGAAACACCTTGCATATCTGGGTTAAATCCCACTTGATGTAAAATTCTTTTCATATGCTGTTGGATTTGGTTTCATAGTATTTTGTTGATGACTTTTGCATCTATATTCATAAGAGACATTAGTCTATAAGCTTCTTTTCTTGTGATATCTTTATCTGGTTTTAGTATGAGTGTGATGTTGGCCTCATAGAATGAATTAGGAAGTGTCCCCTCCTCTTCAAATTTTTGGGAGAGTCTGAGGATTGGTGTCAATTCTTCCTGCAATGTTTGGGAAAATTCTGCTGTGAAGCCATCTGGTCCTGGGCTTTTCTTTGTTGGGAGGGTTTTGGTTACTGATTCAATCTCTTTACTAGTTATTGGTTTGTTGCGATCTTCTATCTCTTTTTGAATCACTGTAAGCGGTTTGCGTGTTTCTAGAAATTCTTCCATTTCATCTAGGTTTTCTAATTTGTTGGTATACAATTGTTCACAGTATCCTCTTATAGTCCTTTGGAATTTCAGCTGGGTCAGTAGTAATGTCCCACTTCTTATTTCTGATTTTCATAATTTGTGTCCTCTCTTTTTGTCTTCATCAGTCTAGCTAAAGGTGTATCAATTTCATAGAACTTTTTGAAGAACCAAATTTTGGTTTTGCTGATTATATCATTTTTTCATTCTCTATTTTATTTATCTCTGCCCCAATCTTTATTATTTCCTTCCTTTTGCTTGCTTTGGGTTAGTTTGCTCTTCTTGTTCTAGTTCTCCCAGTTTTGAGGTTAGGTTTCTGATATGGAATCTTCTTTTTAAATGTAAGCATTTAGAGCTATAAATTTCCTTCTCAGCACTGCCTTTGATGCATCCTATAAGTTTTGTTATGTTGTATTTCCTTTTTTATTCACCTCAAGATAGTTCCTTATTTTCCTTGTGATTTCCTCTTTAACTTACTGGTTGTTTAAGTGCATTGTTTAATTTCCACATATTTGTGAGTTTTCCATTTCTCCTTCTGTTATTGATTTCTAGCTTCATTGCACTATGGTTGGAGAAGGCACATTGTATGATTTCATTATTTTTTAATTTACTGAGACTTGTTTTGTGACCTAACATATGGGTTATCCTGATCCATGTGCACTTGAGAAGAATGTATATTCTGTCATTGTTAAGTAAAGTCTTCTATATGTCTATTAGGTCTAGTTGGTTTAGAACATTGGTCAAGCCTTGTATTTCCTTATTAATCTTTAGTCTAGGTGTATAAAAGTCTCCTACTATTAATACAGAAGCATCAACTTCTCCCTTCAAATTTGTTAGTATTTGCTTCATAAATTTTGGAACTCTGATGTAAGGTGCAATATATTTATAATTGTTACATTCTCTTGTTGAATTGACTCCTTTATAAATATTTATGGCTGTCTTTGTCCTTTGTAATAGTTTTTGAGTTAAAGTCCATTTTATCTGATATTAATATAGCTAACTCAGCTCTCTGTTGGTTACTAATAGCATGATATATTTTTTTCCATCCTTTCACTTTCAACCTATTTATGTCTTTGAATTTAAGGTAAGTCTCTTGCAGACAGCATATAGTTGGGTCATGCTTTTTTATCCATTCTGCCAATTTCTGCCTTTTGACTGGAGAGTTCAATCCTTTTACATTTAAAATCACTACTGATAATGCAGGGTTTACTTCTGCCATTTTGCTATTTGGTCTTTATATTTCTTACACCTTTTTTGTCTCTCAAATCTTCCATTAATGTTTACTTGTATATCTATTTGATTTTTTGTGTTGTGCCATATTGAATGCCTTCCCATTTCTATCTGGATATGTGTTTCATATATTTTCCTTCCGGTTACCATGGGGTTAAAATTAATATTCTAAATAGATAATAATCATTTTTGGTTTGATATCAACTTGACTTCAGTAGCATACACATAAACTTTACCTATACCCTTCAGTTCCTCCACCTATTTTTGTACTTGTTACCAATTATATCTTTGTACATTGTATGCTCAATATGATACATTTATTTTTGCTTTTTATGCATTTGCATTTTAGCACTTATAGGAAGCAAAAAGTGAAGTCATACCAAAAAATACAATACCACAGTATTGGCATTTATAATAACCCAAATGTTTTCCTTCTACCACAGGTCTTTATTTCTTTATGACACTTTGAAACACTGTCTAGTGTCCTTCCCTCTCAGTCAGAAAAACTCCCTTTAAGCTCTGCTTGTAGGGTAGGCCTATGGTGATAAATTCCCTCAACTTTTGTTTTTCTGGGAATGTCTTGATCTCTTCCTCATTTTTGAAAGAAAGTGTTGCTGGATATAAAATTCTTGTTTGGCATTTTTTTTTTTTTTTAATTCAGCACTTCAACTCACTATCTTCTTGTCTCCATGGCTTCTGATGAGAAATCAGCACTTCATCTAATAAGTACTCTCTTGTACACAACATGTTGCTTTTCTCTTGCAGCTTTCAGAACTTTCCTTGTCATTTTCCTTCAACAGTTTGATCAACATGTGATGAGGAATATTTTTCTTCAAGTTTATTCTGTTTGGAATTTGCTGAACTTCTAGGAAGTGCATATTCATGTCTTTTGCTAAATGTGGGAAGTTTTCTTTCTCCTTCTGGGATACCCATAATGCATATATTGATAGGCTTGATGGTGCCCCGAAGGTCTCTTTTAGGCTAATTTCGCTTTTTCTAATTTTTTTTCCCTCCTGCTCCTCAGCCTGACTCATTTCAATTGTCTTACATTTGAGTTCACTGATTCTTTCTTCTGCTGGTTCCAATCTGCTGTTGAAACCCTCCTAGGAATTTTTTATTTGGTTATTGTGGTTTTCAACTCCAGTAGTTCAGTTTGGTTCCTTTTGAAAATTTCTACGTCTTTATGGAGATTCTCATATTGTTCATTCATTGTTTTCCTGATATCCTTTAGTTCTGTGTATTTCCTTCATGAACTTGAACATATTAAAGATCATTTTTTAAAGTCTTTGACTACTATGTCTGCAATCTGGTCTTATTCTTTGCTCTTTTCTGGATTTTTATTCTCTTCTTTAGATAAGCCATCATTTCCTGTTTCTTTGTCTCGCAATCTTTTTTTGCACACCATACATTTTAATATTTTGAAATGTTAACTCTGGGATTTTTTCCTGTTTCTTGAGTTTGTAACTAGATGGTGATATGACATGAGTGTCAGAAAACCTAAGCCAAATACACCTTTCACTGTCTTTGCAAATCGGTTTTGCCATGGCTGGTGTTCTCTGTCAGAGTTCAGCCCTCCTATCAGGAAGGTCAGCCCAAGGAGAATGTGATGTGCAGTGTCCTCCCTGTCTTTTCTGAGCCTGTGTCTTGTCCTAGGCTTGTGACTACTGGTAGCTTTCGGAGGTCCCTGTTTATAGGAGTTTGAATGATCCCTGTACTTCTCCAGAAACATATATTCTCCCTCTTCTGGGTGTTCCACTGCATGTCTTAAAGCAGGTAAGCCATTGCCCCCTGCTGTCCATCTCAGTTGTTTGACATTGCTTTCCTTGTCTCAAGCAGCTTTTGGCTGGAGGGCAAATTCTGGGAGGGGGCACTGGAAAGGCATTTCCCAAGTCATTCTCTCCCTGGGGAAACAAGGCCAGGGATCTCAAAGGGAGCGCTGGCTCCAAACTGCCCTGGGGAGGGAAGGAGGAAGGGACCAGGACGGGCCCCAGGACCCTCTTCCAAGGCTCCTCGAATCTGTGCTTTCTTAACTCAGCCCCTGCCCTGGAAATGTTTCCCTTCAACTGTCCTCCCCTACTCTGAAGAAGTGTATACCATCTTTAGGTCTCATTGGCTGCCTTTTTCCAGGATAGGTTGGAATAATGTCCTCCCTCTGATTCCTGAGCACCCAGTGATCTGTAGTAACCAATCAAATCCTTGGTCAGCAATTGGCCTTCACACCACCACCACCCACCACCCCTAGATCTTGAGGAAATGGAATTTTATGACTCTCTCTGGCACCAGCAGGCTATGCTAGGGGCTGGACTCCACTGCTGCCTGCCATGAGAAGGGGGCTGGGCAATGGCAACCACCCCGCAGAGAGAGTGCTTTACTGATATTTACCATAATTTACCAGCCTCTTCCTCCTGCTCATCCCTGGATGCTGTATAGTGTTCTACTGGACGCTGGAGTTCCAAAATAGTTGATTTGACAGTTCCTACCTGTTTAATGGTTGTTCTGGTGGAGGGACTGATTCCTGGAGGCTCCGACTGTGCCATCTTCCCACAATTCAGTGTCTTGATGGTCTCATGGTAGATGTAGCAAACTCAAATATCCCAAAGGTAGCTGGACTAGGTGTACTCAAAACCATTCTCATGCCGAAGTTTAATGGCTTGTTATCATAATTGCAATTTTGAACAACATAACACAAGGATTTCGTTTGATTTAAATTTTTTTCAATTGTATTAAGACATAGGTAAACAGAATAAGGATGGAATATAAAGATAGGTTTTAAATCTTGGTTTCATAACTTGATAGTTTGGGTAGCTGTGTAATCTCTTGGATAGTCACATGCCTTGTCCATAAAATGAGGATAACAATACCTGCCTCCATTGTTATTAATATGCTTATTAAGCAAAGGGCATTTAGCAGGCCTTCAATAAATCCTGGATCCCTTTCCTGACTTTCCCCAAAAACCCCTCTAGAGAGTATTCTCAAGGGTACTGAAAGGACTACATTCCTTCCTTTAGATGGAAAGTGTTGAGACAGTTGATGGGAAAGTTGAGGAAGGGAATGTGAGGCTACAAGGAATATAAAAAATCTGGAATATAAGTGATTTTATTGACCTTGAGCCAATTAATTTATCTTTGACTCTCATGAACTACTTAATTAGAAAATATTATCACTAGTGACACAAAATGGCTCAATATTTATAAATTAACATGATTTTATAGCTTGATTACTTATACTATTGGATATAAAAGGTACTTCATTCACATGGTTATTACTATACTGAATGGAAGTTCTTTTTTCATAACTTTGTCCTTAACTAGACTCTCTTTGAGGACAGTCTTTATCTTTTCCAGGGTCTGGGGACACTTGGTACACCTGACATCTCACAGACGTTTATTATTGTTGTGAGATTAATGGATGTATATTGTGTAGATAATCCCTGGTACCACTTTCCAAAATCATTCTTATTTGACCTTGCAATGTGGTTGCTGATTGGGGAGGAAAAAGTGAGGGAAATGGAAACAGAAATACATTTTCCCCCCAGATTTTGCTTTTATTAGCTAATGCTAACATCAGTTCCCAGTTTCTGAACCTTAGTTTTGGTGACCCAGGATTATGCTGAATGAAAAGAGATCAGTATAGCATTTAAAGTACATTACAGAGAATCCACTAAGAAGCTAAACTATAATTCAATTACTATTTCTTACCTTCATGAGATTAAAACAGAATATAGATGAGGCACATTTAAAATAGATTATAAAATTTAAACATTTAATTTCATTTATTTGTATTTTGTGAAACAAAATTGAACCGGCTAAAAAAATAGGGATCTTTAAAACATTAAATTTCTTAGAGGGAATTTTTATGTCCTCGACACATTCAAGATGGGAAAAAAAACTAATTAATAAAAAATATTAAAGGACTAATAAATTCTGAAGTCAGTATTTGGTGAACATCTGAACATCAAATAGAATCCAAGGCATTATTCATGACCAATTTGTTAAGACCTTATTTTCAGAAAAAAAAAATTAAGAGATTCACCTGCCAGAAGTCAGCCACCGTGGCTGGAAGAGGTCCTTGGGTTGCAATATATGCAGGATTCCTAGGGTCGTGATCCAGCTGCAGAGAAAAGATTACAGTAACAAAGAACAGTGTAAAAATTAGTAAAAAAAAAAAAAAAAAAAAAAAAGAGGGAAAGGAAGGAAGGGAGGGAGGGAGGGAAGGAAGGGAGGGCAAAAGAAAGGCAGACATAGGCTAAGGAAGAAATGAAGAAGGCATATTCTGCTCCAAATTATGTATTAACAACTTCTGCAGAAATAAGAAACACTTCCAGGTTGCTTCTTCCTTGTTACCCTTCCTTGATCAAATATGCACTGGTAATTCTGTGCTCTATCTGAGTATATGATTCTGAGGATATCACATCAGAAATACTTTCCTTACACCTAAAATTGAGGTTATAAAAGCAACATCAACAGAAATGAAATCCTTAGCCCAAATAAACCAGATGCCAATAAATTAATTCTCTTAACAGGCAAGACCACGTGCGCTTGGTGGTCCAGGTCCTAAGGCAGGGTAGTGGAAATAAAAGGAAGGAGGGCAGAGCACGACCAAAGTCTCAAATCCTGGGCTTTCTAGCCCTACCAACACAGGAAACATTTAAAAGCATGCAAATGATTGCATAGCAATTCAGCCAGTGTTACCAGTGTAAATGACCTCCATTTCCACCACAGGCTATACACGGTGTTTCAGAATAATGAGCCCATTTGTTACAACCACTGGCTCTGGGCAGGGGCGAGGTTAAACTTAAGCTCTTACCAGAGAGTAAGGGCACCATTCATCCATGCACCGTGAATAAACTCTTCAGTGTCCTGGAAGAATTAATTAACAACGGGCGTCCTGCTGCCCTGAAAGAGTTAATGCGGCTTACATGGGAGCTTGTTTTTGTTTATGCAACCTGAGTCATCCCCATCCCCCGCCTTTGGAGCTGGACTCAGCCCACAGTGTGACGAGCACTTCGTCCAAGATGAGGTCCCAGCGTTCGAGTAGCTAATTTCCTATTCTATTTCTACCCTGCCAAACAGGGACTAAAAACAAACAAACAGAAAAGAATGCAGTTGTGGTTTTTCTGGCTAGTTGATTTGTCCAAATGCATCCTCCTAGCCTCAACAGGGGAAGTTTGGCTTACAAGACTTCAATTAAATATTTAATTACAAGACTAAGCAGAAGAAAAAGAGAAGACTCCAAGGGAAAAAAAAAAAAAAAAGCCTTAGAAGCAAATAGGATTAAATCACAAGGCTGAGGGTGGTCAGATGGATGGGTACAGTTCTTTTCCCTAAATCCCAAGCCTTGATCATCCTGAAGAGAACAGAACAACACTGGACTTTATATATGTCAGCCAAGATTTCCTCATCACAATAATTCCAAAATGACTGATCAGCTCCTTCCCAGACATCCCAAAACGGACCCCAGAAACAAGTTCCAGAAGATAGCCAATAATGCCTTCTTGTAAAGCAACCACTTACTTATTAGACTGATACAGTCCTTTATTACTTTTTTCATGGTTAGAACTAGAATTTATTCCTTTGATATCAAAATTTGCTTAAAAATTTAAAACACTCTATTTAAAGATAATCATTAAGAATATATTTCTCAAGAAGTGAAAAATGAGAAAGTTTCACCTATGTATAATTCTAAACTAACACATGAAGGATTTCAGATGTAAATACCAGTGTCACCTTCAAACACTGCTTTGCATTTATGTTTGAGGAAGAACCAATGTGAGTCATTTTTTTCTTTAATAGTAATCCAGTGAATCTGTGCACAGCCTCTCAACACTTTCATTGATGATGGTTGTCAGCATAAAAGAATGAACCAAATGCACCTTATAATTATGTACAATATAAAAGAGGGAAAGAGCATAAAAGAACAGATGTAAGTTATTCTAACAGAACAACAATATGATGCTAGCTGAGAGGAAAAAGCAGGAAAAAAAGCTTTTCGTGCATCTAATTTAGTGATTCGTAATTAAAACTGGACCTCGTTTTGAAACTCACCACAACACACACAATACAGGTAAAATTATGTTACTTTCACTGAAAGCCCCAATTAAAATGTTTCAGTAGAAAAATGCTTAGCAGAAATAAGGAGTTTTGGTTTTTTAAAACATGCACTTGTTGGGGGTAACAGCTATTTACTGAGACCCTTGTCTCTTCCTGAAAATAGTTATGCATAAAAATTAAAACCCCACCTTCTTTCCAAATGTGTTTTTTTTTCCCCCAAAGCAATTTAGAGATCAGCACATTGAAAAATTGTTAATATGTTTAAACTGGCACATTTAGTTGCTTTGAAAATGAAAAATAAATGATTAAAAGTAAAAATCTGGACAGGGTTTCAGGAGGGTAATAAGGCAACTTTTGTGAAAGGTCTTCATTGTTGTGGTTTTTAAAATTACTTAAACCTGTCACCTGTTAAGTGCCCAAGCCAGAAAGAAGCAAAGAAAGCCCTTGATGTTGTGGGGAGGGTAATACAGAAATATTTTCACGCTCTCAGCTCCAGGAACTCAGGGCTTGCCCCTCCTGGCATTTCACTACTGCTCAATGGCTGTCACATCGGTGTTGTTTGAAATGTGGTGAAAACCATAATGAGCAGAGAGTGGTGAGATGTGTCATCAGTTTAACAATAACTCAAAAGACAATTAGGACTATCTCATTCCAGGCACATTCTTTTGAACAGAAAGTAATTATGGGCAGAAGCACTTTTTGCTTGTAGTGAATAGAAAGCAAAAAGAAATCCTTACGGGGGTCTTATGCAGAATTTAACTGAATAAAAGGAAAACTAATATTTTAATGAACAGAAGTTTTATTAAATTTAAGGATACGTGTATTTAGAGGAAATCAAGTAAGTTTATACTAACACTGTTTTTTTTCCCAATAAAAGCATTTGATTGACAACCACAGCATAGCACATGGGTGTTTTCATCTTTCTGCCCTCGTGTAGTAACACACAGCTGTCTGTTCTTACTTCCTCTGACCCACATGCTAATCTTCCCCACCTTCTCTCTCATTCTTTTCCATTTCTTTGTAGTATACTTTTTATTTGAATGTTATGTTCACATACACAAACCACATGTCCATGGAAAAAGTCATCTAATCTCCCTGGGCTTCTGTTTCAGTATTTGTGAAATGGTGGTGATTATGGTGGGAGTAGGGGAGGCTGGATAATACGATATGATCTCTAGTGCCCTATTAGCTCTGGAAGTTTGCACACATATACATGTGCCGATTCATATATACATATATGTGTGTATGTGTACGTATCCTAGCTTTTGGCATGCTGAAATCATCAGCAAATAGCTGTAAATTTATATGGATTTAAAAACCATGCTATTGGGTAAACTGAGGCCTGTTAGAACAAGCTCTAGTCTCCTTTGTGAACTGGGTAAGATTAAAGGTCTCTGCTTCTAGAAGCACAAAGTTTACATGTTTTCTGGAAGCATTACATGGCAGGGGCATTTGCAGATGTAAAGTGGGGCGAAAGAGTAAACATTTTCTCCCACAATGGGTATTTTTTGCAGTAACACTGCCCTGGCAGAGAAGTCAGTATCACAGAAAATCAAATGTTAGTCATTGCCTTGTGATTTCATGTAAAATGAGGATCAAAGGGCATCATGAACAAAGTATCAAAAACAACCAAGTATCACAAACTGGTAAAATTTTGCTTTTACTATGACTTTTTTTTTTCTTTTTGGAAAAAGGAAAAACATTTGTTTCTGTTAAATCTGTTATCCATGTGGTAGACTCATTCTTATGAAGACACTAAATGGAATAGGTTACAAGTAAGGTTTATTTCTATTTTTTATAAATCATTAAAAAAAAAAAATCTAGTGATTTGCCTTAAGCCCATAGAATGGCAGTTTTCAAATAAGCATGGGTGATTGGCTTTATCTTTAGAAACTAATCTGCATAAAAAACGTAGCTATGATTTCCCCAATATTCCAAACAAAACTGATTTAAAAAGTAAGTATTCAGCATATCACGACCAGATGATAGATATTCTAAACTTGTGAACGTCTCAAGAAAACCTACTGATTGAGGAGCTGGCTGCTGGTGGTGGTGGTGAAATGACAGCCAGATTCTGATCCCAAAGAAACCACTGGGCGCTGTTAGCTGTGACTCACACTAAGTCTTAGGTAAGATCTGGGCCAAACATTGTGGGGGATGGGGTAGCAAGGAGTGTCACCATTATATTCTAAAATCTTACACAGAGTGAACATGCATTTTGTATTTCTGAATTTCTAAATGCCCACCCTTACATCTGCTTTTTCTAATTTTCTAATATTAAACCACATTTCAGAATGTTTTCTTAAAAGCAAACAGAATGTTCTCTTAAAAGCAAGGAAATATTAGGCCTGAGTTTTTCAGTCACTTTTCCAGATAAAAATTTTTAATATAGAGATTTTTGGGAAATTATAGCTTTGGTAATTCACGGGAGAGACTGACTTATGAAACTGAATTATTTTCATATTTTATTCTTCTCGGTTGATATTTGTTTTAGTAAAATATTGAATATAAACAATAATTATACACACATGGGTGTTTGGTGGTAAATATTTTCTGAGAACCAAAGACTTGGCAACTCCCATATTTGGCTGATTGCTTACAATAATCAGGACATATTATCTATCAACCTTTTCTCAAAAGTAAATTTGTCCCAACTTAAATTAGTTTAAATGCATTCTGAATTAAAACTTAAACCTTAAACAAGTCTTTCCTCCCATAATAAACAGCAGAATGAAGAAGTAAGTTTTATTTTCAATGTCATCTGGAATTTCAGAATTGTTCCTGGTAATAAAACTTGGATGCTGTGTTTGAGCAAACTGCCATGTTAATGGCATTTCTCAGCCTGGTGTCTTCAATAATAACCAAGCTGAGTTTTTAAATGTAGCTGATGGGTTTTTCTCTCAGACACCCTATGAGGGAAAACTGAATTCCCATTTACTTTCATGACCTCTGATTTAAAAGCAAAGATTGCACATTATTTACTACTGGATGATTTCCCTGAAATTTAATGAGGACCGAGTACAAATATGACAGATGTAATTATCATAGTTTCATTCTGCACAGCCAGGGTCTTCTTGTGCTATAATTGCAAGCTTTTCATTCAACTGCTGCTAGTAAGGTTATCACTGTGCTTTCAGTAATTTCAGAAAGAAGAGGTACCATAGACTTCTTCTAGTTCATTCTTACTAGAATTTGAGAAAAGAATTGTGGTGTGAAATCAGGGGAAAACATAAAATGGGACCATAAAATTACCTCTCTCTCCTGGCATCACCTTCTGACCCATATCCTGGCCCTATAAGGCCTGGGGAGGTCATTCGGAATTCCTACTAATAAAAGAGAAAATGGGAATTGTGTGGAAGTACAAGAATTCACATACGACACATGCACACACACCCTCTAGCGTCCGTGTGTGTGAGTGTGAAAGCTGCCAGGGGGTTTCCAAGGATGATACAGTGTCTGCACCATGCACTGTTGTTCACACTGAAACCTGGCTTTAGCGTGAAATAGCTCAGACATCTGAGAGTTGGATGCCCATGAGATGGGGGGTAGCTGGGCAGGCCACAACACTGAACTCCCTTCTTTTAGACTTGAGAATAATTGCTTCATTTTTTCATTCTACTTATCATATGGTTCATTCCAGCAAGAAGGAACCACAACAGGAAAGACCCTAGTTTTTCTTTTTTCTTCAGGCAGTTTTGAGGTGACCATCAGTCATGCTCATCTCATAAAGACCAAATCCAGGCCCTTACAAAATCTAACTTCATCCAAAAGTATGTCATATACAGAAAAGGAGAGATTAGCAAACAAAGGAGGCTTTGGTTTGATATTTTGAATTAGAATTTGATAGAAAAATACTAAACACATCACATCAGATTTATTAAGAAAGACAAATGGCTCCAAACAAGAACATGTGAAACACAGACAAATCTTTAAAGCCAACATCTGCTGGAAGTAAAGAAATTGCTCCTTCTTAAAAATAAAGAAAGAAATAAAATTCTAGGCTCAGGAGGGTATAGAGTAAGGGTAACAGATCAACACTTCACTTTTAATTCACTGATTTCAAAGCCAAATATAGTACATGCTGCTTTCATTGGATGGGATTGTGATGCTTCAGGAAATATAGTTTGACCCATGGCACCTAAGAGTCTTAATAATAAGCTATCAACAATAGATACACTGAAATAAACAGGATCAACAACTATAAAAATGGTCTGCCATAAATAGCTACTGCTTGTAATCAGATGGGTAAATGTTCTGATCTAAAGCTCACTACTGAAGGATTAAAAAAGGAATGTTAATACACTGTATATGTGCATTTTATGAATCAGGAGATGGCCCACTTTCTTTCATTTAGTAGTTAACCGGTGATCTCCCTCCTTTCAACTAATTGGAACGGTGCCGTATCTTAAAGGGATTATATTTGTCTGAATGTATATTTGAAATTTTAGGGAGATGCCTTGATGCTTCTCAGAAAACCAAATTAAAAAAGAGGCAAAACAAAAACAGTTTAAAGAAGTACATATTGAAACCAAAATTCCTCATAAGCCCATATTAAATCTTTACCTTTTCTCTGCCATTGATTTAAAATGCCATCAACCAAGCTTTCCAAAAAATTTCTTCTTTGGACAGTTTCATTTCACTTGCTTCCCCTCTACAATCATTCTAATTAGATTTTACAAAACCAGTTTGAGTCATCACTTAATTCTGAATTTTAACCTCCCTCTAACTACTAAGTTTCATTTCTCTTCTCTGTTCACCCTTCCGGCAACTGCAGACTTGCCCCTTTTTAGCCCTATCTTCTCCCCCAAGGTTTATGACGGAGGAAAAATGTTCAAGTGGTACCAAGAAGAAGAGGAAGGCTGACAGGATGAGGTCCACATGGGCTGGTGAGGAATTCTCTGGAAAACCCGAACACCTGCTATTCACAGGGGTACTACACCAAGTGATCTATAAGACGCTGTGACACCAATTTCTCCAGAAATAGAAAAGACATCAAATCTCTCCAGTCCTTTAAAGTGTCAGTTCCCTGAGTGAGGGCACAGTCACAAAGCACTCTCTTTTTCTTAAAAAAAAAAAAAAAAAAAAGATTCCACCCACTGGAAAAACATAAAGGAAAACTAACCTACAATTTTGAATTGGCCTTAGTGTCATCGATCGTTTAAAAAAGGAGCAGGTTTGGGTTTAGTTTTTTCTGTCTCCCCTGAATTAATAGAAAAGTAAGTGGCTCTAGAAAAGGGGAACACAACTAATTAAGGACTTTTCCTAATTCTTGTCAGTAAATTACCAAGTCACCATTGCTGAACTCTCCAAGTCAGTACACTTTCGGCCTTTCCTCCCTGCTTAGTCAAACAGCTCCTGCGGGTGAGAGAGAACCACACAGGAATGGCTGCAGACTAAGGCTGAGGAACGGAAAGACAGCCCCTGCTTGTTCCTGGCTGGGGCGAGTTACCGGATCGCTAAATGGAACACAGCATATGCTCTTTCCATTTAAAAACTTCTCACGTGACTTGGCTACCTTCATGCTACCGGAGGAACAAAAACAAGAGTTGACTCTGGAGTCAGTTTATATACTTACAATGGGGCTTGCGTTGATATAGTCCGAGTTGCTGTGGCTATTTTCCAATTTCAGCAGTATTCTGGAGTGATCATCTGCAAGTAACCCCAAGAACAGACTGTTACATTTCCACCCAGCCCTTCATCTGCTTAGAGACTATGGTATGTTGCATTAACGATGGCTTTTAAATGCCCTTCCCAGGCTATAAAATGCCATTCCAGTGCTCTCCTCTTTGTGATGCTCCTTAAAACCTTCTAAATTTTCTTTTTATTGCCATTTTTCCTTTCTGTTTTCCAATTATAACTCTTTAGCCTAGGGGGTGTAAAAACCAGGTGTGTATGGAGCTAATACTAAGTTCTCGCTTGGTAGAATTGAGATAGGCTGATGTTTTTCTTATTTAAATTTCAAATGCCAACATTAAGCATTCTTCTGCAATATTTAAGATAGTGTTTGTCATCAAATAAGGGACATATTTGTTAACATAATAGTAAATAAATATAAACATGAATGTTAAGCTCTAGGCTGCCAATAAAAATAAAAAGCTTTGTAGTCTATAAATGGTTAAATCCTGAAAGTACAGGAATTTTATTTTGAAAGGAGAGCAAGAGAAAAAGAAAAAGCAGATAAAGAGGGAATACAGGAGAAATGCACAAGTGGAGAATTACTGGCATGCAAATGTGCCTCAAACAAGCAAAATAATTGGATTCATGTTGAAACCAGATACATCAGTGGGATTAATAACATTTCATATTTGTCAAAGCTTAATATACTTGATACATGAATTATTCTTAATTTTGGTCCTGAAATAATCACCGCCCTGCTCACTGTGGTATACCTCTTCCCTTGTTTTTCAGGAACTTTTAAAACGTGACCCTCAGTGGTAGCTCAAGAAGGAGCCAGGATGCTATACTACATAGCATCCTTTGAAATTTGTTCTATGGCTACTTGTTGAATTGTAGCTTGAGAGTTGTCACCTTTTTGTATATATGTTATATTTCACAAAAAGGAAATAACTGAAACTGTGGTGCTGTAACTCATAACATTTTTGGAAATTTCCTTTTTAACTACTTGCTAAATTATACTGTGAAAGAGAGTGCCTTTTTGCATATATGTTGTATTTCACAATAAAGAAATGGCTGAAACTGTGGAACTGTAACCCATAACATTCTTTGAAATATGCTCTCTAACTACTTGTTAAATTGCATTTGGCAAGTTATCACTTCTATGTACATGTCATATTCTACAATAAGAAAAAAAAAAAGAAAAACAGCAACAACAAACAAACCCAGGGCTTGGTAGCTGGTGAGAAATGGAGCACAGCTGGGAGCCAGCAGACTGGTTTTAGCCACACAAACATGCTGTGTGCACCTGGTTTTGGGGTGAGCCTGGGGGGCAGATCTAATCTTTGTTAGCAAGAGAGACAAAGAACACATAGAGATCAAGGCCATCCAAGAAGAAGCCCCTAGGCAAAAGAGAGAAAACAACCTCCAAAAAAACAAAACAAAACAACAAAAACCCAAATCAAATCAAATCAAATAAAAAAGAAGGAGCCAGGCAGGGACATTGGCTATGTCTCCTTTGGTAACGTCCGGTTTGGTAAGATTCACAACGGAGGGAAAATCCATAATGGTCCTTCCTTTTCCCTCTAACTTGGAGTGTGTAGTCACCTTTATCCTTCCTCTGCAAGGTGCCAGTTGAAAACTGAAAGTGATATAACACACTCAGCTCTGTAATCTCTTGCTCCAATTAATGTCTTTTTGGTGGTACATATAACACGTTTTATTTTCTTCCAAGAAAATATAACCTGGGGTTGGTGGTGGTGAACTTTTTACATCCGGTCCAGCTTTCTGCCATTTCAACCATGTAGCTGAACTTCTTATATACTGGTCTGGCTACCAGAAGGAAACAGCTCGCAATTGTGAAAAACAATTCAGTAGAAGCAGAGAAGACTTTGCTTTTGTTTGGGTTTCTTTCATTTCTCCCAGAGATTTTTATAACACATGCTAAGGCTTGGGAAACTTAGTGAATCTTATAACTGAATTTGGAAAGCAACCACTATTAGAGATCAGTGAATCTGAATTTAATTAAGATTAGATTGGACACCATTCTTATTAAAATACTAATGTTGTCTTTTTCAATAGAGAAAAAACATCTAGAGACAGAGAAAAGAGTTTATATATTAGATGAAATATTTACATATATACACATTACACACACATACATATATGTACAATGTGGAAATGTTCTGCAAGTATTTATTGATTGGAGCTGCCAAATCATTCCACCAGCTTTTAGTTCAAGTATGAATAATGATACAAAAATTCCATGGACTCAACGGCTTTGGGTTCCTGCAAACTTATTCTTGAAGGAATGAAAAGTTGTCAGTGGCAGGACACTTAAATAAAATTTACAACAAAAATTGGTCGACTTTGACATCCTAACCCCCTAGAAACACTGCCACAAATGTTATGTTCAAGGAGCCCGATTTCACAGGGTGAGGCCACACGGACACATCAAAGCACGAGCCATACACTTCACTCGGAAGTAGGCACCCTTTCTAAAGGGATGCCACAGGGCCTATTGTTTCAACCCACATAGAATTCTGGAATAAAAGAGCAAGACTTGTAGCTGCTTCCAGAGGGTCTCACAAGAGCCCTGCCTCATTATAAATATTTTCAGCCCAGGCAACTGTAGGCACTTGTGATAGCGGCAACCGGGGACTGCCCCTAATTGTCTGAGAAACCTTCACAAAGAACAGGGTCACTAGCAAAAGAGAAGGGAGCCAGGGGATCCGCAAGAAGAATTACAGCCCCCAATTTCCTGGCTTCAGGAGTTGCACACTTTAAATGTGCTAAATGCGGCCTGGACACAAACCATCCCTCCTTGTAGAGCTGAATAGGCACTTAGAGAAAGCCCAGGCTCTGGAAAGCAGGCTGTGTGATTTGCCTCATCACAAAGGGGATGTGGGGCACCGCCGAGCTCTGTGAGCAATAAACAGCAAAGAGAAGGCGGCTTGTGCTTTCACCGGGGTTTAGTAAATAAGTGTCAGCTGAATTTTCTAATGGAAAAATTAAGAAAATGCTATCTCGCTCTGGGAATCTCAGTAAAATAAAAAATGCAATGTAAAAGGCCGGTATTCTGAATGGTAGTTGGGGACAAACTGTTTTGTGAACCTGAGTCTAAGCTTGTGCTGTTGAATCTCACGCGATGGTGACGCAACTCCATAGAATTTCTAAAGCATCTCTCTTTGAGAAGTATTTTGTTTAGCTGCATTCATTTCCTCTTAGGCCACTCTTTAAAGATGGGATTGAGTCTAGGACAAGGATTTAAAAAGTTTTAGAGTTCATCGACCTTCCCATCAGAGGTGTGATTTTGCGGTAATAGGCTGATTTTAAAATCATCAGTGAAGTTACATTGTTTTTTAATACTGGACCGTTTTGAACCTCAATTTGCAATAACTGGAAATATTTGGAATGGTTGGAGTGATGCTGGCTAGAATACAATGGAAGGTAAATTCATGTCCCAGGGAGTGAGATCACTTGCCTAGTGGGTATTTCATTTTGCTGGACAAATCTCTTAACTCCTTTGCCATTCATTTTTCCTTTTAAAAAGGAAGTTAAGAGAGCCAATATTATGACACTAAAAAATTCTGAGTATCCTAAAAGACATTTTCTCTTGAAATACAAGGTTTAGTATTGGTGCTGTTGGGGATTGAATCATGTCTCCCACAAAAGGCAGGTTCAGGTCCCAACCCCTGGTCCTGTGGGCATGAATCCTTCTGCAAATAGGACCTTTGAAGATATTATTAGGTAGTGCCCAAACTGAATGACAGTGGGCTTTAGTCCAATATATCTGAAGTCCTTATAAGCAAAGGAAATTGGACACAGAAAGAGAGGCCATGGAGAACAGCCAGCAGCTGGAAGTCAACGGAACCCGGAAGAGAAAGGAGAAGATGATGCCATGTGCATTGCCAAGTGATGGAAAAGTCAAGGACCAAGGATCACGGGCAGCCAGCCCCAAAGGCCTCAGTCTTTGGGGAGAAAGCATTGCCTTGCTGATGCCCCAATTTTTTATTTCTTCTAACCTCAAAACTGTGAGCCAATAAATTCCCATTGTTTAAGCCAACCCATTGTAGGGTATTTGTTTTAGAGGAGAAAAAACAGTTTTCTTTATCCTCAATAGGACAAAGGGAAGACAGAGTGGCATGGTAGGTTTAAGCCATTCACTCAAGGTCAAAAAGCATGTGGGTGGGGCTCATGAGCCTATAATCATCTCTCTTGCCAATGCTTGAATTATTGCATTTTGCTCCTTGCTATGCCCAGAGAAAACACACACACTGACCTCTCTTGGGAGCAGATAAAATTCAATGACCTGAACCTCTGGGCAAGAATCTATCATAATCTAGGCACTTAACATTTCAGTTACTAATTCTTGCAGGAGTGTTCTTAAAAACTTAGTCTGAGAACTCTTAGAAATCAGGAAGACATTGAAATTCAAGTAGCTTTCTTCCTTTCTGTATCTGACCCTAAAACTTTTTGAGTTACTTCCCCCCAATAGAATCCATGATCCATAAATTTTATCAGGGAGGAAAGGAGAAAAACACATATCAAGAAGAAACTTGCTGTATTAACCCATTGTGCATTTCCTTTTCTGAACTTCTAAAGCATTTATCATGCAGTAGTGCCTTGTTTAAGAATATTTCAAATTTCTCTAATATTCTATATTTTCAAAAAGTAGTTTCACATATAGAAATATTCTTCCTCAAACTCTGTGACGTAGATAGAATGTGTACTATTTTCCCATTTTAGAGTTAGAGAAACTTAGAGTGATCAAATGATTCACTTGATGAAGGTCGTATGGTAAGCAGTTAAGAGCACAGGGTTTGAATCCCAGCTCTGTCACTTGCTAGTCAGGTGGTATGTGGGTAAATTACTCAGTATTTTTAAGTGTCAGGTTTCTCATCCAAAATTTAGGATACTAATATCTAACTCATAGAGTTGTTGAGATAAATGACATATTTAAAGTACTCACTCTAATGCCTGGCATACAGCAAGGAGTTCAGGAACAAGTTCAAGATTATAGATGGACACATACTTCACTGAGTAAAATTCAGTTGCATTGGCAAAACTTATTTACGTTACATTGTGTTGTCAGTAAATATAAAATGATTTTCCTAAATGTCAACAAAAGAAACAAGCCCCAGAATTTCTTTTTGGTTATCACTAGGGCAAAGATAGCCAAACTACCGTACTTTGGAGGACACTGCAGCTTAATCATAAATCATTCTAAATTTGCCAAAATCTAGATCTTTTTCACATTCCACGTGAACACATCTAAGGAAGCACATGGAGGCTTTCTTTGCCTATAATATCATCTCACAACATGTACTGCTAAGGAGAGTATTTTCTTATGCTTCCCAGTTACGTTATTCATATTGTGTAAGTAAACAGATATATATGGCTCAATAATCTTCATATCACTAGTAGATGAGTTCCTGGATGTTGCTGATTTGTAATGTGAATTAGGGCATCTGTAGAAGTTCACTAGTTTACATTGGTGGACAACGGAATTTCTTCATACAAGTGGTCTGCCAAATGTTTTCTTGGGTCTCCCCAGCTGTCTCAATTTTCTGTTAAGATTTATATTAAATCATTTAAACTGGCTGGATGACTTTTTTTTTCTTTTTTTTACTGTGATGATGTTGCTAAATGTAGAACGAGTCATATAATAGTTTTAGAACGTCAAGAATCTGAGTCTTTAATGGGGTACTGATACACTGTGATGTGCTCAACAGATGGCTGGGTTACAGTACCAGGAGTATCTTCTCCTTGATTGGTAGATAGAAAACGACATGAGTCACAACAAGTTCCTCCCCCAATTTCATGTAGTCCATTGATGGTTTAACATACTGCAAATGCAAAGCCTGAAATTGTCCACAGCAATCAGTATACCAGCTGTTAATGCTGGTCTAATGATTCCAGCCAATTACACATGTAACGGCTTTATTTATTTGAGTTGTCATAGTTCAGGCAAAGCAATAAATTATTGCATCATGTTCATTCCATGACTATCAGAAGTTTAACAGGTTTTGTGTTTCTCTGCAAATCATGGAACTGTGATGATAAAACCCAACTCTAAAAAGGTGAGTCCTTATTAGAAAGAATGATAGTGCATACTTCTTTCCATAACTTCCTTTCATTGGTAAGTCAGCAAGCAGGAAGATATTCTGATCTTAAGCCTTCTGGAAACTCTTAGCTTAAACTATAACTAACCTCAAACATTTGAAAAGATAAGTAACAGATTTCTGTTCAGGGCTTCCTTGGATCATAACATAATGTTGCATTTAGGCAAACCAGAACAGGCTAAGATCATATATTAAGAAAACCCACCTATATCCAAAGATAGTCACGGGCAATAAAAAATGAACTGGTTCCTTCCACCAGTTGGAATCCTGCTACCTTCCCATAAGAAATCAAGCAAAGAAGCCCATGTTTCATCTCCCAGCACCAAACACATTAAATGCAGGTCTGATAGAGTAGTTATGGTGCCTAAAATTTGTGGTCATGAGCCTTGGTCTTGTATCTAGTCTTAAATGGTTTCAAGAGCATGTCCTCCTTATCTCTTGAAGAGCAATTCCAAGATAGGATTGCCAACTTGCTTGGTAGGTGAATGATGGCATACGTACATTCTAAAGGCCTAGAGCATAGCAGGATTACAACCCTCTAGGTAACATTAGCCACACACTAATCTCAACATTGTGTATCTATATAGAAAAAGAATGCTCATGGCATGGCACATGCACTGAGCAGAGTGGAAGGAAGAAACCAACTCCAAGTGTTTTCAGATTGCTGTGGCCAGGCAAAGCCCAGCAGGAGCTGTTAGCATGTCATGGAGATACACGGAGTCAGATTACTTTGGTTCTGGCCTTGCTTTCTCATTACGTACTTGTTTGCTCTCTATCAATTTATTTAATTTCATTTAGGTTTTAGTTTCCTCATCTCTTAAATGAAGGGATTAACCTAAATAATCTAAATGTGTAACCAGCTACAAAAATCAGGATTCCACAAGAAAATCAGCAAATAAATGTGGGGCATAAAACAAAAGGTGCCTTATAAACAAAGGCATCATGATGACTAGGAGAGGAAAGTTAGCACTGCCAAGAGCTGCAAATGGCATCTAAGGCGACTAATGGGCATGTACTACTTGGAAAAAGCAACTATTGGGGTATTAATCTTATAGTCATGTCAGTGCATATAGGTAATATCAAGATTGTCATCTTCAAATGTAGAAGGCAAAATGATGAATGGAGAGTAGTATGGTAATGTTTGCTTTCAGTAATTTTGTTGCACCCTCATAAGAACAATTTTGCATAATAAGAGCATAGATGTCACCCAAGCAAAACCATGCCATCTGCATAATTCTACTGAGAGGCAATCAATCAATAAACCTTTGTTATGAATCTACTCTGTGCAAGGAACTGTATTATGCATTGTGGCTTATATAAAGAAATGCATGAAATAATATAATATAATATAATATAATATAATATAATATAATGTAATAAAGATAAGAAATGTATCTATCTCCAAGGAGCTTATACTCTAAGTGAATAGGCAACTCATGCACACATTCAAAAAATAGATAAAATTTTTGTATCTTATTGAGAACACATGCTATCACCAGAAAAGTCCTGGATGCTATCTTTGCTGACTGAAGAAACTGAAGACTGTTTTAGGTATAGAGGTTGGAGATGTGGTGTCATCTTCCAACAGAAGGTCATGACATTTGAAGGGGACCCAAGGGTATGGACAGTACACTGGGTGACTCTTTGGAATAGTATCTGAGAACAATATTATTACTTCCCCTAGCCCCCCACCCCAGGCTTCTGCCAATTAGGATGCTTCTGGGAAAATAAAGGAAGAAAATTTGGCAGGACACCTGCCAATTAGCTTAATAGAGATTTAAACTAGTGTGGAGTAATGCCCAAATAAACCGTAAGAACAAATGATTTACACAAAGAAGAGGATCAATGGTAGAAAAGATACACCAAAATTCTTGAGATAAAGCACTAGGAAAAAAGAGTCAGGAACAGTATCTCTGGTTTCATATGTACGTACGACCAAAGCACAGTGTGTGAGGTATAATCAAGAGTAACCTAGGCATTTTAATACAAGATGAAAATACAATCTCGGTATCATTGGGCCTTTATGGGCTTGGGTTCATACTAGAATACAGCAATGGAAAGGGTGATCTTATTGAAAAGACAAAAAGTAAATGTGAAGTGGTAGGGATATAGCACTCTAGGTCTAGGAGTTGGATGATGTACGGAAATCCACAAAGTTGAGAAAGAAGCATGGTGGTAGTATTTGAATCAAGATAAGGGAGCTAGAGAGAAGGCACATGGTTGAGGAAGTGCAGCATACCTTTTACATTCCAAAGGGCATGGTCTAGAAGCTTCCTTAATCTCTAAACTCTCAGCTACTACTTCATCATATAATTCCTCCTACTCCTTTCAAATGCAAAAAGTATAATTGAAAAAATAAGATGATGCCTTTAGATCCTTAGGAAGCTCTATAAATACAGGTCTACATGAACGATAAGGCTATTTTCTGGGGTAAGAAGTAACTTTGTTAGACTGCTTCATTGTTTATCTTCATCATAAGCATCAACAGTTGACCTTCTTTCCAGTGCTGCTTTCTGTATAGAAACAAAAAAATTTCTGATAGTAATTTCAGAAATTATCATGTGTTGGGAACACAGAAGCTACATCAAGAAGCAGATTCCAAGTGGACCACAAAGCTCATTCAGAATGATGAGTACCTGGCCACCATCTTTCAGCAGGCATTGGTCATCCTCAGTAAAGTAGTTTCCTACATCACCACATATACATTGCCACAAATTTGTGGCTTAAAACACAAATGTATTATCTAACATTTCCATAGTTCAGAAATATGAAATGGGTTCTAGAAGGCTAAAAGCAATGTATCTGCAGGGCTACATTCCTTTCTGGAGATTCTAGAGTGAACTTTCCAGCTTCTAGACGCCACCCAGATTCTTTGGCTTATAGCTTCTTCCTCCATCTTCAAAGACAGCAACAGCAGGTTGAATTTTTCTTACAATGTGTCACCTTGACCTTTTCTTCTGCCTCTCTCTTCTACTTTGAAGGGTCCTTATGATTATATTGGGCCTATCCAGATAATCATCTCTAACTTAAGGTCAGTTGATTAGCAACATTAATTCCTTCTGCAGTTCTGACTCCCCTTTGCCATGTAAAATTTAATATATTCACAGGTACCAGGGATTAGGAAGTGGACATCTTTGGGAGTAGACCATTATTCTGACTACCACATTCAGCAAAATAACAAAGTATAATCGGTCCTAACTCAGGGTCTCTTACAAATAGCAAACATTGACTCTAAGATCCCAGATTTCTGTCACCTATTACAGACCACATGGTCATATGGATGAGACTCTCCTAATCAGATGACACCACCATGGCATGTTATCATGCTGATGGAAGACAACAATTAAGTGGGTATCTTTGGAAGTCTCATTTTGCTAAAAAGTATAACTCCTGTACAGGAAAACTGAAATGAAGTGGACAATTAGAAATGGTAGAAAGAAGAATGAGAAAAAGAAGAGAAAGCAGGGGAAAGGAAAAGGAAATAAATTAATTCTGATTTATTTTCTAAAAAACTTCATCAACTGGAAGCTTAAGCAAAAAACTAGTACTGCTACAACTCTGAATTGAATTGTAGTAAGTAAAAAATTGGTAAAGTGATGGTAACCTTGGGAGAAAAGTAGCAAAATCATCTTTAAGTTTTTAACTGACAAGAAAGAGAATGCTGAGCATTTAAATATAGTCACATGATAAGAATTTAGTTCTGGAGACTCTAGAAGGGAGAGATACAAAGAGAGAAGGGAGACCCTAAAAATCAAAGTTCTGATAATACAATTATAAGTAATCGCTTGTAAGAAGAGGAGAAACAGACATCCAAAGAAACCAATGTGATTCAAAATTTAAAAGGACTTCACACTCTCCAGGATGGCTATTATTTTAAAAACAACAACAACAACAAGAAAAATAGGAATTAACAAGCATCAGCAAGGATGTGGAGAAATTACAACCCTCATGTATTGCTAGTGGGAATGTAGTCATGGTGGAAAATAATTTTGTGGTTCCTTAAAAAATTAAACATAGAATTACCATATGACCTGACAATTTCACTCCCAGGTGTATACTCAAAAGAATTGAAAAGAAGAACTCAAATAGGTATCTGCATACCAATGTTCACAGCAGTATAATTCACGTAGTGCAAAGGTGAAAACAATCCAAATGTCTATCAACAGATGAATGAAGAAACAAAATGTGGTATATGCATACAATAGAATATTATTCAGTCATAAAAAGGGATGAAGTTATGATCCATGGTACAAAATAGATGAACCTTGAAAACATTACGCTAAGTAAAAGGAGCCAAGCACCAAATGACAAATATTGCATGATGATTCTTATAAGAATAAGCAAATTTGTAGAAACAGGAAGTAGAATAGAGGTTATCAGGGAGAGAAGGACTGGGGAGTCCTCTGTACCCATTTGCTTAATGGGTACAGAGTTTCTGTTTGGGGTAATGAAAAAGCTTTGGTAATGGCCAGTGGTGACTATAGCACAACATTATAAATGCAATTAATGCCACTGAATTATACACTTAAAATGGCTAAAATAGCAAATTTTATTATATATATATAAAACTACAATAAAAATTTTTTAAATTAAGAAGAGGTGTACAAAAGATGGAAGGGGGTATATAACCAAGAATAAATACCAAAAAGGGGCACCAATCTCACAAGAAAAGCATCAGAAAGGTTGAAGTCCATATTAGCTTAGGAACAAGTCATGTCAGGAAGAAAACATAGAGGACTTTTTTTTTAAATAGAAAAGATTAAAGAGACATTACAACCAGAATGCAATTATGTACCTTGATCGTATCCTGTTTAAAAAAGATGCTGGAAAGGAAACAATGGGAATAATTGGGAACATCTGAATTGGGACTAGATGTTAGATGATATTAGGGAATTATTATCAGTTTATCTTAGTTACAATAATGGGATTGTAGTTATGTAGGATTTTAGAAGAGGCAAGCTAAAGTATTCAAATGTAATGATGTCTGAAACTTATTTTGAAATAGTTCAACCAATAAATAAATAAAGCAGACACACATATAATACAATATCACACAATATCAAATGGCAGTTGGTGAATCTATGTGGTGGGTATATAGGTGAACATTATATTATTATTTCAAATTTTCAAGTGTTTTAAAAACTTTTGTAATCAAAAGTTTAAGGAAAAAAAAATCATGCTAAATTTATTCTCTGAAAGGGCTCCTAGACTGGTGGATCACAGGAATGTCTCAGAAGTAGTGTGTGTGGATTTTAGCAAGTCTTTCCACTGCTGGGCAGTATTCTGTAAGGGTTAACAAGGCAGGGCAATAAGGTCATATTGCTTGGGTTTCAATCATAACTCTGGGAATTTCTAATTTTAGGCGAGTTACTTAACCTCCTTTAAGCTTTGGTTCTTTTATTCGCAAAATGGAAATAATAATGCGAATCTCATAGGCTTGTTACAAGGATTTAAATGAAATACTGTGTATAAAGCATTCAGTACTGTGCCTAATATGGAAACTCTTGATGAACATCTTCTAAAATTGTTAGGGCCTCACGGACAGCCCAGGAAACATACGGGCTACACAGCAAGGCTGACAGGCAAAGTCTTAGCTTGTTGAACCCAGAATTAATGGATTTGTGCAGGGGGAAGGGAGGACTCTGTATGGCAGTGCCCTGTATTTATTCTGTTGATATGTTTTTATCAATGACTTGAAGACTCGAAAAACATGTTTTCAAAATGTGCAGATGGCAAAAAAGCTGAGAGGGGGAGGTAATCTGTTGAATCAGGAATCAAAATCTTCTTGACAGATCAGAATAACAGGCCAAAACCAACCAGACACAGTTTACTAAAGGTGAATGCAAAGTTCAAGACTTCTGTTAAAACAAACAAATTCCACTGTGTAGGGATGAGCAGGGGGCTGGGTGATCCTTGGCTTAACAGCCATCCTTACAGGAAAGACCCTGGATTTATGTCATTGCAAGCTCAGCATGAGCCAGCTCTGTGATGTACCTATCAAACAGTGAATGTTAACCTGTACTATATAATTACGCATGCCCAGCCCAAGGAAGAAACACACCTATTGTTCCCTGTCCTTCTGGTGGATCATGACTATTCTAACGAGAATGTGTCCAGAAGAGGGTGGGCCTCTTTAAAGTTCAGGCTCTTTAAACACCATTGGAGATCCCTCTCAACCCTGTAAGATTCTGTAAATAACATGGGAAAGTGAATGATGAGAAACATAGATAACGATGCTATATGAGGCCAGATATCTTAAGAATTTATTAGTCTAGTGTCAAGAAAAAGAGTAAGAGCATATAAAATCTGAACTGTGAGAGGTCAGATAGCGTAGAAAGTCAATGTAGCGTATAACCTGAGAAACCAGCCTGCCTCTGTTCTTAGCACTAGAGGGCACTGAATAGCTCATGGAAGGTGTGTGTCCTACTACAATTTATAGACAACATTTTTAGCTGATCTCTATCCCCAGAGCAATAGCCTAAAAAGAATGACTGTGTTTCTAAAAAATCATTTTTGCCTCTTCCTCTGCAACCCTTAAAAAAAAAAAATCCTTCAGTCTCAGACGGAGGAGCTGGCCAAAACAGCGTCTGCCTGTGATACAGCAATGCAAAAAGCCCACAAATAATTTCCTGGGATTTTTTTTTTTCAATATTAACAAATTGACAACTTTCCCAAAGCCTAGAGGCAGATATTCAGTTGGCTCTGAGAAAGAAAGAAAAAAAGAAAGAAAGGGACGGAAAGGAAAGAAGTGAAGAAGGGAAAGGGAACGAAAGGAAGGAGGAAGGAAGAAAGAAAGAGAGTGACAGCCAGGCTAGGAACATATTTCTATATGTGGCTTTTTTTATATAAATAATACTTATACAAATATTTCCAGACTCTTTTCATATGAGAGAGAGAAGAAAAAATTCTTGATTTGTCATCAGATTTAGGAGAATTATCCATGTACTGATTCTTTCTTTAAAAATTGTTATTGTAGTGACATATATACAACCTAAAAGTTTGAATTTATAATTTAACCAAATTCAAATATATAATTACATTCACAATGTTTTGCTACAATCCTCACCATCCATTACCACAACTTTTTTATCAACCCAAATAGAAATTCTGTATATATTCCTTATCCCTCACCCCATCCTCTGGTAACCTATATTCTATATTCTGATTCTATGGGTTTGCTAATTCTAATTATTTCCTATCAGTGAGATCACACAATATTCACCCTTTTGTATCTGGCTTATTTCACTCAACACGATGTCTTCAAAGTTCATCCATGTGATCACATGTATAAAGATTAATTTCCTTTTTACAGCTGAATAATATTCCAATGCATACGCCACATTTTGCTTATCCATACATAGATTGGTGAACACCTGGATTACTTCCATCAGTTGGCAATTGTGAATAATGCCACTGTGAACATTGGTGTGCAAATACCTGTTTGAGTCCCTGCTTTCAATTCTTTTGGGTATATACCTAGAAGTGGGTCATATGGTCACATTCTATACTTAACTTTCTCAAGAACTGATGAACTGTCTTCCACAGCGGCTGTACCATTTTACATTGCCACTAGCAATGAATGAGTGCTCCTATTTCTTCACATCCTCTCCAACACTTGTCATTTTCTGTTAATTTAATAGTAGCCATTCTAGTGGGTATGAAATGGTATCTCATTGGGGATTTGATTTGCATTTCCCTAATGCTTAATCATGTGGAGAATCTTTTCATGTACTTTTTGGACATTTGGATATCTTCTTTGGAGAAATGTCTACTCAAAGCTTTTGCCTACTTTTTAATTGGGTTGTTTGTCTTTCTGTCATTGAATCGAACAATTTCTTTATATATTCCGGATATTAAATCCTTATAGGACACATGGTTTTCAAATATTTTCTCCCATTCTGTAGGCTGTCATTTTACTTTCATCATTAAAGTCCTTTGAAGCACAAAACTTTTTCATTTTGATGAGGTCCCATTTATCTATTTTTTTCTTTTGTGGCCTGTGCTTTGGGTGTAAAATCTAAGAAACCATTGCCTAACAAAAGCCCTTGAAGATGCTTCCCTATGTTTTCTTCTAGGAGTTTGAGTGTTCCAACTCTTATTTTTAGGTCTTTAATCCATTTTGAGTTGGTTTTAAGATGTAGGTAGGGGTCATCCCTTTTTTTTTTTTTTTTTTTTTAAGATGGGGATCCAGTTTTTCTAGGACCATTTACTGAAGGGACTATTCCTCCCCAGTTGAGTTATCTTTTGCTCCCTGGTCAAAAATCAGTTGGCCATGAATGTGAGGGTCAACTTCTGAGTTCTCAATTCTATTCCATTGGTCTATATGTCTGTCCTTGTGCCAGTACAATGCTGTTTCGATTACATGGCTTTCTAACAGGTTTTAAGATCAGGAAGGGTGAAGATTCCAACTTTGTTCTTCTTTTGCAAGATGGCTTTGGCTATTCAGGGACCCTTATCCTTCCATATAAATTTGATGATTGGTTTTTCCATTTCTATCAAGAAGGGTGTTGAAATTTGCTTGGGATTGCATTGAATCTGTAACTTGCTTTATGTAGAATTGACCTCTTAACAATATTTAGTCTTCCGATTCATGAACATGGAAGGTCCTTCTTTTTATTTAGGTCTTCTTTGATTTATTTTAGCAATGTTTTGTAGTTTTCTGTGTACAAGTTCTTTACATCCTTGATTGGATTTATTTCCAGATGTTTGATTCTACTAGTTGCTACTGTAAATGGAAGATTTTTCTAGTTTTCTTATTGCAATTGTTCATTACTATTGTATAGAGACCTACTAATTTCTAGGTGTTGCTCTTGTACCCTGCCACTTTGCTGAATTCATTTATTAGTACTAGGAGATTTTTCAGGATTTTCTGTATATGGGATCATATCATCTGAAAATAGGGAAAGTTTTACTTCTTCTTTTCCAATTTTGATGACTTTTACTTTTTCTTTCCTAACTGCTCTGGCTAGAACTTGCACTATAATGTTGAATAACACTAGTGGAAGTGGACATCCTTGCTTTGTTCCTGAGTTTACAGACAAAGTTTTACATCTTTCACCATTAAGTATGAAGTTAGCTGTGGGGTTTTTATATATGTTCTTTATCATATTGAAGAAGCTTCCATTTATTCCTAGTTTTCTATGTGTTTTTATCGAGAAGGGGTACTAGGTTTTGTTACTTTTTTTTTTGCAACCATTGAGTTGATCATGTGGTTTTTTGCTTCATTCCTTTAATGAGGTGTATACATTAATGGATTTTCTTATGTTGAATGACCTTTGCATACCAGGGATAAATCCCATTTGAGGAAGGTGTATAATTCTTTTAATAGGCTGTTTTATTCGATTTGCTATATTTTGTTGATGACTTTTGTATCTATATTCATAAGAGATACTGGTGTGTAACTTTTTTTCTTGCAATATCTTTATTTGGTTTTGGTATGAGGGTGATATAAGCATCACAGAAAGAATTAGGGAGTGTTCCCTCCTCTTCAAAGTTTTGGAAGAGTTTGAGCAGGATTGGTGTTAACTCTTCTTGGAATCTGGTAAAATTCCTCTATGAAGGCTTCTGGTCCTGAGATTTTCTTTGTTGGGAGGTTTTTGATTACTGATTCAACCTCTTTACTAGTTACTGATATGCTGAGATCTTCTATTTTTCTTGAGTCAGAGTAGGTTGTTTGGGCAGCTATAGGAATTAGTCCATTTCACGTAGGTTATCTAATTTGTTGGTGTACAGTTGTTCATGGTATCCTCATATAATCCGTAATTTCAGTGGGATTGATATTAAGTCCCACTTTTCATTTCTGATTTTCATTATTTGTGTCCTCTCTTTTTCTTTCTCAGCCTAGCTAATGCTTTGTCAATTTCATAGATATTTTCAAAGAATGAACTTTTGGTTTTGTTGATTCTCTCTCTGTTTTTTATTCTCTATTTGATTTACCTCCACTCTAATCTTTATTATTTCCTTCCTTCTGCTTACTTTGGGTTTACATTTGCCCCACTTCTTGTTCTAGTTCTTCCAGTTTTGAGGTTAAGTATCTGATATGAAATTGTTTTTCTTTTTTAATGTAAGCATTTAGAGCTATAAAGTTTCTTCTCAGCACTGCCTTTGATGCATCCCATAAGTTTTGGTATGCTGTATTTTCATTTTTATTCACTTCAAAATAGTTGCTTATTTCCCTTGTGATTTCCTCTTTAACCCACTGGTTGTTTAGAGTATGTTGTATGATTTCTACATATTTGTGAATTCTCCGTTTCTCCCTGTTGCTGATTTCTAGCTTCATTCCATTGTGGTTAGAGAAGACACACTGTATGATTTCAATATTTTTTAATTTACTGGGACTTTCTTTGTGACCTAAGATATGGTCTATCCTGCAGAACGATCCATGTACACTTGAGAAGAATGTGTATTCTATTGTTCTATATATGTTCTATATATGTTGGGTGGGGTATCATTCAAGTCTTGTATTTCCTTATAGCTCTTTGTCAAGATGTTCTATCCATTATTGGAAGTGGTGTATTAAAGTCTCCCTCGAAATCTGTCAGCATTTACTTGATATATTTTGGGGCTCTTCTCTCAGATATATATGTGCTCATAATTGTTACATCTTCTTGTTGAATTGGTCCCTTTATCAGAATATAAGGACCATCTTTGTTTCTCATAACAGTTTTTTACTTAAAGCCACCTTTATCTACTTAATGACTACTTCAGCTCTCTTTTAGTTACTACTTGCATGGTAAATTTTTTTTCCATCCTTTAACTGTCAACCTACTTGTGTCTTTGAATTTAAGATGAGCCTCTTGAAGATAGCTTATAGTTGGGTTATGCTTTTTTATCTATTCTGCCAATCTCTGCTTTTTAACTGGAGAGTTTAATCCACTTACACTTAAAGCCCCTATTGATAATGCAGGACTTTCTTCTGCCCATTTTTTTATTTAGTTTTTGTGAGTCTTCTACCTATTTTTAGTCTGTCAATTCTTCCATTAATGCCTGCTTTCATATTTATTTGATTTTTTTGTATTTTATGATATTGAGTCTCTTCCCATTTCTCTCTGTATACATTTTTTCATATATTTTCCTTGTGGTTACCACAGAGTTTAGCATTCTAAATATATAAGTCATATTTGATTTGATGCCAACTTGTCTCCACTAGCACACACATACCCTGTTCTTATCCTCCTCTGTCCATCCACCTTTTTTGTACTTATTACAAATTGTACCTTTGTACACTGTATGGCCAAAATGATAGATTAATCATTACTTTTTATGCATTTACATTTTAGCACCTGTAGGGAGTAAGAAGTGGAGTTACGTACCAAAAAATTCAATACAATGATACTGGCATTTTTAATTACCCAAATGGTTACCTTTACTGTAGTTCTTTATTTCTTTATGCCACTTCGAAACACTGTCTGGTGTACCTTCTGTTCAGTCTGAAGCATCTCTTTTAGCATTGCTTGTAAGGCAGGTCTTGTGGTGATGAACTCCCTCAGCTTTTGCTTTTCTGGGAGTGTCTTGATCTCTTCCTCATTTTTGAAATAAAGTCTCCTCAGATATAAAATTCTTGGTTGGCAATTATTTTTTTTCATTCAGTACTCTAAGTATTTAAGTATTTTTCTTTTAGCCTCATTTCATTTGTTTTGTCCTGAGTTCACTGATTCTTTCTTCTGCCAGTTCCAATTTGCTACTGAAACCCACCTGGGAGTTCTTCATTTCAGTGATTGTGGTCTTACATTCCAGCAGTTCAGTTTGGTTCCTTTTTAAAATTTCTATCTCTTCATTTAAATTCTCATATTGTTAATTCATTTTTCCTGATATCCTTTAGTTCTTTCTTTGTATGTTCCATCATCTCCTTGAGTACATTAAGGATCCTTTTTTTAAAGTCTTTGTTGTTTCTATGTAATGGTACTGTAAACAATCGAAAGTACAATTTGTTTTGTATGACTGCGTGGTATGTGAATATATCTCAATAAAATGATGATTAAAAAAAAAAAGTCTTTGTTGTTTACAGTCTGGTCTTCATTGATTCTTTTTCTAGATTTTTATCCTCTTCCTTTGGCTAAGCCATCATTTCCTGTTTCTTTATTTGCGTAATCTTTTGTTGCACACTCTGCATTTTAATATTTTAAAACGTTAACTCTGGGATTATTTTCCCTGGGATGTCTTTTACTTTAGATAGTTAACAGCTGGCAATATGATGACATTTTCTTGAGTGTCAGAAGTACCGAAACAAAGCAAATCTAGGCAAAACACCTTTCACTGTCTTTCCATTTGGCTTTCCATTGACTGGGGCTCTCCATCATAGTTCAGGCCTCTTATGAGGGAGTTCAGCCCAAGGTGAATGTAAATTGCAGGCTCCCCCACCCCCACCCCATGTCTTTTCTGGGTCTCTGTCTTGTGCTCACTAGTGGTCTTAGGAGTTCTTCTATATGTAGGAGTTTAAATTCCCCTCCAATTCCCCTGAAACAGAGCTCCTCCTGGATGTTCCACTGCAGGTCTTAGAGGGGCAAGCCTTTGCTCCATGTGGTCTGCCTCAATTTCTTACAGTACTTTGTTGTCTCAAGCTGCTTTTGCCCGAAGGACAAATTCGGGGGAGGGGGGACAGGGGGGGCGGGAAGAGGCAGAAGAAGAGCTTCTCAAGTCATTCTTCTTTCCCAGCAGGAAGGAGGCCAGGGACCCACAAAGGGGGCACTGGCTGGCTTCATACTGCCCTGGGAAGAGGTTGAAGACAGGGTCAGGAAGGTTGCCAGGAGCTTCTTCCAGGGCTCCCCAAAGCTGGGTTTTCTTGCTTTGGCCCCTGCCCAGCAAATGTAGCTTTGCAACTGTCCTCTGCAACTCCGAGGAAGGATTTTTATGTCCTTTTCTGGCACCAGCAAGCTAGTACAGGGGCTGGACTCTACTGCTGCCTGACGCGAGAATGGGGGCTGTGTGACACTAACCGCAGTGCAAAGAGCAATTTACTGGTATTTACCATAATTTTCCAGTCTCTTTGTCCTGCTTGTCCCTGGATGCTGCACAGTTTTCTCCTGGACTCTGGAGTTTCAAAATAGTTGATTCAGACAATTCCTGCCTATTTAATAGGAGGGACTGATTCCTGGAGCGTCCTACTCTGGATCTTTCCATGGTCCCACATATTGATTTTTAAAGATAAATCAGAGGATAGCTTTTGATCACTCAGAAGTTACTAAATCAGAATATTCCTTTAAGGGAATTCTGCTTACAGTTTAAAAATAATTAAAACCAAATGTATATATATTAGGAAAGAAATTATTTTCTGTATATTTAGGGAAACTTGTGCTCAGACAAAGTAATGCAATCCTTGCATATATTTCAAATATTCATTTCTGTGGTAGCTTGAAACTTATGTATAATTTTTTATACAAAGAAGTATACATAAGGCTAGTCCATGAAAGCTTATGAGGGACAACCTCCCGTGTAATACACAAAGAATTTGCATTTGGCATGTGGGTATGTGAGGCCTGGGTTTACATCCCAATTTCCTCATCTGTCAAATCGGGGGAAATGATTCCTTGTGATGATTTGAGGTAACACATGTGAGGCACTGGGATGAAGCCTTGCACATGACAAGCTCAGTAAGTGGTGGTGGTTATTATTTAATTTATAATGCAGTGGAAGCATGGTACCATCACGGTTAACCCAACTTCTAGGAATAGGGAATCCAGATTTGGCTTTTGTCTTCATCTGACCACTTCTGTAAGGCAATTCAAGAGGTAGAGGGGCATGCCAACAGCTATGCCTTTGGTTAAGACTGTAATCTCCTTAGTAATAATGTCCTAAAAAGCCAAACTATAAGAATACTACATTATATATATTTCTCTCTATCTGTATGTATCTGGGTCTCTGCTTTTCATTCTCTTTGGTTTTGTCTTCCTCTAAGTATTTCTGTTATTGTTTCTATTTCTCTCTCCTGTTATTATAATACAAAATCAAATTTTTTATTGTTTAAAATAGTACATCAAAATAGCATCATATTTCTTGTTCTTAATTTAAAAAGCAGATGAGTAAAATATTGCACAATTTTTTAAAATGCAAAAAACTTGAACAGCAAATCAAGTTCTTTAAACTTCTGAGATAATATAATTCGTCCCAGCACAGTGTCAATCATTTAATGTATTTTCCTTCTCCTTTCAAAGATAATTAGGATGTAGACAGAATCTCTGGATTTTAAGGGACCTCAAAGTAGACAGCCCTTCCAGTTTTGAATTTCCTATGCAACTTGCTCGCTATGGTCTTCAGTCTTAGCTGGAACAGCTTCAGCACTGGGAAGCAGGAAACACATTTCAGCCAGGAATCAAATGAGCAAAGATGTAAAGAAAGGTGGGAAAGAGCAGGGTATGTGGAAGGTGCCCTCCTACTGGGTTGAATGGAAAGAGAGATGCTGGAAAGCCACAGGCTAGCTGGTTGATACAGTTGGTGGATTTGGCTTCAGGAGCATCTTGAAAGCCAGAAATCATTTTAGTCTCTTGAGTAGAGAAATAACATGATAACTGCTATTTCATGAAGATAAGTTGGGTAGGTGCCTGCAGGCTCTCAAAGGGGAGAAACTAGAGGCAGGAAGATCAAGGTGACCAGAGGTGATGAGGGTCTGGAGCAGAGTGGTGGGTATGAGAAGAAGTGAAGCGTAAATCGAAGGCACCTTTCAAACAGGGAAATTATAGACTTGGTGAAAGTTTTGTTAAATGATGTGGCTCCAAGGTTTCCACATAGGATGATGATACTACAGCCAAAATTGTGGCAATCGGTGAGGAGGAAAGTCCTATGTGCACTTATGGTTTTTATCATGAACGCTAGTCTACCTGTTTATGATAAATCAATAATAGCTTTCTGAGACCTGAGCCACTTGGAGGCCAACACCGTTTAACACTTTACAGCTTCATCACAGAGTCAATTCTGCTCCATAAAGAGTATAATTGCCAGACAAAATGAAGCAGAGATTTGAGAAAGAGAAGAGGTAATTATCCCTACTGGAGTTTGGCAAGACCAACAAGAGTTTAAGCAATGCCATTTCCCCCACAGTATTCTGTTTGGAAAGGCATGAAGGTTGAAATTTGATGGTAATATTTCCTTCTAAAAGTTAAGAAGGCTAGCAGGATGGAGATGGGAGCAGGTGGTACAAGGTTCTTCGAAGTAGACCCATTTATCCATGAAAATAGTTTTTTCTAGGGTTGTCCCAACCAGCTCTTTGCCTTGCACTATCTTCCCTGACTGGCCTTTCAACCTCTAAGTACAAAGTTATTTCTTTACAATATAGTATAGTTAAGAATCCCAGGTTCTCTGGCATTGTGGGATTGAGAACATCTTCTTGACCCAAAGAGGAAGCAAAATGATATAAAGTTTCAGTGGCTGAGGATTTCAAATGGAGTTGAGAGGTCACTCTAAAAGGTATTCTTATGCACTATATGGATACCCCGTTTTTAGTGTATTGGAATAGCTAGAAGGAAATACCTGAAACTGTTGAACTGCAACCCAGTAGCCTTGATTTTCTTTTTTCATTTTATTTTTGTCATCCCGTAATTTACTCATTTTAACAGTCATCCTGATTAATGACAGCATATAAACAAAGAGAGGGTCAACTAAGCCAACCTGATTGAATGTAGAGAACCGTTTATGAGCTTGTTCGCATCTGGATGCAGACAGATGCACAGAAATACTAGTGCTAAGAGACGTCAAAACCCATTTGCTACACAAGGTAGGGTAGACATACCCCCCTGCAGGCCTGTTCCCCTATCTTAGACGACAATGGGAAAGTAAACTTCAGCCTAACCCTGTATGCCAGGGAGGCTGAATTAGTTTGATCCAAATTAAATAGCACGCATTGCATTATGACATATAAATATTCTAGAATTTTTAAACTGTTTTCCCCAAAGTAAAAGGAGAAGTATCCAGCATTTATGCTCAGGGTACTGAACCCCTCCTGTAGCTAACTCCCCACCTTGGACAGTGTCCTCTCTCCCCACGAGGGCGGGGCTGGAGGAGGAGTCCCTGCCAGACCCCTGGAGGATGAGGGGTCACACGGATTGGTGGGAGCTGAAGGGGTGACTGGCAGCAGGAACAGCCCAGGGTGATTTTTTTTTTTTTTTAATTCAGAAGCATCAAAATGAACCTGAGCTTGACCAGTGCTCAACAGAGAAGTCAGTCTAGCTGGCTCTGAACGTAATTTGTGACAAGGACAGGCTGGACAGTGCGGCACAGCTGCTGTCTGAGCTCTGGGCCCAGCCACCTTAGACTGGTGGGGGGAGGTGGGGGGGTTTATCAGGACCATCATGGGCAGTGGTCTGGGACCCAAGGCACTGCCCACAGCCCTGCCCCCAGGGCCTTGAGCCTTTACCCTGGCTCCAGCCTGCTTTCTTCCCAGATGCTCGGCTCCCCCTCAACTCTGTGACTCCCCAGTGGCCTTTTTTTTTTTTTTTTAAATTCATTTTATTGAGATATATTCACATACCACACAGTCATACAAAACAAATCATACATTCAACTGTTCACAGTACCATTACATAGTTGTGCATTCATCACCAAAATCAATCCCTGACACCTTCATTACCACACACACAAATATAACAAGAATAATAATTCAAGTGAAAAAGAGCAATTAAAGTAAAAAAGAACACTGGGTGCCTTTGTTTGTTTGTTTGTTTTTTTCCTTCCCCTAATTTTCTACTCATCCATCCATAAACTAGACAAAGGGGAGTGTGGTCCATATGGCTTTCCCAGTCACATTGTCACCCCTCATAAGCTACATTTTTATACAATCATCTTCAAGATTCATGGGCTCTGGGTTGTAGTTTGATAGTTTCAGGTATCCACCACCAGCTACCCCAATTCATTAGAACCTAAAATGGTTGTCTATATTGTGCATAAGAGTGCCCAGCAGAGTGACCTCTCGGCTCCTTTTGGAATCTCTCTGCCACTGAAGCTTATTTCATTTCCCTTCACTTCCCCCTTTTTGGTCAAGAAGATGTTCTCCGTCCCACGATGCCGGGTCTACATTCCTCCCCAGGAGTCATATTCAGACTACGTGTCTGATCCCACGTAGCGGGGAGGGCAGTGATTTCACCTGCCAAGTTGAGCCTTGATTCTTGAAGACGACTGTATAACTACTTGGCTTACATGGTGTGACTCTGTGATTGAGAAAGCCTTGCGACTCACACTCCCTTTATGCAGTGTACGGAAAGATGAATAGAAAAATAGGGACAAAAATCTAAATGAAAAATAAGGTGGGATGGGGGGATGGAATGCTTTGGGTGTTCTTTTTCAACTTTTATTTTTATTCTTATTTTCATTCTTTTTGGAGTAACGAAAATGTTCAAAAATTGGGGTGATGAATGCACAACTATATGATGGTACTGTGAACAGCTGATTGTACATTGTGGATGATTGTGTCATATGTGAATATGTCTCAATAAAACTGAATTAAGAAAAAAAAAAAGAATCCCAGGTTCTATATGTATATATTCCCAAAACATTGGGAAAAGAGGTCACTGGAGAGTAGGTAGTCAAATTACAGATAGTCTTTCTAACTTCCAATCTTAGTGACAAATAAAGAAATTATTTCCTCTTAGCCCTTTCCTCTGACTCTAATATAGTCAGCACCTGAGTGCTCTGATCAAAGAGAGAAATGTCAAAGCACTTCCAGGGGCTCTGGTCCTCGCCAGGCAGGGAGCATCAATCAGCACTGACTGCTGCTGAGATGGAGGACAGAATATGTACCATTACCACGTTCTCTGCATATAAATCAACTGGGTTAGCATAGTACAGGCAGAACTCAAATGACCACCACAGGCACAAAACACTCAGTAGGGAAACACCATTGGCACATGTCTGTCATGTTTTGGGGTTATCATTGCCGGGGAGGAGGATGTACTCAGAGGAAAAGGCTTCGAATTTTAACATTTACCATAAAAGAACTACCGGCTAAGCAAACAATCAGACACACAGGAGACATTCAATACATGCTTATTGAGTGCCTTTACCCCAAATCAATGAGTTATTTAAGACTCAGTTTGAAGCCTCCCCTCCTCCCTCTTATCCCCCAAACTAAATGCTTTTTTGAAGACAGGTACCAAGGCTTGTTCATCTTTACATCCCAAAGTCTATCAACAGTCCCTAGCACATAGTAGGTGCTTAATAAATATCTGACAGTTGGGTTATTGGTTGATTTGCTTTGCATGCAAATGTAAAACTTACAAAAACTTGTTTTTTAGAGCTCTTTAGGAAAAATACCCTTCAGACCTCAAAAAACTGAAGGGCCTGTTCTGAAAACTGACTAAACCATAAGAAAAAAAGTTATACTCAGAAGTGTGATTTGGATTTTACAAAGGTCTGTAATTTCCCAGGTTAGTCTCTAAAGCAAAACAAGATTCTAGGATTTACACATTTTGACCTAAAATACTGATCAAATTCCTGTCCTATAAAACTGACCGCCTTCCTACCCTTGCCCAGTGGAAACCCCATGAGCACAAATGTCCTCTCCTTCGTGGGAGGTGATACGCACATGTCAGCACAGCCAAGGAGCGGTTCTTCTGCAAGTTCTCTTCCCTCTGGGCCACGAGGGAGCTGTTGGGCTCTGCCTGGTAGGCACACAGCGCCTCCCACTCTTTCTCCAGTCGATTCTTGTTCTTCAAGTGGTCTTCCATGTAGGACTGCAATGTAAAAAAGCAGAGGTCAGGAAGTGTCACCTGGAACATCATCGGGTCCCGGGGCACGATGAGGGAAACTGCAGAGAGCTGACAGAGGGCGGAGCCCACGGTTCACTCATGTGTAACAGTCAGGGAACTGATTCTTGCCAGATCTAACAAGAAGAATATTAATAACAAAATGCACAAAATGCAGCAAATGCTTCTCAAGCATTTGCTAGAAAGTGTTTCTCCTATGTCTCCTATGGGCGCTAAGTGTGGGCATTAAAAACTTAAATTATGAAGTGAACTCTTCAGGTATTTACCACCTGATTGGAGAAAAAAGGCATGCACACATTAGACCACATAGGATTAACCATCCCAAAACTAGCATAGAAAATCAGGGTCCAACTAGAGAGTAAATTAATGTGGATGGAAGGAGTCAGTGAGATTTACTGAAGACAGTGCTTGAGCCACACTGGGAAGGATGAGAAGGATTTACACAGGATGGAAAAGGCACAGGATGGAGACGGTTGTGTCTGGCTGGAGTGGTGGGTCTGTGCTGAAGAGCAGTAGGAGAACAGGGTGCAAAGGGCAACTGAGGTTAGTCTGGATGCTTTGAATGTCTGGTTGAGCATCTGAAGAGAAGCAGTGGGGACTCACAGGAGGTTTATGAGCAAGGGTCTGTCCATTGTGCATCTGGCATTTGAAAACAGATACGTGTGAATTGTATCAAAGAAGGAATAAATACAAGTTAAAAAAATGTTACACAGGAAGGAAAAAGAAGCTGTAGGTAAAAAAAAGTAGGCTAAACAAAACACTATTAATAAACCCCTATCAAGGAAAGCATCTCATTAAAAAATGTTTTGCATTAAAAGTTTTTTCCTTTCCCTTTTTCATTCTAAGAGAACCACAGGTTACTAGCAGATACTATGTTGCCATAATTACTCGAAATTTATTTCATGGAAAAATATAAAATACACTGTTTGAAAACTAATTTATACATCAGATCAAAATCATGTCAACTGATTAATTAAAAAGGACTTTCAGATAGAAATGGAAATTGCACTCTAGATGTAAATCTCCAAAATGGGTGCCAAAGTGTTCAGTTACTCATCCCATGGGAAGAGTGAGACTGATAACAGTATCTTCTGCTTTGCTAACAGCCAGGGCTTGGTTTGTTACTCTTTCCAAATGCAGCACCTATTATTTTATTAAGATACATCATTTCCTCAGATATATGCTAATGAAAGAACAATGAAAATGGGAGAAACACCCTCAGCCCAAATATTTATATGACAATGCAGATATTAGGTAGATGTTCAGGAATCAGTTTCCTAAGCAAATGAAAATAACTGTCATCATATATTTTAATTAAAATGCCCGGGAACTCAGTCCAATCTCTTAGTGGAGCTTTCCCTTGCTCCCATTCCTATTTGTACACAAGCCATTCTTCTTATAATTGGCAGATTTTTCTGAATCCACCGGGTGTGAAGCATTTAAGATACCCGGCTGCAAAATGTTAAACAGCTTGCAGCATTAAAAAAAAAAAAAAAAAAAAAAAAAAGGAACCCAATATTTTGACCCTTGGCTGTTCCTATCTTAATTTTTCTGGGCACTTGCCTGTCAGCGGTGATTAACAGGAGAAGTGGAAGAGGAAACAAAGGCCTTCTGAATATTTTGCCTTCCACAAAGACAACCGTGCCTGCCAGCACAATCTACTTTTTTTCTTATTGATCTGTTCAGTAGAAAAACAGCCAGGTTTTAAGGAAAAGAATTTCAAAGGACCAAACCCATCTGCAGTATTGTACCCAAAGGAAATAATGTTCTATTCCTCTAAAATTTCTGTTTGTGGGTTTTCAATATGTTTACACATCAAAATAACACGCCCATGGACGCACACACACTAGGATCCTTATTTCAGAATGGTCAGCCACTACAAAGTCTAGCCAAGTGTCCATATGCTTTGCACTTTTTCCACTGTCAACTCCTCTGTCCACTCCCCATTCCCCACCCGTCCGATACCCACCCTCAGATTTGTTCAAAGGTCACTGGGTTGTTCTGGTTCTTTGGCCATCTCCTAGCTCATCAGTGCCAATTCCACGGGATAGGCTGGGAAAGGGAAAGAGAAGGGAGGAGCCATGCTGCCTTGTGCAGCTTCAGGGGTACCCTGGAGTCCTGCAACCCAGAAAAGGAAGGGAAACTTAAAACCAAACCATTATGCTATTTTAGTATATCTCTTATCAAAGTTTTGACAGGGGGAATATACTGAAGCTGAACTGAATTTCTCTGTATTAACGTCATTCAACAAATACCAACAGAGTACCCTATATACATTTGGGTCTGATACACAGCAGGCATTCACCCTATGTGTAATGGATCAATGGAGAAAAAGCCCTGTGCTCTGTAGGTGCTGTGGAGATGACATGCCTTCAAGGAACCACATGGCTCAGCTGCTCAGGAATTCCGGCAAGTCTGCGTGGACAGCACACTGGGGGTTGGTGGGGGTCTGGGTGGGTACTGTGCTGGGTGTGGGTGGGGGTCAGGGTGGATAGTGCGCTGGGGATGGGTGGGGGTCTGGGTGGATAGCAAACTGGGGACGGGTGGGGTCTGGGTGGGGGTCTATGTGGATAGTGCACTGGGATTGGGTCTATGTAGATAGCGTGCTGGGGGTGGGTGGGGGTCCGGGTGGATAGTGCACTGGGAGTGGGTGGGGACACAGAAGTAATATTCTATGGGAGAATCAGCAACTGGCTGTGACTTGAAGCAAGGACTCTCCGTTGTTACTCTTCCACATCCTCCCAGCCCCTGCTAGAGCCACTTAGCTCTAGATTTTCACCCAGATGATTGAGGAGTTGCAGTAATAGATATTAACATCCATAGAACCAAGCTTTTTTTTTTTTTTTTCATAAAATACCCTTGAATCTCAGAACCACATTCACGTTAGTAGCAGAAACATCATGGCTGCTCTAAACTGACTGAGTCAAAGAAAATGAATTCTGTTTACTCCTGCCAGTCCCTGAACATCACCACCACCTCTCTCCACACAGACCTTGGCATTACTTCATGCTTGGAAGAATCATCCTGATACAAATTTCTCAAGTTAGGAAATAAGTCAGAATCCAAAGGGCTCCATCTAGGGAATATAAACCACGAGCAGCTTTCTTCATTGTGGAATATCAAATACATGTTTTTTCACCAAAGTTATCCTACTAAGGAAAGTGTTTTTGCATAATATAATACTTAAGTTTTGTGGAAATACTGACTAGGTTATCTAGCCTCAAATATGGTATGTGGTGGGGAGCACTCACCGGGAGGTAGGAGTAAATCTGGCTCTGTACAGTTTCTATAGTTATTTTTCTCAAGATTTGTTAAACTACGGCCTTACAAATAGTTATAAAGTTGTTCCTGGCAAAAGGATTTCTGGTCCTAGCTCTTCTTTGGAAAATGCTCTTTTTACAATATCCATCATGAATAATGAGTGTGGAAGGCCGCCTCCCGAATCGGGCCTAGCGTATGCGCTGCAGCCTGCTCTAGAGTTACCCCCGCCCATCGAGTGAGCCAAGATGGCGCCTGCATCCTGTTTCCGCATAGTGACGCATGTATCCGCCACCCGCTCCTACCAATCGAAATCCTGTATACGCGATACTAGCCTAGAAGCTTATTGGTTGTTAATTGTGTATAAAAGGTCTTACCCGGACGGGGTAGGGTGAGACAGCCCACAAGGAGCCGTGCCTGACGGCCACATCGAGGCTGCTCTCCCACGAGGCGCCGTGCCCCGTGTGGGAACCAGTAACACAGAATGTTCATCTAGCTGTAGTAAAGGGCTTGCTTTCACAACTGCCGTGTGGTTCGAGTCGTGATTCATGACCAGGTTAGTTCGCGCAGTCTGCATCTCTCTCTCTCCTTCCCTGTTTCCCCTCGCCGGCCGGGAACCGGGGACCGAGCGGGGCAGCGCCGGACAAGTGGTGGCCCGTACGGGGAAGCTCCTCCTCCTGCCTCGCTCTCGACGGTCCCTCTGTGAGGAGAGCAGCGCTGCGCGTCGAGCTTACGGCGGACTTCCCGCGCCTGATCAACGCGAGAAGGTGAGTGCGTCTTATTACATGATAGTTAGGGCCCGTGGGTTTTCAGGTGACCCCGGGGGACTCGGAAGAGCTCTCCGAGTGACTGAAGTATAGTGCCGACTGCAATCATGGGGCAGTCCGGAAGTTCACCTCTCTTAGCTCCCTTAAAGAACCTTTTGAAACAACGGGGTATCTCGGTCAGGAAAAGCTCCCTTCAGCGTTTTCTTGATGATGTTGATACTTTTGCCCCTAAGTTTGCCTTTACTGTGCCCTCTAGTAATCAAGAGGAGCCCTGTCAACGCTTTGAATGGACAGTCCTGCCCCAAGGCATGGCTAATAGTCCTACCATGTGCCAGCTGTATGTCGCTGCGAAGCTAGCTAGCACTCGGCAGCAGTTCCCTCAAGTGAAAATCATCCATTATATGGATGACATTCTCTTAGCCCATAGAGACACAGATCTTCTTAAAACAGTTTTGTCACATTTAGTCCTTAGTCTTAGAGAAGCTAACCTAGAGACTGCCCCTGAAAAAATCCAAATGACTGACATTACCACTTTCCTGGGGGCGAAAGTCGCACCCACTCATGTTTCCCCCCAAAAGGTGTCTCTCAGGCTAGACAATATACACACTCTCAATGATCTACAAAAACTCATGGGGGATATCAATTGGATCCGTCCATACCTAAAAATACCCAATGTCAAACTAACACCTTTGTTCGACCTGTTGAAGGGGGATTCTAATATAAACTCACCTCGAAGTTTCACTCCAGAGGCAAGGCGAGTACTATGCCAGGTGGAACAGGCGCTCAGTGGCGCTGCATTGAAGAGAATAGACCCTGATGAGCCTTTTGAAGCCTGCGTGCTGCCGACAGAATTACAGCCCACTGCGGTACTGTGGCAGCGGGGGCCGCTGCTCTGGGTCCACCCTGGAGTTTCCCCCAAAAAAGTCCTAGAGCACTATCCTACAGCGGTTGCAGACTTGGCCCTAGAATGCATTAAAAGGGCTGTGCAGCATTTCGGTCAGCAGCCCAAAAATCTCAGGGTGCCTTATTCTTCCCAGCAGCTTGAGATACTCACCGGATGCATAGATCAATGGGCCATTCTCCGGTGTACATTTCTTGGTCCCATTAACAATCAGTTCCCTAAGGCTCCTCTCTTGCAGTTTGTCACCCGGCACCCAGTGATTTTTCCCAAAGTAACCTCTCCTAGGCCACTAGCAGGCGCCCCCACCGTATACACGGACGGCTCCAGCTCTGGAACAGGGGCGTATTGTGTGGAGGGGGACACTCCTAAAACAGTGCTCTTCCAACCACAAAAGCCTCAATGGGTAGAACTGCAGGTTATCATTGCAGTCCTGGAAAGCCTTTCCGAGCCCTTAAATGTCGTCTCGGATTCTGCTTATGTTGTGAACTCTGTACAAATTTTAGAAACGGTGGGCATTGTTAAACATTCCTCTACAGTAAGGACGTTCTTTGCCAAACTACAGGAGGTTATATGGACCAGGCAACACCCTTTTTACATAACCCATATTAGAGCCCACACAGGTTTGCCTGGCCCTATGGCCCAGGGGAACCATAGCGCAGATGTAGCCACTCGACAGCTGCACATCTTTCCGACGCTGGTACCGTATCAACAAGCCCGAGAATTCCATGCCAAGTTTCACATCAATGCAGGTACCCTAGCTAAGCGGTTCAGCATACCACGTGCAGCTGCTCGAGATATTGTCCGAGCCTGCAACAATTGTGCAGAGCAGAGAGCAGTCCCCTCGGTTGGGGTCAACCCTAGGGGTCTCACCCCAGGGGATACTTGGCAGATGGATGTCACTCATCATTCAGAGTATGGTAAGATCAAGTACTTACATGTGTCGGTGGACACATGCTCCCAAGTTTTATTTGCCTCTGCTGAACCAGGAGAAAGAGTCTCCCACGTCATTGCACACTGCCTTGCTGCATGGGCAGCTTGGGGTAAGCCAAAGACGTTAAAGACGGATAACGGGCCTGCCTACACTAGTAAATCCTTCCAAAAATTTTGTGACAACATGGATGTCCAATTAAAACATGGCATCCCCTATAACCCTCAGGGGCAAGGAATCATTGAAAGAGTGCACAGATCTCTCAAAGACTTGCTTAAAAAACAGAAAGAGGGTATAGGCCACGGCCTGTCCCCAAAAGCTCGACTGTCTGTAGCCTTGCTCACATATAATTTTTTAAACGAAAATTCACAAGGAATGACACCTGCCCTGCAACACACCACCCCGAGTCCTCCGCATAGAGGTCTAGTCCGTTGGAAGGATGTCCTGTCGGGGCAGTGGAAAGGCCCTGACCCGGTGCTCAGCTGGGCCAGAGGCTCTGTTTGTGTTTTTCCCCAGGAACCAGGACGTCAACCAGTGTGGGTTCCGGAAAGACTGGTGAGAACCGTGACATCACCTGAAGAAGCCAAGGAACAGCTGTCAGAAACGCCAACGAATATACAACCTGAACCATTAGACCAAGCCTCCGACCCTGCTGATGATGGCGACGACCGACAAGACGATAATAGTACGACTGACCACCCCGCGGTTGCCCAAAAAGAGGATCGGTAACTCTGTTCTTTGCTCTCCTATAGCAATCCTTCTAATCTGCCTTTTTCTTTTTAGTGGAACTATATTTCCTCCACAAGCTTCAACGAGTCCTTCCCCCTCACCAATGACACACTGATCCTCTCTTTTGCTAACCTCTCTGTCAAGGTTGTCAACACCACAGTTGCGGCGAATGCTACTTGTGAAACTGGGCTTGCTCCTACAGTCTGCAACCGTTCCAAAGACCCGGATGCCTCGCCGCCCCGCTATCCTAGTGTATCGCCCAAGTTATGTCTGGCTCCCCGTCAAGGCAACCGACTGAGTTGGCCCTGTTTCTCAAGTTGTTTCACTTAACAATATCCCCTTCTCTAAGTCTAGGCGTCCAAGAGGCATAAAAGAATGGCTATCGAATGCTGCCAGTGTAGCTTCCTCTTTGTTTGTCCCAACGATCGGGCAGGCTGTGCTACAAGCATGGACAGATCGGCAGCTCGCCATAACGATGGAAACGGTAAATGGCTTGGTCAACCTTACCCGAGACGTGCTACGCCGCCACAATCAGATGCTGAACTTAAATTTCCAGGCCATTCAGAAACTCCAAGCGGAGATAGATGAACTTGGACTGGAAATAGATGGACTCTGGAGAGTGCTTCAGCAAACATGTGACACCCGGTGGCTTACGGTTAAACTCTGTGTCACTCCTGTCAGGGCCAACGTGACCGGAAGCATTTCCAGAGTCTCTGATTGGCTGAAAAGGTCATATTTTCCTGAATTTGTTAATCTCTCCCAACAGGTGGAATCTAGTTTAGACACAATTGGGGGGATCAAGTTAAAACCCGTTAAAGTCGATCTCTCCGGGTTAGGCGAGGTTCTACAGAAACTATTGCACAGTGTTTCTTCCTGGTTCTCTTGGCCCAATTTAACTAATTGGATCCTCATTGCAGTGGGATTATTGGTGGGATTAGTCGTTGTTAAATGTTTGCTAGAACGCCTGTTTCAAGCGCAGCAGCAATTGCGTGTTACCACTATGATGGCTATGACTCCCACCTCTGTTACCCCCGATAGTGACCGATTTATTAACCATACCCCTTCCTGGTCGCCTCAGGTGGGGCGCTTTGGAGCAAAATTTGTAGCGAATCGCATGGCTGTTTCTCGGGTGTAAAAGGCGACACCAGTAGTCATAATTTTGTCTCAGGTGGGTCTCTAGGGCAGAGTCCTAGTTGTGGCCAGACTGGACCCTAGCCATTGCACAGAGACACCTAGTGACACCCCCGACTCTGGTTACTGCTGTTCCTGCCCCCGTCGTTGTTCCCCAGTTGCCAGGCAAAGCACTGCAGGGAGAGTCACGTTGTTTCCAGCTTACGGACTCTCCGGTCTCCATATGACGTGAGCATTCTGGTTGGTGCTAGAGGCTCCGCCGCTGGATGGCTGAGGCCTAGTCCAGACTCCCCAAAGCACCAAAGAGGTTGTGAACCATTTGGGTTCACGGGAGCACGCTCATCACTGGAGACACTGGGTCAAAAATAAATAAGAAAGGGGGAGATGTGGAAGGCCGCCTCCCGAATCGGGCCTAGCGTATGCGCTGCAGCCTGCTCTAGAGTTACCCCCGCCCATCGAGTGAGCCAAGATGGCGCCTGCATCCTGTTTCCGCATAGTGACGCATGTATCCGCCACCCGCTCCTACCAATCGAAATCCTGTATACGCGATACTAGCCTAGAAGCTTATTGGTTGTTAATTGTGTATAAAAGGTCTTACCCGGACGGGGTAGGGTGAGACAGCCCACAAGGAGCCGTGCCTGACGGCCACATCGAGGCTGCTCTCCCACGAGGCGCCGTGCCCCGTGTGGGAACCAGTAACACAGAATGTTCATCTAGCTGTAGTAAAGGGCTTGCTTTCACAACTGCCGTGTGGTTCGAGTCGTGATTCATGACCAGGTTAGTTCGCGCAGTCTGCATCTCTCTCTCTCCTTCCCTGTTTCCCCTCGCCGGCCGGGAACCGGGGACCGAGCGGGGCAGCGCCGGACAAATGAGCATCTTTCAATAAAACATGACTGATTCTTTAGAATGATGAAACTTGGCAGATCTGAAAAGGGGGCACTGGATATTACCTTAATTCCTGTAAACTGCAGCTTAAAATTTCACATTTATCTTAACAATGGGAAGTGAACGTATGCTGCAAGATCACTTGAATTTCTAAATTTATTGGAAGAAATACAAACTGAGAACCTAATAAGCAAGGACCAGTTTTGCTTGGGTGGGAGAAGGAAGGTAAGAAAAGGTAGATGACTGACATTATTTTTTTCTTCACTGAGAATTAACCAATCTAAAGTTATACTTCATTATATTGAAATTGAGATAAATTTTTCATTCTCTCAGCACATATTGTTCCAGCAGCCTTGCATTTGTACTGTTCTGCTGGTCTCAATCTGATCTGTTCTGCATTTTTCTATTAATATTTTTATGAAATGTAGTTTATTATATTAAATTGATTTAATTTCCTCCATCCACATTTTAATAGTCTTTCCTCTTTCAAGGTTTGTGGATTAAGATAATTTACATCTGACACAAGAGTGTATCTTTTCATGCAGCCCATGTGGCATACCAAGCTTTGGTGGTAAAATAAAACATTTTAGTCAATAAAAACAAAGGAAAAAGTACCACAATAATTTAATTCTGTAGGGTCCCTTCTCTTCAGGGCTGTGAGAAATGTAAATTATCACAGGCATGGGCAAGGCACCTTAGACACAGTTATCTTCTGGAATAATTAGGTAAACGGACACGTAATTTAAAAAGCACTCAGGTTCTGTTTTCCATTTTGCTTTAGGTGTTTTAAGCATCAATACTAAAATACTTTTATTTTATGTATGTATGTGTGAGGGGCTGTGATGGTGATGGTAGGAGGGCTTCATTTGCTAACAAAAACTGTAGCTTCCTTATTGCATAACAGCACATGTAGAAAAGAGCAGAAAACAGAGATGAGCAGAACAAAAATAAAAGGCACTCATAATCTCAATAGGCAGAGATAACGTGGAAGGTTTTTATAAACTCCCCCATTCTTGGTGCACATTTGCTATTCCTTTTTTTACGGTGCTGGCTATCATCACATTAGCTTTGCACACCATCAATATTACAGAATTTTTTTTAAGTTGAAAAGATCTTGACGTGAAGCTTGCATCTCATATATAGGGAAAGCAAGACTTCGTGAAGTTAAATAATTCTCTCCAAAGCACCCAGCAACCAGAAGCATAGCCTGAGTTTCGCAAGACTGATTTTGACATACTCTCCCTAGCCCCCACATGATCTTCCTTTCCAGCAATTCACTCCCATGTCAAACACTTAAACTCAACATTTAAAAAAATACGTCTCTATTATATTAGTTATATTCTGCTTTGTATTATAGCTGTTTGCTTCAAGATGTTGTTCCCCCATGAGGTTCATTTTCTGAGGGCAGGGTTTGTGTTTCTGTCAGCTTTGTCATTCCTGCAGCCCTTAGCACATACAGTAGGCACAACAGTTAGCATTTGTCCAACGATGGCTTGCAACCTGGAAATTCCTGAGTAATCGGTACTACAGATGACAGGCATCTGAAAAATTGCCTTTAAATATTCTGAAACTTGGAAGAATTGCCCAAAAAAGTAATATATGGAATTTTGAATGTTTTGTTACATCTCCTCACTGCCTTTCTAGCAGAGATCTGATGATCACCTTTTCAACCCATGCCAAACAGGTGATACCACATTCAAGCACTTCTATGACACCCCCAAATTAATGGCAATCTTTTAAACTCAGATGAGCAGGAACCGTTCAGAAAGCTCTTCTCCCCAGCTCTTCTACTTCTGTGTAAGTCTTAACCTCCTTCATAACCCAGACCAAGTCCTCTGTCTCCCCTGGAGCCTTCCCAGTCTGCTCCCACCCATTCTGTGAACTCCAGAGAGCTCAATAGTTACCACTCATTTGGGACTTGGTCTGTGCTGTCTCCATTATAACTGGAGCTGTATATTTCTGTAACCTGGCTCCTAAATAGAGGATGAACTCCTGGCAGTTAGAGATACTGTCTTACACTAGTAGGTATGATATCACTTAGCACCTTCCTTGTCCCTGGGCTCTGAATTGAAGCTTTAAGAAGGAAGCTGGAAACTCAGGGATATACAAAATAAAAATTAGTTTACTAGTGCTGAAAGGTGCTATCCTAAGGTGATACAAACTCAAAGTGATGAGTAAGTGCTTAATATTAGTTGATTTGCTTTGAAGAGATGAGATAAATTAACATTTGATAGCTCCCCAGGGTTCTTAAGGAATGTTTGGAAGCACATCTTTAATCTTTAAAGTTGCTCACTATACTCAAAACTATTTTTGGGTAACAAAGGTAGGTGTTCTGAAAGGGATCTTGGCTGGAAGGACTCAGCATGACATTTTCAGGTTCTTCAACTCCATTAGGGGAATTTTCCTTAAGCTGATTTTAGAGCTGCTGGGTGAGTCTGAGGCCCTGAGTGAGAAGGTATCTAAAACTTTCTTGAATTTTGACACTACTGGAGACGTTCCGGGGGCCTAGACTTGATCTGTGTGCATAAAAGCTAATCCCCACATCAAACCATTTTAAGAGAAAAGCTACAAGGTTTCAGAATGTGGGTTTTCTAAGTTGTAGCCAACACACACTGGCTGACATTGACCCCAGACTGCATACCATTAACATTTACAACAGGCTAATGATGTAGTTGCATTTGAGTGTTTTGTCCTTTGAGAATGACATCATCAACTTTCATAGGATCTGTTTTCTAAAAAGACACTAATTCAGCCTAAGGTTTTTTCTTTAATCTTTCTTTGATTTCTGACTTCATCTTTCCAGCTCCCCATCTCCATATTTCCTTTTCTAGCCCATACTCTTAGACCATTTAGGATAGGAAAATTCAGAACAGGTTCTAGGTGAGCTGTACTTTGTGCCATCAGCTGCCTTTTGCCAGCAATAGTTTCAGTGTGTCAGACAAACCAAGTGGCTTCCACATTTAATGAACAATTTTACAGAGAATCCTAAATCTTGCACAAAAAAAAGCGTTGTGTTATAAGACAGGAAAAATGTGTCCACAGTTCATCAGTGTGGCCTACATATTTTCTGCACTTGTGTTTGGTCAAATCATCAACACCATGAGGTGAAGAAAGTAATTTCTAGTAATATAGAACATCCAGTATGTTCTAGATACCTAATACATTATGTTAATAATCAAAAAAATACTTTATATCCTCAAGAGATTGATTTTTCATAGCATTCACAAAAACTTTATAAATGCCTGAAGGAATTTTTGTTGAATAGGAAGACAACTCTAAAAAAATGGAGAAAGTAGTAAACTTGTTTTCGAAAGCCTTCTTTAAAAAGTACTAAAAAGCTTCTGGTCTCACAACACAGCTTACTTTTTTGGCTATGTACCTTTGGGTAAGCCATCTAATCTCACTGACTCTTAATTTTACTCATACATAAAATGGGAATTATAATATGTAAAATGGGAATCATAGTATACAGGTGATTTTGAGGGTTGAGTTCATATATGAAAAATACTTCTAAATTATAAAGTATGTACAAATTGAAGGGATGATGATGGTAGTAAGTCTCACTTTTTCATTAGAAAAGGAGGGAGTTAGATGATCTCTTAAATTCTCTTTCACTTCTAGTATTTTGTGATTCTACTGCAGATATGGGGGCATACCCAAGCCTAATACAAGGTAACACATTATGTGTCCAAAATACCAACAACTTACTGAAGCTTAAATGCAGAATTAAAGAGATGATTATAATACCATCATTACTATGGTGTAACATTACTATAAGTAAGTGTAGTGGTAACATATCAGTAATACTATTAAAGAGATAACTTTAGCAACATCATTAAGTACATGGTTCATAGTTTCGATGTTTTTATCTTCTCTAGGAGAAATAATGAAATTTGTAATAAACTCATTATTTTCTCATTGTGTGTATAAAACTAGCACATGTTTGAGATATCACGCCACTTTATGAAGATCTCAGGGATGGTTCTAGTTGCATTGTTGCTCCTATTTACTTTCTTTTGCTTGTTACTGTTTTAAGAGGGAGGTATTTCACGGCCAGTCTTGAAAAGTGGAATTACTGGGAAATGCCCATTTAAGGGACAACATGAAACTAAACTGCTAATTGATAAAGACGATTTTAAGTATAGGAAAAGCATTGCTATTACTCTGTGGTACTTATGATTTGGGATTCAAAGATTATATTTTTCAATTCAAACTGAGACTTTTTTATGGGCACCATTTTACCAGTGTCAGATTCAAGGATCATTTTCCAGAATACTAAGTAAATGATGCCATTTATTAAAACTAAGTATTATATTTCACCATGTCCAACAAGCCAAAGTTTGTAGTATGAATGGGACATTTAATTGTGATTGTTCACAAAGAAAGCAAATGGGGACCTTGCTCTATTGGCCTACATTGACCTAGGCTTTGATATTAGTAGGTAGTGGTGAAGTCCCTTCTCTTTATGCTGTGATAATGGAGTTTTGTAATCTGTAAAAGTGTTATTTCAATCCAATCAGTAGGTGCTGCATCCTGTGTGTCAAACACTTGCTCATTCTTTTTATTACTGCCAAAGGTACTCAGTGAAATCCAAATGGAATGGCAGGTTAAAACCTGGTGTGGACTGACATGAGTTTGAGCTCCATTAAAAGTCACATAAATAATATATTATTTTGACATATTTTAGCACTAAAAATGATAGGGTGAGATGACTGAAGGTGCAAGAGAATAATGAAAATAAACTCCTAAAATGGAATACTAAACTCATAAGGATGGCAGATCTTTGTAAAAATAAGCAAATAGGGATCCGTTCAGCATTATTTCACTCCAGTCAAGATATACTGAAATGACAAATTTCAACATACAACAAAGCCCTCATAGATATTTGGAAACTCCCTTGCTTTGTGGATCTTTAAACATGAAACAAACAAAAATTGTACCAATGAAATTTTATTCTTACACTGACACTGCCAGAAACAAACTTCTGTCCTCTGCGGAGAAGAGATATCAAAGAAAGTTAGTTTTTTAAGAGAGTACAATTATTATTTGGAAAGCTTTATTTTATATTCTGTTCTTTATGTTGATGCCTGTAATAGTACAATGCCCTTTAATTTACTGATATTACAATCAAATCTTTTGTTAAAGTTAAGAATACAATCCATTAAAATTTTTCCTTCCTTGTGAAAGTACAAGATTTTGTGTTTTAAAATCAGATGGAATTAGACTAATGCTTTTAAAAGCAAGGAGCACCTTGCTTCTGTTGCCATTTGGGGAAAATGACTTTTTTTCTTTAAAAATAAACACTGTCACCTGCCTTCCTTAATGCATTTAAGAGAAATATTTATATTAAATGTTTGAATTCCATAAGCAAGGCATTTGAATTCCAAGCAAAAATGTGAAAAGATGAAGGGGCAAATTAGAGTAGGTCAACTGTCTTGGCTTAGAATATATGGATACAGAGATTTAGGGAAAAACAAATTGCTTGATTAGAAAAGGTCTCTTGGTTGTCTACAGATTGCTGCATCTGGCATATTTTAAATATTATTTATTAATATTATACAGCAGGCATGTAAAACATTTGAAATTAGAAATTCAAAGTAGTACATGCAAACACAAAGAAGGACAGATATGGTTAAATGATTCAGAGGCTATTTTTGCTAAGTTTTAGTTTAGGAATGCTTTGCTTGAAACAGTAATACCAAAGCATACAATTTTATTCAAATAACCATGACTGTAATAAAAATAATAACAAAGTAAAACTCGGCACAGAATAAATCACCTCTTTAAAAATCTAGTTTCTTTAACATGTCCCCAAATTCCTGCACAAATTACAATTGACTTGTAATGGGACTGCTGGTTTTACTGGAGAGTTAGGACGTGCATTGCTTTGGTTCCTCCAGATAAGGAACTTAAAACTTGCAATGCAGAGCGCATTACACACAATTAAAATAAATGCAGAACCCAGACAGGGCCATCTCTCAAAGTACGCTCCTGTGCTGTCAATATAGAGTTTACTTGGGAAAAGTAAACACATGGTTCTGGAATTCAACCCCTGGCTTATACACACAAAGCTTACAAGAAATAAGAAAAGGACCAAAGGAATTAGGAGGAATAAGTGAAAGATCAATCATGTGCTCTGCTTTTTCTTTGCATTACATTTTAAGAATTGCTTCCATGGAAATTTGATTTTGAGGAGGAAATATTCCTATATATATTTCATACATTTTATACATATATATATTCCCACATATATTTTCAGTAAGTAATACCTTTTCTTATCCTAGTGAATTGGTAAGTGGTAAAAATAGATGAAATTGGCTATTGAAAGAATCAGAAGTGGGTACCATTGGTTTCATCAAAAAAATGTGAATGAATGTTATATTTTGCCAAAATTTTCCTTTGAAAGCTTTGCTTCTTAAGCTGACCTATCTTAGAGACCAAGTAGAATCTTTGGCAGGCCCTACGACATTTGAAAACTGTTTACAACTCTGTTTTAATGTAGTTTAGTAATGTACTTCTATTTTTTTATATTGTAACCAATAGTAGTGTACTTCCATTCCTTATATTGTAAAGTGATAGAAAATTTTAAATCATTTTAGTACTGAAGAAAAGTTCAAATTCCTCAAAATGTAAAGTATTGAAGAGGAGGTCTCCAGCTTAGACTCAGTCAGACAAAATGAATATGTAAATTACAGAAAGAAGGTACAAAAGGAGGAAAATGAAGTGCACTACTTAATGATCCATTTTATGCAAAATCTTTTCCATAATTAAAAAATAAAATACATGCAAGAATTAAGAAAGCCAAAAAAAAAAAAAAAGCTCTGAAGAAAATGACTTTTTTTCCCCCCAAAATATTGTGTAAAAAAGTCTTTAAGTGAACGAATTCCTTGCTTCTAATATAGGAATTGAGAAGTGGTCTATATATCATAGGTGCTTTTGGAAGGACAATGAGAAAGGAAAGATTAATTCTTTGCAAAGCGATAATTTAAGAGGACATGAAATCTAATTAAGCAGAACTCAACTAGTTGGAAGCTTCAATTAATAAATTCTTATTTTAATTTTTGCTTTTGGTATTCCAAATATAGGACAAAGTTCAGAATTATAAGATATCACATTGATTAAAGAGAGCCCTTCAACAATGAATAAACAATCTTTTGTATTTCCTGGAGTCATTAAATAATTAACCTAGTTCTTGTGCAAAGATCAGCGATACTCTCAAAGACACTAGAAATATGTACTTAGAAACATGGTGATCACCAAATAAGCTGGTGATTTTTTTCACTAACCTTTATTTACTAAGATTTACAGAAAAAGAGAATCACAATTTTATAAAGAATTACAACTGAAGCCTGATGCAAAAAGTGTTAACAATGAACACATTCCATTTCTGCAATGCTCTCATTTTATATAATCGACAGTTTGTTTTATGCTTGATATTCTTTAGCATGATATAATATTCAGGTGTATGCGTAGGAGAGGGTTACAAAGGTCTTCTGCAGAAAGACTAGGAAAGAAGCTATTTAATAATAGTGTGATGACAATAACACCACTTTGCATTTTCAGGCTGTTATTCTTCGAGAAGCTCAAAGAATCTGTAATGAACAACTTTATGAATCTCATTATCTTATTTAACATCTTAAAAATTAAGGTTATATGAATATAGGTAAAACACAAAGATGTATATTTATAAGCCGTGGAAAATAATTGAGAGAATTATATCATATTTTCCATAAATGTATAGCTGTTAATATTTAAATTTAGGGCAAAAGAGGTTTGCTTGACAGTATAAGTGAAAACTAGATTCCTCTAATTATGAGAGAGTGAGGTACATGTTGCATTGCTATTTCAATCAGATTCCTGGTCATGCGTTTGTTGGTTTAGTCATTTCTTCATTCATTCAATGAAATTTTATTAAATATATAGCATGAGTCAGGGAATGTTCTAAGTTCTGGGGATATGGCAGTTAACTGGTCAAAGTCTCTATCCTCATGGAGCTGATTTCTATAGCTGGAGGACCACATACAAATCAATCAATAAACTTTAAAAGATGATCTCAAATAACTGTAAGAGGTAAGAAGACACGAAAGAGTGAAGTGAGACTGATGTGCGGGATAAGGGAGACGTGGTTCCTCTAGGTCTGGTGTCTAGGAATGCTTCTCTGAAGAGATGGATTTTTTAGTTCATTTTTGAAATACAAGTTGGAGTCCATCATGCAAAGGATTACAGGAAGTATTCCAGGTAGACAGAAGTGCCAGAGCCCTGGGGTGGGGATGGATTTGGCAAGTTGCAGAAATAGAAAGAAGCTCAGGTTAGCTGGAACAAAGAGGGAGGAAGAGTGGTAGCCAAGGAGGTTGAGAGGTAGACAGAGGCCAGGTCATTTGGGACCATGTTGGCTGTTGAAGAGTTGGAAGTTTATTTTTAAGAGCAATGGGAAAACCCTGGAGGGTTTTAAGCAAGTGAGGCACGTGAAGATGATTACGCTTTTAAAAGATCACTCCAGCTACTGGGTAGGAACTGATCAAATGAAAAGGCGAGCTGGGACTATTACAGCCATCCAGTTAAGAGATTACAGAGCCAAGATTTGGGTGACAACAGTGGAGGTAGAGACGCAGGGAGAAGCGGGTAGATGTGCGATACATTCTGGAAGCAGGATGGCCAGGATTTGCTAATAGAACCAGTTAGAGGATTTTAGTTTATTTCATATAGTTGTGGTTCATTGCATTGTTCTGTTTTTCCTTATACTCCTAAAATTTCTGTAACCCCTTAGTTAGCAAAATATTCTATAATTGTTTAAACTCTTTATATATGACACAACCACAGCAAATAAAGATCTTAACAGTTGGATATGAGAAAGTTATAATCTTGATTTACCTCAAGTCAAAAATCTAGATAAAAATCTGAAAATTTCCATCAACAACCATGATATTTCTAAAAAAAAAAAACAACAAAAAAAAACTTCATGTTTTTGTTATGTGAACAAAATATTCAGATATTTGACAGAACTATTCAGTTCTTAACTTATCCACTGTATGCAACCTCATTGAAGGTGAGTTTGCCTAAAGTACCATAGAAACTAACAGCCAAGAATGTAACCCAAAATTTAAAATGTAAAAATAATCAAACAACTAAGTTAAACTGGAATATTTTGATATACTTATTTACAAACAAGATGATTCTTGAAATACAGACAATGGGGAGCACATATATACGTATTTACAAACACAAATACACAGCTGTATTATAAACTTTTAATACCAGTGGTTGTCCAAGTGGGTATGTTAACCCCTGGTAAGTCAGAAATACTGTATTACCTCTTTCAGACCTCTTGGGCTCCAGTGATTAAATTACTATTGCAGTCATGAAATGGTTCCCAGACAACATAAAAAAAATATTCTATGAAAGGTGTACAAATTGGAGTAGACTTATGGGCTCCAGTCCATTAAAATATATTTAGATTGAAACTAAGAAGCTATCAGGTTTTGAGAAAACAAGAATTTTTTAAAGAAAAGAAAATGAAGCTCCGTAGCCACACATGACCACCTGTTTATTTTTCTCAGGTCCTACTTACTTTGACCAGTCAGTGGATATCTCCAGCATTTCATTAAGCATGGGCCCAAAATATATATGTGGATTAGTCTCAGGCCCTAAAAGTACCAGTTTCTCCCAGGTCAAGCTTACCGAACCTCTAGAAACATAAAAATTGTCTCCTGTTCATAGCTATATTTGGCTCTAACCAGATAATGCCTTGTAATGCGAAACTAATCAGTGCCGTGAATTCGGTGGTTAAAATCAGAAAGTGCAAAGAAATAAATGATATAAGGTATGACTTTCGGCACTCCCAATAAGTGAATTGATTTACTCCTCACTATAGCTCTACTATCTGACATAGAACCTGGCAATATCAATATCAGTATCAGTATCTTTGATATTTATCTTTCAACAAAATAAATATTTGTTGAAAGAATGAATGAATAGACACAAACATCAACTGAATCCCATTCTGAGAACACGCACTATATCCATGGTCTCTGCTAATTAGTAAAGTGAATTGGAGCCCCAGTGTATTCAGAGGCTGGTCATTCGTGTTAGGAACACGTATACAAGGTAATAGCCAATTTTACTTAGAATCTGCATGTGATGGACATGGAACCCTCTGCAATGTGGCTAATAAAATATTTTTGGACAAATGGATACCAGTGTTTCATTTAATAATTTTCTTTAACAATATTTACCACCTTAAATAGAGTACTCAAAAGGCTAGGAAGGCCGATTTTTAAGATAAAAAACAAATTATAATTAATATTAGAATATTCTCATATATTTAAATTTTTTTCAGCCTTAGCTCTTTTCTATGGCTAGCTTACAGATTCTCTCACCCTTTCTGGGATATGTGGGAATATTGCATAATCCATTCCTGGAATGTATGAGCAGGAACCAACCTCACAGTGGCTCACACAAGAGCAGCTCCGGATCCCACAAAATTTCATTCACTTTCAAAAATATTTTCTTTCAAGCTTAGGCAAGTTCATTTGGAGTATCAGGAAATGGCTATTTTAATGGCAAATGCTTTCCTCAAACCTTCTTTCCACTAAAACATTTTCTTCAAAATTATTTTAATAAGAAGGATTAACAATTTCAACATTAGCTGGCTAATCCCTTTTCATTTAAAACTCTGCTGATAAAATTCTTTGCTTGTCATTCAAATAGTAAGTAATAATTATAGATTTGAGGCTTCTATCTCTGGCTTCATTAATAGTAAATTGCATGGAAGTCTGAAGCATAAGTCAGCTTTGATACATCTCAAAATGAAATTTCCATAGCTTTACTTCGTTATGTACAATTAATTACACGGTTAATAAGGGAAATATGTTAATGATAGGAAAATTATTCATCCAGACCACCTGCCTTCACGAAATATCTTTTGTGTGTTTCTCTTCTTTTTGCAATTTTGGTTTACAGAGAGTAAAAAATATATACAACTGACATTGTAGTTATTTTTTAATACTAATTTCCAGCTACTTTGATTAACATGAGTCTAAAGAGAAATTAATATAATTTTATGGTATTTATACTTATTTTTCCCTTTAAAAATTTAAAATAACTCTTCATGTTACTTTGAATTCTTGAAATAGTTGTTTAGCAAGCAAAAATCACAGTGAAGAGATCTTATCTCTAGTGATATATTCATCTTCATAGATGAACAGAAAACTTTGGAAAACTTAGAAGAAACTACATGAAAGATAGAGATGAATCTCAATTATTTTAAGTAGAGTAAACTCTCCTAATTCTTTTCTCATCCATTTTAAACCATTCTGTCTGGCAACTATTAAATCTTCCCAATCCATTTGTATAATCAAAGTTTAACAGTAGATAGTTTAACACAGAAACCAACGTTAGTTAACCTTTACAAAGAAAGTTAACATCTCCTGAGGCTTTGATGCTGAAAAGAAATCAGAATAGCATAACTGAAAAAAGGAAACTGACTGATCTTCTTAAAGCCACATTTCTCTTCATTTTTTATAAATTACTTGGACAATATGAAATAATTCATTTGCAAATATTTATTTTAGAACAAATGTTATTAATACAACTTAATACATATTCTTCATTACATGAGAAAATAAGAATTTGATGCCAGCCTTGACCATGTCACTCTGACATATGAAATCTACTCTAAGCTATGCAATATTTAAAATTCCATCAATGTACAAAACTCAGTGGAAAACCAACCTTGGATTCCAAAGAGTTTAATAGGAAAGGCAAGGATATAAGAGAATCAAAGATGCACAAAAACACAGTTCAAACCCTAAAAAGATCTTATAAAGTGTTAACAAATTCTAGGACAAAAATAGAAACTCTCAATGCCTACTGTTAGCTCTAGGACTTGGGTAACTGAGTGAGTAATACACAAAGAGAAGTTAAATGACAGAGAAATCAAGGTATCTTATTAAGTCTACACTAGCATTCGGTGAGTAGGGGGGTATCAGTTTCAAGATCCTCTTTGAAAATAGTTTTGGCATAAATATTTCTATAAATTGCATAACAGTGGATTCATTTGTTTAAATGTCCATCCACCCACCCCTCTCCAACTTGATGGTTATCTACAAAATTCAAATGGTCAATCTCAAGTCACAATTACAGGAGCAGATTTTCTCGAAGACCCCATACCTTCACTATTACCCAATTGACATGAAAAAAGACCACAGGTGACAATTTTTACTCTAAAGATGAGGAAAGTGGTTGTAACAGGGAAACCTTTCAGGAAGAGGCAAGAAAGGAGGGGGTGGTTGCCTAGCAACACACAGACAGCTTCTCATCCATTGTAAAGCAGTAGGTCTTTTCTTAGCAGCAGTCTTTTATGTTCTGTACCAATAATGTACTCATTATGATTTTCTGATGAAGTTTTTTAGGAAGAATAAAGAATTCCAGCAAGTGTAGTAAAGGTTACCTAGGACAGCAACATAGTCCTATTTTCTTCTCCCAAATCCAGATGGGAAACATGAATTCTATAACACATAATTAAAAAATAGTCACAGGAATTCTAAAAGTGTTCAGCAAAAGCAGAATGTTGTCATTTGTAACTTCCTAAAACCAACAACCTATAGGCTAATGAACAATAATCCAAGAATGGGGGAATAGAAATGGCACCAATATTTGAAAAGCTCATACAAAATTTAAACAATTTAATTTCAACTCTTCTCTAACCAAACTTGCTAACAAAGAATGAAGCCAGCAGGTTTTCGTCTAACTCGTCCACTTCACCAGACATTCCTATAAGCAGTGAAATGGCTGAAATATTGGTAAGGCAAACATGGGATTCAATACTCAATCCCAATAACCAAGAGATAGTTGATGATCATAGAAGAGAGAAGAGAATTATTTTCACTTTTTAGGTGAAAAGTTAGATATAAAACTATCAAATGTATTTTTAATCCTTTCCTGCTCAACTGCCAATCATCTTGTGGATTGCCCAAATTACACACCCACTTGCATTCTCAAGGTTTGATGGGTGCAGCAGGAGTGGATTATTAAATGTCATCCTTCTTTCTCTTCAATTCTAGAACAATGCAACTATGGAATTTTGAGCCTAATCTTCTCAACAGCTAGCTTCCTTTATCATCATCGCAACATGCGTGCAAACTGGAATTTCTCCAAGACCACACTAGCCATTAGCATTTAAGCTTCATTCATCTGCCCACTTTGTCTGCTGACATGGACCTCTGTCAGTAGATGCTCAGAGACAGCTAATTTTAGACATATAGGTTTGCAGGTGTCTTCCAAAGCAAAATCATCCCTTTGCCTGAATTCAGAAAGCTAAGTGTGGGAAATGGGCTGATTGTGGTAACTATTTGACTTTCTTGTATTATAGTCACCTGTAAAATATCTGTCTTTATGGTGCCAACCACAAAATTGTTTGGATACAATTGTGTTCTTGGTTCTTAGATACAATTGTGAATATAAGGTGAAATCAAATGGTAGTAAACACTTTGCACTGTTTTTCCTTTGTTTAACTTGCTTATGTTTCTAGCAATATGAAGAACTAGATAACCTAAAGAGCCTCTCTCTATAAAATATGCGGAATTCTTGGATATATAGCATCACCAGCCCTTCACAAAAGTATGGGAAATCTCCGGTATTCCAAAGTGAGGAAGGACCTGAAAACTAGAGTGATAGGCATGTGACCTCTGCTGCCAAGGTCCTTGAGGTGGTGGTGAAGGGGATGAGGCCATTTAAAACCTACCCTAGGGTGCTGAGTTTTGCTGCCCACATTATGGGGACATAAGGCGGAAACCTTGGCTTGCAGAAGGTAAAGAGTTGTACTTGAGACCACCTCATAAAACTTGGACTCTCAGAAGACTACGTTTCTATGAAAGGGCTCTTAGGCATGGAGGCAGCTTATCTGTGTCCACCTAGGCTCAAAATGGGATGAAATTTGAACCATGGGACTACCTCACCTAAGATTGAGGCTCAAATTTACAATACATGAGTGGTCTGGCAGTCCCTAAGGGGAGGGACTGATGTAAAGATGGTCCTGGTTTAATGATAACTTGGAGTGTCTGGCTAAAGCAATCTTAAAATTTCTCTTGAGGTAAATGCCCTTGCACAGCCTACCCAGAATTCTCAGAGAGAATGCCCCAGTGATAAGGAGCTTATAATACGAAATTATAAAACCTATGAGACAACAAAATACCATGAGTAAATGAGTAGACATAGCATTTATAATGACTGAAAGTATTGAAGTACGATTGAATAATATAAGAAAAGAACAACCCAACCGTCAGGTTTGAAAAAGAACAAAACAGAAGAACTGCAAATGCAAACTAAACTCCTTGAAATTATAAACACAATGGGTGGATTAAATGGTTGATGAGACACTACTAAAGAGAAACACTATGCATTGGGCGTTAGATCCGAGGAAATTCCCTGGAATGTGGGACAGAAGGATATGGAGAGAAAATATGAAAGATTTAAGAGACATGGGAATGAGAACTTCAACATGTTTTATAAAAAGAGAAAGCTGAGAGAATGGAGGAGAGTTAAAATTTATAATTTTCTAGAAATGAAGAAAGGCAGGAATTCTCAGATCCAGGAATCATAGTTATGTCTGGAGCAAAAACAAAAATAAAGAAACTAAATTTATACCAAGACATGTCACAAAGAAATTGCAGACCAATAAAGGTATAGTAATCAGGAAGAAAATATAGATTACTTGGAAAGGAGCAGCATTAGACTAGCAATAGACAGTCTTCCCAACAGCAATGACCTCAGCAAGCAAGAAAACAGTAGTTTTGAAATAATGAGAGAAAGGTAACTAGAATTTAATCCTTGGCTACTCTAAGATGCAAGTGTGAGGGTTAATTAAAGACATTTTCAGACAAAGACTTGGAAAGTTTCCCCCTTAAAGTTTGCAATCAAAATGTTTTTCAGAGAAAAAGGAAGTTTTACCCAAAAACAAGAACTGTGAAGGAGGAATAATAAAGAAAAAAAAAAAAAAAAGAAAGAAAAAAAAAAAGAAAAAACCCTGGTAAATATGAGAGTAAATCTGAAAAAGAACTATAAAAATCAAGAATAAAAATGTTTACTTCAAGGATACAAGGTGAAGCTGAAATACTGAACAATAATGTATGTGTCAGGAGGGAAGTAACTGGGGTCAAAAATTGGGGCCAAAGTCTAAAATTCTTGGTTTATTTGGGAGGAGGGCAGAGATACTAATTTCAGACCTTGCTAGACCAGTTATACATATTAAAATTGTATGGATAATGATTAAAATATAACTGCTGAACTACAGAGGAGGGACAAGGAATAAGGAAACCTCAATCATTCCACTAAAAGGTAGGAAAGGATGCAAAAAAAAAAACCCACAGAAACTTTAGGGCACATATAAAGCACAAAAGAAAATGTATATGGGCTAAACCTTGACAGATTGGTCAATTTGATTTTTAAAAAATCTTACATTAACAACATGGTTATAATCATTGTATTTTCCATAACACCTAATTTCTAATGTCTATAATAATAAAAATGAACTTACTGTCTATAATAAAAATGACTTTAAAATATTTTGCAATATGTTAAGAGATTTTCCCACAGAGTATATCATTATTTTTCCTCACATAGTCTTATCATACGATTTTATAATGTCATATTTTATTGATGAGGAAACTGAAGTTAATGGAGTTAAACTCTTATCCAAATGTCACACTAGAAATGAAGCCTTTAGATATGGAACCCATTACTCTTTCCATTGTACTACAGCATTGCTTTAGCTTCTCTGAGTTTCACTCCCTTCTTACGCCATAAATAAAATAGAACACTGAAAAGTAGTCATGGCCCTTTTGATCTTTGTCTTGTTTTACATAAATGTTCCCACCTTCTAGGAAATTAATGTACAAATGAATGAACGAATGTGGCTCTTTTGTTCAAGACAGCCCAGTAGGTTATAAATTGGGTCAAGCACAAATCCCACATGCTGTTATTCAAGACCGTCCAATGTCTGAGCCAAGTTTGCTCATCCAAGTCCATGTTCTGTTAACTTTGTTTTGTCCACTATAAACTGTAATCCTGTGAATTTTCTTAAGGTTCTTGAAGAGGCTGTGATAATTCCTGCCTGTCATCTCGCTGTCTCAGTAAGGCTCCTCTTTATTGATTAAGACCTTGCATCTAATAACCATTTCAAGCTCCAGTACTTCTTTTTGCGCTTCCTCCACCCCAAACACACCTTAATGATTGAGAAGTCTTCTAGCAAAAGAACACAATTTGGAATTTAGCTATCTCTAGTGTTTCTCTAGCTATTTACCCCTTTTTACCCCAAATGGTTTATAAGCTACTTAAGTGCAAAACACTTACCATCTACTTCATTCAGGCACTCAGAAAATTTTCACTACTAGATGCTAGATGCTATAATGGTGAGTAAAACCTAATTAATACTTGGTCATTTATGAATTGTTTGTGGAACTGTATGGTTTAATGAAACTTCAAAAGCTGTATTTTATAAATTATGTTAATTTTACACAGGTATATAAACAATCAGATAATCCCGTCCTGGGCCTCCCAACTACTACTGTCATACAATTCCTTTGAACATTGTCTATAAATCTACAGGTCTAGCGGTCCTTGAATAAGCCAGAATAACACCAAGTCTTTTCTTGGCTTATTATATCAGGTTTATTTGCAAGAGGCGCCAGTAATTCACAGCTGATTGTTGACTGTCTCAAAAACTATTTGCTGAATGAATGAATACTTTCCAAACTGTATTTTAGGCACCAGCTTCAATTGCTTCCCTTAAAAATATTAACTCATAGACTTGTTAACTGCCAAATTTAATGTTTGATTATACAATTAAATTCAACAAATATTAATTGGATGCTTGGTTTTACTTACTTTATCGTACCCAATTTACCTGACACAAGATCTACTAAGCAAGAAAATGGTGAAACAAAATAAAACAAAACACCACCCAAATTAATCAATATCACTGTCTCTATTAGAGGAGACCATGGCTGCTATCACATGCAAACTATGCAAAAACTAATAATCGGGCATAGGAGAAGCAAGGTAGTGGGCATAACTTATCCATATAAATTACCCCCTCAACTGTTGAAGGTTCAACCTTACTTAGCAGTAGATTAGAAATTTTCTTGTCTACAACTTCTCCCACAGATTCTCAGGATCATCATCCCATTTCTGGAGGCTGAATATCAAATCAAAGCAGCTTATAAATACATAATACCAAAGGATCCACAAGTATTTCTTAATAGGCTTGGCAGCTTGCTTCCCTTTGACCGGGTAGACAGCAAGGGGACTGGTCAGATTTGGGACACAGAATTTTTTTTTTTTAAACAGCAGTGATCAAAGCAGAAAATACATTACATTGGAAACTCTGAGAGACTGAAAAATAAAAAACCAACATTTTTTCTAGCATTTGAAACGGTAAATCAAATTTTTTAAAATAAAAAGACAAATCACACCCCCTTCAACCAAAAATATAATATCCTTCCATCTCCGCCTCCCCAATAAAGAATTTATAACCAAACTATCTATAAATAGTCAGCAATGTAGCACCTGCCAAAGGATGTCACTAGTGCCAGCAGGTGATGGGAGGTGCTATTTAAGGCTGACTGAAGGGTGTGTCAGTGGGCAGAAAAGCACTTTTCACAGCTACTTCAAGCCAGAGGACACCAACATCCCCAAGGGACATTTGGGAAATAGCTGCAGATTATCTCTTCCCTAATTCAGCACCTGTTCTTGCCCTGGGGTCCATTGTCTACAAGTCTCCTCCTGCTTCGGCCCTTATGCTGTGTCTCCTTAACCTTAAACTTTGCTATCCAAGAAGTATTCCCTGACTTCTTCCCTCCAAAAAAAAAAGCATCTGTAGGTGTTTCATTTCTTCAGGGTTCCACTCTCGGTTGAGAAACTGTTCAGGTCTGACGTATGAATTACTAATGCTATTCCCTGTATGTATTAACAGTTCCTGGCTACTTCTTTTTTCAAAGGATCCTTCTGAAGTATATTTTTACCCAAAGTAATGGCAATGAGAGTGGGAAAGTTCAGGCGCTGACAAGGAAAAGTAAGTTGTGCTTTTAGAAAGAGGAGGAAAATTAAGTGCTTTCACTAACATCTCTTTAGATCACAGAGATACGATCACCAACTTGCTTGAGAGGTGAATGACAGTGCGGACTGTAGACAAAAAGGGACTAGAGCATGGGAAATCCACCATCCTGGGCAATACTACCTGGACACCCATCTCAGCACTGTGCATGGGGAGACATATAAATTTCACCCTCTTGTGTACCGTGGAAAGGTGAAAAGGGGCCTCTCACTTGATTTAAGCTGCCAGAAAACAGTAGTTCGAGTATCAGTTCAAGTATCAGTCCCCTTGAAGTCCAAAGAACCCACAACAGCCAAGGCCCAAGTGCCTTCTGGAGGGCCAGCCTCCAGTTGTCACTGGTCCTACCAAACGTCACTAGGCAAAGGATATCTATAAATTGGAACAACGCTCTTTGCCCTGCATCATAATACTAACAGACAGTTCTTACACATAAGAAATACATGTGTGCCGGAGACATTTAGCCTTTCTTCTTTTTTTTTTTTTTTTTTTTTTAACTTTCCCTTCTTTTTTCAAATCACCTGTATGAAAAAAAAAGTTAAAAAGAAAACAAACATACAATAAAAGAGCATTTCAAAGAGACCATAGCAAGGGAGTAAGAAAAAGACAACTAACCTAAGATAACTGCTTAACTTCCAACATGTTCCTACTTTACCCCAAGAAAGTTACATAATATAGCAACATTTCAGTGAACTTGTTCCTACTACAACCATCAGAAATTAACAGACCATAGTCATTTCTGGGCATCCCCAGAACGTTAAATAGCTTATCTGTTCTTCCTGGATTATTGTTCCCCCTTCCTTAATTGCTCTCTACTGCTAGTTCCCCTACATTCTACATTATAAACCATTTGTTTTACATTTTTCAAAGTTCACATTAGTGGTAGCATATAATATTTCTCTTTTTGTGCCTGGCTTATTTCGCTCAGCATTATGTCTTCAAGGTTCATCCATGTTGTCATATGTTTCACCAGATCGTTCCTTCTTACTGCCGCGTAGTATTCCATCGTGTGTATATACCACATTTTATTTATCCACTCATCTGTTGAAGGACATTTGGGTTGTTTCCATCTCTTGGCAATTGTGAATAATGCTGCTATGAACATTGGCGTGCAGATATCTGTTCGTGTCACTGCTTTCCGATCTTCCGGGTATATACCGAGGAGTGCAATCGCTGGATCGAATGGTAGCTCTATATCTAGTTTTCTAAGGAACTGCCAGACTGACTTCCAGAGTGGCTGAACCATTATACAGTCCCACCAACAATGAATAAGAGTTCCAATTTCTCCACATCCCCTCCAGCATTTGTAGTTTCCTGTTTGTTTAATGGCAGCCATTCTAACCGGTGTTAGATGGTATCTCATTGTGGTCTTAATTTGCATCTCTCTAATAGCTAGTGAAGCTGAACATTTTTTCATGTGTTTCTTGGTCATTTGTATTTCCTCTTCAGAGAACTGTCTTTTCATATCTTTTGCCCATTTTATAATTGGGCTGTCTGTACTATTGTCATTGAGTTGTAGGATTTCTTTGTATATGCAAGATATCAGTCTTTTGTCAGATACATGGTTTCCAAAAATTTTTTCCCATTGAGTTGGCTGCCTCTTTACCTTTTTGAGAAATTCCTTTGAGGTGCAGAAACTTCTAAGCTTGAGGAGTTCCCATTTATCTATTTTCTCTTTTGTTGCTTGTGCTTTGGGTGTAAAGTCTAGGAAGTGGCCTCCTAATACAAGGTCTTGAAGATGTTTTCCTACATTATCTTCTAGGAGTTTTATGGTACTTTCTTTTATATTGAGATCTTTGGTCCATTTTGAGTTAATTTTTGTGTAGGGGGTGAGGTAGGGGTCCTCTTTCATTCTTTTGGATATGGATATCCAACTCTCCCAGCCCCATTTGTTGAAAAGACCATTATGGCTCAGTTCGGTGACTTTGGGGGCCTTATCAAAGATCAGTCGGCCATAGATCTGAGGGTCTATCTCTGAATTCTCAATTCGATTCCATTGATCTATATGTCTATCTTTGTGCCAGTACCATGCTGTCTTGGCAACTGTGGCTTTATAATAAGCTTCAAAGTCAGGGAGTGTAAGTCCTCCCACTTCGTTTTTCTTTTTTAGAGTGTCTTTAGCAATTCGAGGCATCTTCCCTTTCCAAATAAATTTGATAACTAGCTTTTCCAAGTCTGCAAAGTAGGTTGTTGGAATTTTGATTGGGATTGCATTGAATCTGTAGATGAGTTTGGGTAGAATTGACATCTTAATGACATTTAGCCTTCCTATCCATGAACATGGAATATTTTTCCATCTTTTAAGGTCCCCTTCTATTTCTTTTAGTAGAGTTATGTAGTTTTCTTTGTATAGGTCTTTTACATCTTTGGTTAAGTTGATTCCTAGGTACTTGATTTTTTTAGTTGCTATTGAGAATGGTATCTTTTTCTTGAGTGTCTCTTCAGTTTGTTCATTTCTAGCATATAGAAACATTACTGACTTATGTGCATTAATCTTGTATCCCGCTACTTTGCTAAATTTGTTTATTAGCTCTAGTAGGTGTATCGTTGATTTCTCAGGGTTTTCTAGATATAAGATCATATCATCTGCAAACAATGACAGTTTTACTTCTTCTTTTCCAATTTGGATGCCTTTTATTTCTTTGTCTTGCCGGATTGCCCTGGCTAGCACTTCCAGCACAATGTTGAATAACAGTGGTGACAGCGGGCATCCTTGTCTTGTTCCTGATCTTAGAGGGAAGGCTTTCAGTCTCTCACCATTGAGTACTATGCTGGCTGTGGGTTTTTCATATATGCTCTTTATCATGTTGAGGAAGTTTCCTTCAATTCCTACCTTTTGAAGTGTTTTTATCAAAAAGGGATGTTGGATTTTGTCAAATGCTTTTTCAGCATCTATTGAGATGATCAATTGATTTTTCTCTTTCGAGTTTTTAATGTGTTGTAATACATTGATTGTTTTTCTGATGTTGAACCATCCTTGCATGCCTGGAATGAACCCCACTTGGTCATGGTGTATGATTTTTTTAATGTGTCTTTGGATTCGATTTGCAAGTATTTTGTTGAGGATTTTTGCATCTATATTCATTAGGGAGATTGGCCGGTAGTTTTCCTTTTTTGTAGCATCTTTGCCTGGTTTTGGTATTAGATTGATGTTAGCTTCATAAAATGAGTTAGGTAGTGTTCCATTTTTTTCAATGTTTTGAAAGAGTTTGAGTAAGATTGGTGTCAGTTCTTTCTGGAAAGTTTGGTAGAATTCCCCTGTGAAGCCATCTGGCCCTGGGCATTTATTTGTGGGAAGATTTTTGATGACTGATTGGATCTCTTTGCTTGTGATGGGTTGGTTGAGGTCTTCTATTTCTTCTCTGGTCAGTCTAGGTTGTTCATATGTTTCCAGGAAATTGTCCATTTCTTCTACATTATCCAGTTTGTTGCCATACAGTTGTTCATAATATCCTCTTATAATTTTTTTAATTTCTTCAGGATCTGCAGTTATGTCACCTTTTTCATTCATTATTTTGTTTATATGGGTCTTCTCTCTTTTTGATTTTGTCAGTCTAGCTAGGGGCTTGTCAATCTTGTTGATCTTCTCAAAGAACCAACTTTTGGTGATATTTATCCTTTCTATTGTTTTTTTGTTCTCTATGTCATTTATTTCTGCTTTAATCCTTGTTATTTCTTTTCTTGTACTTGGTTTAGGATTGGTTTGCTGTTCATTTTCTAGCTTCTTCAGTTGATCCATTAGTTCTTTGATTTTGGCTCTTTCTTCCTTTTTAATATATGCGTTTAGTGCTATAAATTTCCCCCTTAGCACTGCTTTTGCTGCATCCCATAGGTTTTGGTATGTTGTGTTCTCATTTTCATTCGTCTCTATATATTTAGCAATTTCTCTTGCTATTTCTTCTTTAACCCACTGATTGTTTAGGAGTGTGTTGTTTAACCTCCAGGTATTTGTGAATTTTCTAAGTCTCTGATGGTTATTGACTTCTAATTGTATTCCATTGTGGTCAGAGAATGTGCTTTGAATAATTTCAATCTTTTTAAATTTATTGAGGCTTGTTTTATGTCCCAGCATATGATCTATTCTGGAGAAAGTTCCGTGAGCACTAGAAAAGTATGTGTATCCTGGTGATTTGGGATGTAATGTCCTGTAGATGTCTGTTAAATCTAATTCATTTATCAGATTGTTTAGGTTTTCAATTTCCTTATTGGTCTTCTGTCTGGTTGATCTATCTATAGGAGAGAGTGATGTGTTGAAGTCTCCCACAATTATTGTGGAAACATCAATTGCTTCCTTTAGTTTTGCCAATGTTTCTCTCATGTATTTTGTGGCACCTTCATTGGGTGCATAGACATTTACGATTGTTATTTCTTCTTGCTGAATTGCCCCTTTTATTAGTATGTAGTGGCCTTCTTTGTCTCTCAAAACATCCCTGCATTTGAAGTCTATTTTATCTGAGATTAATATTGCTACACCTGCTTTCTTTTGGCTGTAGCTTGCATGAAATATTTTTTTCCATCCTTTCACTTTCAATTTCTTTGTGTCCCTGTGTCTAAGATGAGTCTCTTGTATGCAACATATTGATGGTTCATTTTTTTTGATCCATTCTGCGAATCTATATCTTTTAATTGGGGAGTTTAATCCATTTACATTCAACGTTAAAACCGTGAAGGCATTTCTTGAATCGGCCATCTTATCCTTTGGGTTATGTTTGCCATATTTTTCCCTCTCTCTATTAATATCCTTTATTGTACCCATACCGAATCTCTTTAGTACTGAACCTTTCTCCAAGTCTCTCTGTCCTGTCTTTGTTTCTCTGTCTGTAGGGCTCCCTTTAGTATCTCCAGTAGGGCAGGTCTCTTGTTAGCAAATTCTCTCAGCATTTCTTTGTCTGTGAAAAATTTAAGCTCTCCCTCAAATTTGAAGGAGAGCTTTGCTGGATAAAGTATTCTTGGCTGGAAATTCCTCTCTCTCAGAATTTTAAATATATCGTGCCATTGCCTTCTCGCCTCCATGGTGGCTGCTGAGTAGTCACTACTTAGTCTTATGCTGTTTCCTTTGTATGTGGTGAATTGCTTTTCTCTTGCTGCTTTCAGAACTTGCTCCTTCTCTTCTATGTTTGACAGTGTGATCAGTATATGTCTCGGAGTGGGTTTTTTTGGATTTATTCTATTTGGAGTTCGCTGAGCATTTATGATTTGTGTATTTATGTTGTTTAGAAGATTTGGGAAGTTTTCCCCAACAATTTCTTTGAATACTCTTCCTAGACCTTTACCCTTTTCTTCCCCTTCTGGGACACCAATGAGTCTTATATTCGGACGTTTCATATTATCTATCATATCCCTGAGGTCCATTTCGAGTTTTTCAATTTTTTTCCCCATTCTTTCTTTTATGCTTTCATTTTCCATTCTGTCATCTTCCAGGTCACTGATTCGTTGTTCAACTTCCTCTAGTCTTGTACTATGAGTGTCCAGAATCTTTTTAATTTGGTCAACAGTTTCTTTAATTTCCATAAGATCATCCATTTTTTTATTTAGTCTTGCAATGTCTTCTTTATGCTCTTCTAGGGTCTTCTTGATTTCCTTCATATCCCGTACTAGGGTCTCATTGTTCATCTTTAGTTCTTTGAGTAGCTGCTCTAGGTGTGTCTCTTCTGGTCTTTTGATTTGGGTGCTTGGGCTTGGGTTATCCATATCGTCTGGTTTTTTCATATGCTTTATAATTTTCTGTTGTTTTTGGCCTCGTGGCATTTGCTGTCCTTGATAGGGTTCTTTTAGGGTTTGTAGACCAGTTGAAGTCCTTATCTCTAGTTTATCAGATCTACAGCTTCGTGGAGTACACTTTCTCTAACTAACCAGCAGGTGGCGTCCACGAGCCACCTGTTCTCCACAAGCCAGATCTCCCCTGCTTAGCCTTTTTGGTGAGTGGGGGAGTGAGTCTTGTGGGGCCCAATTGGTGTCCCAAGCTTGCGTGTGTAGTTGGTGTTGCCTGCCCTGTATGTGGGGCGTGTTTCTGGGCAGTCGGGGAGGGGGGGTGGCCCTAACAATCAAATCTCCCTGATGATCCTAGAGTTTTAAAGCTACTGCAATAGTCTAATCCTTCAGTTCAGTCCTGCCACAGTTTGTCTCTGCCACTGACCCACAAGTCTTTGGTATTGGCGTATGGCTCCTGAGACTTGCAAGTGGGCCCCTCTTCCAGGCTGTGCACCCCGGGTCCTCTGTTGAGGGATGACTGTGCTATGTCACAGGTGAGTGCCGTCCCCCCAGGGCAGTTCTGGGCTGCTGGGCTGTGTTGGGAGGCTCCCAGTCTGCTCAAATGATGGCTGAATGGGGCTCTGTTAATTCACACTGCTCCCCCTTCCCAGCTCTGGGACATTCAGCTGAGGTTGCAGGGAAGGCTAATGTCCACGCCCAGTTTTGTGGTGTGTGCCTGTTATTTGAAGCACTTCCGTCACACTGGGTTGTCTGGGGCAGCTCTGGGCTATGGGGCTGGCGATGGGCAGGAGTGTTTCCTGTCCACCAGGATGGTGGCTGTGAGCGGACACCCCCCTTTTCTTGGGAAGTTGTGTTGTTTAGTGAATTTTCTCAGCCACTGGATTATTGCCTTTTGTCTCAGAGCTCTCTTATTTCTGCTCTTGACTTGACGTGCCCAAATTTCAATTCTTTGAAGCTTTCTGTATTGAGCTTCTTAGAGTAATTGTTTTAGAAAAAGCAAAAAGGATTTTAAAAAAAAAAAAAAAAAAAAAAAAAAAAAAAAAAAAAAAAAAAACCGGCCCTCCTCAGAGATCTAATGGGTTATTGAAATGCTAATAGACAAAGCAACCAGGGCCATTAAGGAAAGGTGCCCTGGGCAGAGAGATCAGCCTTGCTTCGGGATTTGCATATGCGCCTCAAGGCCTGATCTCCGCCCTTCCCCTTTCTGTGTTCACCAGAACTCCAAAAATCCTCTGCTTTTACTTTGGAGCTTCTCGTGTTGTTTTCCTTCTATGCCCGTCTCCTCTCTGCTGGGCTGGCTGCTCTCAGAGTCTCTGGTGTCTGGCCTCAGTCTATCTATGGTTGGAGTTTGAATCAGTAGAATGAGTTTCCGATGAGAGCAGCCACTGCAATTCTCCCTTCTCCTTCCTGGAGCTGACAGCCCCTCCTCCCCCGGGACTGAGCCTGGCAGGGAGGGGCGCGGGTCCCCTGGCCGCAAAAACTTACAGATTTCGCTGATCTCAGCAGTTCCACGTTTTCATGAGTGTTGTATGAAGTATGCCCAAAGACAGATTGCTCTGTGGTGTCCAGTCCACGCAGTTCCTGGCTTTTTACCTACTTTCCTGGAGGAGTAACTAAAACATACAGCTCACCAGTCTGCCATCTTGCCCCGCCTCCTCCACATTTAGCCTTTCAACTTAACTCCTACCATTATCCTGGTGTGACTTGTCAGAAGTTTTTTTTTTTTTCAGTCTTCCTGAATCTTTACCCAAATTAATCAATATCATTGTCTTTATTAGAGGAGACCATGGCTGCTATCACATGCAAACTATGCAAAAACTAATAATTAGATACAGAGAGAATAGAGACGAGATAAAATTAGTTCCATTAACATAAGTTCAATAAATTCTCATTGGCATCTCTGACTAGTGTAAATGTTCAGAACTTTAACTCATCAGGCTTCTGAAGTTGGGGGCCTTGCAGCCTATCAGGAACACTTGTGAGGCCATTCTTGAAAGGAACTCAAATGCATCAAAAGATGCTTAATCTTGTAGCAACAGAATTGTAAATTAAATCTACTTTGAAATAGCTTTTTTCATTTACCAGTGGCAAAGATCAAAAGTCTGCTAATACCAAAGATTGGGGAGGATTTGGGGAAACAGGCACCACTTTCTACAAGGTTGGTAGGAGTGTCAATTGGTGAAACATCTTTGACAGGTAACTTGGCAATATCTACCAAAATAAACAAAAGTATATACACCACCCAATTTGAATCATGGAATATAGCAGTGTCAAACCAAAAACAACCCAAAATTAATTTTGAATCTGTATTTGTATATTCCACCAAAATGGGAAGATCTCATTTATCCATTAGCTTAGCTTAATTTATCAGGCCTTGCTAGCAACCTAAGTTAATGAGTGAAAACATGATAAAAAAGGAAGCCCAACACATAGAATTAAATTCTGGGTAGCCCAGTTAACTTCATAATGAGAAGTATAACCAATTGTGCCCTGAGATGTGTACATTTAGAACTCAGAGAGCAGCACCAGGGAAAAGAGCATGTGGTGAGTTCATAACAGAATGACAACATTTTAGAGATATGAGGCAATAATTTACAAGATGAAGTAACCAAAGCCAGAGAATTAACCTACCTAAGGCCATTTCTGCTAGGTGGTGGCAGGGCTCAAACTACAACCTAGTACTGTCCTCTTTCTGCTGCATCATGCTGACTCTTCACTTCTCTTTGGTAAGAGGCTCTCAGTACAATTTCAAGAAGCCTTCCTAATCAAGCACTTAACTTATTAATTTCTTCAGATAGGAGATAAAATGATCAAAGAGATATAGATCGCTCAAAGTATACCAGATGAAAAACAAAGGATCTTAAATGGAATACTAGGAAAACAAGGAAGGCAAAGGTTCCATCCCAAGGCTATTAAAGCTGCATCTCTTTGCAGAGAGAGGTGGGGTTTTTTTAGATTGTAATCAGCTTCAGGATAGGGACCGTGTCATCCATCTGGATAGCCTCCAAATGGGCACAACATAATAACTTACACATGATAGGATTTCAGCAAACTGTGCTGGTGAATCCACATGTCTACACCCTGGCCAAGAGGTAAGGTTGGCATTTGGTGCCCTCAGGCCAGTAATACAACTCTCTTCCGCTTTAGTTAAGTTTATTTTCTTTCCTGTTTCTGTGATGACAGAAAACCTTTGGTCACTTTTTACAAAGTAGTAACTTTTCATTTATTTAGCGCGTTTCTTCAGCTTTATTGTTTTCACCTGTAAAGCGGGGCGAACAGTTCCTACTTCATAGGTTTCTTAGAATAGTGACTGTTACATATGTGCTCAATTAGTGTTAGCAATAATGCTTATTCCTATTATGAGCATCATATTTTCCAAGAGTAATGGGAATGCAAGGATTACCAAAAGGATCTAGTTCATCTTCTTGCCTTCAACGTGAATACATAGTTTTAAAAAGTACTTATTCAGCACCATTTTTCTGAATTAAGTTCTATGTACTTAAAGTGTTATGGAAAAAGTGTTAAACTAGCTTTTTCTTAATATTCCCACTCCCCCCAAAATCTGTTTTTCTCTAGTTTTCAAGCCTCTAAATAAAGAGTTCTCTTGCTAGTAATAACTGTGTTAGAAAATTTTCTCACAATTCTCATATACTATGTGCTAGCCTGTTTACCCACAGTTGTTTGTGTGTTTCCTTTTTTAAACCAGGCTTCACAGCTGACTCAGGTGTAATTAGTAACCCTTAGACTAGTAAGCTTTGACATACTCATACAAATCCAGGCACTCTGAAGACAAATGTAATATAGAAACACATCTTTTAAATAATTAAATTCAAAGGTGATATGATAGAATGTCTTAAGAAGCCCTGTCTTTTCAAATATTTAAAATACGATTTTAACAATAGTTCTATAAAGTAATTCTAATGATGTCATTTGTTTTTCAGAGTTCTGAATTTAGCCGCAATCAAACTATGCCATACTGCTTCTAAAGATTTCTTTAAAAACGTACTAGGTTTATTGAAACTGGCATTTCCCTTCTCCTTCCCACTATTCCATTCATTCAGCAAATATTTATTGAGCAGCTACCACGTGTCAGGCACAGTGCTTAGAACATGTGATCTATTCATTCTCATCTTCCACCTTTCAAGATCAACTGATCTTGGCTGCCCCATAGAGGATCCTCATCTCACCTTCCCCAAGAGTATACTGGAGGGAAAGGATTAACAGTTCCAGCCTCCTGGGAAACACCCCTTCTTGGATTTTTACTTCTCTACCCTGCAAATTCCCAAAAGTATACCTCACTCTCTGTCCAGGATTGCCCTGCCACCAGCAAGCCTGTTTTCCAGGGGCATATAACATTCCAGACTGGTTTTCCCTATTGCTAAAACCCTTTCTCCCTTGTTAGATAAAAACAATAAAAAAGGAAATTTTTAAAAGGCGCTTTTTAAGACAATGAAGGAACAAAACAAAAACAAAAACAAAATCAACTAAATAAACATAGAATAGTTGAATTTACCAGAATGTGGACCTGGATGATAGGTTGGCCTGGCTGTGTAAGCTTAAGGGCTCCATCTGGTTCTGGTTCTTTGTCACGACCCTTTCTGGCTTAATAACAATTATAGGTAAATCCATGTGTTGAGGTCTTACAATGTGTCAGCATCTTATATGCTTATCTTGTTTAATCCTCATAGAACCCCTAGGGGTAAGCATTGTTATTATGCCTATTTTAAAGATAAGGAAACAGAGGTCAAATGATTTGTCCAGGGATACAGAACTGGCAATAGTAAATCTTCCCAACTTTGAAACCAAGTTTATCTGACACCAGAATCTGTGCTTTTAACAACAGGGCTCTATTTCTAGACCCAACCACTCAGATGCCTCATGCACAGGAGAGCTGATGGCAGCGCGGCCAGATCTGACAGCATGCTCGGTCTCTGCAGGAAGAGGTCGGTCTTAGGAAAGTCTCCTGGATGTGCCCACCAGCCTGCCCTTTCCACACTTCCACTCTGTAGCCACCTAGACAATTCTCCTAATCCTTCCCAATATCTTGCACTGTCACCCCTGTGCTCCTTCTGAAAACTTGATGCCTCTGGCCCCTGGTAGGCATGTGCTTTCCCCTGACCCATTTCTGTAGCCTGGTTCCACCTGCCTCGTTCCCAATAATAATATCCTTGACCAGCTGGTTATTAAGTCCCTCCCTACTGTTGTGTGAAGCTCAGTCTTTGCCCCTATGATTAGGACAAGCTAAGAAATGGGACTGGCCTCATCAGTGGCTCCCCAGCCCCACAGGGTTCATCACCCACAGCCGGCTGCCTGCCTGCCTGGTGTCAGCCTAAAGGAAGCCTACCTTCTCCTTCCATTTCAAAGTCCCTCCTGACCCATGTGTCGCCTTGCTGAGGGCTTGTGAATTCTTTTGGATGCCCAGTCCTCCAGGGAGTATTTATTTCTAGAGTTCTGAGACTGCAGACTTCTAACATGAAATTACAGTGCATTGCATATAAAGCAACAATACAAACTACAGTGAAAGGAATGATCTGTGTAGGAGAGATAGGTACTTTCAGAGTCTCTCTAAAGGGTCACTTCTGAGCGGCCTTTCTGCCTCGCTCCCACATCAGGCCCTCCTGACAGTGTGACTGGGCAATACTTGGCTTTACAACTACCTATGCTACTTATTCTTTCAAAAATGCTTTCTGTTCTTTGCTAAAAGAAAACGTTCTAATTTTGCATGTTGGCAACAGACCTTGGTAACGAGCATGTTTTCCAAATAACTTCGCCAACTTCCTTTCTACTTTGTGGGCCACTCCTTGCTTCCATCCTGTTGTTCAAATATAAATAACTTTTGCTGTTTGTTTCATCATATCTTTATGTTACAATGTCATATTTTGCGTGATACTCTGTGAGAACAGCTAAATATCAGAAAAAATTGGTTCCTTGGATTTTTTTGGTATACTTTGTACAATTTACCTGGACCTTGTATAATTCATCTGATGATCTTTGAATCCTTATTGGGTAGTTCAGTAAGATCATCACACTAGCTGTCTAATAAACCTGAATGTTTTCTTACAGAAGGTCAGGTTGACTGATCACCACAGCATTATCTTCCATGTAACTTTAATGAATTAGAAGGTCAGTTATTCTGGCATATTCCTCAGATACTAAACACAATTCAGGTTTTCTACAGCCTGTGCTGAGGAGGGAGAGAACCATTCATGAGCCAATAACAAGAAAATGATTTGAACCTTTGAACATTACTTTGGTCTAATCAAAATGTGGTATCGTGGCCATGCACAAGAGAATAGGTTTGTATCTTTAAAGTTTAAAAGATGATTCTTGAATGTAATTTCACCTGCTTTTAGTGGGTGAGAATTTCAGTAAAAAATGTTAAATATGGCTCACTTATGTCCTACTGCTCCTGGCCTCTCATCTCTTGTGCCGGGGAGAATGCTTGGCATAAAGAAAATCATGACAGTTGACAGAGCACTTGGACCTATGTTTAAAGTTAGGTCAAAGGAAGGAAAAGCAGGACTATTCAAGTTGAGAGAGACCACACCAAGGCCCAAGGGCACAATCTGGGCACACTCGGCTGCATCGGTCCATACAGTTCCCCCAACTCTCCACATTTATCTTAAGTCCAACTATCAAGGAGCCAGGGAAATATATCTGGTAGCACAACATTTGAGTTTACAGTCCAGAAACAGAAAGTGCAGGGAGTTGGCTGAGCTCATATTGTAGCTCTGAATGTATTTCTAGATTTGTCATTATGGCTGGGTAAGGGGTAAATGTACAGTTAGCATCATATCCTTATCAGAATCTTGCTGCGTTACCTCACCTCTTAAATGGAGTTCCTCATATTAGACTTAGAATTGTTTTAGCCAGTTGAAGACTCAGTCAATGTGGTTTAGGCCTTTCGACTGAAAATTAACCATTGTGTTTACTTTCAGGTTTGCCATCATACATGTCAATGGCAAAACACAATTTTACACGACCAAAAGAGTGTCTTGAAATATGACAATTTTAGAATACAATAAAAACTCTCTAAATGACTCTCCACTTAGCTAACTTGTCAGATAAACGTATCAGGCTGATGTGTCTGGCCCCAGTATTGAACCTCATTGGAAATCTAATATTTTGGTCTAGTTTCCTTTTCTAAAAGGGACAGATGTCGACGTATTCTCTAAAAAGTCAGATCTAATGTAATGTTACCATTATTCATCAAAAGAAGAGATACTTTCAAAGTTAACAGTTGTTGGCACAGAGTAGGAACTCGATAAACGTTTGCTAAATGAACAATGACCTCCCTGCTCCTCAATGTTGAAAATACAAGAATTCACTGTCTGGACATATAGGAGTCATCAGGAAGAGCATTTATTTGCAGGTAGCCTTACACCATTGGAGCTTTTCCATTCCAGGATGGATATCAGATTTGATGGGTAAGGGAAAGCAAAGAAAGAGAATATGGACATGTCTTTAAAGCTTGGTAGCCAAACTACTCTGGGGCCATTTTGACTATAATTTTCAGCTTGATTGATCAATAAAGTTTTGTTTTGTTTTGTTTTAAGTAATCTCTGAAGCAGGCTGTTGCATTCATTAGTCTTCCCACACCTTTGGTCCAAATAGGTTTAGAATTTGTGCTTCCCAGCATGATAGAGCTTAACCCCCCCCCCCCCCCCCCCCAGTGAGAGTCATCAGTAGCTGCCCCAACATTTGCCTCAGGGGAGGAGTCTTTGCATGACCAAGTGTTCCAAAGTGTCCTTAGGCAAGTCTGCAAAGCTTGATCTCTAGTCTCTGCAATGAGACTTTTTTAACGAAAACATGGTTTTTGGGCTTTTTGTGGTTTAATTCCATCAGTCTATGTTGATATTAAATAATCGTGTAAGGAAAGTTTCCAAAGAAAAAAATACTTAAAAAAAAACAAAAACAAAAACCTTGACAGGGCCCATCTTGAAACTTAGCAAATTAACTGTACATTGAAAACTCTGTCCCTGATCAGTCAGTGTAGAAGCTGCCTCAGCCAAGCAGTGAAACAAGATTCTGCTTTTTATCAAGAGGAAACTCTGTCTCCAATACAAAAAAAAAAAAAAAAAAGCTAAAATGCTTTGTATTTCAGCTTTTGCAATTACTAAACAAGAAGATGCCCGCGGCTTGAAGATCTAGGCCAGCATTACTGTTCTGCCTTCGGGAGACAGCCAGTAAGAAGTGCTACATCTCTCTTCATAAAACTCAGACATTAATTATGTATCAAGCAGCAATCCACAGCCATCCCATATATGGCTACCCCATATATGCTTAGCTTGGGGAAAGACAAACCCCGCGCAGCTATATCGCTGAGAAAAAGGCAGCTGAAGTTTTATCAACCACAGAAAACTTCTGTACTAGATACCTCTAGAAAGCCTGTTTGTGAAGGAACCAGGCACTAAAACCCTCCATTCTTCCCGGTGTCACTTTTAATTATAAGCAACACATGACTGACATTTATTTGTCCAAATGATTCTTGGTGAGTTGGAACTGAGGGGGAAGGAAACAACTGCTGTTTATTAGTCAGAGGGCTAAAAAAAAGCAGCACACACAGTAGGCACTAATAGATGTGTGTTCCCAGCACTAAAAACAAAATAACCAATAAAAAATCTTACACATGATTAAGTGTGCATGTGGGTTGAGCATTCTAAGCAGAAGAATCAAAAAAAAAAAAAAAAAAAAAAATCCCAGTAAACGTTCATATTCATTTAAATTAAGAGGACTTACTGGGGAAAGAGCCCTGACATTTTGGTTTTTCATATCCTGTTTGTCAGCTTCCTAAGAAGGTAAGATGTGGTCATCAATCTTACTGTCAACGATAGTTATGAAAAACGCTGCTTTTATTTGTTATAGGAGTGAAGGAGGGGAAACGAGTTTGTTTTTGTGAGAGAGAGAAAAACTCTAAGCCTTGTCCTTTTCCCCGCCTCGTTGAACGACGGTCTTAACTACTCTTCGTCTGACACAGGAGAACTCGGGCCTTACCAGGATCATGTGACCTGTGGAGATGTCCATGTTGGACTGGACCGGCTCCTCGGACCAGGATGAGGTGCTGCTCCGGGCCGAAGGGCTGGGCATGGGTCCATCGCTGAACTGTGAGGAGACACTGTTGACGCGGGACGTGTGCAGGGGCTCCGGGCGGTCGGAGGACCTGACAGCCATGCGCTGCCGGCACAACTCCTGGAAGACAGGGAGAGAATCGGGAATTACTGGGAACCAGCAGAGGGAGAGCCTCATAGGACAAGGAGCGCCCAGCTCCCTCCTGCCACTGCCTGGCTCCTCTCCTCACCCAGCTGCTAGTCGTCAGAGCCAAGGTTCCGACAGGTGAGCATTCACCATCTGGCCCACCCTGCGTGCCATCAGAGAGTGATTCCTCGCACTCTGTTAATATTTTCTGAGTAAACAAGTTGGTGCCAGGCACTGTGCTCTGTAGGCACTTTCATATTCATGCAGCAAAGCAGTCTGACTAAGCAACAAGAGTGAGAGATGATAGCTGCCCTTGTTTTCTGGAAACCTGGCAAATAATATGACGAGTCACTGATCCTGAGAACAGACGAGCATACATAGAGACAAATGCACAGATACCCCCCAGAAAAGGGCCACTGGGTCCTACTCTGCACTCAAACGGAAATATTTTTACTATAATGCAATGCTTAGATCATCTTAGGTATCTTTCTCATTAAGATATAGTTAGAATGAAAGGGAAGGGTGATTTCACATTGTGGACTGAAATATAGAATTTGACACCACAAAGAGGGCGTTAAAAAAAAAAAATGAACCAAATTCCCTCTCTTCCCGAAAGAACATCCAAACCGATAAACACCTATAGAGGACTGGATAAAAAGAACCACAAGTAAAAAGGAAAGTATAGGGTAATTCTTGGGGTCTGAATCAGGTTCCCCATGGAAGGGATGTTCGGCTCCTAACCTCAGGTCCTGTGGGTGTGAACCCATTTGTAAATAGGACATTTGACGATTACTAGTTAAGGTGTATGCAAACTCAATGAGGGCGGGCCTTAATCCAATATGGCTGAAGTTCTTATAAGCAAGGAAATTGGACATGGAGGAGAAGGACACATAGGGAAGCGAAAATCAGTGGGAACCCAGAAGAGAAAGGAGAAAGAGAGAGCATCACCACATGATGGGAAAGCCAAGGAAGCCAAGGATTGTCAGCCTGCCAGAAAACCTCTGACCCTGGAAGGTGATATTTAAATTATCCAAGGTGATATTTAAATTACCATAAAAATGAACATGTTCAACATATGCCAATTGTCCATGAATGGTTGCAGAATGTTTCTGCAGCCCAGTAAAGCCGGGTAGCTTACGCTATTTGGAGTCACAGTACATTGGCATAGGTGCACATCAGCTTTATCATAGAGATTTAGCCTGGGGGCTCACTACCACTTCTAGATAACAACATATCATTTGGGAAGCATTCTAACAATACTGATATGGTGAATTCAATCCTTTTGCCCAGTGACAATGTAACTGGAATCTGAATCATCAAATTAAAGTGATATCAAGAAAAAGTTTATAGGAGACTCTGAGCCAAACAGATTTAAAAATGTATTCACAGGGGAAAGAAAGATTTTGAGAATTGCACAGTTCACATGTGCTCCCCTTCCTTTTCATTTTGGTGGCAGGGCTCCTGGCACCAGCTGGAGGTCACACCACCCACTTGCTCCCGACTGGCGGTTATCTATCAAAGGCGCTCTCAGCACCCCAAGGCAACAGCTAAAGATCACGAAACACTTACATGTTTTCATTCTCCTTTTTCACTGTGGGCTGCCATTTTCCTTTGCATTAAAGATCTCCGTAGAGCCAGCTGACACCAGCTAGAAAATTTTTCTTCTCAACTCAGCTCTCTATGGGAGATACAACACGTGTTCCTGAGCTCTCTTCTCCAGTTTCATCAATAAGCACTGCCACACACAGGTTCTTTGAGAAGGGAGCCCCTTCTGGGGCTGGCATCCTACCTAAGCCTCCAGCCCCCTGTTACAGCAACTGGCTACAAGGAAGATGATTGTGGGCACACAAGAGGAGACCGACAAAGAAGGAACAAGGTGAACTTTTGAAAAAGTCATACTGTGAGGAAAAAAGGTCTCTAATAAAAGGGGAAAATAAAGAAAAGAGTAAACTATGATTGCATAGCTATTTCCTGCTTGCCTATATATTTTCAAGTGCTCAGTATCTTACTGATGGTCTTTAAACAATGAGTTTGCTTTAAAAAATTGACATAAGCTTTTTCAGAATCTTAAAACAAAATGAAAAAAACAAACAAAAAGAAACCTAGAAACAATAGATACTTCCAATAAGGTAGAACAAATGACACCAGTAACCAACCCAATACATATCCCATTCATTTCCATTTACACACATGGAGCGTTACTTGTCTTTGGAAAAAGCACATAAAAATGTTTCTGCAGTAACTTCTATGACTTAACAATAATTTATCTAGAAAAATAATAAACCCAACCAAAGCATAAAGCAACCACAGCAGAGGCAAAGCGAATTCAGAATAAGTCCTCCAAGAATGAGTGACTTCAGGGAAGATTTGAAATGTTTGAGATATATTCCCTAAAAAAAAAAAAAAAAATTCAAACTAGTTTGCTGTGTATCCTATAAATATGTCACTGATGGAAGAATTACGATATAATTGGAATTTCTATTCTTCCCTCAATTAGCCATGGAGAGTAAAGCACACCAATTATGGAATCTCATCGATCTGGCCTTGGGTTCTTGCATTACCACAAACTTACTATGCGAGCTTAGGCAAATCATCTAAGGCCTCTGAGCTTAATTTTTTTCTCTGTAAAAATGGAAGTCTTACTATAGTTGTTTTCAGGATTAAAAGAGTTCATGTATATAAAAAGCTTAGCATAGTGCCTGCCACAGAGAAAGCCCTCAAACATTAATCAGCAAGCTGGTAGTAAAAATAAATGCAAAAAAATTTAAAACAATTCTCTAAACCAGAACAAAACTCTAGAGTTTGGGAAATTCAAATATATTTTTAAAGAAATGACAAAATTTTAGAGCTGGAATTTTAGAGCCAAGAGACCTTCTTTCAAACATCCTTGTTTTATGGATGACTTACAGGTTGATTTAGAGACTTGCCGAAGATAAGCCAGTTATTTGTCGGTAGCGCTGGGACTAGAATGGCTGACTCATGGCCCAGCTCTCTTTCCATTGCTACTATCAGTACTGATTCTCCTTTTAGATCTTTATCAAAACAAAACAAACAAAAAAATGAACCTGACATAAAGATCCAAGAAAAATTAGTTCTTCACCTTAAACCCAAAGGCAATGAATATTTAACATTGAATGCCTTGATTAGAGAAAGGAAGCCCCCAAAAGAGGTACTGGGGACAGAAGAGCTGGGCAATCAGAAGTGTTAGAAATGATTATCCTTCACCATAGAGAGCAGGAGAAGTTGCAGGAGGAGAAATGTATTTCAAAAGTAAAGACTCACTGCCCAGTGTTTAATCTCTCTTTGTGACATAAGGACTCTTTCAGTGTATTCTTTTCTATACAAATAAAATTGTGTGCCGACTGGCTAGGGTGGGGCACTTAATTTTGTACTGACTTGTTATCAAGTTTCCATACAAAAGATAGCCAATATCTGAGAGGTGATGAAGTCAGGATTTCTTTATAGGATTTCTTTATAGGAGTGGATTAGGTTGGTAGAGGAGGCTGGGGGCTTGGGCTGCTGGAGATTACTGGGTACTAAAGCCTCTTCATATAGCCATTGTATATGAGAGACAAACTCAGGAACATGTTAAGTCCCTACTTCTGCAAGTTTCATAAACTCTAATCCTGATTTAAGTTGATAGACAGGAAAGCAACATACCTGAAATACACTAGTTAGGCAACGTATATCTGTGCTTTCCTTGAGTTACAATTTAAGGCTATGTTCTGAGCTTTTATTGAAGGCTGTTAGGGGAATCAGCCATCCAAGAGAGTCTTAGCACCTCTACAAAACTGAACCTGAAGACATAGACAACTAGGTTACTGATGACATATCCAGGATAGATTCCTCCTATAAACCAGAACTCAGAAAAAATCTGTTTCTCCAGAGGAACTTATATGAGAACTGTAAAATATATTTAATTTTGCTTCTTTTTCCTGGTTTCCAGAAACTCCTTAATTCATTCATAGCAGCTGGAGTCAGAATGCCTAATTTTTAATACTGGCTTCTGCACTTACTGGCTGTGTGACCTTGGGAAAATTACATAACCTCTCTGTGCCTTAGTTTCATTTTCTGTGAAATGGTGGTAATAATACCAACTTCCCACAGAGTTGTTGTGAGGATTAAATAAGGTAATATGCTTAGAATGAGAATTCAGATCTGTGTCTGGCACATAGGAAGTTATTATTAGCTATTACAATTATTTTCATTGATTGTTGGGGAGTGCATCATGCCCCCCATAAAGACATGTTCAAGTCTTAATCTGCATTCCTGTGGGTATGAACCCACTTGTAAATAGGACCTTTGAAAATGTTATTACTAGTTAAGGTATAGACTCATTTGTGAATAGGATTTTAAAGATTCTATTTAGATGAGGTCAAATTGAATCAGGGTGGGACTTAACCTGTATGACTTAATCTATATGAAGTCAGTAGAAACCATGAAGCCGCAAAAGCCACAACAGGAGACCAAGGAGACAGATGCCATATGACGGAGGCAGAAATGCAAGCCAAGGATGGCTGCAAGCCAGCACCAGAGTGTTACAGACCCCAGGAGAAAGCACAGATTACTGAGAACTTGATTTTGACTTGCAGCCTCCAAAACCACGAGACAATAAATTCCTGTCCGTTAGTCCAACCCATTGTGTGGTATTTGTCATAGCAGCCCTGGCAACATGGATTTAGTCAACTTCTATTTATTTGACACCTACTATGTATCTAACATCATGCTAGATGCCAGAATTTTGTGTTGAATAAGACCAGTAGGGACCCAGAATTTCCAGGGCTCCCAGTCCAGCAGGAAGTGGGGCATTAATAATAACAAGTGATGATTACAAAATGTGTTACGTGCTTCCTGAGAAGGAGGTGCAGTTGCTGTGGAGCTGAACAGGAGGGGAGTCTCACCTGAACTAAAGGTCAGGGGAGGCCTTGGTGAACCAAAGTCTCAAGGAGGGTAGTCAGGTGAAAGAATTCTGTTGATAGAAGGAATGCTCTATACCAAGACTGGAAGGTGAGAGAAAGTATGGGGCCTGGAGGAGCTAAAAGAAATTTGGAATGGTTGGAGCTCTAAGGTAGGAGAGAGAAGAGTAAAAAATGGCTCCGTCCATATCATCCCAGATTATATTACTGCTAATATTCTATTTTTAAAATCTTCATTTTAACTGCTTTGATTAAGATATGCTTTTATGGTAAGCTTACTTTTTTGAAAATGAGATGTGGAAATCTAGGTCATCTATCAAACTGGAAATAATCCTACCAATGATGTGACTTTGCTTGCATAGGAGTGTCTGAAGAGAAAACTATATAGATGGGCTTTGGATATGTTCAAAGTATTTGTTCATTTATAACCATTATGACCAAGCTGTTGCTAAATCACCATGGTCTCATGACTGAAGTTTTCATGGGATCAACTCAAGAGTCTATTGCTTCAAAGTGCATATCTCAGGACATCCATAAAACATTTATTTTGCCTCATTTCGTTTGGGGAGAAAGCTACCTTTTGGAATCTGAGCTCCAACATCACACCATAACAATGGTGCAGGAATAAGAAGCCTGGGGATCTATTTTTGCCTCTGCCACTGTCTGTTACTTGTCATCCTAATCTAAGACATAGGAAAAAATAATATGCAATAACCATATTATAAGGTCATTGCATGAGTACCATGCAAATATAAATTCTGAAGATGTAACGATGACAAAAGTTATCACTGGTTTCAGAACAATGAGTTGAGCTGAGAACTACCAAGTACATGCTCCTTGGAACATAGGCAGCAAGCCCCAACTTCTAATGGTTCCTTTGGTGATAAACACAAATAAGGCTATAGCAGTTTGTGACAGAAAGAGAGATGTCTCAAAAGTTGTTTGTTTCATTCGAAATACTCCAGTCTGATGAGCATACCAAGAATGTAGACACCCCAGTTCCAGTGCTAATAAAGATAAAGGGGAATAAGGGAATTTAACGAATGGTATCTTTTGATCACGTCCTGTTCTTCCATGTACTAAATGGAGTCCCTTCACCACTGTGTGACCATCTGTGTACCTTCCTTTCTGGGACACTGAGCTATCAGCTCCCTCACATTTGGAACCTGCATCTCATTCTCCACCCCTACTCCCATGTCACCGTTTTCTGGTACACTCATAGGAAGCTCCAGATGTCAGAAGAGAAGCAGGGAACAAAGGAAAGAGACTCTATCCAATGTCCTCTTCTTTGCTTATTGAAGAAATCTCTTAGGGACATCACCATATGGTTCTTTTAATTAGTCCTTTAGGTTGATTACAGTTTGTAAATTAATAACAAAAATTCTGTATTCTACCCATTCTCTGGACTATTACATTAAAATGAAAATTTTCTAAGGAAAAACAAACTTCTTTTTAAAAGTACAGGGAAATGTTGTAGAATACTACACTGAGTAACGGTCTAGGAGGGTCAAGGAGACTAATTTATTGTTTTTTTTTTAAAAATCACTTCTAGGTTTACAATTCTGTGAAAATATTTCAGTGATGCTTTATGCAGATCTAGACTTCTAAACAAAGATATCAGCCTTGAGCTTATTAGAGATGCTATTGCTTATATGCTTTTCCCCCTCCTGGGATTACAAAACTATTGCTGGCAGTCTCAGCGTGGGACTACATTCTTCATTCTAAAAGTATCATCTATACCTAAAAAAAGCAATCACAGTCCACACAATGACAAATGAAGGCATGATCCTACTGACCCTTTAGGCAATGATCTAATGGATGGGTTGGGCATAAACATTTATTTAAAATGTAATTTGAAGTTTACAACATTAGTTCCCATTACATGGGAATTGCTATCCGACCAAAGCACTTCCTTTGCTTTTATTGCCCTACATTTATTATCAAACTTACATGGAGGGCACTTGTAGGATATAACAGAAAAGTCATATCAGTAAGTGACAAAAACGGCCATAGCCAAGATAAATATTCTGTAAATAATATTCTGTTAAATGAGTTGAAAATATGGAGCTGTGATCATCTATGGAAAGCATTTTATTTGATCAAAAAATAATTGGTACTGCTAAATAAATTATGTACACATGCTGCAAAAGAAACCTAGAGACTGGCCCAATTATGTTTTGAAATTTTCCTAATTTATAATCCTGGCAGCAAGCAAAAAGGGCAAAATTAACACCCGGAACAAAAATTCCCTTCTTAAGATTATAAATACCTTAAAATGAACATTTGTATGACACACATGTCTATCAAGGACATTAACTAACAAAGGTGCAAATTCAGAAAAATCATAATATCCTTGAATTTCACAAATGCAGTGACTCTTCAACAGGGTGCTAAAAGATTCCTTAGGTACAGTCTTTGTTGCAAGTACAGAAGAGATTTTTGGTAAATATGTCTTCACTTGGCCACACAAAAAGATCCAGTATCTTCCAGCCCCCTTCATTTAAAACAAATTCCCTTCTCAAGATTATAAATAAAAGAAACTTATATTTAAGATCCATATTTACTGTACTTCAATAAAAATTATTCTATTTATGATCTGGTGGAACAGAACTTTAATAAAAATGGTCCAGAGCATGTAACTCGATGACTTTGAGCTTATAAAGAAAATTATGATTTTGTGTAACAATTAATATGACTCTGTAACTAACAGGTAATAGATTATGAAGAAAGAAGAAAGGTAGATTTAACCAAATGTATCTTTTGATCACAGATACTAGGTTGGGTGTCAACTAGGAATCCCCATAATTCCTTTCCAAAGGCTCTTTACCCAGGGTCCAGTTTCTCTCACTTATGCAGGATTAGAAGGTACATAACATCCTGATACAGATTTTACTTTGTGATGCATCCATTCCAAACACTGGCTGTATTTCTAGCACAATACTGTGGGAGAGCACACGATGGTTGTACTCAGTGCATTATTTCATGAAAAAGAAGCATGCATCACTCACACCAGTAGTTTTTTACCCCAATTTCTACTCTTTATCAGTAAAGAAAAAGCCTACATATGTGTGAATTTAAAAACAAAACAAACTCCAGATAGTAAAAGAGGAAATCACTTATTTTTCAACCATGTTCCTTTGCATTTTCAGGAGGCTAGTCTCTGGAGCATGGACTTCATGTGTTTCTGAAGAGGTCTGCTCAGCTCAGTGCATCTGCTTTTTAGCTTTTTAGCTGTCTTTGATTCTCTCAGGTGCTGGGAAAAAATTATTTCAATGATTTCATTTCAATTTCTTAATGAGGAAGATACATATACAGTAATTGGATGATGGTGAGATTTTGCAAATGATCTTCACAATAATAGTCATCAGTGATTATAATGTGACTCTATTCTTGGGAATAAAGTATTCCAGAACCATCAGTGTCTTAGGAAAAAATTGCATAGCAGAAAATGAAATCCATTAGTAGAAAATTTGGGCCTAAGATACATCCAAGATCTGCACAATGTGGCAGGGTAATGCAGTAGTTGAGGGCACAGACGCGGGTGAGAGTGGCTGGGGGTAAAACCGATTCTGCCACTTTCTAGCTGTGTGACTTTGAACAAGTTGCTTAATTTCTCTGTGTCACTGTTTTGTGAAATGTGAAATGGGTATAATAACAGAACTACTTCCTAGAGTTGTTGGGAGGATTCCAAGAGTTAATGCACGTGAAGCACTTAAAACAGTGCTTGGTACATATCAAATATTCAATCAATGTTAGCACTTATTTTACGTCAGCTCATCAGGATTACCTTACCTAGCTCCCTTACCTGCATGCAGGTGAAGAAACTACGACCAGAAAAAGATACATAGCTAGCAGGAGGAAGTCAGGACATCTGGTCTACTCCTCTTATGACATCCCAGCTAAAAAGGCCCAGATGCACATGCCATGATAGCTGTCACCCTACAGAGGGGATGGCTTCAAGGTTCATGCCAAACTCAGTTTGACCACCAACCACTATATTTTGCAGGGAGAATCTCTCCCCAACCCTTCCCTACTCAGGAGAAATGGAGTGATTTGGTTTTCAAGAAGAAAAGAACAGCATTCTCCACAGTCCCCCTAAATTTAAATGCTCAATCACAAAATAACCAAACACATAAAGCCTGTTTGCCACACTATTTAAAAATATCCAAAGGGTATATCGTTTGTCAAAAAAGGTAAAACACGGAGCCACTACAGCAAGGTATGCAAAAAAACTGTTAAGACATTGCATAAAATAGATATTTGCACAGCTTGGTGCTGTCTCCAACACACCCAGAGCCAATGGGAACAATGAGTGTGATTGAGCCCAGGAACACACACGAGTTCCAAACCAGTCACACAGAGAGACCGGCACCCAGAGGGGCATCTGCCCTTGACAAATGGACTGTCCTACATGCACATTTCATTCCCAAGACACCTCCAGCCTTGCTGCAGCAGAATAGCCACGGAGTCTCTAACAACTTGGGTCAGCACAGGAGTTCGTTAAACCCAGAGAACCCTGCATCTTCTGAGTAAATCCTTAGGGTATAATGATGTAGATGAAGAAAAGAGAGACTCAGGCAATGCACTTTGCTATCATAGTCATCCTTTCCTGTAAAACTGTGCTTCTCTGTAACATATAGGACTGCGGGTCTGGAATACTTCTGCAGAGGCCCCAAGGTATTTTATACTTCTTTATAACACAATTTGCAAAATAAGTTGAATGGGAATCTGAGGGCAGAAATTCATCCATACACACAATAATGCAAATGTCTCATTTCTCAGTTCTGCATCTGATGGGGAAAATTATAGAGAGTGGGAATCACTCAGAGAGAAAGGACCTGTCATTCTCAAATTCTGCGGAAAGAAAGACCAAAGACTACAAAGGCTTAAAAAATAAAACATACAAAAAACCTCTTTGCACCTTTTAAGGAACAATTGGAACAAAGCAGCATATTGCCTATGTATGTACACAAAGGACAGCTTGGAATTTTTAGGGTTATTTGGAAAGCATAATTAGTAGTAACAGGACAAAGCTAAAGAATAAATGTACAGAGCCATAGGAGGAAAAAAATGAGTTCATTAAGATATGCTAGGGAGGGATAAAGGCCAATTACTTTACAGTACTGGATGAAATGCTAGAGAGTGCTTTGAAGAAGACCCAACCCTCTTTGGTGTGGGACTTGATCTTCAGCTCAGACAGCAATACTAAACCTGACAAATGGAGCAAAAAAACAATGGGGGCATACAATGAATCCACAAGGCTGTTTAAATATACAATAGTTAAAGAAACAAATACTATGCTTTATAAATTCAAAATGATGGCTACAGAGTATGGGATAACAGAAAAGTCTTTATCACAGAATGCCAAATTAAAAAAAAAAAAAGTAAATCTAGACATAGAAAAAAACCTGAAAAGGTATACACCAAAAATATTAAGAGAGGCCCTCTATCTTAGGGTGGGATAACAGGTGGCTTATATTTTATGTTTTATTTCACTTGCAGGTATTTTCCAAACTGAGCATGTAGTACTTTTGTAATAAGAAAAACCAATAAAAGGTATTTTAAAATACATAAAATTCTATATTTAATATGATTAAAATTTAGTGAAATATTTAGAAATTATGTATGGGGGAAAAAGCATGGAAGAAAATATCCCAGACTGTTAAAAGTGGTTATGTTCCACAATGAAAATGAAAAGCACATAAAAAAAAACAAAACAGAAAATGTCTTGTATAATCAGCTCTCCTGGTACACAACACAGTTTTATCAGTAGGCTTTTATTTCATCATAGAACTAAATATGACTTAGAAGGAATTGCTTCATATTCTAGGACAGCAAGGCTTCCTGTAAGCATAGAAACAGTAACTAATGATTTAGTTTGTGAGAGCTATTTTACATAAATATTCTAACCATAAATAGAGTATCTGATTAGTATTGCTATGGAGAAGAAAAACGACCAGCATGCTATGTGCATGTGTCAAGGGCAGTCTGCTCTCACATACTCAGGAGCACCATGTGCGTCCTATGAGGGGAATACAGAGCCATGTTTACTTCTGGTTAAAAAACAATCCTCGGCAGAGGTGTTGGACTTCCTCACCTGGATTGTTGCTGATGTTCTCACAAACACTGGGGACTGACAGCTTGACATGCTGAGCCTTCTGTCTTGGGGCTGGGCCCCATGAAGCTTGTTACTGAAAAGGAGAGGCTAACCCTGCTTATAATTGTGCCTAAGAGTCTCCCCCTGAGTGCCTCTTTGTTGCTCAGATGTGGCCCTCTCTCTCTCTAAGTCACCTTGGCAGGTGAACTCACTGCCCTCCCCCCTACATGGGACCTGACTCCCAGGGGTGTAAATCTCCCTGGCAATGCAGAATATGACTCCTGGGGATGAACCTGGATCTGGCATCGTGGGATTGAGAACATCTTCTTGACCAAAAGGGGGATGCAAAATGAAACAAAATAAAGCTTCACTGGACGAGAGATTTCAAATGGAGTCAAGAGGTCACTCTGGTGGACATTCTTATGCACTATATAGATAACGCTTTTTAGGTTTTAATGTATTGGAATAGCTAGTGAAACTACCAAACTCCAACCCAGTAGCCTTGACTCCTGAAGACAACTGTATAACAATGTAGTTTACAAGTGGTGACAGTGTGATTGTGAAAGCCTTGTGGTTCACACTCCCTTTATCCAGTATATGGATGGATGAGTAGAAAAATGGGGACAAAAACTAAATGAAAAATAGGGGGGGATGGGGGGGATGATTTGGGTGTTCTTTTTTATTTTTATTTTTTATTCTTATTCTGATTCTTTCTGGTGTAAGGAAAATGTTCAAAAATAGATTGGGGTGATGAAGGCACAACTATATGATGGTACTGTGAACAGCTGATTGTACACCATGGATGATTATATGGTATGTGAATATATCTCAATAAAACTGAATTACAACAAAAAACAAAAAACAAAACAAAACAAAAAAACAAAAAACAATCCTTGGTTGCTTGTGCATGACGAAGGAAAACCTTCTCCGTCCACTGTGGTCAAGCTGCAGCAGTTCAGTTGGTGATCCTGTCCCCAATCTGAGCTAGATCAGCCCTTGTTCCTTCTGGTGGAGTCGTAAATACACAGCAACATATAATGTTGAATGACTCAAGCCGTGGGACCACCACCACTTCCACTAGGACACTGTTTTACCACCTGATAGGCTTTTCCATCACACCCAGATAACTCTTTAATTTCAATTTAGGGACAACACACACACATACACATACCCACAAGCACATATGCACCGTAAGGGGAAAATCTTTCTTGAGAGTGAATCCTAAACCAGGTTCAGAGGAGTTCTGTCAGGGCTGCTGCTGATTATGACCTTTAAGCTGCAGCTTTTGGCATTTCCCTCTTCCCCACTCCACCCCTGACACACTAATAGCTACTTAGGCCTTGGAAACCTATGCTCCTATAGTAAGATGCACAGCTGCATTATTTTAAATGCTGGGTTCCACAACATTAGTAAACTAACCGAAACAGCTTCATGATAAACAGTGTTTACCAAGCAATATTGAGTGATTTTTCCCATTTCACAAGATGCTTTCTCAAAATAAAATTTAAAGATATGGGTGCATTTTCAGTAAGGTAAGTAAAAATAATTTTCAACACTCATCTAAATCTGGAATAGTCTTAGAATAGCCTAAAGTCAGTTAAAGAATTGTTTCTTTCTTCCTTCAGCTTCCTCAACCCTCAAGTCCCACTTCTGACATGGAGCAACCCCAATCACCAGGGCACACAGTGATAATTCCTTCCTCTACCTACTGCACATACTGTGTGTATACTACACAATCTGGCACTAAATAACATACAGTCTTGTATTATTTCCTGATTATTTTAATGCTAAATGCATCTTGCCTCCCAAACTTGAGAACAGAAGTCATTTGTAGCTGTTTTCTACAGTCCTCAGTGTCTAAGATAGAGCACAAAGTAGGCATCCCATAAATACATGATGTGCACAATCATCATTTAGGAGGATACGGTCAGCATTTAGGGGGATACAGAAGCACCCTTTGGAGGCTGCAACTGAGGAAGTGTGAGATGATGGAGGAAGGGCTGCCTGGGAAATTTGGATCAAGTACTGCTGCCACCCGGTTTTGACTTCCTTATCTGATAAAGTAAGGGGCTATGTTAGATTATCCTGAAGCCCCCTAGTAGATAGCACTAAAATTATATCATTCTACATCGTTTTAAAGTTCGGAAGATACTTGCAGTCTTATAAAATTTGCAGATAACATGTTGCCTCAACCTGAAAGCAAATTATTTGGTATGCTCAACTTCATCCAAAATTAATCTGATATAACTAAAATCTAATCGACTACACCTATTATACTTCAAGACTGTCTCTCCTTTAAATTAAAAGCACTCATCTTTCTCCTTCTCTCTACAACAGATATATATCATACTGAAATCAGGGAAGAGTTTCAAAAATAAAAATACAGGAAGGAAATGAATAATTTTCAATAAACATCTTCTTTCTTGTATAACTCATATTTACTAAGTTTCTGCAATAATCATTTATGCTTGAACTAAAATTTGAACACTGAGATGAAAGAGAGCATATTCAATATCCTGTAAAGCTTCCAGTTATTACATGAGGTCATAGTCACTGCACCAAATCTCCTGCAGACAGAGCAGCCGTTTATAAGACAAATAAAAAACAAACACAAATCCCAAACTTCCTTGGCTCTCACATCTGATGACTCACTGCGCAATTAAGTTTTAAGGGCACACACAAAAAAATCAGTAATGCCTTTAAAGTTCACAGATTCAACTCGACCTGCAAGAGCAAAGCTAATCTTGAGAAGGCCCCATAGGTACTAGTTCTTGCTTTTCAATTTCATATTCAGACAATTTAAAATAGCCAAGTCAGTAAGAAAGGTATCATCTGCCTTTTCAGAGCAGCCTAGGCCTGGCATGAAATAAGGGAATGAGTAGCTGTTTTCCACATGAAACTTCTGTCACATTCCTAAGTTTCTTTATCCTCAAAATATAATGAATTACCATTTACCGTCATTGTCATCATCATCATCGTCTATAATAAGCAACATTTTTTGAATGCTTCCTATAAGCCGGGCACTATTATGGACATTGGAAATTACAATGTAATTATTTTTGAGAGTTCTAAATGGTTTCCACACGCACACACACACACCCCAGACCATGTCTTCTCACATCAATATCCTAGTTCAATTTATTGATTAGTTTTTATCGAGTACCTAAAGGTCTCCTGCTCGGTACTTTACGTATATTTTGGCACTTAAGGAAACTGAGGCTCTCCCACACAGATTAAGCCATGTACACAAGAATAACACAGCAGGGAAGGAGCGAGCCTGGCTCTAAACACAGTCTGGTCTCACTCCGACACCACTAAAAAAGTAACTCCAAATATGAAGGGTAATAAAAGGGTACAATGAAGGGGTTCAGATAAATAAGGGCCCTGGTGTTTAGAAAAGGGACTGGTCATTCTGGGCTGGGGGTGGGCAGAAGGCCTAGTGGAAGGTGTGGGATCAGATCAGGCTTGACAGATGGGAATGATTTTATAAAGAAGAGGGGGAAGGGCTTTCAAAGGAAAAGGAGCAATCTGAACAAAGGTTAAGATACAGAAAAGCACAAGGGATATTTCGGGGACTACGAAGAACCCAGACCAGGAACACAAAAGGTATTCACATCTTTCCATTCTGCAGCCACTACTTGATTAAAGCTAAAGGGCATGGCCATGAGGGGCTGGGTACAGGAAGGCCTGGGGCCGGGTGGGGACAGGGATGCATCACACAGCAGCTGCTTTCTCATTTTCAGAAGCTGCGAATCATTCTGGGACCCAATTACTGCATCTGAAATTATCTGAAGGGTGAACTAACTAACTGCACGGCAGCTGAGGGGCACTCTGAAGAGTTCTGTAACAGAGCTGAGACCTGAGTTCCAGTGGCTTTGCCACTAGCAAGCTGGTGGCCATGGGCAAGTCACTTTTAATCTCTGAGTCTCAGTTTTCTCAGCTGTGAAATAAAGGCCTCTGGTTTCTAAGGCTTGTAAAGGGTTTTTAAAAATGTATTATCTACAGCCAAAAAGGGAAAGGCACCATGTTTCCATAGGAATTGAAATTTTCCGGTGGCTCTTGAATAAAACCAGTGACTGAAGGAGAGAAGTGGCCCTCCGTTTCAAGAGGGAGGCATTGTGGGAAGCTAACTTTGGGAGAGAAGGGAGGAAGTGCTAGGAAGGCAATGTGTGGGCAGTCGGCTACTTGGTAACTCTGCCACCCAGAGGGGGCCAGTCATTTTATTGCACATGTTGTGTCAACTTTGTTTTGCTTTCTCACTTGGAGTCAATTTGACATCTGTAGACTCAAGATGGGACAAAAAAATCCTTATCTAGAACCAAGTGGTCTACAATGAACAGGAAAGTATGAGCAAAATAAAAATGTATGATTACACTACCCTAAAGCAGGAAATAAAATGTTCAAGGTCAGAAAGTAAAAAATTTTGTATGTCACCAACCAAACAACCAAAGGTTTTTTTCTAGGTCTTTTCCCCTCACATTTCAATTTCAAATTTGGGGGTCACTTAACTATTAATACTTGTATTCTCCTAGAATCTGGTATAGGATAAGAAAGCCAGAGGGGAAAGTAATCCTGAAACATGAAACTAGGTTTAACATCTAATAAATTGTTTTGTTTTACAAATGTATCTGTATTTTATTTCCTCTCCATCAAGAACATCTTGTTATTTGGTTAAAGTATATGTTTTGAGGGCCTAGGAAAAGTGTGACTCTAAGAACATTTCTCTATTGTTTACTCTTCGGCTTCGTTGTCTTTACAAAAAAAAAAAAAAAACGGGAAAAGGAAATGATGAAATCCTTACCAACTGAGCAAATCAGACTTCTTCTACTCTAATTAGAGGATTTAAGCCTAGTTACATATTGATGTTAATATTATCTTTAGCATTTTACTATTTGAAGCATTTATCACATAAATTCTTTCAATTAATATGTTATTAAACTTCATAAGTCAATGCAAGTTTAAACCTGTACTTCATATCCATATTCCTCAAACACTATATAGAATTCTGTACTTTAAAACATTTGGCTTTACTTGCTAACATAAAACATTTGGCTTTACTTGCTAACATTATCATTTGTGAATCTTCTTTCTTCTCTTCTCCAAACAATCATATGCATAGACAAGCACAATCATATATCCAGACATTTTTCCTGGTTGCATTATTTTATACATTAAAAAATCCTGAAAGATCACTCTTTCACAGCTGTTGCCTTCCTAATCCAACAGATCTTTTATTAAAATCTTATACTCTACTAATAAAGAAATAACCTACCAAGATTCCAACGGTTCTCCCAAATAAGAAATCCCCAATAGAGACTTAATATTTTGAGCAACAAAGTTTAATAACTGCTGATTAGATGGGAAAGAGAATGTATATGATGTAATAGAAAAAGTTGTTTATGTTAGATACTTTAAGAAGCGTCTGTAATGTTGCAGGGATCTAAAATGGGTAAGGAAAGAACCTGCCTGGTCTCTGAAATTCCCTCTACTTTATTTGTGCATTAAAGACCCTCTCAGCTCTGGGCTCAGCCTTTTCCAAACTTATCTCTCTCCTCCTCCTCAACCTAAGCCTCAGATCCAGGAAGACTTGTCTGCTCCATGTCCAGAAAACAAGCTTCGAGCTTTCTTGACTTTGTCAGCTCCATTCTCCCTGAAATTCCCACCTCCATTTTCTCTATCTCTGAGGCCATCTTGCCCACCTTCCCTCACCACCATACTCTCCCCGTGGATTATCCTAGCATTTCTTGTCTCTACCACATATTTAATGCCACAAAATCCTTCATAAATGTAAATTAGTTCTACACTAATTTAAAATAAAATTCTTTGCTGTCCCTATTATTTCAGAAAATGTGATTCTATCATTAGAGGAAAAATGATTTCTGGAAAAACACTTTCTGGCCCACTTCTAAATTCTGCAACCCAGAATTCAGAACTGCCTGGAGCTCTCTGAGGCATTCATTCCTCAAGGGTGAATCACACCTCAGGGAGAGCTTACCAAACCCTGATGCGCACACAATTCAAGGGAGCCTCAGCTCCCAGCAATCACAGCCTTAGGGACCCACAAAGGTATGGAGAGCCTTGGACAGAAATCAGCACCCAATGCCACTGCCAGCCAGGGGAAGAAAAAGTCAGAGAGCTCAGAAAGAAGAAACTGGAAATGACAGTGATAAGAGCCAAAGAGAACTCCAAAGCAAACAGGACCTTGTGCCTTGGGCAACAGCCATTTTAATATGGAGTTTATCATTGGTCTGGGGGAGACACCCAAATCAGGGGAAGTCATTCCAAATTTGGAGGATCTTTCCAACGCTAGTTCTGGAGGCTGCTGGCCAACTTGGTCTTCCTCATTCATGTCTTTCCATAAGTCTTCATTTGACAAGTGGAAACTACTTTCATCTGCCTGATTCTTCTTGGTTAGATTGTGCAATTTCTCTTTCCAAAGCGTCTCTCCCCATAAACACTCAACTCCTGTATTCCTTTGAAGGTTCAAGCCATCATTCCTCATTCTACCACCTTATGTAATTCCTTACCACCTTTTATGCCAGTGTACATGTTGTGTTAAGAGCCGGGCTTTGCATTTTTCACAGGCTAATGCATTTCACTGCGATAATGCTGTTCACTGCAGAACACATTCTTTAATATCCATCAAGGCAAAGGCTAAGGAAGTCTGCCTTAAAATACAGTTGGCTTGGGTATCTGAGGTGCCAAAATGAGCCTTCCCAGTCCATTTACCTTTGTGCACATCTGTAGGATTCTATTCTATAGCTACTGTGAACGAGGTTGTCACCCAAAGGGGACTTCAGGCTTCGAGAGGCATTTTATTCCTATGCATTAAGAATTTCAGCTTCACTGAAGGAAGTTTGCTTCAGTTTCACTCGGAGAAGGCCTCCACTGAACTACTCACGGTCTCTTCACCTTGCAGACAACAATACTCTCTTTCCCAGTAGGGAGGTAGCAAAACGGTATACTGGAGAGAGGAAAGCTAAACATATCTGGGGGATAAACTCCTCAGAACTAGAATCACATAAGCCACATGTTATGGGTCTGTTACACTTCATGGGGGAATGTATTTATCTCATGTATACCTTCCCTCAATCTCCTGTTTCCCACCCCCTAAAATTTCTTCCTTATTCTTCCACCATTTATTTTTAAATCCCTTGTTTAATACATTGTTTACACATCCCTTTACTTCTATAAGCTTCTCCTTCTCCCAACACCCACCTTATTTCAAAATAGCTCAGCATCCTCTCATATAAGAAGCTGACAAAATGTCATCAGCAGCAGTCTCTCTAGTTACAGTTTACCACATACATACTACATCTCTCCCAATTTAGAATTTCCCCTTCACTTTAATATGGGTAATAAACTTCCTTGGGCAGGGGTAGTAGGGGTGAGGGGGATGTAGAAAGCAGATCCCTTCAAATCAAAGATGACCCAGCTTAAAACTGCATCTTTGAACCTACCTTACTCTAGGTAACTATCCCAGGGCTGACTATAGTGATCTCCAATTTTGCAAAATGTGGGAGAAAAAAAAAAGACTACATAACAGTTCACCAGAGAATTCACTTCATGACATACGCCTTCTGTAAACTGCCTTTTATAAAATGTCTTGCATTTTACAGAACAGTTTAGATTTCAGGTTTTCTCTCCTGTTTTCCCTAGAAGTATGCACTTTCTTTACAGATTGTATGTCCTAAGATTTGATTCATAAAATATGCCCCATCTCTCTGAGAATCTGGGTATAAAGTAGAGAGAGGTGCCATAAGGAGAGTCTGTAATAAAATAAATGCCTTGGGAAGATATTGGTAGGTAGCTCAGCAGGAATACAAGCAATCCAGATGAATCCAGCACCAACCAACAAATATTCTTGAGCACCTATTACCACTACCGATGGTTTACACTGAAACAGAATTTCACAGTTGAAAAGACATTTACATTTACATTACATAACCTGATCTTCACAGTGGCCAAATGAAGAGGCTAAAAACACGTATCCTTCTCATGGTACAGATGAGGAAAATGAAGCTCAGGGAGGTGCTTTGTCCAAGCTCTGGCCTAACTGCCAGAAACAGAAGGGAAAGTATTATAGTCTCTTTCTACCATGAGTTTCAATATCGAAGAAGAAAGAAATTTTTAAAATGAAAAGTGTAACAAGAAGAAAGAGGAACTAAGACGAAAAGAATGGAATGGGATGAAAATGGGGTCAGAATATTGCTTTACTACTGGAGTTGCTTTTCAGCAGCACTGTGAAAGTCAATCCATTCCACAAAGTGCCACAGAGGATAGACTTTGTCCTTATCATTGAATCTCCGAGTTGAGGAGAACCTAGTGGTCCTCTCGAAAACAACTTTCGACCTAAGGCAGAAATAGTTTCTACAATGTCCCTTAGCTACTCCCCCAAATATTTCCTGCCTCCATTCTAAACTTTCTGTCTGGTTTTCAAGGATATCTATACTCTATTCATAATTACTCCCCATTGCTCTACTAAATGTTTTGTTGTCATTAAATGTCGCCAATATGAATATGAACAGCTAATGCCTTGCTCAGACCTCTGGACTGGAATGTCCTCCCCAGGCCCCCTCCACCCATCTGTATCCTACCCATCCTTTAGGAATCCCCCAAGAAATTCTCCAACCACTAGATATCTTTGATCTTTGTGCATCCTCCTTTGTAATTCTGCAGTATGTGATTTCTATATCATACAAATGGCTTCTTAATTAGTTATGGACTTGTATTGTTCATTATTGTTTTGCATCATTTGATTACAAACTCCTCATCTACAAAAGATGATCAACTGAGAAAAGAAACGATGTCTACTTTTTCTAACTCTCCCACAGTGCCTTACACCACAAAGAGAAATAGAGGGGGACTGTCACAGCTCTGGGAATCAGAAGAGAAGTGTTCCCTCTTGTCACTCAAGGGTGTGCACCCTTAGCCAGCTCACTTCATCTCTGCCATGTAGTAGAAAGAGTACTAGACTGGAAGTCTAAATGTAGTAGATACATCCTAATTTCTGCTCTGCCACTTAGTAGCTATGTGACCCTGGATAAGTCACAACTTATCTGATGCTTATTTTCCCCACTTGTTAAACAGGGATGGTGACATCAACTCTGCTGACCTCACATGGTTGTGAGAATTAGACAAGAGAATGTGCAAAGGCATCCAAAAACTTCTAAAGTACCTCAATGGGCACTCATTAAATAGTGATTGATGGGCTGATCACGAAGACACCTGGAGAGCTAAAGAAAGGGAATTCTTAAAGAATCCTTTTGTAAAGTGCTTTCTGAGGAGCTCCTCCAGCTTTTGCAGAGAAGGAAGCATTCTCTGATTTTGCCAGTGAAATAGATAAGGCGTACTATAATATTACCCATATTAAAGTAACGTTGTACACTTTCCATAGATACCATCTAAATTTCTTTGCTTCTCAGCTGTGTGACCACACATATTTTCCTCTCTGAACCTCAGAGATACTTCCTTCCCTTGGTTATTAACAGAAATAAAAGATAAATGGGAAAAGTCACCAAGAACACACAGGCTGAGTAACTTTTCCTTCCCTCCTCCTTCCTGCTTTGCCTTTCTCATGTATAATACAAAGTAACTTCCTTTCCTTCGGTAAGAAACTGTTATTCAAGTAATATCCAGAACTGCTAATAAACTACAAAAATAAAAACAAAACACAGTAAGCATCATGGTAACAAAAAGAAGTTAAGAATTCAGTAATAAAAATTTTTATGTATTAGACATTCTAACTTTTTATTTTCCAAATATCTTACTGAGTGGTCTGTTATTTTTAAGTAAGTTGGATCTAGTTATTATTGTCTAATTAAAGAAAGTGGTTTATATATTAAGACAAACAACATGTTTTATTTTTATGTTTAGATATTTATTTGGCAATCTTTCTATATTTCAGTGTTCTCTAGAGGATCTATTTCCAAATCACAGGAGCTATATTTGATGAAGCATTTTTCATGAGCAAACCTGCAAAATGATCATGTAGTCACTGCTTTTGGAAACTGCCTATTTGAAAATTTAAGATTTATGAGAAAAATGCAGTATAAATGGACATGTTCCAGAATTACATTCAGACTCATAAGCAAAAAGGTATTTAAGAGATTCAATTGAGCTTGCAAATTTTTTGACTCAAAATAGTGATGATTTAAAATTGAGCACATATGCAAACAAAAACAGGTTCTTAGAATGCTGGGGACAGTATATATTCCTTTAACCTCATGCTGGCAAGTTTTTTTTTAAGATTATCATATTTCTGCCTCAAGAAGCATGGAATTTGGCACCAATTAAGCATTTAGTTAATTTACACTTACGCCCAGGCATGTTTCAGGGCATAATGGAGCACCAAGAAGACTATGAGTGGCCGAAGACTATGAGTGGCCTCCGTTCTCAAGGAGTTTGGCATTTGTTTGAGGAGACAAAACATATACATATGCAAAAGAAGGTCAGTATTCAAAAAATTGCAAGAGAATTCTACCTACAGACACTTGTACATTAGCTATTTCTGCAAAGGTAAAGTCAGAAAAATTCCAATTCTCAGACTTTACTAGATCACAATAAAAAGAAATGTTTTTAAATAATATTTCAGAGTACCATTCCATTTTTGAAGGATGATAGATTTTGCTTATCGGGGGTTTGTAAAAAAATAAATTATTTTTACCTGAAATTTTAAACATAAAGCAAGGAAAAGCCATTATAAGATATACAAGTAACTGAACTAGAAAAGGCTTCTTTAGAAACTTGTTGTGGGGTCAAGCAAACCTCAGAAAATTTCATCCCTTTTTCCAACTTAATTGGGAAAAGCCTACCCTTTTGCCATTTCTACCACCAGTGTTTACACTAATTACAGAAGATTAAACTCACCTAGAAAAAGAAGATTCTCTTAATTCAAAGCCCAAGATAATAAGCCAACTTGTGAAGTGTCATCTCTTTGTAGAACCTGGCTCTCCCTTAACCAGAGGTTAGAAGTCAGGGTGCATTTGGGCTCCCAAATACATCAGCCAGAGTCAATGGAACATCCCCAAATAGCAGCAATCACCATGCACACTGTCATTACATTAATAATCACTTGCTAATGGGAGCAGTGACAACCAAGATGTGCACTTAATGGCTCTGTTTACAGGCGGTCCCCATAGCCTGAATGCATCTTTTCTCTGGGTTTGGTTCCAAAAGCCTCAAAATATACAAGGAAACCTGCTTGGTATTGTGAAATCAACCATCAAAAGGGAACTTGCTGAAAATTCCGCAGGAGTCTCTGCCCTCATGTCATGGAAGGAAGAGTGGGCTGGCAGAATACTAAACTTGCTTTTCAAAAATGATCAAAGCATCAAAGTAACGGATGCAACATTCAAAAAGAGACTCAGTAGAGAAAAAGAAAGAGAATATCTTCTCATAATCTAACAGGGTGTTTTTTTTGAGCAGTTTTTTTTTTTTTTCAACCCAATCACCACCCATAGAAATAGGACATCTACATGAAAAAAATACATAAACTGTACTGGGACGCCAAATACCGCAATTCTTTTGTGCTTTTACATTATCCTTAGTGCGTGTGTGTATTCACATACACAAATTTCATATATATGTGCTACATATTTCTTATGTGTGACTATACACACACAAATGTGTATATATATGTATACATACCATGCCAATTTGGAAAGAAAAGTAAAAAAGTAAACATTTAGATAATGAAGTACAAATTTAATTCAAATATATTATGTTTTATATATTTAGAAGAAAAAACATTTACTAAAAACAATGGGGAAAATTTTGTCTATTCCATTTAAAAATAAACTTTAAAAATATATGTCAGTTATCCTAAAAGTGAATATACCTACTTCTTTCTATTTGAGCAAATTCAACTTTGAGAAATTATCTCCTAGGATTGATATCTAGTTAAGTGTCAAAAGGATGAGTCTGTCAAAAAGGATTTACTTTTTCAATAGGTAAAGCAAACCAAAAATATCACACACACATACACATACATCTGTGAACTAATTAAGAAAGCTTTAAAATGTTGCCTTTCTATAAAATAACTCCATTGTGAAGAAGGAAATATAAAAATGTTTAAAGATGTTTGCATTAGAATCTAATAATTCAATTATTTATTGGTTTGAATCAATTTTAAGGAAAACCTACTGATTATTCAGTAACATTTCATGAATCCACTATAACCCAAAGCCCCATACGATGAAGTACGTCCATGCACAGGTATCATGCAGACTACCAATGACTTCACTGAAAAGTACATTATAAGATGGGCATTATAAGGGCTGAGCTAAGCAAATACTTTGTAAAAGGTTGACAAAATGAGTTACCTCCCAGTACCTCCTAGAAGTATCTTGCAATGATACTAATGCTTGTGCTGTTTCACTGGGGACAAGTTTATTCTCCTTTTATGATTCCTTGCAGAGAAGGAATCATGCAGCTAGAGGCTGTTGATGCCTTATCCCAAAATAGCAACTCTGAGCTTCACTCCTTTTCATACTCTATCAGAATTCTGTTTTTTTTTCTTTCTTTCACTACGTCAGAATACATTTCTTCTGTTTAAAAGAGAACATCGTAATTCCGATATTAATGAAACTTAGTATATTGCCACCTACCATTTGATCATTCCTGGATCACTTACTTCTAACTTAACACACTAAGTCTCTTTTAGAAACTTTTTTAAAAAATGAATTAAATGTTTCCATCACGTCCCCACGAAGTAAAGCATAATATCAAACTGTTTTCCTTGTAAACCAGTTATGAATATTATGATGTCCACAACCTCACTTTTATTATAGCAGTAGCTAGGCCCAGAAGTTCAATAATTTCAAAATAAAGAAATCGAATTAACAGGACACTTTTCCTGAAATTTATTGTTTTATGTTTTTAATATATCTTTAAAACTTTTCAGACAAATTTTTAAACTCGAAGGAGGTGTCAATGTCAGCTTTAGGAAACCCAAATGAGAAACGGATACATGAATGAGTAAATATATGCTTCATTTTTAAATGTAAATATCCTTTATTTGTAACCACAATTTTATGAGTCCTTAATATACTACTCAGCTAAATTTAAAGCTAAAATTTATGTATTTCTCCTCCCCACTTGCTGAGTCCTGTTCTACTTGGAAAAAAAAAAAAAAAAGGTCCAAACAATACAATAATAGCTTATCACTTGCATTTTCTCACCAGTAAACAGTCTCACCCACAGTTAATCAAAGTTGTTCCCTAAAATGTATTTTGCAGTGATTTCAAAACTAACTCAAATACAAAACTTAAAAATAATTTCATTTCCAAATTTTCCTAGATCATATTTTTAAAGGAAAAGGTTATTTTTTTGTCCATTTTCTTCTTTTTATTAATCTGGATTGAAGAAAAGCACACATTTCATTTATTGTCTGGATTACAGATTCTTATTAAGCAAACCAGAGCTCATTATAAAATCAATATCAACTTAACCACCATGCCCCCAGGAGGAACAGCAGAAAGGTCACTCCAAGAAATTCAAACAATTTTCCTGCCGGAAGGGCACGATTTTAATTACAGATACTATTAATTAGAGCTGTCACTGGGAAGATTCTTTTCTGTTAATTATCACAAACTCAGTTTTAAGTATGCATTTTCAACCTGTATTTTTGTAAAAATTAGTTATTTCCACATGGAGTGCAATCCTTCTATTCTATCAATATTTTATATTCGAATTTCAAAATATATCAAAGGATGGCATGCTTTCTAAAAATCTGTGCCAGGAGGACCTTCTGTCTCTCACACGTGGAGAGGAATCGGTATGATAATTTATTTATGCACTGACAGTCTTGGCCTTGAAGACCTGGCTTCCTATATTGATGGCCTCTCTCAGTAGAATTTCTGGATAAATTCTTACTAGTTTATGTAACTTTTCTTTTTTCAGGCTTCTTCTTCAAAAGCGATTTCCTTTTGCTTTGAAGCAAAGCTACCGAAATGCCATCTTCAACACATCTGAGGCTGCCATTTCTTTATAAGGAAAAGATTTTACTGACCAGGCTTGGTCAGAAAACTAGAGGGTTTTGCAAATTAATGACAATGCAAAAAATTTTATGATGGGAGGAGAAATTATGTCCTGGTCTTGTTTAAGCATAGAGATTTTATAATTCATCCCATAGCTCCTTTATATCAGACAGGTCAGAGTAGTCTGTAGGGCAAAGTAAAGCCAGCTCAAATGAGCTCATAAAGAGCTCATTCCTGGGCAATTTGGGACTATTTTCTGGAAAGCGCATGAGCGTTCCCACCCCTCCTGCCTCAACACAACTCTGATGATAGAATAATATTATTTAATTTGTATATGATTGTAAAATATCATGTACTATTTATAAGGCTTTATAATCATATGACTAGAGAAAACAAAGAGTCAAATCCAATGGGAGAAAACTTTTGCAAATGAATAGTTATTGAACTTTTAAAATGCCAGTTAAGTAAATTAATTTACTTTCTCAAATGGGAAAATACACTTGGAATTAAATGATATTTTATTTTAGGGGAAATCAAATGCCCTGTCTTGCACATATTCTGAGCTTGCGCTGCTATTAAAATTGAAGGCATATTTTCATTACAGGACTTTATTAAATGTGAAATATATAAAAAAATTCTGTGAAATTTTTATGCCTAATTTGGTCTGAACTTGCCTTTTTCACGTTCTCATTGGTTTCTAGTTTATTTCCCCGATTTGTAATATTTCTGTATTACCAACACACAGCTGCCACCATTGTTCTCATGGAGATTCTTTGGTTTACCTCCCATTTACCAGCATTATATTTCACCTTATCCAAATACTAGCAGAGAGAGGCAACAGATCGGGTCAAAAGATCTTTTCATATAAGACCTTGAGGAAGTTGATTTAAGAGACATCTTTCAACATCTACACAACCAATTTGTCTTGCAACTCTGGCATTTTTCATTAATAGTGGCCAAACTAAGAAAGATAACAGATAATACATAATTCATGCATTGTGCTTTTTCCACATTTCTAATTAGCAACTTGCTTTCACACCTAACATGAGACTATCCAAGAACAGCATAAGATTATTATAGAGCCATAAATCTGTGGTTGCAATATATTTACATGAATGCTAATGAGAAGTTTCAAACTGTCATCATAAAAGAAACTAAACTATGAATAAACGAATCACTGCTGGGAATGGGGGAGGCGCCAGAGATGAGTTAAATAATCTGTTCAATTGATAATCTGAATACAGCAATTAAAATAAAAAAGTCTCTTTTTACCTGATATGCAGCAGTGGCATCTGAGCCTGGGTCACCCCCTAGTCCCGAGAGCTTCTCCTTCAGCTTGTAGTGAGAGCTGTGGCGTAGGCAGTAGATGATTCCTGAAGCCAGGAGGACCCCAATGATGCATGCAATGGAGATTAGGGTGAGAACAATGAACTTGGTTGAGTCTTCTTGCTCCACCTGATGAGGCAGAAGCTTTACTTTGCTTTTCTGCAGAAAAAGGAAAGAGGCAGCATGTTAGTACTTAACAAATCATGGCCTCTTGAAAACCCAGGAGACACATCCTTTTAAAATGCAACTTGAAAATGTAAAACTCAACACAACACAACGCTGTGTTGGCATTACAACAACAGGAGGGGGATACAGAACAGTGCTCCTCCCACTAGAAGTTATTGCAAAATAATACATTACCAACTGTAACATTTTCAAGAGGAAAGTTAAAGGCATAACTTTTTTTTCCCTTAATGGCAGCCATTTTTCAAACTAAACAATGTAAAGTATTTGGCAGCCAATTTGCTGCCTTAAGTAAAATAAATTGTTTATCCCTTCTTTTAAACAGGTACAGAGGGAAATTCAGCAATTTATCCAGATCATGTACAACATATGTTAGCGGTGGGGGTGGGGAGGGAATGAGAGCAGGAGAGGGAGCTGGAAGAAAGGAAAGGGGGAATACCTAGACTCTAGTGGTGGAAAGTAGCAAGAGAAGTCAGACAATTTCTTCAGCACACAACAGAATAAGAGACCGATTTTATTAATTTTCATATTAATATTCTTCTTAATATTTCAGGTGATTTGATTTCTTGGAGATTTCCCTGCTTGCTTTCCAAGTCATATGCACTCGTATAATCCATATCAATTTAAGTCGCTCCTTCCAGGCACATATTCCAACACTTTCACACCTAAGTATTCTTCCTTGAAAGGAACCGCAAGACGTTCAGGAAGTTTAGTTTTCAGCGGTGTAAAAAGTAAGGGCTCCAAACACTTTCAGCTCCGGGCTGTTTCAAGGTGATGGGGGAGGGAGTAGTTAGGTAAAAATATGAGAAAACCCTTTTTTGTGTGCATTTCACTTGTCTCCATGTGTTAAAAGTTGTACCACGATTTCCCCTCATTAGCTTCATTATAAGGCATATTAGCAACAATTAAAAACGCAACAGGAAAATGAAAAGACAGGCTCAGCAAATTGCAGCGAGCCTCACTTGGCCAGCACACCCCTTTCACAATTACTAGGGAAATGAATTGAAAAGCACGCCCCTGCCTCAGTCCTGGTTGCTACAAGATGAGAACAATTAGCAAACTCCTTTCCACCACCTAATTTCGCGTGGTAACAAAATGGATTTTTCCCCATGAATGCCTGACCGGCCTATTCATTATCTCTCTTCTATTAGTAATTTTCTGCTCCGTATTCAGCTACCCAACTCTTAATTTCCTCCTGTCTTGCAGTGTACACAGTGCCTCTTATGTCAGGCCGGGTCCATTTTTATCTTGTAATCATAAAGGCCACCAAAGCAATTATCGCTGGTCTTGACTGGAAAAGCTGGTCATTAATTAGCCTTCTTTTGCCTTCCGTACAGCGGATTAGCTAGTGCTGGGACTGAGTTAATGGAAACGCGGGTTAAATGAGAAAAGACTCCCAGATTTTCTTGCTTGGATGCTCCGAGGAGGACGGTTAGGTTTGTAAACCGCGGGAGGTGGATTGAGGAGAGAAGGGAAGGGAGTGGGAAGTAAAAGAAAGAGGAGGAGGAGAGCAGGGCTGGGAGGGGAGCAGAAGGAGGGAGCGAAAGTGGGGAGAGACACAGAATGACAGAGAGGGAGGGGGAAGGGGAGAGAGCGCGCGCGAGAGGGATGGGGACGTACTGATCCGGTTACCGAAGCTCGCGCTGCCATAAATCCTCCGGCTGCTGCTGGGTCCTGGCCGCGCAGCACTTTGCGCTCTCCGCCGTGGAGAGTGCGGAGGAGACCCCCTCCTCCCATTCCCCTCCTTAGACCCCTCCTCCTCGACCCCCTCCTTCCCCGTCACACACAGCCGCTTCCAGAAATAAGTCACTCCGGAGAACCATCCAACCCACCCCCCAAAGGCAGCCGACGCTCCACACCCCTGCCCTCCCTTCAGCTCTCACCCCACCCCACCCCAACACCCACCACATCCCCTCTCCCTCTCCCCACGCGGGGTGAAGCCAAAACCAAATAAATAAATAGGAGGTATCCAACCACGACGCCGCATAATCAAGGCAGTGGAGGGGAGGGGAGAGACGACCGCCCCGCCGAGCAAACCGCCTGAAGCCTGGAGCGGGGTTACTAAGCGTGGCTCGCGTGGGCCGCCGGGGCCCGGGGCCGGCTCGCGGCGGCGGTCGAGGGGCGCCCCCCGGGGTTCTCCTCCTCTCCAGCGAGCGGCGTTTGATTGTTCGAGTCTGTCCGGCGGCACATTTAAAGAGGCACCCGCTGGGGCCTTGCGCGCCGCCTCCAGCTCCTCCTCCCACCGGCCCGCCGGCCGCCCCCACCCCCTCCGCCCTGTAAGCCTGGAGGGGCGCGCAGATCTCGAGTGCGGACGGTCGTGCCGGGAGAGGGTAAGAAAGAAGAGCTGCGGAAACTCGCGAGTCGCGAGACCCCCGGGCCCCAGAGGACGGCCCCCCTCCCCACAGCGGAGTGCACAGCGACCGCGGGGTCCGCTGCATCGAGGCCGGGGGGACTGGAGGCTGAGAGTCGCCCCGCCGCCGCCCGGGATTAGCATTTCGCTGAAAGGGCCGCCTTTCCCTCCGGCTTTGGGTGAGAGGTCAAAATCTACATTTAAATGGAAGGGTATTTTGAAAAAAGGACGGGTTCCTCGCCCTCCCCGCACAGGTTCGGGCGGCAGCTCTTGGGTCCGCGACACCGCGCCCTTCCCGGCGGGGCGAGGAGGGCTCGGGGCGCTGTGTCTGTCCCCTTGCTCCGAGCCGTCCGCCCGCCGAGACACTCTGGGGTGAGCGCCTCAGGGCGCGGTTCCAGCCTCGTCTCGGACACCGCACTTTGCCGGAGCTAGAAGCGGCACACTTTGCCTCAACGGTGGCAGACAAGGGGATCACAACAAAGGAAAACCGGCGCTAACCGGCGGATAGGGATGCTCTACTGTTCAGATTCACCGGGCGAAGCACAGCAATAAGTACAGCTCTCGAGGCGCACACGCTCTCACACACGGGTACACAGCTATTCCATGCACTCCCTAACCGATAGCCGATTATTCGTGTTGGGGAATAACATACACACACAGGCAAGCAAGAAGATACTGAGCGCACAGATCGATCTATGCGTTTGTAAACAGGGATTTCACAAACCTTTCATGCACGTAGATGTAAAGCTCACGCATACGCTCTACATCCAAGTTGGTTTCGTGAGTGTACCCATAATGCACACATTACGTAGTGCACACCCTGACAAACGACCACACGCACACATTTGCTTCCAAGTAACCCCAAACTAACCTTTGATATGTCTGTATGCTGGGGTGGGGGCGGATAATACCGGAGGGTTATAATATACAACGTATCTAATCAGGTTTTACCTCTTTAAAGCGCGCAACACATATACACACAGAGTTGCATTTTATTTTAAGATGAAAAGACAATTGAAACCAAGCAGAGTCGCACTTGAGAAGTATTTGGATTGTGTTTATAGTTTTAACTTGGGCATTTTAATCGCATCCCACAACTGGGCCGACGTCTGCTCTTCCCAGCGGCTCTGTGCACTGCGGCTGGGGATCCCACTTCTGCTCCAAGGAGAGGCGCAGTGGGAGTGGGGGCGATTCACCTTGGGAACTTCGCAGAAGCTTAGATCTAGGAAAGCAGGGCAGTTCGTGAGCGACGCCCGCAACACCCAGAAGAAAAGCTAGCCGAGGCCCGACTCTGTTCTTCGCTGTTAGCCGACGGTTAATCATGAATCGTAATCTGCAGGCGGGGAGAGCGAAGCGGAGGCCTTGCCAGCGCCGCAAGGCGACAAGTCCTCTCGCCGCTGCTCCCTCACGGAGAGCGCTTGGGATTTATTAAAAGGTCAAATAAAAATGTCAAGAATAGCGATTGCCGAAAGAACTCCCGGTCTCTCCTCCTTGGGCGCCCCCATTCCCTCCTCCTTCCAGCTACCCCCCGCTGGGTCCCAAGCGCTCAAGGAAGAGAATGGAAGGAGGAGGAGGATTGAATACCCTTTGCGTTCTATTTTCTCCAGGCTCTCCCTACTCCCAGCTGCCGAAGTCTGGCTCATCCCTGCCCGGCCTCCGCTCCTCCGCTGGAGAAGAAGTGGGCTGTGGTCCCTAGGCCCGGTCGGAGGAGCCGTCCCCAGTTTCACCTCCCCCGGGCCTATCCTCCAGCCGGGGACGAGGTAGTGAAGCTGGGAACCACTGGCAAGCGAATCGTAGCCGTCGGTGATGATGGCCAACGCCGGGCCTTGAGGTTGTGGAGGGCAACTGCGGGTCTGTGCGTGGTTTGGTTGAAGAAGAGGAGGGGATGTGACCTTGAGAGGAAGGCAGGACATTGGTTGGTGGAGAGATCCGCTAGGGTTCGACCGAGTTTGAAATAGAGGTCTCGGGGTCTTAGTCCAGGCTGGGAAATCCTGCCTCCCAGAGTTGGGACGGTGGCGCCTGGCCCGCGAGCACTTCAGATGGAACTGGAAAAGTTCCTTTTTCCTAGGGTCACCCACCCCGCGCACACCCAAAGTTGCCTGTTCCAAACTTTCTACCTAACGTTGCACGCGAGAGAGACACAAGCGATTCCAGTATGCGGCAGGGAGGAGTGGGAAGTAGAAACTAGAAACTTCATCCTGTGCACGCCAGTTCTGGGGAAGAACTGCTGGCTGCAAGTCGGGTCTTAAGAATCCCGGAAGAAACGAAAATGTATAGAAATTCCATTTTTTTTTTAAAGGAAAAAGTGAACTCCCTTTTTGGCATAGTAATTAAGTTTAAATAATGTTACAATTACTTTTTCCTTTCGTTTTGGTAGAGTTAAAGAAAACTCAAAAACCATGCTAAACGGCAGCTTTAAAAGGAAGAAATGAGTCCAATATCGATTTAAAAGTGAATTTGATTCAGCAGTTCTGGCCCAGATGTAACTTCGATACGTGTCATGTCTTCTCTTGCCTGCTTTTCAGTAGTGACCTCTCAACAGCTGAACTACTGCGTCTGAATTACTAGTTCTTCTCTGAAACTTTTTCTTGGCCTAGGCTGGGAAGAAAGTCCCAGACCAATTAGAGTGATTTTGTCAGTCTTGACTTGAAATTGAAAGAAAATGTTTAAATATTTATGACTTTGACATTTACAGTCAGGCCTCTTTTACAAGCAGAACACCTCTTTCTGTACTGTGGCAGCTAGGCTTACTGAAAATTTAGGAAAAGGGGAGAATGAGAGGGGAGAAAGAAAGCTGAGGAAGAAACATGTCTGTCTCAGAAGTATGGTCCCCCAATGAGCATGCGCATATCTGTGTATCCTAGGATGTAGAATACACACACATACAAGCACTTAATATTAAGTTCCTCAGATGCAAGAATAGTCTGATTTTCTACATAATCAGGAATAATTAGGTCAACTATTATATCAAGCTAGATGTATCTTTAGAGTAAGTGGAAGTACAATACAGCATATTTCTTCCACTCAACAATCTCCTCCTGCAACACCTCTAATTTAGAATATAAAGCATTGCAAAAGTTGGGATTAAAAAGATATGTATGGCCACAGAAGACAATTTGTGAACCTGCTCTTAGAAAGTAGAAAATACAAATATTGTTTTGACCTATGTAAATTATTTGATATGTGCTTATAAATGGAGGCAATGGGGTTTCCCTTACATCATCTTCTGTGCCATTTATGCTAAAATGTCTTCAAAACTTTCTTTTAGCCGTCCACCTAGTAAGCTTAAAAGGAAAGAAAAGAAAAAAAGAACATTCCATACTCAGATCTGATTATGAGAACTGAGGCAGTCACAAAATACATTCTGGTAATGAATAGTTGTTGACAGATAGCAAAATTTAATGTTCTTCCAAGGCTGTGTAATGTAACCAATTAACAAGAACAACTCATTATTTAAATCACTGACTTGCAAATTTAAAGCATGCTTATACCAAAAAAACTTATGGACACAGGCATTAATTTCACCAACATTAAACTTCTAATATTGTCGATGTTTTTATTTGCATTATTTCGAAGGAATTTGATTTGTAAATCCAGCCTCATTCTGTGTTTTTCTGCACTTTCATTCTACTATCATTGTAAAGACCTTTTTTTCCGCTGTAGAAATTAGTTTTAGTTTTAGAGTCTACTAATGAATTGCTATAATAAACCTGTCTTTGGTTTGCTAGAGGCATCACTTCAGAATTATTTGGAAAATTCATTTTAAGTTTATCAAAATATAATTACTAAAATATAGTAACTATCACTTAAAGCTAATCAAAAATTTGAAGAGTTTTCAGGCCACAGCAAGTGACCAAACTTGAAAATAAGGGGGGGAGGTTCCTCAAAAATATTTTAAAAGTATTTTTTAAAGCTGTTAACTGAACTATTTTTAATTTGGAATTTGCCACAGAATTCTAATAAATGAGAGAAATCAGGCAGAAATAATCATGTATTAATTCTCTGCATTACAAAATCTTTTCAGAAGCTATTATCAGAGCAAGAGGCATTGTGGTCTGAATTCAGGGTAGGAGAAATCCTTTGTGCAACTGAAAGCTATTGTTCCTCTGTGCAGATGAAATTGTACTTGCAAATCTACCATTCAAGTAGCCAAAAAAAAAAAAAAAAAAAAAAACCCTATATGGGCAAAAGAAATGAATCTCCAAGAAATAATTTTTCTTAAATATAAACTTTAATGAGAATAAGTTGGAATATGCTGTTTTAAGAGAGGCTGTTTGTTGAGTTTTTGTTCAGACATAGAAATAAAAGTAAATATACACAATAATAAATTGCCTACTTGCTATCTTTAAACATCCCTAAAACATCAGTTTTGGGGAAATATTCAGTTTAAAATATCAGGGAAGACTTACGATATGGATGCTTGAAGGGCAAAAAAAAAAACAAAAACAAAACAACCCAACAACCTCTTGTGAACTAATTGTTAGCAGGGCTTGATAAACAGCAAATAGTCTTGGGTATAATAGAGGAAAAGCAGTCAACCAGCTTAGAACAGGCTGAAATGGATCGGCCCACCAAGATATGCTCATAACTATAGTTCAGATTTACTGAAGGCATTTTTATGACATTAAAACTCAAACTCAGCCAATAAACTGAACGCGCCCCGCTCCTGACCCCTAGTTTGGCATACATATTTGCTTCCTGAGGTCTTGTATAACACACACGCACATCTTCACAATCAGGTGTTTATAAAATAACGCCTTGGTCTCAAAGAATGAGTTTTTCTCCACCGGAACCAAATCCTCTTCAGGGTGGGGGATTTTGACTTTACCTTCTTCAAGGAAGAATTAAAAACCCCATCCTAAAGATTCGTCTAGCGTCTCTTGGTAGACACCGCTGAGGCACTACTTTGAGCACAGGCCAAGGGAACCAGAGGTTCAGTGTTCAGTCGCTTTCCCCGACTCCGAGAAAGGAGGTACCCGAAAGGCCTAGGGCTTTCTCACCTTCTTCTCTTCTCGTTACCTTTTCCCCCTTATTTATTTATAAGATCCCTAGAAAGGTCGGAAAGATTAGACCACAGCGCCAGAACCAAAGCGTAGCTGGGTTCTTGGAACCCGCAGTTTATTCACACCACGGAGAAAGGTCAAGGCGCGGCCCGCGGCCTCCCATTCACTGCGCGGGCTCAATGTCGCCGCCCCAACCTTCCCCCGCGCCACAAAGCGCGCCGGGCCCCTCGGGCCCCGCAGGAGGGATTAATATCCCCAACAACGACCGCGTCAAACCAAGAATCCAGGGAGTTCAACACGGCCCCGACCAACGTACATCTCCTCTGCCTACACTACCCCAACCCACTCCCACCTCCATTCTTCCGGGCCAAGTGGCTGGGGCCGGAAGGTGGGGACGGAGATTTTTTCCTGTTTTGAGTAAAAAGAAAAGATCACCTTCCTCACCAGTCACCTCCCTCATACTTTATCTTAAATTCCGAGGAGCAGAAGGAAAGAGCTGGCTTGGATAAACCCCAGTCAGTGAAAGCCTATTTGGACGTACTGAATCCAGGAAGGTAGGGCTTGCCTAGACCGGGGTTTACCAGGAGAAACCCTGCAGCGTCAGGGAGGCGGGGACTGCGCGGATGGGGCCTGTGCGCGCGGCCCGTCGCCCTGTAGCGCGCGGGGCGTCGAGGTCGCGAGCGCTTGGCGCTGCGCAGCGCAGCGCAAAGTCGCCGGCTGGGCTTCTGCGACCAGATCCCGAGCGTGGAACGCTGTCTCCAGATTTAGATCCGCAACCAAAACTCAGAGCCGGAAGACACCGCGGAGGAGGAGGACTGGAGGCAGGGCAGACGATGACAGCGGTGACAGCAGAACCACTCAGGCGAGAGGACTGACGGCTGCACCCCAAAACTTCAGCGTCTCGGCCGCGAGGACCGGCGCCTCGGGGACGTCTACGCGCCCGGGCGGCTCAGCACAGCCGCCGGCGGGTTACGGGGACAGGCACGGTTGGCAGCTCCTCGCCTCCCTGTGGGTTTGGAAGGACGCGATGTGTGTGTGTGTGCGTGTGTGTGTGTGTGTGAGTGTGTGTTTGAGGGGATAGAGGGATATGGTGGGCCCTGGCGACTGTAAAAGCGACCCTTTCCTAGTTGTCCGGCATGGAGCGGGGTGGGTGTAGAAGATGCGCGGGCAGCTTAGCGCCTCTCAGCGGAGGGACTGAGCCTTATCTGCATCTGGTCTGAGCAAGAAAAAGGGCGGGAGACTTTCACTGGCCTTAAAAGCGGATTTTGCTGCCGTTTCAACACTTAATTTTGGGGTCCGCTGGGCTGCCTCGAACGAAGCTTCTCTAATACGAAGTAGGTATATGTTTAGAACCACACAGATAGTTAATGAATGAATAAACTAAAATCCTAGTTCAAACAGCTCCGCGTCAGAAGTTTCTTTTCTCTGGGCAAGGACGACGGCCACCTCACCCCATGAAAGCCCCCAGGAAAGCCGCAGTTTCGGTTTGGGGGAAGACAGATGGCCGCTCCGAGGCGTTTCTCAGACAGGCTGGAGATTCGGGGTAATCTTCCACTCACGCCAGTCGTCCCACTTCCCCCTCCATGCCCAGACATACGCGCACACCTTGTGTCCTTAACCCGATGCCCGCTAGGAGATCCCAATGGCACAGAAAGCGCGTTTCCTTAATCAAATGAGGAGCAGGCAAGAGCTCCCCAAAATGGGGCTCGGAGGAAACACCCCCACCCCCACACTGGCTCCTTTCCATCACTCTCCTTCCTCGCTTCTTTTCACACACAGCCTCTGTTTTCACCCCACCCCACCCCCGCCCCCCGCCTATATCTTGATGGTCTTAACTGCCCGGGAGTAGCGAGCGGCGTGACAGGAAGGGAGGAGAAGTGTTCGAGGGAGAAGTCTAAGAGGCAACAGTTCAGCCCTGGTTGGTGCCGTTTTCACGGTGCGCTTGGCCGGGATAATTGCCTCACCCCCAACCCCTATCCGTGTGCTTAGGCAGATCTGCCACTCGCCGACTCACCCGTCGGAGCATCCCAGACCAACTTGGGGAATGACCCCAGATCCAGACCCGCAGCTTTTACAGGTGTCCTGCTTCGAGGTCAGCTTTATTCACTGGACTGGTCTCTTCAATGCCAAATTTCGCCTATCCAAGTCCTCCATCCCCACCCTTTTCTCCCATTACCCATCCAGCCACATACCGCCTCGCCATCCCCTCGGTTGGTCCCTCCTCTCTCTTGCCCCCACCCCAACTCTTCTCTCCTCTCCCCTGAGCCGACTAGACTTGCCCCGCCAGTCCCTGCGTCCAGGACTGGGCGCCCGCTAGTTACCTGCTGCTCTCCCGGCGCCGGGCGCCCAAGCCAGAGAAGGAGGGGGCGTGTGCAAAACCTAGGGGCTTCGCTTCGGTCCCCGGCGGCCGGGTAGATAAGCGCAGTCACCTACAGCCAAGCTGGTTCCCTCTGACAAAAACAACAAACGAGCGGGGAAATCCTCCTGACCATAAACTTCTTCTTTGGTCGGCGAAGACAAAGGTGCCACGCGCAGCGGCGGCGGCGGCGGCGGCGGCGGCTCCATTTGCAGCAGGCAGCAACCAGGGCTCCAAGCCCGCGAGCGCCGGCAGCGCGTGGCTGTACGACCGCGACTTGGCGCGCTCCGCCCCCAGCCCCCAGGGGCAAGGCGCCGGCGGGGAAGGAGCGGCGAGCGCGCGGGCGGGCTCCGGGACAGTCCCCGCAGAGCTGCCGGGCCGCGCGGGCCGCGCATGCAGCTCAGATTCCAGAGAGGCCGCCGCGGCCCCTCCTTATATCCGGCCGCCCGCGCGCACCCGGCCTGGCGGCGGCGGCGGCAGCGGCACATGGCCCATCCACCGGTTGCTATAGCGATGTCTCCCCCCACATGTTGCTGACAGCAATTGGCTAAGGGGCCGGGGCTCTTGATAAACCCTCTCCCGAGTGAGACTATGAATGGACATTGGCTTTGTCAGTCATTTGTAAAAAGCTGTAGCTCCGGGCTTGCGCCTTTTCTTTCTTTTCAGTCTTTTTCTCTTTCATCATTCAAGTCTTACTGTGGAAGTTCAGGGTAGGACTCTAGGAGAGAGGGGGCCTCAGCAAGGAAGTAAAGCCTGCACATCCCTAATATGAACTCTGTTTATGGAGGGGGTGCATCTCAACTCTTTGCAAGAAAAAAATCAACCGCAGATAGTTCTTTCGAGTTTGTTTTTCCACTTTCTCCTTGGGACTATATTACTTCCCTTTCGAATTGAAGCACGCCGATTACCCTAGGCAAATCAACGGGTAGATAATACCCCCCCCCCCAAACACGCACACTTGACACCAAACCCCCTTTCGAGCATGCCAGTACAAGGCGCCTTTCCTGAAGCGGGAACTAGTTAGAAGTTTGCCACCATTTGGTTCAGGCAAATTGCGTGCTTCCTGCTCAAACATCGGGCAATGATGGTAAAAACAGAACTGTCTGTTGCTTAAGATGCATCCGGACCCTTTTCTCCCCAGCAGGTCGATTGCCCTGGTCTGGACCACCGCTCTCGAGAGCCGGAGAGAAGTGAAGCGCGGGATGACAAGGCCGCGCTTTGAGTTGCTCGCGCCTCCTGAAGTTCTCTGACCCAACCGGCCGACGCCGGGGCGCGAGTCAGGCAGGCGGCGGCGTTAGAAGCCAAGCAGGGAGGTCTCAAGAGGGCCGACTACGTGGCCGAAAAGGCCGGGCTGGGCTCCATACTCCGGCGGCTGCGGTCTCCCAGATTCCTTGTGCCTCACTTTCCCGAAGCCTCTTCGGCCGCCCAGCCGCTCTTACTCTGGCCCTTTCCTCCCACACTTCCCCTTCTCATTTCCCTGGACCCGGGCCGCAGCCACAGGTTGCAGCAACCCCCCCTCTGTCCCGGCGTGCGGCGGCCCCCGCGGAGCTGCAAAGAGCCCAACAGTGAAAACCCAACATCTGTGTGTACAATGCGCTCTCCAAGGCCCACAGCTGCAGGAACAAGGGGAAGAAAGAAAGGAGTGGGGGGAAGCAGATCTTGTCAGATGCAGATGACAGTCTGCGGAGGGCTCTTTAGTTTCTCCTTTTCTAGAAACCCCGGCTATCTCCTCCCAGTACCCCCCTCTTCCACCGCCTCCCCATTGTTCCCCTGCGCTCGGGACAGCTGGAGACGGCGGGCCCGCGCAGAGAAGGGCGGCCCTTCCTAACCCCAACGCCCCCGCCCGCCTCCACACCCGGCCGGGTCCTCGGCGCTCGCGCTCCCTGCACCTCCTGGGCAAACTCGCACCCCCACTCTCACTCCCAGGCTTAACCCCAGGCGGGGCTTTAGCCATTTCCTCCCCCCCTTCCTTCCACTCCAGCCCTTGCCTCCAAACCGCCGGGGGCCTCACAGTCGCGAGACCAGGATTCCTAACACTTTTGTGCAGCGTGGGGAGGCACCCCAATAGACATGAATCAAGTGCCTGCAAGGTGCTTGCCTCTGTCTCAAAGGCGTCCTAGGGCTCCGTTTTCTCTGACCAAATGGCCTAAGCTGTATGTATTTATAGGGGCAGGGAGTCGTGCGCTTAGTACAGCCTCAAGGCAAAGGCCTGGAACATCTCTAACAGCTATAGTAGTCCTCAGACAGAGGACACCAGGGGTGGCAGGAGGGCCTATTTGAAGATTCAGGGTTTCGACAGGCGAGAGGGGGAAACGAATTACCGAGGATGCCAAACGAAAGAAAACGGGGCTTCTAAGGAGGGTTATCCATTCATTTAGTGCACTCCCCCCGCCCCCAATACATCCAATAGGCGGAGAGTGAGGATTAAGTCGACTTCGACCTCTCGCGTTCCCGCGCCCAGAGCTGAGGGCCTGGAGACCCCAGCTCAAACCTGGCCCGGAGCGCAGCGCGGGCGGCCTTTCCTTCCCACCGGACCCGGCTGCGGCTGCAGCGGAAGCCGGGCAAGCAGGTGGGAGAGGAGAGGTCTCCCCTCAGCGAGGATCCACGCCGGTGCCCAGGCGCCCGGGACCGCCTTCTAAAGGGTGGGGGCGGCCGGCAACGCGGAGGCCTCCTTTAGCAAAGACCCAAGGGGCAGTGCCGCCATCCCTCTGCGGCTCTCTTCTCCGGGCCTCGGGCCGACCCTGGTTCCCAGGGTCTCGGTGTCCCACGCCAGCCTCCTGGACGAGCCCTGACGACGCTGGGCGGGGAGGCTGCGGCCGGCTTCTGTAGGGAGGGGAAAGAGTAGCACTGAAAGGAAGAGACAGGGGCCAAGGAGGTGGGAAATGGGCTCGGGGAGCCCCGAGAGGATGAGAGGGGGAGGACAGAGGAAGAGTAAGGCAATGGAAGGAAGGAAGAGATTGAAAGAAGAGACCTGCCTTCCCTTCAGCCCCACTAGTAACCAGGCTCTCCATAGCAACGGCTTGCGTGTGTGTGTGTGTGTGTGTGTGTGTGTGTGTGTGTGTGTATATGTGTGTGTGTGTGTGTGTGTGTGTGTGTGTGTGGCGGGGGAGGAATTGTTCCTGTCACCTCTTTGGCCGGAGAGGGTCGCAGAAACCCCTGGGCCGAGGGGAGATAAGTCACTTCCGAGGTGCTGGGGTGCCTTAGGCTCGGGCGGGACCACAGCGCTGAGAGCGGGAGGGGGATGCCCAGCCTTGGGAGTCCCACTCAGGGGAAAGCGAAGCGCCCCAGACCGCTCTTCCCGGTCAAAGGGCCCTGGGCCATCCAGGGAAGTGAGGCGGGGACTGCCTCCGTCTTTACTGTCATCAGGGGCTTCTGCTCAGCGTTCCCTAGCGACAAGGCGAGGCACGGAGGTGGCCGGCTTGGGACTGGGCCTTCATTCCCAGCCGGAGCCCCAGTACGCGCACTTGTGGTCCGAGCAGGGACGCTGGCCCCGGGTGAGCGCCGGGACCGCACCGCGCGAGCTGGGAGGCGCGACCCGCGTGGGCAGGAGCGAAAGCCCCCGACGCTAAGGTGGACTTAGCCCAGGCGGGACGCGCCCGCAACTAATGGCTTTCGTGGGTGCGCTCAGGCTGTGGCTTAGGGGCTCGCAGCGCGGCCGCAGGGATGCGCCGGCCCCACCCCAGTTCTCATCCGAAGGGAACCAGCGCGACCAGCAGCCGGGCGCAGCGGGCCCAGGACCAAGAGTTCCCCAACCTCCAGCGACGCGCCGAGTTGGCTCAGCGAGGCGGAAAAGGGGCCCGAGTCTCTGGAGCTGCAGGCCGGGCCGCCACCCGAAGAAAACAAGCTCTGACACAATCCAAATTGGGGCCCCTCCTGCCCGCACGCCCACATTTGCTCTTTTCCGCCTTCGATTGCCAGGAGCCACTATAAAATAGGGGAACCCCACCCAGGCGGGCTGAGGGATGGCCCAGTTGCCCGTGGCGGCCTCGCTCGGCCGACAAGGTGTCCAACTCCTAAGTCTCCAAGTCTGCGCAGACCCCAAATGGCCACCCTGGCTCTAGGAGACCGCGAGGGCGACTCGTGCCGTGTGGTCCAGGGCTGCCGCTTCTCGGGAGGGCGAGCTCCAGGCCCTCGGGGTCGAGGCTCCCTTCTCGTGGCTCCGAGGCCTCGCTCGCTTGCCCGCCTTCTCTTCCCCATTTCTGGGTTCTGGAACCGGCCACCCCCGGAGGTCCTGCCGGGGGGCGAGAGGGTGGGCGACTCCCGGCAAACGGGATGAACCCTCAGCTTGTGGGCGCCACAGGGACAGCTCAATGCCAAATAATCTTTTTTGCTTACCTCAAAAACATGACCTGACATGAGAAATAAATAAATTTTATTTATTTTTGTTTTGCAGTTGCCCCAAAGGGTTTCACTTGAAACATCAAAGTACCACGTTCTTAATCTAATCTTAATCACCTACCTGTTTTTCTAGAGCTTTCAGGGACCAGTTCTGCTTTTAAGGAGGATGGGTTTGGAGGTGACACAATTCAAATTTAATTTTGATCATTAAAAATAACAAAATAGTTTGTTGAACCTTAAGCTCCTTGTGCTGGTATTCATGAGCAGAAAAGTAGATTCACATTTAATCAGGACACCTTGATATACATCCCAGAATGTGGGATTGGGTGATTTATCTTTTTTAAAGTCGTCTAACTTATTTCTTTTCCTTCCTCATCCTTTCCCCTCCCTCAAGATTTGCCTGACATAAATGATTGGCTGTTTAACTGGCATTCTCAAAGCTTAAAGATAAAACGGATTGTCTAGGGAATTCATTAAAAGAACATATTTGTATTTTAGGTGTTGATCCCTTTAGTCTACTGTTTCCGAAACTGATAAATTAATCCACCAGATTTTCATTCTATTTTTCTTTATTTTAAAATCCTTTCTTATTTCCAATTTCCAGGCAGGAAAAATATCTTTCTTTTTAATCCTTGAAAATACTTCAGAAAAGTGTCTTGACAATTAGGTAAGACTAGATTCAGCTAATATCTTGAAGGGTGAATGATGATGTTAGGATTTTTTTTTTTTTTTTTTTTTGGTGAGAGCTTAGACTTCCTTTAATGATAAATTTCAATTTACATGACTTTAGTGGTATTTTTGGAGAAAACTTATAAACATGATGCAAAATGTTTTTGAGAGGCATGTTGATTGAAATCATTTATATATGATAAGTGAGTGTATTATTCCTAAAGAAGTCAGGATTATTTGGCTGATGAATAAAAAATATAGTATATGTAAAATTCCCCAAGTCCTACAAAATATCTAAACAACATAAATAGCTTAAAATGATTTGTTGATTCTACTAACACTTCTTTTGAAGTGTATTTCACATTTGTTACATGTAAAACCTAATGTTCTGTGATAAGAATCTCATTTTCAATTTAGGGAACACCAAAATGTTATAGATCACATATTTAAGTGATTAGAATAAATCTCCCAAGTACAAAATTATCAAAGAAAATGTATTTTTAAACAAAATAGAGAAAGATTGCCTGGGAAACATGATTATTATAAAGCAAAAAAACACCTATTATAGGAATTTAAAATGATATGGTAATGTAGAAAATGAAAGGAAAAAAAAGGCCCACTTTCTGAGATATGCGCCTGATTTTAAAAATCAAAATCAATTTTAGTTTTAAAAGGAAACAGTAATAAACAATTATAGCACAAAACTATTAAAATACTTTTGATTTGTAAGTCCACTTATAAAAATAATTTTAAATTATAGTATAAAACAAAATTAGAACCTTCTAAATATTGTAGACATGTGTATATGGTATTTTCATATATACATAATGTTAAAGAAAATAACATTTTATAATATCAATGAGTGAATTTTGAAAAGCTGGTCAACCTCCTAATGAAACATACTGATTGGCACTGAAATGATAATAAAAAATGATATTTGCACAAGGCTATGTGGATGACTCTAAATTGAAATTCATTAATTGTCAGCAAATAGTTATTTTTTTTAGGATAATATTTGGAAGAGCTTTAGTTACTAATGAGAAGTCCTTATTTATAGAGAAAGAAGAGAAAAAGCCCATTATAACCTTGGAGAAGTGAAACACCTGCATTTTAGTAGAGCCCTCACCATTCTCTCCTTGTATATAGGAAGCAAAGGTTATCCACAGGACAAATTCATGAACTAGGGAGACTGTTTATGATGGTGTTTTGCCGCATTTCTTATGGTAGTGACCTTATGATATTGCTATAAAATCAATGCCCTCACTTTAAAATCGAGTGGAATTGAGAATGAAATTATTGGAACAAATATTTTACCTTATTTCAAGAAAAATATGAATTCTTTACTCAAAGTTTTTTCAAAATTCTGAAAAAGAGTACCAACACAATTCAGCTTTTATTATTAGTTCTCATACTGGCTTTGATTAGATTGCTATAAACTTTTTGAAATCCCAAAATAGGAATGCTATTATGAAATAGATTTGATACATTCCCCTCTCCCACCAGCCTTACCATAATTATATGAAATCCTTTTCTTAAAAGCCAAAAAATATATTTCAGCAAAAATTAATGTTTGAGAATTGGTTACCAAATGTGCAGGGATTTTTAGACTTTCCTTTTCAAACTCTGAAATCATAATTCCTTTGAGGACAAGAAAATCCTCCAATCTTTATTATTACTATTATTTTTGTCCATTAAAAGTAGCAAATGAGAAACTGCTGTTCATAGGGACATGCATTTATAAACAGAACAGTGTCTCTACAGGTTAATCTGCTTTTTATACTCTAGATTCTAGAGTATAGAAGGTGTATTACTTTCAATCTACTTCTTTGTAAAGACCTAATTTTATTTATTTATTTATTTATTATAGATGCTATAATAATACATTTTTAATAGCTGATGTTCAGTATAGTATATACATTGTATCTTTACAACTGGATTTTGTTCTTCTTTACAACATTGAGCCAGAATTTCTTAGAATGAATGTTCGTACAAAAGACTTATTACCACATAAACAAGAATCTAACTTTTTTGAAAATGGTTAAATAGTGCCATTATCTTCAGATGAAAAGAAAAAAAATACTGCTGTTAGAAGCATGCAGGTTATCTCTATTTTTTGGATAAGAGCTCTTTAACTTATTTTGTCTTTTATATACTACAAACAGGTCCATTATAATTGTTTGGAAACAGCTTTTTCCTTGAAATGCTTTGGAATTAAAACAACAATTCAAGTAAATATTTATTTCACAGTTTTATAATTTAGGTATGTACTGTTCACATATACTTTAGGAAAAACTTCTTTGTATGTTTTAATGTATGAAAATAGGTTTCAATTAAATGAAAGAACAGCTGCAGCTTGACAAAGCTGCTTTAGTACCTGGATTCTACTGAAAAAGAATCACTTTAAAGTGATAGTTTCTGATTCTTTATTGCATATATGTCTACATGTATTTAGATCTAATGTGGACTAAAATTTAGGAATCAGCTAGCTGCTTTTCATGCTGATGTGCTATGGAGCAGTCACAAAAAGTTTCAGGGTTAGTTATCATTGTCTGAAAATTTTAGTCATGGTAATTCAGAATTCTATATGAATTCAATGGTATCTTCCAACTAGCTGACTGAATGAAAAGTAGTTGAATCTACTCAATAGATGCATCATGCTGTGTGTTGGCATTTAGCAAGTATAGTATATTAGTATATAATCTTAAATGGGCTGTTATAATAAGATTGCTTTCAAGATTCTTACAAACCTACTGGATGTATATATCCCAATATCTTTCAATTCAAACCTTTTAGGAAGTTGTATATTTGCTTCAACCTTGCTCAGTTATTTCTGAAATTGCCTTTTGGAATTATCTTCAGAGCTATGCACAGACAAAACTAGAAATCTAGTCTTATATTTTCTAACCATTTCTTTACTTTTGATTCCCCAGAATTGAATTACTTAGCTTGATCATCGCTCATCGCCACTTCCTTATCATCTCCAAATAGCTTTGAGTATTTTTTTTTAAAAATAAAATACAACTTTAAAGAAAGGTCACCTCCCACCATTAAGGATATTTTTAAAAGGCCATTTCAAAAAAGTAGTCCCCCAAATATGTTGAGCCATTACGGCATGATGGGAAGAAGTGTATAGCTTTTCCAGGTGACATCTTGGAAGAATAAGACTCACTTGTATAAACATGTTTAGAACAGAATCAGTTACTTTTCCTCCACTGGACTTCCCAGTTTCCATGATGGCATGGATGGCCTCCCTGTCCTGGTGCATACTTTAGGAGTAAATCTTGAGGATTTCTTATTTTTCATCTTCCCCATGATCTAATCCTGTTAGTTCTTTTCCACACCATCACGTAACCTGAACTTCCTTCCTCCTAGTTACCACTAGTCTTGGCTGTGGTTAGTGCACTGCAGTCCTGGAGCCCAATCTCCTAAGTGGACTCCCCTCAACTTTCCCCACCCCAATCCATTGAATTGATTTCATTTCCCTCACTAAGAATCCCACTGATTGACTCTCTTCCTCAGCTCCCTTTCATCCAACCCCACCACGCACAAATGATCAGTAACTTCAGAACATCCTTTCTCCCTGGCCCATTTGCCCTGATCTGCTCTTTCGGGAGTCCCTGAATCACTATCTGTTCTTCCTCTAGGCTTTACCTTCCACTCCCTTGGAACATCGTCCCAGGTGTGCTGCCTGTTCAGTCTTTCTCTTGTTTGACACCCAACTCTAAATCCTTTTCCTTCAGAATAGTTGATTGCTCCAGGTTTGTCATCATCTCACATACATGTACGTATTTTTCACATGTGGAGAAAAGAGAATATCATTTACTGAGCACTGGCTACATTGGCAGGCATCATGTTAGCTACTTTTCCATATATTATCTCATTTATTTCTCACAGCATCCCCACAATTTATGCATTATTGTTCCTGGTTTTACAGGTGACAAAATAAAAGTTTTAAAAGGTAAAGTAAGTATCCCAAGCTGGCTGGTTGGTGCTAGAGCCTCCCTCAATAAGTACATACACACATGTATATGCATGCAACTGTGTGCACACATATACACACAAACTGTTTACACCAGGAGGACTCTGTTCTTAGCCACAGATTCAGTGAGAGCACAAAGTAAGCGGTGAGTAGTTCATATGTAGGAGTTGGACTCCCACGATCTCCATCAGATCCTCAAAACCACCCCAAATAATAAGTATTATTTGTAAAAGAGAATTGGCTTTTATTCTCAATCTTATATGAAGTGTGATTATAGGCATCTTCTTAACTTGCCATTTTTTGTTATTCTGCATCATTAAATTTAGAGAACAAACATGGTGTTTATTATGGAAGCTACAAATGCAACCCATGCAACTTGAATATGCACCTCCTATCTTCCTTAGACTGCTGCCCTTGGGCCCTGCCCATTCTAGATTCTGGAGCTGCATAGACTTTATCCCATACCCTGTCCTAATCACAAAAATACCGGGGCTTTAGGGGAGAAAGGCTCTAGCACTAACAGCTTACGCTACACACTTACTGGAATGTATGATCAGCTTTGGTGAAACCAGCATATCAGGCAGCAGGAACATCACATTAAAGAGCAGGCACATGTTATATTATTATTTTAAAAACCTGTTCATTTCTATTTTGCCTGGTTTATCCATCCATCAGATTATAGGCATGGCCCAGGTTTGGCCAGAGCTCCAGGACCACTGGTTCACCTTTAAGCTCCCTAATATATGTTGGACAATAATTAATTTTTGATAATGCAAAAAGCAGGCTATAGCTCAACTCACTGTTTCATCTTTTTATTAGTTCTACATTTCTAAGGTTTAAAAAATTGACTTTCATCAAGTGAATACAACAACATATATACTCAGAAAAGTAAAATTCTGCCACTTCCAAAATATCTGTCTTCTAGATTACATCATTTCTCCCCACTGTGCACCGTCTCCTGCTGAATTGACTAGCTGGTTAACTTCCAGGTGTGACTGAATTGTTCTTGCCTTTCTCTTTGTCCCTGTCTCTGTGAAGAAGGTGTACATCCATAAGACCAAGAGAGAAGTCTACAAGAAATCTCAAGGTGTACCTTGAGGTGCCAAAATTGCAATTTTCAAGCTACAGCTAATTTTGAGGGATTATCAGAGGTAGCCGAGAAACAGGCTGCTCCTAGGAGAGAAACAGCAATGGAATACTTTGTGGAAAGCCTTAAAGTAAAATGCAAATTAAAAATAAAATAAAATGAATGAATGCATAATAAATGCATCATAGAAAGTTTGGAAAATAGAGTATTAAAAAAATACTCATAAGTCTGTGGCAAAGTAATTGGACTAAAATTTGATGGGCTAATCCTGAAATTCTAGCTTGGTAGGCAACTGCTAAGATGGCTCCCAGTGATCTCCACTCCCTGGAATGCCCTTATGTAATCCCTACCCCTGGCATGTGAGATGGACTTAATGACTATTCCAGTGGATAGCATATGACAAAAGTGATGGGATGTCACTGCTAAGATTATGTTACAAATTGGGTACCCCCTCTCGCTCTCTGGCTTGCTTGCTCTGAGAGAAGTCAGCTACTGTGATGTAAGCTGCGTTTGGAGAGGCCAACAAGGCAAGAAACTGATGTCTCTGGCCAGTAGCCAGCAAGGCCCTGAGGCCTCTGACAGAGTGAACTTGGAAGCAGATCCTTCCCCAGTTGAGCCTTGAGATCACATCTTGATTGTAGCCTTATGAGGAATCTTGAGCCAGAACCACCCAGCTTGTCCATGCCAGAATTCCTTACCCTCAGAAACTGTGACGTAAGATGTTTATTGTTTTAAAGTGCTGAATTTTGGGATAATCTGTTACACAGCAAAGGATAACTAACAGAATGAGGAATGATCTTAAAGCAAAATGAAGCTATCAAGGAGAACACCAACTAGGAAAGTCCCAAATGGACTTTCCTCAAAAGAGCTTTATCCAGATCTTGGCTAAGGAAAGTCATTCCGGGTCCCTTTAGAAGGATGTTCCTGCAGGGACCAACAAACTGTATCTATACAACTCCCTGACAACCCTTTGTCCTCTGCCCACTGTCTCAACATTTGCATTCCAAGGCTCTCATTTGTCACTGTAGCAATATGGAAACGCCAGGCAACTTCAACTGCTAAGTTTTGTTACATCATCCCCGTTCCACAGTCCGTGCTGGGAGAGCTGTTGGCCTTAACACTCACTCTCTTGCAAATTACTTTCTTCTTTCACTATAAACTTTATTTAGTTGAGTGAAGCAAATATTATGAACTCATCATCACAATTGGGGTTCAGTATCCTCTGAAGATTTCATTTTATGTTAAGCTGAAATGGCCTCTATTTTCAAATGGAAATTTCTGTTGCTGTTCTTGTGTGGGGTTAAGGTGATCAGTGTGATCATTTTTCTTCTATTTCCTAATGCTGGAGGTCGAGAGACACCTCTTTCTACTAACCTTATTAGGTGCACAAAGGCAAGACAGTATGATGGTATGGGGAAAGTTCTCTGTCCAGATTCAAAACTCAGTTCTGCCATTTTCTAACTGTGGTTTTAGGCAAGTGGCTTTATTTTTCTGTGCCTCAGTTTCTTCATCTGAAAATGGGGATAATAATGTTACTTAACTCATGGGCTTGTTGAAAGAATTAAATGTATTAATGGGCATAAAGCACATAGAACAGTGTGTGGTAGTAAACACTATAAAAGGTTTGCTGTAATATTTATTATCTCTACTGTACGTGCTCCAGTGTCCACTTCCATGGAAGCCAATGGAAATTCTGGTTTTAATGTAAGTTCAATATATTATTTAAGATAATACAATTCAGTAAGAAAAATGCAAAGAGGAAGAAAATATCCCCAATAACGTATGCATGAACCAACACTTTTGTGCTTAGGTGCAACAAGCTTGAAAACTGCATATGAAGGAGCCAACCCACTGAGATGGGGATTAACTCTGGATGTTTTTCCTATTCTCCTTTGCTGGTTCTCCATTTACTTCTCAGTTCATTAGCATTTCTTCTAGGGGGCCAGATGGAGGAAGAAAGAGAAGGTGATATTCAGATTGTTTAATTTATTTGCTTACCAGCACCTCCAGAAAAGCACAGGAACAGAAAGAGTTGGAAACTAAAGCTATAGTGATATCAGTATTTATTGTGGCTTACTATATCTATTCTGTTGCTCTTGTGACATTAAAGCAGATCAACTTCAATTTAGAATTGACATATATTAAATATTTAAAATAATCTCTTTATATATCTCAGAGTGTGTCTGCTTTTTCATGACTGGAGAACCCCCATACAATGACCATGCCTTATACTAATAGTAACTTTGTGCCAGGTACTCATCTGTGTGCTTTGCATGTAGTAATTTATGAGGTATGTACTATTATCTCCATTCTACAAATGAGGGAACTGAAGCACAGAGTTGCTGTGCAACTTGCTTAATGTCACAGAGTAAGTGGTAAAAGGCAGGATTTGGGCTGACACCAGAACTTTCTTGATTAACTTATACTAAATGCCTTCCATAACACCATGCATCTGAAGAAAAATGGAAAAATGCAATAATAACTCATATGTTTGCTAATATACAGATTCCTGATATTCTATAGATTCAGTTTCAACAATCCTACTTGTCCTTTTACACACACACACACACACACACACACACACAGTAGGGGACAGAACCTTGGCCTCCTTTGACTTAGCATTGATTATGGTTGCAAACTCATTTAAAATATGTGCTTACCAAATACCATTAAGTGATGGTGATTATAAACAGTTGTATTTAAAAAAGCATTAAGAAAGGCATTATAATCCTTTGCTGGTATTAGTTATAGCCATAGATAACTCTTCATTGAATAGGATTAAACCAAAGAGGCAGAGGCAGGTTTCTTATGTGACTTTAAAAACAAAAGTAACAAGAAGAGCTTTAATACCTTTAATTTTCATTCTCAAAAATAAAATCCTTGTGATTATCCGTTTTCAGCAACTGTCACAGTCCCTAAGAAATAGACATTTATTCTATAGAAATTGAGGGAAAGTGGCAGATTGCCTGCAACTACTAAGAGAAAAATTCTAACAGGCTGGGGAAGAATGGCCTCTTTGAGGCAGATTTGTGAAATGAAGTTTTGCCTTCAGATGGACACGTTCCCACTTACAACCAATTTTATCGCTGTGTAGTCATGCACTTTCTTAAATATTGTCTTTTCCTTCTTAAGCCATTTTCCTTAACCTAGTTCTTTGCCAATGGCTGCCCATCCTTTTTCTCCATCAAGTAATATTTCTTTTCCTCTTCCTGCTTTCACTGGTAAAGCTGTTATGTTAGTGTACCATTTAAAAGTGCTGTTTCTCTTTTCTCAAGATTCACCATCTAGCCTCTTGACCACATTCTTCTGGGTCATGTTGGATTCAGAGCTGGCTCAGAAAGATTCCACTTCCCCACCCATATAGTTCTGTCTGGATCACCATGGAGGCTCAATTTGTGTAATGAGTGACTATAAACCATACAGAAGTCTGCCAGCATTTCCCCAGAACATAGCATGCAGATTAAAATAGAAGAGTAATCTTTGGACATCCCAGAGAGCTTCTCAGCTGAGACTGGGAATAATAATAATCTCTCTATTCCTATCTGTAATTAGCATAACTGGGCATGCCTCATGTGCACCCAAATTTTTGTAAAAAGCTTAGTCAGAAGTGAGCTCTCTGTCTTTACACATTTTAAAGCAATTCAGCATTCTAAATTTAAAATCCAGCAATGAAGGGAGTCATGTGATTTATAATTCTCTCTGTGGGACTTACAGGTTCATAAAGTTAGGAATGTAATATAATCACCCGTATGTATATAATTTCTTTATCCTTTACACCAGACATAATATGGGTCACAATCATAATTTAATAACAAACCAAGTAGGGCTCAATAAAAGTTACGATTAACAGCTGAAAATAGCCTTTCATTTATTTTTCTCTGCCAGAACCTGGCTATCATACAGAATTTGAATAGTGATTAATTGTCACCTGAGTATCGACACATCTTCCAGGGTAATGAGGAGGCCCCTGGGGATTTATGATCTGGTCATTCAGACTGCCATAAAGAAAGCCTGTAAGAACCAACCTGTGGGATGCCACGTGTCAAAGGGGACAGAACGTTGGTAGCACGAGCTGCTGGTGGCAGGGTAATGTGTCCCTGCTGTCTCCACTTGTGAGAAAAGGTAAGCACAGATGTCAGGGATAAATAGGATGACCTTATATGGATGGTTCTATATAAAAATTCTTTATGAGTATATTATCTGAAATGAGATGCTTAATTTTATTTCCAAGAACACTGCAATGATGATCTTGACCTCTTTTAATTTTCTTAGCTCCTATTCTCCAAGTAACTAAAAGCACATATAAAGTATGTAAAGCAGTATGGTGGATCAGGGAAATTATCTAAAAACAGATATCTATAATGAAAGTGACACAAGGGGCATTGGTTCCTATCTTCCTTTCAAGGTGGGTATCCCTCTGGCAAACTCCTTGAGAGATGGCTGCCCAGCTTCTATTTTCTAAGGTGTCTTCATCACTGTGGTATAGCCATGTGGATTGGGGAAGGGGACCAGGGGGTGTTCCTAGCTGTGTGGGAGGGAATTTAGGATTTAATACACCTGCTTGAAGAGTTGTGACATCCCTACTGTTCTTTAGATTCATCCCCTGATTTGCACAGGCTTCAGGAATCCCGTGGGACAGAACGTAACCCTGTTAAATATTGGGCTTGAATATATGCAAACATGTTTGATATTCTGGAAAGCCAGGTCCAAGGATGGACAATGGAAACCAAGAAGGGGAAAATCACCATAAACGAGCAGAAAAGATATTTGGCAGGGTATGCCAAATTCAATATCAGAACCTTTGTTTTAGAAGGGAGTAGCAGTTCGTTACAATGTGAGCTTATATTTATATTTGCTCTCATCCATCCCTCAGCTGGGCAAAAAAGTGACGTGTGCTGGAAAGAGCTTGTGTGGCAAAACAGAAAGAACTGTGTTACTATAGCCAGGCAGCTCTGCTGGGGCAGACCGGAAGGGGCAGGTGTTTGTTTTCCTCCTACCCAGAGAAAGATGCTCACCTGAGGTGTGGAGACCACAATTGGCAAGGGGCTTTGGGCAGTGATGCAGACTTTCCAAGCAGCACAGAAGTCAGGACTGGCTTTGGGCCACCACATCGGAGCCTGAAGCTGGTAGCATTAAAAGAGTGGTGGGCAGAGGGATGGCCAGAGCAATAACAACAGCACCCGGAAGGAAAAGGAGCAGGGAGATGAATTATGTTTGAGGCAAATGTCACTTAAGGGAATCCCAGTGAAACAGGAGAAAAGGGCTGCCATTCTGATATTTGGTAGGTGGCAGCTATGGAGCCAGAGGACACAGTGATGGACTTTTAGATGATTTTACTAAAGATCCACATACTGGGGGAAATGATAGAACATTTGGGTTACATGCATCTGAGAAGTTTTTCCTTACAATTAGCTAAAATATGTCTCTCTTTACAACTTCCACTCGTTAGTTTTACTTGTGCTCTCTGGAACATAGAGAATAAATGTAATCCCCGTTTTTCATCATATGGCCTTTCAGATATTTGAAAACAGTGACTTTGTGCTCATTAATCCTTATTTCTCATAGTAGGCCATATCAGGTCTGGCACAGACCTATAACACTCACCCTAAGAGTTTCCAAGTCCTACCATGAAGGGCTCAGAACTTGAGCCCAAGGTCCCAGGGCTGTGTTGTATGAAGTCCTATAGAAAAACCAGCACAGAAACCATCCACCCAGGCCACTCATTCAGTGCCACCAGCCACCGAATCTGTGCCTGGGACCTCACTACAGGTCTCCCTTGATGTAGACAAAAGGATTGAAGGTGAACATTGGAAGAAGGGCCCGGGAATATTTTATGTCAAGGGACCTTGAAAACCAAGTTTGCTGGTGAGGCCTGGCCCTGGGGAGAAATTCAAGTGGGGGGTCCCTGGAGAGAAAAGGAATCTGGAAGCTTGAACCACTCAGCAGACATCCAAGTCCAATTAGGAAGTCAAGTTCCCAGACAAAAGGAGACATTCACCTATCCTTCTTCTATCGGAGGCAAACTCAGTATTCTATTGCTAAACTCCTCAATGGGTGGTAATGAGCTAGGCTAACATTTTTAGCCAAGTAACTTTATTGAATAGATTGATCTATATCTTTTCAGGGGTACATAAGTCAAAGACCTTTTCAGGCATAACAAATGTTGGCAATTCACATGCCTTGAAGCATTAAACTTTAAAGAGTAATTTAAATCTACTTGACTTCTCATCCTATCAGTGGGTTTGTTGACATTTTGACCATCATTTCTCTTGGATAAGAAAAATATCCAGTCTTAAACACAATGTAATAATGGTAGTTACAATTTACATACTTTTGATTTCTGTTATTATGTCTATTCTGCAGATGAAAAAAACAGATGCAGAATTACTAAGACACTTGCCTAATGTCACAGAGCTAGTAGAGACTGGATCTGAACACAGGGCAATTTGACTCCAGATTCTCTAAGTCCACCAGGCCAGTAGCCAATAATTGGATCATGTGTGAATGGTCAGGATCCTCACAGAGCTCCAGAGTGTGAAACAGTCATTCTCACCCAGGGAAGGGGGTGATTTTGCCCCCCACTCCTCAAGGAGTATCTGACAACATCTGGAGACATTTTTGTTTGTCATAGCTGGGCATGCTACTGGCAACTAGCAGGAGAGGCCAGAGATGCTGCTAAACATCCTACAATGCACAGGACAGCCCCCCACCACAAAGAATTATCCAGTCCAAAATGTCAATAGAGTAGAGGTTGAGAAACTTTGCTGTCATGGAAAGAACACATGCCTGGGAGTTGTATTCTGCCACTAACCTGATGTGTGTTCTTTAATAAGTCATTTTGGATTTCATGGGCATCTATTCTCTCATCTATAAAATGAAGACGTTGGACTAAATGATATCTAAGGTCTCTTTCAATTCTACCAGTCTGAAATATAATATTATCTGCTTAAAAATACCCTTGATTCCTTGGCTTGAACATGTCCAGGGGTGGGGAACCCTTAAGGCAATCTTGCAATTATTGGAGAGCTCCAAATGTTAGAAAGTTCGTATTTATGGACTTGAAATAAGACTGTTTTTAAAAAAATTCTACTCATTGCAATTCTTCTGCCCTCTGGAGCAATAAGGAAAATCTAATCCCCTTTATGACATGATAGGTCATCAAATGAGTTGAAGACAATAACTGTGTCCCCTTTATCTTCTTTTTTTCTTTCCTCCAGCCCTGCGTGACACTCTGCAGGCTCTCATAGCTTGGTCCTCCATCTTTGATTCTATTCTGATTCTTCAGAGTTCCATTTAAAGAGCAGAGCCCAGAACTGAAGGCAATCCCACAAATGTGGTGGGAGTGTTCACAGGACCATAACCTCCCTTATTTAGGACTTTCCTGCATTTCTACCAGATTAGGGGTGTATTTGCGTATTTATCTTTTCATTGTCATAATTTTCTACTTCTTTTATGATTTCATTATTTTAGTGCATGTATTCCTTTTAAGATATGCTTTAAATCCTTCATGGAACACAGTAGGGTAGTAATCAGTGGTAGCAACCTCAAAAACTCTCTGGGGCCATGCAGTAGTGTAAATAAGTGGAGTGGCTGGTGAAGTCATAGGGTGTGGCTGGGGTAAGGGGGAGTCACTTAGCTCCAGCCAGGTGTTGCTATGGGGAAATGTAGGACTGGTGTTGCTCAAGTCTTTTGAGATTTTTTTTTTTTTAAAGTAGACGCCAAATATCTGAATTCTTTACGTAAAATTTCTCTATTTTAAAACACTAAGTGGGCCAAACAAAACATGTCTGTGGGCTGGATCATTCCAAGTGGTGCTGATTTAAATCCCTCTTATAAATAATGAAACACAGTGGACTCATCCTGAAGCTTTAAAAAGATCGTTAAATCATTTTCACTTGACTTGGTATACTTACATTGACATTCTAAGATGAGAACAACCTAAGCCATTATTTTTATCCTTATCTTGCTCTATTACTACAAACATTGGGTGGAACAACTCCTCCTAGTACTGAATCATTAAAAAATCTAATTAACCTGTTTATATGTCTTTATTTAAGTCCTTGACAAAAATATTGAACAGAACAGAATTGAGGAACATAGTCCCATGGCATGTTCCTAGAAAATTCCTTCTAGCTTCATATTATTTTTCTCATTAATTAATTTTTAAATTAATAGTCTGTAAGAATAGTTTACTTAGTTCGAAATGCATCAAATGGCACTGTCATTCCACTTCTCGATCTTTTCTATTAAGAAATCTCTTTTGGAAATTTTATACAAAACAAAACAAAGCAACAACAACCACCAACAAACCTCCCTGAAATCCATATTCATGATGTCCACAGCAGTTCCTTGATCTCCCAGCAAGCAACACCATCAAATAAAAAAAGAGGTTGACAGTCACTGATTCCCTCCCTCAGTGCTCAAAGGCCATCTGTTTAATAATGTGTTCTAGAATTTACCAATGTATAGCAAGCACATTGGTTTATAATGCCCAGAATCTACTTTTAACCCTTTGTGAATATCTATCCAACTCTGTTATTCTGATGTCTTTCCCACTCTCCATTAATTTTTCAAATATTCCTGACAGCAGTGAACTGACCTGATTTCATTATGAATCCTGAAATGTAATTTACTTGGCCTTGGAGACTTAAATGCAGACCACAGCTAAATGCTCACTGACGAACTCTTTACAGAGCACGACTTTCAGCTTTCATGTAGCTATGTATGTTCTCCTCTTTGCAGGATGAGTATCATTCTCCTTCATGAAAGGGGTAAAAATAAAATTGAGGCTGAGAAGTTTGGACTTCTGTTAAGATTGTATTATCTGCCCCAAGCTACCAATTTAGTAACTATGTCTTGAAGAAAAGAATTACATAAATGATACAACTCCGCATTTTGAGATGTGCAACTACAAGAAGACACTAAAGCATCTTCTTCCATATCTTATTTTTGATGACTTTAAGATGATAAACATTGTTAGCTAAGTTTAATTTCCTCATATCCCTAATTCTGCTGAGTCATTTCACAAGTAACATCAGAATGCAATGAAAAATTAAAATGTGAAAAGTACTTTTTAAACTTATATTCATTATTGACTTTGATAAAGTACATGGATGCCAGATTAATTATTTTTACTCTCAGCATAGTACAGTATGTTAAGCATACTCATACTTTGATTAATTATTGGCTTTAAGGGGTGGCCTATACCCAGCAGGACTATCTGGGTATAACTTTCTCTAACCACAATGGGAGGTTCATAGGGCTGGGCTTGTGACCCAGGCTAAGCATATCCAAGTCCTCCCTGGGAACTTTAGCTGGCAGCCTGGAGAGAGAAGTGTTCCCTTTTTTCAGGAATTCTAGCTGTAGGAATGATGTACGCTCAAGAAGTATGAGAAGGACTCCCAACCGAGGTTTAGAATATATAAGAAAAACTTATGAATTTGGAAATTGTGATGTATAATTGCTATTGAGTGAAACATTCAAGCTATTTTCTTCCTCGGAAGATCAATATAATAAAACCTCAGGAAACCTAGTATTTTCTTTAATACGAACACTCATATATAGACATTGTGTGAAAGCACTCTAAGCCAGTTTCCCATAGAAACACATATCTAAGCCTAGCATGTTTTGCTTAAAAATATTCCATTACAGCTTTCCAGTAATTTGTATTCAGTGTACTTTGTGTCACCGTCATTCTGAATGAGTGTAAATTTTGTTGTGCCTGAAATTATCTTTTCCAAGAAAAGTTTCACCTGCATGTTGAGAGAGGTATATTGTGAACTGCTAGAAGCTGGTGGTAGGGGGCCAGGGTAGTGAGCCGATGGAAAGGATTATCATGGGAATAAATAACGGGTGAGGGGAGACTGGTGAGGTGAGAGGTCACGTGACATATAACTGGGGAAAGAGCCGGAGGGCCTGGTCAAGGTAGGCTGGAACTTGGGGAGATTTTATTTCTGACTTCCCTCTCCAGGTGATTCCTTATTAGTTTGCCTAGACAAGACTTAGAGACTTTGGAATGCTTGTCTTCTTCTTGTAATGACCCTTGGCAGGGCTGAAAAGGAAAGAAGAGCAGGAAAAAAAAGGACAAGGGAAAGGGAGACACAGAGGAATAAACAGTGAAAGCCCCTTGAGGCTGTGCTGGTGGAAAATTGGAAAGTCTCATTTTTTTTCTACTTCGCACGATTATCCTTCTTTTACTTAGTTTTTCTAAGCTTGGTTGACTGTTATTTTGACCTTAACTATTGATCCCTTCTACTAGAGTTACAAGGCATTGCATTGATTGGTATAAGATCATTACATCTTGATCATCCTGAATTGTTTTCCAAGGAGCAATTTCTAACTAACAAACTCGCAGGATTAGCCATGAAATGCAACCTAAACACTCCAGAAACAGAGCCAGCCGGCTCGTGGTGCAACAGAAAGTTGACCAGCGACTTCAAGTCAATCTGCACAAAGCCAGGTCAAGAGAAAACGGCTGTCTCCGCAGCCTAAATATAGCCGTGTCAAGGATGTACCCATGACTGTGGTTCTCTAAAATTTGGGAGAATTCTTACTTTTTTCAGCCAACCTGCCAAGAGAGAAAGAAATAGGACTTCCCATTCTAAAGCGTGCCTTAACTGTATTACGATGAGAAAAACCATGGGCGGCCTTCTAAAAAGGTAAAGAATGACAACCCAGCAACTGGGTTGACCGGAGGAGCAGGCTTAATGAACTTTGAGTTTTAAATGCTCAGATTTAGTTTAATGGTTTTATTTATTAATTTTTTCTTCAAATTTCAGGATGAACACCAAAACCCTAGGAGCCCACCTGGAATAAATGACCAGCACTGGGACCTCTGGATTCTGGGCAAATGCTGCTCCTGGGCCATCACTTTCAGTAGAGCTGGCAGGCAGGGGATCCCTGAACTGCTGCAGAGATTCTGCCGGCTCCTGGGCTGAACCTGAGAGAATGGAGGCTGCCAGGAAAACCATGTGCTCTGAGTCCTCTTACTGAGAAATCATAGCACTTTGATAAGTACATGGGTCGAATAATAAACCTATGTATAAATGCCTACTGCTACTTTTCACTACATATCTGGCATTGAGAATCCTAGATACGAAAATAATCATTCACAGTGTCATCAAAATCAATTTGTGAGACTTTCAGAAAATGCATAGATATGTATCTATAAACATATCTAGTTGGTTTGGTAAGTATTGTTTTCTCATAATACTGAACTACACTTAGTGGAGGCAAGAAGAATGTTAGTAAATAAATAATACAATAGCCAGCACTTAGCATCAGCTTCATAGCACTGTGCTAGGTACAGTGCTGTGCTTGCTATACTAAACCATGTTTGGTACAAATATCAACAACAATCCTGCCTGGTAAGTATTATTTCCACAATTCACAGATGGAGAAATTAAGATCAGAAAGGTTAAATGACTTGTTGAAGATCATGTTTCTAGTAAATGAGTCAAGGCTTGAACTTGGGACTATAGGCAGGTTTGCTTACCTGAAATGAAGGAGAAATATATATTTTTTGACAGCTCCTAGCAGTCTGTGATCTCTTTCATTAAAAGCACACTCTAATGTCACTTCATGCAGACACGTATTTTATTCCAAATCAGTCCAACTATTTATACCGACTTTGGACATTGGCTGCTAAAAGCCAATCGCTGCTGGGCTGTCTGTGGCTGCAGACACTCACGCACCAGGCTGAGCCTCAGTGGTAATATCCCCAAACAGCTCTGGGTGCCAGCACTTATTTTTCACTCCCTATAATGCCTGCTGTAAAGCCTTCAAGAACAAAGACTCAACATTCATCACCGCCAAAGCAGTTGGATGCTTTACTACTGAAGAAAATTAATTGCTCCTACAACTGCATAACTTTAAGATGTTAATATGAAGCCATTTGTCAGTATTCTTCTAAGTGACTGTGAAAACCATGCAGCCATTTTCATTTACATGCCCATGCTGGTGGGCAACCAGAGGACTGGTCTGTCTTTCCCAGAAAATCAAATCTAACTCTGGGGATGTGGATGCTTTGTTCTTACCTTTTCTTGTGAGTGGCCTTGCATGGTTATTTTCCTTTTTTAACCAGTTATAAATTACCTTTTGTAATCTCGCCTAAGCCAGTGTACGGACGGAGGGGAATAGAAAAGAATAAACAAATCTGCAGTAAATGTGGGCTTTGGGAAGGATGATAAAACCAGACTAATTTGAATGAATGTGATAAATGAATGTAGAGTTTTTGAACTATCAGTTAATTCTACAAATCATCAGTTTTAGTAGGAGAGGCTATTTTTGAAAACAATTCATTTTCATGGTTTTTACGTAAAATAAAGATAACAAAGGATTAATGAAAGCATTCTTCAAGTGCAAACTTTCATAGGTAAGAGCTCTCAGTACACACCAGGTTAGAGACAAAATGCTTATTTTATAGAGACTCTATAGGGTGCATGCAGAAAACAACTTCATTTTTTCTCCCCACCGTCCCTTTAAACCTGATTTGTGCATTTTGCTTCACTACCCCTTGGATGAATCTTAGGCAGGCACTATAACATTTGCAGTCCTCTGAGACAATTACAAAAGCGCTGGTCCTTTTTAGTCCCCCAAGCAGTCTCCAACTGGTCATGAAAATGTCCGGACCTCTATATAATTCTCAGCCCTCCCAACTTCATTTAAAGTTCTAGTTTCTTTCCTTCTCCAGATGGGTGCTGCTGCAGAGCCCATAGTGGCGGAGGGCATGTGGTCATCTCTGTGTTCTTGTCTTGCACTTTGGTTTTTCCCTCCTGCTCCTCACCTACCTCCCCCAAGTTCACCAGAAATGGTTTCTGACCTGTTGAGAATTTGTGCTCTCTCGACTTGGTGGATTTTCAAAGCCAACTCTTCTTCTTGTGTGATGACTCTTTCCCTTATGGGTTCTAAGGAGCTGGACTCCACTGTAAACATCTTTATACCGGTGCCCATGATCCCACTGAGCAGGAAACACTCTTGTGTGGGTTCCTTTAAAAATTTGCCTCGGGTCAGCCCGTTCCTGTGTGACCCCATCAAATCATGGAAACCCTCATGCTTTCTTTGCACCATCATCAGTTGAGGTGCAGTTTACTTTCAGTGCAGCTCTGGTTTTGCTTTCAGGCCATTCAAGCTACCCTCTTGCCTGCAGATTTCTTTTAGGCACGTCCCTGCTCAGAGTCTCCATTCCCTACCAACTGAAAGAGATTCTGAGTTTACACTCTCCAATAGACCCCTCGAAGTTCCTCTTTTTAAGTTTGAGGATGCTCCAATGGAAGGGAAAGGAAATGCTAACTAAATACCAATTAGGTACTCTGAAGAAATGCTTTTTTCTAGCTTCTTCAACCTCAACCCTTTTATACCCTTGAGGTGGGTGTTAAGCAATGCTCATTTTTTTTTACTACCTCCTTTGCAAGTCCTCTTAGGCGGTCTAGCCCTTACTTTGGAATGTGGGAGAATGCGCTACTATTGTTTTGTCCTCAGCATTTCAATCAAAATGAAGGCAGAAAGAATACCATATTAATATCCTATTGAAGTAGTAAAAATAAGAATTCCCCTCTAAGAAAAATGGGACCAGTCCATCATAAAAAGCCATTTAAAGAGGACTGTGACAACTGGAGTAGGATTACTATGGAAAGTCTTTTTGGAGAGTTAATGAGAACTTTTTCCAGGATGCTCATCAACTATTTATGCTTATTAACCATTTTTTGTCTCCCTTCTATCATAGCGCATAGCAATGGGATCTTTGCCATGAAAATTCCTCTGGATTTTGAGAAGCAAACTCACCTAGGTGCTAATGAATGATAACATATAAATCAACTCCAAGTTTCTCTGTCTACAGGTTTCATATGTTTGCTGCATTAGCAGATACAAACAAGAGGAGTTTGGAAGAATGCTATAAAAGCTCCTTTCCCAAGAATGTCAACTGCCTTCCTGAAATTCTCATTTACTTTCTTTACTCCTCAAACACCTTATTAGTTCACGAAATAACTGGACCAAAGATGTGTTAGATATGTTACTGGGATGGTAGCACATTAGCTAATTAATTTATTAGTGTCTATTCATCAAACATTCTGAGTCCTTATTAAGTACGAGGCACTATAATAATTACTATGGGGGCAATAAAGAAGACATGGTTCCTATTTATAAGGATCTTACCATTTGGGTAGACAGCAATCAACATAAATGACCTCAATAAATTGGAAAATGTGATAAATGCCACAAGAGAGAATTTAGAGGAAAGAACAGTGCTTTTGGCTGAAGGCATCAGATAGTTATTTAAAGAAATGACTTTCTATGAGCTATATGGTAGCACCTGGGGGCCATTCCCAATGTGGTTAGTCCAGGACAAATGTTGAGTAAGTCAGGCAGTCCAGTCCTACATGCTGTTGTGAGTTCATTGTCAAACTGAATTTTCTGAGGTCCAGAGTGAGAGTCACGCTGGGGAGTGTGGGCAGAGCTGGTGAGCAGCTGGCAGCTACCTTGCCCGCCCATCTGAAAACAATACAAGAATAACAGAATATCTTAGAGAAATGTGCATTTCTCTTCCTCCTACAAAGGTAGACAGCACTTTTGTAGAGGAATAAAAACACCTCTAGTTGCAGTCATCTGAAAAGCCGCAGTAATAGTCAACCGCAATTCCTAAACTGAGTACTGCTGGAATTCTGAGATGAAAATGGTTTATTTATTTATTTAAAATCTAGATCCACTGATATGCCTTCTAAGATGTTTCCCTGGCTTGAAAAGACCACAGAACAAAACTAAATTGAGAGAAAATTACCAAAAAATAGAGAATATTCTGTCAGACGTTTTTTGAGATGCCCACTCAATTTTGGCCAATAAAAGTAAGTTACGGTAAATAACTTTTACAGGCAGAAATCAGTTTGTTCCTAAACTGACTTTAAAAATGTTAAATTTAGGAAAACAATTGTTTGAAGGGGTGCCAAACTATTCCTTTGCACAGGACAACCTGTCAGGGATCCTATCTCCAAATGCCACAGTGACTGGCTCTCCCCTGTGACTCAGTTGTCACGATCTGGTGGTGATCACGGCCCACCCACTCTTGACACCAATCCATCTCTGCTCTCCTTCCCTCCCCGGGGCCATGTTACAGAGGAGGAAACAGGTTCAAAGAAGTTAAGGACTTTTTTTAGATTCACCAACTAGTGCATAGCAGACTTGAGACTGGAACTTTGGTCTTTTGGTTCCTTTCCACTATTCTTCCTCTCCCCTTCTCTCTGTCTATATCTATAAGAGGAATCCCATTTATGTTCTAAGTTTCATGTATCATTTTTGGTTATTTTCCTCTCCCAGCCCTGAGTTTTCTCATTTCTTGTTTGTTGATGGACCTGTGGTAAGTCCTCAGTGGCCTCTGCCACATATTTGTGGTTCTCCCCTAGGGGATATGCCCTCCCTGTGGAGTTTGGTGTGACCATGCCACTTGCTTTGGGCAGTAAAATGTAAACAGAAGACTCTCATGTCCCTCTGGCTTTAAGAGTCAGAATGCAAATTGCTACTTTCCCTTTTCCCTTTGCCAGGGCTACCTGCTAAGTGCCAGGTAGAGGCTGCTCTGATCCTGGTTCCAGCGATTGGAAGGCAGAGTGGTGGGTGGGGGTGGACAAGGGAGGGGGGAGCAGACCTTTCAGCTGAGCCGTGACGGCCATGCAGCACGAGAGGAATCCACCTCTGTTTTTTAAATTCAACTATAACCTGGAGTTGTTACTGCAGCATAATTACGCTACCTTGACCTACAGAAATGTTTTCTTGCCCAAAATAATGTGTAAGCTTTCTGGCTACCAAAACCACACAGAACCAAGGTCTCTGGACTGCAGATAGTGCACATTTGAAAAGACAGCAATTGCACCTGTTCTTCCCGTGATGGGAAGAGGGGACTCTTCTTCACCTGCTGCCTCTCCTGCAGACACCTTCCCGAGGAAGCATGCTTGTATTCCAACCAGTGGGACCTTCTTATCATTGAACATCACAGACCCCCAACTCAAGCCAAATGTGGCAAGTGCTGGTGGTATGAGATATTAATCTTTTTTTTTTTTTTTAAGCTTATTTTCCATCCTAACACTGACTTTTAGGCAGTTACATTTTCTCTTTCATTTTTGCACCATTTCAACTTTGCACCAATCGGGTCAACAAAATAATAGCAACTGGCTCCTTGTACACCACACATTCTTCTTTGCAAAATGTTTGCAGGGAGAATGAGCTGTCACAGTATTTTAATACGTGAACTGTGTGGTGAATTACGAAGAAGCAGATGATACTTAACACATCTTGCTCATATGCTTCACATTTTTTAGGCCTGAGTTGCAGTACGTCTTATAAAAATTGTATCTGATGCCTGCTGAAAACATTATTTATGCAAGGGTAGCCGCTGTATTTCTCTTACATGAGTATTTTTCAAGTGATTTGCACTTGATTTTTATTTAACTTCATTGCCTCTTACTGTGGCAGTGAGACAGAGGTTTCTAGTATGATTCTGTTGGCAATGGTGTCTGTTAACCCTGGAAATTAACCCTTGGGGAAGAGAGGTGGGCCATGAGTGAAGGCAGGCACACAGGAGAGGACTTCCTGCACTCATGGGTTTCGGTTCTGTATTTAGAATCATGCATGATTCACCAGGATAAGCATCCTTGTTTCAGAGACAGGAGGTCTCTGTTTCATAGCTGTGACATTTGCACTTGCCAGCCTCTTCCTTCAGACAGCACGGTAAGGGGAAGGAAGGACTTGGACTCCTTCTTAGGAGGAGTAAATAAACGAAGGTCTTAATGGCTTTTAACTTGACCTACAGTGTGTGTGTGGATGAGGACCTATAAAAATCAAACTAAATACCTGCCTGTGATGAATTCCCTCTTCTACAGTGAAGGAAATGGAGCAGGTCCCCTAATCTCTTTTGTGGGGAGAAAGCTACTTTAAAGACGACAGAAAATGATGAAAATTATTTACTTTTTGTGATAGAAATTACAGAAAGATGGAGAAATGGAATAAATTTCACCCATTATCATTACAGTGCTAAGCCTATAATTTCAAAGTCCTCCTTGGGAACTGTGCTATACTGCACAGCCAGGCAATCGATTTCTTGCCTCCCCCGCCTAAAAAAACAAGCTTCAAAAATATTTCTCAAGTTTAACAATGTTGATGTTTACTCCCAATTTGAGAAAAGACGTTTTTCTTCAGAGAAACTCCCCTCAGGTTTGGAATATTTGTTTATCATATTTGGGAATGGGAGGGGGAGACAGGGGCAGTGCAAAGAGTGGTTGTCAGTACAGCAGTGGGTGGGTGGGGAGACTAGAGAAAATATGTAATTATCAAGGTAAATCAGAACTTGTAGGTGGTTTGTATCGTTCTACCTATATTAGATGCATATAAAATAAAGAAAATGTGAGGGGGAGGAAGAGAACCTTAGAAAAATATAAAGGGATAAAAGAAAAAATAACTATCTCTCAGTAATAGGTAATTATTGTTAAAAATACACCGATAAATACTGTGCATTTTCCAATAGCAATTTCTCTATGTGGGTTGCATATATAGATGTATTTGTCCTCTTCTTTTAAAAAAGTTGTGTGTGCATACTCTTTTGTAAGTTTGCGTTTTCATTTAGCAATATATTGTGAACATTTTCCCACATCAATAAAATTCCTCCTCCTTTTACGGTATGCTTAGGCGATGAATCACGTTGAGCTGAACATCCATTTACACAATTCTCTGTGCACATCTGTGCACATCTCTGATTAAATGCTTAGGATAGATTCTTAGAAGAAATTTTTCTTGGTCAAAGAATATCCACCTTTTAAAAGAATGCCTGATGCATTTTGCCACACTCTCCTTCTGAAAATTTGCCCAACTTTATTCTCCTACCAGCAGTGTAAACAAGAGTGCCCAGTTTTCCCATATTTTTGGCAACAGGGACATAAAGATTCGTGTTAATCCTTGGGGTTGCCTTTTACACTAGGCGTTCAGATTAATTTGATTGATGGGAGAAAAGTTACAGATGGTGACAGAAATGGATCTCAATATTGCAACCCCAGAAGAAAAGCAGAAAAATTCCCAGGAGTTTGTAAAAGGCGAAGAAGATTTACCTGTTACGCAGACCAAAGTTGAAGGAAGGAAAGAAGAAGGAAAGGGCAAGTCTTCTTGTTCCTGCAACTGCCCACACCCAAGAGCCTACGGGCGCCCTCTAGAGGCTACAGTTTCACAGACACTTCAATTTTACTCATTTTGATCACAAAAGCATTGCACAGAATGCTTTTAAACTACAGAATTTCACTTAAACATTTATCGAGGATCTAGTAATGTGTTTGCCATTATGTGAGGTGCTTGGGAATACAAAAATATTTAAGTCATGGGCTCTGCCCTCAAGGAGCCAATAATCTAGAAACACCTTCTGTATTTTGCAGCGTTTCATTTCAAGGGAACTGTAGTCTCAGTAAAACGTAGATTACCAGTGGTGGCAAGGAGAGGTGGCAGGAGCGTAGGCTTCTCTGTTGAGTTTGTCATTGAAAGAAAGGCAAGTAATAGGAGGGAAGTCAGAGCGTAGCAGGGTGGTGAGAAGCTTTGCTCTTTTGCTTAGAGTGTGTGCACAGGTGTGTGGGGGTGGGGAGAGGGTGGGGCAAGACAAGCTTTATTATTTTTTAAAGATCCCTTATTATACCCGGCACATGGTAAGATTCTCAATAAACATTCATTGAATAAATGTGGTAATCACAAACCATACACGGCCACTCATTTTTTATCTATTAGATTGCATTACTGATATATTTCATACATTACTCATACTGTCTAGCATATCTCTTTAGATTTTCTATAAATTCAGGTTTTCTACTAATTCAGATGGTCCCTCTAGTTATTTTAAATGAGGAAAAATTTGTTAGAAGTACAGTGTTGAATTCAGCTATATTCAGAAATCCTCTTTCAAACAGGAACTCACAATATCAAGCTGATAAGGCAAACTTTTGGGAATAACTAAATACTTCCATGATGATAACAGAAAAGGGAAAAGACCCAGGAGTCAAAAGACAATTAATTCCCTCCTTAAAGACTCCTTCCCTTGTCTCTATTTGCAAACTCTCGTACCTAAAAGTCTAGTTTCAGATCTCTGGCCTGGCCTCTTCCCGAGCTGCAGGCTCACCTTGCAACGTGCCGGCCCCTGGATGTCGCCGAGGCACAGCTCATGCCACATGCCCCAAGCCGAGCTCCCCAGCTTCTTCCATGACTGGTGCCACCTGGATCACAAACCAGGAGCTGACTCAAACCCGTGGCTCTTTCTCCTCTCTTAACTCACATTCTGATAATCACCACATTCTGCTGATTTTATTTCCAAAATATGTTGTCCCTCCTCTATTCCTGCTGCCACAACCCGAGCTCAGGCCCTGAATCCTGCCTTGACAATCGCAACCTCCTCCTCACGAATCTCCTGGTTCCTTTCTAGCTCCCTTGCAATGCCATCCTTCCACCAGCGAGATCTGTCACTTAGCCGGTTTCTCACTAGGCTGAACCTGGCTGGCCAATGTGGAAGTTTTATGCATGACAAGATTTAAATTTTAGGTTTTTATACTCAGGGATACGTAGTTAAATTAGTTCTCAGAATGGAGTACTGATTAAAGGCGGGATATGAAAAGAACATTGACACCAAACAAGTTTGTAAGTTAGGGATAATAACAACTTAGCAAATTTACCTTCATCTAATCACAATTCTTATATAGCACAGCGAAGTGCCTCTCATACATCAAAAACAATGTTCAAAACAGAAAATTTAGTGAATACATCCAAGTCGGCTTTTAATTTATTAAGAATTAAGACTGCTCACATCTCCAATATGCTTATTTGAAGTGGCCTGAAACTTTTAATTTTATCTTGTAGTTTATACATAAAACACAATTATAAAAATAAATCATTTTTAATTGGGAAGGAATTTTAAACATCCAGTTATTAAAGCAGCTTCTATTATTGGTGCCATGACACCTGGTTAAATTTCAGTTTACATGTTAATATGCATTTGATTCCAAAACTAAACAGAATATATTATTTTTGAGTTTACTTTTCACCTGCTTTTTCTTACATAATTAATTTAAAGTAAATTAAAAAGTATGCATCACACATAAAATGGGACAAATTCAATATTTGGCTTTATATATTTTGAATGCTTTAAAGATTATATTGAAATGAATTTTATAATTTTAATAGCATACTAACGTGAAATAAAACCCCTTTTTACTTAAGAAAAATTTTTTTTTCATATATCATACACAAGTGAACTGATTTTTCAAAAACCTATGGGACTTCACAGGATTATGCATTAAGGAGAAAAAGGTTTGGAAGACTGATAAAGATAGAATAAAATTGGGAAATGGTGAACTGTGAGATGAATTTCAAGATATTCAGTTTAGGTCTTCTATGATCTGACTTATGCCTGAGCCTCCGGCCTCATCTGCTACGGGCCCACCACACTAATTGTAGCAAACCACTTGCAGTTAGGTCCATGCCCCCCTGCATAAGTTTGTATTTCTGTGTCTCCGGCGGTTTCCTTTGCCTAGAACTCCACTCCTTCCCCTTGCCTCAGGCTGATCCAACTAACGCTTAGAGACTCGGCTCAGCCAAGCTGCCAAGCGCCGCCCCCTCACCCGGGCCTCTCCACCTGTGCGTGGCGCTTACAGGTGGGTTTGCTGCATAGACCCCCGGCGTGGAGCTTACGCATATGCCTACATCTCCAGGTACAGGTAGGCTCCTTAGCCCCACTTGGCACCTCGTAGGGGCCCAGCAAGCATCTGTTGTGGAGTGAAATCAGCTGAGTTGAGCTGAAGGCCTACTGCTGAGATGCCCGGAGTCCTCCTCTTATATGCTGAGGCCCAGATGACAACAGGCACAGGGAGCTTCTACGAAGAGCACTCATTTTTCAGACAGCAGGGAAGTTTCTGTGGCCGTATTTCAAATGATCTTCCTGACAATGTCCAAGAAGTCCAGCCTAAGTATATTTGATAGTGAGGACTGCTATTAAGCTATAAGACTCCTGAAGTCTAGGGGGAAGGAAGCTTAGAAAAATCTTTTGTTGAAAAAAGACAAGCACTGTAGCTTTCTAAAGTTATGACATTTTGCCTTTGGATGATTCCCTGGCATGTACTATGGCCGAGGGTCAGAAGGGGAGTAAAGAAAAGAAGACAGTACAATACTCTCTATTATATGCATCACATGGTGTCTTTTGGTTCAGTAGACAAAACAGCTTTAAAGTTCAAGGCTAATTCAAATTGGATTTTAGAAACACAAAGTCTTAAAACATTTGTACCAAACTAAGGGATTACACTCTTATCTTATCCTCAGAAAAGCTTTTGAAGAAGTGGGGAAAAAAAGGTAGCTCAAATTTTAAATTGGGTCCTCAAAACTTGCTTGTCTGCAGCTCTATCCTCTGGCTGGCTGTCTATTATCAAAAGGTAAAATGTCTTAGACTATTGAAAAAAGGATTTGCATAAATTGCTTTCACCTGCTTCTTATATGAGGTTAATGAAACTGGAACAAAAAGGAATGAATTCCCAAGCCCAGACCAGAACCTCAAAGCCCCCCAGAACAAACTTTTATGAGCCCCATTGAACTCGAGCTTGGAAAACTCTTTCACAGATCCTGGGATGGTAACACTTAATCACTACTCTTCTCTTAGAAATTTCCCAAGGAGATGGAGAAAATGCAGTCTGGCAAAATGCTAGGCTCCCATCCTGTGGAGAAGGGAGTTAAGAGCATGATAATGATTAACTCCTCAGACAAAGGTGGCCACACAAAGGTTGTAGCTAGAAAGCAAACAATGGAATTCTGAGTTATTACGCAGCCTTTTGAATCCAGGTAATAACATTGGAAAATGAAAATGAGCAGTGAGGAAAATACAAAAGATGAAAATGGCAATAATTATTTTGATGTAATAATCTTTTTGGACAGATGCTTCATTAAATAAAATACGTAATATTTTATTTTATCCATCTGCCCATTTTGAATTTTTCATATATTTAAAACAAAGGAGGAATTTAAAATACTGATCAACTCAGTCTAGATTTATTTTATGAGGCAGATTGGAGCTCTGTGCACTACTTTCTAAGTAGTAGAAGTGGCTGGACTTGCCACATCAGTCTGAGGAAGTTGGCAGCCTGCCAAGCCCCCCTACCCTGGCTCCTACCAGAGTAGGTCCGCATTTATCTGTCTCATGTATTGGAATTCCTCGAAAGACTTTTCTGTGAAGAAAGGTTTCTCTTGCTTAAACTTGTGTGAAGACCACCACTGGGTTACACCTTGGACTCCAGAGAATTTTCAAGCAGCAGGGACCTTTAAACCTGTATAACCTGTTCAAGGCTGGGCACTCTGCTAGTCCAGAGGATATGCTGACAAGTAAAACAGAATTGGTTCCTGTATGCATGGAGCTTTCAGCCTAACATACTGTTTTCCACAGCAGCCGCCCCATTTACATTCCCACCAGCAATGGATGAGGGTTCCAATTTCTCCACATCCATGCCAACACTTATTATTTTCTGTTTTTTTAAAACAGCCACCCCAGTAGGTGTGAAGTGCTATCTCATAGTGATCACTTTACATTTGAAATGCATCTAGTTTAGGGTTCATATTATAAACTAAACCAAAAAAATTTCTATGAATTTTTTTTGACACTTGGTGAATGTCCTTTCCTCTTCTTGGAAAATGGGGATGATGGTACCTTAACCAGGAAGACATTGTAGAGCACCTTACAAGCACCAGGCACACTAGAAGGGCTCACTAAGTAGCAGCTCCTGAGACCCTTTCCTGTAGTTCATGGAACTACACTACTGCTTTTTCTTGCTATGGAACAAAATTGAGAGAAAGGTCATGGCATTTTTCTTTCTACCAACTGGGATTTCATTACTGAGGTTTTAAAAATACTTTGACTTCTCTTAAAATGATAATAGATCACTTTAGGATCAAGGATATGACTATGTGGGATTACAGATAATACAATTAGTAGATAATTATTAATTTTATAAAAGGATCCATAGGGGTTCTTTAAAATAGTGTGCCCCTCCTGATTGCATCTCTTTTCCAGTCCACCTGGATCCCATAGTTGTCCATCTGAATTATTACTCTGCAATTGAACCTTCAACTACCTGGCTCCCTGGTCCTTAGATTGTACCCCACTCTTGTAAAGCCCAACTTGGATACATTCTGGAAAATTGCAAAACTGAGGCCATAAATGCATTCTTTTTAATCTCCTCCTGGCTCTCATTTGCTACTTGGCAAATCCTTTTTCTTACTCTTGATTATCTCTTTCTCTCATTCCTCTCAGTGACGGGTCCAAAATTTTGCTACTTTTCCCAAACTCCCTATATAACTCTAGTCTCCCACCTTTGTAGCAGGCGATTTCACATCCTGCCCTCATGAGAAAATGCAGGTCACCAAACATGCACATCATTTCTTCCCTGAGTAAGGCAGGGAAGGAATTCTGCTTTTGATCAAAGTGAATCGTCTCACTTCTGCATTGCAACGACCCTATCATGCCCACCCCCTCCACCTGCATCAGTCTCCCTGATATTTCTTTTCTAACTTACATCCCTTCTTTCTTTATTTCTGTGCATTTGCTCCACTGGCTCCTTCCTCCCAATGTACAAACACATTGAGTTATGTAACAAACAAAATAAAAAAAAAAAGAAACAAGAACACTAAGTAATCCTATTTAAATCCTTCGTTATCCTGAAATTTGCTATCAAAAAAGCAGAAGACCTTAGGTTGTAAAAAAAAATTTACAGCAGTCATATAGAGTGTCTGTACAATTTTCTCTCATTGGGAATATACCCAGAATTTCGTTTGTCACTTAATGCCTAGTAAATTTGTTGAGAACATTCCATTTTGGAAAGGATCCATATCCTCTGTTGGGCAAAAATTTATGCATGTCTAATAGGTCAAGCTTGTTAATTGAGTGTGTATTCAAATACACCTTTGTCCTTACTGATATTTTGTCTACCTGATGTATCAATTTCTGAGAAAATTATGGCCTAAAGTCTCCTACTATAACTGTGAATTATCTATTTCTTACATTCCTATGAATTTTTGCTGTATATTATTTAAGCTCTATTTTAGATGCCCGAAGGGCCGAGACTGTCTATCTCCTATCACAAAGATAAAATATGCCTCTGTCCTAGCTAACCAGCTCTGCCTTGAAATGCATTTCCTTTCTTTCTTTAGTTAACGTTGGAAAAACATTTTTCATCCCTTTATTTATAATGTTTTTGTTTTAGGTATTATACTTATAATTTATTTTTGGTCATTTGCTGTTCTTTACTCTCCTTTCCCATCTTCCTCACTCTCAATAAGACAATAAGTCCCACTTTGCTTCCATCTGACCCTTAGTTTACATCCTTCCTGCTGTTACATCACCTTCTCTCTCTTGGATTAATACAACAACTCCCTAACTTCCCTTCCTGTCTCCATAATTCTCCATTTCAAGCCATTTCCCAAGTCCTTCTCCCACCCCCACCCCCAAGATGCAAGTCTGTTCATGTTACTTCTTGACTTAAAACCTCTCAGTGGACATGTGTAGACTCTTTGACGTGGCCTGCATGCAAAGCCTCCCATGAGTTCCTCTTGATACTTTTCTAGTTGAGTTTATTGCCATGTTGTCTCACTTGGCCCCCACCTCAAACTTTATATTCTATTTACATAAAACTCCATGCGGCTCCCAGTTCCCTTAGGAAACCGTGCTAATGTATGATTTACCATTGCATTTTATATGCCCCTTTCCTAGAGAGTTCTTGCCAACCCTGTCCAATTGTCATACTCCTTCTTAACATGCTAGACCCTGCAGATGTCTTAACTCCTTTGTGAAGTCAGCTCTGACCTCCCAGGGAAGTTAATTACTCCCTCCTTCCCACCATTTCTGTACCTTGAACATAGCTCATAGCTCTATTTTTATCACACTGAATTGTATTACAGCTGTTTGTTTGCAGTGTGTGTTGTGCAGCTACTAGAACAGCAACTGGCACATAATAGATGCTTAATAAAAATTTATTGAACGAATGTATAAATTAATGAGCTATCCTTGAAGACAGAGACCATATTTTACACATCTTTGTGTCTCAGGCACCTGGCAAGGAACCAATATATAGTTAATGCTCTATAAATGTTTGTTCAATAAAAGCACAATTCTGTATTAAAAAAACAGATTTACACGCAACTTTCAGTAATAGGTGTCCTTTAATAAGAGTGTTATATTTTATAGTTTATTTTAGCTCGTTGAGTTTGCAGTAGATATAAAGGGGAAGGCAAAGAAACAATCTCAACATGTTCCAGCCCCAGAGATGTACACACATTTTAACAACATTCCAGTGACTAAACAGTGATTCAGCCAAGACTCCCTGAATAAATACTTTTCTATTCTTAACTCGGCTCCCATCTTGCTAGTGTTACAAGGTTATACTTACATCTGGAATAAAGCCATTTTCACTTGACTTTGAAACGACAACATGAAACTGTTATCGTAATTGTTGTGATAACCTAGGACCATAAGGGACATTAGAGATTGCCCAATCAACCCCACCCATATTAAGGATGAAGAATCTAGGACCACGAGGTCAGCCAGCTAGAGGCAAATCCCAAACTAGAACATGGGCTTCTTGGCTTCTGTTCCAGTACTCACCCATACACCAACCTTTCATGACATTGATGCTTGCACTAGAGTCAGTCACACTGCTATTTAGGAAACTTGCACATCTGAGATAATTAAATAGCAAGCCACTTATTGCCACCATGAAAGGGTCATCTCCAAATAAACTATAATTATGATACCAACCCTGCAGTGTGAAATTGCATGAGTTGCATTTAGTATCTCAAGTGTGTCTAACTTAGTGGACCTTGAACAGAGCTGCAGTCATAGCAAAGGCCCTGTAGGAAATGCCAGCCCTGCCTCTAACAACTGTTAACGAGAGTCGTGTGCATGCATTACTTTGAAAATGGCTTTAGTAGACATATTCCTAACTTTCAACCAAAGTAAAAATAATCTATTCCTGATTATTGCTCTTTGCAGCTCAGACATTTGAAGCTCAGGCACCGTGATCCCCCTCACAGCTAGTTTAGCCACTTTGAGCAACAGACTGGTCAAGCAACCCTTTAAGTTGGTCTGGAAAAATCAGTCAAAGTTTTGTCATTGGGCTGAATCGATGAGTCAATTTGGTGAAACCAATCACCTTGATTGTGACTGTGGACACAGTTTGCTGCTTGGCACAATCACCTCTGATTGTGTTGTGTCTGTCAAGAGTCCCCAAATCATTAGAGAATGGCTTAGAGGAAATTTGATTTTCCTCAGCTATCTGCATCTTATCTGGACTCACACTCAATTGAACGCAGTAGCCTAAGGAATATAAAGTGCATGTGAGTTGGTTTTGAAAATAAGGTTTAGAATCTGCCCCTTGGAAATGATTAGATTGTTCAAAACAAAGTGAATTTTTTAAAGAGAAGTAACTGGGGCTAAAATAAATGGAAGTCTATTTAAAAAAATTTTTTTTTTAAAAAGCATATGAAGGGATCAAATGACATCAAAACACTTTAAATTATAGAGAATTACTTGACTTCTAGGATGGGCTGGATTCTAAACTCCTTTAGGGCAAGTTCCATGCATTTTATTGTGTCAATCATAGTATCTTTTATATGGAAGATGAACAGCGAATATTGGGAACACATGAATGCCTTTGTTCATTTGTTCATTCAACAAGCAACTACTGAATGCCTTCTTAATAAGTGAGTGGATTATATTGACTTTGGAGTGATATTTTGATCTAAAACAATATTAATAATTATCAATGTACCTGTCAAGTTTTCTCAATGAGAAAAACGTTCTGAGTTTATCCTGGTCACTTGCAGAGCAGGAGGTGAGATTGCTGATTCTCCAGATTGTGAATTGCCAGATGGGCCTCAAAAAGGAGGCCCATTTGGTGGACCCAGTTCCCAAATACCTATTCTTGAATTCTATGCTGTGGGAGTGGTAGACTGTGGGAAACAAGAATATGTCCTTATCTTGCCTGGACAGTCCCGTTGCCCACTGTCCCAGTGTCATTATCAATAGTACCTCTTACACTGTTAAAAGTATCTCTGATCAGATGATAAATTAACTGGTCATGCTAATTATGGAGTACCTCTCCTTGTCTAAATTCTACACCTTCTTTTTTTCCTTCCCATCAATCAAATGAAGGGGGTGCATAGCTAGAAGTCCTGAGAATTCGAGGCTGCAAAAGGGGCAGGATTTAGGATTTAATTCCAGTCTTACTGATTTAGAGGATGCAAAGTAGAAGACATTTTGGGAATGTAAGCAGTGTCTGTCTTCGAGTGGAAGAAGACAGGGCATCTTTCTTTTGACCATTAGAGCCATAATTTAAAATGCCTTATATTTTCCTGTTTTTATATACAGTGTGTGATTCAACTATATCTTATGTGCAGTTCCCTCCATTTTGAGAGAAAAAATAAAAGGATATAATTCTACCAGTGTCAGTCTGGACACATATTGGTTTTGGAACCAAGGGGTAACAGTTTCCCTCTACAAATGAAAACTCCTCTCTACCTTGGTGAGATGGGGAACTGACATTTTTAAAGGGTAGAATAAATTTGCTCCTGCTTCAGCTGCCCTTTGCAGAGGCTTCATGGGAGCTCCCAGGGCAATGCATCTTCTCAATAAGAAGAAAACTTAGCAAGTAACCACACTAGGCATCTTGGATAAACATAAGTGAGCCAAGTCCCTGGTTCCAGCTGTATTTATTTCACACATTCATTAAAAAAGTTAATTTGACAAGTATTTCATGAAGCCTTAGTGCACATTTTAAAGTCTCTCACCAATTTTATCTTTGTACATTTTCCCCTTCACTTAGATGACCTTAAAGAGCTAAGAAATCTGAGTTATCCCCAGATTATGGCCAAGCGTGGATACAGCCCCCGACAGTACCTTTTTGTGTTAATTATTTGAAGACTTTGTTTATCGTACCCTAGAATTACTTCAGCATAATCTGGTATCCCTTGGACTTAGGGAAGCACATGTTTTATGAGTGAACCACACACACAGCAGAGTCTGGGGCACGTTGACTGGGCAGCCTGCATCTACAGGTGGTAACAGCTTGCTGTGCTCTGGCAGAGAACGCCACAGAAGGGACTGACCTTCCCTGGTCATCTATTAAACAAAAATACTGGGAGCAAATTACAAGGGCCCCTGACCTCCATTCTCAAGAGAGGCTGGATGTGCTCCCATTCTTATTCCACTCTCCTGATTAAAGCGTGGAAGCATTCTCATACAGAAAGGAGTTTCCTGTCCCCACCCCCCCATAATGGTGGTTAGAAGTGGCAGTAACCAGACTGTTAGCATTAGCCTTTAGGTGCATTAGGAATATCACTGTGCCCTGGCTGGGGAACTAGCCACAATTTCCAGGGTGAAATACATTGTGAGATCCACAATAGCCTACTTAAAATGTCTGGAACAGAAGTTGATTATAAATTTGAGGACACTGTGCATTAATCTACAAACACTGCCATAGACTCCAAGAGTGCGTGGTGTCTGAGGCAAGGGCGAGGCTGGCCTCCTCACCTTGGCCTGCAGTGGTCCTGCCGACCAGGTGTGCCTCGCCTGGGCCAGCAGCCTCAGGGGACACGCAGGTACTAAAAGAGCAGGTCCTGCCAAGCATTCCTTCCTCTGTCCCTGCACTTCCCACCCTCAGTCTTCATCCCTCTCCTAGGGCCCTTCTTGTGTTTCTTAGAGGAGGGACAACTGCTTAAGGGAACCTTCTGAACAGGATCCCAGTGTTCCTATAGATTGTTATTTGTTTATTTTATTTTGCCACAAAAGCTTTCACTGTAAACAATATTAAGCTCTCTTGGCGCTGTGTCTGTATATGTGTATATATATAAAACTTTTTTTATTGCATTGATTAGAATAAGTGTATTAAAGCCACCAAAACATGCATCAATAGAAATATTGTTGCATGGCAATAAGCTATTTAGTAGACAGCACTTCCATGTGCATCAAGAAGGTTGATATTTCAATATTTATTGAACTTGAATTCTAAAATATTCTAAAATAAGGAAAAGAAACATATTAGAAAGAAGAGAAACACTAGGGAAATGGAGACATGGTGACTTGGAGAAAAACATATTCTTAAACTTAATCCCTTCCTCTGGGTGTGAAACTTTTGATGAGGTTACTTCAGTTAAGGTGTGACCCAGCTGAATCAGGACTGATTTTAATCCTATTGCTGGAGAACTTTCTAAGCAGAATGAAATTCAGACACACACAGAGAAAGCCAAGGGAGCGGCCAGAAGCTGGAGGTCAACAGAGCTGAGAAGGCAGGAGGGGCTGCACTGTGCACTGCCGTGTGACAGTAGAGCCAAGGACCAAGGACTGCTGGCAGCCAGCCACAGTTCACCACTGTCTTCTGGGAGAAAGCATCGCCTTGGTGACACTTCGATTTTGGGCTTCTCCTAACCTCAAAACTGTGAGCCAATAAATTTCCATTGTTTAAGCCAACTCATAGCCCATTGCATGGTATTTGTTTTAGCAGCCAGGAAACTAAAACAGGGAATAAGAGCTGGTTTTTGGCAGGAAGTTTGTTAGCTGGACAGTAGAGCAAGGTAGATAGATTTAAGACTGGGGATTCATGGATTAATTTGGAATTTCGTTCCAGTGAAAGTTTTGAGAATCTCCTAATATCTATCTCATTTGATCTAAGCCAAAATACAACAAACAAATACAAAACAGAGCAAGGGGGTTGAAGACTGTCTATGCGTTGATTTCAAGGATGCTTCTGATAGAACTAACACTGGATTACTCATAAGCAGACCAAATTTATGCTTAGGAAACCCACATATTTAAATTATAAATGAAATAATTTGATATTTGAATTTATGCATCAAAGTAGTCATCATGAGTCATCATGGGAAAAATCTGAACTCTGTATTAATTCTAGACATGTATTTTATGGTTTAGTATATATTATTTCTAATGACATAAATGGAGAAGGGGACTATAGTCTTAAAATGTTCATAAGTCATAAGAGGGAAGCACAGGAAATGGAACACTCCTGAACTATCTGAATTTAAGATTCAATTTCGGATTAGGTTATTTTTATGGGCTCCTTGAATTTAGATAGTATCTTTATTCCAAGGGGCTTTGAGAACTTTACACAGAAGTTTTCATTTCTTTTCCCCAAATCCCTGTGAGATAGGGACACAGGTATTACTTTATAACATATTTTCAAGATGAAGAACTAAAGCACAGAGAGACGAAGTGACTCTCCCAAGGTCATACCACTAATCCATGATGTACCAAAGATTAAAGCGAACTTTCAGGGCTCTCACCTAGTCTGAAATTTCATTTCTTTAAATTGCTTAAATAACAGTAGCTCAATACAAATATAAAAACACCAACTGTAATGTTGACCGGGGCCAGCCCTAGGGAAATGTATAAAATGTGTGAAGTTTGCTTTTGCAGCCCCTCATCTCCTCCTTTTTTTTTCTTTTTTTTTCCCTTTTACCTCATGACACCTGTTTCTATAGTCTTAAAAACCTTCAGAAAAGCATCTATTATGAGTCATTTACACCTAAGAGTTGAAGTCGTTATGTTCTCTCTCCAGAGAGAATTTGCGTTTTATGCTTATTTTTTCATTATGGGAGGAAAAGTTGGTCTCCTGTAACATTTTAAAAGTACCAGCTAGAAATTGAGAGTTAGGAAAATAGCCTTTCTTGAGTTTATAGGCAGGTAAGCAAAGTAACACCTTCGCTTCAGGCTAGCCCTGTGGCTAATTAATGCAACCTCAGCTCTGGAAGTCTCAGCCCCTAGGGTGTCTTCACAAGTGCTGACTGGACAAGGATTTTACTCAATCAAATACCAAATTATTGAAGATCCTAATTTTAGTCAATGTGCAAACAAATCATCTCAACTTTTTACCATATTGTTTTTTGGGGGAATGACCAAAGACGGATGTACTTTGAGTACTGACGATACAGAACAAATGGACATGTCACAAAGTGTTAATACTGATACTGGAATTCCTCATTTACCTACCAGCCAAATATCTACAGACTAAGCCAAAGGACTATCCACTGATGGGCTTTCCAGGCAAAAGATAACATTTTTTTCTAATTGACATCTTTCTTTTTCAGAAATAAGAAACCATCAAGGTCACGGGTTGAGGGGACTTTTATGGTTGGTATAGTTGAAATTTTTGTTATTAATTTTTTTATAACTAGAATTAATTGTGCCTTTTTGCTGATTGGGCCAATGGGGCCCCCTGCTCCATGGACATTTCTATCACTTTTTTTTTAACCATGTTGGACACATACACACACATCTTGTTTTTCAAAGGTGAGCTACTTTAATTCCTTTTCCTGGACTTATGTACACTATAGTTTACACGTTTTTAAATTTAACATTTTCTCTGGGACAGCAAGTTCTTAATAATAAAGTGCCCAAAACACAAACCCATCAGGTCACGGACTGGGGACTCAGCCTCAGATATGCAATGAGAAAATCATTAAAGCAAAGTCCCTTTAGTTGTGGCATTAGAAAACCATCCTATTCTATCCATTACAAAGTATAAGATTTACATTCAGCAGTGTATTATTTTATAGTAGTATGGCCATCATCTGGTGGTAGGGTGCTAGTCATTCCCAGGACAAATGACAAAGTTGATCAAAACATCAATATCTTTCTGTTCTGTTGAGAAGGGGGCAGGGTTACAATCTAACATCACATAGGCTTCTAATAAACTCTGCATTGTGAACAACCTCTGGAGCTAATGAGAGGGTCAGAAGAATTCCACCTCTAAAGGGTCTACTCTGGCCTCCTCTTTGCAGCAAACCTTGGTGTAACATCTGTGCCACTTATTCACTGGATCCCTAAAATAGAGTTCTGATGAATTAATAAAAGATCAGTATTTCCAATTATAATTAGAGACTTCCCTTCCCCCTTTTTAAAGTTCCATCAGCATGACTAAGGGGCAAACATTCTTAGACAACGCAGTATATTAGCCTGTTCTCTCTGTATGGGAGGTTAAAACACAATCTTACTCATCAGAAGCTACTAAAAAAGAGTAATAAAGGAAACCAAGATCAAGCACATGTAATTTGTAAGTTAATGATAAATATCTATTTGTTTCTAATTCACAATCTGAGCAAGCCATTCTCTATGCCCTCCTTTTAATAGGCTTCCATATTTTCAAGCTGACTGTCCTTGAGATTTATTAAAAATAGCTTTGGTGTTAACACCTCTTACTGTGCCTTGATGTTTTCACTTTTAAAAACTACTAATCAATCAGTTATCAATCAATAATGAGTATGATCTCAATAAACCCTTAAGAAGTAAAATTAAAGGGGTATCCTACTGTCACTGGCTATTTCTGCCCAACAGCAAACACAAGGCTGAGAATTGATGAAGTAAGGCGGTTATCTAGAAATTGCCAGTGGATTTGCCCTCCACTAGTGCATGTGATTCTCACTATCCTATAAGCAGACGCTCTCCTTACTGAGCCCCACAGCTCTATCTTTTCTCCCTTTGAGTCTTTGCTAACATTGTTACCTTCATCTGGAATGTCCCTCTTCATCAAGACCACTGCAAGCATGATTTCCTCCTGAAGCCCTGGCTGTAGTGTTGACTTCCTCACCAATCTCTGGATGTTTGGTGTTTTGAGCAGGGGAGGGCAAGTACTTCATACAAAGAACCCAAGCATAGATGAACGGGTCTCCTCTCTCTGGGAAAGTCACTTTCACTGACTGCAAATGGAGTTCTGGCAGGAATGTGTCTAAGCTATGAAGGAGGAAGGAGACACCTATTCGGCTGGCCAAAACATGATCTATTTAATTCACAGGAAGAAGGGTATTGCAAGCAACTCATTTGCTTTTTATGTCTCCTGGGCTTCCATAACAGTTTCTCAGTATTGCTTTCAAAGCCCCTAGCATTCCTTATCTTGTATCACTGTTATCTGCTTATCTTTCCTCTTAGACATAGGCTCCTTGAGGGCAGGCAATAATTCATTTCTTCATTCTTCATCAGATTGCAGAAGTTCCATAATTAATGACCCAATAAATTAATGTATACAATCAGACATTGTATAGAATAATGATCTAGACAGACTCCCCTTCTGTATGGATATCTTGGGGTTGTGTTGACAAATATTTAAATTATTAAATGCATTTCCCTCCTAGACATCTTTCTCCAGGATGATGTTTGACTACACCTAAAATGCTTTTAAATAAGCTTTTGTCCATATTTGTAACTAGTCTGAGCATGTCAGTTGATGTGAACCATCAAAATGGTCAAAGTGGTTGTTCTCGCATATGTCATCCAATAACATAGTTGGCTTGGGTGTACATAGACATGGCAGCCTTGAGATGCTTTGAAAAGGGAGAAGTTAATGTAGTCAGTTGCTCAGTGGTAATTAGGGCAGAAAATACTGTTTAGATTGTGAAGTTATCCACCCACCTAGTAGTTTTAGAGCTACAGTGAGACTACGAAGTGAATTGACTTTTGCTTTTTCTTCCAGAAGTGGATTTCTAGATTTGCCAATTGATGGGGCAATCTATTAATGAGAGTGGCAGTGCAGATGTAAAACTGTGGAAACCCAGAAGGCAGTATTTTGGAGGCTTGAGGTATCCTAGAAAGTGTGTGCCCAACAAGGTTGAGAGGTCCCGAGCTCTACAGCTCACCCTGCTTCTAGGCGAAGGGAGCATAGACCCAAACCTCAGTGTGCAACCCCCACTGAAGAAATGGGTGTGTCACTGTTCTGTGTCTGAACTCCAAACTCCCCAAATGACCCGAGTGTCCTCTTGAGCTTTTGTTAGCTAGCTTTGTTAGACCAATTGTCTAGACAGACAGAATTTAAATGAGATGATGACCTTTTGGAACTTAGTTTCTTACAACTTTTACTTGCAATTTCTAAGTTTTGATAGTTAATAGAAGGAAAAGGAGTATGCTACCACTAAATTAAATATATCTTAGCAAGGCTTCATTAGTACATTGACATGAAAAACTAATCTGACCACAGCGCTCTAAGCTAAGGCTGTGATTGCATTACCTGTGGTGGAGGAAACCTTCTAACTAATTGAACCACTCAATTATCTTGAGCAACTCAGCTCATCTGGTTCCTGGTGGAAAGTTCTAGAGATACTCACAGGTCTGAAATCTCTTGAGGCTAGCAGGACGGGAAACTACACTAGGAGCCAACCATCATCTATTGTCAGATTTAAAAGAAATTGGCTATAGGCATGAATGTCAGCTGCCTTTTAAAAGCAAGGTTTGGTAATAGGATTGGACCTACTGTAAATCTTCCAAACAAAACTGAAACTGAGCCTGGAATACTGCCTGCTCACAGTTGAACTTGCCATGATTTGTATTCCAGCTGACTGTGTTGCTGTATTAATGAGATACACTTAGAAGCCTAATTGAGTATTATGCTTCCCAGCATACCAGTGGCATTGGTATGCAATATTCTGCATTATTCTTTTCTTATTTTCCACCCTTCTTACACTTAAATGAGAAAATATTTGCTGGTTGAAATAAATATTTCCTGGTTGATGAGTTAGGTTCTTAGCAAAGAATCTAGCAAGGACTCTAAAGAGCAGCTAAATTTGTCTTCCCACATCAACTAAAGTCTGAATTTGGTTTACTTTTGCCACTTTGATAGCTCAATAAGATAGCAAGTACAGCATATATTCCACTTGACTGTTTTCTGTTATACTACTCTGATAAAGCTGAGAATAGCTAATATTCAGTACTGTCTGGATCATTTTTATATTTTCTGTTTTTACATAAAGTCCTTAATTCAACAAATATTTATTGAACAGCTGCTACGTGTTAGATGATAGGAATATAACAAGTCTAGAGGAGGAGAAGAAGAATAAATAAATGAACAAAGAAATGGTAGAGGTTGTGATAAGGGCAAATGCAGAGGGTATTATGATGGAATATGTAGCAGTGGGGAGGGGAGGAGACAGCTAATTTAGAAAATTATTCCCAGGTATTGAATTAGATTTCAAAATTTTGAAATTCAAATAAATTGTAGATATAGGGACATCAACTTAAACATGGTGGAGATTGGGGACCCCATTATAGTGCATGTTTTAATAGACCAGAGCCTGCCAGTCTTACCATTCATTGAATCTATTATGTGGAAGCTATAGAAAAAAAATGGAATACACTATGGAAATAATAAATCACTTTTGTGAATATGCCCAGAATTCCATTGTAAAATTAAAAACCCAAATATAATTATTTAAAACATAAATAGAATTATAGTGTAATATAGTAGCTGCCAATATCCTCAATTTAAGATAGGAGACTGGGTCTGCTTTTGAATTTTAGAAAGTAATAAAAATCTGCTCTTTTCATATTTAAATGTGTGAAGCACTTTAGTGTTATTAGAATATACATATAAGAGGAAAGATGAGAAAATACACAGAACAACTGTCTGTCCGGGGTATACTGAATTGGGCTGAAGGTAAGCAAACGTTATTTCTGTTGTCCTTATCACACAGCTACGTCCAGGCAAAACAAATGAAAAAGTGAAACCAAATGGACTAAAATAGCTCTTATCTGCATGATTCAGGACTCTCTCCCAGTCTGTTAGAGTTTTGTTCGGCCCCTTTCCCCTAATTCCCCAGGATTACTGAGGAAATGCGTTAGTGAGGGACCATGAAGTGTTTTGCCTCTGAGAGAGCCAAGTCTTGGAGCACAGAGGCTTTGCTGACTGTTTCCTGCCTCTCGCCTCACACTTCTGCCTCCCTGCAGCCACAGCTCCCTATTGGAATCACACCTTCCTCATAGGGAATCCAAGCGCTGCTAGGAAATGCTTCTGGGTGTGCCTAAGACACTCCATCTGAAGGGCGTGAGCTAGATGCAGCTGCTCATCCACCTTTTGCAGGGAAGGGCACTGAGATTTAGAGACTGAGAGAGGACCTGAAGTGACCCAGCCCCAGCTTCTCTCTAGTGAACAAATGGAGATGTGCGGGGATGTGCCCAGTTCATCCGATTAGTAACTACAGCATGTGACTGGACCCCAGCACTCCTGGCTTCCAGTCCAGCAAACTTTCTCTTTTTCTCTCTGAGCAACCCAGGTTGTCATGGCTCAATCCATTAATCTGCCTTGGTAAGGCTATTTCTCTGGAGGCTAAAAAAATTTCTTTCTCACTAAATCTGCAACCCTCTAGAATATAAATATCTCCACTCTACACATGTAGCAAAGAGAGACCCTCATAGTGATGAGTGATAGAGAAGGGGCTCAGCTGCCCAGTTAGAGGCTGCCAGCTTCCCCGAATACTCCCTTTCTCTTCTTCCCACTTTCTTGCTCCTTATCTCCTTTGCCCTCCTTTCTCCAGAGGCATGGACAGGTTTGGGGGCAGGGGAAAGGGTTTAGATGTTCATACCAGGAGGCTAGCTGGTGGGGACCCCCTGCATTTTTTTAACTTCTATTCCCTCTGACCATGGATTTGGGTGCTCAGGAAATATTTGTGGAATAAGTTAACAGAGTAACATGCAATTCTCAAGAGAGTTTGACTCAGTACAGCATAGAAGGGCCCACACAAACAAATACAATTCCTGCTCATTTCTTGTGGTGGGGTACATCACACAAAATACAAGCAGATGCACCTGGCTTGCCTTACTATCCCCTAAAGTTTTTCCTTTTACCCAAGGAGGGACTGAGCACGGATGCACAGAGAACATCCACTATTCCTGTGGTACTCATAGCTCTTCCCGGGCCTACATTTCTCGTCAGACTTTGTGTATCAGTTTTTCACTGTCAATGCAAGTTCTCTGAGACAAGGGACCATGCCCCACTCATTTCTGCATTCAGAGAGCCTAGGAAAGTTCCTAAATCTTTGCTGAATAAATGATCTTTAAGAAAGCTGTTTATACCTGTGTAAATCAAGTCTGGGCATTACATTTGATTCCTAGTCCAGAATACATTGGAAGTTGGATCTTGTTAGGGAATCTAGCAGCTCATTCTAATTTCCCAATATGTTTAGTCATAATAAATGATTTGCTATTCATGAGGCTGGTAATGATTTCTACATTGGAGTTGGGGGATAAAAGGAAGAGGAAATGCAAATCTCTGCTATTTCTGTGAGCCCTGCCCTGGTGTGACGAAATTCCTCTTCTAATCATTGATTTTCTTTAACCTGCTGAAAATAAGCAAACAGGCAATATTTCACTACTGAAGTCCCATCCACCCCCAGCTCTTCAAAGATTCTGTATCCTTTAGCAGAGACCAGAATTTAATGCTCAGAGCTAAAAACTGTTTCTAATTAATCAGGGTCCCAGTTTTGGGGGGAAAAAGGACTGCCCTGCATGGGAAACACATAGCTGCAGTGTTGAGGAGAGGTGTCTGGGAGCTCCCTCTTCTGCAATGTTGAAACCCCAGCAGAAGTCCTTGTGGTGATGGGGCGAGCCCAATGGGAGGTCGCGTTTGTGTGATAACCCTCCGTTTCAACCTGGATGTGGGCACATGGTTTTTCTTATCCCTCTTTCTACCCAGTCTGGGCACAGCAGGAACTGTTTAGCACTCATGTGGCCCTCACGCTCAGAGGCAATGAACAAAGGGCTCTGTCCGCTCCTGTATTGCAGAATATGACCCAACTATGTAACTTCAGCTGGAAAACCACAGACATGTATGGTTGCCTGATGAGTGCCCCTTCTAGATTCTGCCCAGCTGTTTGCAGAGAGAGGGCCAAATGCTAAATTAGTTAATGGGCATTTGGTTAATCTAGTATTTGTGGGTCTAGCCCTGCCCAGGAAAGAAATGGGCTGGCCCCACCTGTGCTCTCATTGCAATGAGGTTGAAACCCAGGGCTCCGAATATATAGAACCTTGAGATCAGGGAGACATGGCACACCCATCCCTAGGGAGAGTTGTGTTTCTGCTTGAGGGCCTGAGGGGCAACTGGCTCAAATGCTCAATGGGTTGCAAAAAAAAATCTCACTTAGATAAAAGCCTAAGTTTCCTAAAAACCAGGATATAATACAGGAAAATATACTGACTTCTTAAATATAAATATATATATATATATATATATATATTGCATTTTAGCAATAGTGGGATCAACCATCAACTGGGCCTGGATATAGAAATTTTGTGAAGGCTTTAATGTTTGTGGTGGCAGAAAGGAGATATTTAATGGAATGAAGAGCAAAATAATTTGTGGTACTTCAAGGCTTCGATTCATATTGCCTTTTGTCCTGCTCGAGCTAAAGTGGGAAGTAGGCTTAGAGAAGAACCCCCTGAGGTGGGCAGGGACCCTGAAATACAGAGATGAGGGCTCACTCCATCTATGTGAGCAGAACTGAGTGAGGTATTCTTCTCCCAAGTGTGCTGCTCTGAATGCTGGTGTGGCAGAAAGTTAAGGAAGGGGACACAAGGGTTCCTTGGTCAAATAAAATTAGGAAAGGCTGAGTCAAATAAATAGGTTTTTTTTAAAACTCTCATACTTCTTAGAGCCATAAATAGACAATTCTAAAGTGCACCGTGAATCTCCTGACTTCCCTAAGGATTTCCTTTCCTGAGGTATCTGGTGGGAATGCTGCGGTAGGGAACCTGAGTGGGGACCCTTCTCTCGTACCTTCCCTTTTACCAGTCAGGAGGAGGTAGAAATCAGGTCCTCTGACAAGAGGGGAACACAAGTGTCATGCACAACTGAGGCTCCAGGGCTTCTCAGAGAATTGTGGGAGATCCCCACAGGAGGCTACGTCCATAGGGCAGGGTGGTTATAAATCTAGGTATAGGGGCAGGTGTTCTGGGGTGTTGGAGATCAGGAAACCAGCGAGGTCTGTTGGGAAGCTGGTTGGTCAGCTGAGAAGGTAAGGCCAGGGAGGGAATGGTGAGCTGGGGTGGAAGGCCAGAGGGAGTCAGTGGTCAGAGGGACATGAAGACCCCAGTCTGGCATCGGAGCCAGAGTGGCTTTCCATAGTCGGTGGAGGTTCTGTGTCCTGATAAACTGATGTCAGAGGGTCCACTATTTTGTAAGAAGGCACCAGGTATCAGGGATCAGAAAGATGCACCGGGCAGCAGCTACTATTCTCAGCTTGTCTATCAGTCTAGTTGTTCATTTCTTTGTTTATTCGTTTCTTTAATGCCCCCTGGTTAGATAAAGCTTGATATAGAGAACAAAGTATGAGTTTTGGAAGCAGCCAGATCCAAATTATTTTTATTATTTATTTGTTGTGTGACCTTGGGCAAATTATCTAATCTCAGCCTCCTCAACCATAAATTGGGATTAATAACTTCATGGGGTTGTTAAGAGCCTTTGACAGAAGTTCTTTCTCATCAAACGGTGTGTTTTGGGCTGCTTCTACATACCAGGCACTGTTAGGTGCTGAGCTCTGGGAAGAGCAGGACAAGCAGCCTGCCTTTTAGGAACACTCTTTCCTTCCTACTTGGTTGATGGTGTCATTTGAGTTAAAACAGAGGGATATAACTCAGAGCCATTTATAAGTGAAGACTTTGCCGGAGACCAGGTACCAATACCTGAACTTTAAATACTTATAAACAAAAACGGTTCACTTCAGGATTCCAAAATGCTGGTTTTCCCATTGCATTCTATGGGGACCAACTTCCTCAAAGTTGTCCCTTGTACCAAAGAAATAGGGGGAGGAAAGAGGAAAGAGGAGGAGAGAGCACCAAGTGAAGGGGTTCAGGACCCTCCACCTCCCCTTCAACTGGAGCACATTCAATCTTACCTGGCATTTACTGGGAATATGTCTCTGATTGCTCTTGAAAATAGGTTTAGGCAGATTAAAAAAAAAAAAGTTCAGAAACCATGGCTTTAAAATATCAAATATTTAAAATTTCCTGTTTTTCAGTTTCTCCTTTCCCTCCTGGTTCCATGGTGGAGTACCTAAATATTATGCCAAAAAGAAAATACTTAAATATACCAGGATGTTGAAATCCTCAGTCAGTATAGAAACAGCTGGAAGAGAAGGGTTCTCCTGTATCTCTGAGATGATTATATCAAACAGAATTCAACTTACAAAAATGTTGTTTGCATGCAACACAGGATGGAGCTCCTGTTGGCAGCTAGGTTTGCTCAGAGGAAGTATGATTTCCTCTTGGACAATGATGGGTGCTCACCATCAGGCATGGAACATTCTGGGTCACATTTTAAGCCTGCATGGAAAGGGTTACTAAACCACAGGCTCCCTAAAGAAATTACTCACCAATAAGCATCCTGCCCCACTATGGGCAAAATCATCGCAGATGCTACTGGCTTGGAGCCGCTGTGTTTCACTGATCATGAAGGTGAGAAGAGGACAAGGCATTCCAAATATCCATTAATGTGCTCAGGGGTTTTAAGCGCAGCAGCAACACTAAAGAATTGATTTCTTTCTCTGTTACAAATTACAAATGGAGACATCCTGACATGCAAAGGGAAGCCCAGGGATAGGATATATTGGGGGGATATTCAGAGTAAAGAAACAGGCTAAATTTCAGTTTGTGGAAACTAGACTAGGTGAGGATGAGGTCAGGGAGGGGGACTGGGCAAAAAGAAAAAAATCCATAGAATAAATACCCTGACTACTGCAGCATAGTTTATTTCTGAATGAAAGCCCCATGCATTTAAATTAAATGTCAGATATAATTTAGCATTAAGGCATCAAGAGGCTGATGGTGTACGTGGAAAAACTGACAGTTCTTCTGAGTGCTTAATTGCTGTATCCCCTCTAATGCCCTATAAAAAGATTTCCTTTCAGTAGGTGAGTCTTCAATCTACTTTCATGGGAGGGTCTTTATAAAGGTGAAAATCAGAAGCTGCTGCTGGAAACAGATAAGATCACTGTTTAGAAGATATCTTTCCCTTTCTTTCCTCTGAATGACTGTTTAATTGAGGCTACTCCAGGCCCGGCTGACATATGATGGAAAGCCTGACCTCACTTCAAGAACTTAATAAAGGCTGATGAAGCAGTGCATACAGAAACTGCTCTGTGTCTTTTGTTTTCAATATTAGCCCAAACAAAAAGGACCATTTCCTGGGGGATGCACAAAAATTTAATACATTTATTTTAAAGAGAAAGAGGACTGGCAAGAAGGATGAAGGAGAAAGAAAGAAAGAAAAAGAAATAGAGGAAGAAAAAGGGGAAAGGGCAAAGAGAGAGAAATGCATGCATTTCTGTTTCTTGATATGGACTGATGCTTCAACGGACCTAGGATTTTAGCAGCCAAGCAGGACTTGAAATCACACTAGAAAATCTGGCCTTCTGAGATTTCCAATCCAATTTCCTGACCAAAGAAGTTTAGATGTGTTCAAATAAACTTCAGCTTTCAGGCTACAAGCTATTGAATGCTTATCCACAAGAAACTAAGTCGCAAACCTTTAGGTTCATCCACCACAGTTTCATTAGAGGAACTTTTCAAATTTTGCTTTGCCTGCTCCTGCAGCAGTTCTTACTCAGCTTGTTTGGGTTGTTTCCAGGGGAAGAGATACCAAATCCAGCATTATGATGAAGAGAGGTTGGCTGTCATCAGTAGGGTGGGGAGACAGCGTTGGCAGGACACACAGAAGTAATGCTTCAGCAAAATGGTAACTTAGCTGAATCTGACATTCCTTTCCTTTCCTGGGAAAGGAAATGGGTACAACCCATTTTCTATCCCATCCCTCCCCGCATGCCCGAAGTTCCACAAAGGTCAAACCTAGGAATTGGGCTCCAGATGAACAGAAGTGTGTGAGAAGAGGTTCCTAAAGTCTCAGAATAAGACTTTCAGTGATCCAGCTTCTTTGCGTCCTCAGAAACTCCTGGTGAAGAACTCATCTGGTGATGATTCACTATGATTTGACACATGGTCCTTGACTTTTCCTATCATTTTTTTGCTCTAGTTTCTTGCCCTCTGCATGCTTTGAGCTCTGGTTTCTACATATACTTTCTCTTTTGTTTGTTTTCCAGCTGATATCCTCAGCCAGACTTTCAGTTTCTGCTCCTTTCAAACCTGCCTTCACACCTGATTTCAGTCCCCCAACTTATTCTAAACCTAAAATTTAGGCACAGATTCATCTTTTAATGGTTTCTGGTTTCCTTCTCTGTTTCTAGACTCTTCCACTCCTACCTAGAATTCCAGCTGTGATGCGTTTCTAAGATTTTTTAGAACGAAAGAAAAACAATCAAAGGCAGCTAGCCATTGAAATGTGAAACACAGCTATTAGGGATGGGATGGTTCTTTTTCAGAGAAGGGGTAGTGCCAAAAACAAGGAGTGGTCAGTGATGATAGGACCTGCTAACAGTGGGGGCCCCGGTCATCATTCAGAAGGCAGCGAGACTATTCAGGTCCTGTTGATAAATGGCTCAGAGCATCCATTCATTGTAGAAGTCTAAACAATCAATATAGAGCGTCCCAAATTGTTTCAGCTGTGGCAAACGGTGTTGGTAACAAAGATGGTGACAACGGATGGATTGCCAGGCCACAGCTTGATTCTCCTCTTCTGTGGAGGCACAGACTAACTGGGAAGACCTGCTGTCAGATAGGGCAAGGCTAAAAGCCAGATGTCGCCATACTGCTCCCAATCCCATACAAACTCATTTTTCGTCCTGACTTCTGCCCAGTGCATGTGGATGATATAGCTACTCCAAATCCTTTCTTTGCTCAAATCCTAACAATCCACCAATGCTGAAAACAGTATCCATGACTACTACGTGACCGATCCTATGTCCTCTACAGTAGCTCTCAGAATATTAGGCATCCTTACTGTCTTGTCACATGAATTGCAATGATAATATTCAATTATGAAAGAAATGAATTGCTCTACAATGAGCTGAGATATTAAATGGACCCCTTTGCAGATAAAAGATGCTGTAAAATTTGTGCAATATGGGTGTTCCGTGTTCTCAAAAAAAACTTAGCTCAGGAACAATGTTTTGCATAATGTCCAACTCAGGAGTATTAATGATTTATAAATGATAAATACAGTTTAATGCATATTAATTTATATTCTGCAGTATATTTTCTCCCTTTGTGCCAACAAATTTGGTGCCATTTAAAAATTCTATTATAAATATGATCAATACACCAACCATTCCTTTTCCATTAAAATCTGGGTTAAAATTTCCATGCCCATTGCCTTTGCCGACTCCCAAACCTGGAGCTCCAGGTAACCTTTGTCTATACCCTCAGTTAATTGGATAATGCTGCTCTAATTTACCCCCCTCTCTCAAAAGTTCTACATTTCTAGTCTAAAACCAGATTATCTCTCATTCACATTGTTTCTTCCTGCCACTCCAGATTTCAGCCTCAATGCTCTCTAAATCATGTTACATTTGATTGCTGAAGTCATTTTTCATGTTTGAACTTTGTAACGACATCACTGCTCACCTCCTAATTCTTCACTGGTTTCCTCTGATATTAGAGTTAAATCTACTTTGTGAAGTGACTCCACCCAGTGAGCATGCCTTAATTCAACAGACGGGACCTGAAGCATCCATTTTGGTCCTGCATTTCACTCTAGCCAAGCTGCCCCACTCTTGATTCTGAACTTGACACAGACTGACCCACATTCTTGGAAATGCTCCCTCTTCCAGTCCACCAAAACCTGCACTATCCATGAGTGGAGGTGCTGCTGAAATATCAGCAGAATTACGGGCATTGAATCGGGAATCTGGGGCCCTGCACTAAGGGCCTGGCAAATGGGTGCACACATCTGAGGAGTGAAGCCATGCTGATGAAAAATAAATGTCTGTTCTGAGCTGAGGTCCTATGAAGAACAGACCCTGGTAATTATCTTCTTCCCAAAGTAAGGCTACGAGAGGCACTGCCGAAACAGGAAGCAGTGGTCAGGTAAGTTCGAGTCATGCCGCCCACTCTCTTTCTTGAAGATTCACAATGCCCATCAGTCTATCAAAATCACTTTATCTGACAGAGCCTCCTTTTCCCGAGTAGCACTCTTCACATTCTGCTGAACTAGAGTCTCAGGGAACATTCTTTAGCAAATGTTGGTTTGGCCAAACAGGGCAATTTAAGCCACTAAGTTTTTGAGAGGAAATTTTAGGGGAGGCAGTTTGGAATGGTAGGCAGAACACAGGACTAGAAATGTGCCAGTTCCCAGCATGGTTATGACGGCACAAACTGTGACAACAGTCTTTCAGTAAGTGCCTACTATGCGCCAGGCATGGTGCTAGGTGCTATATTGCTTTTTCCTTACATCATTCTCCCAGCAACCTTGTGAGGCCGGTGCTATCATCATCCTCTGAGGAAAATGAGGCTTCGAAGGATTAGACAACTGCCAAGTCTAGAGCTTCCCTCTCAAGGAGAGCCATATATATTGCTTGCATTAACAGAAATTCCTCTAAATTATTGTTGAAAAGTATTTTTTCTCTGTAATTATTGGGCATGAAATATAAAGCTAACTATTTAAGATAAAAATTAGCCATTTAAATTGCAAAGATATTAAAATATGTGATGCAAAGTCTGTAAATTCTTAGTTAAAATTTCTATCTTACTGAAGTAAAAAATAATCAGATTTTGTAGCTATCAAGTAGGGTTTGCTTCTATGGAAGTAAAGTCTAATATTATGCATTTTACTTTAAAAACACTTTTTATGAAAACTACAAACATTAAAATTTTAAATTATGCAAACCCCCACAGATAAATTAACCAGGGCTCTGCTCCCTTGCCAAATTTTGAGGAAACATGAGAAGTTATAATTCAAAGTATTAATTTCTGATGATTTTTATTATTTGAAAATTATTAGGTAGTACTAAGGTAATAATTAGAGTATTATAGGAGTACTTTTGTTCAAGAAGCTAATCAAACTTCAGAGGCTTTGTATTTACAGCTTTACTTTTGTGGGTGGGTTTTTAAAGTTGAATCATCCCCATTTGACAGAGAAACTTGAGAGCATTTTCAAATTTATCATAGATCCTTTCCATGGCTGCATTTAATGCCAAAGTGCCCAGACAGGGTCAGGAGTGGGTTAGCATCATGTACATAAAACACAATGTGGTGCTTTGCATTTGACTGTTTTTGAAATTTCATGGGTAGGATTTGTGCAATCACAAAGAACAGTTTTAACCAAAAATATAAAAAACAGTATAAAACAGTAGCGACAAAACAAAACTTCTTTAAAGTAAAAAACAGTGTTTTTTCTTTTTTCCAAGTGGCATTCCTCGGAAAAGCAGTATTTCCAAAAAGAAGTTTTCATAAATGAGTAAATCTTTAGAAATAGTAACTTAGGCTCTGGGTTTACTATCTGAGTAAACTTGGGCAAATTTCTTAACTTCTTTAAGCCTCAATTTTCTACTTTGTGAAGAAGGCAAAAATACTAATTATATTGCTATTACTGCAAAACAATTGCAATACGACCATGTAGATTAAATGAGATAAGGCATGGGAAGCTGTTAGCATGGTGACAATAAATGTTAGCTGTATCTTTAACTTTATATGAAGTAATGCCAAACCACTATGAGCGAGCTTATCAGGAGAAGGGGAGGAGAAACAACAACAACAACAAAAACCCAATCTGTTACTGATGGATGAGAGACTGCTCATGAGAAAGAAGAAATAGCTTTTCCTCTCTATTTTTCTTCTGCCAATGTTGTATGGATTGAAACGTTAGTCAATAATCTAGTTGAAGAAGAAAAGGTTTTTCTGTGAAACAGCTATGGAGCTCTACATATACATATACAAAGCTACGCTTCATGGACGAACAAGGTTAAAGAGATTCGAAGGTGCAAAAGGTATCTTCCAAGAAATGGGATGTAGTGAATGGGGACAGAGATTAAACTTTCCAGACCGAGTGACACCTTTGTGTATCCACAACAAAATCAACTCTCTTAGAAGGGAAGTCAAGCAGCCTCCATGATTTGATAGCAATGTCTCTAAAGATGGGGAAATGTGGGTGTGCCTTAATTAAAACAAAATGCTAAAATTTAAAAGCTACCTGATACAAGGACGTTCAGACTCAGAAGGTAAAGAAAGAGGACAGAAAGATTTGGGACTCCAAACTGTAAGCTGAAAATGCCCCTGTCGGAGTCAAATTAAGAGTATTTAATGCTCACCTGGTGATCAGTGGGAACTAAGAAAGAGGCAGGCAGGTGTAGACAGGGCTAGAACTCTGAAAGAGTCCTGAAGTAACTATGGAAGTGGGAAAAAGAAACAGTCTTCTAGTTGGGAAAAAAAGTCGTAAAGATACTATGCAGCATTTGGGGGTAGTGAGCTACTTATGAGGATGATTTCTATTTCCGAGTATGTGTGTTTTCCACCTATTACCAAATTGGTGTTTTATGTTGCTCACAAGAAGAAAGTAGAGTATGAACAATGCTGACTTTACTTGCAGGTATTAAATTGTTTTCCAAATAAAAGTGTTATATAGTTTTTAAAGAAAAACCTCCCTCCCCTCCACACAAAAAAGATCACTATATTATGTTATAAAAAATCTAGACTTGTAAAACAGATGTTTTGACAAATAAGATACGTAATTGCCTAAAGGCTCCTTTGTTCTACAGGCAGATTATTGCAGAGATGCTTTACATAGAGGACCAGGCTACTGAATTTAAAATAGGATTCCATGACTGAACAAGGCTCTACCCCTAACATTTCAAGACATTTGGGACGCTAAGGCAATGGTTAATTTCCCCTAGTAGTGCCATAAAGAATCTCTCTTTGATACATTAAAAATTCAATACCTTTTAATTGATCATCTACTCAGTGTGAGGTATAGACTTTGTTTAAATTTATCCCCTGGGCTCAACTAGGGTCAAACCCAGGACTTGGAGGAGTTTATACCCTTGAAAATGAAGGAAAAACACAATTTTGAGGCATCATACTGAGCAGTAGCTCCTTACCATAATAATGGGGCTGCTTTAGTGGGACAGTTAGAAGGAAAGACAGGGTCTACTCCAAAAAGTTATTGAACATATATATTAAAGACAACTAGATTCAGATTTGAATAATGAGAATTGTCAACAGCTTATGTCTTTCCAGCACTTCATATTTTCCCAAACGCTTTCACATTATATAACCTCACTGAATTCACACAACTATTTTGTGACGTTACCAGCGAAGTTCAGATAATATCCATTTTCCTAAAGAATAAAACAGGCTCAGAGAGGTTAAGGGGATTGCTTAAGGCCATCCTGCTGATGGATTTAGGAACACTGGAACCAGGTTCCCAGAATATCCTTCCCTGTGTGGCTCTGGGTTGGGGTTGGCCACAGAGGAATTTGCACAGAATTTGGGAGGTAAAGGGAAGCAACTGGAGGGAAGCAGTCGTGCTTCTGCTGGGAAGACGAGCACAGGGCCCCAGGTAGCCCTGTGGGTTGCACAAGTTGTCGCTCATCTGCAGGTTCACCTCTTTACTGTGGCAGCAGCCGGCCTCAGCTTCCCCATTTCCCCCAGGCTCTTCTGTTTCAGCTCCTCTGAGTCCTGGGCCAGACATATTTGTGGTTCCATGGAGAAAGCCACCGGTTTCTTCTGCACCTTCTGCCATTGGGGTTAGATACGGTGAGAGACCCGGGTCCCAGTTAGTCCTTGCTCTCCTTTGCTTTGTGTCCACCTTTTCTTCTTGACTGCTTGTCCTGCTGACTAACTGTAACTTCAGACTCACCAACAGAGTCACTCTAGACACAAAGCTTCTGGAGACTTCTTCACCAGCTCCCCTTACAGCCCCTGATTTATGCCTTTTAATTGCATATGGTCTAATCCCTATTTAAAAAATTCCTTCTTTCATATTATTTATAGCGGCTCTGCTTCCCTGATGGAACCCTAACTGATACAGCTGTTAAGCAGCAGAACCTGGTCCTGATTTCCTGCCAAGTTCTATTTCACTCACAATATTAGGTCATTGTTGAATAATCAAAGACATGAAATCATTCTTTAGTTTTTATACTTAGAGTTTATGTTGCACTTTCAAGGTTATACAAGTCACATTTACTAATTTTGGTGTTTCAAGAAAAAGGCAAGTAACTCTCTTCCTCATTCTCGTTGAGGCTGAAAAATGTTATAAGAAAGCTTCTGGATCAACTTTGGGGTTTATCCCTCAGGGCTCTCTCTCTTTCTATCGCCCCCTCCTTAGGACTGGCAAGTATCATCAGTACCACTCAGGCACTGAGTAAGTGCTGCTCTGAATTGTCAGTTACTTTTGAACTAAGTTATATTTATCTGCTCAACTACTGCAAGCTTTGGAAAAAAAAAAAAGGATTAGTGTTTAGCATTTTCCTGCATCCCTCTCAAAATTTAGCACAGTGTCCTGTACTTACTAAGTTTTTAAAGATAATTCTCAAAAAAATAGAAATTAGCATGCTTAAGAGGTAATTTTTTTCTGCATGTTTCTTTAATTAATGGGAGTAATTCAGTGCTTGAGTTGTGAACCAATTCCAACCCACCTTAGAGAAAGTAGCCCAGACCCAACAGAGGCCAAAATCTGGCCTCATTCGTCCAAAGCAATGGGAAGATTAATGATGTTGGTGAAATGATGAATGACAATTCAGTGGAATGAACCAAAACCTTCGTCACTGCCTAGTTAAAGTTCCTTATATACACTGATTTTTTTTTTTTTTTTTTTTTGCCCTGGCTTATACAGTACAGCAATGGCTAAAATTATATGTAGTAAATGTTCAAGTATCTGAATGGAAACCAGGAAATTTGGACAAAATCTGAACTTTAATCTCTATATAAACTCAAAATCTAGATCTTTGAATGGCTGAATTTTCAACTTGGATATCTGATGGCAAATAGCAAGCTAGCAAGATTTCCTCTGTTCTTCAAGATTTTATTTTCTTCACTTTATTTTAGATATTGATTGCATAAATTTGATCAGACAACTTATAAATACCTTTAAATTAAGAAATTTAAAAATCTCTTTTAGAAAGACCAAGTGTCTTAAAAAATGGATATATTACATTTTGGAATCTCTAAGGGGTGTAGAACTCCTACATACAATATCACTCATCTGTATGATAAGTCATGGGAGACCTGTGTCTGGATGGATGGACTCTAGCCCTGACCTCCCAGCTCTAGAAGCTCCAGCATGGTGAATACACTACATAAGTGATGGTTCTGACTCAGCTGGGCCCGAGGAGCTTTCTTGATTTGATGTGTTTATGGAAGGATAAACCCTGGACATCATTTAATTCGTCAGTTTTCAGATGAGCAACCTGACTCACTCAAGAGGGAACAACCAGTTAGTGCCAGAGTCAGAAGTAGAAGCCAAATTTCCTGGCTCCAAGTCCAGTGTTGTTTTCTCTAGAATATATTTGGATTGTGCTGGAAGGACTGAGCTGGGTCAACTAACCTAGTGGGTGTTTTTGCAAGTAAGGTGATCCTTCCACCCGTCTGTTCAACTACGCTCTAAGGAAACCCATTGGGCTGTGGGGTTCTCCGGCATTTGAAGTCCTGAGGAAGATGATATTCCTTGCTGAGCTTGGGGCCCATTTTCTCTGGACTGACCACCTCTAACTGGAGCAATCTGAGGAGCTCAGCAGCTGGACAAAGTCCAAGGCAGGTATAGGTCCACAGGCATTAGCACCAGAACATCTGGGGAAGGGAGTAGGTAATTACATGACCACAGTGTTCATGGTGGTGGAAAAGGAGTGTGGTGTTGGGTGCCCATGGGTGGCCCAATTTTTTCAGTCATGGTTTATATGGTTTATAATCCTTCTGGCAATAATGTGGGACAGAGTTAAGATTTCCAAAACAACCTAAGGGAGAAGAGTTGTGAATAGTGTATTTATAACACCCTAATTCCATTCTTATCTTATATCTTCACTTTTCTATAGTTCTTGATAGTTTACAGGACCCAAAGTAGAAGCTGGGTACCTGCTTATCCATCCATAAAATGACAATTTGACACTCCCTAGTGTTTCTGACATTAACTGGTAGAAAGTTTTTTTTTTGTATTCAATTTTATTGAGATATATTCACATACCGTAAAATCATCCCAAGTGTACAATCAATTGTTCACAGTACCATCATATAGTTGTGCATTCATCACCACAATCAATTTTTGAACATTGGCATTACTCCAAAAATAAAAAATAAAAATAAAAATAAAAGTAAAAAGAACATAACTGGTAGAAATTTATATTTGGGAAAATGTATGGAAATTTATGTTATAGGTTCTTTGCCCGTGGATGCATCAGGGAATGCATGGGTCTTCATTAAGTATTCTCTTTGTCTCTTCCCAATCTAGTGCCAGCTCTTCATAAGTACATAAAAGCCCAAGTTTGAAGAAATAAGGGTGTGCTCTTCTAAAATGCCTTCTTCAGATAGAAGGACAACGTGTAGCTCTCAGTGTAGGGTCAGGCTTAGTTGGCACAGTGTGTACAGGCTTTTAATCTTCAATGTTCAATGCCATATTCTATTGGTCAATGATTTTCATGTTCAGATTTGCAAGCTCTGGACTCATTACTTTGAGGTTTTAAAAAAATACATTTAAAAATAATGTAAATGTCAAGAAAGGTCAGCTGGGCAGCAATTGTAACTGAAGTTCTTTCTGTTCTTTTAAATGTGGTAACTTCATATGGGGGTGTTCACACCTTAGGGAGAATTTCTAGATCTTATCCAGCCTCCTTATGTTTCTTGGAGGGGGGAGCCTGGATGGACCTCAAATTAAATGATCATTTAAGCCTATTTTAAATTATTTGGATTAGAAATGTCAATGAGAGCCGTAATTTTTTGAAGGGTCCAGGAAAGCCAGTGGGATTATTCCCAGCAACCCCATCTGATGTTGCCTCTAGTTCATTCATCTATTCCTTTATTTGAAAAGCATTTTCCATTTACATATTATGTTATAAACCCTGCATGAGTCATTGGGGATGGAAACCAAGCTAATGGAGGAAGCTGACATTAGGACATGAGAATAGCTCCTGTTTTCTTTATCGGGTTCTCTCCCCACACATTACTCCCTGAATTTCTATAACATCCCTTCAAAGAGTGATAATTTCCCTGTTTGCTCAGGAGTATTCACTAACTTGCCCAGCATCTTATAGCTGATATGGGGGCAGAGATGGGTTCCAACCCAGAACTGTGTCACACATGGAGTATGACCCCAAGTAAGACTGTAATTATTGCTATAGGAGAAATAAACATGGTACAGGCAGGATACAGTGAGTACAGGCATCTCAATATGCTTAAATTCTACTCTACACAAATGACTCCCAAACTGTCTAAATTTTCATAAAGCAAATAAAAACCATGTTCTGGAGCTGATTATCCTTTGGGCCCTGAGCAGATTCAATAAATTATGAAGGAGAAAAATAATAAAGGTACCTTCTCCCCAGTCCCCTCTGTGCCCCTCAGCTATACCCTGGCTAGTTCACAAGCTTCATCCCATCTGTGTTTTTAGTCAGTGGTCACAGTCTCCACTGTGACCTCCTGGGATATTTGCCTTTTAACAAGGTAGCTGCAATTTGGAAAAACCTTTAAGAGCCACAGGAATGAACGGTGCATGGTGGGATTGCAGACACCATGAAAGGCAATGAGTGATGGTGGGTGTCCGAGGCAGGGCTATCTCCCAGCACGCCCCACGTTCCCTCCAGTCAGCTTGCTGTAATGCTCTACTCCGGCCACCAAGTGACCTGCCTCCTGGTTCATTTGGGCCTTTCCCATAACCAAATGCTTTGACTTCCAGTTCATGGGACTCAGAGGATCAGGGCATGTCACAGCTGGAAGAGGGTCTTTGAGCTGCTCTGGTCTAAATCTCTAGAGAGCTGAAATGCCTGTGCACACCCTTTCTCTTCCCTCCATTTCCCCTTCCTGGTGTTCAACAAAGGAGACCTAATTATGCACCAAGCACTGTGCTCAGTACGGGGATACAAATGATAAAAGCACAGCTTTGAGTCTAGAAAGGAGACAGACATGCAGCCAATCATTATAACCACAGTAATTGCTTCAGCTGTGTGATTTGCCCCAATAACAAGGCTTGTTAATATCTGATCCAGGGCTGAAGCGTGGGTCTCGTGGCCCCTCTGTCTCATGCCCCTTCTTCCCCAACCCCCATTAGAGCTTATTTTTTTCACAGGCAGCTCAGGCAGAAGCTTCTCTCCACTGGGTCCCCTGATGAGCTTCACCTTAAATTTCAATCTCATTTTAAGAGCTTGGCAGCAGTTGCCCTCGATTGCTCAGTTCTAGGGAGGTCAGGAGCTGTGTGACCTGCTCCACTACAGCTATTTTGCTTGCAGATTAAAGTCTGTTTAAAATCTTAATGTGCTTCATTGGTTTATTTCTCCTTCATTAGGAATTAATTTTTCACTTGGATAGCAATGGGTGGTAGCAAATTCTCTCTTTCCGCATGGAGTTGCATACAAGATTCTATTGTGGGCAAGAAAGACATGCTGAAGAAGTTCATGGAAGACAAATTTTGTGCCAGAAGGAGGAGGATGGCGTCTGGCGGGGGGGGTGGGGGGTTCTCAATTCACAGCTCGGAGGAAAGGAGCTGATCTCGGGCAGCTGTGAGCCCATGGGCCCCACACTTCTGCTAGGTGGTGGCCGCACTTCTTAGCAGCCCTGGCACAGATCTGGCAGGTCTTCTTAGAGGATGGAGAGAGGCCTCACATCAACACAGATAGCAAGTTAGGAAGCTGCGGTGAGTGGCACTAACATCCCCAGTAATGCACATGCCATGCTGTGTTGGTGTGCCCGTTTCAGGCCCCCTGTGGGTACTGTCCCCTGGCATCCTATTTCTGCCTCTGGGTATTGTGTCTTACACACCAGCCCCTCCAGGGTGCTCCCCAAGCTGTGTTTGCTTTGCAGCAGTGGCCATTACATCTGTGCAGAGACCTGTGAATCACATCAGTATCCTTGCCCCTAGTTTTCAGAGAAGCAATAACAATACCTAATATTTTAACATAACCTGTGACCATTTTCAGAGTTCTGCCACACCCACTTGTTCTTCGTGACATCCCTGAACACAGAGAGGCTTTCATTATAACCACTTAAGATGAAGAAACTGGGTTTAAGAGAGACTATGTGACTCGTCTAGATAGCAGGAGAGGTGAGAAGTCAGATCTCTGTACTCTCAGTTTAGTAACCTTCCCACTGGGCAACTTTTACCAGAATTTTCTGTTTAAGCAAGAATTACAAATATGCACCTTCCCCAGTTACTTTACATCATCTTCTCCTTCCTGCACTTATCACCAACTTTAATTGTCTTATTGACTCATTTACTTTTTGTTCTCTGTTTGTCCCATTAGGATGTGTCCTCCATGAGGGAGCTCAATCTGTCTGTCTCATTTATCCAGCACAAAAGGAGCACAGATGATACCTTTTGAGAAAAGGAAGCAAGGAGGCCAGTCCAACCTGCTTTGTTTCTGTTTCCTGTGTACACTGTTTGCACACTATTTTCTATAAAATGAGGAATCATATTCTTATACCCCCACATGGGAGGGAATCTGGGGAGCGTAATCTTCCTGTGAAATCTCCCTGCCTTCCTTTAATGCACCCCCCCCACCCTTTTCACCCCAGCCAAGATGGCAATCAGGGGAACAGGGAGGAAGTTACTGCCCTTCCTGAGGGTGGATCACAGGGCTCCACACAGATCTTCTCAGGGCTGCAGAACTCCCCAGGAGCGGGAGTCCAGTAGCCACCTCTGTTTAGTGTTCTTAGCTACTTGCACATGTCTGTACTCTGAAAACCACTAGTAGAAGGGTCTTGCCTTAAATAAAACCAACCTTAGAAGTTCAGGAAGTTATTTTCAAGGCTCTCTATTTCTACCAGAATTGCAAAGTTGATGAGGCTGGTCTTGGGGTCCCCTGGACTCCACTTTCTGCTTCCTTTCTAGAGAATACAGCCTTCCCTAATCCCTCAAAGTACCAGGAGGACTCAAACTGCCTCCCGGTGCCAATCCACTCCCAGGGAAGGGTGTGATAACCCCATTTTCACTAAGGGGTAAATGACAAGTCTTAAAGTCAGCTCCCTTAGCAATTGGTGAACTGCTGGGAGAAAGCTGGTTTTGTTTGTTTCCTTTTAACCTGGGATGGGGGACGGGGTGGAGATGGAGAATAAAAAAAGTGTTCCCAGAATCTGCAAAAGCCCTATCCTTAGGCTAAAATGGAGAGAATCAGATTCAATGTTTTGGCATGAGTCTATGGTAAAAATATAGCAACCAATGTCATTAGAGAATTAGCTACCATTTACTTTAGATAAATCGGCTTCAATATACATTCATTCACTCATTCACTCACTCATTCATTCATCCAGTCAGTCAACAAACATTTATTGAGCACCTGCAGATAGTGAAAAAAAACCGAGAGGTCGGGAAGCTTTTCATGGAGATCATATTCTAGTGGAGAATTCCTGGCACTTATATATAGTGTGTATCTGTCCCAGGCTTTGTCCCAAGTATTAACTTATTCAATTCTCATGAAAATCTTATGATATAGGTTCTACTACTATCACCATTTTATAAAAGAAGAAAAGAAACAAAACAGAGGCCCTGAGAAGTTAAGTAACTTGCTCAAGACCACACAGCTAGTATGTATTTGACCTGAGACACCATTTATTGGAAGTAAGGACTCTGAGGTTATAAAATCTCAGAAGATTCACAGGGAAAATTTTGCTATTAATGTTTAAAAACATTCTCTCATGTACCTTCTGGCTTTCTCTGTCACTGCTATAGGGACTTTCCATTGCAGCCCAAATGTTCTACTAATTAGGTCCTGCCGCTTCTACTTTGCTTGCACATTTGCTCATGTGGTCCTTCTTCCCAGAAATGCCCTTTTTCTGAGTTTATGCCTGCTGAAATCCCACCCCTCTCTCAGGTCCCGGCTCAAGTCCTACTATGTGGATAGAGTCCTGTCTGATCACCCCAGTTGGAAGTGTCCTCCTTCCTCTGAACTTCTTGACATCTTATTTCTTACACTTCCTCCAATGTCATTTTATAGTGGTATCAAGTACATTCCTTTTCTCCTTGGTAGGAGCCAGGGCTTAGCACATTTAGATTTGAATCTCTGCTTCTTCACTTACTAGAGGAATGGCTCTGGGTAACTTAACTGAACTCCCCTAAGCCTCAGTTTTCTTATTTATATAATGGGAATAATAGCCCTGCCCTGTATGGTTGTACTGAGGTTTAAATAAAATAAACCCGACATAGTGCTTGACAAATAGTACTCAGCAGATGATAGTAAACACTTGATAGTTTTACAAGGCACTTCCATATACGTTTATCACTGGAACCTCACAAATATAATGGCTTCTGGTGAAGCTCTGAACAACACAAAATAGGGGTTTCCATTTTCTTCCTAGCATTTTATTTTTGAACATTCAGACTGACTATCCATATCAGGATAATCGCCTTCCCTGTATTTTTACCTTAGTGATAATATTTTATACTTTATACAATTTTTAGAGTGCTTTTGCATATAAATGATTAAGAAATCCTTATAACAACCACCTGATGTGCTAGACAGGGAAATTATTAATACTCCTATTTTCACTTAGTGAAAAAACAGGTTCACTAAGAAATAATGATGGGGTTCATAATTTTTGCATAACATATGTTCTCATTCCCTTTTAGAAACATGACAGGAGTGGAAAGGTGGTTGTAAAACGGGGCTCTCTGTGCTCAGACTGGAACCAAAGTTAAAAAGATGCTGAAGCAGCAACTTATAGCTACATGTTTCTTGTTGTTGGTTGTTTGTAAATCGAAAGGTAGGCAGGACTTATGAACCAAGATAGAGCTCAGTTAAGAGGCATTATGGACTCGAAGACACAATAATGGAAAATGTGTCCTTCCACAATTCCTGCTTACTGCTGATGCTGAGCAATAAAGAGAGAATTGCTACCATGAATCACAAACACAGGAGTGTGGCAACTAATATTGTCCTTCAGAAAGAAAACACAAAGAAACCAACAAATAGGAAAGCCCAACTCCATTTTGAAGTGCAACTACCTAGGCAACTCTGTTTAACAAAACCAACAACAAAAAATTCATTAATAAGGATACAACCTCTCTTTGTGAATCTTTATGAATTTCCTAAATTATTAGAACTTCAAATCCAGACCACAGGCGATGCTGAGAGAACTGTCCAGCAAGTTCATTTTCCAGTAAATAAATTGTAATTTGCACCTTTAAGTGACTCATTTGCATTTATTTGTCTAATCCGAGTACATCTATTGAAGGATGCCACACACGTGCAGAGTGGCACACACACACTTCCTTAATAAGGCCATTCTTTGGAGCCAAGAAGCGTGCCTACCACAGTGAGAGAGTGTGTAGCTGTGGCCTGGGCACGCCAACACCAGTGTTTCCCTGATCCCATTGCCCTGTCGCCACACAAAAGTGTAAGCTCCATCACTGTTGCATCACTCATCTTTACAAGGTTACACAACGTGCCTGTTTTCTATGGAGACAAACATGAGGCTTGCCAGCCAGGATTTAGCGATGCTAAGGTGGGCCGGTGAGAGATGGAGGATAGCAACTCTCACTCCAATCCCAAATGTTTCCCAAAATGACACAAAACAAAACTTAAAAACCTCATCCCACAAGAGAAAATCATTTGGCAATGGTAAATATTATTTTCTTAAATGAAAAAAAACCCCACTTTATCTTGATCTCATTCATTCTGCTAAGGGGAACAGTTTTTGCTTTAATTGTAGTGTTTTTTCTTTAATAAACAATGAAAATGATTAGGGATGGTTTTTGGCATTCGTAGTCCAATGCCACCTAGTGAGGGTTCAAAGAACAAAGAAAACGCTCATTGGAAGAAATTACTCAGCTAACTCAGCTTGTATATCTCTGAGTCAGACATTTCTTCGGCATCCTTACCCCATTTATCAATGCACAATTACTGTCACCATTGTGTGGTGTCATTAGGCGTAAGGTTACATGTGCCAGTCAGCATAAAAAAAAATTGCCATAATGTTGGCATAATTTTTCATTATCATCTTCATTAACCACAGCTAGTGGGAGGAAGAGTTTGCCTGTGCTCCTGTCATCGTCATGACAACGCTTCCAAAGCTTGTCTGCCCAGTGTCCACCAGAGAGGAGAAGCTGAATGTCCTCATTATTCTGCCTCTCACATGCCTCGCCCATGCCAAGGGGAAACACGAGACCCGGGGCCAGTGATTTATCCCCTGCGATTTCTCTTGACAGCCTGGTATGGTGTCTGGGCTTAAGGCAATGGTCTGATTTCACAGTTTAATTACTGCTAATCTGAAGGGGGGAAGGCAGTGCTAATGAGCTGCCAGCAATCAAAGCGACAAAAGCAGGACTCACCCTGTTTGATTCCTCAACCATTCTTTCCTCCAGTACCACCCAAACAACTCTGGCTGGTTTAAGTAAGTTGTTTGTATTGGTTTCTAGGTGCAACAGGATGACTAAGCAAACACGTAAATGTGAAAGTTATGAAATTGCTTATTATGTAAATTCAAACATGTATACCATATTAACAGTATAAAGAAGGGAGCACAGAATTGCAAACGTCTTGGAATCTTGTTACCACAAGCCCCGCTCCAGGTCATAAGAGAAGGTATGGATTCCTGATGGGCCCCCAAGTCTTCAGCAGAAGTTGGGCACAAAAGCATGGTTTTGGCCATGTCACTGGTTCTCTTGATCGTACATTTAACACTTCTGTACTCAGCATCTTCACTTGGATTTCTGAACAGCAAAAACACCTCCTCCAAATGTGATCCTTTCCTAGGTTGTGTCTCTCAGGTGCTGAGGGGTCACTCTGGACTTGACTATCTTTCACCCCTTACCATATCCCATTCCTCTACAGATCCTGCTGATTTTACATCTTAAATATCTAGTTTCCACACTAATCAATATCCCTGACATTTCTCATCTGGGCTCCTGCCAGGGACCACTAACTGGGCTCCCTCCTTCCACTCTGCCACCATGCCTCCTCCAATTTGTTCTTCCCGACACCAGCCAGAGAAGTAGTTTCAAGACACATCAGATTATGCTGCCCCTCTTAAAAGCTTAAAATGCTTCAATGCTTTACTCCTGCTTTCAGGATAAAGGCCCCACATCCCTAACATGGCCTACAAAGACCAGGATTTGGCCTCAGATTACTTATTTGGCTCCAACTGTTGACACTCTCCATAATTTCTTGCTCTCAACCTCTTTGGCCTTCCTTCAGTGGTAGGTTCTATAAGACAATTTTCAAGGTGCTTCAAAATAAGTCAAGGGAATAAGACTAACACCTTATTCTTGTGCATGGAACAGTCCAAGAAGCAGCTATCTGATCATGCTGTCTGATCTAACGACGACATCTCAAAGGTCTAGAGGCATGGACTGACTGAATGCACTTCAGATATTTCACTTAAAAATAATCTGTTAATTTGGGTTTAAAAAACGCTGTGCAGCAGACAGTTCAAGGTTTTATTTTTTGGCAAGGGGTATAGCAACTCAAAAAAAAAAAAAACAGACCAGTCTTTTCACTCAACTCTCATATGCACTATGCAATTTAGATATGAAATTCGTGTGCCCTTAATTCTATTTGTTTAATACAATGAATTTAATTTCAGAAACATAATGAAACTGTGTGTAGCTTGATAGCAGAGTTTACAGAGATGGAATATAACTGGAGGTTTTTGCTGGTTTAAATGTATCAGTCACAGAATGCACAATGCCATTATAACAAACTATTATTGCTTAATGACAATGCTAATTAAGTATTCTTAACAGCAACATGTAGAGAAACCAAATTTTCAATTAAGAATTTTCTATGTTGAAGGGCTTAGCACTTCCCCTCCCCTCTCTTTATGTTTAAGTATGAGGTTCTCTGCAGTATTAGACTCTATAAGTCCAAAGAATGTGAGAATTATGAATGCATGAAGCTAATTTCTTTTCATTTTTCTTCAATGGTATTGTGAACTTTTTCAAATACACTATCTTACTCCCTTCTTTGGGGAGTTACTTTTATTAAAAAGTTAAATACTGTTATGGGGCAAAGCACTTTTGCCCAATGACAGAACAAATGTGCAAAAAACGGTCTCTTAAAATCTTCCTTCATATCCTCTAATCAAATAATTTTTAAAGATGTTTTAACTCAACATTTACATCAAAAAGCATATCGCAAATGAGTAACACTATCTGTAAGTAGCATGTTAGATAATAAACAAAATAGACAGATGGGTCCTACCTTCAAGGAGATGAAAATCTGATCTTAAAATGTTCAATGAATATTACCCAGAATCAACTCTGCAGTTTTCTTGAGTGACCTTACTCAGACCTGACTTCCCTTGGCTCCCCAGGATTACCCACTTCTTTATTTAAAGGGAAGAGAGGTACCAATTTTTTTTTTTTTTGCTTTCTTCATACACTCGCTCTGAGGATTAATTGCCGGTTATATTCATGACATAGAGTTTTATAAAAACATTAGATATTGTAGGAGTCCCAGGCTGGCCTACGTGCAGCTTCTACTTCTTCCCTTGTTGCTCACCTCCCCTCTAATTGCAAGTACTCTCGTACTCAATACAATGTCTGTGTATTGATTTAAATCTTGTTTTTTATTCATTGCAGCTTGATTTGCTTTGGCCCTTAATTCATTCATCTGTGGCATTGTTGTTCCCTAGCCTCAGCTTCAGCCTAGTTGGTAGGATCTATTCCATTCATTCTTTTTTGGACAAGAATCACAAAGCCTCTTGATGATGATGATAACTATATTGATCTGAGTTAAAGTCAATTGGTCAGTGAATCAATAAACTTTGAGAGATCTACATAGCAATTTTCTAACAAACTATACAGTTTGTTTTTTTCATTTTTACTTCACCTTATTTCAAAAAGGTACTTAAAAGAGATGCACATAATATAGTGAGGTAAAACAAATATTTAAAAAATGGGTGAAGAAAATCAGACATAGGAAAAATAGGAACAGGGAATAAGCTGGAGCCAGGAATGATGTTAGTACCCAAAAGTCATGAGATCCTGTATATTTGCTAGAAGCAGACTATAAATTGGACTGTAAGCTTCCTAGCAGCTATTGTGAAGAGGGGAAGATGATTGACAATGTTTATATGGTGAAAACAAACCATCTATTTTTGAAAACCATAACTATTCCTAGGTTTTAAAAAGAAGTATTCCAGGGATCCTCACAGGGATGTGATAAAATATATAACAACTTCAATGATGTCTTTACAAGATACAACAATGAAAGTCATAGGATTGTTGGCATCATGCCAAATTACAGTTTCGAAGAACAGGTTCTGTAGGTGTCCAATGGGGACCCAGGATGCAGGTCTCCTAAGGCAGGTTTCAAGTGTCTAGAAGGAATATACTACATTTCCTCCAGGAACTCTTGAATCAATATTGTTCTCCTCAACCAAGATTTTACTAGACCTTGAACTTCAGGGAGTTCATCAAAACAATGTGCACTCCAGACTCCACCTGCAGTTCATAATGTAGCTTGTGAGATACAACACGTGTTCATGCACACAAGGCAGTTTATGCCATATATCACAAACATGCTACAAAAGTAGGTTTAGAGCCAAGAGAAATCACTGAGGTTGAAGAAGTCAGGAAGGGAGGTGGGACGTGAACAGACTCTTAACAATGGACGTGACTTAGAACTTGGATTTGGGGGGGGGTGCATTCCTGAGAAGGGAAACCATACTGGCTACATCTGGTAGATGTGAAGGAAAACAGCTCCCCAAGATGAGTGGGCTAGTCTGATGGGGTGGGATTCATGTGGAGGAATTATAAGGACAAATTAGGGTCACTCCAGAAGGCCCTAAATAATAAAAAACTGATAAAGGAATTTGGATGTTTTTCTGTAGGTAAGAGAGAGTCATTGAACATTTTTGATGAGACCAGTGACACACTGAAAGCAATGTCTGGGAAGATTAAAATGGTTTACTTGCATCCTAATTGCTATTAGCAGGGTCTGACAGCCAGAAAATCTCTCAAGTGTCAAAAAGTCCCTCAGTCCGAGAGAGGTACTTCATGAAAATGTAAATAGCCTTAGAGTATTTCATTTTTTAATGACAGTGTCATTTCAGCTGTTGACTTAGTACGATAATGCCACTCCACAGAACTCAGTGCTGTATAAATTATTTGATGTTATCCATCTGGTCTGCTTTGGCTCCCGTCATGAGTATGAGCTGCTCTTAAGAGGGACAGTTTCCAAAATTTAGAATTCAGAGAATTCCCTGTTTCCAACAGAATTTATGATCTGCCAGTGGCCAGGTTCAATCTGCTCACCTATGCCGGGCTGGACACACACTCCACTTTCCTCACATGGACATAATGGGGACAGAGAAGCCACTACCACCATGAGGTAGAGACCCTGGGAGCTGACTCGTATCCTGGGGACACAAGGGATGGCTAACCATGACCTCAATTTCCAGGATGCCTTGTGCTCCTAAATCAATGACTCCAACAGTCCCAGGGATCAATTTTACTTTGATATTTATAGGGCTTAGGAACCTTTATGGTTAAAGGGATACATATATTCATAGCAATTAGATACCTTTACCTTCTGGAAAATATTTTTCACTCCTTCCACACAGAGCCACATTTCTAATGGAGGTATCACAGGTAAGGGATAAGCAACTTGAGGTATAGGACAGTGGTGCCTTCTGTTTCATTCATCTGTGCCTTCTCCTCTGGTGGTAGGTAGCAGAGTATTTGGCTCATAGTTGGGTAATAATAAACATATATCACATGAAGAATGAATGAATGAACTGTTCCCGAAAGGATGGCCTTTACCTGGAAATGGAGGTAGGTCAGGAATGTATGGGGAAAGAACGAACTTTGAAGAACAGAGCGTCAGACTGTCTGACCACAGCTTAGTGAGACAGGGATGATTAGCTGGGGACTGACCACCTACTTAATGTGAACCAAAGCAAATTGATTCAAAATAAACCCCAGCTTACAGCTCCGACACAGATGAGTGGGGAGGAGCAGTGTAAAGAAGCTGCCTGAAGACAGAAACTCAAAACAAGCCAAAGAGGTGGAAAAGGAGGACACTCAAGGGTCCTGGCTACCTCCTTCCACACGGCTGCGTCCTGTCCGTCCTGTCCGGGGTTCTGAAGCTTCTGGGATCCAGGGCTGGGCTGGTGTGGGGTGGGGGGAGGAGGGTCGCTGATCATCCCAGGGCCCGACTGCCTGCCTCCAGCCCTGCTACTCCTGGATTCTCATGAATGCTGAGGTTTGGAGAGGGGACTGCAGGCGGACTTCTAAGGGAGGTGACCTTTGAAGCAAGTCAGCTCATAACAGGAGACTAGAGGCATGGATTAGGGAAGCAAGAGTTCCTGAAAAACAAGTGACCCACAAAAGAAGTGTTAGCACTGAGCTGAGTGGATTTGCAGGACTAGGGGTGGGGAGGTGTCCCGTATCCCATCCTTTCTTCAGGAGTGGAGAACAAAGGACAAATGGTGTTGTCACCCAACTGGACAACCTCTTAAGGATGAGTTTAAAGACTGCAGCAGGTGGCCAAGGGCCCAGCTGTTTTGCCTAGCAGGGAAGTCACCAGGCCTGTGCTCTTCCAAGTTGTAATTTCTCAAATGGTATCCCGCTCACTGACAAACTGCAATGTTATTGAAACTGTATTTCTTGAATTGTTTGAGTGGTTTCAATTTATAACCTATAATAAAGCTGCCACCTTCTGTTATTCTAGAGGAACGGTGTGGTGTTCCTGCCCCACAGTGGGTGAGGTGACTGCTCCCAAATGAAGAAATCAGAGAGATGCACAGAGAGGGAGGCCGAGATTCAGGAGCCCCGAGAAGCCCGAGCTGTGGTTACGTAAACAGGAAAGGCACCAGGTGGAGGGGACAAGGCTGAACCTGTCCTCCCCAAAGCTCCCCTCACCCTCCAAAAAGGGCGTCGCAATAAGTGAATCCAAGGGGGAAGTGAGCAAAAGAAAGCGGAAAGCAGAGCACAGTTTAGAAGCTGTCCCTATGGGTCTCAGGTGGTCCTCTCTGGCACAAAAAAGACTTTCTGAGAAATCAAATCACCAGAACTTGCTTTCTGAACTCCACGTGGGAGATTAGTAATATCATGATTAAATTCCAATTACTGGAATCACTGAAGCCAAGGGCTCTTTCCATTTAGCCCTAAATTATCCAATCCCTGACTGAAAGTGAAAAGGCGTCCGGGATTGATACTTATCATCATCTACTTGGCTCAGTCAAGAATGGAGGGCAAGTTAATTTTTCTGAGTTGCCGGAACGTGAGCTCCAGTTTCATGTGGAGATCGTCAAGGTGTTTACAAAGGTTTGAGAGGTCTACTGGCTTACACAGGGTCAGCGCTGGGTGCTAAGGAGAATCGGGAAAGTGCTAGTTTTGATTCTTGTGAATACATTAGGAGGCTTCAAGTGGGCTAAATAACCTCTCTGGAACTTAGTTTTCTCCTCAGTTAAATGGAAACAACACTGCTTGCCCTACTTCCTTCACAGCACTATTATTAATGCAACTATTGATAAGGTCATTTGAATCAGTCTCTTCTTATTTCCTTAATCAATAGTCATGGTTTCAATTTGATGCTTAGTAATTTTAGAAGTCTGTAATAAAAAGTGCTATTTGGACTAAATCATCTTTTTGGACAAAAAAATAAAGTGACGTTCTTGTTCGTGGACTTTTTTCTTGGCTGGTTCTCTCTCTAGAGTTGTGGCTCTGAGACGCTTAGTTCTGGGTCTCGCTTGCAGGACTCCATTCTCAGCCCCACCAGCAGCACTGTGTCCACCTCCCTCCCCTCCCTTGCCTAAAGCAGCCCTTTGTATACATAATTCTTCTCCTTCTTGGTTAAGATTCACAGCAGTTCCAACTCGGCAGGTGAATTCACTGCTCTCCCCGCTATGTAGGACCTGACCCCAGGGGTGTAAATCTCCCTGAACACAGGACATGACACCTGGGGATGAGCCTGGAATTGGCATAGTGGGATTGAGAAAATCTTCTTGATCAATAGGGGGAAGTGAAATGAAACAAAATAAAGTTTCAGTGGCTGAGAGATTCCAAACGGAGTTGAGAGGTCACACTGGTGGGCACTCTCATGCACTATATAGATATCCCTTTCTAGGTTTCAGTGAATTGGAATAGCTAGAAGTAAATACCTGAAACTATCAAATTGCAACCCAGTAGCCTTGATTCTTGAAGACAATTGTATAACTATGTAGCTTACAGGGGGTGACTGTATGATTGTGAAAAACTTGTGGCTCACAGTCCCTTTATCCAGTGTATGGATGGATGAGTAGAAAAATGGGGACAAAACCTAAATGAAAAATAGAATGGGATGGGGGGATTATTTGGGTGTTCTTTTTTACTTTTAATTTTCATTCTTACTTGTATTCTTTCTGGTGTAAGGAAAATGTTCAAAAATTGATCGGGGTGATGAATGCACAACCATATGGTGGTACTGTGAACAGCTGATTGTACACCATGGATGATTGTATGGTATGTGAATATATCTCAATAAAACTGAATTTAAAAAGAAGATTCACTGCCATTATGAGCTGGTATTAATTTTGGGAGAGAGCTACATATGTCAGAAATTCTGGGGGGGAAAAGGGATTGCACAAAAGTGATCTAAAGGAATAGGAATTTCTTCTTGGTCTGTTTTCTTTATGTTTCTCTAACACCTTTCATTTGTGCTGATGCAAACTTAGCTAACTGGAAAATAAGTGTTTTCCCTACTTCAATCCCACTGTTTGAGATTCATTCTTTTTAGTTTTTCCCTCTCACAACATACAAACATTCCTGGGAGGTGTAACACCTTATGCTTTAGACCTTGTCGGTTGCAATACTAGTGACCTTTTGACATTTATTTAAACTGCATGCAGAGAGAAACTCCTCACAGGAAACGGCAGGCAAGAGGCAAGTTTCAAAAGTGGGGTGAGCAAGGGGTTAGGGCCAGAATTCAGAGAACACTGAAACTTACTTTTATGTCATCAGTCAAAAATCACGACTCCCTCCTCCAGGCTCCTAAAGCCCTTTTCACACATTCCCCACACTGGATTTTAATTATCTATTTGCTCTACTGCTTCCTTTTCTGCCCTGTGAGCACCTTGGGGCCAGGGCTCTTGCTTCTTTGTTTTTGTATCCCTGGTAATGACGAACATTCCTGGCACATTGAGGGCACGCCATAAATGTTTATTGAATAAGTGAAATAAAAATATGATATCTTTAAGTCCCTCTTAGAACCAAGATTTCCCCCCCCAAACAGTACTAAACATATGCTTTATATTCTCAAACACATTGAGCTCAGTTGCTGAAGAATGATGGCAGGTAACCAGAAAGTGGTAAGTCTGTGCACATTAGTTTTTTGGTGTCACTTATTTAAATGAGAAATAGGTTTCCTTTCTCCTGGTGTCTAAATTATGGGCACAGAGGATAAGAAAGTATCAGTCACTGTTCCCAGCCCCCCATCTGCAGAGCACACATTATACACTCACTTATTCATTCAACTAATACTGAGGGCCAACTGGGTGCCATGCACTCATTGAGGACCTTTGGATACATCAGTGAATAAAACACCAATATTTCTTATCTCTATAAGATTGTAGGAAAAAATATAAATAGAGGTAAAAGTGCTGGAGAAAACATGGAAAGAGGGATGTACCTATTTACTGTTGATGAGGAGACAGTATGGTATAGTCTTTCTGGAGGTCACCTTGGTGGCTCCACAAAAGAAGCTAAGTATGTGGGGCCATAAGGTCCTACAACCTCATTATGGGGTATGTATTTGGAAGATCCAAGAGCAGAGACATGAATGGACATTTGTACACTGGTGTTCCTGGAGGCAGTATTCATGATTTGCAATGGGTGGAGGTGGCCTAAGGGTACACTGACTGAGGAACAGAATGGTGAACTGTGGTGTATGCATACAATGGAATAATGAGCAACTATGAGAAGGGGTGAAGCTGTGAGACACAAAACGAGGTGAATGGATCCTGTAGAAAGCATGCTGAATGAAGTACGCCAGAAACCAAGGCAGACACTACAATGCCTCACCAATATGGACTAACTACAATGTGTAAACTCAGAATTGAATCTTAGAGAATAGCCTAACGGGGAAATGATTATTTTAATGGTCCTTAGATCATAAGCTCTTACAGCAGTCAAATCTATTCCTGAATTGTAATGGCTATCTCCAAACTCTGAGATGTTGATCCCTTAATGTATAACCTGATTGGTCTCTGGAACATTGGATATCTGTGTTACACCTGAAACTCAGAGCTAGACCTCGGCAGATATGAATATCAGTATTAACACATACGGCAACTGTTAAAAAAAAAAAAAAAAAAGCTGAAATAGAGCCCAGACTTCAATTAGAGATATGAATAAAGCAGATCTGGTTAAGACTAGAGTAAATCAGGCCAAAGGGTAAAGGTTAAAACTAAGTGTGTTCAAACTTCAACTTCCATGTGAGAGCAAGGAAAGAGATGTTTATTTGGTGTAGGATCTATATTTTCCAAACAATATAACTTCTACAGTCAGTTTGTTCAAATACGACAATTACATGGAACTTTGAATAGGAAGTGAGATATGGTAGATCTGTATAGATTAGAATGAAATAGCAACACATCCTAAAGTAATTTGGGTGGAGAATAAAAATATATATGCAGGGCCCCCTGAGGAGCTGGGGGAAAATACAGAAGTGCTGGACTTCCTCACCTGGATTGTTGCTGATGTTCTCACAAACACTGGGGACTGATGGCTTGATGTGCTGAGCCCTCCGTCTTGGGGCTGGCCCCTATGAAGCTTGTTGCTGCAAGGAGAGGCTAAACCTGCTTATAATTGTGCCTAAGAGTCTCTCCCGAGTGCCTCCTTGTTGCTCAGATGTGGCCCTCTCTCTCTAACTAAGCCACCTTGGCAGGTGATCTTTTTTTTTGCATGTATAGGTATCATGTTTTATTAAAAAAAACTTTATTGTGGAAAAATTTAGTATACAAAAATAATAGTACCATAAACCCTGATGTACCCCGTCACTCAGCTTCACAATTACTGAGCAGAGAAAACCCTGCTAAGGACATTGCATATAATAACCCACTTAATCAGCATAACAACCTTATCCCATAGGTATGATCATTAACCCCCCTTTTGCAGAGGCGGAAACTGAGACTCAGGGAGGTTGAGCAACTTGTCTCAAGTTATCAGGCAGTTCCACTCTAGAGACCTTGTTCTTAACTGCTGCACTGTCTGAGGCCAGCACTTGGGACTTGGGGCCACTTACATCCCTGCAGTGGCTGCTGATTAGTTCAGGACGTTGGGTAATATGAGACAGCAATTCCCCGCATCTGCAAAAAATGCAACTGAGAGCAGCGCTTCCGCAAGTACAGGCCACAGACTGGCAGCTTCGGCAGCTTCTGGGGAAATGCAGACTCTCAGACTCCAGCCCAGTCCTCCTGAGTCAGGATTTCTGGGAGCAGGGGCCCAGCAATCTGTATTTTTTTTTTTTTTTTTCATTTTTATTGAGATTGTTCAGATACCATACAATTATCCAAAGATCCAAAGATCAAAGCGGCTGCCTTGAAGCTCAGCGATTCTGTCAGGGAAGCCCTTGCCTTCAGACGCTGGCTCTATCTGTCCCCTCTGCTTGGACCACTCAACCCCAGATGACCGCAGGACTCTCGCCCCCTTTCTGGCTTTGTTCCCTCCAATTCCTTACCACACCCCTGAGCTCCCTTACCCTGGGGCTTTTCCCATAGCCCTGTCACCATCTTACATGCTATCCACTTTTTAATATTTATTGCATTTGGTATATCTTCCCCTCCTAAAATGTAATCACCAAGAGGATAAGAATATTTATGTTTTTGTTTTTGTTTTTTTAAAACTCGGTTTTATTGAGATATATTCACATACCATATAGTCATCTATGGTGTACAATCAACTGTTCACAGTACCATCATATAGTTGTGCATTCATCACCCCAATCCATTTTTGAACATTTTCCTTACACCAGAAAAAATCATAATAAGAGTAAAAAATAAAAATAAAGAAAGAACACCCAAATCACCCCCTCCATGCCACCCTATTTTTCATTTAGGTTTTGTCCCCATTTTTCTACTCATCCATCCATACACTGGATAAAGGGAGTGCGATCCACAGGGTTTTCACAATCACACTGTCACCCCTTGTAAGCTACATTATTACACAATCGTCTTCAAGGGTCAAAGCTACTGGGTTGGAGTTTGGTAGTTTCAGGTATTTACTTCTAGCTATTCCAATACATTAAAATGCACTATTTCTATAGTGCGTAAGAATGTCCACCAGAGTTACCTCTCGACTCCATTTGAAATCTCTCAGCCACTGAAGTTTTATTTTGTTTCATTTCACATCCCCCTTTTGGTCAAGAAGATGTTCTCAGTCCCACAATGCCAGGTCTAGATTCATCCCTGGGAGTCATATCCTGCATTGCCAGGGAGATTTACACCCCTGGGAGTCAGGTTCCACACAGAGGGGAGGGCAGCAAGATCACCTGCCAAGAAAAGCACAGTGACCTGAGGCATCAAAGGGTGGAGCAATTTTCTAAGACACACCGGCAGGGAAACCAGATACTGAGTATTTCTTCTCTCTGGGACCTGAGCCTGTTCTGGTCTGGGAAAACCTGATTTGGATAACCAAGGAAACCATGCCTAGACAACAGAAAATTACAACCTACACTAAGAAAAACAAAGTTATGGCCCAGTCAAAGGAACAAATGTACACTTCAACTGAGGTACAGGAATTTAAACAACTAATGCTAAATCAATTCAAAAAGTTTAGAGAAGATATTGCAAAAGAGATAGAGGCTGTAAAGGAAACACTGGGCATATATACGGCAGAAACCAAAAGTTCAACAAAACAACTAGTAGAATCTATGGAAATGAAAGGCACAACACAAGAGATGAAAGATACAATGGAAACATACAACAGCAGATCTCAAGAGGCAGAAGAAAACACTCAGGAACTGGAGAACAAAACACCTGAAAGCCTACATGTAAATGAGCAGATGGAGAAAAGAATGAAAAAATATGAGCAACGTCTCTGGGAACTCAAGTATGAAACAAAGTACAATAATGTACGTATCATTGGTGTCCCAGAAGGAGAAGAGAAGGGAAAGGGGCAGAAGCAATAATAGAGGAAATATTTAATGAAAATTTCCCATCTCTTATGAAAGACATAAAATTACAGATCCAAGAAGCGCAGCGTACTCCAAACAGAAGAGATATGAATAGACCTACGCCAAGACACTTAATAATCAGATTATCAAATGTCAAAGACAAAGAGAGAATCCTGAAAGCAGCAAGAAAAAAGCGATCCATCACATACAAAGGAAGCTTAATAAGACTATGTGCGGATCTCTCAGCAGAAACCATGGAGGCAAGAAGGAAGTGGTGTGATATATTTAAGATACTGAAAGAGGAAAACCGCCAACCAAGAATCCTATATCCAGCAAAGCTGTCCTTCAAATATGAGGGAGAGCTCAAAATATTTTCTGACAAACAGACAATGAGAGACTTTGTGAACAAGACACCTGCCCTACAGGAAATGCTAAAGGGAGCACTACAGGGTGATAGAAGACAGGAGTGCGTGCTTTGGAACACAATTTTGGGAGATGGTAGCACAACAATGTAAGTACATTGAACAAAGGTAACTATGAATACGGTTGAGAGAGGAAGGTGGGGAGCCTGCGAGACACCACAAGAAAGGAGGAAAGATAACGACTGGGACTGTGTAACTTGGTGAAATCTAGAGTATCCAACAATTGTGATAAAATGTACAAATATGTTCTTTTACGAGGGAGAACAAGCAAATGTCAACCTTGCAAGGTGTTAAAAATGGGGAGGCATTGGGGGAGGGATGCAATTAGCATAAACTAGAGACTGTAACTAATAGAATCATTGTATTATGCTTCCTTTAATGTAACAAAGGTGATATACCAAGGTGAATGCAGATAAGAGGGGGGGATAGGGGAGGCATGTTAGACAGTTGACATTGGTGGTATTGTCTGATTCTTTATTCTACTTTGATTTAAGGTTATTTTTCCTTTTGCTGCTTCCTAGCTGTCATTTTTTTCCTCTTTCTTTTTCCTCTCTACCTTCTTTGACTCTCCCTCCTGCCTTGTGGAAGAAATGTAGATGCCCTTATATAGATAGTGGTGAAGGTGGTGAACACATAAATGTATGACCATGCAGAGCACCATCGATTATTTACTTGGGATGGAATGTATGGTGAGTGAACAAAACCATATTAAAAAAAAAATGGGTTGATGACAAAACCTTGAGGGCAATATACTGAGTGAAATAAGCCAGACACATAAGGACAATTATTGCAGGGTCTCACTGATAGGAACTAATTATAATATGTAAACTCATAGACATGAAATATAAGGTACCAAGATATAAGACGAGGCTTAAGAATGGGGAGTGGTTGCTTAGTATGAGCAGAATGTTCAACTAGGATGAACTTAAATGTTTGGAAATGAACAGGGATGTTGGTAGCAAGATGTGAGAATAACTAACAGTGCTGAATGGTGTGTGAATGAGGTGGAAAGGGGAAGCTCAGAGTCATATATGTCACCAGAAGGAAAGTTGGAGGTCAAAAGATGGGAATGTATAAAACTGAATCCTATGGTGGGCAATGTCCATGATCAACTGTACAAATACTAGAAATCGCTTCCATGAACCAGAACAAATGTATGACAATACAATTAGAAGTTAATAATAGAGGGGCATATAGGGAAGAACTATATACCTATTACAAATTATATACTACAGTTAGTAGTATTTCAACATTTTTTCATAAAAAGTAACAAATGTACTATACCAATACTACGAGTCAACAATTGAGGGGGGTTGGTTAGGGATAGGGGAGGATTGGAGTTTCCTTTTCTTTTTTTCTTTTTTCATCTTTCACTTTATTTCTTGTCTGGAGTAATGAAAAGTTTCTAAAAATTGAACAAAAATTAAGTGTGATGGATGCACAGCTGTATGAGGGTACCCAGGGGCAAGTGATTTGTATACTTGTATACTGCCTTGAGCTTCAAGGCAGCCGCTGCACTTGCGGAGACTGAGAAAGGAGGAGCGGAGCAGAGGAGGCCAGGGTTGACGGGGATGGGGCGCTGTCCTGGCCACCCCCACGAGATCACTGCAGTCTTGTAGATCATTACGGAGCAAACGCAGCAACAAAGGAAACAAATTCTCCCACCTGGGCTTATGGCCATCCTGACATTTCTGGCAGGAAATTAAGAAGTGATACAGCTTTCAAAGAAAAAAAAATGTTGAGAGAAGCCTTTAAGTCATGTTGATATAATCATTCTCCAGACTTCTGTAAACTGCCAGCTCCCAAATTCTCTAGATAAATAACAAGATAATCCCAAACAGCTATCCCATTGAAATAAAAATAATAAGACATTGGATCTGCTCTTAGAAAGATGATGAGAAATCACCCATAGTGAGGCACTTTGATGAAAAAGATCATTCAATTGAAACCTTTATACATACAGGGATTGAACATGCAACCATTTCAGCAGAAAGAGAGAGAGGAAATGCATATTTTTCCTCCCACTGAGACACAATCAGGAATCTTCAGTTAGAGTCACAAAGAACTCACCACTGCTCTCAAATCAACTCTCACAAGATGCCTTATTTATTTATTTTTTTTAACAGCTTCCAGTGGAAAATTTAAATCAGAAGCAAGCCACTCTGTTTGGCTATAGTGTGTACTTGTTTTAAATTCCATTCTGTTTATGAAACAGCAATTAGAGAAATGTATCTCATAGAAACACATAAGAATTCTTTTCTTTACGAATTCTTATGTTTAAAACTAGACTTATGGGAGTAGTTTTCACCATTAGACTGTGAGCTTGTGGAGCACAGCAGCCAAGTGCTACTCATCTTTGTGTCTATTGCACTAGTATAGGGCTTGGAACACAGATGTTGCCTAATAAAATCCATTTGGGGGGGGAGGGGGTTGCTCCCTTCCCTTCTGTGCTGGTTTGGATGTATTATATCTCCCAAAACGCCATGTTCTTTGACGCAATCTTGTGGGGACAGATGTATTAGTGTTGATTAAGTTGGAATCCTTTGATTGAGTGTTTCCACGGAGATGTGACTCAATCAACTGTAGGCAAGACTTTTGATTCGATAATATCCATGGTGGTGTTACCCCACCCATTGTGAGTGGGTCTTAATTAAATCACTGGAGTCCTATCAAAAAGTCATAGACAGAAGTACCTGCTGCTACTTAGAGAGACATTTTGAAGATGGCCATTGAAAGCAGACTTTTGCTCCAGAGAAGCTAAAAGAGCACAAAACTCCCCAAGAGCAACATTTTGAAGAATGCACAGGAGCTGAGAGAGAAGCTGAAACACAATCCAGGATCAGCAGATGCCAGCCTCATGCCTTCCCAGACAACAGAGGTATTCCAGATGCCATTTCCCATTCTTTTGTGAAGGTACCCTGTTGTTGATGACTTACCTTGGATACTTTATGGCCTTAAGACTGTGACTCTGTAACCAAATAAACCCCCTTTATAAAAGCCAATCCACTTCTGGTATTTTGCATAATGGCAGCATTAGCAAACCGGAATACCTTCCCTTCCTTTCTCTTCCTATATTTTTTTATTAAAACTTTTTTCACTGGAGAAGTTGAGGGTTACAGAACAATCATGCATACAACACAGGATTCCCACCCCCACCCCCACCAACACATTGCATTGGTGTGGAACATGTGTTACAATTGTTAATTTCACTTTTTAATAATTTTACTATTTTTTAACAGTAGTTACATTTGTTAAAATTGATGAAAGATTATTAAAATAGTGTTATTAGCTATCATCCATAATTTACATTAGGTTTATTTTTCCCCATATACCTCCCTATTATTAACACCTTGTATTAGTGTCACACATTTATTACATTCCTGAAAGAACATTTTGCTACTTACACTATTAATCACAGTCCTTCCTCTACAATAGGGTTCGCTGTGTTGTACAATCCTGTTTCATCCTTCAATTTTTATTCTAGTAACATATACATCCTAAAGTTTTCCCTTTTAACCACATTTACCTATACAGTTCAGATATACAGTGCTGCTGACTAACAGTCAACAATAATGTGCTACCATTACCACCATCCATTTCTGAACCGTTATCAGCCTATAATGAAAATCTGTACAGGTTAAGCATCAACTCCCCATTCCCTAACCCCAGTCTATCTCCAGGTAACCAATACAATAGACTCGGACTCATGAGTTTTTCAGTTATACTTAGTTCATAACAGTGAAATCATATAATATTTGTTCTTTTGTGTCAGGCTTATTTTACTCAGCATAATATCTTCAAGGTTCATCCATGTTGTCACATGCATCAGGACTTCCTTCATTCCTTTTCACAGCTAAATAATATTCTATCATTTTGTTTATACCACATTTTGTTTATCTATTCATCAGTTGATGGACACTTGGGTTGCTTCTATCTTTTGGCAATTGTGAATAACGCTGCTCTGAACATTGGCATGAAAATATCTGTTTGAGTCCCTGCTTTCAGTTCTTCTGGGTCTATACCTGGTAGCCGGATTGTTGGATGATACGGTAGTTCTATACTTAGCTTCCTGTAGAACCACCAAATTGTGTTCCACAGGCACTACACCATTTTACATTCCCACTAGCAATGAACGAGTGTTCCTATTTCTCCACATCCTCTCTAACACTTGTAGTTTGCTGTTTTTTTTTTTTTAGTGACCATTCCAGTTGGTGTGAAATGATATCTCATTTTGGTTTTGACTTGCATTTCCCTAATAGCTAGTGATGTTGAGCATCTTTTAATGTGCTTTTCAGCCATTTGTATTTCCCCTTTGGAGAAATGTATATTCAAATCTTTTGCCCATTTTTAAATTGGTTTCATTTTTTTTTTATTGTTGAGTTGTAGGATTTCTTTATATATTCCAGATATTAAACCCTTATCAGATATGTGATTTCCAAATATTTTCTCCCATTGAATAGGTTGTCTTATCACTTTTTTGACACAGTCCTTTGATGCCCAAATTTTTTATTTTGAGGAGGGCTCATTTATCAATTTTTTCTTTAATTGCTTGTGCTTTGGGTGTAAGTCTAAGAAACCACTGTCCACCACAAGATCGTGAAGATGCGTCCCTACATTTTCTCCTAAAAATAGTCCTGTTTCTTATATTTAGGTCTTTGATCCACTTTGAGTTAATTTTTATATATGTTGTGAGAGAGGGGTCATCTTTCATTCTTTTGCTTATGGATATCCACTTCTTCCAGCACCATTTGTTGAAGAGACCATTCTTTCCCAATTGAGTGGAATTGGTAGCCTTGTCAAATACCAGTTGGCCATAGATGTGAGAGTCTACATCTGAACTCTCAATTCTATTCCATTGGTCAATATATCTATTTTCATGCCAGCACTATGCTGTTTTAACCACTGTAGTTTTGTAGTATGCTTTAATGTCAGAAGTGTAAGTCCCCAACTTTGTTCTTTTTTTTCAAGATGTTTCTGCCTATTTAGGGCCCCTTACCCTTCCAAATAAATTTGATAATTGAATTTTCCACTTCTGTAAAGTAGGCAGTTGAAATTTTGATTGGGATTGTGTTGAATCTATAAATCAATTGGGTAAAATTGACATCTTAGCGATATTTAGTCTTCCTATCCATGAACATGGACTATCCTTCCATTTATTTAGGTCTTCTTTGACATCTTTTGGCAATGTTTTGTAGTTTTCTTTGTACAAGTCCTTTACACCCTTGGATAAATTTACTCTTAGATATTAGATTTTTTTAGTTGCTGTTGTAAATGGAATTTTTTTCTTGATTTCCTCCTCAGATTGCTCATAACAAGTTTGTAGAAACACTACTGAATTTGTGTGTTGATCTTGTACCTGCCACTTTGCTGAACTTGTTTATAAGCTCTAGGAGCACTGTTGTAGACTTTTTGGGACTTTCTATATATAGGATCATGTCATCTGCAAATTGTGAATGTTTTACTTCTTCTGTTACAGTTTGGCTGTCCTTTCTTTCTTTCTCTCTCTTTCTCTCTCTCACTCTTCGCTCTTTCTTTGCCTAACTGATCAGGCTAGAACTTCTAGCACAATGTTGAATAACAATGTTGACAGTGGGCATACTTGTCTTTTTCCAGATCTTAGAGGGAAAGCTTTCAACCTTTCACAATTGAGTACAATGTTAGCTGTGGGTGTCTCATATATACCCTTTATCATGTTTGAGGAAGTTTCCTTCTATTCCCATCTTTTAAAGTGTTTTTATCAAGAAAGGATACTAGGTTTTATCAAGTACCTTTTCTGCATCAATTGAGATGAACATGTGGTTTTCTCCCTTCGATTTGGTGATGTGGTGTATTGCATTAATTGATTTTCTTATATTGAACTACCACTGCATACGTGGAACAAAACTCACTTGGTCAGGTGTATAATTCAATTTGCAAGTATTTTGTAGAGGATTTTTGCATCAATATCCATAAGAGAAATTGGTCTGTCCTTTTCTTTTCTTGTGGCTATCTTTATCTGGTTTTGGTATTGGGGTGATGTTGCCTTCAAAGAATGAGTTAGGCAATGTTCCCTCCTCTTCGATTTTTTGAAAGAGTTTGAGCAGAATTGGTATGAATTCTTCTTGGGATGTTTGGTAGAATTCACCTGTGAAGCCATCTGCTCTTGGGCTTCTCTTAGTTGGGAGGTTTTTGAAGACTGATTCAATTTCTTTACTTGTTATTGGTCTGTTGAGGTCTTCTATTTCTTGTAGAGTCAGTGTAGGCTGTTCATGTGTTTCTAGGAATTTCTCCATTTCCTCTATGTTGTCAAATTTTTTAACACACAGTTGTTCACACTATCATCTTATAATCCTTTTTATTTCTGTGGGGTTAGTAGTAATGTTCCCCCTCTCATTTCTGATTTTATTTATTGGCATCTTCTCTCTTTTTTTCTGTCAGTCTAGCCAAGGGTTTGCCAATTTTATTGATCTTCTCAAAGAACTAACTTTTAGTTTTATTGATTCTCTTGATTGTTTATTTTTTTTGTTGTTGTTCTTCATTTCACTTATTTCCACTTTAATCTTTGTTATTTATTTCCTTTTGCTTGCTTTGGGATTAGTTTGCTGTTCTTCCTTTAGTTTCTCCAGGTGTTCAGTTAAGTCCTTGATTTTAGCTTTCTTCCTTTTTAACATAGGTTTTTAGGGCCATGAATTTCCCTCTTTGCACTGCCTTCACTGCATCCCATACATTTTAACATGTTGTGTCTCATTTTCATTTGCCTTGAGATATTTACTGATTTCCATTGCAATATCTTCTTTGACCCACTGATTGTTTGACAGCATGTTGTTTAACTTCCATATATTTGTGAAATTTCCATTTCTACAGTTATTATTGATTTCCACCTCCATTTTATTATGATCAGAGAAAGTGCTTTGTAAAATTTCAATCTTTTAAAATTTATTGAAACTTATTCTATGACCCAACATGTGGTCTATCCTGGAAAATGATCCATGCGCACATGAGAAGAATATATCCTCCTGTTTTGGGGTGCAATTTTCTGTATATGCCTGTTAGGTCTAGTTCATTTATTCTATTATTCCAGTTCTGTTTCCTTATTGATCCTCTGTCTAGCTGTTCTATCTATTGATGACAGTGATGTATCGCAGTCTCCAACAATTATTGTAAAGAAGTCTATTTCTCCCTTCAGTTTGGCTGTGTTTGCCTCATGTACTTTGGGGCACCCTGGTTAGTTGCATAAATATTTATGATTGCTATTTCTTCTTGGTGTATTGCCATTTTATTAATATATAGTGTCCTTCTTTGTCTTTCTAAAAGCTTTGCATTTAAAGTCTATTTTGTCCAATATTAGAATAGCTCTTTTTGGTTACTATCTGTAACCAAATAGTATTTGCTCTCTTTTTCCAACCTTTCACTTTCAACTTATTTGTGTCTTTGGGTCTAAGGTGAATCTTTTGTGAACAGCATACAGTTGGATGATACTTTGCAATCCATTTTGCCAATCTATGCTTTTGGATTGGGGACTTCAACCCATTGACATTCAATGTTATTTCTGAAAAGGTAGTACTTACTACAGACCCTTTCCCCCATTCACCTGTGATCCATCTTAGGAACAAAACAGGGGTAGGGGGACGAGCTGAGGTACTGAGTATCTTTATTAAAACAAGTATGGGGCACCACCTAAAGGCACTGTTTTAAACACTGACTGGGACCAAAATTTGATATTTACTTTAGCTTTGTCCAAGAGCCCTATTTTGTCTACACAGAAGAATTGAAGTGTAAAATTTGGTAAAAGTAAAATCTGGGCCCTGATACATACAGCATTTATTTATATGGTTGGAGGAACACCCTAGAATCATAAGAAGTAGATTTAAGTTTCAGTTACCATCAAGTCACAGCCTGACCATGCACAACTCACTTTAATCCTTTGTGTCTTATTTTCTTGAAGGTAAAATGGAGATAATGTATGTTTCCTTACCTGATGTGCATGCTATTACATTCTATTTTGGTTTTTATTCACATTTCCTTAGACTGTGAGCTCATCAGTAGTAAGGAACATACACATATATATTTTTTAAAACTGTGCATAGACCAGTTTCTAGGTGTGTAGCTGTGTGCTAGGCTCCATAGGCAACACAAAGCACATTGTCTTCCTGGAGCTGCTTCATATATGAATGACCAACTCCTGGCACAGAGCCGGGAACAGAGTAGGCGTGCGATAAATGTTGCACTGAACCTTAACTGCAAAATGAATGCTCTCAGAGTTCAGAGAAAGGGAACGATCTGTGTTGGAGGCACAAATCAAATTAGATGTTAAAGGTGGAGAACTGTATTTCTCATACTTATGGTCCATAGTTTATTTCAGCAAAATACCCTATCTCCTTCACTCTGTAGTAACCCTAAAACAAAATCTTCTTTTTCTCAAGATGAGCTTTAAAATTATTCTCAACTGTACATTTTAATATGGATTGGAATTTCCTTCTTGCTCATTGCCTCTTCTTCAAATGATTCCCTGACTTGATAAATGCTTAAAATATATTATGTAGTCTCTTCACTTGGCTTAAAGGTTTGACATCTATTTAAATGTGATTACTTCTCAAAGGAGTAACTCAAAGTTTATTTGCCTTTGTACTTGAGGGGGATGAAGGATCTGAAAGAATGTGTTTTTAGAAGATCCATGGAAAAAGGGAAGCACACTGTGGGTTTCTGGGATGGGCAGAAATAGCTCTCAGAATGAAGATATGACTAATGAAGGGAGGAGAGAATGGGGAAAACAGAGCAAATCATACACTGGGCTTTTCCGCAGGTTGGTCCTATAGGATACTCAAACTGAACACCCAAAACATGGCCAGGAATGTACTGCCCTCACTTGTCGAGTAATCTATTATGTACTGTCAGAGAAGGGCCACCCTTTCATGTTTTTCTAAGCGGGAACATAGAAATATTTCTGGATTTGGTGTTGGAAGACTTGGGTTGTGCTGAGTTCTGCTGTTCTCTGGCTATGCAATCCCAGGCTAGTTATTTAACATGCCTAAGACACACTGCCTTATTTGTAAAAGGTTATAATATTAGCTCAGGCTGTTGTGATTTGCATGTGTCAGAAGAATGTCAGCCACATATAGAAGTTACTAAAAAAAAGCCTTTAAAAATAAGTTATTTCTTTCTGAAATAAAAAGAAAGATCTGCTTATTGGAGAAAGATAAAAAAATAAAAAAGCCATAATGAAAATAAATTACTTATAATCACTAGGGATATTTTCGTATATTTCTTTCTAGTTTTTTTTTTTTTTTCTTATTTATAATACACATACACACATGCACTGTACACCTCCTCTTTGGAGCTATTTCCTCATTTGTAAACAAGAATAGTGACCACTCTTAAGGGTATTTTGTAAAGTTTTTAAATAATGACATATTTAAAGTCTTAGTGCCCGGTGCATCATGAACCTTGTATAAATGTTAGCTTCCTCTTTCCTGCACATGCTAATCACTGTTGGTATCACACATTTTGACAATTAGCTGGGTTCCATGTGGAAAAGTATAGTATATTTTATAAAATCATTTACCATCTACTGTCTTCTAGGAATCATGCAAGGGACTACGGAGTATCAAGGAAGAATACCCTCAAGGAGCATGTGGTCAGATGGGGTGTCAAGACAAACAGATGATGACACAATGGATGGTCCCTGGCAGCACACATGTCCTCTGTGTGTGTCTGATGAAAGACAGATCACTGAGGGAGAGGGAGATTGGCAAATATTTTTCTTGAGCTGGGAGGATGGTTTAATTTCTTATTCATAACCTTTGAAATGACAGTTATAAAGGTATTTGCTTCTGCTGGCCTTCAGGGATGTGCTCCTAAAAGTTAAGAAGTTGAAGTTTAAGAGATTTCAAGTTCTTAGGAAAAAACAAAGGTATGACTTGCCAGCAAAAAATTGTTGCTTATAAACTCAAGTTTAAAAGGTGAATCAGGAAGATGATGGCATAGAGAGGAGTGGAAGCTAGTCAGCCCCCATTGAACAACTAATAAACAGCCAGGAACAACTAGTAAATTATCTGGAATAATTGCAGGGGGACAAACGTGACTGTCCACTCATCATACACCAACCGGAATTGGGAGGAATGCCTGAGACTGCACCATAAAATCTGTAAAGTAAAAACTGTGGATCCAAGCTGGGAGCCCCTCCTCCCATGGCCCAAATTGAAAAACCTCGCAGTGCTAGAGAGCAGCACTCTTCCAGCAAGCAAATATAGCTCAGCTGAGCTCCAACTGGGGTTTTATTTAACAAACGTGGACTGCTCAATACAAGCTATGAATCCCAACAAGCAGACAGAGGCTTTTGGTGATGACTGACCTTGGAAAGCTGGAGGACCTCTCTAGGAGGGAGAGGAAGCCCAGAAGACCAGGTGCTATCTCTGGCTGATGGGTAAAACTGAGGGGGGCAAGCACACTGACTCTGAAGGGAGGCTTTCTGTCCCTTTTTTGGCTCAGTGGAGAAAGCCTCGACCATTTTCAATTCCCAGGGCTCAGACTCAGACAAGGGTGGAGATAGCAGAGTCAGAGACTACTCAAATGCAAATGACCTCTCCCTAGGGGGTGTATCTTCCCTAAGAGGAAAGAGGTGGTGCCAAGCTCTACTACCTGCCTTACATTCAGACCCAGACCCCAGAGCCTGGAGGAAAACAGCCATGGGCCACACCTCCTTACAAAAGTTTGGAGCTACAGGCTGACAGGAACCACCTGCTGGGCAGAAAAGCACAGTGATATGAGGCCTCACAAGGTGTATCAATCTTCTAAGACACACCCTCAGGGAGATCTCATACTATTGCCTACTTCCAAGACCTGAGCCCATTCTGGTCTGGGAAAACCTGATTGGGGTAACCAAGGAAACCAGATGCCTAGACAACAGAAAACTACAACCTACAGTAAGAAAAATGAAGTTATGGTCCAGTCAAATGAACAAACTTACACTTCAACTGAGATACAGGAATTGAAACATCTAATGCTAAATCAATCAAAAAGTTTAGGGAAAATATGGCAAAAGAGATGAAGCATAAAATGAAAACAGTGGGTGTACATAAGGTAGAAATCAAAAGTTCAAAAAAACAACTGACAGAATCTATGGAAATGAAAGGCACAACTCAAGAGATGAAAGTCACAATGGAGACATACAACAGCAGATCTCAGGAGGCAGAAGACGACACTCAGGAACTGGAGAACAAGGCATCTGAAAGCCTACACATAAAAGAACAGATAGAGAAAAGAATGGAAAAATATGAGCAACATTTCCAGGAACTTAAGAACAAAATGAAAAGCAGGAATGTACATGTCAGGGGTGTCCCAGAAGGAGAAGAGAGGGGAAAAAGGCAAAAGCAATAATAGAGGAAATAATTGATAAAATTTCCCATCTCTTATGAAAGACATAAAATTACAGATCCAAGAAGCTCAGCATACCCCAAACAGAATAAATCTGAATAAGCCTATGCCAAGACACTTAATAATCAGATTATCAAATGTCAAAGATAAAAAGAGAATTCTCAAAGCAGCAAGAGAAAAGCAATCCATCACATACAAAGGAAAGTTGATAAGACTATGTGCAGATTTCTCAATAGAAACCATGGAGGCAAGAAGGTGGCGTGATATACTTAAGATACTAAAAGAGAAAAAACACCAACCAAGAATCCTATATCTGGCAAAACTGTCATTCAAATATGAGGGAGAGCTTAAAATATTCTCTGACAGACAATGACAGAGTTTGTGATCAAGATACCTGCTCTACAGGAAACACTAAAGGGAGCACTGCAGACAGAAAGGAAAAGACAGGAGTGAGAGGTTTGGAAAACAATTTTGGGAGACAGTAGCACAGCAATGTAAGTACACTGAACAAAGATGACTATGACTATGGTTGAAAGAGGAAGGTTAGGAGCACATGGGACACCAGAAGGAAAGAGGAAAGATAAAGACTGGGACTGTGTAACTCAGTGAAACCTAGGGTGCTCAACGATTGTGATAAAAGGTACAAATATGTTTTTGCATGAGGTAGAACAAATGAATGTCAACATTGCAAGGTGTTAAAAATGGGGTGGAATTGGGGGGAAAATACAATCAATGCAAACTAGAGACTATAATTAACAGAAACATTGTATTATGCTTCCTTTAATGTAACATAGGCAATATACCACAGCTAAATGCATATGGTGGTGGGGGGGGAGGACACGGGAAGGGTATGGGACTCTTGGCATTGGTGATGTTGTCTGACTTTATATTCTACTTTAGTTTAATGCTATCTTTCCTTTTGTTGCTTCCTAGCTGTCATGTTTTGTTTTGTTTTTCTCTTTATTTTTTCTTTTTCTTTTGTCTCTCTACCTTCCTTGACTCTTCCTCCTTCTTTGTGGAAGAAATGGAGATATCCTTATATAGGATAGAGGTGATGGTGGTGAATACATAAATACGTGACTATACAGGGAACCATCGACTGTTTACTTAGAACACAATGTCTGGTGTGTGAACAAAACCGTCTTAAAAAAATGGGTTGGTGAAGAAACCTTGAGGGCTATATTGAGGGCTTATTTCACTATATTGAGTGAAATAAGACAGACACATAATGACAAATATTGTAGGGTCTCACTGATATGAACTAATCATAATATGTAAACTCACAGACATGAAATGTAAGTTATCAGGATATAGAATGAGGCTAAAGAATGGGGAACAGTTGCTTATTATGAGCAGAATATTCAACTAGGGTGAACTCTGTTTGGAAATGGACAGAGGTGATGGTAGCATGTTATGAGAATAACTAACAGTGCTGAATGGTGTGTGAAGGTGGTGGAAAGGGGAAGCTCAGAGTCATGCATGTCACCAGAAGGAAAGTTGTAGGTTAAAAGATGTGAATGTATAAAACAGTGAATCTTGTGGTGGACAATGTCTGTGATTAACTGTACAAATATTAGAAATTTCTCTCATGAACCAGAACAAATGTGTGACACTCTAACTAGAAGTTAATAATAGAGGGGCATATAGGGAAAAATATATACCTATTGCAAAGTATATACTACAGTTGGTAGTATTTTGACATTCTTTCATCAACAGCAACAAATGTACTATATCAATACTAGGGGTATGGGAAGATTGAGCTTACTTTTTTGTGTGTGTCTTTATTTCTTTTCTGGAGTAATGAAAATGTTCTAAAAATTGAAAAAAAAATTAATTGTGGTGATGGATGCACAGCTGTATGATGGTACCATGGGCAACTGATTAGTACACTTTGGATCTTTGGATAACTGTATGGTATGTGAACAATCTCAATAAAAAAAGGTAAATCAAACCTCTGTGTTGATATCAATCAGAGGAAGATGCATCTCCCCTTTTAGCGGATGCAAGAAGCACCCTTTTTAAAAAGCTCAGGTTTTTTTGAGATTTTTTTGTGCTTTTTAAAGTTCAGATGTTCTATGAATATGGTTTTAAGTTTTCTTAATGGCATTCCTTCTGAGCCAAACATAAAATTAACCTTTTATTTTTATTTTTTTGAAATTTACAAATAGGAGTAAGAAGGACACATACACACAGATACACATTAAAAGTGCTCTTTATTCTTCTTGGTTTGGTCTCAGTTTGTACTCTGGTAAATACCAACAGACACATTCCAGGAGTTTTTTCCTCTCTGTAGGTTTCGATTCTAGTTAGTACATAGGCTAATACTTTTAGTGTGGTCCAAAAGAAGAACAGAATCCTCTATCTTTTGGGCGACATATGGCTAAGTACTGTTATCTCATTTTGAGCAACAACGTGCTTTGATTATTTTTATGTTTGGAAGCCTGGGTTTACTACATAGAAGGTGATTCAATATGAGGATCTCATAGAAGATCCAAGTGAAAATGTCCATCCAGTAGGCATACATATGAATGTGGAGCTCAAGAAAAATCTCTGGGAGAATTTATATTTGTAAGTCATGGTTGAAGACATGGATGTGGATGAGATTGCTCAGGGAAATTTCAAATAATGAGAAAAGGGCCAGGACCACCACCCTGGAGAATCATATTTAGTGGAGCAGAGTGAGTCAACAAGGAAAATAGAGTAGGCATAGCCAAAGAGATCTGAGAGCAGCCAGGATCAGGTGGTGTCACAGATGCCCAGGGAAGGGAGTGTCCAACAATAGCAAGAGCTCTCAAGGAGTCCACTATGCCTAGAGCATGGTTATAACACAGGAGAGAAACATGGAAGGGGTAGCAAATTGTAGAACTGGGAAGTAAGACCCTAAGGAAGGCTGAAAGGGACCAAGTAACTGCTGAATAGCACATAAAGAATGTCTTTCTTGACACTGAAGTATAAGTAGAGTCATTGGAATTTGACTGTTTATTTCTTCATTATTAGGTTCAGGTTAAATATTTTAGCAAGAATGTTATGTAATGGGATGTTACTTCCCACTGCATCAATTTAGGAGGCATATAATATCATTTTATCCCATTATTGGTGATGCTATGTTTGACCTCTTGATTAAGATGGTGCCCATCTGATCTCCCCATTGTAAAGAATCCTTTTTCCTTTTGTAATTAGTAAGTAATCAGTAAGTGATACTTGGAGACAAAGAATATAATTTTCCCAATAACCTCTCACCCAATGGCTATATTTGATGATCCTTGCCTGAACCAATTATTACACTGATTGAATGCATGCTTTGGTTTGCTAAAGCTGCCGAAATGCAACATATCAGAAATGAATTGGCTTTTACAATGGGGGTTTATTAGCTGACAAATGTACAGTTCTAAGGCCAGGAAAATGTCCAAATTGAGGCATCAACAGCATGATACCTTCTCTGAAGAAAGACAGATAGCATCTGGGATTCCTCTGTCACATGGGAAGGTACACGGCCAGAGTCTGCTGGTCCTCTCCTGGGTTTACATTCTGGTTTCTGTGGCTTTCTCCAGAATGTCTCTGGCCTTCTGTCTTAGCTTCTATCAACTTCTCCTGGGGGAAAACTCTGGATTACATACCTTAACTTCTCTCCAAAATATCTCTCTCAGCTTCTCCGAGCTCTCTCTCTCCATGAGCTCTCTTAAAGGACTCCAGTAAAGGATTAAGACCCACCTTGAATGGGTGGGTCACACCTCCATGGAAACAATCTAATCAAAAGGTCCCAATGCAATAGGTCTGCCTCCACAAGAGTGGATTAAAAGAACATAGCCTTTTATGGGGTACATAACAGATCCAAACTGGCACAGCATACTATCCGAATTGAAAGGAGAAATTTTTAAAGATGGAAGGGAAGAGACCAAGAAGTGATAAAAATGTTAAAGGAAAGAGAGACTATCTAACCAAACATCTTCATTTTAGAGAAGAAATGGAGGCCCAAGGAAAGGAAAGCAATGCAAAGTGTACGTGATTTCCAAGAAAATGACACTAATGAGTTTGTTCTTTGAAAGTAAATTAGGAAGAGCTATGAGGTCCCACTTCTTTCTTGTAGCATCCTATGAAAACATGTCTTATCCTGAGAGAATAATAAAGTTTAACAAATTGAGGTCTTATTAATTTTCCCTCCCTTTTCTCCTCTCCCTACCTCTCTATTCCCCTCCTCTCCTGCTTCTTCTTTTACTCTTTTCTCTTTCCTTCACTCTCCCTTCCATTTTCCTCCTTTATCACCTCAATATTGTTTCCTCAATATCTTTCTCTCTGTGTATATACAACACAATTTTATAGACTGTTTGCATTTGTTTCAAGTTCAAACAGATTCATTAATCTTTGTCATAAATGCTAGCATCACAAATAAGATTGGAAACATGTTAGTAGCCTAGTAGTTGGGTAGAGCTGAATTCCCTCATCGATGCAACCTTTCACAATATAGATTCCTTTGTATATCGCAGGATAAATCATGTTTCCTCAAACCCAAAAGTCCAACCTCACAGAAGGAGTCTGGAATAATCCAGTTAGTCTTCTCTCCCAAGTCAGTATTACAAAGCAATGCCACTCTATTAATGACACTGGTATTACTGCTCACATTTTTGAATTTAAAAAAAAAAACTAGATTGGTATATTTGATATTATTTTCATAGTTATTCTCATTCCTGGACTGTGACATAATTGACTAAGCTTTGCATCTTAGTATGAAATGCAGTTTTATTGGACAACAACCTTCTATAACCAATCTTTATGTAAGCCATAGAATTAGACTTGAAATATAAGTGAAAATTTGCTTATTGTTCTTTACTTTTACTCCTTAATTTTGATATGTGATGTAAAAGCACTGAAAGATCCAACAGAGGAAAATGTCTACCAAATAGTTCTTTTCAAATATTACTGAGGAAAATGTTTCAATCAATAATATTGATATGCAATTGACTTATAGTGTTAAAGCACCCTGAGACAAATCTTTACACCACAGTACAAAATGTCCAAATTCATACTAAACTAGAGTAAAAATCAGCTCAGCCATGAACCATCAAAGGAATTAAAAGTCATAGAACAAGAGCTTGAAGTTAGCAAACCAATTTGAATGTGAAAACCAGAGAGGCACATGTATAAAGAGAAGTCTTCCCCTGATTGAGGAAGGCAACCAAAAATGTCATAAATAAACCCATCTGTTTGGGTTTAAGATGATGATTAAAAACTTATATTTGAATTTTGGTGTCAAATTCCCTTCACAAAGCAACTCAATTTTTTTTTTCTGATGCTGCTCCTATTCTGTATCGTCAACGTTATAAAAACAATAGTAAAACCACATAGTCCAGTTTCCTATCTTTTTACTCAATTAAAGTCCTATGTTACTTCCTGCTACATTCCAGAGATGTACTGAATCTCTCATGCAAAGCACCAGCTTTGAACAAAGCTTGTTCTCAGAAAGCTGGCTGCCTTGTCATGGGGGCCTCAGACAATTCTCTCCCCGGGTCTTGGTGTCCTCAACCCAGATCCTTGGAAACAAAACTTTCTCTCAGTTTTTGGTCATCAGGGTGCAAGCCTTAAACATAAAACTGGTTGATCCAATTTCATTAGGATACAACCTTTTCCATATCAATGCTATATTGAAAATGCCATAATGTGGATTATGTTCTTAAAGAACTGATGATTACTTGGCCTGGGCAGTACAGCCCTGGAATGCCTGACTTCTGGTGATGAGGTCAGGATGACAGTCAGTCAGCCCACAAAAGGAAAAGGGCCAGTGGCTGACATTTTGGGACCATCCAAGGCAAAAGTACATGAGGTCTGTCAACCACGGTGGGACTGCTATCCCTGCTGTCAATGGATGACATCCTTGCGGGCCGTAGGCTGCCAGAATGACTCCACCTCCTCTGCACCCCACCCGGTTGCTCTCTGTCCCTGTGTTCCATACCCTACAGGAAACAGTGAAAATCTAACCTCTCTTCCTTGACCACACATCCTCTTTCTTTATTCCCTACCTGGTCTAGGGAGGGTGGTGAGTAGAAGGATATTTCTGAGTTTGTTTTCTTTGTATAACAACTAGCTCAATTGAGGAAAAAGGAACTTGCTTCTAGCTTTACTCATGGGGTCTCAAAAGCTCAAAAGACAACAAGAGGCCCTGGAACAGGAAGACAGCCAAATGTGGGGAAGGGAAAAGTGGCCATATATGTATTCTGATCTGCAAGCTGTTTATTACCAGTCCTGAAATTCAGTGCTTTCTGGATCATGACAGATGAAGGCTTTGTGGCCTAAATGACCTACTGACTGGGTCACTCAAATTCATATCTGAGATAAATCACTCTGTGAGTAAGACTTCTCGTTGATCCAATTCTGCGTGGTTGTTAAAAATGGGCCAAGTGTGTCCTCTTAAGCAAGACTCTCAAATATTATTAGGATAAAACTTGAAATTGTCATTTTGATTTATCTACCCAAATAAATGGTTGTATACAGGCATATGACAATAGGCAATGTGTATGCCAATATGACTCAACTACATAAATTTATATAGTCTTTTGCATTTCACACAACCTGAGTTGCAGCTACCAAGTAATTTGTGAGTTCAGTGAGCTGGGCTCCATATGTGTCTCTTAGAGATATGAAAGAATGCTATCTTTGCTTTGAGAAAAAAGAGTAGTGGGAGTAGTGGTAACAGGGGGAAAAGAACAGAAATTGGGTCCCTATTTTCAGAAATTCTTCTCAGACAAATACTATTAATAGTCATTAGTCCTCTTGCCCATTAAGAATAGAAATGTTAGCCTTTAAGTAAGGAGCAGCTTTATTAAAATTAGTATTAATTTAAAATATCAACATTAAAAGATATTTAGAAATAGTTTTTAAGGAAGAAAACTTTTTTTCTGATGATTGTGTCTACAATTGGTCAACAGAAATGTTGACCCAAATTCCCAAGGCAGAATATAATTTTGCAGACTATCAATGAATTGTTAAATGTTTTTGATGATGGTGTTTGGCTCGTTGAATGCTGATCAAATAGCTTACAATTTGGATGCATCTCAGGATTGCTCACCAGTGACCAGGAAAAACAGATGAAATAATCCTCATTTTATGATCTACCATCTTATTTCCTCTATTTCAAGATTTTCAACTGAATTGTATGTGAACCCCTGGTCTACCTTGAGGATAAGGACATTCCTAAAGACTGGCCTTGTCTCTCCTTGTCTCTCTCCCCCCACCAATTCTTACAACTACTTCCCCACTTCCAATTAACACTTAAAATAGGATAGATGAAGTAGTGTGCAAAGGTAAAATAAAATTTTCAGCTGAGGTCAAAACATTCAATCCATCTATTCGTCAACATAAATGTCATAATGTCTCTATCCTGGCCCCATGGGAGGAATTCAAAGGAAAGACAAGGTTTGGCCCTTACCCCTTAGGGATCTTGCCACCTCTGAGGTAGAGTACAATCAGATGAACAACTGAAGAACAGAATGTACTAATAAGGGCACATGGACAAGGTGTCAGGGTGATGCAGCTGACAGCACGGATGCTGGAGCCACAATGCCTGGGTCCAAATCCTGGCTGCCATTTATCACCCAGGTAAGCCCCGGACAGTTGATGATGTCTCTGTGCCTCAGTTTCTTCATTGTGCAATGGGGTTTTACCTCTTTCATAAGGCTGTTACAAGTATTTAATAAGTTAAAATATATAAAATAAATACATAGGAAAAGTACGTGGTACATGATAAGTACTATATAAGCGTTAGCTTTATTATATAATCAAAGTAGACTAACACCTAAGTTACGCATCATGACCTGGATTTAAAAAAATATTCTTGAAATAAAAGATGGTTAGCCTTTTATATGTCAAAGTTCTTGATGTCAAATCTCTTTGAGATTTGAGGGTAATTCTTACAGAACATAATGTATGCTTCTCTAGTCCCAGTAAACACTGTAAACATAATTTAATCAGGCTTGACCTTGTAACTGTGATCAATTATTCTATTCTAGATGGTCTGAGACTTCAAAGTGAGAAGAATTTGTATGAACCTTAGAAGTGATCCCACTTTTTCAATAAAATCCCAGGTATCCTCTTGTTTTATTGTCATAGGTTTCTGTCTCATAAAAATTAGAGTTCAGTTATGAGACCTTCTGGGCAGCATAATACAGTAAAGATTCATTACTGAATCAAAGACTGAATCAGCCTCCTCCTAGGTGTTTCCTTACCCTCAGTTAAGTCATTATTATTACTGTCTTTATCAAGCCATATGACTTCACAGCATTCAAAATATTCTGTATTATTTCAGCCTCAATAACCTACCCCAGCCTCCTGGTCAGCGTCAAATCACATCCCTGTCAATGTGTATAAACTGCCTCTGAAACATCAACATTTTCTGAGCTTTAGGACATAGCTTCTAAATATCCACAAAGTAGCCTCAGAGTAAATGTCTATAAACCTAAAAAGGATCTTACATTTTCAGCTACTTATTTACCTCCAGGCTTGCCACAGATGGTAGTAGATTTTTGGGTATGGGAGAACAGATATTGCACTGAATATATTATACTCACTTATCCCATTATTCACAGGGAATAGACATGGGGCAATGTTTTTCCAATGGTTCAGACAGATTTGTCCTGATCATTCAACCATACTTTACCTGGCCCTGCAGATGACAAAAGGCACAAGCCGAAGAACAGCTTGCAGAGGTAGGGGAACAGTTCAAAGCTAGGGACCAGAATATAACTAATTGATTCATGCAAGAATTAAACTCATGACCTTGGCTTCCTTAGCACAGGGCTCCTAACAACTGAGCAAACTGGATCTAGACTCAAGTGTCCAGGAATTAAAGGGGTGCAGAGTTAGGGTGTGCTCAGGGTCAAGCAGAATCAATTACAGGAGATGCCCTGGAGAGATGACTTTGGAACCAGAATTTGAAAAGAGGGAGTGAATCAACAAATAGGGGAAACAGCAACAATCACCACTCCATCATAAATGTGGCTCCAGTATTTTAAATTGATCATTCAGGCATGGAAAGTTGTTCAGGGTCAACCTATGAAAGCAAACATCCAAGGTTATGTTGTCTATAATCTTAACAGGGACAGCAGAAATACTCTGAGATCGAAAGAGATATCATCTAAAAACTCATACATGTATAATACACTAACTGCTCCCAGTTGTCCCTCAAAGAGAGGGAAAGCAGTATCTGTACTCAAAGAAATTATCTGGAAAATGACTACCCAAGGAATGATCAAACAACATCTCATCAACATTCAACACTCCTTTCTAGCACGAAAATGTCCAGTTCAGAAAGAGGAGCCAGAGGAATTTTTTTCAAAGAAAATAGACAATGAAAATAAAGACTTGGTTTTCTTTCCTTAAATAGAATAGGCATTGGGATAATAGAATATGCTTTTTCTTTAATTAATAGAGTACTGCATGCCGAGCAGCGTTCACCTGTGATGGAGTTGTTAAAGCACGTGGATTTACTGTTACTTATGTCATTATGAATGTTACTTCTAATATTACAAATAGATACTCCCAATAAGATGCATGAAGTGTTCTGAGTGTTCTCGACACACAGGCTGGGATTAATCTATCAATATGAAAAGGGATTTATTAAATGCATATTTGAGCTTGGCATTACTTAGAACTGGTTTGGCCTACTCTGAATTTATGGGCTACAACTCTGAATATCACATTGTGTTTATTTAATCTAGTGTAAAATAGTCTTATTAATAAGAACTCTATTAGTTTGGAGATTATGGTATCCAACAGAGTCCAGGCTAATGCTGGCTGATCTTATCTACAAAAAGTTTTGCAAAGAAAATTATCAAAAATAAGGTTTCAGGAGCAATAAATCTGTTGGGAAACTGCCTTTGAAGAACCACTTCTTAACACTCTCATGTATATCGTGCCAGTTTGAATGTATTATGTCCCCCAAAATGCCATTATCTTTGATGCAATCTTGTGTGGGCAGACGTTATCAGTTTTGATTAGATTGTAATTCTTTGAGTGTTTCCATGGAGATGTGACCCAACCAACTGTGGATGATGACTCTATTTGGATAATTTCCATGGAGGTGTGGCCCTGCCCATTCAGCATGGGCCTTGATTAGTTTACTAGAGCACTACATAAGCTCAGACAGAAGGAGCGAGCTTGCTATAGCCAAGCGGGACACTTTGAAGAATGCACAGGGGCTGAGAGAGAAGCTGTAGCTTACAGAGCAACATTTTGGAGACAGCCTTTAAAAGCAAACTTTTGCTCTGGAGAAGCTAAGACAGGACAAACATCCCAAGAGCAACTAAGAGTGACATTTTTGAGGAGCTGCAGCTTAGAGAGGAACATCCTGGGGGAAAGCCATTTTGAAACCAGAACTCTGGAGCAGTTGCCAGCCATGTGCCTTCCCAGCTAACAGAGATTTTCCGAACACCACTGGCCATCCTCCAGTGAAGGTACCTGATTGTTGATAACCTACGTTGGACACTTTGTGACCTTCAGACTGTAACTTTGTAATCAAATAAACCCCCTTTATAAAAGCCAATCCATTTCTGGTGTTTTGCAAAAAGGCAGCATTAGCAAACAAACATATATATAAGATTTGGAACTTTCACATTCTTCCCATTTATTTTGAATTGGAGAAGTTTTCCTGTACATGATTCTTGGATAACACCATAAGATAACTGCTTTTGAATTATTTCCTTTTGAGGTTATTTACATATTTGTCTTTGCTCCAGGCCCTCTGAGGCCTTGGCATTGCCATGTTTCAGTTCAAATAGAAAAGAAAACCAAGAAGACATATATCTTTCTAGAAGATTCGCTGTTATTCCTTTCAGTGTAGTTTATTTCTAGTCTATGTGGGTGTAGATTCAGAATGAGTGACTGAACTTTATTTCCTACACTGTTGGAGTTTAAGCCTCTGAAGTTAAAGATACTCATGCTACAAATATAAAGGTGGAGAAAAAGTTGGATGGGTATTTTTAGTCCTTTATTCAAGAAATATTCAAAAATTCTGCTCTATGGGCGGGACATGAAGCTGCTAAGCAGTATGGAAGGTTCCAAACATATTACATAGTTTCTGGCCCCTAAACTCTCTTAAACTCTTTAACAAAAATAAATAAATAAAAGTCAAGAGAGGCAGCTGATGTCATAGAAAAGGCACCAGACCAGGCGTTAGGAGGCGGGGGTGACTACTTTAAACGTCTGGGGAGTCTCAATGTCATCTGTAAAATGGCAGGATTGGATAACATGATTTAGCTAGTTCCTTTGCATTTGAATTTTCCACTCATTTGCCATTCTAACCAGAAGAATGAGTGCCACAGTAGAAAACCATGAGCCACACTTACTGAGTTGAATTAAACCTCCCTTAATGAAAAGCTGTGTAGCTCAGAAAAACTCCACGTCCATGAAGGGTAATCCCTAGTAGCTTGCTACAGGCCTAGAAAAACCAGTGAGCAGAAAGGAAAACGTAGCAGTGACCCCAGGTGATCCTGGAGAGCCCTACACACCAATGGAGAAGAGCACATGCATTCCATCCTCCTCGGACCCCAAACCAATAACCGGCTTGAAATGCAACTGATCCACCAGGAGTGGACAAGGGCTGTGTTGACCCTGCTGAGATGCAAACCAATGGTCCCAGAGGGACTTAGCATTTCACAGCAAATACTGAGCTTGCTAGACCAAGCCTCTCTTCAGCTTTGCCCAGAGAACTCTGCAAATAGAAGGAAATGAAACCCATAATGTTGTTGGGCTCTAGGGGTCCAGAGTAGCTTGACAAGTAATAAGGTTGGGATATTTTCAAGACTCAGTTAAATTGATGGGCAACAATTTCTCAGAGGAAACTCTCACCTCCCCACCTACCAAATTAGCAAACTGAGCTTCTAAGGAGAGAGGCAGAGAGATCCCAGTGTAAAGTCACAGAACAGCGGCAGACGTGGAGGGCCAGTGGGACTGGTGAGAAGTGACAGGGATGGGAAAGATGATCAAAAACAGACATTAACCTGGTGGGCTGGCACTGATACCAAGACGGAGAGGGGAGGGGATCAGGGAGAAGGCAAGGGCCAATTTTAGAGGTCAAAACAAAGGGCAGCATCTTTGTTGAAGAAATGTCCTATGAAAGCCTAATCTGAGTGGGCCAAACATTTTGGGCAGCTGTGAGAAACAACTCTCAATTGACATGGGGGTGGGGTTGGAGGGAAGGGGAAAATCATCATGCATGTATTTACACATCAAACTTACAAATATTTTCCTTGCTTTCCTGTCTATAGAGACTACCATTCCCACTCATCAGACCTCTTTGAAGAATTTCGTTAAAGTTAACTACATTTTAGCTGGATTAAGACTTTTTTTTTTTTTTTTTTAATCTAGGAGGACTAATGCATTTGTTAGAAGAATGGGAATTATTCTTTGGTTAACTCTGTCACCACTCATTTTCCTTCTAGTTGAGAATGGGCTCCTAAGGCATGGGGGAGCATGACAGGAGTCTGGTGGGGTGGGTGAGAGGGGCAGTGAAGGAGGCAGGGAAGTGATTGACAGGGAAAAGTGCCTATAGGGCACTCTTGGGAGCCAAAGGGGCTGGCAGAAAAGGCCATAGGGCAACATGAGCAATACAAAGGATGGCGGCAAAGAGAGCTTAACCCTGATATTCCCAGCTGCTGGTTTGGCCCCACTTCACAGTTGGTAAGCCAGATCACCACGTGCAGAGCCTTCCCTGGAAGACCAGGAGAACAGATGTAAAAAGGGATACATCTGGGTTTTAAATTATCATCAATAAACACAGTCATTACTGCTCTAATAAGACTCCTGCTATTTGACACCTTTAAAGGTATGGTTCTAGGTGAGCACCAGGCACAAATGGGATCATGAGTCTTGCTTTCAGAAGAAGGGGGGACAAAGGGAAATGGATGGAAACAATGTCCTTGGGCTGATGGACTCTGAGGGCCCAGCACGAAGAAGCAGCACTTTCCAGAAGAATGGGGTGGAGAACAGGTCTAAGGCAGACAGTGTGTGAACCAGCCTGGGAAGGGGAAACAAATAGTTTAGAAGAAATGTGTTCCTTTCCTGGTGAGTTAGACTCAGGTAGGATGCTGGGCCCTCATCTAGAGCTGAGATGGGCTCAGGTGCCTGTGGGGGGACAGCCATGACATGCAGGTGCCAGCCTTGCGGTAAAGATGACCCCTCTGAGAAAACAAAGATACAGTGGTGAGACTGGGATGAGGGTGAAAGGTTCAATTTCAGACTCCCCTGGCCGGTGGGGTGGGGCTCCTGCTACACTGGCTTTCTGGGCCAGGCCTGGCTCAGTCCCTGGGAGAACAGGACCACAGGCCCCAGTGCCCAAAGGACAGGGACTGATAAGGCCAAAGGCTTGGCACCCTTCTCCTCAAGCTGGGGCCTGGGTGCCTCCACCGAGGGTGCTGCTGGCATGAGGCCAGACGGCACACTCAGGATGCCTCAGAGCATCTATCTGACGTGTGTTTGTGTGTGTTGGTGTAAGTTGCTTAAAAATTAGAAAAATGACTTCATTGTTATCAAAGGAGTTATATTCACTTAGTTTAAAAGTCAAAAAAGGTTTATAATGAAAAACAGCATCATCCTGCCTCACCTTTCCCTTTCGACGACTAAGCCCATGAAAAGGTTTTGAAAAAGAGTGATGACTTTGGGTGGAAGAGATGGCCAGTCACAGAGGCCACAGGGATATGGGCTCTGCGTGATCACTGCTCCCTGGGGAACTAGTTCCACCAAAGGCACACGTCAAGGCCCCCCTGCTGTGTTCACTTCTCCTGTCCCCCGCAGTGGGGCCGCACACCGCCAGCACTGGTAGTGCGTGTTGACAGCTGGCTGGCGCGCTTTTGATGTCGTGGGGATCGCAGTCCCCTCAGGCAAGCCCTGCGTGCGCTTCTCTCTCCACAGACCAAGCCGGGGACCAGCGTAATTGATATTATCCAGGGTACAGACCCAAGGCCAAACAACTTTTGAGTTCTCTATTTCTTGGTTTTTATTTTTGTTCATTTTTCTTACCATTGTAATGCTAGTTAAGAGTTATTTAACTTAACAGGCTTTTGAGAAACTGCCTCAATCTCTAACGTGTTAGAAAGTATAAGGACCATAAAGTTTAAAAGTGAGGATTATTTATTGCACTTCTGGAATGGGTCCCCCAGAGAAAGGGCTAATTTGCTGTTATTTTTTTTCCTATTCAAAAACCTGTGCTAAGTACTTACTGTGGCCCTTACATGTGGATAATCAGAGAGACACAACATAGAGACAGGGAAATTGGAATGCGAAACGCAGCTTTACCCATAGTATGAGCAAATAGCTTGAAAATGGGAGCACAAAGGGACTGCACCTCACTTGCCACCTGGAATTAATGAGATTTGCTGTGCTGAGAAGTCTTGGCCTCACCTCCAAGCATGGGAAAGAGCAAAGTGAGTCAGTAGTGACTCCTGCGTGAGTGCAGAGGAGGAAGTGATGACATAGATGAGGCCTTTCATTTGCCATTTCTATTTAAGAAGCACCCCTTTCATTTCAAGATATTTGGGGATATGTGTTCACACAATAGAAGTTACATTTAGAGGAGAAATTGCTGCATTTAAAATGCCAAAGATATGTAGAAACTTAGCTTTACTTGCCTGTGGGGTCATGCCTGACTCATAGTAGGTGCTTGACAAGTAACTGATGAATCAGCAACTTCCCTGTTGAATTTATTTATCTGTGTCACCAAGTTGGTATCCTCTTGCTGAAAGTAGCCCCAAAAGAGATGCCACAAAAGGGTCCCGAGGTCCTCCCTGATGATAGACTTAAAGAGGGTTCCCAGGGTGAGCATGTCCACCATAGTCCAGTCACCTCACCCAGCTCGGAGCAGAGCCTTGTCATTATCTGCTGACAGTCTAACTGACTGATCAGGCAATGGGGATGATCGCTCACTCAAGAGTCAGATGGCAAACAACAACAACAACAGAAAAAAACCCCACAGGGATTTGGGCATAGCTCTCGTTGGACTCTACCTGGTCTATGAAACATTTGATTAGGAAATCTACCTGGGCTCTGTTTATAATCCCAGCTTCCTACATCTGATAATCTCATCTGAACATGGATATGGAACATGAGAGGAAGGAGGAATGCTCGATCTTTTTATGTCCCGTTATCTTTAGTCACTGACTGGATGGAAACTATGCAAGAGTAAAATTGGCCTCAGTTGAGGATAATATTTGAAGATGTGATAGAAAGAGTGACAGATAAAAGCTGAACAGAGGAACTGTAGAATGTGCTAACTTCTCAGCTGTTGATTTCAGTGGTTAGTCCTATCCTTCTCAACTATCAGTGGGCAAAAGTATCGATGAGGAAGAAATAAGGAAACTCTTCCTTCAAATAACTGAAGTCAAGAAGAACCCATGGGGGATTCCCTTTATTCCTCTCGCTCATAGTCCTTAGCTTATTGCAAAAGATACAATAAGAGGAAATCAGAAGAGAGAGGCTATGACCTAGAGGAAACAAAAGTATATTATACATTAATTCAGAATAGGGATCTTCTCATGATAATCCTGGGGATGAAGGGAGATAGAATTTAACTCGTGGAATGACAGTAATGAACCAAGTTTTCATCTCATATCTTCCCATATAACTCATTTATTCACATTCTTGAGGTAGATCAGGTTGTGCTTCTCACCAAGGAACAGAACAGGAAGATCAAGAGGTGCCAATAGTATCTTCATCTACCTTAACAACCTTCAGGTTCATACCCAAGGCTTGGGCAAGAGACTCTACTTCTGCTTAGCAAGTCTATCATCCTGCTCCCACCACTCCTTTAGTGGGAAAATTGATGACTCTGCCAAGGCTCCCGAGGCAAGCTGGAGAATCCACTAACATTTATGGCCATATGGGAAGTCAGTCATTTGGTTCTCTGGGTACCACACCAGTCTGGAATCTTGAGGCAGACAAAGTGGACACACGCTCTAGACATCCCCACTTCTCTATCATACATTAATCTAAAAATGTAAACAGAGTTTTATCAAAGAAGAGAAAGAACAAGCAGAAAAGAAAGTACTATAACCTTTTCAGCATTCTTTATTAGATACAGCTGTCTCCAGCTCCCGGGGAGAAGTGCATCGTCAAATCAATACAGCCAAAATCTGTTCTGGTTTAGAAAAGAGCTCACCACAGGCCTTCATATAGCAGTTATTTAAGCATTGAAAAGTCCTACCTATAGATCTTTAAGTAATTACACACTGAGAAAATGCCTGCAGTGAGGATTTTCAACTATGGAAAGCCACGGTCGGAAACAAAGTCCCTCAAAGTTGAGAACAGGCCAGCTGCAGATCCAGGTATGCTTTCTTTCTGTTTTTTGCTCAAGTATTAGCAATTATCATTATGCAAGTTACCTTGTGGCATACCTCTCTTTTTCACACACAAGACTAGCCTCATGAAAAAAATCCTCATTCTTTCTCACAGACCCAAAACCTACATCTTTCCATGTGAAGCTCATTTTGCTTCCCTGCTTCCATTTCTCTAGCTTTCTTACCCAAATGAGTAACTACAGGGGCTAACACATTAGTGAAAATTGTGGTATTTGAACAAAATTGTTGAGAATCTATAAAGCTTAATAGAAATTCTGGGAGGTCAGCAACTTCTAAGTAAAGCTTACATTTGAAGGGGAAAAAAATCACCATTTCCTGGCTAATTGATCCCTTTTAGAGAATGTGAAGTCAGAAAGTCCCAGGACTAATTTTATTTACTTCTAAATGACCCTTTTAAAATAATAGAACAAAATTGGCAAGGCCTTTTTCTGCATGGCCAATGAGCAGTGGGGATCTCCCTCATTTGATAAACTTTGCCATTTTTGACCTCAGGCCGCTCTCACTAATCTCTGACAGTGCTTGCTTGGGAACTTTCCTTCCTGGTGTCCTGAAGAGAAGAGACACCCAAATTCACCCAATATCACCATTGGGTCATCTTAAGAAGCCTCAACACATCTTCTGTACCCTCTGTGGGTGAGAATGGTTTCTGGAATCCTTCTGGAAGATGAGTAGGATATCTGGAATCCCAACACCAAGCAAATTTTGAGATTTAATCAGCCCTGTCTACCACTTCTACTTATTTTTATAATCATTTAATAGTCAATGAACATATCGTAGAATGATCAGAATGATTGGATTTTAGGTTTTATGAATATTTCCAACTTAACAGAGCAGGTGCATGCTACATTTAGTTAATGTAAAAAAAAATTTTTAAAGAGAAAAGGTCCAGTTTAAACTTTTTCTTCCAAAAGCTTGGCAGACTGATATAGATTATTTAAGTACCCCAGTGTCACCAGGTATTTTATCAGATACCATGTGACTCTCTAGTCCAAAGTTGCTACCAAGAGTTTGAGGGACTGACATGCTACCTCCCCTGTTTTACCTATAAGACTCCAGATCTTTCCTCTCCCTGACATTTGCATATGAGACTTATGCCCTCTATTTAGTCACTACAGGCCTCTGTCATTTTCCTTGGGGCTTTGTAATCTTTTCCAATGATTGACCTGGAGTCTTGCTTTAATGGTCCTACTTCTCGAGTTACGCTATTTTTTTCCTGCATAGCCAAAATACTTATGATGTTTATGCTATTACTGGTTTACCTTCCTTAGGATCTATTTGGCTACTTCAACACATGGACAATTTTTCTTTTACAAAGTAACAAATGTTCTTTTTCTCCATTGGGCATACAAAGACACCAGGCTGGGTGTTTCTGGAAACACCTATCAGGCTGTTTGGGAATTGTCCCCCAGTGTGGTGTTCTAAAGGAGAAGGGGTCAAGATATTAGTGTTGTCATCTCTCAGAAATTCCCATTCAATGTCTAATATCACAGCTACCATCTAGTTACCACTTTCTTAATCAACCATGGATTAACCTTGGACAGGTGTCTTTGAGGTTAAGGGTGCGATTATTTTTTCTCGCCTGAATGTCAATAAACTCACACCCTGGAAGGAGTGTGCTCCCGATTCCAACCTTAGCCCAAACAGCTGGTCTTGGCTGAGGCATCTTGTAAGTGGACAAAGAAGCAGATTCTGCTGTGGACTAAGGCATCAAGAGCACAAAGCTCATCTTTGGTGTCCCTCCAGCTCACAGATTATTACCTGCCCAACATTTGGCACAGCCTTACCCACCTCTGCCCTCTTTGGGTGCTCTGACTCTCAGAGACCAAATGCTGCCATGCGCCTGCACATGCTCAGACCTTTCTTTCCCTTGCCTTCCGTCCAATGGCCCCAATCCTAGGTTATGTTTTTTTTTTTTTTTTTTTTTCATTTCCTGTTCTCAAGTGTCTCTGGTGAATACTAGCTAAATTGAGTTTAAAAAAAAATCCAGGCTAATATGTTACCCTATCTTATGATCATGCATGCACTGATAGAGGACTTCTGTAGAGTAGATGTGAGATGGGAGAGATGTGCGCTGGACACTGAGTGCCCCTTCAAGCTGCACAGGGAAGAAAGCACACAGGCAATGGCCTTTTCCTCCATGATTAGGCCCCATCTAAGTCTCTCTCATTCTGTGCTCTGTTCCCACTGGTGACTGGAGGTAACTTCCCATCCAGGTGATGGCTGGCCAAGAGTTGGCACTGGATCCACCCTGCATCAGAGTGGTGTGAAGATAATATTAATCACTTACACTTGGATAGACTTTACCATTTACCATAGAAAGCTCGTGTGCCTACCATTTACATGATCTCATTTGATTCATGTAACAATCCTGTGATGTATCACTATCTCCATTTTGTAGAGATGAAATTGGAGCTCAAAGTAGTTAAATAATCTGTCTAAGGTATGCAACTTGTGAATGGTATCACAGGTAACTCTAGTGTTCTTTTAAAAATACAAGATACCTCAGGTACCAGCCAATCACCAAGATTGTATTATTTGAGTAATATATTTATTTTAAAAGCATTTGTTGACCGTCTGTTATCTGATAAGTACCAAGGATACGGGGATGAACAGGTCTGTTTTCTCAAGGCATTCCCAGTCCAACAGTGGAAAAAAACAAAAAGCCTGAATATTATACTCTTGAATATGCTTCCGAATGTGGACCAGTAAACAAAAAGCAATTGCTATAAGTATCAAAATAGATTTTCTGTCCTTTCTTAGTGTATTTTGTCTATTTGATCATGTTCTCTTTTACAAGGAACTAGAAAGAAATGGATAATGCAGGTTTCTCTTTGATTCTCTTGAAATGGAGTTTATGCTACATACTTTCAGTGTTTCAGCAACTGTTCTGGTACAGAGTGGATGATAACTGCAAGCATTCATCTGACTTGTTTAATGTGAGCATGGGGCTAATTATAGCACCTGCGGGAATATGACGACTTCCATTCCCCCACCCACTCCTGCCTGGCTCACTGAGAAGAAAGTGCTTACTTACTGAATTACCGTCAACCACATCCTGGGATGGAAGACCCAGGGGCCAAGAGTTCTAATCCCTGCTCTTCTTGGAGCAAACACACCTCTGCTTATTTATAATCAAAGCAGCAACTAATCATCCTGCAGCCACAGAGCTTGCACCACGAATCCAGAGATGGTTTCAGAGCGGGAAGAGGCAAGAGGAGTGCCAGACATTTCTTTAGAGGACAGAAAGTGGGGGTGGGATAGGTTGCAACAAAAACCCAAAATGTGTACCAGTGAACCAGAGATGCCATAAAGGGTCCATGTGCCCCTCAGCTTGAGGAAGTCACCACACCTCTCTGAGCCCCATGTGCCTTCTATGCAAAGTAGAGGGGACAGTGATAATTCCATTGTTTACGCCACAAGGTAGGTTCAAATGTCTTAATGGACAAGGACCTGCTTTGAAAGCAGAAATGACATCTGTATGTATTGTTGCTTGGAGGACCCTCTGAGATGGGTTTGGAGGTGAAATGTATAGGACAGCAGATATCAGTCCAATCAAAAGAAAATGTTCTATTTCCTGATGCTGCTGGGGAAAGTTATGTGCTGCTCTGTGTAGTAGGTAACTCCCTGTACCTGAACCCTCTAACCCTTAGAATACCAAGAGTTTCCAACCCAGCAACGATGTCTCTCCTGAGAGAAGCATCAGGGCTAGAAAAATCTGCAGGGAGCTTTCAGCATCTTAGGAAACAGCGTAATTACCGTGTGTCCGATGGTATGTATCACAGGGACCCAGGCTGCTAGGATGAGGGGGACTTGATCCACTCTCCTCTGTCCCAGGAAGGTTTCAGGCATCTTCCCAGCTTGGCCTGAGAGGATTACAGGCCGACTGCAGCCATGACCACAGTAATGGGAATTGTTGGATGGGAGTGAAGGGCTTGTTCCCAAGCTCAACCAAGCACCAGAGCTCAGGAGGGGAAACGCTAGGTGATTATGATGGAGAAATCACCAATTTCCGGGGGACTTCAGAGAGAACAGGACTATGTAAGTTGATAAAAATATATTTTATGAATTATATTTATCAGACAAGGTGTATAAAATATAATTCCTATTTTCAAGAGGATCATAAAATGACTGGTGAGACAAGAAAAATGCACAGGAACAGGTACTCAATGAAATGGAGAAATCCTATAGCAGTTCAGTGGTGGAAGAAATTATTCTGAAGTGCAATCTCATGTGCCACTGGACTCGATTCAGCTCAATCAACAAAAAAGATGGAAGGGCACTCATCAAATTTGCAAATGACACAAAGAGGAGAGGATACCAAAATATGGGTTATAGTCCTGACTGTGCCATTACTTTACCCGGTGACTATAGATGCCAATTACCTCATTGTAACATAAGGAAGTTGGACTACTTAATATTAATATTTTAGTTCTCTTTCTGCCTTCTGGATAGTTAACTCAGCAGCAGAATTAAGCATCCAAATAATCTAGAATGACAGATAAACTAAAACCATGAAAATTAACAGGATAAATTAAGTTCAGAACCAAGGTTCAAACAAATCAATTGTACAAGTATTGATTGATGGGGATGTGGCTTAAAGGCAGGTCAAGATGTCTGGCAAGGTTTAACTGACTGAAAGCTTAATAGTGTGAAGTGACTGTCAAAAAAGCACATGTAATCCTGGCAGCATTAACAGAAGCACGTTCCTGTCTTGAATGATGAAGAATATACCATATCCTATATCGGTCAAGTCCATGTATGGGATACTATTCAGTTTCAGTATTCACCTTTCAAAGATGGACATTAAAATGTAAGGGCATCTTCAGTGGAGTGCAAATGGTTGTTGGTGTAGAATCTGCCAACCATAAGAAATGGTTCTTATACCCAAATACTCCTTTTTATTCCCATATACTTTTATCAGTATTTCCTTTTATTTTATCTCTTAATATGTGCCTGAAGAGTAGGCTTTCATCACTTACTTCAAATATATGTAAGAGTGCGTAGCTCAGTAGTTGGCAAATGGCATGGTCTTAGTTTGCCAGGGCTGCTATAACAAATATCCTGGACAGGTTGGCTTAAACAACAGGAATTTATTGTCTCACAGTTTTGGAGGCTAAAAATTCAAAATCAAGGTATCAGTAGATCATGCTTTTCTCTGAAGTCTGTAGTGTTCTGGTGGTGGCTTGTTGGCAATCCATAACTCAATCTCTGCTTCCATCACATCTCTCTCCCTATCTTCTACTGTGTCCAAATTTCCTCTGCTTATGAGATTCCAGTCCTATTGGATTAAGACCCACCCTGATGCAGTTGACTTCACCTTAACTGAGAGCATCTTCAAGGATCCTATTTACAAATGGGTTCACATCCACAGGACCAGGGGTTAGGGCTTGGGGGTGGGGAGAAATGATTCAATCCATAATAGGCAGCTATTCAGTAACTGTTAGTTTCCTTCTTTTCTCTTAATTAGGATTCATCTCTGTTAATTATAAAGGGTGCATCCCCATCACATTCTTTAGCCTCTTTGTTCTAATATGTGTGGAGAGCAGGCTCTTTAGAATTACAAGAACCAGAGAAAGATTAACTTGAGATTGATTCAAGACTTAGTTGAAGGTGCAATAGGATTTTGCATGTTCTCATTTATTGTTTCTCTTCAAGATTTCAGAGGCTATTCTGTCCCTGGATTTACAGCCTGGGCTCTTTCCTCACCTTTCACCTCTAATGTACTCTTCATTTGCCTTCATTTACTTCCAGTAGTTGATCTGGTTTTTCTACCTACTTGTTGAAAGTTATTTTTTCTCTCTTCTTCCTTCCTGCCTCTTTGAGATGTCAGGATCCCAAAGTTCCTTCATTGACTTTCTCTTATTAATCTGCATAAGCTCCCTTGGTGGCTGGTCTCAGGCCTTCCCATGCTTTCAACCATTACCTGTTGAGGACCTTCAAATCTGGATCTCCAGTGCAGCTTACTCTCATTCCAGGTGTGAATAACCAACTGGATAGGAGTTCCAATCTCCAAGGCTCAAAAGTTAACTCGTCATCTCTAGTAACACCTTTACACCAACCTGTTCCCCTGCCTGTGTCCCACCTTCCATTCTCTTCCCTCTAAGTCAAATCTGAGTGTCCTCCCTGATCCTTCTTTCTTCTTCACCTCCCACACCCAATCTGCCAACAAGTCCTCTTGATTCCAGTTCTTGAGTATCCCTGAAGTCTGGCCTCTCATTCCTATTTCTACCACTAGAGCTTTTGTTCTGGCTCCAATTTTCTACCCTGGACTATTGCCACATATCCTAACTGCTGCCTTCCATTCTGTCTTCCTCACCATTGCCTGAAGGATCTTGCCAAAACAACACATCTGATCATATTACTTCAACCTAAAATATTTTAATGTTTTCTCAGGACCTTCAACAAAAAAGTCCAAATTCCTTAGCAGCACACAAATAGCCCTTTGGGGTCAGGACCCTGCCTTCCTATCTCATCTCATCTCACTTCTCCTCCCATTCCTCAAACTCCCTCTTCAACCATAGTGACTGTGCTGGTTTGAATCTATTATGTCCTCCAAAAAAGCCATGTTATTTAATGCAATCTTGTGGGAGCAGACTTAGTCTTTTGATTAGGGTGGGACCATTTGATTAGGTTGTTTCCATGGAGATGTGATCCTGCCCATTCAGGGTGGGTCTTAATTAGATCACTGGAATCCTTTAAGAGAGTTCTCAGAGAGAAGGCGCTCAGAGAAGCCGAGAGAGACATTTTGGAGAGAAGCTAAAATTTGTAATCCAGAGTTTGCTACCTGGAGAAGCTAAGAGCTGACACAGACCCAGATGCTTGGAAATGCTTGGAGATGCAGACAGGACATTTGGAGATGCTAAGCTAAGCAATGAAGCCCACGGTTTCCCCAGAGAAGCTAAGAGAGGACTCCCAGATGCTTAGAGAGAAACACCCCAGGAGAACCACGCAGAGAGCTGAGAGAAGCTAAGAAAGACAGAAGCCCAGAGACATTTTGGAGAAAGCCATTTTGAAACACAACCCAGGAGCAAAGGACTAGCAGATGCCAGCCATGTGCCTTTCCAGCTGACAGAGGTGTTCCCAACGCCACTGGCCTTCCTTCAGTGAAGGTGTCATCTTGTGGATGCCTTAGTTTGGACACTTTTATGGCCTTAGAACTCTAAATTTGTAACCTAATAATCCCCTTTATAAAACCAATCCATTTCTGGTATTTTTGCATAACAGCAGCTTTAGCAAACAAGAACAGTGACCTAACTGAAATTCCCTTAAGAGGAAAATCACCCTCTCTTGTCCTCACACATTTGCCCTTGCTGTCTCCCCTTTGCCAATACATTCTTGTTCCCCAAAGGTCAACTCAGGGGCCACCTCCTTCAAAGGGCTCCCTTGGCCACCTTTCCTCCCAGGCCCTGCACAGACTTTGTGGCCCTCCTCTCCCTGGATGCCACCCCACCCCGTGTAGACCACATGCATTGCCCGAGACTGAAGTGCAATCATCTGTTCACCACTACTCCATTAGACTGAGAGTTGTGCATTCAGATCCCGTGGCATTAGATGTCCAGTAAATATCAGTGAAATGAATGGAAGCTCAAGCTCTGTACATGAAAATATCCGTGGCTGTTGCCCACACTATGCGTTTTTCAGTGGACAGGGATGTTGTGGGTTAACTATAGAAGATAAAAGTTTTCTGGGGTCTTTCACAAATGCTGAGCCTTGGTCCCAAATTTCCAACTATAAAAGGAAGCCTACCAAGAAAGAGCCCTGGAAAGTATCTCCGAAATGATTCTATTTATGGAATACCAAGAATTTAGTAACCTGATGTCACAGAAATACTAAAGTTAGATCTTTGCGTTGTGTAATCCCTTGTTTTGGCAATTAGCAACGGCTATAAATTAATTGTTTAATCAATCCACCTTAAGCCTGGCTCTTCATTTTGAAAGATTTTGATAAAAAGGTGAGGTGACAGTGAGCCCATGGTGAGATGCTACACTTTTCTAGCAGTAATACAGAAGAGAGCCCTGTATTACATTTAAAAAAATAACCAGGCTCTCAGGGCCTGTTTTATTTGTAGGCTGGGAGGTGGGTCCCTATGTAGAATGATTTTAGAGGACCAGATAAATTCACATGAACCTGATGTACTTTTGCTCATGTGCTCACTGACGCTGAAAAATTTTTAATGAGCAACACTCTTCCTGTTCCCCTAGTGAGGGGACTGAGATGAGGTTAAAAGGCCAGTCTCCCCAGGATAGATAATTGTAATAACAAGAAGTTAACAATAGGGTGAGAATAATTGTTATTAGATCCTTTCCTGAGCAGGAGGAAGGCTTTGGGAATCTGCAAGTGGGGAATAGAGGTTTTCCCAAGGTGGGGAAATGGTAAGAAAGTTCAGTTCATAGCACAAAGAGCACCAAGAGGAACTCCAGTCTTTCCAATATTGCTGAGGACTAGTGTATTTAAAGTTATTTAGACACCCTCATAGGTTCACCATGTTGAATTTCTTTGACAAATATTCTGGTCAGTGACTGGGATGCTGTGGTTCGACTGATAATTTAAGAAAAAAACTAGAAAGCCACTACCCCCCTAAGAATAGGCCAGTGTAAACATAGGACTTTTGCAGAGTTATATTATGAGAATCAGCAAAGACTCAAGAGCACTGGCAGCAGATACCTTATATTTAGACATTAAATTATACCCCATCTGGTGTTGCACTCCAGTTATTTCATGGATATATATCTTACATATCACAGGATCATTGTCTCCTTAATGGCCAAGAGTTGAATAGGTTATGAGCTCATGACATAAATGGACATAGGATTAGAGATAAGTTAAAACAATAGAATGCTAACTTAAGTGCTCCAAGGATGGTGGTTTTGTAGATTGACAGGTAAATGCATTTTTCCAGTAATAATGTGATGAATGATCTTAAGAGACAATATTATTATCACCACTATCGAATGCTTAGAACAGGAAGGCAGTATTGGGGGTAAAAAGAGGAATAAGAAATAATTCTTATCGCTCAGTAACTTACAATCTAACTGGGAAGATAAATCAGTACATGTGACTCTTAAGAGCCAGGAAAAAGACAGGGAAGGCCTCCCTCACCTTTGATATTCAATCTTGTCTTCAAGGTACTACAATATGGTGATAAAATTTATTTATATGGATATATTGAAAATTGACACAATTATTTGTAGAAAATATGATTGTGGATCCAGGAAACCTGAAAGACTCAACTAAAAATTTTAGCGCTAATAAGAATTCAGCAAGATGGTAGGAAGGAGGCTAATATTCAAAAGTCAGTAGTTTTCCAGCTCTATGAAGTAAGAAATTGAAAATGGGAAAAACAAATGTTGTTATTCACAATGGTAACACCTATAAAATATCCAGGAATATATTTAACTACAAAGGTGTGAGATGTATATGAAGAAAACTATAAAACTTTATTGAAAGATATAAAACAAGTCCTAAATAAACAGAAAGACAAATTACATCTGTAAATTGAAAGATTTTCGATTGTAAGGAGTCAGTCCATTATGAAGTAATGTAAAATTTTAATACATTTTTAATGGGAATCCTAATAAGGTGTGTGTGTGGGTGTGTGTGTGTGTATTTGTATGATGTGTGTCTGAATAAACTGACTAAAGATCATTTGGAGTCAGTTCCTGGAGGAAGAAATGTTCAGGAACAACCAAGAAGCATTGGGAAAGAAACATGGGGGCAACATACTCTTCAGGTGTAAAAATATATTATGAGATATTAATATAGTATCATACTGGCATAAGAATAAACATTTACATCAGTGGGATAAAATAGATTGTCCAGAATGAGATCCAATTATACATGAAAATTTGATATGTGATAAAGGTATCAGTTCCAACCAGTAGTTAAAGAATGAATTTTCCATTAAATCTAAGTAGGAAAATTAGATTTTCCTTTTGTAAGAAAATGAAGTGATGGGGATTGTGGGAAGAAGGTGGAGTAGAGAACTCCAGGATTAAATCTTTCCACCAGAACAACTATTAAAAGGTAGGAACTGTTTGAAACACCTATTTCAAAACACCTATTTCTGGAGTCCAGTAGAACACTGCACAGCATCCAGGAAAGAGCAGGGGGAAGAGGCTGGAAAATTACAATGAAGACTAGGAGGGAAATTGCTCTTTCTGTGCAGCAGTTACTGGTGTCCATTTCCCATTCCCACAGTGGGCTGCATTGGGGTATGGCCCCTGGCTAACTCACTGATGACTGAAAGGGACACAGAAAATCAAGGATGGGCATGCCTGATCGCTGATCACAGCTTTTGATTGCAACTTTGGATTGCTGGGGGCCTGGTCCCGAGGGCGGCCACTGTTCCAAACTGCCACCAGTAAAGACCAGTGAGGAGACTTAAAGATGTTAGTCTTCCACAGAGCTTCAGGGGTCAGTTCAAGGGCTGCATTTGCTGGGGAGGTCAAGAAAGTGCAGCTTTGGGGAACTGTGAAAGAAGTTCCTGGTGCCCTTCCTAGTCCCCAACCCTTGGCAGTTTGGAGCTGGTCTGGCTGGGAAAGACTGACTTGGGAACTCCTCTCCAGCATGCTCCTTTTCCCAGAAATTGTCCTCCAGGTGAACAACAGCTTAAGACAACAAAAAAGAGCTATGTATGAAACTATTGAGGCAGATGGCCTTGGGAAAGGATTACCTGCTTTTAACACTGGGGTAGAAGGAGAAGGTCTCTCTCCTGGGACATAGAGGGGAGCACTCAAACTCCTGTAAATGAAACTCCAAAATAACTAGCAAGCACATGCCCAGGACAAGACACAGGCATAGAAAAGACTGGGAGAACCCTGCACTTTGCATTTGTCTTGGGTGGATTTCCTATAGGATGGCAGATACTCAAGAAAATATATCACCAGCTGGTAACAAAATAAAGAAAAATACATCTCAGGGAATAGATCCAGGCAGGGTTAACATCGTAAAATATTAAAATATACAGTGTGCAACAAAATAGTACAAGACAAACAAAGAAACAGGAAATGATAGCCCATCAAAAGAAGAGGACAAAAATCCAGAAAACACCAACAAAGAAGATCAGACTGTGAATATACTGAACAAAGACTTTAAAAAATGATTTTAGAAATATTCAAAGAGATGAAGGAAAATACAGAGAAAGTACTAAAGGATATCAGGAAAATTATGAGTGAGCAATGTGAGAATCTTAGTAAAGAGCCAGAACATTTAAAAAGGAACCAAACAGAATTACTGGAGTTGAAGACCACAATAACTGACATGAAAAATTCCCAGGAGGGTTATAACAGCAGATTGGTTCTGGTAGAAAAAAGAATCATGAACTAAAAGACAAGACAATTGAAATGAGGTTGAGGAGCAGAAAGAAAAACAATTATAAAAAGCAAAAAATAACTTAAGAGACCTTTGAGAACCATCAAGCATACCAACATATGCATTAAGGGAGTCCCAGAATGAGAAGATAGAGAGGAAGGGGCAGAAGGAATATTCAAGGAAATAATGACAGAGACCTTACCCCAAACAGCAAAAGATGTGAATATGTACATCCAAGAAGCCCAGAGAATACCAAACAGGATAAAAATGAAGGAAAACATACCCCATCATACTTTGGTCAACCTGTCAAATTCAAAGGACAAGGAGAGATTTCTGAAAGTTGCAAGAGAAAATTAATGTGCTATGGATGAGGGAATCAAGCAGGTAATGGGTTAAAATACATAAGGTGCTGAAAGAAAACAACTGCCAACCAAATTGTATATCTGGTGAGATTTTCTTACAAAAATGAGGGAGAGATTAAGACATTCCCAGATTAAAAAAACTAAGGGAATTCGTCACAGCCAGAACTTCCCTACAAGCAATGCTAAAAGAGGTTCTTCAGACTGAGAGGAAAGGACACTAGACAGTGGTTCAAAGTGGCATAAAGAAATAAAGACGTCCAGTAAAGGTAACAACTTTGGTAATTATGAATGGCACTACTATTGTATTATATTTTTTGGTATGTAACTTCACTTCTTACTTCCAACAGGTGTTAAAATGCAAATGCATAGAAAGTCACAGTAAATCTATGGTTTTGGACATACAATGTACCAATATATAAATGGTAATAAGTACAAAAAAAAGGCAGGGAGGTGGAGGGGTATAGGAAGAGTATATGTATATACTATTAAAGTTAAATTGGCATTAAACTAAATATAATTGTTATATATATAGGATGTTAAATTTTAACCCCATGGTAACCACAAGGAAAATATATGAAAAATATATTCAGGCAAAAATAAGAATGCATTCAATATGGTACAACACAAAAAATCAAATAAATACAAAAGTAAGCACTAATGGAAGAACTGAGGGACAAAAAAGGTATGTGACTTACAAAGACCAAATGGCAAAACGGCAGAAGAAATCCCTGCATTATCAGTAGTGACTTTAAATGTAAATGGATTAAACTCTCCAGTCAAAAGGCAGAGATTGGCAGAATGGATAAAAAAGCATGACCCAATTATATGCTGTCTGCAAGAGGCTCATTTTAAATTCAAAGACACAAGTAGGTTGAAAGTGAATGGATGGAAAAAATATACCCTGCAAATAGTAACCAAAAGACAGCTGGGGTAGCCACACCAGTATCAGATAAAATAGACTTTAAGTCAAAAACAATTATGAGAGACAAAGATGGTTGTTATATACTGATAAAGGGGACAATTCAACAAGAAAATATAACAACTATAAATATATATGCACCTAACAGCAGAGCCCTAAAAATGACAGATTTCAAGGGTGGAATTGATGGTTCTACATTAATAATAGGAGACTTTAATACACCACTTTTAATAACAGAACATCTAGACAGAAGATCAATAAGGAAATAGAAGACATGAACAATACTCTAAACCAACTAGACCTATCAGACATATATATAGAACACTTCACCCAACAGTAACACAATACACATTCATCTTGAGTGCACATAGATCATTATCCAGGATAGACCTTATCTTAGGTCACAGAACAATACTCAATAAATTTAAAAATATTGAAATTAAACAATGTATCTTCTCTGACCACAATGGAATGAAGCTAGAAATCAATAACAGAAAGAGAGAAGGAAATGTCACAAACATGTGGAAATTAAACAATGTACTCTTAAGCAACCAATGGGTTAAATAAGAAATCACAAGAGAAATTAGGAAATATCTTGACACAAATGAAAATGAAAACACAACTTATCAAAACTTATGGGATGCAGCAAAGAGTGCTGAGAGGGAAATTTTCAGCTCTAAATGTCTATATTAAATAAGAACAAATATTTCAACATAGAAACCTAACCTCAAAACTGAACTAGAAAAAGAAAAGCAAACAAAACCCAAATTAAGCAGAAGGAAGGAAAAAACAAAGATTAGAATAGAGATAAATGAGATAGAGAACAAAAAGAAAATAGAATCAACAAAACCAAAAGTTGGTTCTTTGTACATATTGATAAAATTGACAAGCCTTTCGCTAGACTGATGAAGAAAAAAAGAGAGAAGACATAAGTAACTAACATCAGCAATGAAAAGGAGGGTGTTACTACTAACCCCACTGAAATAAAAAGGACCATAACAGGATACTGTGAACAACTGTACACCATTAAATTAGATAGCCTAGATGACACGGACGAATTCTTTAGACACACACAAACTACCTATGCTGAGTCAAGAAAAATAAATCTTAACAAAACAATAACTAGTACAGAGATCGAATCAGTAATCAAATCTCCCAACAAAGAAAATCTCAGGACCAGAAGGCTTCAAAGAAGAATTTAATCAAACATTCCAAAAAGACTTATCACCAATCCTACTCAAACTCTTCCAAAAAATATTGAAGAGGAAGGAATACTCCCTAATTCATTCTACAAGGTCAACATCACCCTAATACCAAAGCCAGATAAAGATACCACAAGAAAAGAAAGTTACAGATTAACATCTCTTATGAATACAGATGCAAAAATCCTCAACAAAATACTACGAAACCAAACCCAATAGCATATTAAAAGAATTATGCACCTTGATCAGGTGGGATTTGTCCCTGGTATGCAAGCTTGGACCAACATAAAAAAATCAACTAATATATATACCACATTAACAGAATGAAGGAAAAAAAAATGATCATCTCAATTGATGCAGAAAAGGAATTTGGCAAAATCCAGCACCCTTCTTGATAAAAACACATAGAGGCCACAGTCAAAAGGGACACTTTGAAGAAAGCACAGGAGCTACAGATGAGAGACAGTTTGAAGATGGCGTTTGAAAACAGACTCTTGCTCTAGAGAAGCTGAGAGAGGACAAATGCCCCAGGAGCAACTGAGAGTGACATTTTGAAGATGAGCTGTGGCCTAGAGAGTAACGTCCTGGGAGAAAGCCATTTTGAAACCAGAACATGGAGCAGACACCAGCCACGTGCCTTCCCAGCTAACAGAGGTTTTCTGGATGCCATTGGCCATCCTCCAGTGAAGGTACCCAATTGTTGATGCTTTACCTTGGACACTTTATGGCCTTAAGACTGTAACTATGTAACCAAATTAAAAAAAAAAAAAACACATAGAAAACTATGAATAGAAGGAAACTTCCTCTACATGATAAACGACATATATAAAATCCCCACAGCTAATATTCTACTTAACAGTGAAAGACTGAAAACTTTGCCTCTAAGATCAGGAACAAGACAAGGATGCCCACTGTCACCAATATTATTCAACATTGTATTGGAAGTTCTTGCCAGAGCAATTAGGCAAGAAAAAGAAATAAAAGGTATCCAAATGGGAAAGGAAGAAGTAAAACTTTCCCTATTTGCAGATGATATGATCTTTAAATGTAGAAAATCCTGAAAAATCCACAACAAAGCTCCTACAGCTAGTAAATGAATTCAGCAAAGTGGCAGGGTACAAGATCAACACTCCCAAATCAGTAGTGTTTCTATATAAAAGCAATGAACAATCAGAAGAAAAAAATCAAGAAAATTTCAATTTATAATAGCAACTAACAGAAACAAACATCAAGGAATAAATCTAACCAAGGATGTAAAGGACTTGTACACAGAAAACTACAAAACATTGCTAAACGTGATTAAAGAAGACCTAAATAAATGGAAAGACATTCCATGTTCATGGATTGGAAGAGTAAATATTTTTAAGGTGTCAATTCTACCCAAAGCAATTTACAGATTCAACACAAACCCAATCAAAATTCCAAGAACTTTCTTTGCAGAAGTGGAACAGCCAATAATCAAATCTGTACGGAAGGGTAAGGGGTCTTAGATAGCCAAAGCCATTTTGAAAAAGAAGAATAAAGTTGGAGAAGTCACACTTCTGATCTTAAAACTTATTACAAAGCCACAGTAATCAAAACAGCACGGTACTCACACAAGGACAGCATATAGACCAATATAATTGAGAGCTCAGAAATAAACCCTCACATTTATGGCCAACAAGTTTTGACAAGGAGGCAAAGACCACTCACTTGGGAAAGATTAGTATCTTCAAAAATGGTGTGGAGAAACTAGATCTCCATTTCCAAAAGAATGAAGGAAGACTGCTACTTACACCTTATACAAAAATCTGCTCCAAATGGATCAAATACCTAAATAAAAGAATGAGAAGTATCAAACTCTTGTAAAGGTTTGATAACCTTTATAATAAAGGTTATTGTAATAAAAATAAATATATTTATTTTTAAATAAAATTTTTTTCAAGGACACACATGCACTTGATTTTATTTTTTTGTCTGTTTCCATTATCAAGTTTATTTAGAAGCGAATTTGATACTAGCACTTACCAAAAAAAGAGCATCATTCCCAACAAAGATAAACAAACCAAAAAACTCTTCAGTAAAGGCTTCTATTTTAATAAGTCTCAAGAAAAACACAGGCAGATGATTTGGTGCAGCTTTTCTTAAAGGATTATAGAAGGGAGATGGTTTAAAATAAGGATGGCAAGATTAATAACCAACAAACAATATCAGGTTTACAGATCTGGCTCTGATTATGTAACATTTCTCCTTGAAGTCTTAAGTTTTCAAACCACAGATTACCCCGAAGAAGTTGCAACTAATGACATGTATCATCATCATCACACCAACATAGCCAGGTGTAGTTCAAAATAGTCCTGTTTTGTTTCACATCGTTTCAATATTTCTAGCATAGGACATGATATGGAACAAAACTCAAAGTAGCAATAAAATATTATTCTACAGTTGAATAAAGGCAAAAGATGATATAGACTGTTAAATGTTTAAAGCTTTAAGCATTCCTATTTAACCAGCCTTTAACAAAATTTATACAGTCATAACACTGGCAAAGGTTAATGGGAAGACAGAGAAGTACAGATAGGTGAAATGATGAATTAGGTTAAAAATTACTTTGTATTGATCAACTGATGTTAATACTGCTTTTTCTTGAATTTGGAATAATTACCAGAAAAGTTACATTCAGATCGAGGATAGACCTCTGTTACAGAAAATACAAAACAAAACAGAAAACAAAACAAACAAAAACCCGGGAAACAATGGTAAGTTCTAAAAGATGTATTTGAAAATTTCCTTTCAGTGATGAGGGTGTGGTCTGTCTGTCCTTTCTTTGAGAGACCTGATTCACTTCGATTAGATTCACCAACTTTGTCCAGAAACATCAGTAGTGGGATCAGCAATTCCAGATTCTGTCTGTGCATGTTTGATGTACAGATTCAGTAGCTTTATTTTACTGCTAGTGAGTTGACTGAGGTTTGGGTTTTAGTTCACCAGCAATTACAGCATGAACAGCTACCAGGCAGAAGACACAAGCTTTCTAAACACTGGTCTCTGAGTTATCATAATTCTGTATTGGGCCGGGCATAATTTCTGATAAAAGCAAGTTAAGGGTTTCCTTTGCAATAAAGTTTTAATATCCAGATATATAAATAAATCCTTCAACTTAATAAGAAAAAGACAAATACCTCAATTTAAAAATTGGCAAAAGACTTAGACACCTCTCCAAAGAAGATATACAAATGGTCAAAAGCACATGAAAACATGCTCAACATCATTAGCCATCAAGGAAATACAAATCAAAACAACAAGATAGCATTTCACACCCACTAGAAAACAAAACAGACAATTACAAGTGTTGGAGAGAATGTGAGGAAATAGGAACGCTCATTCAGTGTTGGTGGCAATGTAAAATGGTGAAAATGCTGTGGAAGACAGTTTGGCAGTTCCACAGAAAGTTAAGTGAAGAATTGTTGTATTATCTGGGAATCCCACTTGTAAGTAAATACGCAAAAGAATTGAAAGCATGGACTTGAACAGATGTTTGCACACCACTGTTCATGGTGGCATTATTCAAAATTGCCAAAAGATGGAAGCAACCCGAGTATCCATCAACAGACGAATGGATAAACAAAATGTGGTATATACAGACAATGGAATACCATACAGCCATTAAAAAGGAATGAAGTTCTGAAACATGCAACATGAATGAACCTTGAAGACATCATGTTGAGTGAAATAAGCCAGACACCAAAGGACATATATTGTATGATGTCTCTGATATGAAATGATTAGAATAAGCAAACTCATGGAGTCAGAATCTATAACATAGATTACCTGGGGATGGGGTGGGCATAGGGAATAGGGAGTTAAGGCTTCAAATCTACAGAGTTCCTATTTGGAATGACAGGAATGTTTTGGCTGTGGATGGTGGTGATGGTAGCTCAATGTGAATGTAACTAACGGCACTGAAATACTTATATCTGAATGTGGTTCAAAGGGTGAATGGATTATATAAATGGAAATCAAATAAAAAATTTTAAAAAAATCCACAAAACTGCAACTACACAGTGAACCCTATGTTAAACCATGGACTATAGTTAATAGTATAATTATAAAAACATGCTTTCATCATTTTTAACAAGTATACCATACCAATGCAACGTGTTAATAATTGGGTGTTATATGGGAATCCTGTATTATATGCATGGTTGTTCTGTAAACCTACAATTTCTTTAATAAAAAAAAAATTACCAAAAGATTAAAGGAAAAACAGAAAATATAGTGAGATTCCTACCACATTCCATATCAAAAGATTCAAAAGTATCAAAATCTAAATGTAATGAACAGTTAACTATAAAACTATTAGGAGAAAACATTAAATACTTGTTTATCTTGGGATGAGACTGTTACAAAACCTAAGCTATTTCCAAAATTTCAGAAGTCTTAAAACGTTAATATTTTTAATATGCAAATATCTTCTACAAATCAATAAGGAAAAAAAAATAAAAGAAAAATGAATCTACACTATGATTAGGTAAATTGTAGAAGAAATCCAAATGAAAAATAAGTATATGAAAAAATGTTCAACTCTCTAATAATTAAAATCTAAAATTTTAAATATTTTTTGTTCATCACAAGTTAAAAAATTTGATTACATACAGTGTTTTCATATATTATTTTTACATGTATAAATTGGTAAAACCCTCTTAAAGGATAATTTTTCAATAAAAATGTACATACTCTAAGAGCAGTAAAATCCCATTTCTTGTAACCCAATTTCAACAAATACAGCATAAATGAAATAATAATTCCAGCTTGTCTGCAAAACAAATAAACAAGTAGAACACAAGCTAACAATCACTGAGGCTGTTTAAATATTTTATGCTGTTAAAAAGAATGTGATTTGCCTATATGCTCTGATCTGGAAAAATATCTATATTCTATTGTTGGTTTTTAAGCGAAAAAAGCAACTCATAGAACAATATCCAACAACTATTTCCTTTTTGAAACTAAGCCAAATCAAACCAAACCAAACAAAATCAAAACCAAAATTCGCCTTTGGGTGTATGTGTGTGTATACATGTTCTAGTTTGCTAATGCTGTGGAATGCAAAACACCAGAGATGGATTGGCTTTTATAAAAAGGGGGTTTATTTGGCTATACAGTTACAGTCTTAAGGCCATAAAGTGTCCAAGGTAACACATCAGTAATCGGGTACCTTCACTGGAGGATGGCTAATGGCGTCCGGAAAACCTCTGTTAGCTGGGAAGGCACGTGGCTGGCATCTGCTCCAAAGTTCTGGTTTCAAAATGGCTTTCTCCCAGGACGTTCCTCTCTAGCAAGCTTGCTCCTCTTCAAAACGTCACTCACAGCTGCACTTCGTCCAGTCTCTTTGAGTCAGCACGTTTATATGGCTCCACTGATCAAGGCCCACCCTGAATGGGTGGGACCACACCTCCATGGAAATATCCCATCAGTTATCATCTACAGTTGGGTGGGGTGCATCTCCATGCAAACAACCTAATCCAAACGTTCCAACTTAATCCCCACTATTATGTCTGCCCCACAACATTGCATCAAAGAATATGGCTTTTTCTGGGGGACATAATACATTCAAACCGGCACAATACACTTCATAGACTTAGAATCAGTGTGGCAGATTCCCCTCCCCTCCCCCAGCTCTTAACAGTGTTTTACTTCTGGGGACTGGGATATGGTTGGGGCTGGGTTGGTTGTCTTAGCCTCTCACTTTGTACAATTTTCAAAGCATGTGACTGTGAGGGAGGGGAGAAGGGTTATTTCAGCATTCTTTTTCTGTGTGTGCTTTTCTTATATTTTTTAAATTAGGGAAAGACTTGAAAAGACAAGGACTTGACTAATTCAGGGCAGCACAATATCAATGCCAGATGACTGGTGTGGATGATGAGTTTGAGAGGGAGATGAGTGTGTGTGGAGGAGATACTGGAAGTTTTCACAGAACAGGTGAGGAGACAACTGAACTTGGAATTGAGGTTAGGACTTAAATAAACACTATGAGTTGAATATGAACAGATTTAAAAGGCATATATGATCAGAAGCAAGGGCTTGTGGATTCATGGTGCTGCCTACCAGAAGGAATGGTGACATGCTGTCTTAGGGCCTGGCATACCTGCAGGGACCCAGGTATTTACCTGCCAGGTGCCAATGGGTCGAGTTTAAATCAGAATGCACTAATGAGCTGGCTTTTCTTCTCCTTTTCCATCTCCCCCACCTCTCTACCACTGACCCCAACTAAGGCAGACAAGAAAAATTAAAGAGACTCCTTATATTTATTTATTTATATTTATAACCATCATTTTAACAAGAAATTCCTCCTGATCTTTACATTACTTAGTTAACAAAAAAAGATTTGAATATAATCTTGTCCAGAACATCAAAAATTTTTACTTTTGCCCCTGCCAAAAATACAAATTATTATTCTAGGAATTTCCTATTGACTGATCATCTTTCACGGGGGCCTTGTCAAAACACCACTGCTCATTTAAAATAGGTTTTTCATTCACGAGCTTCCTTTCACCTGGAAAGCCCTTTCTTTCCTACTCATCTATCCAATTCCACTGAGTTTTCAAAGTTCAGCAAAGTAGCACCTGCCCAGAAAATCTCTGGCCCCTCCCTCCTTGTTCATACCACACAATCTAGGACTCATTACAGACTACCTTAAGGTGCTTTATACTATGAATCTTGCTTCTCCAACTTGTCTTCTGAAAGACCTGGAAGATATTAATGCCATACTCTGCATTCTCCAAGGCTCACCCCATAGTGCTTAGCCAACAAGCTCACGGAAGAAGCTCAAAGATGACCAACAATTTGATATGTAAGCCTGGTGTGTAACAGTCCTGGCTATACTCAGGCCAGCCCACCTCTTGGCCGGTTTCTCCACCTTCACCTAATAGGATGCACAAAAATGTCAGCTTTCCTTCCAGGTTTCCATTGTTTCGGGGCTGCTGTTTTGTGGGTAGAGACAGTGAGAGGCAGAGAGAGGCTGTGCAACTTGTTTCATCCTCTCCAGGATGCCCATCCTAGGACTAAACTACCAAGTGCCAGCTGCCCTCAGCATGTGTGGCACGTTTTCAGGGGTGGATGGAAGCAGGGTTGAAGCAAGAGGATCCGGCTACTACATCTCTTCCTGGTCACATCTGTGGTAGATGGAATCATGTGCCCCAACAAAAGACATGTTCTTCATCTTAATCTGTGTTCTTGTGGGTATGAACTCATTGGTAAACAGGACACTTTGAAGGGGTAGCGTCAGTTAAGGTAGGGAATCATCTGTGAATAGGATGTTCTAAGATCCTATTTAGGGTGTGGTCAAACTGAATCATGGTGCATTACTGGAGGCCTTACAGAGAGAAGCCAGAAACTAGTAGAAGCTGGAAGTCAGAGAAAGCCACAGGAGGAGACCAAGAACGTCGCCACATGACAGAGGCCGGAAGAAAGCAGAGCTGTCGAGACCTTTGTTGGACGTCCAGCCTTCAAACCCATGGCACAATAAATGTTTGTGCGCTGAGATAACACCCATGGCAATTTGTAATTCATCTTTGTATTCCTCCCTCCACCCTCCCAAACAGCTCCAATAGTTCTTTGGAAATTTCTAGTGCTCATTAAATAGTTTTTAAGTGAATGGATAAAAAATGCTTTTCTGCCAGCAAATTGCACTGTAAGCCCTGTCTGTGGGCCTCGGCTCCCACATTCCCAGACCGTGGTGGCACTTTAGACAGGGTCCCCCTCTGCCCTGGTCATGGGGTGGTCTGAGTTTTGTTTCAGGATGTGACTTCCTGGCCATCAGGAGTGCAGGCCTCTGAGGGAATCTCGATCTCGAGTCTGGTGTCCTGGATGACAGAACCTCAGGACTTTTCAATGACTACGGTTCTTTGGCACTTTTTATTCATGAGTTTTACATTTTAAAGTATAGCTAGTAATTTAAAATGAGAAATCAATGAACATTCCGTTTTAACTTCAAAGCATGACTGGTTGGATCAATTTCTCTGTCATGCTCACATGACCACTGATGCCAAGGTTTAAAACCCATCTTTTATCCTACCACGGAGGCTAGGGACCTCATTTAGAATTAATCAACAGAGATGAGATTAAATAAATGAGATAAATTTTCTCTATATCTTAGGATTTTCCTTGGCAAAATTAATGGAACCTTTTTGTAATGGGGGGTGGTAAGTTGGGGTGGGGGGGGCAGTGGAGTAGGATCTGTAACAATATCTGCTGTGCAAAGAGTGAAGGCTTCAGAATTGCTATGTAGGATGCTTAGGAATGGCCACCCCATTGAAAGCCTTCAAAGTAACATTTGCACAGCAAACACACTGTTTTTACTTAAAAGGAATGCTACAGGTTAATAAGAATAATAAAATTTTCTAAAGAAGTTTTGATTCCTACTTTACGTGAGATTGCAGACATCAATTTCCATATTAAAGTTGATGATGTAGATATAGTGTTTTGAAAATTTTGAGGGGGCTGCTTGTACTCCCTTTTGGCATTACCACTGCATATGCCTATGTTTTCAGAGGTATAATTAACTCTTGACTTGTTCAAATGCAAGTAGAATAATCACAGAATCATAGAAATCTGAGCTGGCAGAGATCTGAGTGGTTGCCAGGTCCAATGTCTCCATTTTACAGCAGCAAAAAGAGTAACCATATCTCTCTAGGGGTGGGAGTGGGGGTGGGTGCGCACAGTTTGACAAACAACTCCCCTGTTCCCTATGAAATCTCAGTTTTCCCCTCTCTGGTTGTGGTGAGCAGCAACACTGGGATCTGTAATATTGGGGGACAAACAATGGTTACTTGAAAATCTTTCAGCATCTCCTAAGTAGCACCGGGCCTTTGAAAGATATCACCAAGAGGGCTGAGCTGGGCCCAGTGCATTGAAAACCACTGGTGCACAGCCCTCCACGGACCAGTGGCCACTGGGGTTCCCCGGGCAGGCCTTGAGTCCCTTGCACCTCGAGCTGGAGTCTGAGCCTTCACCAGGCGAGGTGCTATGGCCTGGCCAATTCTAGTTTGCTAATGTTCTTCCCTCTTCTTGAATGGAGGAAGCCGCATCCATTTCTCTTCATAAATGTAACAGACAATCTCATCTAACTCTGCAAGCAGGCCCTGCATGGGACTAAAATACCTGGAAATTGAGGCCTGTGGATCTACCTACTGATTCTGCAGCACCACAGTTTACTCTCTGCCTAACGGCATCACATTTTTTGTTTGTTTGTTCCTTTATCTAGTTCTTTCTGAATTTCTCATTTATTCTACAATTTTTAATAGCCCCTTCTAGGTGCCAAGAATGCCGTATTAGGGAGCAGAAAGATGACTAAGGCTGGTGCCTAAGCATGTGTGCTCTGAAACTAGTTCTTGGGGGGTGGTGTTTTGGGAAGGACTTGCATCCTCAAAGCTCCCCTTGAAAACCAGAGGCAGAGTGCTGGGGGAAGGGTGTGGACTTTGGAGTTCAACAGGCATTTGTTCTAGCCCCGGTTTCATCATCTCCTGTAGTCTTTGGCTATTTGCTTAATCTCTCTGGGCCTTGGTATCCTCATCTGTAAAATGGGGTTAACCATAACTATTTCATAGAATTGCTTGGAAGATTGAGCAGCATAATGTGTAAAGCCCCTGACACTTGCAGGTGCTTAATTCCCTCTTTTCCCACCTCACCTTCCTCTCTTTCTCCCAAGATTTAGAAGCAATTATTTTCCGTCCACGTTGGCAAAAGCAGAATCCCCTCTTCCTCCTCACAGACAGCAGTGCTGGCGCTGATTTCCGCCTTTGGCTCCATGGCCATGCTCTCCCTGCCCTGGGAACCAGGTCTAAGGTCAAGGTTCTTGGGGTTTCTGAGAGCCTCTTAGGTGCCGCAGGCAGCCTCCTGGGCTTTGGGTCCACTAGCTTCTTGGTGGTCAGCCCTTCCCAGAACAAGGGAGTCCCCCTGGCTTGCCTTTCCCAGGCTTCACCTCTGTGCTAGGCACTAGGGTGACCTGGAGGGCAAGGCTGGCCTGGTCTCTGCCCTCGGGGTACCCAGTGTCTAGTGGGGGCAACAGCCAAGTGAAAGGAGGTTGCAGTCTGTGATAATCATCAGGATGGGGCAACCCCAGGTGGCAAGGTGAGTGCCGTGGAGGGGCAGCGCACCCACACTTGGGGCTCAGGAAAGGGGACTGTGATGCAGCTGGCCAGGGGAGGGGTAGGTCTGGGACCAGGAAACTGGGGAGGTGGGCTCTACCAGGTCTTCTGGCCCTGTTAGAACCCATAAGCTCACCACCCCCCTGTTCATGGGATCTCCTTTCTCTTCAACCCGACCCACCCCCTACCCCTCCCCAACCACCACCATGCAGGGCCCATTTCTGCAAGTGTTCTAGAATGCCCTGCCCTAAACCCAGCTATCTCAAATACTCTGCTGTTCCAGCTGCCTATTGGAGCTCAGGCACACAGGTGACGAACTGGACTGCTAACAAAGGCAGTGGGGCTTCTCCTTCTGGAAAGCCCAGTGTATCTTGGCCTGTTCTTTGAAGCTGCTCTTGGATAAGTATGAAAATAGGATCTCCCTCTCTCCCTCTGTGAGTGAAAGGCGGGCAATAACACAATGGGACTATTATTCTAGCTGTCTCTCTCAGCTTTGTTTAGATGTTGGGATTTCATTTCTTCCTTGCTTATATGAACACACAATAAAACCATAAAAGAAGAGAAAGCAGCTCATTATGCATTTTATATTTTTTATCATGTTATTTACTGCAAAGCAGCTTCTAGGAGCCAGAAAACACCCAGTTCTGAAAAGCAAAGAAATTTGTAGTGGGTTATACCACCATTTTCTTTCTCAGGAAGTTTTTCCAGCCGAAACCTCTTTGAAATATTGCAAGCGAAATTTAAATCACAAAATGCTTAATATCTTGCTCTACTCATTGTCATGCTAAAGTACATTATCATAGACGTCCCACAAAGGATTTCCACGTGAAAGAAGCCCAGAGAATTTCCAGCACTGAACTCAAATGGGATTATAAAGTAAGGAAACTTTCTTTAAAACACCAATACTAGAACTTAGTGTGTTGTAACTGCCACCCCACCCCCAAACCAGCCTGCCCCAAACAGTCTACTTGGGGGATTCTGCATCTGTGGGTCTCAACCCTGGCTGCATGTTGGAGCCATCCTAGGGCCTGGAACAATGCAGATGCCCAGTGCCCAGGCTCTCAGATCCACACATCACAATCTTCAGGGGCTGGGCACAAGCATTGTCCTCTTTGTTTAAAAAAAAAAAACAAAAACCTCCCGAGGCAATTCTAACTGGCAGCCCAAGGTGAGAACCACTACTCTTCCTTTATTCTAAAGATACTAGCGTCGCCCAATATGTATTTAGAATTCACTGATAAGCTGCATGAGAAGGTCTTTCTTATCCATTCATAGGCATACTTGAATTTCACTCCAACTAGTACTACGGAGTGTCATAGTTTGCTGAGGCTTCCATAACCTTCCATAACAAAGTACCACAAAATAGGCACCTTAAAGCAACAGAAATTTCTTGTCTCCCAGTTCTGGAGACGAGAAGCCTGAAATCAAGGCGTCAGCAGGGACGTGCGCCCTCGGAAACCTACAGAATCCTGGTGGTGGCTTGAGGCATAACACAATCTGCCTCCATCACAGGGTTTTCTTCTGTTTCTGTTGGCCTGTGCCCAAAGTCCCTGTACTTATAAGGACAGCAGTCATACTGGATTAGGACCCACCCTACTCTGATTTCCCCTCATCTTAACTAACTACATCTTCAAAGATCCTGCTTCCAAAACGGATCACATTCATGAGACTGGGGGTTGGGACTGGAACATATCTTTTTGGGGGGGATGCAATTCAACCCCTAACACTGAGTTTGATTTCCCATTTATTCCTTGGCCCTGAATGTTTTTTAAGCTGTTAATACCAACAAAGTATTTCCACTCCTATAGGAAGACAATTTCCACCACAGAGGCTTTTCAAAAGAAAGTGCTCATGGCAATTCTTAAAGGGGAGTTCCGGACGGGTGTAAGGAGGTGCCTTGGCACACAGCCTGGGCTCACCTGGCTGCACATTCTGGCGTGACTACTGACCAGCCCGGTCTCAGTACCTTGGTGTTGACACTGTACTTGCTGTCACGTCTTCCTCAACATCTTCCAGGTGAAGAGCCCTTTGCATGTATGTAACCTCCTTTTGGTGGGTGCCTATCACACTGACCCACGCATGCCTTAGCCTGTCTTTCAGGCATTTCCAATCTTCCAAGACAGATGATACTCACGTGGGCCTCTGACCTAAGCAGGATTTGCAAAGAGCACACATCCACCCACGCCAGTGCCCCAAAGTACATACAGAGAGATTGCAGGGAGTGTCTGTATAGCACTCAGAAGAGTATTTTGCAGGATGAAAATGAGTACACTGTGAATATAAAAAAAAAAAAGGTGGAAAAGGAAAAAAAAAAACAAAAGCAAGAACTCAGGTTGTCTAAGATTAAAGGGTCCTCCTGAAAACTGTTCCCAGATTTGGATCTTAGGAACTGATAGTGCTATTAGGGCCCAGGCTGAGCCAAATTTGTGTCCCTCCCCACCCACCACCCACCCCTCGAATCTGTATTTCATGATTAGCTTCTGATTTGCTTCCAAGAGATGCCGAGTCACCCGCCCTGCTGGCGTCTCATTATTTGCAGGCCGTGGGGTCTTTCCAGGCTCCCACACCCCTGGGAGATCACACTTATTTTCATTGATTTCATCTTTGTTCACTTTTCACCTTCAGCCCCTTCACTGAGACAGGCAGGATGTATAGTCTGATCTTCAAGGAACTAGCCCATTCCAGACAGAACCAAGCTGCCATTATACTATGGAAAATACGGCATCCTACAGGGTTTGGACCAGAAACTCAGTCCTGGGAGAGCAGTGTGCATTATCAGTTTTGTCACGATGTTTCTGTGTCTCCATCAATCTGAAACAGTTGGATAAAGGGGGGATGCAACTCTCTCTTAATCTGAGTTGTAGAATAGTAAGAGGAGAAAATTATATCTACATTACACTTTAGAATAGGGAGTCTTAATCCAGGAAGGAGTGTCCAAGAATTCCCTAGGAGATTTATGGATGAATTGTGTGTATGCATTTTTCTACCAGAGACCACAGCTTTCATCAGTTTCTTGAACGGGTCGATGACCCTCCTTCTTCCCCTCTTGGAATCACTCAGCAACTCTGCTATCCAGTGCCCACTCTCCACAATTCCACGGTTATGCTACCTGTGGTGAGCACTATTTATTCCCAGGAAAAATTAATTTGAGAATTAACATTTTTCCCCCTTAGGATGAAAAGGAACTGCACCTAGCCCATAGACCCAGGCCCTTATTCACGCTTCCCACAACAGTGTCTTTGCAAGGCCAGAGAGGGCCGCCCAATCTCCACCCACCCAACCACACACACACACACACACACACACACACACACACACACACACACACACACACACAGTCCAAGGTAGAAAGCTCCCGACTGACCACAGGCATCACAGGTCAGCCAGATCAACTCGTCCCTATTTTAGTGTCACCCACTTCAGCAACCACCTTAACTCTTCAGAATCGATGCCAGATCTCACAAGCTCAAGAATCTGGCAGATCACACGGGGAGAGAGCTTCAGTCTCAGTTCTGTCGCTGGACAGTGAACAGGAGTTAGGGGACAGGGCTGTCAGCTATTTCCCCGTAGGGATGGCATGACTTCCCAGAGGCACCTGGAAGTCATCGGTGAGACATTTACATCCATATAACTCTTAGACTGACCCAAATCAGTGCAGAGCAAAGGATATGAGGCTTGCAGCAATATCCAGGGGCACTGCTGCTAATACTCACAAGATACACAAAGCACACAGCTCTGTTGCAATGGAAACAAAGAATGCAATAGACACCTGAAAGGATAGGGGCCAGATGCTATGGAGGGCCACATGCAGAGAATTGCACAAGGCTGAATAGATCAGGATCTCACAACTGGGCTTGCTAAGGACAGCCTCGCTACAGTGTCCCACGTGACCCTGTGCAAGTCACTTAACCTCTCCCCCCTGAAATGTCCTCATTGGCCTAACCAAGGGATCCCACGAAGCATAACAAACACAAATGATTGCAAAGCACCTTGAAAACCTGAAGGGCTGTTGTAACATCTAATCCCCACAATGACAGGGTGAGTCAGGCTTCAGCATAATAGGCTGATTTGGATGAGACCCCAGATGTCTATATTTCCTGGCTGGAAAAATGACCAACACAGTAAAAGAGCAAATAAATAAATACATTCCAGGTAGGTGAAATAAAGCTTTCACATAAATCAGAGAGAATTGTCAAGTTTCATCAATTTTCCATCTAAATTACATAAATACCCTCCCTAGAGGGAAGGCAAATTCTCACACCCAGGTGATGAAACATCAGTTGCTAGGTTATCTTGTTTCTGCAAGTATTGATGAAAGGATTTATGACTTTTTTCTTTCTCTATGAACTTTCCTAACTGCTGATGTTGTAAGCTCCAAGTAAATTATTTTCCTATTCATTAATGGCTCACATATTATACTAGGATAATGACATCATTTTGGGGTGTTTTGTGGCCAAGGTAGAATAATAACCAAGGCATATATATTTATATTCAATTACAAACAGTGCTACTACCTCTGTACGTGAAATACAAAGGAATCATGAATTGTTAGCTCTGAATCACCTGGGAATTATTTATGGAAAATTTCGTATGTGGAAATCACTGTCTTGGTACTATGAAAGGCAGTGTAGGACATAACTTTGCTTGAAAAAGATTAAAAATCTAGTTGCAGAGAGGAAACAAACAATCTCTGACAGTAAAAAGTGATCCAAAGTAAGTTCTGAATTAATGGTTCAGATAAATACATAAGTCAACATTAGGAGATCTCACAGTAGGAGTAGGGTTTCAAAGAGGTGGCTGCTTGCACTGGGATTCATAGGATTTAACCAGCAGCAAAATCCCAATTTTTAATGCTGTCCATGGCTGGCTGTATCATGGAAGATTTGTGACTTAAAAAAAAAAAAAAAAGTCCCACCTTCAGATTTCTGGTTAATATGCAGGATCAGTGAAACCTTTGGTATGAAACTGAATGTGTAACATTGAATCAACAAATATGCAAAAACATGAAATCAGTCACAAAGAATATCTTCTTGTAGGAAAATAAGTCAATTCAAAGCTGTACTTCATCAAGCAGAAGAATGCTTGGCCTTACTGCTAGGACAGCATCAAACCTGTGTACAAAGAATAAAAATTTCATCCCAGTGTCTGATCTAGCCTGGTTACATCAGCTAGCTGAAAATGATGCTAACAGGACTGAGGCTGTGGGACTGATCACTGGGTGGGGCAAGCAAGGGCTGTAGATCTAAAGTAGTTCCAAGGCAGTTCCTGTTCAGACAGGAGAGGGCAGCAGAGAATAGCTGGAGAAGGTAAAAGAACGTGTGTGTGTGTGTGTGTGTGTGTGTGTGTGTGTGTGTGTGTGTGTGTGTGTGTGTGTGTGTGTGTGTGTGTGTGTGTGTGTGTGTGTGTGTGTGTGTGTGTGTGTGTGTGTGTGTGTGTGTGTGTGTGTGTGTGTGTGTGTGTGTTGATGTTGGGTCCAAGAGAGGAAAAAAGTTTGCTTCAGATGGGTGGAGACACAGAGACAGTGTCTTTAGTTTCAATAAGTCATTTCACTTGTGATGGATACTAATGAAGATACTAATGCAGGAAGGACAGGAGACCTGGTCTTATTTGGAGAAGGCACAGGCTTTCTCAAAGTGTTTTCACCTGCAATAAGCTTCGATACTCTCCAGCCATGTGCATTCTATCTTCTTTCATCCTTGCTCTTTTTCTTGCCAGGACCATGACTTTAAAAAGCCCTTTTGGCTTTCTATAGGCTCATCACAATTTGGGCTTCAACTTTTATAGATGCAGCAGGATGAGTCTCCCAACCCCCTACTCACTTTTAGGGATAGGGTACCTAAACCAACCCTCCTAAGGGCCTGACCCCATACCCAGTTAGAATCACAGAAAAGGGTCTTGGTAAGATGGAGAAAGAGAAAGGACCTTGTCAGCATACTACTACTCCTTCTTCTAACTTCCAATTCCCTAGGACCCTAAGCCCTGCCTGTCCACTACTCACATCCCCACCTCTCTAGGGCCACTGAGGGGAATATCAGATAATACTGTTTGACTGATGGCCTAGGCAGATTAACCAAGTGGCAAGATGCAGGACCCTGGGAGAGGGGAGGGAGTAAAAACCAAAGGGAGGGAGGCCTGTGCGGGAGGCCTCCGGGATACCCCTCGGGATGGGTCTGTAGGTGACTTGGCCAGGAAATGGGAACATTGTTTTGCACTACCTGCTGGACTCTTGGATATGCTTGACTGTCCAATAGGAAGGTTTTCTTTCTAACAATTGTTCCTTCCTAATTTCACAAGCAGGAAGAGCGTGGCTAAGGGGTTATGCTGAACCAGCCTTGATTCTTTACTTTTATTTTTTTAAATTTTCTATTTATCCTTAAAAGGCTGGGTTTATGACTCCCAGAGGTGCAAATCTCCCTGGCAATGCAGGATATGACTCCCGGGGATGAATCTGGACCCGACATCATAGGATTGAGAACATCTTCTTGACCAAAAGGGGGATGTGAAATGAAATGAAATAAAGCTTCAGTGGCTGAGAGATTTCAAATGGAGTTGAGAGGTCGCTCTGGTGGACAATTCTTATGCACTATATAGATAACACCTCTTAGGTTTTAATGTATTGGAATAGCTAGAAGTAAATATCTGAAACTACCAAACTCCAACCCAATAGCCTGGACTCTTGAAGACTATTGCATAACAATGTAGCTTACAAGGGGTGACAGTGTGCTTGTGAAAACCTTGTGGATCGCACTCCCTTTATCCAGTGTATGAATGGAAGAGTAGATAAACGGGAATAAAAACTGAATGAAAAATAGGGTGGGATGGAGGGGATGATTTGGGTGTTCTTTTTTACTTTTATTTTTTATTCCTATTCTGATTCTTTCTGATGTAAGGAAAATGTTCAGAAATAGATTGTGGTGATGAATGCATAACTAACTATATGACGGTACTGTGAACAGTTGATTGTACACCATGGATGACTGTATGGTATGTGAATATATTTCAATAAAACTGAATTGAATTTTAAAAAAATGCTGGGTTTATCGGAAAGAGCTCTGTTTCTTTTTATGGTCCCACTTCTTTTTTATCTTCATTAGTATCCATTGTAGTTTCACATTCAGGATAGAATTCTTAAGAACTTCCCAAACTTTTAGAGCTACACCAACTTTCAAATCAAAGAACTTGGAATTGTGCTTATCTTTTCTTTGACCTGAGGTTTGTCTTCCTACCTTGCTTTTAAAAAATATTTTTCTGTCCTTTGGAATGTGAAATTGCCTTTGAAACAAACCTGTGATTTGTCACCTCCAGAAGATTTCAGGTATGCCTTCTGTGTCCCTTCTCCGTTACTAAATATCCTGCCACTAGGCCAGTTTTATTGTCTGCATCAAGAACACAGAAACCATTTCTTCCATCTGACCACACAATCCTTTACAGTGTAACACACACACACACACACACACACTCATTTCTCCCAGCTTGAGAACTTCTGCCTCTTCATTCTCTCGAATAGGTTATTTCCTTCTCCTTCTAATCACAAAACCCATCCTCGTCTAATGGCACTGATGAGAGAGATATTTACACCCTATAATTATAACTTCATATTCATTTTATTAATTACCTCTTTTCTGCCTGTTGATATAAAAAACTCTGAGGTTATAAAGTATTTCAGATTCTTCTCTAGTTTTTTTTAAAGACTAAAACCCAATCAACACATGTTTGGTGGAGGTGGGGGCGGATCGGAGATTTCTCCCTCCTTTCCATATTCAATTTGACATCCTTGATCATGTCAGCTAATCTTCAGAAATACATCTTCTTAACTTATGTCCTAGTCCCAGGCTCATCACTTTGAGGGTGAAGTCATGGAACAGAAATCTCCAATGCCATCATCGATACCATCTCCATAGCTGGGACTTGCCCCCCATATCCTATTTTCTCTAAGTTTCAAATTTGGTCCAAAGAAGTGACCAAGCCACCGGTGTCCTCAAACCCTTCAGTTTCATGCCCAAAACGTGATCATTCCTCCACCTCCCGGTCATTCATTCTTTCCAGGGATTAGACCCGCTAAGTGACCGTGCCTGGACCCTCCACCAGGAGAAACCACCAAGGCACTGAGCCTCAGGACACGCTTGCCCTCGCCAGGGCTCAGCGGGTCCTCTGCAAGGGGCCTTTACGTGGAACAACTGAAACAGGCTTCAGTTTATCCGGGAGCTGCAGAGGTGCCCTCCTCCCCGCTTCTCTGGGTCACAACCCTCTGCTCCCCATTTCTGCTCAATCTTCAGCTGCTTGTCACTGCTCTGTGAAAGGGGGTGCTGCTTCTTGCCTGCAAGGAAGGGATCCCCCACCTGGAGGCACAAGCTCAAACATCATGGTCAGCAACAGCAGAGCCAAGTTTCTGCTCCTTCCTTTTCTTCTCTGCCATTTTGATCAACACTTGCTTGTGATTCTTTTTCACCTCTTCAGAAATGTATGCTTCTTAGATTCTTTTTTCATTTGATTTTTGTCCAGCCCACCCAGAAAATTCTTAACCTTTTGCTTTGACTACTGGTGAAGTAACATTTAACAAAAATGTAATAGCCCCCCGCCCCTCTCTGGAAATGCAGAATACTTATTTTATGTCACCAGCAATCTCCTCAGCTTCCAGAGGGTGGGCTCTAGGTAGAATTCCTGCCCTTTGTGGCTCTCTTTGGTAGTCCTGAGCTCAGAGAGATCACTTTTTAAGCAGTTTTCTTTTTACATCTCCTACATTAATAATGTTACTGCTATTCCTACTACTAAATGTCAGCAGCTCTATCCCTGCCTCCACCATTCCCCACGTCTGGGTCTTATTCAAGAGGAAAGGAATCATTTTCTCAGTGCTGTTTGTTGTCCAGGCGTGTCCCATCCAGAGAAGTAATCATGATTTACACTCCCCATTGTCATATTTTATTAAGCACCCACCATGTGTCAGATACGGTACTGGCCTATATTTAATTTTTGTGATAACCCTATGAGATGATTATTGTCTCCCATTTGTGTAGGAGGAAACTGATGTCAAAAAAGGAGAAATAAATGAATGAAGATCTGAAAGCTGCTAAACAGAAAAGCCAGGATGTAATCCAGGTATGTAACCCTAAGTCCTATTTCAGTTAACACTTCCATAACCACTCTCTCTTGAAGGGCTGTGGCCACCAACCACCACTAATGAACAGCAACCTGGTAGTATCTTGGAGAATCCACCAGACTCCAATATACCCAGCAAAGACTTTAAAGGTTCACAATCACAGTTCTTGCCTTCTGGCCTCAGTTGCAAAGACACACTGCACCTACTAATTTGGGGACTCAGCTCCAAGCTCAGGATGAAGTTTCTGCCCTCAAGTACTACAATGGCATTAATGGACACAAGACTGATACAGGTATATTAATCAGCAGGAAGTCTAATAGGGCTTGGATTCAAAGTCCTGTGATTTATGGGACAGGTATAGAGGAGGAGAAAGATGCTTAGTTATTTGTTTAGTCAATAAAATACTAATTTGTATCAGGGTTTTATTCTTAGGTTTACTGTCATCAGAATACTGGAAGGCAGGCTGTAGGGTGAGGCAGATGGAGCTTGAGAAAGCTGATCCGGAAGTCAAGTTGCCCAGACTGAGACAGAAGCTCAGAGAGGAGAGCTGGGTCTGGTCCTCCACGGTCAGGGACACAGAAGGCCAGTGGCCAGAGAGGTAGGGGAAGATGTGGGATGTAGCTCAGCAACTGCATCAGTACAGGGCAAGAAAGAAAAGCCAGCAACAGGGAAGGCAGTGCCTGAAAGCCCTGAATATTCTAAACACTGGCTGCCTGGGAGTATTTCTTTAACTACACTTGTCCCCCACCAGGCCCCAAGCAGCTGTAGGAAACGACAAGAGGGCAGAAACAGTGTGGGGTGGGGCAGTGGAGGGAAGTGACCTTGAGTTAACACCAGGCTAATGGGTGCGATCAGGAAGTGGGGGACCAGCTGGGCAAAGGGGAGGCCACAAGGGTGAGCGTGCAGTATGCTCAGAAGTCAGAGACAAGGGAACCTGGGTGGAGGGGCTGGGGTTGAGAAACGAAATTATGTGGCTAGGATGGGGTCAGATATTATGGAACGAAATGGGAGTAAGGAACCATTCCAAAGTCAAAGAAAGGTCTTAACCTTGCACCTATTGTTCTCATGCCCTTCAGAGCTTTAGTCTGGGCTCTTTGCTTGCCTGTATTTATCCTTTCTCCCAGGTTTTCAACACCACCTGAATGCACGTCCCCCACATTTATACCTCTAGGTCTTCAGTCCTCCACCAAGCCCCAAATTTGTACACCTACTTATTTAATATCTCAAGTGTAACCTGGCCAAGCAGCTCTTTATTTTTCCTACCAGAAATGATCCCAGTCCAGGGGCCCCATCTCAATAAATGGCACTGCTACCTTTCAACTAGTTGCTTGAGCCAAAAACCTAGGGGCCATTCTTTATTCTTCGCTTTCCTGCACCCCCCACATCCAAACACATCAGTAAGTCCTGTTATTTGATCCCAGCTCCAAATGCATATATCACAAATCTATTTATTTCCTTGCATTTCCTCAGCTACCCATCTAGCATAGCACACATCATTTCTCACAGGGACTTCTGCTATAGTCTCCTAACTCTCTGCGTGGTGTCTTAGTTTCCTACAGTTCATTATCTACATTGGAATCTGGGTGATCTTTCAAAACCATTAGTCAAACGATGTCACTCTCCTACTCAAATATCCCTCAGCCTTGTTGGTTTCCCACTGTATTAAGGATAATATCCAAAGTCCTTATCATGGTATACCAAGCCCCAGGTGATCTGGTGCCTGCCTCTCTCTCTGGCTGGCCTTTTTTTTTTGCTCCTCAGATATGCCAAGGGTGGTCCCAATTTAGGTCTTTGCATTTTCTTTCCTTGATGTTTTCACGGTGGGCTTCTTATCATTACCATTAGGCTTCCTGTCACTCTCAGTGGTAACCCCCTCTTTTCCAGTCAACGCCTGACATTCCACTCTGTTTTATTTTCTTCTCATCACTCATTACCTGAAATTACCTAGTTCAATTATTCATTTACCGTTTTCTCCCACTGAAATGTAAGCTCCATAAAGACTTAGCCCTTGTCTATTTTGTTCCCCATTTTATTCCCAGTTCTGAGAGCACTGATGGGCACATGGGAGCTGCTCAATAAACCTTTTGCTGAATGAAGGAATTAATGTCTATATGTAGTCCAGATCACAATGCTGTACCTGTTATATAAATATTCTATGGAAATAGTCTTTGTTTTTGTGCCTCCTGCACCTTGTTCATTTAAAATTTAATCAATGACTTATTAAAGAGGTATTTTTTTACTTTTAAAATATGAATAACCAATTCACAGACTGCCCTTCACAGCAGTGTTTGTGAGATGTTCTAATGCATTTTGTACAACTAATCTGATTATTTAATACACGTAGAAGTGACTCCAACCAAAAACTGAACTAAGACCAAGGAGTATAATTGATTGTGCTTGGCACTTCATTAGAGATTAGTCTCTCAGCTTCTCCTGTTGGGAGCTACAACAGTGGAGTCAGAACAAATGCCAGCACTTATTGAACATTGTTTTCTCCATCTCTGGAAAGAACTGTAGTGATTTATTCATTGGGACTCTGAGATTGCAAGAATGTATCATGAGGGTTATTCATTAATCCATTTGAGGGAGATGTTATGCTCCCCTGTGGGAGCAGCAGCACAGATTTCTTTTAATGTCGAACTCCACATGAAAACAGAGCACAAATCCCCATTTCCATCCCACTGAGTTGAGAAATCTGTGGGTGATAGGGTGTGGTAAGAAAGCACATATTTTTAGCCTGCATGAAAACAAACCTTAGCATGAAAGAACAAATGTTTTAAAGATAGGTATGTAAACAGTTATTTACTCTAGGGGAAAATTTGATGGGCATGATATTATTTATTGCCAACTAATGTTTAAGGAAAATTCACAGAAGGAGAAGTGGTTGCTAAATGCCTCAACTAAAAGTATGATTCAATGTTATCTGTAAGAGAAAGGAAACTGCTGACTTAGGTAAAGAAAAACCATGTGGGAAAGTATTTGGTCCTTAGGCTTTGAATACTCCTTTCAAAATAACAGTGATTTTATTGGAAGCCTGCATTATTATTATTTTTTTAATCTTTGAACAAACAATATAATTCACATATACCTTTCTCATGAACAAGAACATTATTTTATGCAATCTCATTAAACGCAGCTAAGAAGTTCAAGAAATTCAACATTGATATAAAGCTTACATTCTATATTTCCTTTTTTTTTTTTTCTTGTGTCCCATCTGTGTCCCTTTGAGCCTTCTCTCCTCCGACCTCAGATCCCATCCAGGATCATCCTTGGCATTTAATTGTCATCTATTTAGACTGTCTTATTTTTTTTTTTTTTCAATTGTGGAAAGATATATATAGCCTAAATCTTCCTATTCAACCCCTCCCTAGCATTCCCTTAGTGGGATTAATCACATTTAGAATGTTGCAATGCTATCACCTTTCGACTATCCATTTCTAGAAGTTTCCCTTCACCCCAAACCAAAACCCCTACTCTCATTTCTTAACTCCCCATTGCCCCTTCCCCCGCTTCTTGGAACCCCTACTCTACTTTTCATCTCTTTGGTAATATTCTCTGATACTTTCTTTGTGTTTACCATGGGGCTTAAATTTAACCTCTTAAATCTATAACAATCTTGTTTATCTTTGATACCAACTTAACTTCAATAGGTTACATAAACTGTGTTCCTATACTCCTCCATTCCCCCACCTTTATGTAGTTCTTGTCAAGAATTACATATTTTACATTGAGTCTAAAACCATCGATTTATCATTACAGTTTATGTATTTTAGATCCTGTAGGAAGTAAATAGTGGAGTTATAAATCAACAATACAGTAGTATTGGTCTTTATATTTACCATGTGATCTTTACTGGAAACCTTTATTTCTTCATGTGGTTTCAGTCAATTGTTTAGTGTCCCTTCTTTTCAGCCTGCTCAACTCCCTTTAGCATTTCTTATAGGACTGATCTACTGGTGATGAAGTTCCTCAGCTTTTGATTGTCTGGGAATGTATTCATCTCCCCCTCATTTTTATCCTTCAGGTGTCTGTGAATTCTCCAAGTCTCTGATGGTTATTGACTTCTATTTGTATTCCACTGTGGTCAGAGAATGTGATTTGAACAAATTCATTTTTTTAATTTTTTATTTTATTGAGGCTTGTTTTTATGTCCCTGCATACAGTCTATTCTGGAGAAAGATCCGTGATCACTAGTGAAGAACATGTGTCCCAGTGACCTGGGATATAATATTCTATATATGTCTATTAAAAGTCTCTATATCTCTCTCTCTCATTTCTTTGTTTCTCTGTCAGTAGGACTCCCTTTAGCATCTGAAGTAGGGCAGGTCTTTTATTAGCAAACTCTCTCAGCATTTGTTTGTCTGTGAAAAATTTAAGCTCTCCCTCAAATTTGAAGGAGAGTTTTGCTGGATAAAGTATTCTTGCTTGGAAATTTTTCTCTCTCAGAATTTTAAATATGTCATGCCACTGCTTTCTCGCCTCCATGGTGGCCGCTGAGTAGTCACTACTTAATCTTACGTTGTTTCCTTTGTATGCGGTGAATTTCTTTTCTCTTGCTGCTTTCAGAACTTGCTCCTCTTCAGCATTTGACAGTCTGATCAGAATATGTCTTGGAGTGGGTTTGTTTGAATTTATTCTATTTGCAGTTTGCTGGGCATTTATGCTTTTTGTATTTATATTGTGTAGAAGATTTGGGAAGTTTTCCCCAACAATTTCTTTGAATACTCTTTCTAGACCTTTACCCTTCTCTTCTCCTTCTGGGACACCAATGAGTCTTAAATTTGGACGTTTTATTTTATCTATCATATCCCTGAGATCCATTTCAATTTTTTCAATTTTTTTCCCCATTCTTTCTTTTGTTCTTTCATTTTCTGTTCTGTGGTCCTCGAGGAGGCTGAGTTGTTGTTCAACTTCCTCTAATCTTGTATTATGAGTATCCAGAGTCTTTTTAATTTGGCCTACAGTTTCTTTAATTTCCATAAGATCTTCTATTTTTTTATTTACTCTTTCAATATCTTCTTTATGCTCTTCTAGGGTCTTCTTTATGTCTTTTATATTCTTTGCCATGCTCTTCAAGTCTTTTATATCCTGTGCCATGCTCTCATTGCCTGTCTGTAGTTCTTTGATTAATTCTGCCAGGAACTGTATGTCTTCGGATCTTTTGATTTGAGTGTTTGGGTTCGGGTTCTCCATGTCGTCTGGTTTTATCATATGCTTTAAGATTTTCTGTTGTTTTTGGCCTCTTGGCATTTGCTTTACTTGATCTTTAATTTGTTAGAATTGCAGCTTGGTGACATACACTTTCTCTAACTAACCAGCAGATGGCGTCCGTGAGTCACTTATTCCCCTCAAGTCAGTTCTCCCCAACTTTGTGGTATGTTGGGATCTGATTTTTTTGGGGTCCAATTGGTGCACTTAATTTGGGTGTGTTGTCGGTGCTGTCTGCCCTCAATGAGGGGCGTGTGCCTGAGCGGTTAGGGAGGAAGGGCAGGTTTAACAATCAAACCTCCCAGGTGTTCCCGGAGATTTAAGGCTGTTCTCTGCTGCTGACACAAAAGTCCTTGGTATTGGTGTAGGTTCCCTGGGATTTCTGAGCAGTTCTCCCCTCCCTGCTGTGCTTTTCCAGGACCTCTGCTGAGGGGGGAGGGCCATGCCACGTCACAAGTGAGCGTCGGCCTCCAGGGAAGCCCTGGGCCGCCGGGCTGTGTAGGGGCATTCCCAGGCCACTTCAAAGATGGTTGAATGGGATGCGTTAACTTCCCCCTTTACGCACAGCTCCGCTCTCCCAGCTCCGGCATGATCAGCCGTGGATGTATTCAAGGCCACTGTCCACGGCCGATATTGTGTCGTGTGAGTGGTGCTGTGGGAGAGACTTCCTGTCACGCTGGGTTTCTTGTCTCAGGTCTGTGCTGTGTGTTCAGCCCCGGGCAGGAGCAGCCCCGCCCGCTGGGGAGACAGCAGCCAGACTGGGTTTCTTGGCTCGGCTCTGTGCTGTGTGCTCGGCCCTGGGCCAGGAGCAGCCCTGCCGCTGGGGCAATGGCTGCGAGGCTGGGTTTCTTGGCTCAGCTCTGTGCTGTGTGTTCAGCCCCGGGCAGGAGTAGCCCCGCCTGCTGGGAAGACAGCTGCAAGTCTTGCATCTCCCCTTTGCTTCCCTGGACCCGAGACAATCAGCAGTGGGTGTAGGAAGGGGTAGCCTCCACCCCAGACACTGAGGCGTTAGTCCAGACTGCTCCCGTCTTATCTGCAGCTGTTCTGGGGCTTCTTTTTTTTTTTTTTTTAAAAAAAAATGCCAACCCACCATTTCCCCACGTCTCAGTGTGGCCGAGGGATTCAGCCTACTCACTCACTCATTTCAGAATGCAGACTCCTGGTTTCACCAAACGCACGTTCCCTGTGGCTTTAGCAGAACTTGTCCGGCTGGTGTTACTCTGGAAGTGGTGTTCTGGGTCCTTTCTGGTTTTTTATCTAGTGTTTTCCACGGAGGTGTTTTTTTCTCTGTCTCACCTAGTTGCCATCTTAGGTTCCTCTCCCTGCACTATTTTTTAATTGGAGTTCTGGGCTGTCAAACAGGTTTTTCGTGACAGCAAAACATGTCAGCTTTTCAGTATAAGTTCTTCATTGCCAAGTCACATATTCTTTACATGGTAAAATAATAAACATTTTCTAAAGGCCCCTTGAGAGAAGCTACTGAAATCATTTGGTATAAACATGTGCAAGAGTGGGTAATATTGCTTTATCCCTAATGTACTTAGAAGTTGAAATAAAATATTTTTATGGGAAATTTAGAGTTCCCTAAGAAAAAGGTACAAGCCCTTGTCACCAAAAATATATATAATTTTTCATCACGTAGAACGTGGCCCCACTGATGGATGCTCATACATGTTGTAGAGCACAAACAGGCTGTTGGATAGTGCCTAGCTCTTGGATGGTGCTTATTACTAAGTTTTAGAAAAGACGAATTTCCTAGTTCAGGAAACAATTAGAAAGGGCTAGGAATTTTTTCTTTAAAGTAAACATGAACTTGCCTATCTTCTTTCCTCCCTCCCTCCAACCCTCTCCCTTTTCCATTCATTTCTTCATTAATCAAACATCTATTGAGCACATAGGATGTGCCAGGCATTGTTATAAATGCTCGGGATTATAGCAGTGAACAAAATGCGTAAAGTCCCTGTGATCACAGAGCTTCCATTCTAGTGGGATTTTTCAATTGTTCCCAGAGAGAATTTTAAATTACCAGCTATTCTAGTGTCCTAGGCTGCTTAAAGCAAATATTCTGAAATGGTTCAATTTGAATTTATTAGCTTACAGTTTCGAGGCTGAGAAAATGTCCAAATCAAGGCATCATCAAGGTGATACTTTCCTCCGAAAGGCTGGCTGCTGGTGATCCTTGGCTCCCCTGCCACGTGGCAAGGCACATGGCGGTGTCTGCTGCTCTCCCTTCTCTTTTGGGTTTCTTTGATTTCAGCTTCTTGCTTCTGGGGCTTTCTGTCTCTCTCTGTATTCATTCTGTTTATAAGGAACTCCAGTAATAGGATTCAGACCCATCCTGAATGAGGTGCGTCAACCTTAACTAAAGTAGCCTCATCAGAGGTCCTACTTAGCCACAGGAATGGATTAGATTTAAGAACATGTTTTTCTGGGGTCCGTATAGCTTCAAACCACCACACCAGCTAAACTGCTCTTTATAAGCCAGTGATACTTTTGGGGACTATGTACCTATATGCAAACACACCTGCTTACAAACTTCTGCCCTGTTTCCCATCTAGCCCTTCTTACTGGTATCAGGGTACTGGTTTGCGATGGTAGAGACCAACAACCTATTATTCCATCAGAAATTGAAGATCTTCTGACCTTTTCTTGGTGATTTTTTTTTTCAGACAGCTTTGATGCCATCCTTTTCACAAACCCCTGTATCCCTGCCTTCACCATTCCCCACGTCTGGGTCTTATTCAAGAGGAAAGGAGTCATTTTCTCAGTGCTGTTTGGAGTCCAGGAGCATCCTGTAGAGAGATGTAATCATGATTTACAGTTCCTGTTGCCATATTTGCTTTCACTGTCACTGAGTTCTCAGAGATAGCACAGGATCGTGGCTGTGGAAACTGACTCAAGTGTGGTGAGGATGTGCAGAGCTATGTGGTGGTGCTAGTGGGGGGTGTAAACTTCCTCTTAACTCTTAAAATAGTCACAGAAGCCACAGAATACAGCCGACAGCTGTACTTCACTTACAGATACATTTTTCCACTAAAATAAGAATATCATAAATTCCAGTAAAAATTAAGAAACATTTTGCCTTTTCCATTATCATTAGTTTCCCTACCCCATAGTGCTTTTTATTTTATTTTATTTTATGTTATTTTATTTTATTCTATAGAGTGCTTTTTATACTATGCATTTGAAAGGTCTTTTTTTTTAATGCTGCATTTCCTGGTTTTATTTGAAACTGCATATTTTTAGCATTTTATGGTAGGATTTTATACTTGTCATTTATACAGTTTACAACGTTCTGCTTCAAGCTTTTAAAAAAAAATTCTAAAAATTCAGTCCATGTGCAGCACAAGAATATGCAAGACTACTTTACATTATACACACTTTTTGTCAAAGGAGATACAAAATTTTGGCTTGTACTTTTAGACAAATACAAGAAGCTTCAAACTAGGGTTAACAACAATTCTCATATATAAACCTGCACTTTGTGTTGAATTTCCCTGAGATGTGAATACCAAATTCCTAAGGGATCTTATGTTTTCCTTTTTTAAAGGAAAACCAACAATTTCCCTTAAACAACTCCCTCCCCATCAGCTTAACCTCTTTCTATCATCCTTCTCTCCATTCTCTTGGTGGCAGACACTTGCATCATTTTACAAAAGCAGGGGTGGGCCATTTACCTATTTCTGAGGACTAGATCCTTCTAGCTAACTCCTTTCCTGCAAAAATCTCAGCAACCATAGATCGATATAAATGGTTCTGTTACACATTATACTAAATATGGCTTAACACTCCAGTTAATCTAGTAACTGTGAAGCTGGGAATTTAGGAGGAGAAGGAGGGAAAGAAGGTCCCTATCAGTGTGCAGTGTGATAAATTGGAGGCCTTAAGAATCAAGTTATCTGATGCCAACAGAACTTTAAAATCTTTCTAACTAGAACATACCCACTGATTGCTTGAGGGACTTCTCTGGTTCTTACGCATAAATATTCCTTTTCAGTATGTTGGAGGCAGTATTTTACACTTTTCTTTAAAAGAGCTATGAAGAGGCAATAGGGAATAATAGACTTTTTCTGCCCCTTTAAAAGAAATGTCATTTTTATACCTTGTTTTATTAAGAAGCAAAGAAGTATATATATATTAGCAATTCAAGTTTTAAATAAAGTAAACGAAAATGGTGTCAGCTTATCATGAATGAAAGGTGGTTTATTTTCCAACATTCTAGTTAAAAGTTCAAAGCATATTTTTCTTATAAATTAGTCCAGAGAAAAAATTTAGAGAGACAGGAAAAAATGAAATAAGATTTTAAAAACATGCAAAGAATTTAAGTGGGTAACAGGGAGAAAAATCAGAGCATGGACATATATCAGATATGAAGTCCTTGGCACTGAACATGATTAAATTTTTTTTTTTTTGGTTGTCCATTAATGTTCCACATCCTTGTTTACCAGGAAAGGGGTGGCAGTGGGGCAGGATTTGGTTAATATTTATGCAGGAGGGAAACCTTAATTAATTAGCTTAATGATGTAACCTCCCTAAAAAGACCATATTTTGCAGAGTAGTACAGAAGCAATTCAACAGGGAAGAAAACCAGAACAACAGCAAGAGGCCCCAAGCAATTCCACCAATGGAGGAACCACAAACAGAGGCTCTGGAAGAGACTGATTTTATTCAAAAGCACATGAAAGACCCAAATGTGTCTGGTGTGCTTCTGTACTCGGTATATCATTATATAAAGAACACCATGGTTTCCAGAAAATATGAGCCTCCTGTGGACTCTGAGACAATAAATGCACACGGCTCTAATTAAGAGCTTTCTTCTCTTTGGCCCATGCCATCCACACACTTTTGTGTCTGTGTGTGAATAATCTAGGCTTAGGGCAAAACCTAAATATTTTTTATCTGCTATTGATGCTGTGAGAGTGCACATAAAAGACACGCTTAGTTTCCTACATGAAGAGAAGCAGAAAGATTTGCACGTGTTGGAAAGTAGGCTACTTGGAAGCTGTGTGTATGTGCGCACGCACATGTATGAATGTTGTGCTAGTTTGGGTATATTACGTCCCACCAAAAGCCATATTCTTTAATGCAGTCTTGTGGGGGCAGACATTAGTGCTGATTAGGTTAGAACCTTTTGATTGTTTCCATGCTAGTGTGGCCCCAACCATTCAGTATGGGTCTTAATTAAATCACTGGAGTCCTATAAGAGCACACAGACAGAAAGAGCTCGCTGCTGCAGCTTAGAGAGACATTTTGGAGAATGCCGTTTTGAAACGCAACCTTGGAGCCAGCAGACGTCAGCCACATGCCTCCCCAGCTAACAGAGGTTTTCCAGACGCTATTGATGTTCTTCAGTGAAGGTACCCCACTGTCGATGCCTTTGTTTGGATATTTTCATGGCCATAAGACTGTAACTTTGTAACCAAAATAAACCCCCTTTATAAAAGCCAATCCATTTCTGGTCTTTTGCATAACAGCAGCATTAGCAAACCAGAACAAATATTTATTTGGATACTATATGTGTGTATCTTTGTGTGTGTATATTACTGCTCCCATTATCTGCCTCTCCTGTACTTTAACTAGCAGGATTATAGGGATTACTGGGGCCTTTTTGTAGGAGCCCAGGATAATTAGGATGACCAATTCTATCCCAGTTTGCCCAGTGCTTTTTTGGCTTTAGCACCAAAAGTCCCACATCCTGGGAACCCCCTCAATCCCAGGCAAATTGGGATGGTTGGTGGCCTTTAAAGTACAGAAAAATGCTCTGCATCAGCTAATATAAATCAGGGAGGGGCCCTAGAGGCTGACTTCCACCATGCTTCCCCTTTGCTGGTACGAGCTTGGCCCTTTGGTCAGATGTAAAAAATGGGCAGTGCCAAGCTCCAGCTGCTTTCCCTGTGGGGTGTCCTCTGAGATCTGGCTTTCCTGCTCCTAGGGGAACTCCAGTGTCTCCTTCAGGGCCTACACCGCCACCCCTAGCAGGAAGCTTGTCTATTTTCCTGCCTTGGCTCCCGTTCTGCTCCTCACCTCTCTGTTAGTCATGAAAGGTCTGGTATCTTTGACTTAACCATTTGGTAGGAGAGGGAGAAACGTCCGTCTTCCAGCTGTGAAACCACAGATGCACTCAGGCAAAGCTGCTGATGGACTGACTGTACTATTAAATAACTGTCCCTGAGGAGGCAACTGTTAAAAAAAAAATACAGTTATTCCTGTGTATTTCACAGTTGATGAGAAAGTGGCCTTCTGTGCTGAGGCAGTGCTTGCAAGGGATTCGGGAAGTGGACAGAGGGGTAATCTCCTCTTTCTGTAGCTGACAGCACACTGAGATGTTCAATACAGACCTCAATGATGTACAAGGAATTGGTCGGCTCTCAGATAACTGGACCTTTTCTTAACCCTCTTGTGATGGACTGGGGGAGGCAGACAAAATAAGAATATGTTTCCTGGCTGATAAGTCATTTTCTGATCTCTAAAAGGAAAGCCAGGACCATTAGAGAGGTGAAACTATTTATTGCCTGCTTGGAAAGAAATGATTGCAACATGTATGAGGGAGCCAGAAGCACACATTTCTTCCAAAGAGCTGGGATAAAATGAGCACAGCTACTTACTGCATCATATCATTCTGGAGCTGAAGTTGGGGACTCTGGAGGGTCAGCTTTTCTCCTTTGATCCCAGGAGGATCCAACTTTTGTGACCTGGGGGACATGGGGAGAGAAGAAAGCATCCTGGCAGTTGTACACCTCCAGCGTCCAGAGAAGGCTCACTTAATATGGGAGCTGGAGGCTTCCTAAGAAGTGGGGTGGGGTGGGGTGGATGAGGGACTCACGGGTCCCCCAGTGAGGAGCAAGCTAGCTGACTGGAACTCATCAGCCTCCTGCTGTCCACTGCTTCTACCACCCCTGGTCACTCCTCAGGGCCGGCCCATGATAGGTTCTGTGGACAGAGGTTTGCTTATGGGGCAGAAGCAGAGCTCTGACATCTATGGAGCCCTTTTGATATCAGGCACTGGGTTAGATGCTTTACCACTTCCTTGAGAACTGCTATTACTGTTTTCATTTTACAGATGAGAACACTGAGGCTTAGAGAGGTTAAGTACTGTGAACCAAGAACATTAAGCTAATGAATGGCAGAGCTGATATCTAAATCCAGATTTGTTTGCCCCCAAAGCTCATGTTTTTTAGAAAAAACCATGGAGTTTGTGGGTTTCCCTGGCTGGCACTGATTCCCACTGGGACAATCACTGTGCCTGGAATTGCTGCCATTGGGGGTACTGTTTTGGATTAAACTTCTGATAAAATTAATTGCTGCCAAGAACAAGTCACCACTGCTTAGTGTTTCCCAAAGTATGGTATATAAGATAGTTTGGGGTGAAATACATACAATTGTTTTTAAATATATTTATTTTAATGTGTATTAGATAGAAACATTATAGCACATCAAAATTATGGTTTCATGGGTATTATTGCTTAAGATGAATACAAAAATTTTTAAATCTGGGTCAATTTATTGAGGAAAATAGCTCAGGTGATTTGTAAATAGGGCAAAAGTTGGGAAGGTGGTTTTTGAGTGAGCTTGGTTTGGGAACCCAGGTACAGGAGAAGCAGCATTAGGCCAGGAGTCTGGAGACCTTGGTCCCAGAGCTGGCTCTTGACTCGCCAGGTATATGGCCGTCCCTAAGGGGGAACAGGTGGTTGGATGAGATGACATCTAGATGACCTTCTAACTCAGGCTCACCGGATTAACTAGAAGAGACAGAGGTGTGAGGGAACAGGACTGATGAGGTTTAATGAGAAAAATGAACTGGAGGGAGTGGCAGTTCGGGAAGGTGAGTAGAGACAGTCCAGGTCCACAGAAGAGGCAGAGCCACACCGAAGAGCTTGGATAGCCTTTGAGGACATGAACTCACTGAGGGCTCGTCAGAGAGGCTCATGAGGAGAGGCAGAAGCCCAGGATCCAAGGAGATAGAAAGTATCTCCCACTTCACTTCATAATTGTGTCTTCCCACAGCTCTACCTCTCTGTTCCTCACTATCCTGGGAAGACAGAGCCACCTGGGTGAATGGGGATTTGTGTGAAGGGAGATGGAGAAATATTACAAGTCTAGCTGTCAAGAGGCTCAAATTCTATATTTTTAAAATTTAGCTTAGTCACAGATTTGCAGCCTAACCTTTATTAGTAAAATCCAATAGTAATTCTTTAAAAAAAATCCCTGGATAGGCTTGTGGACAGCTAACACAGAACTTGATAACACAGGGGTAGTCATAGCAGAAGTTTCCCCAGATGTTCCCCAAACAGTGAACTCTGAGTGTGGAATCCAAGGCCTTGGCAGTGAGACCTGCTCACACTTCACCAGTGACCACCCCCTACCATTAGTCTGTTGCTCTGTCACACACTATACGATCACATGAGGGCCATACCAGGCTTTGTCATACGAGTTATATTTGTGTATGAGTCCTATATCATGAATTGGTTTGGTCTGCTTTTTTTTTAGGCTGTGAGGTCCTTAAGACATGGCTGCTTGTACTTTTTCCACTGAAGGTTGTCTCCCCCCACTTAACCCCCCTGCAGAAGGCCCACCTTCTTGCCTTTATCCCTAGGCAGGGCCCAATGGCAGGTATGGGATGTCTTTGAAGTTTCATCTTTTATCTTAAAAATTCATGTGGGGTTTTGCAATCTACTCTACAATATATCTATGTTTGTATTAGTATCAAAATAATTATACCCCAAATCTCTGTATTAAATTGATCTATTTATCCTGTGGGGTGTGTGTGTGTGTGGGTGTGTGTGTGTGTGTGTGATGGTGGTTCATTGGCATGGTGCTGCACTCTGGGGGTTTGTACCTCATTTGGAGAATTCTAAGTTTATGGGCAAGTCTCAGCCCATGGCTGACACTCAGATCCTAGCAACACTGGCCAATAAATTAGAGTGCTTAATGTCACAAGGGCCAGCCCTTGCGTCAGGAATGTACTATGAGTTCATTAAATATCTGCTGAGTAATAAATGCTAATATGCACCACCCCTGCCCTGAGTTCACAAAGCTGTGTGTGAAAACAGGCATGTACTGTGCTCTGAAGTGGTAACCTGGGGGCCTCTTCACAGGATCTCCTGAGAAAAAACAACAGACGATTCTAGCAAGCTGGGCCAAGGCCCCAGCTTCCATCTGGGCTCCCTGGTCTCAGAGCAGAAAGCCCAGACATCAGTTTTCCAGCAACTCTAAACTTTATCAGAGTGTTTTAGATTCATTGTTCTAAGCACATTTTCTCCACCCCCAGGAGGTACGTCCTGTTTCTGTTTCAATCTTGATTTAATGTACCAAACACCCAATCTTTGCCGTGGAGATTGTGGGCTGCACGGATTGCTTTTGCCAGCTTGGCAGGAATTTCTGTGGCTTCTCTCTGTCATCGTCCCCCTCTCTAGCCCTAAAACATGCCCCTGGCTAGCAGGGGCTGTGCCGAGCCTCGCACATTGCTCTGATGGAGAGTCTTGTCATTTTGTTGAGATGAATGAAGGTGGGTCAGTCTCAGGGACCTGCAAAAATAAGGCTAACCTTCCCTTTTTTCCTCCTTTTCAAGAAAAACTGGTATTTGCAGTGACTGTGGCATGGGGTGAAAGAAGGGTCCAGCAAGCATGACCTTTGGGAATAAAATGAAAATGACTAACATTTATGGAACAGCTACTGTATGTCAGGCATTGTGCCACATCCCTAATTACGCACCATTTCAATTATTATTCATGTCAATTCTGCTAAGTAAGTTTCATGTGTCTCAAAAGACAAAAAACAAACAACCCTAAGTTCAGAAAGGTTAAAAAGTTTGTCCAAGGTTAGATAGCTTTTAAGTGGTGGGGCTTAGATTTAAAGTCAGATAAACCTGATTTGAGAGCCCATGCTCATTCCATTTCACTGTGCTAAATTTAAGTGATGTGTAATCTTTGGATGCTACATTCCTGTTTGCCTCTAGTAAAGGAAACTGCAAGGTACAGGCATCATAGGAAAGCAAGTGGCTGTCAACCTTGTGGTCCTTTAAAGACATGGTGAAAGTCACACTGGCTTTCTCATCCTTAGGAGTGAGCCAGCTTTTTGGGGAGGAGGCTAGTCAATTCCACCTGATATTTAAAATTAGACTATGGGACTGGCAAATCTGAACCTCGAAGAACAAAAAGACTAACAGAACACATGAGAAAAATGTGTTATGGATAGGCTCTGCTATAGAATTTCCTAAAGTATGTTCTGAGGAACATGACTTCCCTGGGGATGTTAAAACAGCATGGGGAAAAGGTTTGGTGGTCAAACATGTTTAAGGAAACATTGTTTTAAACCTATTGTGATTTTGAGTTTTGTGTGCTTATTCCGTCTGCAGGACCTCTCAGAGCCATTAAAATCCTAAGGTATATTGTGAATTTCCAAAAAAAGGTTATTGTATTCCCAGTGTATTTGTTCAGGAGCTCTTAAGAGACTGTTATTCTATGTACCACGCTTTGGACCATCCTATTCCCTGACAGCATTCTCAAAGTTTAAGGACTTTTCAAACACCTATAATTTCTATTGTTATTCAGATTAACTCATTCAAGTAATCCTATGCAACATCATGCTCTACCCAGGATGTCAAATTATTTAACCACTCTGCCTCAGTTTTCTTCATTTGTAGAATGGGATAACACCTGTCAGTTTCCGAGAGTTTTCATGGGGTTAAGAAATAACTTGCTGTAAAAATCAGAAAGTATTATCCACAACAGGCAATATCAGAGGTGCTCCCAAGAGAAGTTGTGCTTCCAGGGGGCTGGAGGCCAACCGTCCAAATGGATGGGGTATTTCTAATACCAGGTTACAAAAGGCAGGGGTCTGATGGCTGAAAGCATGCCTCAGGGGCTGAGAGGTGCAGTGCAGATCCCCCTGTGCCAGCTCAGCGACCGAATCCTCAGTTCCCAGCCCGTTTGATGTTAGAACCAAGCCCACGCTCATGCACTCAGGGAAGGGGACACCAGCACTGCAGGGGCTCCCGAGTGCAGCGCAGAAGCTTTATTCTTCAGGCCTACCCTGGGTGCCCGGACTCACACAAAAACAGAATCACAGGGGGATTTTATGGCTAAAGAGTATGAACATAAGTTTTTCGCCCCAACTTCTCAACTTGCTTGCTATGTCTTCACCTATCTCTATCAGTCGTTATAAGGTAGTTCCATGTGCTCTAATCATTTGTCAGTCTCAGCTCCTGAGATGTGGTTTTCAGTCAAGAATGATGAAGAACTTCACAAGTATCCTTGCTCTAGCTTGTGGGAGGAGGAACACATCCCAGGAGGCAGAATAATGCCCTTCTGTAGGAGGTTAAATAACTGGACCAAGAACACCCTGCTACAGAGTAAGGAGCCTGAATTCCAGAGACGTCTTTCATCAGAATGAAAAAGGAAAAGAAGTCTTTGAATACTCCCCTGCGTATAGTATTAATGACTACAGATTCATACAATTTGGAGTTTTGCTTAACTGAGAAAAAGGAAAAGTTTTTAGACGAGATTGGAGAACTATGTTTTGGCTGGAAACTTGTAAGCTGAAGAGATGAAAAAAATTATTGCAGTTCACTTTGTTGTACTTTATCTTTCATTACTACAATGTCACCCCATGATAACTAGGTATCTGGTCAATTTCCATTTAATTTATAGCAAGGGAGGCTGTAATTTCATCCATTTGACCTACAACAGGAAAGAAATGGGGGTTCATAGAAATAGAGATTGAGCTCATGAGAAAGGAATCCAAGGCTTTTATTGTCATATTCTTTTTGTGTTGAAAATTCCATTTGGAAACAAGTATTTTGCAAACTGGGGTCATATGTGGAAAGCTTGACCAAAAAAAAAAACAAAAACCATAAAACCTTAATCTTTTGCTCAGAAGTAACACATCCCTTTTCACTTTCCATTCTCTTTCTGCCTAATTACTTGAATTGGACCATGAACCTCTGAATGAACTTCTGAAATTTTTAAAAGAGTAACTTGGTGATGGATGGGAGAATTGAGGAGCAAATGATAGTATCTGTTTACAGGGCATCTGCTTTGTACCAGGCACTGTACTAAAAACTTTATACACATTACATTATTCCTCCAAAACTGAAAAAAACAAACAAAAAAAATTCATTAACAATCATTTTAGCAATGTTAGTTATCTTAGAGAAGATAAGTGTCTGGTCCAAGATCACATAACTGATTGGTAAGAAGTGGAGCTTACATTTAAAGGTGATGTGTGTGCCTCTCATACCCAAGCTTTTTCAGCATTCTATGCTCTCTTTGTGGGGGTACAAATCATACTAGTGCTAGAATAGAGTTGAGGCTAAAACAAAAAACACTGAGAAAAAAAGAAGAGGCGTCAAAGTGAGATGGGAAAATCAGAGTGTCCAACAGCAGGAAAGTGATTAAAAATACTGCTCACATTGCTCGGGCCCATGAAATAGCATACCAGGCCACACTTAATTAGAAAAGTCTTTAGCAGCATGGGGAAATTTAACAATATATTAAATTTTAAAGCTCAGTATACAAATATCAGATGATCTCACTTTTATAAAAAAGGAAGTCCAAAAGTATAGAAAGAAGATCAAGAAAAAGAAAAGCCCCCAAATGATAAGTTGATTTCGCTACTGCGAGGTGGTAAGATTACAGACAATTTAAATTTTCTTCTTACTGCTTGTGCTATATTTTCCAAATGTTGTATAATGAACCCATGCTAATTATTAATTAGAAAATGTTAATAATGGCAACCATAAAGGCAGGAATGGGAAAGATGCTGAGGAGATGGGTTTAACTGAACCAGAAGCAGAGAAGGGTATCACTAGCACACTCTACTCTGTGTACACACCACTTAAGATTCAGGTTGATTGCTTTTTGGATTTTGTTAAAGGTTTTGTCTTTTACAGGTACTAATTACTGGGCTTGCCAGGAATGGTGCACCGAGTCAGTTAAATGCATCCTGCCCAACACTTCAGCAACACAGGTGTCTGATTTTATTTCAAAGGAAACCTCAACCAATTCAAAGCAACCCCTCTAAAGGACATATTCTCTATGAACTTGGAGATGGTGATTTCAATCAAGGGAGGCAATTTAGAGGAATTGTTACAAGAGCAGCAGGCTTTGGAGTCAGAATAACCGGGTCAAAATCTCTGCTCCACCACTCACCAGTGTGGGATCTTAGGCAAAGTCTTCACGTCGTCAAGCCTCTTTTCTTCATTTGGAAAATGGGGGTGACCTTTCTATTTCTTTGAGTTGTGGTGGAGATTAGATGAGATAATGTTACAAAGCACTTAGTGAGGGCTAGGCGTTTAGAGATTGTTCAATAGACAGTAGTAACAGCTTTCTGCTGATGTGGAGGTTGGGCTGAGAGCAAGACAGGACATGAAAATGAGACCCAGGTTTGGGGTTGCACAACTGGTGCCATTTGCCGAGCTGCAGGGGACTGGGTGTCTGAAAACCTGTTATGGGAACGTTTCTGCCTCCACGGTTAGTGGTGCCGCATATCTTTCGTTAGGATGACCCTCCCAGATTCCCTTGACCTGGACATGTCTTAGGCTGGCCTCATCCACTCAGTACCCATGGAGTAAGAGCTCATAACTGCCCAGGACTACAGTTTTCCTATATTTCAGTTTAGTTGCTCTTGGCAACATTAGACATGTCCAATTAACATAGAGAGATGATTAAAATGCTGAAAAGAAGCCTATAGAAGTGTTACAGCTGATACAAAAATCACTGCCTAATATATGTGAATGATCTGGAAACATAGGAAGTCCTTTTCCACAGAGAGGACCATTTGAAAACATCCAAAGTGGTCAGACAAATAATTAGAGACCTTACGAAGCCCACACTGCAGGGAGGTCCTCTGCCCAAGGAGGAGGCTTTGGTACAAGCATAATTTTCTCCATGTAAATAGGGGAAGAAGGTAGAGGGAGTTGGGAAGAAAAAAGAAGGGAGAATGAGCAGATGCTCCCTGGGCAGCATGTGAAGGGAGAAAGGGTGACAGTGGGGAGGACCCAGGAGGAAGCTTCTGTATTAGGCAAATGAAAAAATAAGCAGAGATTTGCAGCTAAATCTTGGATATACTGTGTCTGGACTCCATTCTGGGAGCCCGATCATATTATTTTCCCCATAGCGACTTCTTGTCTTCTGAAAACAAAATCAGGGATAAGGGTCACTGTACAAATAACGATACCATCTTATATGAGAATACACTTTGCTGCTTACTCTAAAAAGCCTTCCATAAACAGGTTTCATGCAATTCCAGTGCAGGAGGAGCTTCCAGAGTCTTTCAGTCCAGAGATTTTATTTTATAGATGAAGACATTTAAGGAAATTTCATGCACAGAATTCAAAGCTTACCAAACAAAGCAAGACTCTGTTTCGTTCCACATGGCTTGATGCCTCAAATTTAAGAGATTTGGGGGCTCTAGTACAATTTATGGCTATGATGGCTTTCTATCCCATCATCTCTCTAACCCAAATTTTAATATGTTTGCCTCAACTTCTTGGGCTGCCTCTCACATCTTCAAGCATAGGATAATCTGTGCCAATTGTTACTCAGAAAATATAATCGATATCTTTACACAGAGATATTAGAATCCAGATTGCTTTTATAAATATCAGTAAAAAGGAAATGAGGTGCTAGCTATTTTTAGAGTAGCTGGTTTGGTATCAGAAGACCCTGAGAATAAGAGAGAGTTTTAAGTTGGGGTAGGGGGATGGTAAGAGGCAGGGATGAGGGTGAGGGCTGTGATAAGGGACAGGACAATCTCAAATCAAGACAGAGATCAGACTTCTGCAGAGATCTACCACTGAGAGTGTCCTGAGGTCTCTGGCCAGTCACGGGGCTCAACACCCCCTCTACTACTTTCCTATAAAACATTTCCAACTTCCATGTGATTCTTCTTTTATTTTTAAAAAAGAAAGGAAAATTGGTTTTACAAACAAATATATTATTCAGAAGAGCAAGGAACATCTCCTTTTTAATTAAATCTAATTTGCACATTTTGACTGTCAACGCTCCCAAGTTATAACTTCAAGATTCTGGCTCTCCCACTATGACAGAAGATGCCACTGAAATTCACAGAGATGCTCTGCTGGGTTCTCATGATCATTTAATATTATTTGTTGAGAATGCTGTTCTAAACTCATCCTCAATATCCCCATTATTCTAGGCCTGGCATGATCATGGACACCAAACTGCCTGTTATAATGACATGCTCGAGAAAGCAATGGGATGGAATGGCACAATACATTTGCCATTTGCAGGTAGTTGGTAGAGATGAAAGGCTAGTGCCCAATACACCAGCTACATGAGATAGCAAGATATGAATTGCCAAGCTCAGGTATGCCTACAGGGCAAAAAAATGCACAGCACTCACAATCCTGCCTATGAACTGTTCCCACACAGCCCTGAATCAAAACAGTGTTCTTATGGCTGACTTTCCAACACAGAAATTTCATTTGTTTCTCCTGGAGGCATTTCTCTAATCTCAGGTACCTATGTTTAGGCCTAATCTCAAGTACCTATGTTTAGACTCCTTATTCTTAAAAACCAAAATTCTATCTTTGTTAAGAAATGACAATGAGGTGAGGAGCCATCAACCTAGAATTTATCTGTACTTGGAAGTAGAATTGTTGGCTTATCAATAATAATCACTCACTAGTTATATTATGACTTGGACTCCCATGGAATGTCTTAATTGTCTTTCCAGAAGGAAAAGTCGACATGAAATGAATAGGTATACAAACAAAATTATCCCTCCCTTGTTTCAAAGAAGGTATCTTTACAAGATTAGCTTCAGATCCACAATAGAATCAATATGGTAGCTCCTTAAACATAAGTCTAGTTTGGAACCAACAGAGTCTAGGCATAGTAGATTTAGTAGGTGTGGACAACACTGCTCTTGCCTATTCAATATCAATTCCCCATATCTTCCTTGCTGTTAGAACCCCAACTTTGTCTAGAGCATCAATGTGCCTAGCTCCAGACCATGGATTATGGTCTAACCCAATCATCGTGAGACTCTACTTTCCAAGCCTCCCTTGCAGCTAGGGTTAGCCATGTGACCCAGTTCTGGCCAAATCAAGATTTACAAGACAATCTGCTGTAGGGTCTTTTGTCAAAGCTCTTGCTATTCTTGATACTCAGGGGCAGATGTGACTTAGGCCCACTCCTTTGCCACCATCTTCCTGCCTTGAAAGATGTGACACAAAGAGCTACAAGAGATGGAAGAGCTTATGAGCACGGAAGAGCACCTCCTCATGCTAAGGACGGCAGAGCAGAAAGATAGAAGGTGAGCAGGCCAGGCCTGACCTCCATAGTGGCTGCTCCAGCTCTGTACTCCTCACTTCTCAATTTCCCTTTATTTCAGACAATTAACTATCCATGTGGCTTACTTGGGTATTCTATTATTTGTAGCCAAACTCATTCTTAACTGACATAGTGGGTAACAGTAAAATATTCACAGAAGTCTGTGACTTAAACTAGGAAAGTCAACACAAAATTAATTGCCCTTATATATGCAAAAATCACTCTAAGAGATAGAACAATCTAAATGTTCAAAACGAGAAGAGTGGAGCATAACTGGAGCCTAATGAATATCTCAGTAAAACCAAAGAGAGAAAACCAAAACAAAGAAACTACAGAAAGACATGACTACAGTGGGCACCAGCCAGTCAGGCAGGAGCCCCAGATGCAGGGTTTGATAGAACCGGGGTAGCACTGTTTAGTGCAGGTGCACACAAACACAGATGCAAGAAATTTGCTCCCCTGGGAAGGAAAGCTTGTCACCAGGGTAGAAATGAATATCAGAGCCTGATGTCAAGACCTATTAAAATCATCTTTTAACTCCCTCAATTTGATTCTAGGCTGAACCAAACAACAAGCTGCATTTAATTTGTTTCCTACGTAGCTTACCTACATAGCAAGCATATCTTAGTCTAGTGGTTCTCAAACTAGATCATGTATCAGAATTACCTGGAGGGCTTGCTGAAACAGATTGCTGGGCCCCACCCTGAGTTTCTGAGTCGTTAGGTCTGGAATGGGGCCTGAGAATTTGCAATCTATCTAGTTCAATGCTGGCCCTGCTGGACCACTCTTTGATGGCAACTCTCTGAGAATGACTGTCCTAGTTAAAGCCACACAAGCATTTTGTCCTCTTGGGAAGTTTGTTTCTCCTTATGCAGTAGCATTGTTTTGCCCCAACAACCTGAAGCTGGCTAGACTGTGTCCATTCTAGAGACTAATCAGTCCAGGGAACACTATCAAAACTATGTTTCTGAGTCTAGCCAGACCCTGCAGTTTTGCCGCCAGAAGAGGCTCTGCATGCCGGTATCTAGTATTCCTTGGTGACAATTCTTCAAATGACAAGATACTTCCTGCAATCTTCTCAGGAACCCCACCTCTCCAGATTTAGTCTTAGTCAAGCACAGGCAGATAAAGAAGCCACCTTCTGATGCCATTTCTAACCCCAAATATCTTCTGCTTGCTCACAGATACCTGAAACATTTTATTCATCTTAAAATGCATTTGTCTATGTGAAAGAAACATGGCTATCCAACAGATAGGCTCTGAATTAATCCAAATTCACATGATGTGCATTTGACTAAGATAATTTGAATAATAGATTTTGATGTGGGGGGAGGAGAACAAAAGAGGAGGAAATAAGGAAAAGAGCACTGAGAATGTTGGGTACAAAAGGAAGGGAAAGATGAGAGTCGGGTTAGGAGAGAGACAAAGAAGAAAGGAAAACTGAAGGGGAATCTTTAGTCAATTTACTATTATTGCTCTGCTTCAGAGAAAACCATAACGATGGCATTCAGCATTTGTAGGAGTCCTGCCCTCGCTGCCGAGTGTTGGGATGTCCCCAACATTTCCTCTATTCCCAGACCTTCTCAAAACACACACTCTCTCTCATGTTTATGAACATGCACACACTTTTATCTCCACTTCAGTTGTTCACAGCAGCAGCCTAAGAGAACAGAGCAGAATTCCACAAAACAAACTCCAGAGACACAGAGCACTGTTAGGCTTACTGCCTAATTTCCCGGAAGTCCACTGTGGCACTACAGATGCTCACTAGACCCATTTCCTCTTCTTTCTGGGCACACAGACTAAATCATCCAGACTCTTGTGCAGTCATTGTGGTTAAGGGAATGTGAGCAAAGGGATGCCCATCATTTCCAGGCCTGACCCCTAAAGATCTTACATGTACAACCCTTACCATCACATGAGCTCTGATGTATAGAGTCATGTTAGAAGCCAGAGAATAGCAGAGTCTATGCCAGCCTAGATCTCTGAATGACTGTGTGGAGCAGAGCCCCACTTTCCATCAATCAGTTAGGTTTGGGGATGTCTTCCACAGTAGCTAGTATTCCCTTAATTATACATGGACTGTCTATTTGGGGGGATTTAAGGGGCAGGCAGTGATAAAGTCATCCTTTGGTTTTTGGCCCTTAACATCTGGGCATGTGCTTGATTTCTACTGACAAAAAAACAAGGAAGCTGGAAGTTGGGTTGGTCCCCAGCATTTCAGCATATTCTTGCAAACAGTGATGCAGGATTTTGTGCTATGATTGTCCACTCTTTTGTCTTTGTAGGCAGGGCTTGATTGCTTGCTCCTCAATTTCCTTTCCCACCCAACAAAGTGATTCACAAATATCTTCTGTATTTCCCTTCCCTTTTTCCTCATTCGTCTCTTTTCTCACAGACATCTCATCTTAATTAAAGGCTTCAAGCCCTGAGATTTGGCATGGGGGAGCTAAGATCTCCCAGACCTGTGATGGGAGGCAGACAACCTGAACATTACATAGGGTTTCTGCTGTGCAATCCTGTGCAAGTTATTGATATTACTGAAGACCCATGTAATCTATACAATTCTTTGAAAATTAAATGAGATAATGCATGAAAAGTGTCTACTGTGACATGCTGATTCTCTTCCTTTCCTTCCTAGGTTGCTGACTTATTGCACCAATAGCTCTAATTTCAATTCAAATCTTTTAATGTAGAATTCTTCCCTGTGCTTTCGGGAGAGAAAGGTTTTGCATGTATTGGGGCTTTGCTTTTTTCACTGCATTTTGCTTGGTGCATTTGTAGTAGGTGTGTCTAATTAAGGGGCATTGTTGTTCTCTCAAAGGAAAAATCAATTACAACCTCCCCACTTCCTTTTTTTTTTCTCTCTCTCTCTTTCTATAGGAAAACAGGGAAGCTGACAAGGGCATGAAGAATGGAGTGTGAAGGAAGAGAAGGGGCAGACATATGACAGAAAGATTAAATGAGTATTTGGTTGACAGTGTTATTGCAAAAGCACTGGCACCACAGTAGTTATCACTGCACTATTTCACCCCCATCAAATCCTCTTCACTTCCTGGGTAGCTAAAGACCAAATAACACCGTATCTGCCCTCAGAGAAAAGAAGAAAAAATGTAACTTATATTACCTGTTGACAAGGGACACATCCAACACTCACAAACCAATATTGGGAGCTACCATCAAGGTCATAAATGAGGAAGGAGGAGAGGAGGTTAATTTCGGCAGCTCTTGCACTTGGGGTGTGTGTGTGCGTGTGTGCATGCTTGTGTGTAGGTTAGTTCAATCCAACAAACACTTTCCAAAGGCCTAATACAAGTTAGGCACTGTACCAGCTGGGAAGGTAGAAAAATAGAGTTTAGAGTGTAATGGCAGAGGAGAAATACATAGGTAATTGTCTATATAATGTGGTAAGCGATAGACAAGGACTGTAGGAGCACAGAAGTGGGGGTGGGGCAGAGAGGGGTGATGGAAGGGAGTGAATTAGCACAATCTGGATATCCAGAGGAGACTTCTTAGAGGAAATGATGCTGAACTGAGTCCTCAATAATAAGAAAAAAAAAACAGGTAAGAAAATTGGGAAGGGCATCTCAGCTAGAGCGGATGTCTGAGCTAAGTTTGTAGGGTGAAATAGCTCCCTGCAAGAGCAGAGAATCACAAATGGGCTGTTGTTACCAGCAGGGAGCTGGAGCAGATTGTGCCTTAGTGACAGAAGGAAATGGTAGGGCATTTGGAGACCAAAGGTCCTAGGTTTCAGTCCCTGGGGACTATAAGGTTTAAGTTCCTCATCTCTAAAATGAAGCAAATAATTGTCTTTAATTCTCAGGGAATCATTGAGAGGTTTAAATGTTAATTTTAGTGAAAAATGTAAAACATCATATAAATGCCATTAATGTGCTCATTCATTAAATATGTATTGAGAATCTACCATGTGCCAGGCACTAGGGCAATTCAGCCACAAATAAGATAGATTGGCCCCTGCCTTTGTTTTCCAGCAACTACCACCATCAAGGACTTACCCAAGTCCCTTCTCTGAAATTAGCTGTGTGATGTGAACTGTGCACATTAAATGGCACCATCTTTCTCCTTGTTCCAGAGGAATAGAGACCATCAATCCACACTTCTGTAGGATTCTTCTCAATGAAGTTGAAATTGGACTGACCAACCCATGTGGGGTGGCACTGGGGTTGGGGGCATGCGTTGTTGTGGACACCATTAGTTCACAACCTGAGTCAGCCCTGTAAGTGAGAAACAGTGAGAACCAGCCTCCTAAGCAGCTCTATTAGTCCTTGACTGAGAACACTGGCTATGCCTGGAAGAGTGAATATGGCCTTAGCCATCTGCTTCTCTGAAGAATGAGTCAGTTCATTATTGAGGGAGAGCTTCCCAGAGACGCTGGCTGATTCAGCACTGGATCTTTTGAAATGAGCCCCATGCCCTAGTGTCTCATTAGCATAACCCTAACAGGCTGCAGTAATAAGTGAGTTGAGGGTTTGGTTTAATAAGTGAAATTTTTAACCTGCGTCACTAAAGCAGCTTTCTCCATATGAATCTTAGTCATCAGCTGGCATCCATTACGAATCCCTGAGAGTGGCCTCAGTTCAGTACCTGGGGCTGGGGGTCTCTATAGAGAATGTAGAAGGTGCAGCCTTTGCCTCAGTGCTTATGCTCCCAAAGTTCAAACTTAGCTGGAACATATCCCTCTCCAGAAATTATTTCCCTCTCCACTTCATTTTGGCAGATGCAAACATATCTCAGAAATGCTGAATTGCCAAACAGAGTGAGGGAGGCAGGATTTCAACGTTGACCTCCTCCTGGACTGATGGGGCTACTTCTCTCCACACTCCAGCACCTGCCCACTCAACCCACAGCCACACACAGACACACACACACACGAGACACACAGACACACATACACCCACACTCACAGACCCTGACTGGGGCCAGACCAAGACAGAGGAAACCATATGGCCATACATGGAGGTTGAGAGTGAGTCTCAGAGCATTTCTGTCTGTGCATCTGAGGTTTCCAAATTCCTGGAAATTATTTCAGGGTTGTTCATTTTTCTATTTACGATACCAGGAAAGGTGAAAAAACAACAAAAAATGGATTTAATGACCTTCACATAGAGGGAATAAGCATCAGATTTGTGATTCACTTTTATTTATTTATTTATTTATTTATTTATTTATTTATTTATTTAGCCTTTCAGGACTGAGGGTGAAGGAAAGAGAACTAACATTTATTGAGCATCCTCAACGCACCAAAAATTTTACACGTGATCCCACTGGGAAAATAAGGTTCAGAGACATGAAATAGTTCACCTGAGGTCCCAAGGCCTAAGTGGAAGATCCAGGGGCTGATATTGCAACCCTAATATTTCTGACCCCAAAGCCTGTATTCTTGTTATGCCACTTTGTTCCCCTCTGTTGAGCTGTGATAGAAGAAGGTGGATTCACCCTGAGAATTATGTTCTCCTCTCTCTCTTTGGTGAAAACTGGGACTCAGACAAGTTTGCAGAAGATATTAAGAATTCAATTTTAGGCATGAAAGGTTTGAGAGGCCTAAAAAACACCCAAGTAGAGTTATCAAATGGCCATATGAGTCTGGAGATGCAGAAAAAAATTTTGAATTAGAGTTATAAATTCAAGAGTTTTCAATTTATGGATGACAAAAAGTTATATGGATGAATGAGGTCATCTAGGTAGAAAGTATTTGGAGATGAGGACCAAGGACTGTGTCCTGAGGAACTCCAACCCTTATGGCTGATGTAGATGCTGATGGTCAAGACTGGGAGAGAGCAGCCAGTGAAGTAGGAGAACTAGGTGAGTCAAGTATCACTGAAACCGGGAAAAAGAGAAAGTGTCAAGAAGGGACTCATCAACTCTATCAAATGCTGCTGGAGAGGTCAAATTCAATGAGGATTGAGAAGTGGCCCCTGGATTTGGTCACTGGTGAGCTTGGAAAATGCTGATCCAATGGAATGGTGGGAACAGTGAGAACAGAAGCCACACTGAAGTGGGTTGAAGCCTGAAGGTGTGGTGAGGCCATGGAGACTGAGGTGGGATAGAGGTGAATGTCACGAGGAGGACTAAGAAAGAGGCCAGGAGATGGATGGCTGTTGAAGTCACAGAGAATGAAGATGGGGGTTGGGCTAAAGACAACTGTGAGAGATGCTCAAGTCTTCAGTCAATAACTGGGCAGGATCTGGAAAGGCTGACCCAGAAGCTAAGAAGGGGTGAGGGGCATAGAGCCAGATATTATGATTAAAGAAGTAGGGAGATTTTTACAAGATGAAAGGAAATAAAACCAAAAAATCCAAAAAACACTGAGAATTTTCCTCCCTTCTGTTTATGCACCCATCAGCCCACACACCCACCCATCTTATCCATCCATCCATCCATCCAACCACCTATCCACCCATCCTTACAAACTTCTATTGAGAACCCATGTTGTACAAAAAAATAAAATAGAGTTCAGATTTATCTATCTAAAATATTTCATAAAACCTAAAAAAAAACACTTACACCTACCTGAAATATTAAAGCCTGGAAAAATAATAAATTATTAGAAGAAAAATTCAAGAAATCCTAATTAATGTTTACAAGATTATGTTATCTTTGGCATCAAAGCACACACAACCTCAAGCTCACAGTACATGCAGAAAATTAGCATAGCATTTGATAATGACCTATCAGTACCTGTGCTTTGATTACAAGCAGCTGCTTCTGATTACAATCAATGAATCACTAATTTGTGCTCTGCTACAAAACAGTTGGACTTCATCTATTATTCATTCTTGATATGAAGACCCTATTTAGAATTGTATTCCTAGAATCTCTGAAGTCTTCATCCTCTTATGATATTTTGACTTGGAAGTTGAGTCTCTGAGGGTTCCTAATATCTAAGGTTATTGGTTATATTATCACGTTCATATGACAGGTGAGGACTGATTAACTTTTCAGATTTTTTTTTTTCATTCACTGGCCAGCATCCCTTTGAATTTTCAAAGCCTTGATGTCGTAGTCCACTTTAAACAGCCAGGGATTTGATGCCCTGAAACTTACGTTTTGATCACATAAAGCTTTTCCATAAGGCAAAAATGCTCAAATAATTCAAAGGCCCTAATTAGCCTTGTTCCTTTAAGGTAAACTTGGAGGGTGAAAGTGGGGGAAAGGGAAGTGCTTCAGGCTGAATTCCCCAGCTTCTTCACTGGGTGGGTATGGCATTTGGAGAGAAATAAAAATCAGAGAGAAATTAGAATGATTATTTTTTTCTTCTTCCTCCTAACTCTAGAGATGAACCAAATAGAATGGCTTAAAAGTGAAATATATTTAAAGCCTTTCCTGGTTTGGAGCTGTTGTGTACCCTGCAAAAGGCCATTTTCTTTTAATCCATTCTTGTGGGTACAGACCTATTGTGGGTGGGACCTTTTGGTTAGTTTGTTTCAATTGGGATGTGACCCAGTCCATTCAAGGTGGGTCTTGATCCTTTACTAGAGCCTGTTATGAGAGCATAAAAAGTAGAAACACAGAGAAAGAGGGCAGGGAGATTGAGAAATGCTCAGAGACATTTGGAGATAGTCTTTGAAACCAGAACAGGAGAGAAGGACCAGCAGATGTCACCATGTGCCTTCCCATGTGACAGAGGAACCCTGGATGCCAGCAGCCTTTCCTCAGAGAAGGTATCTTCCTCTTGCTGCCTTAATTTGGACATTTTCAAGGCCCTAGAACTGCAAATTTGTAACCTAATAAAACTCCATTGAAAAAGCCAACCCATTTCCAGTGTATCACATATTAGCAACTTCAGCAAACCGAAACAAAGCTCCAGAAAAATAGTTATAAAACTTTGTACTTCACTTAACATCTGTCAATCTGTCATCAGTAGTAATCTCCCAGAACTAAATGAGAGAATAATGGCATTTGGTAATAGAACTCTATTCTAAGGAAAAACTTCATTCTGTCCATTTATTGGGTTTTATGCATCTCCTCCCAATGTCTTTGTACTTCAAGGTGGAAGCAGATCACAATTCTATTTCCAGTGAAGAAATGATCTTGGTGTTCTGACTTATTATCAGAGAAATAAAACAAAGGACTTTGCCTTTGGAGTTGGGTACTTAATCAGCAGGTCCATCTCGGGATATTAAGGGCAGGAAACTAAGACCCCACTCCGTGCCTCCTATTCCAACAGACCATGAGCTCCTTGAGGATAAGGCTACATCCTATTTATGTGATTCTTTGTGCTTGGCACAGGGTGTGGCACATAGTGGATGCTCACGAATTATTTACTGAATAGATGAATGCTGGCACGCGGGCTACTGAAGGACTGTTGGGTAGAAGCTTTTGGACTGATGGGAACTGAGATTCCTGGAAAATAAGGGGAAGGAAGGCTGTCTCCTGTTCTGAAAAGAATGAGGATGAGATCCAGCTACACAGGAAATCTCAAGGTAGCAGGAGCCCTGAAAGACGAGTAGCTAACTTTGGGCCATTGGTTGTCTGTCTGCTAGCTAGAAAGTTTTTGAATGTGATGCTGGAGGCTACACTCCAGTGTAGCTTTCCAATGAGTGCTATACCCCAAATATGTGGTCAGAGGACTGTAAAACACTGGGAAAAAAGTGATTATAAATTCTGATGGGGAAGAACTCTCTTCCACTTGGTCAGAGCAAGAGGAGAAGGTAGTACTGGGGACAAAAATGCTGAATGAGGTCACCAGATGGCAAAGTCAAGAATGGCATTGATGACCACTTCATCAGGAGAACAGCAAGTGCCTTGTCCTCACCTGCATCACTCTGGGGAAAGAGGTCTGTGCTGGTTTGAATCTGTTATGTACCCCAGAAAAAACCATGTTCTTTTAATCCATTCGTGTGGGGGTAGACCTATTGTGGGTGAGAGCTTTTGCTTAGGCTATTTCAATAGAGATGTGACACAGCACATTCAAGGTGGATCTTAATCTTTTACTGGAGTCTTTTGTGAAGAGGATAAAAGACAGTAAAAGCCCAGAGAGCTGAGAGAAATGCCCTGGACATGCTAAGAGAGACTCTACAGACTCTCAGAGAGAAAGCTACTGGAATCAGAAGCTGAAAGCAACCAAATCCGGGAGTGAAGGACCAACAGACACTGGCCATGTGCCTTGCTATCTGACAGAGGAACCTGGGAGTGAAGGACCAGCAGATGTCGCCAAATGCCTTCCCATGTGACAGATGAACCCTGGATGCCAGCAGCCTTTTCTCAGTGAAGGTATCTTCCTCTTGATGCCTTAATTTGGACATTTTCATGGACTTAGAATTGCAAATTTGTAACCTAATAAATGCCCTTTGAAAAAACCAACCCACTTCTGGTATATTGCATTCTGGCAGCTTTAGCAAACTGAAACAAGGTCCCAGTGACTTTTTGTCAATCAGTGAAATGACACTGCCCCCCTGGCCTTGGCACTTGACAGACCTCACCCCTACCTCAAGGCAACTAGGCCTATGGAAAACAAAGATTATTTGTTATGGCAGCCTGCTGTTTGTCCTCTTTTTACTTGGAATCCCTGATCTTTAGCTGGGCACAGGAGTATTCAGAATAAAGTTTCTATTTCCTAGCCACTCTTGCAGCTAGATATCTGGCCAAAATAGTATAGGTGAAAGTGTTGTATGCTACTTCTAGGAAGTGTCTCAAAGTCAGGAGGCATTCCATTCTTTGATTCCTCCCCCTTACTGCTAGTCGGAATATAAACTTGATGGCTGGAGCTTGAGCAGCTGTTTTGGATCTTGAGGAGGGGGTCATGAGCTGAGCATGATGGAGCAACAAGATAGAAAGTACCTATGTTTCTCATACCCTCGAGCGCCATATGATTCTTGGATTGCCTGCCTCCAAACTTTTTTTCTTCCACAAGAAATGAAAATAAATTCCTAGCTTGTTTAAGCCATTATAATTTTGTATTTTCTGTCACACTTAGCCACACTAATCCTGACTAATACACACATGCTTGCCAGTGAATGGATTATCCTCTCAAATATGTCAACATGCCAAGTCAATTTCTGAATCACACTTTTGAAAAAATGAAGGCTTATATGTCAAGGGGACTAAGGTAAATATGGTGCCATTAGGAAGAACAGTTGTCCACATTTATTCCATGTGTCAGTTTATACTAGAGGGCCCTAAATAGTAGATTGGTATCTATTGGCAGATCTCAAAGTCATACTCTATAGATAAGAAGCCATGTGCCTGTAAGCTGGTTGATTTGACACTGTTCCCCCTCTTGGTATGACAAGGATTTCCAGGGGAAGGGGCTAGAGCTGACCATAGCCTCCTTCCCTCTTTTCATCTTCCAGCTTCACTGTCATACTCCTAGGCACCCTTTGGGGACCTCAAGTCTCTGGGAAACAAAAAGTAGCTTTATCTTTTAAAAGCTTTTGAAAAATTGTGCTTTAGGTGAGAACAATAAGTTATAGAATGCTCTTTTATGTATTTAGCTAACTTTTTTCTTTGAAGGAACTCAAAGTCTTTTATTTAGCATTTTCTACTTGCTCTACTACTTATATAAGAGGGCTCAACTAATCCTCTCTCTTCAAGTCATCAGGGTGCTAGTAAATAACAATGACAACATAACAGTGATTATAATAATTGCAATGACTACCATTTATCGAATGTGTACTGTGCTAAGTACTTTGCAAACATGGTCCTATTTAATCCCCACAACAAACATACAGGGTAGGTATTATTCTTCCCATTTTACAGATGAGAACCCTGGTGATCTGAGTTGGCTATAGATTGGAGCCCCTGCTGGGGAGCTTGGGAGTATTCAAAAGAAAATGGTGAGTCCTTATTGCAGAAGGAGTAGGGAACAGAATATCCAATGGAGTGGGTGGAATATAGCTTTAAGAAGTCAAAGACCTCCCTTGAGAGCATGAAACAATGGGGTTAGGAAAGACCGTTCTTTATTAAACAAGGTACCCACATATGCCCTGCATAACGTGCTTAATTAATCTATTCAGGCACCAAAGGGGTCTGTATCACCTAGCTCCATGAACACAGGGCCTAAGAGAGCCTTTTAAAGATGTGGTAGTATCTAAACATGATTCCACTGGCACATATTGCATTGAAGTGAATACTTATTGGTCATCTTATCTAGACATTCAGGCTTTTGGACTTCATCAACATATCACTGCCTATGCCTTATGAAGTTACTATATTATTTTTTGATCATACAGGCTGATTATAAGTTTTAATATCTAAATAACATCATAAATCCAACCCTAACACCTGTATAAAAGTTTAAAAAAAAAAAACAAGCCTAACATAGCACTCAAGAATTCCATGGTATTCTGAAATTACCTGGAGAGTTTCAGTAATACCCTGTGTGCTGGTTTGGATGTATTATGTCCCCCCAAATGCCATGTTCCTTAATGCAGTCTTATGGGGGCAGATGTATTAGTGTTGATTAGGTTGGTATCTTTGGATTATGTTGTTTCCATGGAGATGTGACCCACCCAACTGTGGGTAATATCTTTGATTAGATTATTTCCCTGGAGGTGTGGCCCTGCCCATTCAGGGTGGGTCTTGATTGATTTACTGAGCCATACAGGCCCAGACGCTTGCTGCAGCTTACAGAAACACTTTGAAGAGGGCTGTTGAAAGCTGACACTGACATTTTGGAGAACGCCATTTTGAGACACAATCTGGGAGCAAGCAGATGCTAGCCATGAGCCTTTCCAGCTAACAGAGGTTTTCCAGATGCCATTAGTGTTCTTCAGTTAAGGTACCCTATTGTTGATGCCTTTGTTTGGACATTTTCATGGCCATAAGACTGTAACTTTGTAACCAAGTAAACCCCCTTTATAAAAGCCAATCCATTTCTGGTGTTTTGCAAAATGGCAGCATTAGCAAACCGGAACACCCTGCATTTGAGCTTTTCATTTTATGCTTCAGTATACTTTCATAGGATCTCATTTTATTCTTACCACAGTCTTGAGAAGTAGGGTACCCATTTTAAGGATGAAGGAACAGACACACAACGCCACATACATAGGGCCATGTGGCTGTTTGGTGACAAAGCTGGGATCAGAAAGTCACGGGGCTTTCTACAGTGCCTTAGAAAGGGCTCAGGTCTGTACTGGCAAGAAGGTGTACCCCTTGAAGCTTCAGCTGGCCCTGGGACCCCCACAAAGCATCATATCAAGCATCCAGTGCATTTACTTCTCCCCTGAGATGGTAAAATTGTCTTTCAAATTCATACAGGATAGGGAGTAACATGAATTCACAAGAGAACAGCTTAGCATTTTCAGGCATTCAGCTTTGTTCCACTGACATTCCCGGCATGGGGACTGTGGGCCAGGCACTGCGTTGAGTGCCAGGAACACAAGGACGATTACAGGCACCTTTCCCCAATGACTCACCCCTGACATTTACCAATCTGCAAAACGAGCGTGCACTGGCTCTGTCCTCACTCAACCCCAGTGCTCTTGGTCTGGGGGATTATTGCTGCATCACGGGTTATTTTCAGAGAATCAGTGGCTTCAAGGAACTGCCCTTTTTGATGTTTTTCCCAAAAAGGTTAGAATAAAGAAAATGCCTCCTGCATTTGGACACCCGTGGGATGCCGGAGAGCTGATGGGGGCCTCTGCAAGGCAGTTTCCATGGAGGGTCACTTCAAACAGCATTGAGTGGGTGGAGATGTCAGGCTTCAGTCCCTGGCAGCTCAGGGCAGGCGTCGTTTCTACAGCAAGATCCATTTGCCCTAATTACGGTTAAAGTGCCATTCATCTATCGCTTCAGGAAACGCTCAACTCACCAACATGTCTCTGCTCTGGGCACAGGCCTGATGATGTCACCCACATGAAATGTCACAGGCAGTTGGGGTCAAAGGACAGAGTGGGGGAGTGGGGAGGCCTGCAGTGGGTAGGGGGTGGCTGGAGATAATCCAGTAACCAGACATGAGAAAAATGTAAGCCCCTAATTAAATTATATTCAAAGTTCTCTTTTGTGCGGTGAACTAACGAAGAATGAGGTAGAAAAAAAAAAGATGCTTTTCCTGAGAAAACTATATTTTTAACTTAACAGAAATTATTTTGATTGAGTTCGCAAGTTTACTGGGCCTGGGTGATCCTGACAGGAGGATTATCTCTCCCTGACCCCGACCTTGTATCCTAATCAGTTTAGGGCAGGGTTTCTCGACCTTGGCACAATTTGCATTTTGGTCCAGATAACCCTCTGTTGTGAGGGGCTTGCCTGTGCATTGTAGGATGTTCGGCAGCATCTCTGGCATCCATCCACTAGATGCCAATAGCTTCACCCATTCCCCAAGTCGTGGCCAAGTGTCTCCTGGAGAACAAAATCACCACCCAGATGGCAACCTCTGACTTAGAGCATTTTCCCTCCCAGCCAAGTTTGCTTGGGTAGGTTCAAGGCCCTGACCATGTAAAATACTTCAGTAATAACTCACAGATCTAAGCCTGTGGGCAGGGCCAGTGATTTGAGACTTGTGTCCACATAGTGTGACCCAAGAAGCATCACAAGATCACCAGCATGACCCTCTCCCCCGGAGACAAAAATATTTCCTCCCTACTCCGCATAAGTAAGGAAGGGAAGGCTCCAGAAGCACAATCAGTTTATGCTCGCATCTAACTCAGTGACCTTGAATGGGTTGCTGGGATTTCTGGACCTCAGTTTTCCAATCTGTAAAAAGTGGTTTGAACCAAATGAGCTCAGTTCCCTAAGGGCTCTAAGGTCCTCTTGTCCATAATTATCAGTCTGTAAACATTTCCCAGAGCCTCCTCATTTTCTGAGCACCTGCTGTGCATATGAATATAAATAAAGAGAGAAGACCCTTAACCCATTAGTGCTGATCAGAGAGCAAGGTAATGAGCAAAAGGTATTTACTTGATGTGTGGAAGGGGAAGGGGTGGGGCAAGATAAGGTTTTCTGAGAATTGGGATATGGCTGGCCAGAAGGAACCAATGAAGATACACCATCTTAGGGGTGGAAGAATGGAAAGATTACTCAAAAGAGCAACATAAATGTAGTAAAAGGCCCCAAATATAGATTTTACCCGACAGATTTTGTAGTTACAATACCTGATCCACTCTTGTTGCTACCACTCACCAGCTGTGGGTGATACTGGCTAAATTACTAAGCTTCTCTGTATGTCAGTTTCCTCCTTTGTGAAATTCAGAGCAATAAAAGTAATGATGGTGTAGGTCTGTTATGAGAGTAAAATGCAAAAATCCACGTGAAGTATCCATGTCCCTAATGAAGACCAACTGTGATGATCACATCTGGCAGTGCCCACGTGGCCATCCAGCCTGATCCTCATCTGAGTGTTATGGTTTACCTGGAGCCTGCTTGTATCCTATTGCAAGTGTCAAATGTTAAACATTCAGAACTTTTTATGAGTCCATTGATAAAGGGTTGAGAGCTTACAATTGGCCATGAGGGTGATATTTACACCATGGAAATAGGCAAATGCTACAATTCAGGACTTTATTTTAAGACAGCCAGTTTGCCAGTGTATTTGTTGGAAACACTCTACCAAGCTATAAAGATAGGGAGTCATATTGATCTGATCACATTCTCTAAGCTAGAGATTCTTAGTTGTGGGTGTCCTTTTTTCTTTGCAGGTGGGGGTGTGGGGATGGGTGGGATATGGATTCAGGCACATCCATAATTTTGCAAATAATGTCTGGGGCTCTGTAAACTAAGATTTTCATGAGCTACTCCAGAATCCCAGGTGAAGAATCTGCTCTGGGTGTTTGTTCTGTACCAGGAAATCTTGAGCATGTGGATAAGGAGGTGGGTATTCCCAGAATCACTCTAGGGGGATTTTTTTAAGTTACAGAGTTTCACCTGCTTTCTAAGAGATTCTGATCCCCCTTCCATTATCACAAAGGGAGACATGCCCTCTTCCCACCCACCCCTACTCCTCACTTGAGCACGCAGTTACCCATTATCCACATACTGATGGGAGCAGGGCAGGAAAGGAACACAAACTGCTGCTCCTATTTTGCCTGTAATAGCCCTGAGGAGAGACACCTCCTTTTCCAGAAGTTACTCACAACTTTTTTCTTTCAATATCATTGTCTATCTTTATGCACAATCCAAGAACATTGTGTGGCTCTTAACTTCACATGCAAAAAAGACTTTTAAAAAAATTAACACTCAAGGATTCTTTATAGAGTTTTTCTAAGCACAAGCCTTTAATTTTCCTTAAAACATTAAAGCATACATTAAAGCCTGGATTATTAAGCACAGTTACAAGGGTGTCGGGATGCCCTCCATTGGTCCTTTACTTAAAGGGTAAAGAGGGGAGAACAGAGAGCCTAAAGGAAAGGGGACATTCAAAGCTCAGAAGGAAAAAAATTAAATCACGTTTCCAAGGCTGCATGGGTTCAGACAGGGGCACTGCACAGGGCACTGGGCAGCCCCTTATTAGCCAAGCACACGCGTTCAGCAAGGGTCTGGGAAGGAGGTTTCCTAACAGACTGGAGGAGTCTGCTGGGCTTAAATGTGTGTTAACCAGAGGGAGTAGTAAGTGCTGATAAGAAATATTACACCTATGCAGAGCCTCAGAGGCTAAAGGAGATCATCTAGTTTTGCAAACTCATTTTAGCAGACAAGGAGTCACAGTTATTTGGGCAAGAGCCAACTCTGAACCTAGCTCCTTTGTCGCAGGCTATTGCTTTTTCCCACTACACCGCATTTGTCTCTTTCACTGCTCCTGCTTCATGGTAAGACTCAAAAATCGCATTAGATCCATTACACGTACTACGTATTCAAAAAAGAAGAGTGAAAAGAAACCACCAGGAAGGAAAGATGAGACCAAGTAGTCACATGTTGCAAGTTGCCCACCATAAAGCACATTAAATTAGTCCTGGTTTTCCTTCCTTCCTAGATTAATTTTTCCCCAAGCTCAGGCGGGAGTTGGTGCCAGCTGGGTTCTCCAGGTTAGGAGAAAATTTAGTGCCTAATCTCCGCAATGCCTTATGCAAATTAATAAAATGGGATGTCCCTGGTGCTTTTCTGTGCTCTTTTCAGGTAGCTAATCACTGTCCAGTTCAAGTCCCTGCGAGACTTAGGTGTGCACTGGGACATGGCCATGAGGGGGCAGAGAGGAAAGGGCTTGAATTTCCAAAGTAGAAAGACTGAGGTCTGATGACTGGTCTTCTGCTCAAACACGAAGTCAGAGCTGATAAAACTGATGTTTGCAGACTTACAGGAGTGTAATTTAGTCAAAGAAATTCAGATCTCATCTGCTCTTTAGGGTAAGAGTCTCCCAAAATGAACATAATACAATCATTCTCCTTAGTGAGTGACCTCGGAGCCTCTAAGCCTCTCTTAGCCTCAGGTTCCACATTGGAAAATGTGCACAACTTCATAATCTTGTTGGGAGGCTTTACATGTGATAACACACATGAACTACTTAGCCTAGAGCCTGGCTAAATGTTAGCTGTGTTATTATTACACTTAAGATATGGTAGCTGAGTGAAAAAGTAAATCGTGGCATGTACAAATCCCAATGCTACATAATTTTAGAGATATTGTAATGAAGAATCAGAAACGTTAACTGACTTATTTACAGCAATTTAACCAGTTGCCAGAACCATAAACTAGATACCCTGGCTGCTAAGTGTTGCATCTAGTACATTCTACAGGTACTGAGTAATTAATAGTCACGATAGAAGAGAGGATTAGATCAAGGGACAGGAGACCGGGTAGTCCCTCCTGGTGCTGGGATCAGCGGCATGCATTTGGACAAGTCAAATAACCTATTTATAACCTTTCTCCATCCACAAAACAGGATTAATAAACATCCATTCTAATGCATCCATTTTTCATCCATTTTTGCCCTTAAAAATAATTTATTAAGTTCCTATTTTAAGGAAGATCCCAGGCTAGCCATTGAGAATACAACTATAGACAAGATGGATGTGTCCTGGGCAGGCAGAGCTTAGCGTCTAATGGGAGACAGAGAGACAAAAGCAGGTGATTACAACATGTTTTAGTAAGTGTCATGATAGGGGACTCATGGGGCCAAAGAGGGCCTTACCTGGACCAACCTGTTACTGCAGCAGTTTGTTATCTCAGGCAGGCTGAGGCTTCTAACAATTTTTTTTTCTAGAGACCTAATCTTCCTTTTCTGACCCTGTCTGGTATACTGACATTCTTCTCTGCCTTACATTATGCCTTTCTCTGGCTGTGATGCTGATGTGGGTGTTAGTCAGCAACCCCATATAATATAGATTAAAGCGCTAGTGCTTGGAGCAAGAAATTAAACACAGAATGGATCCCCATTTCAACAAGCTCATAGCCCATCTGCAGTCCTGGCTGTCTGAGTACTGCTTCCCAGCCCCTATTGTCATCTGTGCTGTCAGCACCAAGAGGATGAAGCAAAAGGAAATGTTTAGCGATGTTGTAACAGCTCCAAGAGAGATCTTGATGAAGGTTCTGGTTATTGCAGATATGAATAATTAAATCAAATATCTGTTTATGGAAAGTTAAACAAAACCAGGCCAACTTAAATCTACAGCAAACTACCAACTTCCTGCAAAGGAGTTGACAAATTATCAGGGACTTGTCTGGGTCACTGGCTCCTAAATATGCCCATATCAGATTAAAGGGGGCCAGCAGTGGAAAATTTCCTTGATGCCACTTAGTTTTATTTGTGTCGCTCCATGTACGAATTTATCACCAAAAGGGCAAGTCATTTGGACTCATAAATTCAGTAAAAAGATGGCATCATGGTTTCTTCAACTACATTTCTTTATGTATTGAAGTTTTTATAATTTTCTAAGGGAAATTGATTACATCCCCTTCTTAAAACTAAACACAGGTTTAATTTCAAATGCATTCAGAGCATTTTCTTTCATGTTGCAATTGCTGATGACAGCACAAGATGCAACTGAGTGCTGAATGCTTGTGAGTCGCAACTTTAATTTTGAAATATGTAATACATTTTTAATAAGTACAACTAATTTTTTTTCTTTAGAAATGTATTTTAAAGGGTCCATAAGAAAACTGTGTTCTACAAAGAGAAGCTATTTAAAGTCAAAAACAAAACTCAGGGACTCCATTCTTGAAGTAATTGCTTAGGCAGGTGCACACCTTAAAACAATTTATTGGCATGAAAAAGAAGACAATAGATTTTGCTGGTGATTCGTAAACTTGGTTGGTAAGAGGAAGAGTTTTAAAATGGCAAACATAGAGCATTCCAACATCAAACAGGCCATGATCTGTGGAAACTTCTTTTGTAATCACCCGGCCCTTAAGGTCATGTATATGATCATCTATCTACGCATGTGTAGGAGCCTGTGACTAGGCTTGAAAACTATCTGCTTGCAAATCTGTACACCCAAGGCTGTCATTAAAATGTAGGTTATGTTAAGTGGTGTACACGCTTTATTTTCTAGAGTATGTAAGGCTCTAGCAAGTCTGACAAGGAAAATCTGGTAAGTTACATTTATGGAGGACTCATTAAAGAATGCAAAAACTACCACACCACTGGATGTTAACACAACTGCACAATTGAAAGAATAAATGATACTACCATGCTTTCCTCCCCTGCTCAAGAGTGGAGGTGTAAAGAGGGTGAGGCACTAAAATGATGTGCAGCGGAAAAAGGGAGGTTGGTTGCATTAAAGGTCTCCCCAAGAAAAGCTCTACTCTGATCCCCCTCAAATATCATGGCTATTAACCTTATTTTGGGGATCAATACATTTGACCTTGGGCACATGCTCTCCTGCTCAGACAGCCAAACTTTCATAGCATATGACCTTCTCTACTCCACAGAGCCGTGTCTACTCGCCCAGCCATTCTTTAGCCCATGACATCACCTGGGGCTACCCCCGAAAGGACCAATTCACCTATCTCATTCTCGGTGAACAATCTCCTATTCTTCCAGCACCATCTCTCAGGTCTTCTTCTTCTCCCTTACCTATCAACATCTTCCTGCATTTGTCCCTTTCCTGCTCTATTATCCTTTCTTGCCATGTTCTCAACATCCTTGACCAATTCCTGTCTTTTGGTCCCAGATGCTTAGTAAACTCTCAGCCTGCATGAAACCGTGCGTTGGTTTCTCATGTCTGTACATGAGCAGCTGAGCATCACTGAGAACATGAGGGTCCTTTGAATTCATGGTCTCCTCCTAGGGCTAAAGGGCCATGCTGGACCTACCACAGTTGCCTGGTCAACTGTTCTCCCATTATTTCCTTCTTGGCTTTTAAAAAGAGGCCTATGAGGAAAGGTAGTGGGGAACAGGAGGTTCTTAACAGTCTCACAGTATCACCCGACAAATACCTGATGAATTATAAAGGAAAGAAGTTACCTTGATAATGGAGTAATGTGGAAGACACCACTTTTACTGACTGATCAAACTTAGCATTGCCCAAACTGAGAAGAACGGATACCATATTGCCTTCCAATGTGAAGCATTAAGGAGTACACAACGTTGCCTATGGAGAATTCTTGCTGAAGTCTTTAATCTGAAACTAATCAGTGTGGAAACAGACAATCCTAGTTCAAATAATATTTTAGAAGACAACAGATCTAGCTCCTTTAAAAATTACCATGTTAGGAAAGATCAAAAATAAGATAATACACAATAAAATAAAGAGGTGGGGAGAGTATTTGAAATGAAAGAAAATTAAAGAGATGTGAACAAAATCAGCATTGAACCTTGATTAGAACCCAGATTAAAAGAAAAAAATTAGCTATAAAAAGTATCATTGAGACAATAGGGAAAATCTGACTATGATTTGTATGTTAAATACTATTATTACTGCATCAGTGTTATATATTTTGGGCTGATATAGAAGGCTGTCTTTGTTCTTAGGAGAGATATGATTAAATCTTTCAGGGTGAGGTTTCATAATGTCTGGAACATATTTTCAAAAATTTCAGCCAGATAGATGATAGATAGATAAGAGTTTCAAAGTGTGTGGCAGGAGGCAAATCAAGAAGAAGGGTATATAGTTTTTTATTTTACTATTCTTTCCTTTTTTTTAAAGTTTGAAATTTTCAAAATACAATTTAGGGGATAAAGGGAGAAGCACATGAAGAAAAAATCTTTGCTCGTGAACCCAGATGTGTGAGGAGATACTTGGAGCTGCTGCAGCCATTTTACTACCAAGAAGAGAAAAGCCTGCCAACAAAAATCACTACAATGAAGGCAGCAGAACTGACCTGTAGAATCAACCAACTTAGTAACCACTCCACATCCAGGCTACTACTCATGTGCAATAATAAATACCCATAGAATAAGCCACCATTGTTTTTTCTGTTATTTCTTCCCAAAGCATCTTAACTGATGCAGGTTAATATTTCAGGGGGAGCTGGGAACAGACTAGATACATTTGTAGCTACATACAGGGATGAGGGTGAGGGATAAAGAAACTCACTTGCCTTCCCCACTACTCCACAGCTCAACTCTCACCCATTAGCATTGGGAAGAAATAAGAAGGAAAAATCATGATTGAAAGAGAGCTTGGGAGAATCTACAGTGTGTTTCAGAGCAGTCTTCACCTGATTAGAAGATGTAGAAAGAAATTAAACCCTTATTTAAAAAACCTATACAAATGTTCTAATATTGAGTTCCACTCTACTTCAAGTCTAGGGACAGTTACCAAAAGAAAGTCCTTGCTACAGTCTCTGGGGCTCAGGTAATCACTGAGATACCCAGTGATTACACCTGACATTAATACATCTTTGTAATTTACAAAGTCCTTTTACAGATAATACCACACATGAACCTCACAATAAAGTCCTAAGAAGTAGGTGTGTTTACCTATTGTGGATGTGTTTACCTATCAATATTAAATGGTTACAGAGCTGGCACTAAATGGTTGCAGATTTGATTGTGAAGTTGGCACTTAAATGCATGGACATTCAAAGGTTTAACTCATAGCATCCTTAAACAGGTGCAGGCAAGTTATCCAACCCCAAAGAGATGTACTTGTTGACGATTTTTGTTTTAAAGTTTGCCTGGGCTCCTGCTCGCATTTACATGAGAAGTGTGTCAGATCTCCAAGCAAAGCCTTGGAAAGTCAGAATGAGCTGTTTCACAGAGTCTGGGCAGGATTATTTACGGCACTCTGGAGTGCATCACAGAATATCTGGTACCTCCTTTAATTCCCAAGGATGGAAACCACTTGCATGACTATGTGATTAATTCTTCTTCAGTAGCACCCAAAAAGCACTACGGATATGAAAGGGAATAACTGAGCCTGCAAACTAATGCTTGGCTGGTCCCACAGGCTTGTGGCGTTTGGGTTCCATTTTAAAATTGTGTTACCAGTGTAATTGGTGTTGGACTTGATACTGCATTTTATGTTCTGTTTTATAAACAGGAGGATTATTTTAGATTGATCAGAGGCGACTGCATTTTGCAAATTACCTTGTGCTGTGACTGTGTTTTACACTTTGCTAAATGGGCTCTTCTGATATGGTAGTTCTAATCCATTTTGGTCTGTTAAGGATGGCTGCATTTTTGTAAACTAGAGACAGAATGCTTTTGTTTTTTTTGTTTTAAATATAAATTTGAGAGCAGGTGGATGTTAAGACACTTCAGTGGTTTAGATGGGTTCATAGATATACCCACAATTTCAAAGTTTTATTCATATTTTGCTTGACTTACGAATGCACTCAAGCTCTCCTAAAACCCAGAGATTTTCTGCATTTGTTTCTAGATACTGCATAAATCACCATTAAAAAAGTAATAGACACACAGAGGAGTTGAAACACACAGAGGAGATGAAGGAGTTGAGGGAGGAGTGAGGGAAGAAAAGCAAGGGACTTAATAGGAAAAAAATGCACAAACTATATCATTTGCAAAAACATGTTCTGGGTAGGAATCTGAGGTTGGCTTAAGGATTGAATGGAGATCTTTTGTCACTGGAAGGCTTGGCCCCAAATATCTGCATTTGGAGCAGTTTTCCTTCTTCTATTAACAAAAGGAACAACAGAGAATCACTGGACCAGTGGTAAATTCAAATGATGGCAGTGAGAAGAATTATCAGAACATTTCTCCAATGGAGAAAATGGGCAACTAATGGAAAAAATTGAAAAATGTTATTTAACCACCAAATTCTTTAGGAGGAAAGGGAATAAAGAGATTATCTATCAAAACCACCAAGAGTAAAGAACATTACATTACAATCATAAAAATAAACATAGCCAGAGGAACCCTGTTCATAGCTTTCAGTAATTTAGGTACAGTGTTGAAGATGCTTTGCATGAGTGCATTTAAATAGCTAACATGCTTGAATTTCCTTCCATATATAAATTAATATTTTGCATTTCTTCTGGTCAAAACTCTTTCCTTCATAGAAATTTCAGGAATAACAACTTGCTCAACTACATGAAACTGGGTTGCACTTTATGTGTCAAGCCAAGGAAGAAAGTGGAAGTACTGACTTTGTTATAATTTTCCATTTTTAATTGTGCCTGAAAAATACCTTATACTTTACAGAAGTCAATAGAACATGAAAACCAATACTGAAGCCTCAAATTCTTTCCCCATCTAGTATTAAAATGAGGGTCTGGGATTTCTCTACCCACCAATATCTTTAAAACTTTCTTTACCACCATCCATCCATGTATCCATCCATCAGTTAACTAATAGCACTATCCCTCCATCAATCAATTAACCAGTGGACCAACGTGCTAAGTGCCATACTAGTTACAAGGGAAGCATAAGGCTTAGCTCCTACCATCAAGCAATTTACTCCATAGCTGGACAAGACTAAAACACATGGAATAAGAGCAAATGCCACAAGTAAAGATATATTGAGTGACACATCTCAAAGAAGTGGGGGGGGGGGATAATGAGGGCAGTAGTAGTCCAGATTCAGATAAAACTTGAAGTGGATTTGTGGGACAGGTAGGATCTGCAGAGATTGAAAGGATCCAATTCATGAGGAAAGAGCAAGGAAAGCAGGGCTTGTCTGTGATACAAGCTATTTCATAACTAAACCACAACATACCTATTTTTAAACGGCAATTGCGTCTTCCAGTGCCAAAAAAGAGAACATTAAAAATACATATGAATATATGTATATACACATACATACATACACATATATATATGCATGTGCACATATATATGCATTTCTTATGGTTTATTTTACCATGTGGCCCATGCCCAATGATACAGTCTCTCCCGAATTTTCACTAAAATCTAACAGAAAAATCTAAGCCTTATAGAAAACCTGCCACCAGAATTTGTAGATTTCTCCCCTAAGTTGATGGAGCTGGACTTAGAGAAATGAATTAGAAGCCTCCCTATATTTAACTTTATGAATTCCATCTTCCCCTCCACCCACAGCTGAAAGAAGGTAAATACACTTCATCTAATCTCATGCTCTCTTTCCTGGCTCAAACTTAGGAGCTTAGTATCTAGAAAACTGGGGAGTTTCTATCCGTAAGTAGGGCTGTTTTTTGAGTTGGCCTGGAGTATCTTCCCTAATCCCCATTATTCTTATGTTTGTTCAGAAACCACAACTTCCTGATGATAACAGGGAAGACAGTCTGGCCGTTGGAGCCATTTAGTGACAAACTGCACTCTGGAAGTTGTAGTCCCCCGACTAATGCACTTGGTAAGACATTCTGGGAGAAGGAGACAGAAAGCTTTCTCACAGTTACTATGCTCAAGTTTGCAACTTTTCGTGTATTCTATAGTTCAGAGAGTCAGAAAACCATAGAATAGGGTAGAAGAAGATCTCATCTTTGACCAACAGAACTATACAATGTAAAAATACAACAGACAAACAGGTATACCCATAATGTTGAATACTATGCAGCAATAAAAAGGAAAAAACACGACACACACAACATAAAAGACTTTCAAAAGCATATGCTAAGTGCAAAATGGTAGAAATAAAAGACTACATACTGTACTTTCAATTTATATGAAATTCAAGACAAGGCAAGACCATAGTAATAGAAAGCAAATCAGTGGTTGCTGGAGACCACGGGGAAGAGGGAAGGTACTGACTGCAAAAGGCAAGAGGGTACTTTTTGGGGTGATGGAAATGTAATATATCTTGATTGTAGTTGTGGTTACACAACCGTATACAGTTGCCAAAACTCATCAAATTGGTGAATTAAACATTAACCTGCCTCTTACCCTGCTCTCTGAGCTATATGCCTAAGAGAATGCAACTAGCAACCAAATGGGCAATTAATGGAACAACAATAAAAATAGAAAAAACATTAAAAAAACATGGGGAGATCCCAAAGACAAGTAGATTTCTGAATAGGATTTAATAAGGTGACCAAAAGAAAACTTTACTAGCCATTCTGAAGAGAATGCATGAATACATAGAATCTATAAAACAGGGGTAGAAACATATAATGTAATGATATAAAAAAGAGGATGAAATAAAAACAAAACAGTTATAAAGTTATGAAGACAAAGAATGGGAACTGGGACAGATGAAAATAACTGCAAGGAAATGAAGACTACAACAGCAGAGTTAAACTTCACATTGGAGGCAACAGAGCAGAGTTGACTGCAATATTGGCATTGAACTTGCTGAGGTCTTCAAGAATGATGAGTAAAAGCACAAAAATAATGAAAGAGGGAATACTTGAGATGTATATTAGAGGAAGGAGAATCATCCTAAGAATTACGGGTAGTTGGCAAAAACAATTAGTGGAAACATATAGAAAGACGTAATTGAAGACAACATTCCAGATTCAAAAGCTTTGGTATGCAAATCAAAAGAATTCACAAAGACTCTAGCGCAGGTATCTCCATGTGATTTGTTTTAGGCAAACTGAATGTTCCAGCTGAAGGGAACATTGCAAATCAATGGAAAAATGATGGGTTATTCAATGAATGATGATTTAGTTTGGGGAAAAAAATCCGAGTTTTTTCCTTCCTTACAGCATATTACATTAACAACCAAAAAAAAAAAGATCCAGATAAATTAAAACATTAATGGAACACTATGAACCATATAAAAAACTAAAAGTTAAAAAATACTATAGAACTGATCACAGGATGAGCAAGACTTTCTAGAGATGACAGTAATAGCTGAAATTTTAAAGGAGATGATAAATATATGCGAATACACCAAAGTATAAGTCACCGAAGTGTAAATACAACATTTCTGATTATCAAACAGTATAACAAGCAGACAAAACTGGCAAAACAGTTGTCACAAGTAAGATAGACAGAAACTAATATGAAGAGCACTGATAAATCTAGTTAATAAAATTAATCCCATAGAATAATTCATGAAGATTATTCTCAGAAGTAGAACAATAAGTGATCACCAAGCATAATAAAATGTTTAACTTTACAAAACATCAAAAAGTACAACTTAAAACAATAAGATGCCACTATGTGACTAAAACGAACTTCAAGGATTTCAACTAAGTTAGATCAATCCTCAGTGCTGCTGAGAGTGCAATGACAGAATCACCTGACTTTGCAGATGACCTTGTAATTTGGTACAGACTTTGGTTCAATTGAACAGTAACAATCAAGAGCTTAGGAAGAGTTTGCACCTTCTGACACAGTAATTAAATTTCTGGGGAACTATCCTAAATAAATAATAAGTGATACAGATCAAGTGTATGTATAAGGATATTAATTGCAGCAAGATTTATAATGGTGAAATTCTGGAAACAATCTAAATGTTCAACAATAGTGGATTAGTTAAATAAATTATTAATCATATAAAGAACTACGTATCCCTTAGGAGCATATTTTAAAGAATATTTAACAAGGCCAAACATGCTAAATATAGTGTGTGTATTATATCTATTTAATTATTTATTTATTATATATAACAAACATTCTAAAAGAAATGCCAACTAATGAATAAATCTAGGTGAAACAATTACTAGTGATTTTAGTTTTCTTATTTAGCATTTTCTAAGTTTTCCACACTAAGCAGTCAATAAATGCCAAACAAGTATTTGAACAAAAATATGATTTCCTGAATCTGAAAATGTGGAAGAAGATCTGTGACCCATGCCATGACATGGTGTACTGGCCTGGACTATCTTTATCTTCCCCAAAGAATTTCTACTGGTACCACCAAATCCGCATCTATTCGACTGTTTATTGTATCATCCATCCATCCACCCAAGCAACCAGATGAACTTTTATTTGATGTATAATGGGCCAAAGCCTGGGGGTTAAGGATGGTTAAGACGCAATGTATGCCTCTAGCACTGTGGAGTCTGAGGGAGGAGACATTTGAGAAAACAGACAATTGCAAGGCAGAGTCATAGGAGACAATTAAACAGAGGGTGCCACAGGGGCAGCAACACCGGGAGGAGGGAGTGAAAGCAGATTCTCCCACTTCCACACACAGACACTCACAGGCCCTGGCCATGTCATCTGGTTTTATGCCTTTCTTGCTCTTGCATATGTCCTTCTGTGCCGGGCCTCATCAGCAAAGTCCTGCCATCCTCCAAGACCCAGAACAGATACCTCCACTGTGAAGCGTCCTTCTTTCTGCATATAGTACATACTTCTAAGCACTTATTACCCTGAATTGCAAAACTTCGTGTACATGTGTACCTCACCTATTAGATTGGGAGCTTTCCTACATAAGGAAAAGGGTTCTATATATATTTTGTATCCCAATTGCCTAACAATAAAAGTAGCTTGATAAATGTTTGCCAAGTGAATGAATGAAATAGTTTTCTGTGGAATATACTTCCTCCTCCAGATCGTATCTATCCAAATCACTCTCATCCTTAGAGGGTGAGAAATTTTTAAAGCCAGCTCTGATTACTCTAATCCTTTCTGATTACACCCTTCACTAAATGCCAATAACCCTGATATTTAGCACAAGACAGATTATCTCTTAATTGTTCTTTAATTTGTGAGTGAGTATGTGTGTATGTCTGTGACTGTGCATGTGTTTTAATTGCTTTGATGCTACTCTGGGCAGAAACAGTGTAACTTCTTTGCACACACAACTCATTATAGTTCAGATAATAGTGGGTGTTTGTTAAACACTTTTTGATGTCCATGAAGGGCGGCAAGGAGAAGAGAGCGCTTTTAAAAGAAATAGGCATTATAGATGATCTCCAAATCTCCATAGGTATTCTCAATGTACTTTCTAATAGCTAGATAGGAGTGCCTGAGTTGAAGTTCAACTTTAAGCGGCATTACTCTATTCTAGACAAATACTAAGACAAAATGCTGATACTGGCACCTAACAAATTCCACCATTTGAAAACTTCTATCTGCCTCTCAGAGTTTTAGTCTGATGAACTAACTGTCTCAGAGCCATTGTAAAGAAGTACTACAAATTCCTTGACGAAGGATAAAATCGGGGTAAGAATGTTTCCACTTGACCTCTATCCACATGAGCCCAAGATTTCAGACCCACCTCCTAGGAATTGAAAATGTTTCTTTTTCTTACTTAGGAAAGGGGGTTGGAGAGTTCATTTAGGGGAGAGCCCACAAGCATGGTGATCATTTCATCTGAATCAGTCCCATCTCTAGAAGAATGGAGAAGATTAAGAGAGAAAATGTTAGTGAAGGTGTGATGGCCATTTTTTCATCCAGATTAAGTGCTGTAGCTGACATCTATTTTTGTTGTAAACCTTCCTCAGTCAACTCTCTCTCAATGGAAATGTTTTAGTGGGAACAATTGGTTTGCAAAGGGAGCGCTACTGCTCAATATTAGTTCTTTTCTGTTCTTTTTGCTGAAATTGCTGATTATTGTCCATCCTGCACACTTCTGATAAGCTTAAGTTAGATGATATCCTGAGTTTATTTTTAAATTGTATTAACATCCTATTGTAGAGAACAGCTCATGCTCTGCCCATTATTAACACCAAAAATATCGGCAAGAACAAGCATAAACAGGATCTTTTAAGTCAGAGGATAGATATATACTAGCAGCTCCTACAGCCTCTTCACCTCATTCATTCTTCATATACTTCCTATTACTGGCTCAAAGACAGTGATCAGAAAAAACAGGCAACTAAAAGAAAAAGTCATAAAATATAGAATCTCTACATATTGGTCAGCTAAAATGTGTACGTAAGGGGCTGCTAAAATGTGTACGTAAGGGGCTGCCCTTTTTCCTAATAGTATTTTTTTTTTTTAACTTACAATATCCTACTTAGGTTTTAAATGAAACTTGGGTGAAGGGTCTTTCACCCCTCCGCTCCCCAACCCACACACGATGACTACTTAAAAGCTCCCTAGAAGAAACCCTAAATTAGTCTTAAAAAATACACACAAATATCTCTGCAGCAGGGAAACTTCTCATTAATGAACAGTAATTACCCAGCGAGGCCTGAGCAGAGGGCGTGCACACTGAGGATGGCCCATGTCCATTACTGGCCGCGTCAGCCCCGTAAGACCCAGCCTCACAGCGACCGGGATCTTTGTGTTTTCTGGACTGACAGACTTTCTCCCCAGCTCATACATTATTCAAGAGGACGTGGGACAATAAACGAAGTAGACTTTAATGAGAGAAAGAAAGTGTGGTTAAAAAGGAAGCAAGGAGTAAATAAAGGTTACACAAGAAATGCTACAATTTTTTCTTACAATTTACAAAAAAAAAAAAATGTAGCTTTTAGGGAGCTGGGGATGTCTCTTACTTGCTATGCCAGGAACACCTTCAATTTTGCACATTTCTCCATGCTGACTCGCAGCCCACAGGGTGCCTGTCGGACAGCATATGGTACCTCGTGGACAGTTTCTTTTCTTTCTCTCTCCCTCTCCCTTTCTCTCCACCATAATGCAGAGCTTTGTCAAGCTAACACTTTAAGGATCAACATCAAAATTGGAACTTTCTCTTTCTATAGCCACATCCAATTAAAACTATCTTAGACCTCCCAGCGATTTCCCTTTTGGGGCGGCCTGGCTGTCAGAACGCTGGAACTATACGTACATTTTAAATCAATGTGAAAGTCTCCAAACCATACACAATATTATAAATAGCATTATTCACCAGCCCCTTTGTGTGCAAGGCTGTGAATCAATGCTGCTAAATCACACTGTACACTCCTAGTTTATGGAGTCATTTCATTGCAATCCAATTAGGTACCTGGCCTACCTGATCATATGTTGATTACACATCAATTTGCTCTGATTTTTTTCCTGGGAAAAGGGAGGCGATTTTGGGGAGAGAGGGATGCAACATGGGCTTGAAGACCATTTTGTGAGCAGGTACAGGAGCCTGACCATTTTATTTTTGCATTGAACCTTATAAGAGCACATTTAATAGAGCCCTATAAAGCCTTGGCCCTTTTTTTTTTTTCAGTCAATGTGCCAACCCATCTTTGTACTTTTCAGATCCAGTGTGGGCACATGTTACCAATAGACAGACATAAAACTCCTGCATAGGAAACTGAACAACACGAAATGGTTTCAAATTCTTCTTTGGAAAGAGGCAGGGTGTATGTAAATGAAATATATTAACAAATAGGAAGAAATAGTGGAGTGACTGGTATTATCTTTTACAGAGATGGGAGATGTGACAACTTCATCCAAGCCAACAGACACAGAATCATTTGATTTGGTCTCCACACATCTTTAAAATCATGCTCTGTGAACATCGTTATGACAGTGAAAAACAAGATTTTTCCCCTGTAAAATTAAATGTCACTCTTGATAGCATAATATCTGAAACATCATCTTTCCAAGTCCACACCAATACTTTACGCAGAAAATTAAACTCTCTCTGTTTATTGAGTGGATAATGTAGCCTTCAAATGTGTGAGAACCCCTGCTAGGTGAGAAATTAAAAAAGCTGCACTATAAAGTCTAATGGTATGTATGAAATACAAAAAAAAAAAAGGTAACTTAATTGGTAATCAGAAGAAATCATAAAACTAATCATGCAATTAATGTCTTCAAAAGCAAGTGTATGAGGTGTGTATAATTACAAGAAAACAATGCAATGATGGTTTCAAGCATTAATGAATTAATAGTCACAAGGGGTCAGCGTGTAGGTTTTATAGGCTCATTTTGAATGCATGCACATTGCTTCCTAGCTTTGTATTCTTTACCTTCCTCAAACTGAAGCTCTTTTAACAAAGGAGCCTGTCCAAATAACCATACCTCTGAAGCCAATGTCTTTACAGGATTTTCCCTTGAAAAGTAGAGAGCTTACCTTTCTTAAGTATCCATTTTTCCCTGATGCTGAATATTATAATCCTCTGGGGGAGGATAAGCGATGAGAGGGTGGGGCGTCCAAAAATTACTTAAGGCCTGGGGTTGCTCATTGAGTGCAGGTGTTGGAGAAAATTAACGAACATATATCAACATACATAAATATCTTTAGGGTGCTTTCCTAAATGCTACATAACATACTAATAAATACAGTTGTTTCGTACACATAGTTTAAAAAGAAATCTCTCCTTTGGTGCTGATTACTCATGTACTGAAGGTTTAATGCATAGGATGTTAATTTGTTGATAAAAGCAGAGGGGTAGAAGGGAGAGGTAGGGGGCAATTAGAGCATTCTTTCCGGACAACTGTATTATAATATGTCTCTGCATTAAGGATTCTTTTGATCTGATGCCATTACCACAGCTACCCAGCTAAAGGAACCAGAAACTCTTCCATGGAGAGGAAAGTTGCAGAAGAAAGAATTTAGACCTCCTGCATGTAGAAAATGTTGAACACCGGTCTCTGAGGTACAGGGAGCAGGAGGAATCAGCTGTGACAGGAGAGACAGACAAACCACATATTCTTCCTGAAAGAATAGTAAGCCTGCCCTTCTGTACAGGCTACATCTCCCTGGCTCTCATCTGACAGCTTCACGTTAGAGTTCTTTAGCTGGGTTAGGGAGTGCCTGCTAAAGATCCAGATCCATGGAGAAGGGAGTGACAGGGGCATGGGAAGGTGGAGGAGGGTGGGGAGACTGGTTAGGAAAAATTTTGCAGAAGAAATAACTGAGCTGAAACTCAAAGGAGGAATGGGACAGTTCAGGCAGAAGAATGATAAATGTGCAAAGTTGTGGAGGAAAGAGGAAGCCTGACAAAATGGATACATTGGGAACCCAGGAGACAGTGATGGGGTAGGGTACCCAGTAAAGAGACATGATTCAGACCATGAAGGGCTTTGAACTCAAGAAAGTCTTAAAGAGAATTTTTCCTACCCAATGAAATAGGTCAATTAAAGAAGGTAGGCTTTTTGCAATGAATATGACATTATTATTATTATAAAAGAGGGTCATTTGCTTTTTAAATTGATCTCTGTTCCTATAAAGTTCCATATAAACCATCACTCAGCACTGAGTTCTGATGCTTGATATAAAGTAGCCACTCTGTAGAGGTGAGCTGTGCGTTGCTAAAGTTTAACCACAAAGTAGCTGGCATCACCTGGACTTCCACGTTGCACAGCTTATCCTGCCAGTGAAGCAGGGGTGTGTTGATGTGCCCCATTAAAGGTTCTGTTTCTCTCATTTCATTCTGTTTGAGGGGCAGAAGGGTTCTTATGATCTAGCTGCTGGTCCCACAAGAACCCTGGACAGCTGGTTTTCTGGTTCACCATACAATAGAGCTGCTTTAGTTGGGGTCCAGCTGAATGATAATGGCCAGCTCTTCAAGACTCTGTACTCAATTTAAAAACAACCAAAAACAAACAGGAAAAAAAAGAAGAAGCAGGGGCAAGGGACACAAAGACATACAAATTTTGACTCTTCTCACTTTGTCCAAAGGAGAGGAAAAAGGATTCAAACATTTTTTTGTTTTGCGCTTTTTCAAATGAACTCTTTGAAGGTTCATAGATTAATATAATGAATTCAAAAGTATCCAGAGCCAGCCATAAGAAATAATACATTACAGAGCCTTGCTGGCCCCTTGATATTGCTCCTTGATTGCATTCCTATTCTTTCTGAACCACCTTGAGGTAAGACATAAAATGATATACTATCGTACATATCCTTTTGTAATTTTTTTCTTCTATATTTATGCTCTTAAGATTTCTCCATGTTTAAATATGTAGCTGCAATGTATCCATTTTCATTACTGTACATGGCCAAGAATAACTAAGAGAAGTTTGAAAGGACTCAACCTACCAGATATCAAGATCCATTACAGAGCTATCGAATTACCACAATGTGGGATCGGCAGAGGGACAGACAAACAGACCAATGGAACAGAATGGAGATCTCAGAAGCAGACCTCTGTGTTCATGGAGACTTGAAGATGGCAGTGGTGGCCATGTACATCAGTGGGAAAGGAAGAGCTCTTCAGTAAAGGATCCCAGTAGTATCCATACGTCGAAAAAAGAAAATAAACTTGAATCCTAGCTTCATATAGTACATAAAAAATGAATCCTAGGCAGATTAAAGCCTAAATATGGAAACAAAGTTGTAAATGTTCAAAGAAAATAGAGGAGAGTATCTCTCTGAACTCAGAGTAAGAAAAAATTTCCTCAACTCCTTTCCCTATAAATTGTAAACCACAAAGGGAAAGGTTGATAAAATTTGATAAAATTAAAAGGAACATCTTTTGTGCCTCAAAAAATACTATTAAAAAGTGAAGGAAGGTAGATGTAAGTCACAAACCAGGAAGAGATACTTGCAATACATAACATCAGAACAAAGGATTCCTATCCCTTTGTCTTTCAAGACAATGGAAATACTTAGATGTGGGAGCCCCTAATATTCCAAGAAGACAAAGCAGTAGGTAGCAATCATAGAATTGAGTAATCCAAAAGTTTCACAAGGTGTGACTTAAGTTTGTATCCAGGAAACTTCAGACAAGAGATGAAAAACTGATCTTAAAAATTGAGACTTTCTTAATTCTACTAACATAAGAATAGTTCATTTCTCCTTCATAGTCTTATTGAGAGAACTAATTAGATGTGATGTAGAAAATGTTGGGAGGCCTGAAAGAAAATGATGCTCTAAAAATACAAAGCCTTTTAATCAAACCTTGAGGAATATATCTCAGCTTCCTCTTGGTGATATTTTGAGCATGTGTGGGATTTTAGTACAATTTCAATGCCAAAATAGGGTGGGGGAACCCTCACATATCAGTTAATTTAGTCAATAAAATGCCTTGAGAGCCACCCCTGTACTCAGCACTGCCAGAATAATAATCATTATAACGATACTCTGTATCATAGGATAGTATATATTTACATGGAAGTTTACAAAGTACTTCCAATAGTTCATTTGAGTTGTGTGACGACCTTGTGAGACAGATATAATCACCCCCATTTTATAGGTGAGAAAATTGAATTCCAGCAGTTAATAAGGTCACAAAGCTTGTCTGCAGCAAGTCCAGGCCTCCAAATTGAGAAAGAAGTTACAGATTTTCTCGGGGTTACATTCGAGTTGAAATGAATGAGACTTCCTGCCTAAACGATTATGGTCTCTGAAAGGTTCATCCCACATAGATGTACATCACGTGGATGGATCTTCTGAACAATTGTTAGCATGACTACGGTTAAAATATACCAAAAGAAGCAAAGCAAGTCATCCACGAGCACCTCCTCACCACTGTATTTGTTTGTGCGCAGTATCTAGATCTGGCACAGCTCTGGGCAAGGACCATTTTGTTCCCTTGACTTGAGCTGGCTCAGTCATCATGATGGGAAGGATCGTAGATGAGGCTGGAGTCCCGGGATATTATTCATCACACTACAGCACTGATCTCAGCAGCAGCAAGTGGACTTTGACCCCAATCACCATGTTGTGACCCAAAAGCAAAGCTTTGGGATGACTTCAGTGGAGCCTATCGATCACCAGCTTGGCCGGTTTCCAGAATAACGGAGCTTCAATACCTAATTTTGTACTCAGTCTCAAGCAGCTAGCCCGGTTTTGGTCTTCAGGATAAGAGAAGTGATTCTTTGGATTCCTTTCAATAGAGGTAAAAGCTGCTGAGGCAAGAGGACCTCATACCACTCTGTTCATCTAGCAGAGGCAGAAAACTGAATATGTGCGAGAGTGTGGAGGGAAGAGGGAATCCTGCTTTTCTCCCCCACCAGCTAGAGATGTAAGGAAGCATGCATACGAGGACAGCCGCCACCCTTAGCACAAAATCCAGTTAGGATCACGGCTGAGACTGGAACTGTGTTCTTTAAGCTGGGCAAGTCGGGCTTAGAAGAAATCCGAGTTAATAAGGAGAAGGGGAGAACGGCATAGCATATGCAATTGGCAGCCTCTGTTACAGGAGAACAGGTGGTTGGCAGGAACTGGTTGCTGCCTTCCTGATGATAATTCCAAAGGTTAGTGAGGCTTCGCACCCAGCTGCTTCATGGATTATCATCCAGGATTTGAAATATTTTTCATTGTCCTTGTTTTAATTTACACCGCTTCTATTCAAATAATTCAGCAACTTTTATCTGTTTCAAATTTACTCCTTTCAAACCTTAAGTTAGCCTTGTGTATTGGGACTTGATGAACGAGTCTGCTTATGACCTTCATGATTTTATGAAGTCCAATTATTTACCCCTTTTCAGCTTTTGTCTTTGCAGACTTCAGTGTCCTAATCTTTCAAATTGTCCTAAGAGGCCGTTACTCAGCCTCTTAGTTAGCATAGGTCTTCTTTAGACCTTGGTCGGCCCTGTTTTATTTTGTTGTGAGTTGAAGAAATGAAGACTAGACACCTTAATGCAAAAGTATACTTTGGAACAAAGAAGGATGTTTTTCTGTTTGGTTTCAGGCACTTGCATATATGTGATACTCAGGCGACACCAACTATATAATCTCAATATTTAGCAAGTGGCTCAATAGATGTCTATGGAATGAGTGCCCATCCTGAAAATTTTCAACCCAGGTGTGGGAAACTGAGTTTTCCATGTTGCCTGAGGCATATCTAGGGTGGTGGCTTAGAATGCTGAGCTGCAGGCCTGCATAGAATGCCATGCAGGCCTGCCCTGTAAAGATGTAAGCCTTGTGACTATAATAACGATATACACCTGATGTGTCTTGTGACTATGATATACACCTGATGTAACTTGTGACTATGACGTTCCTGATGTAAACAAGATGTACGCACCTGATGTAAATGCATCTGATGTAAACGTAGGTATCTGGTGGGCTCTCCCGAGCCAGAGGATCTTTAGCATATGCACGTGATCTGCTCTAATAAATGGCTGGAGCAAAAATGCATTGGCGTCCATTCGCCCTAGAGGCGAGTGGGCCCCCTGCTCCCTTAACTCTTAGCTTTGTGTCCGTGTCTCATTCCTGCGTCACCCTGTCAGCAATACCCAGGGAGACAAAAGGCCCAGTTCTGGTGTTATTCACTTTTCACTAAGATACTAAACTTCTGTCTCACGTGTGTATATGTATGTGTGTGTTCCAGAAATAAATTACAGCTAGGATATTGATTTGTTACATGCTTTATTGGAGGGAAGAAAGTTACAAAATGCAATACTAGCTGATATGGAAAAATACGAGAATTTGTAATTTAAAAAATTGTCCTTCAAATTATATCAATCTCCAGAATTTTATGCTATCTTAATGAAGACATTTATGAATCTATCCCCTAGGGCTTAAGGGTCCAGGCTGTTTCTTCTTATCTGAATTAGAGGACAAGCAGTATGGTCCCAGAGGAAAGAAAAATTTTGCAAAAATGTTCCATATATGTGAATTGATTTCCAGATTGTAGATGGATCAGTGGTTTAAAACGTATAATATTTTAATAAATTACCAGACCGAATTTTAAAATATTTTATGATGGGAGAAAAAGAAATATTTATAATAAACAGAGATAATGCTATTCTCTGCCCACCAGAAGATCAGGCATTTCAAGTCGTATTTCCAGGAGGTTTGAGAAAAACCAATGGGGGAGGAACATAAGGTCACCGCTGCTAGCTATTTCAGCAGTGGGCTGCCTCAGTTTAGCTTCGCCACAGTGTTCCACAGGAGCAGGATTTGTGAAGCCACACTACATAGTCTCAACATACTCTGGGAAGGAAGTTGAGGGAAAAAATTGAGATAATGCTGCTTCATATTCTCTACATTGTATTCCGAATTTTTCTTTATCAAGCCATCCAAGGACTAACTTTATTAAGTTCCCTACAATATGAGTATATTGGGGGAGGGAGGTTGCTGCGCCACCCAATCTCTCAAGAGGCAACACAAACATCTACAAACCCAAGCCAGGTGCCTGGGAATTCAGCAGGACAGGTCCAGGCTGGACTGTCGATGGTCCCTTTCTCCCCACAGTAGGTGGCTGCTGTGAAGGGTTTATATGTGAAATCCGAGTTTAAATTCATGCAGTATCAGGAAATTCTATGGTAAACCCACATGTAAAAATGACAGTTCATCTTCTGGTAACGTGAATATGAATCTCCTACACATGTTTTATACATTAGGATTTTTCAGCTCGTCACTATTCTTGGTTTGCCAAAAGCAAGGTTAAGTTCTTGGCATGGTTGAGGGGAGGGGGGTGAAGAAGAAAAATGCAAAACCAGAATGGGCAGTCCAGTTAGAACAAAGGATGAAAAGGGCAAGGTAATAAAGCCCAGGGGTCTCTGGCCTCTTGGCAAGCTCGTTAAGGGGCTTTTGGTTTCATATCTCCTGCATCTTTGACTTGCATCCTGAATCCAGGCCCTCTCCCATCCCTTTCTGCCTGATAAATATCTTGTGGTAATTACCAACCCCTGAAAAGGGATCTTTAACAAGGGTGCATTTTATCATTCCCTTAATGAGGCTGGTTTGGGTTCCCGCCTCCTACAGGGTGGTAGTTAATGCTTAATAAGCACACATGCTATTTAAATAATAAAAAGAGTATCAGCTGAGAAGCTAAATTATCCCTTAACTTCTCAAAATAATCATAACATGCATTTTAAAATTCACACAAATACAGTTCATGAATAAAAATGCACTTTCATTTTTTTATACAAATATATATTGACAGAAAGCCACTAAATCCAACATATAGAATTTTTCCCTCCCCTCGATTTCCCTGTCGTTTAATAGCAATTTTGCTATCAACAAGGTCCACCAATTGTAGAATTTGCTTGAGTATAGTGTCTTCTATTTTTTTGTAATGGAAGGTAAATTATCCAGTCTGGGTCATATTAGATTATCTACGTCCTGATGGAAGGGACGGGCCTGGGCTTCCCAGGCTGGATGCGGTATACTTATGTTAAGTGGCACTTTCTTGTCACAGGTCATTGCAGAAGTAGCAGCTGTTCTATAAATCAGGATTGGTGACAGTCATCTCAGAGTAGCTTTCAACGAGGTGCCTTTAGGGTTTGTGTGTGTGTGTGTTTTCCAGTTTTTTTCTTAAACCATAACAAATCCTAGTAAGCAATCAGGTAGTGTGAATTTAAAGAACCTCTTTTATGAGAGACTTATTTCTTTTCCGCTTTCTCTGACATATGGGAATATCATGTAGACAAATGAAGGAAGGCACTTACATTTCACATTTCCTTTTTTTTTATTTCTCTTTGGCACCAAAGCTCAGTGCTCCTTTATGATAACTGAACAAAATATTCTCGTGTGGTGGTGCTAGCATATACACCTATCCACCTATCTCACTTTTGACAGCATACATTTTCCTAAAAGATTAGTGGGGTGAATGTGTTACTCAGAATTATATTTTAAATGTGCTGCATAACAATCTATTTGAGGAAAAAAACCCCTCTACGCTGACTTTTTTGTGCTGTAAAACTATACCGTAAGTTATCAGATTTGAGAGCCAGGTTTGCTTAAAATGGTATTCACCTGCATGTCTAGATTTTTAAAATATGCTAAAGATGCTTCAGGGTCGCAGCCAATAGAAGCAAAGGAAAGTTGTTTTTGTATGGGGCATATTTTTTAAAGTTCTGAAACATTAGCAAAATCAAGTGTCTGAGGGAACCAATACATTTTTAAAAAAACAAGTCAATCTGTATATTTCTGTTGAAAACAATTGTGAAAACAATTGTGAAAACAAGTGTTAAGCAACCCATTACTAAGAAAAATAGAATGAGGTACTTTTATGCTGGGATATTTTGAGTAAAAAAATTCAGAAGACAAGGCCCTAAATGGAGTTCTAGAAAACTTAATCTTATGTTCGCAAAGTCAAGCCACCTTTAAGAAAATGATCATCTTTAAACCCAAAGTTCAAATCTTAAAAACACATTCTACTTTGGGATAGGGGACGATAGTGGCTCAGATCTTTTTCTCCTGCTTCCTTTAAAAAAAAACACATTAGCAAAATGGATGTGTTTTCATGACTGACGAACTGTAAATAAGGAACCATTTGGAAATTGAGGTTCAGAGCAGTTTAGGTCAATGAGCTAGTTTTGCGTGGGCGAATACTTTCCACACCCAATTTTTCTTTTCACTACGGAAGACGTTTATTTTGTAATCGAATTATTTTCCATCCGTGCTCATGGCAGGACGTTTGGTGAGAACTGTGCGGCTGAAGATCATTCAGAGGACAGTGGACGGGCCACTGAGTGGGGTGGTGGGGCCTGCTTGTGCTCCAATTTCTCACACACAGTCCCTGGCCCTCCACCCCGCCACAGGCTGGGAAGCAGAAGAGCCGGATTTGAGTTCAGTCTTTGATCTACTCACAAAGAAGTTGCTTGGTCCATATTAGTAAATGAGAAGCAACTGACTTGCAAATAACATTAAAATAACCCCCAATTAGTTATTGGTGAGTTGGAAGAGTCTTTCTTCCTTGCTCTTCCTGAGTAATTTATTCATGAGTAACAACGTAGAGGCAGACTCAAATTAGTAGGCTTATTAGCACAGCGCTGACAGTGGGCTGAAGGGGAAGGAGAGGTGGCTTGTTTTTCTTTAAGATGATCCAGGCCAGACAGGGGTGAGAGGAGGGAGGCTGATAAAGCTAAAAGGCCTGGGTGAGTGGAATATTGGGACTTCAGATTAGGGCTTCTCAATAATCAAGGCCAGCATATAAAGGCTACCCTTCTTACCAGAGAGAGAAAACCCACCAAATACAATGGAACTTGGCTTAAATCCTGGTAAAGGGTATTCCCTTTTGTTTGGGCTCCTCTCTACCCCCACAGTACCTCAATTCATAAGATTCCTTTTGTTTGACCTTTGTTTAAGTGCTGAAGTGGGAAATCCCTGCAATCAACAACTTAAACCATCTTACAGATAGCAAAACTAGCATGAGGCAGGTCCCTTTGTTACCTGCTTCTTTATCACACCCACAGTTCAGAAATGGAAGATCAGGTGTGGAGGTTGAACTCAGATAAGAGGCGAGGCAAAAACACAAGAAAGGAATTCCCCATGGAAATTATTTCACAACAAAGTTTGTGTTTTCATCAGCAGTAACTAAGAAATAGACTTAAGAGAGTTCAATCCCTTGTTGTTAGTCAGGAAAGCAATATCTGAAGGAAAACAAGGCTTTCCACATCTTTCCTTCCCCATGACCCCCTTCTCCAACCCCTATCTTACAATGGCTTCATGGATTACCGGGAAGGGCCTAAATTTGATGGTGTATACGGTGGGAGTATATCAAACCATTAGCAACAGAAACATCCAGAGCAGAGGATGTGGGGAAGAGCAGTGGGTGTGAAATCAAGACACCTGGGTGCAGTCATGCTCGCTTTCTCACTCTCCCTCCGGCTCTGGGATGAGCCTCAAATCCCAACCCGTCTGCATCCATGTTTCTCCAGTGATATGATCTGTATATGTGCATTCTATTTAGCTCTTTTCAGGGCATAGAGGGAAGCACTGTCCAGTGGGTTGAAGGTCAGGGAGACTGAGGGTTAAATCCAGGATCCCTTACTTTCTAGTTGTGCAAAATTAAGAAAGTTAGTCTCTTTACTCATAAAAATGGTAGCAATCTTATCTGGCTTGCAGGTTTTGTAAGGAATAAATGAGGAATTATGAAAATCGCTGGCATGTCATGAGCAAAGAGTACACACTTCCTGTATTTGAGAGGAGGGCTGGAGTCCCTTGTGAGCACAAGTGGCCAGAGGTGCCCCTTGTGCATTGCTTGCCTTGGTTTGGGTCATGTAATGCTCCAGTCATAACTGATTGGAGCAAAAATTGGCATCTGGTTCCAATGAACCCATCTGAACTGGACACCGAAGAGAAGCAGGCAGGTGAGAAGGCCTGGGCAGGACCTCGGCCTGCCAGGAGCACTCATTTCTGGATGGTGACTGCTGAGGATCTATGAGCTCCTTTGTTTGGGGGATCTGCCTGGGAGACACCCAGAGAAAAGCACTGGTAGGAAGGTGGGAGGCTCCTAGAAAGGGCAGGAAGCAGCAAATACAAGATGGAGAAGAGTGGAGAGGGGACATGAGCACTGCCAGCAGGGACAGAGAGAGAAGGAGAAACAGAGAGGAACCGGCCAGAAGAGGGGCAGCCCATCAGCACCTCATGGGCTCAGGGGCTGCTGGGGTCCTGCGGAAAGTTCTGGCTCGGTGAAGCTGGCCTGTGTCTTGGTTGAGACCGTCTGTTACACTTCCTGACTTTCTGTGCATCCCACGGGAAAGTGAGGTAAATTGAGAGAGGTCATTTTAAGTTAGAGCAGCTTGGGTAGCTGTTGAGGAACAGCAGGAATTGATGTTAGAAAATGAGATTGGGGTCACATATGAAAGCCTGCCCGTCAGGCTGAGGAATTTGAACTTGATTTTGAGTTTACTGGAAACCCATTAAAGGAGGAAGCCTTGAAAATGGCTTTGCAAATGCCAGACTAGGGATGTGCTTAATTGATTTGCTACCTCATCCAGTGGGGTCTCCTGAGCTTCAGATTCAAACAATTTAGCCACAATTTTTTCTACAGTCACCCAATAGCAATTCTTTAAATAATCCAAACAACAACAAAAAAGAATCTGTTGGGGGCAAAATCTCTGGATCTCTTTTGGAGTTAAAAATAAAAATTGAGTGGCACTGCTTCTTGGGTCTGTATTATGGACCTAAGGGAACTTGGGGCCAAGAGAGTCTGTCTTAAAGTGACCCCTAAGTAATGAGTGATTTGCGGATCTGCTTGATATAAAGTAATCTCTATTTGGAAGAATCCAGATGCATTCTGCAGTGATCCCAAGTAACAGCCAGCCTCCGTGGGAGGGGAGGACATGAATAGCCTCCACTGGAGACCCAGCATAGAAATGCAAAGCAGGACAGTTAAGGTTTGGAAATGTCAATGTCCCTGAACTAAGAAGAGAAGGAAAGCTGAGCATGTGGTGAGAGAGAACGGGGAGGGCAGGAGACAATGAGGGTAGGGTAAGAGCTTGCCCAGATGGAGGGAACTGAAAACGTTATGGCAAGTGGGGGACTTATCTTGACCTACCACAGTGCATAGATTTGAGAAATTGTCAGAGATCTAGGCCAGAGCTTTTAAATAATAAAGGTTAGTATTTTTTTGAGAGACACTAGAGATATAAAGATGAAAAAAAAAAATCCCAACCCTCAAAAAGCCACAAATCATCTGACTCCGTTTTGTAAATCCTGTTGTCTATCAGTAATTTTCTAGCCCTTGCTGATTTTTATTTATTCATAATACATCCATGTACTATTGTCCTAATATGTTGGTGCACATTGTAAAAAATACTTTACAATTATTTAGTGGCAGCCATATGATTGAATGTGCTTCGTTATTTCTGCTACTGTTCGGTTTATATTTTGTCCTCTAGATATTTTATAGTCTAATTCTAAGTTCAGTCTAATTTTGATACTTGTTTGCATTGCTCTTGTAGCGGAAAAGTTACTTCACTAGGGTATGTAGACCTACATGGAAGAAAGTTAGCTGTGCTTATTAAATAATGATATTTATTTCTCAATCCCATCCACAAAGCGATGCCCATAAATTTTTTCTTTTTTTGAAAGCAATCGGAATGTATTGCATTTTTGTTACAATTTTAACATATGCCCAATCCACTGAAATACTTCATTTGGAAAGATATTAAGTAGGGTATAAAATTTTGTTTCCCAGTATTTCAGATAAGTAGCTATGAAAGATTTTATAGGTGACACACATTGTTGTCTGTAACCATATCACCCAGCGATGGAAATATTTCCAGATATTCATTTTTGGAATATTACACAGTCATTTTGTTTTGCTTTGTGTTTAAAAAAGCAGATGCTTTTTCATACATTGCTAAAATGTCTCTTTTATATTAAAGGTTTATTTTATTTGAAAATATCTGTTTGAGGGCTTCCTATTCACAGTCACATGTCATCATCACAGGTTAGCACATTTGAAATACTTGTTCTATGTGTACTTCCTCTATGAAGCCCATTAACTCTTAAATATTTTTCCCACAGATAACCAGTAAGTCTCTTTATAACACATAGTTTTCCTGGTTTCTCCTCCTTTTACTAAAGAATTTATTGCCAAGTTTTAAGGGTCATGTTTTTATAAAATTATAAGGTTAAAAAATATACAAAATGTATAAAATTAACTTATTACACATTGAGCTTCAACTTCTTGCTGCATTAACTTAAATAATATAGGGAATGGATTTTATACACCGTGCTAGTTGTTACCCTAAAATCTGGTATTTTTTTTCCAGTCAAAGCAGTCACTTCATGCATGATAATTCCAAATTTTTAAAAAACTTGCCTATAGACTATTGCTTTTATTAGGCAAGTCATTTACTATTATGAATATATCTTGTTCTTTACATCTTTCCTGAAGGTTCACCAAAAAAATATTTCTTCCTAAAATTTGTATTGAAACAGAGGTTAGCAACTACCATAAACTGAGAAAGGTTTGAAACATCATACAAATGTGTAGTAAGCTTCCATAATACATAATTTATTCTAAAATTTTTTCTTCAAATTTTTAGTAGTATTTTCTATGCAGCTTCCAACAGTATTTGCAAACTAGGAGAAATAATTCAGTTTTCAAAGCTCTGTGCATGGTTAGCTTGTTGCATGGCCAGTCACCATTCAGGAAGTCACCTCAACAAAGAGAAAACAGCCCCTGGGCTTTGATAGTGAAGTACAGCTGATCCCTCCATTTGTGGCCGGGAGAATGGGAAGAGAAGTGGAGAAAAGATGCTGGGGTAAAAAGTGGAGTCACTGATATGCTTCAGAAAGTCAAACAACTGACCAATTTGATGAATGATGAAACTGATTCCACTGTTTCTCTTTTCCCTTCTAACCTCTGGAAAGGCACATTGATTCCATACATCCCTCTGCCTCCGAGTAGCCAGTTTGCACACACAGGGGCCAGGAACATCTTTTAAGGAGGGGAAAAAAGAGAGTCCAGACTCCTACCATAAGGACAAGAGTATAAAAGATTTGAGGTGGCTTTGTGCTCTTCTCCTCTCATGAGAACTTCGTCCCCACAAGAGGTAGATTCAGTCTTTTCATAAAGATTTGTCACACAGCTCTGCTTATGGTGCAGCCTGCTCCAATGCATGAGTCTTGGTGAATTTGTTCCTACTTACCCTAGGTAAGGCTACTCCACCCAAAGAATCGTGACCCATACATTGCATCTTCTCCCTCTCTCCTGCACAAACTAGTTTGACCTTGGCAAATTACTTAATCTTTCCGTGCCTCAGTTTCCTCATCAGATTGTAGTCATATCCATCTCTTAGGGTATTGTGAGGGGTAATAAGTTAACACATGTAAGCCACTGAGAGTACACCCTAATAAACTGTGAGTGCTCCATAAATGATAGCAATTATTATTATTCGTATATATCCATTGACCTCTGTTTCTCAAGGATCTACACTAGATGCTGGAGAGATAAATGTGAGTAGGCCACCTTGTGACCTGAAGGGCAGAAATAGAAAATAAGAACACCTTTTGTTGACATATGTTGTGTGCCAAAGGAGTGGGGCTGACTCTATCTGCTCCAGGAGTTCAGGGAAAGGAGAGATGGTTAAAAAATGGAGGAGTCACAGAAAGCCTCAGTAGGAAATGGAGGACTTTATTAGAAGGGACTGGGAGAAAATATCGCTTTTTCCAGTTCTAGGGGTCAACATAATTAACCTACCAACAATTAGAGAGAGATGTTGTCAATACTCCAGTGAGTGGAGTACTTCAAAAATCCTCAGCAAATCTGAGTTTTGCATTTTACCCAAAGAGAACATCAGTAAGTCACACACCATCCCAGGGATCGGGCCTGGCAAAGCGATTCTTATTGATTCAGGGGGAGAGTGGTATCTACCAAAGCACCAGCCCCAGCTGGGAGATCCCAGGTCTAATTGTGAACCAGCCACAAGCCCAGCTGAGATCCCAGCTTGAGGGGACAGGGCCTGCAGGCCTATGAAATCCCTCTTTCCTGAGAGCCCCTCAGGATTTATGGAAGGAGCTCTCCTCACTTATTCTGTTGGAAGGGCAGAAACACACAGTTATTGGAGGACACACTCAAGGTCGAGGGCAGTATATAATCAGGACATCTCCCAAGAGCATGCCAACATTACCTTGTTGACGAGCAGCCCTGTTCCGTAATCTTCCTGCTTTCTTTCAAGGAGCTGGGGGATATCTTACAAACCTGATCCCATATCTCATTTATCATCAAATACTTTTTTGGAGATCTATAATATTTCATTTAAAAAAATGGCAGAGTCCCCTTTTTCTTGGATACAGTAATGATTGTTTACCTTTGTTCTCCTCTATGAATGTTTCAAAACTGAGTTTATATATTTAATTGTGTGCCATGTAAATGCATTTCCAGTTTCGAAGCAGATATAGCTCTATGCAAATCTCATTTCTGTTCTTTAATGATCCCTTTTAATATCTAATCTTCTGCTTTAATATCTCACTCACAAAATGTGTTGAGATAATTAGGTGATAGAACTAGACAATTACTCTGTGGGCAGAGTGCAGACAGTTTCTTATATTTATATAAATACACATGCTTTAAATAAAATACAAACACTGATGGGATTTGTGGCTTGGTCTAAACCAGGCGACTTGAAAAATCATTTGACTGAATGGGCTGGTCGATTCAATCAACAACTGGCTGGTTGGGCTCATTTTTATTTTTATTTTTATGTTTTCATGGAACTGACCAGGCAATTCAGTCAATAGTTGTCAAAATTGGAGTCCAGAACAGGCACAGCTGGACCAGCCTAAAGTTAATTAAAAATCACGAGGAGGATAAATGAAACGTAGCTCGTTCAAGGGAGACGTATAAAAGGGGAAACTAAACCTGATCTTTTCTTTCTTAAAGGGGTATGGAGAGGAACTATCAAATTGGAAAATGACATAAAGTGATCTAAAAAGCATACAGTGCTTTAGAATATCAGACAGAAAGCTCAAGTCTCTCATATTTAGAGGGACGTGTTACCTCAGAGAAAGGTCATAACCTATGCAAGGTGTGTGTATGGATATGTGTGTGTGTGTGTGTGTGTGTGTGTGTTTCATAGTACAATTGCCTTAGTGAGGTTCAAAGTGCTAAATATGTGAAAGTTATAAACTTAAGTAACTACTGCATTGAAAACCTCTGTAAGAAATCTGCAGGAGGACAAAAGGCCTAGAGTAATGTTGTAAGTCAACTCCAGCTGGTAGATGGCTGATGAGGAGCCATGGATCCCGTTAGTCTGTGTTTACTTCAGCTGGAAATGACTTTAACATGTCATTAGTAATGGGTTTCATGAATTTTGTTTGTGATTTCATTAAGAATTTACCTCACCAACCTTTGGAACCTGAGCTCCCGTTACCTGCCTCATCCAGCCTCTTGCTCGTCACTGCACAGATGCACCTTCTGATTCTCAGCCACTGTTCTCGTGGCCTCCCTCCGTCCAATGCCTTCCCCTGCATCTCTAGCCACAGAAATTTTACCAAGTTTTGAAAGTACAACTTAAGTATCTTCTTTCTGAGGAAGTTCCTTCAACGGAGTAGAGCCTATTGGGATGGGATTCTCTTCTGAAAACATAGAATTTCCCATTTATTTCACTTACATGTTGACTTTTTAAAGTTTTATGCATTTATTATATTTCTCCCACTAGATTATACGCTAACTATGGGCAGGATCCACGACTTTTTCATCTTTATAGACACCTCTATTTTTAGAACAGAAATTGGCAGCTAAATGGTACACAGATATTTGTTGCTGTGTTATAAAATGGCTTGAGAATGAAATCAGTTGGTGTGTACTTGGCTGGCCCAAGAACCGTGTCCTATTCACTGTTTTATCTCCAGTGCCAAGCACAGTCCCCAGGTTAAAAATGCTTATGGAAAGAATGAACAAATATTCAATACTCATAAATTGGCAAAAAAAAGCACAGAGTGTCTTACCCAATTTGAAGCATTCTGTTAAGAAGAGTCACAAAGCTGGCATAGATGTATACTTTTTAGACAGTCATTTTGAAGCACAAACTCATGGACATGCAGAAAAGTTTGCAGTGGTAGCCTTAAAAGTCACAACTGCCCTTGAAAGTAGCTACTCCTCTTCCTTGCAAGGCAGAGGGGAAGGGGACACTAAAGTCTGTAACCAAACATCTTCTGAAAGTCTTGGTGCCTCTTGTAAAAGTCATGCTGAGCCCAGAAAACAGACCCTCACTAGGAAGCTGGAATGCAAAGTTAGGTGGCTCCAGGCAGACAAGTCACCTTACAAAAAAGGGAAATACTGAATTAACCTTCATACGATCAGTCTACAGAAAGTCATGCACTTAAACACACTCAGTAATTTGGTTTCATATGGACCAACATTGTCCAAGGTGCTCTCCAATCAATTATATTTTTTATATTTTTAAAAAATAAAAAATTATATATTTTTAGTGGACCCGGCATTGTGGGACTGAGAGTATCTTCTTGACCAAAAGGGGGATGCAAAATGAGACGAAATAGTTTCAGTGGCTGAGAGATTTCAAATGGAGTCAAGAGGTCACTCTGGTGGACATTCTTATGCACTATATAGATAACACCTCTTAGGTTTTAATGTATTGGAATAGCTAGAAGTAAATACCTGAAACTACCAAACTCCAACCCAGCAGTCTGGACTCCTGAAGACAATTATATAATAATGTAGATTACAAGGGGTGACAGTGTGATTGTGAAGACCTTGTGGATCACACCCCCTTTATCTAGTGTATGGATGAGTAGAAAAATGGGGATAAAAACTAAAGGACAAATGGGGTGGGATGGGGGGATGATTTGGGTGTTCTTTTTTCACTTTTATTTTTTATTCTTGTTCTGGTTCTTTCTGATGTAAGGAAAATGTTCAGAGATAGATTGTGGTGATGAACGCATAACTATGTTATCATACTGTGGACAGTTGATTGTATACCATGGATGACTGTATGGTATGTGAATGTATTTCAATAAAACTGAATTTAATTAAAAAAAATTAAGACATAACTGCAGAAATAAAGATACAATCATATACCACTAAAAAAATTATATATTTTTAAAATATAAAAAAGCCTTGATTAAGGTTAGATAATCCTATTTAAACTTGGGTATAGGATTTTTTGGCCTTCAAATTGCTAATGACATTGTGAATCTCCTGGACCGGTATATCAAGGAAAACATTTCTCTAACTTAAGATACCACTAAACCATTTTTTTTTTTTTTGAAGATCTCTTACAGAACCTGTGTTCTGGAGAACACACACAAAAGGTTGAAATATAACACTTGATATTCTTTTCCTCCCTTGTCTGGTCACTGACACACCTTAAAGAGATTTTTGTCCAGTTTCAAAGTTCTTGGTCAATCCTAGTAGGCTTCTGAATTTTGTAGTCATGGTTCATTCCCAGCAGGCAGCTGGATCAAATCTGTGCCTGATATAACTTTATACTAAGAAGTAGTTTTCAAAAGAAAAACATAATAAATAATTCAAAACTCTTAAAATTTAAATATAGTTCTTTAAAAGGTAATTGTCAGGGCAAAGACTGTGGCATGATTCACTGACCCCCCAAAAATGATTTCCATTTATATTATTATCACTACAATAACCCACACAGCCAGGAGCCACAGCGTGCACTGATTTTAATTGTATAAATTGTGCTGACCAAGTAATTTTGACTTGAAAACACTAGAGAGCTATTAGTAAAAACTTAGAAAGGCTGAATCCCCAAAGCATAGCAGTTGCTTCTTTAAAGTTGAGCTGCTCCATTAATGACTGGTTTTACATGGTATTTTTTTTTTTTTTTTTTTTTTTGAGATAAAATCAAACCCTGTAGTTCACAGGGAATACTCTCCGAGAAACACTGAAACGTTGACACCCTACAATTGGCAGCAGTAAGTAAATGTTCTTCACGGTGCTTTGGTTGCTGTGCCCAAGTACATAGGAGGAAATGCTGACGGGGTCTGGAGGTGGGGCTTTGGGTGTGAAAGAAAGTGGGAAGGAGTTCAGAAAAGAAGGTAGGAGGCTGGCAAAGGCACACATCATCTACTTTGCAATTTCCTCTAAGGGCCAGTGGCTGCCACCCACTTAATGTCTTTGAAAATTGCGAGTGTTGCTTCTGACACACAGCGGGTCCCGTGGAGAAGCAGGGTCCACTTTGGGTTCAGCGTTCAACACACGTGTACGCGAATCACTGAAAATTGAGCCTTTGTGGCTGGGGGACAAGCTATACCATCTTTTCTGAAGCAAGTCAAGTTCAAACGTTTTTCAATTTTTTCAAATGTTTATTACTCTCTGAGTATCGGGACACACTGCCAACCCCTGAACCCAGGTTTGGATTTCAAGGTAATGGCAGGGGAATTACCATCTGGATGAAACTCAAATTATTCCATTCACCCTTCCTGACCGGGAGCAGAGCCTAATATTTATATTCTTTGGTGCCTAAATCTAAAATTCCTGCCACCTCACTTAAAGCTGCTCCCCCAAAGCCTTTGATTTACTCCATGACTCACACTGGCTCTCATGGTTCATGGGGTACCCTTTGTATGGGGTAGTGTTAGGAATGTGATTTCTGAAGTCAGATAAGTGGGGGGCACAGAATAGTAGCTGCTCACTTGTCAGAAATAAAGCGGTACCTGTAAGTGAATAAATGCTCTCTCGGTTCTGGAGGAGAAAAGAATTTATTTACAATCTTGCAAGATAGGGCGTCCAGCTAAACACATGGAAGACTGGCGTGCCAGAGGAAGAGAATGGTGATCTTTAAATTTCCTACTCCTAATTCGCAAGTCCCTCCCCTGTTTCCCCATTGACTGGGTACTACAGAGGTTACAGCCTATCCGAGAACACTAACTAATTCATCTTTTGAGATTTTAATTTGTACAGCCAATCCCAGAGAGTTCATTTAGTTTAAAAAAAGTTTTTCTTTTTGCTGTGAGTTCCTGCCTCTGATTTTACTTCATATTTCTTTACATTCCGGTAACCATGGTTACTTTTCCATATAAGGGGCTGGCAGATTCTTCTCTTTATCACGGGGCTTGTTTAAACTGGTTTTGCCTCCATTTCCCTTATTCCATGCTGTCTCTATGTGAAAACTAAACTTATCCCTTTCTTACATCACTCAAATCCACACCCTACGCCCCCTTCCTGGACACACAGCTAGAGCACACGTCCCAGCTTCCGGGGCAGTTAGTATGACACTGTGGCTGACTTCTAGCCAGAGAAACTGTGGGGTTATTTGTGATATTTATCTGCGGATCAGAGCCAGGTGAAGTGGCCCAGGTGGGGCGCCAACCCTGGAACCTGATCTCATTAATGCTAGCCTGGCCCACTGTGCTCCCCAGCGGCCCTTTCCCAGCAAGAGCCAGTGAGGGGTGAGAGGGACTGGGGAGTGTCATAGGGAGGATGGTTAACATAACAAAAGGTCCCTCCTAGCCCTTGGCGAGCCTCCTCCCCAGAGCCTCCAACACCCTCATCCTCGGGACCTCTCCTCCTGCCTCGGCTGGCTGTTCTGGTCTGTTTTCCTGTGCGACTGACAGATGTTCTGCACACTCCGCTGGCTTCCTCCCTCCCCTGCCAGGCCACCTTTGACAGCTGAGCCTGCACAGGATTACCCAGCCTTTCACATTTTCCTACTTTAGAAAAAGGACCTTCCGCACTCCCCTCACCCCCCCACCTTTTTTGCATTAATGCACTTACAGCAGATGCTAGAAAACAGGAATCTGATGCCACCATTTGTTGTTTCCTTTTTTTTTCTACAAGCACTGCTTTAGTGATGTAAGGGTTATAGGTAAAGGGAAACTGGTGAAATCATTTTGTAGGCTTGTATTAAATACCAATGATAGGCTGAGGCTAAAATCCCACCCTGTTCCTTTGTTTTAGTAAATTAATCACTGGACAAGTAATCCTAGAAAGTATGTTATATATATGTGTCTCTGTTGAGTCTTTATGATCTACTTATTTAAACACTTTACATGCATCTCTTACTCCTTACAATGACGACGGTGAGGTATCATAATTCTTCCGATTTCACTGAAGTGGTAGCTGAGACACAGAGAGGTTAAGTGTCCTCCCATGGTCACACAGCGAGCAAGTCGGGATTTGAATTGTGGTCTCACTCCCAGTACCACACTGCCTCCCTCACCCTGCTGGTTTCTCTTGAGAAGTTGCAGCAAATGTGCCCAAAGAGGCAAACCCATTACAGCCCTGCTTGTAATAGAGACAAAGTGAAATGACCTAAGTGTCCTCAGTGGGGGAATGGATAAATAAACTGTGAGTTAGTTTTGAAATGAAACGTGATGCCAGAGATAAGAAGAATAAACTAGATTCACACATGTCAACATGAATAAACCTCAGAAACGTCAAACAGATGTAAAGAATCAAAAAAATTCTATGCACTAGAGCTTGTGCAGTTAGGCAAAAACACAGTGGCCCCCTCCCGAAATCCGGGTCCTCAGAGCCTAAGTGCTTTCTTTACGTACAGTCCCAGGAAACTGCTCTGCAGGTTGTCTCAGTAGAAAGCACAGCACACAGCAGCAGTGCATTAGGAACGGGGCAGAGAGGAATCTGTTGAGGGCTTCCCCAGCGAGGTCTTCAGCCTGATGGTGGCTGGCCTGGCCATGAGGGTTCTGCCTACAAAATCTAGAAAAGCAGGATAAGGAATGCAAATGCCACAATGTCTTGGGGCCATTTAGCAAGCAGCAAGCAACCCGAAGCCCTTCCAGAATTAACTGACATACAGTCATTACCATGAGTCATCCAGGAAAGGTTAAATTTATGCTCAGTATCTTGTGCTTAAGCAGGCAGGGAGGCATGTAATGCATTTGAGAAAGTGTCATCCAAAACAGTTCAGATATGTAGGGCATAGGGCTTAGTGATTTATACATTGGTTATCTTAGTATTTACTTGCAGGAACAGCTCCTTTCCTGATGTTATTGGATAACTGATCTGATGCTGTATTTATAGTCGATTCATGTCTAAGGTAATGGGCAAATTTGGGACCTAACCAGCTCATCTAAATAGTGATCTCTGCAGGCAGTTTTGGGTGATGGAGTTTGCCAAGTGATAGGTTTTCCTTTCAGAGCCCTAGTCCACCTATTTGTCTTCATGATGTGATGTTTCAGTGATGGAAGGGGCCACTATGGGAAGCAAGGACATCAGATCTTTGTACGACAGATGTTTTGAGGCCCTGGACTTCACAAGGCCCTCAGGTCCTTGAATTTCAGAGCTGCATTGCTCATCTATATTTTCCCTGGTTTAATTGAGTAAAACTACCAATTCCAACAATTGGCTAATTTGGGGATTAAAAGGAAGAAAAACATGGGACATGGAGAAAGGCTCATTTCTAGTTCCCAGAACTGCTCCAGCTGAAGAGTTCTGATACCTCAACATTAACAATCCACTTGTTTCTTCATTCATTCAACAAATACTTACTGCGAGCGCATTATGAGTACATACACTGTGTGGGATGCTCAAGATGTAGAGGACACACACGGTTCCTCCACTCACGGAGTTTAAATTGAATGTTAGAGCTAGACGAGTTCTTCAGCATTACTCTGCCCAGTTTTCCTGTCTTAGCCATGAGATAACTGAGTTTAAAGTCACTAGGGAGTGAATGGCAAAGCCAGGTCTCCCAAATCTTGTCTATCATTCTTGCCACAGTATCAGCCATTGTCAAATGATGCCCCAGGTAGGGAGCAAATTAAGATTTATAAAGGCCAATGAAATAAAGTTATGGCACTACCCAACACATCCTAAATCCTCTAAATCTTCTGTAAGGAAGTCAAAGTTCTGATTTTTCTCTTGATGCCAAGATAGGTATCTTTTAAATATCAAGTTCTTTCTTAAAACTTTTTCTGGTGCCTCTACTTTGCTGGTGCCCTAAACATGCACCTGGTATGTTGACTGAATAAACCAGCACTGGTCCCTGAAGCTCCAGGGGGACTCTGCAGGTGCCTCAGAGCCTCTGCTGGAAGGGAAGGGGGCTCTGGGTCTGTGGACCCTGGACCTCAGGCTGCCTGAACCTGAGTAGCCACTTTGATCTCTTTCACATAAAGATTTCTGTTGAATTATTCCATTTGACAAGAGTGCAAAAGTACTTTAAGTGCAAAAGTAAAGAAAAAGAAGTTTGCATTTTCCTTAGCTTGTAGACAAACACGTCATAAACTTAGATGATTGCTTAGGAGAAGGTATTTGGTGAGAAATAAGGACTTGCAGTGTTTATCTCAAACCTGACCCACCCACTTTGCCTGCACACACACACACACACACACACACACACACACACACACACACCCCTTCTCCTTTGGTCCTTCTAACAGGTACCATTTTCCCTTTGGACAGAATCTTTTGTGGTGGATAATTGCCCTATTCCGCATTCATTCTTTTCCTTAGAATATTTTACAATCAATCTCTTTGAGATCCTTCAGATTGATACACCATTTGTGTTTATTTGATGCTAGGTTTTGGGGATAGGACAGCCTTAGCTTGAAGATGTCAAGAGTGACTGGACCAACCTGAGGACTAATGGGTCCTAAGGGCAGGCATGACAGGCCCACTGTGTTGCCAAAACCAGGAGGTGCTATTTACCGTATGACAGCTTGACTATAAACAGAGTACACAGGAGACAGAGGGCCCTTCAGAAGCTTGGCTTCCCAGATAAGTCCTCCAAAGTTACCCCTCTAAATCAGGGGCAAAATTTTCCTCTTATCTCACCTAGTAATTTCCAGATGCTTAGAGTGGTGGCTCTCAAAGTGTGTTCCTCAAACCAGCAGAATGGCATGGAGCTTGTTAGAAATGTAAATTCTCAGGCCCTGCCTCAGACCTACTGAATCTGACTCTGGGATGGGGCCCAGCAATGTGCGTTTTAAGAAACCTGCAGGTGATTCTGAGTTTGAGAACAGTTGGCTTTGAGGATTTGGGTTGTTGCCTACAGGAGGGAGCAGGATGATCTTGGAGAGACTTTGTAAGATGGAAGATTCAAAAAGCTCCCTTTAAATTAGACTCAAGTGGTCACGTTAATCTCTGCCTGTGATTCTCGAAGGCACCACAAGTTCACTGAGTAGCCTAGTGGTATTGGTTTCTATCTTTTCAATATTACCCCATGTCCCTAGAGAAGAAGCTGTACTTCATTGGTACAACTACTTAGCTCTCTTGCTCTTTGATTTTTATGCTCTTTAATTTTAATGCTAGCTAACTCTTGTACTACAATTTAATTTTATTGGGGATTTTTTTTCTCTTATAAACTAGGATGATCTAGAGTTAAAATCCCTCTAAAAATCACACACACACACTCACACACACACACACACTCTTATGTGCTAGATTCCAGCATGTAAGAATACAGCTGCAAAGGCACAGTGTTCATTATCACATCATCTTCATTATTGTCATCATCACTAACACCAAAAATATGTTATTGAGAGCCTACTATCTGTATAGCACCTGGAGACATTCTGGGTATAGCAAAGATGTAAGACTTATTTTTCTTCCCTCAAGGCTTACAGTCTATCTGGGAAAAGGACAATTATACTATCATACTCACAAAAAACAGTCATCAGAATATTCAAAAAGCCAAATAAGGGACCACATTGAGTAAATTCTATTGGAGTAAGTACAGGATCACCAAGGGTGGCACAAGGCCCTCCTGCTCCCAGCATCTCAGCTAATGATCTCATTCCCAACCTTCCAGAGGGAACCAGGGCCTCTGACAACAATTCCCTCAACTTCCCTGAGGGACGGAAGGAAGAAAAGTCTAGGAGGGTAAGGACTGGGTTTTACTGCTCCCTCGTTAATATTCTGGGGCACACAATGAGTTTCCCTACAAAAGTCGTAATTCTTACTGTGCCATCTCACCCCTCTGCTGGGTCTGGTTTTCACATGCTGCTTTTGTACCACCAGGACACCTTTCAATTTGGCACAACACAGGAGCTTAATCTCAGCTGAAACAAAAATCCCACAATAGCAAGGGAGAGTGAACTGGCCATAGTAAGGTCGTTTCCTTATCTAGGCTCTGTTCTCATTGGGTCCTAAGACTTAAATTCTTCTTCCATTTTTTTTACTGAGAACCCTTGTATCATCATCTTTGACCTGGACCATGCACTCACCCTGAAATCCTATTTTCTTACTGCCTATTGAGTATATGTAGAATCTTTGACTAATATCTTCCACGCATCAAATATCAAATGAGTCACCAAGTTTTGTGGAGCTTTCTTTGGAAATGTGACTCAGATTTGCCTCTCCTTCCAACACCGCTTTGCTAACTTCCTATCTAGGCTCCTGGCTAGCAGCCTATACTTGCTTCGGTTCACCTGGCCTTTTGGTGCAAGGAATCTGTCTCGTTCACTGTGTATCTCTAGGGATCACTACCATGTGTACTACATGAGGTTGAACCATATGAAATTGTTTCATATGTTTTGACCTAATAGTAAGTGTTCAGCAAATATTTGTTGAATAAATTAATATATAACTGGAAGGAAAAAACAAATCAACCAGCTATGTCCTCAGGGACTTGCTCTAGACAGGGAAATAAGTTTTCTATTTTGCTCATTTCACTTTAGAAACCAGAAGGAGACAGCACTATCCAAGATTTTGATCCAGCATCTATTAAAGACAAAAGAGCAATATCAGTGCTTCTGCGTGGTTTGCATATTGCTGTGGATGTGGACTTGGAAAAGACTGTGCTTGCCTTGGGAGAGCTTCCTGAGGTGCTCTTTCAGATATGCAAGCACCCTAGTTTAGAGTGTCCGGGGCAGAGCTACACTCTTCACATAATATTGAAAGACAAGTTCAGGATTTTTTGTTTTTATCAAGCCCCTAGGGAGAGAAGAGAAGGAACGAGGAAATGGAGGTGGGTGACAGGGTATGAGAAGAAAAGATGGCCAGATAGAAATACCAAGGAATGGGACAGCTGTGGAAGGAATTTAGAAAATTCCTCTTGTGTCGGGGTTCTTTGGGGCATTAAGGGAAGGGGTGGTAAGTGAAGGAAGGTGGCAGTCCAGTGGTGACTGAGAGCAAATCAGTCACTCATTTCCAAACCATGTTTAATCCAACCCCCCACATAACAGTTGTCAAATTAAGCTAGGGTGGCCCCTGAACTATTCTCATCTGTCCATTGCTCCCTGTCTCCTTTGCCATTAGTTCAGTCTTTTAGTATCTCCTGAGGAGGGCATTGGACTAGTCCCCAGCTGGCCTCCAGGCTTCAGGCACAATTGGACAGGATTCCAGCCTCACCCCAACCCCCACAACACTCAGTGGATGTCTCCCCGGTGCCTACAAAAACAGATCACAATTCCTTAGCCTGGAATCCAAAGTGCCCCCCTCCAACCTGGCCCCAGCCTAGCTTTCCAACCCCATTTCCTACATGTACTTTAGATAAATATATCTCATTGTGGGCTTTATTGTCCAGTCAAACTAATCCTCCACCTGCTTTTGGGATGCTCCCCTGCAAACCCCCCTACCACCTCCTCCCCTCTGCTGCTTGTTCATGTTGTTCCCTCAACCTGGAGTGTCCTTTTCTATCATTGTGACATAGTCATATACTGCTCGTCTTTCAAGAATGTTCCATTTTCCCCCATTTGTTAAACGTTTATTTTAGGGAAGCTCCAGGGTCACTGGACTTGCTCCTCAATTGTGATGGTTAATTTCATGTGTCAATTTGGCTAGGTTACGGTGCCCTGCTGTTTGCTCAAGCACTGTCCTGCTTGTCACAGTGAGGGCATTTCCTTATTGGGATCTGCGTCTATGATCTGCTGACTGCATCTATGATCAACAAAGGAGATGGCCCTCAGCAAGGTGGAGAGTCCCTCATCCAAGTGGTTGGAGGTCTTAAAAGCCAGAACTGAGGATTTCAGAGGTCAGAAGAGGAATTCATATTCAACTTCAGCACTGGCTCCTGCTGGAGTTTCCAACCAGCCAGCTTCCCCCGGGGAATTCGGACTGATGACTGCAGCATCACCTTTACTGAAGTTTCCAGCTTGTGGTTGGCCATACAGATTTCGGATTTGCCAGCCCCTGTGGTACCGTGAGCCAATTACTTCTAAGAAATAACTTAATGTATATGTGTGTATAATGTATATGGAGAACCTGACTTGACTAATACAAGAGACCCTTTAACTCATTCAACAGAGAGGCTTGAGAGGAGCTGGGAAGTGGAGAAAGGCTTAGAACTTGCTGCCATTTACCAGCAATCCAAAGGTGGAGCTGGGGCTTGCTCACAGGGAGTAAAGTAACATGCACACACACACACAAGTACACACACACACTCACAGTCACAGATAAACAGTCAAGACACACCAGATTAGTGATATTTTGGATAACTTTGCAGGAAAGCCTTCTACAAAGAGAAGAATGTGCTGCAATAGAAACAATCACCTTGACTTACCTACTTTGGAACTTCTGAGTTTTGCTATGATGTTATCTTAAAGAGGATTTGCTTATGTTAGGCCCAGATTAAAGTCTTGGTAATGGTGCCGGACAGTTCTATCCTGGATGTCCCTTGGGGAACAGTTCTTCAGAAAACAGAAAACTAGAGTTTATAGACCTTAAATGGGACCCATGGGAGTTGTTAAGGGGTGTCTTCCCATCAGCTTCAAGTATTTATAGCAGATGGGAAAATATATATCAGCAATTTCTGATAACCTTGCCCAAGGTTATACATCATCTTTCTGATATAGTGACAATGGACAATTTCAATTCAGACAGCAATATCAGAAAATGAGTCATTGCTAACTCCTTTTTACCCACTTTTTTATTGTACAGTCTCGGAAGTCTAAATTCTGGAATGCAGGGTTGCACCAAAGACAGATCTTTCCAGAGACTTCCAATCTGTGTATTTTTCTATCTTTTTTTTCCCCTCTTTATTCCTTGAGTCCTGGTAAATTCTTGCCAATTTGTGATGAATTAAATCACTCTAATCTCAGGATACCATCAACTCTAGGTAAGAAATGGGTAAGTGTGACCCCTAGTGGTTATAATGGATGGTAGCAATTCAGACCACCGCACAGGGGAGAAAAGGTCAAGAAAGGCTTAGCGTACTACCAGGGGCTTTTTCAAAAGAAGAAAGGAGCAAAATTACTCACTGAAGTGTTTTAGCATAGGAGCTGCTTGGCTTCACGTTGCCATAACCAAGTCTGCAGTGAACTGAAATAAGTTCTTCTATTTCTCTATCTGGGGAAACATAAGCTACTGTTCCTTTCAAGAATGGTCACGTTTTATGATTCTTACTCCTTAAGAACATTAACTTCCACTTTTGGCATAAGCTTATTCTGCTCCTTCCAAGACTTCATTCTTTTACAGTAAAATTTCAATGAACTAGAGTGTGTCAATTCCCAAGTGAGTAATGAGAAAGTTCTTTTTCTGGTGTCTACTGTTGTTATATATAAAAAAACTTGCCAATGATCAGAAATCTCCTCCACTATAGTTTCTGAGGTGCAGTGAACAAGACTGATTTTTTGAAGACTGAGAATCTTGTGCTTTCTCTGGGTCACTGTTCTGAAAATAAATTCTCTGCATCAAGAAGTTTGAATTAACAAGTAGTGATCTGAGGACATACCGTATCACTTAAAGTTGCTTTGTGGGTGTGTCTAAAACCTAGTACTGTTTTTTGCTGTGGTAGATTGTCACTTTCCTTGAAAAATAGAGTTTGATATTAATAACAACAATAATAATCTCAGTTATTTAATAGTTCCCTTTAGTGGACTACAGTCACTTGAGACTTCACTCCATACATAACTACAAGGACCACACAATGATGACTCCTTTACTCCTTTCCCTGTCTCCCTCTTTTTGCTTCTGTCCCTTAGGTCCTCTGGACAAAGGTGCCTCCTTTGTTTATTGCTACTGGAGGAACAGAGAAAGTTCTTGGCAGAAACATGGGAACTCTGCACGAAGAGAATCTTGTCAGTAAATTTTCACTCTCAAGAAAAGATAAATCTAGAAGTCAGAGGAAATTGTCATTCATTTCTTGCTCAACCACAAGGACCTTTCCCTCTAGTTAAAGTATTGTGAAACCCAACTTTGATAAAGCACAGTATGAGATAAAATATAAATTAATGGGCTTACAGCAGGTGGTTCCTGCTTTTTCCCACACCCCCAAATCTCCCATTCTCCAATTGTGGAGACAAAAAAAAAAAAAACAAAACAACACACAATTAGAAATGTTATCAGGGTATAGTCAGTTGGGAAGAAAAGGCAGCTGGCACTGCAATCATTAGCCGTAGTACTTGATGGCTGTACGACAGGGATTGGACTAACATTTTATTGGTCAGGGTGCACTGAAGATCAGAATCACACTGGAGGATGCAGAAGTGTTGTGATAAGCAGAGGTGACACAATCCCTAGTGTGAGGAAAAGTTGGGGGTGGAATGAGACAGGTGTGCTCTAGAGCACAGGTAACACTTCTTCCTGTGTTCCCGTGCAGAGGACTTTCTCAGGAGAAAAGGTCAGGGACAGCTTTCTGGGCAGGGTGCCAACATGCCCCATAGAGGGGCAATGTCTTCACAGATGCTCGCTGGGTAGCCTCCCTCTGGGGAGCTCAACAGAAGGGCAGGACCAGCAGGGAGGCTCCAGGGACACACATTAAACCTGACTCCTAGGAGGAATATTTTCTCCTGAAAAAATGGATTATGTCCTGGTAGACCTCATTAACTCCTTATCCATTTAGGACACAACACATAATGCGATGAAGTCCATGGATGAAATCCTCCCAGGTGTCCAGAAGAGAGATTTGCATGAAGTCAGCATGCTTTTTCCTATGTGTTCTCTTCTACTCTCAATACCCCATATATGTCATGTTGAGGTATGAAATATCTCTGGACCCAACATCAAAATTAAGGTCTTGGTTTGATGGTACAAAAGACGATAGGGGTGGCAGGAGAGGGAAAATGGTCAATAATTCTTGTAAAAAATACTTGCCAGATTAGAGATAGATTTAGCAACACTTACCACAAAGCACTAAGCAACATAAATTGGAAAGAAAGTCTTTTCTAAAATCCTTCCCAGCTAATCTTTTCTTCAGTGTTCCTGTTGAATCACAGAAGGGGCTAGGAGAGGAGATTTCTATCCCAAAACAATTGTCTTTAAAAACCACATTCTCCATGTGCTTTTCCAAAATAATCAGCATCTCCCATAATTACCTCTACTTGATTCAGAAGGTAAAAGTGAATAGGAAATATATGTCAGGAACATACTTGATAAAAATGTATATTAACATAAATATTATGCTCTCTAACAATTAATAGGAATCTAAAGAAAATCCTGTTTATGTAAGTAGGAAACATTTTTGATATACAACGAATGTTGTATATCACAGTGTTGTATTAGTATCATTCTAAAGGGTCTAATTCTGATGCTTTACTAAAGCTGAAAGAAGCAGATCTTGTTCTTGCTTTCTAGAAATTTATAAATGTAAGCTAGAAAAGGTTTTGCTCCCCAGAAGATGACCCACTTGGTGGCTTATGTCTAAGGGAGATCTCTGAACACTGGGTATTTTCTTAGTGACCAGGTGCCAGGGAATTTTCCCAGCATGCTCTGTGATGGTCCATAAGCAGTGAAGACGGAACACCTTAATGGGGTTGGAATTAGTGTGATTAACCTGTACCCGTGTTTGCTAATTGAATAGCTGTTTAATTCGATGTTTTCAAATGCCTGCTGATGTGTAGGGAAAAGTACAGCATTCAAGAAAAAAGCAGGAATGTACATATACAATGACACACAAGAGCACACACATACACACACTGCACCAAACACACAGACCACACACACACACACACACACACACACAAGGCAACATGCTGCAGTTACCATCTTTTCTTTTTAAAATCATACATATTTCATTAAGCTTCATGCAGAGTGTCTTCTGATTTATGGTAATTGTCAACAAAAGCAAAAACACAGAAGATTTTAACCCTGCAGTAGCTAGGAATTAACTGATGTGGAAATTATGTTGCTTTTCCATAAAAAGAGGGGGTGGAGTCCAAAACACTCCACCGTATTAAACTCTTAGGATACTGAGCTAAGGCGAGATGTTGTTAACTTAAAAAAATTTGTTGTTGTTGTCTATAGTAGCATATGCCGGAAGCAATGTCTGCTACAGTGGACACCCCTGTCTCCATGTTATCCCAGCATGCTCATGGCCTGCAGGACTTGGAGAGAGACTAATTTCCATATCAAACTCAATTTAGATGAAACGTCTCGGTTAAAAAAAAAAACCAGTGCATCAATAGCCCCTTGATTAGATTTTCATCTCCTGAGCAGACAAATATGAATATTTATTACCATGAATGCAGATTTCCCTCTTTCCATTGCTCTGATCTTGAATACTATCCACTGCTAATTTTTATGAAAATTTGGGCAACATAATGTTTTCACATAAACTGACAGTTCTTGAGATAATCCTGTTATTGTCTGGTTGAAAATGACAGCTTCCGCTTATTCATGTGTTAACGAGGGATTAAATATTGTTTTTCATCACCATAATCTAAGATGGACTGGAAATTAAAAATTGAACATTGTATATTATCAGAGCTTTGAGGACCAGAATTTGTTTGCATTCACTTAAAGAAGATCTGTAAATTAGCAGTTTAACAATCAGTCCTTTTTATGTTGCTGCTGAAGGCAGCATCATAAAACATTACTGGCATGTCTAAAATAAATTCATTACTCTACCTGTTGTACACCAAAATGAAAAGGCTTCCATTAGTAAATAAGCTACCAAGAAAGAGAGAAAACCCTTTGCCAAAGAAATAAAATCGCAACACAATCTATGTTGTTTCAATGTCAAGAATCTTTTCAGATGCCCCCACACTAGAGAGGGGGCTCTTGGGCCCCTGGGAATCTCTGCATCACTACCTTGTCAGCTCATCACATTGGAAGAAGGAAGATTACACACACCTTCACTGCAAAATTTCCCAGTGGCATCAGGCCAGTGTGCACACAGTCAAATTCTTGTTATAATGGCTGGGCTCTTTCAACCCTGAATATCATCAACAGTGACACATTAGTTTAATTGCACCGTGTGGTAAGTTTTTTACTTTATTGCTATGGCTGGATGTCCCCAACAGAACCATGGAGTCACTGGGCTTTTGGATAAAACTATCCCATTATGCTTGTAAAATACATACTAAAGTTTGTTGATTGATTGATTGCTTCTAGGTTGGCTTGGCAGAATTTTTCACCTTTGAATTAACTGTTTGAAATGATGTAACAACATAGCACAGAAGCGCAGGTATATTTCTCAGAAGCTAGCTTGCCTAAACACTATCTTTTGGAACTAATGTATATAAGGAACCCTAAGTTGAACAAGACACTGACAGGTCAGATTTGACTATGGGTCAGCATGGAAACAAATCCTTAGATGTATATTGGACATACAATGTCAATTCTTTTCTGTGATTACATGATATGTCTCCATAGTATAACTGGAAGAAAGAATTTGGTATATATAGTGTAACATTAAGTCCAAGTGCTCGTCAAAGGAAGAAAGCTCATTCTTAAGAATTTTTATTTTTGATTGTTTGCTCTCATTAAAAAATATACAGCTGTAATTCAACATAAGGGTTTGTATATACATTACAGAAGCCTAAATAGCCTTTAAACTAGGCCCCTTGTTTCACAGAAACAGAAGGTGAAATTTTGTATGGGTAAATTAATTTAGGAATGTGGGGGTGCCGGAGTCTAGTGCCACCTGGGCACACCCCCTCCCCCTTTCTGAGCAGTGTGGGCCATCACCTCAGGGAAAAGGGGAAATTCCTGCTGAGCCGGTTCACTCAGATGTCTTGAGGATTACCTAATAAGTGATTATTGAAAATGTGTTACAAATAGAAAGGACAGTCTAAATGTTAGAATACTAGACCCCAAAGGCTTGAACTTAGTTCCCTATTCAGTATCATAGGAGGTTAGAAGGTCCCGCAGGCACGGAGAAATACATTCTTCCACTCTTCACTTTCACATACAAAGTTCCAGTTATTTGCCCCAAATTAGCACAGAGCACTTTCAGTGGATTTGTTGTGGGGCATCAATTACAATCTTATCCTCATAGCAAGCCTCTGTATCTGACCGCCAGCTGGCTAGGTCTAGAATTCTCTAGATTGTTCGGTGCACTGGGAGGTAGGGAGGAGGTCCAGCGGAAGGGGTCTGGGGGTGGTCAAGAAGGAAGACTCTTTGATTGGCAAAGTGGCCTTGGGACGCAACATATACTGAAACCAAAGCAAATTCTATCTGCTGATCCTAGATACTGTGAGTTTCTCCTTAGAGACAACACTTCCAGGATTTATTCATCAGTTTGTCCAGGTCCCTAAGAGGCAAAGTTTATTCAGAAGGTGGAAAATTAGTATTTTTCATCTGCACCTCATGAACTTTGCCAAGTAAAAATTTTACACCCAAACTTAACCTATGCCTTTAAAAATATTTCATATTTCACGGAGTACACCAGGTATTAATATGCTTTAGGGATATAACTAAGGAGATCTCGGTTTTTAAGATTCTTGATGAGAAAAAAGAACAAGGTAAGAATTAGCTACTATGGTATAAGATGCAAATTTAGATTATTTACCTTTCAAGTTTACTTGAAATTGAGAAATTAACAGAAAATTCTATGTAAAATATCTCAATGATTTTCTGGCCATAAAACATTTTACAGGATGAGGTGTAGTTAGTGACAACCTGCAGTGGTTCTCTTCAATTTTGCCAATTCCAAGTCATTCATGATAGTCCACTCATGTCAGCATGGGGCAGACAGAGGATGATGTGGACACTGTATTGGTTTGCTCGTGTGGTGGGGAGGTTATAGGCATGAGATCCAAACTGGCTTGCGATCTACCCAGTCAGACTTGGGAAACCAATCTGGCTGGAAAGGCTAACCTATTTATGCAACTAGGTGAGCAAATTATTATATCCCCCAAAGGAGAAAAATTCAATTGTGAGTGAGTCAATAATTGATCTTGACTTGCAATGAGGCAGGTGAATAGCATCTGTGATTACAAGTCAGGGGTGGTCATGATCTGGGGGATCTACTGTTGGGCAGCAGGAGTCTGGTGGCTGCTCTTAGATTCATGGCCATCTGCCAGTTGTGGAGAGGCCCTGGAGGAGAAGTCAGGTCACCGCTCACAACTGAGTACCTGGGGCCAAGACAAAAGGCCAAGCCTGCAGAATGGGGATGGGAGGGCCCTATTTGGGGATAACTAGAGACGCCAAGAGTTATTAATGAGGTTACCATATTCTGGATTGGACAGACATCAAAAGGTCCTAGTGACCCTTGTGAGGATGGGATTTTGGGTGGAATGGAGGACATGGACTGAACTGGAGCCAAGGAGACCTAAGTAGGTAGCCTCCCCCCACCCCCCATGCTCCAGGAGTGTGCTGGTAGTAGGGAAGAGGAAGATAAAACTTCAGTTGGATGTGAATTCATACATTTGTTGACTTCCAAATAAATGGCCATGGCTATGCTTAGTGATAGAGACATACTGATGAATTAGGCCAAGCTTCATGGGAATTTTAGTGTGATGGATCTCTTTTATTATTGGAGGACTGCTGTTGATACATATTGACAAACCAAATAACTCCAAACAGCACTCATCTCTGCTGCATTTGCAAACCACAGTATTTACTATGTCTATATTGACATGAAATTATCTTAAATTTAGCATTTTATTTATTTTTTGTTATATTGTGTACTAAGTATTTTATATGGATGAAAAACAGCTTTGATTTTTTATTCCCCATGTATTAAGTATAAAAGATGTATTCAAATCAGTAATTAAAAACAATTGCTTTGGAGAAGCAGACAGGGAAGTTAAAGAAAGAACGGAACTGTAGCTGTATCTAGTGGTCCATGTTATTGAAGAGAGGTAGTCTGTGATTTCAGTGACAATAGACAAAGTGTACAGAATGGTAGGATGAAACTTTTTAAAGAGTAATATACTTTTTACTGAGGTTCTCAGTCTGAATAATCCATGAAAAATAAGAGTATGAAGAGATGAAGTGTACAAATAAGGGGGTGGGGAGTATCCTTCAGTCCAGGGTTTTACAATTCAATTCATTTCAACAAGTATTTATTGAGTTCCTGCCATATGCCAACATCGTGCTAAATGCAGAGGACACAAAAATGATTAAGACACATCTGAATTTTACTCTTGAGCTCATGGGTTGAAAGGGAAACAGACAAGAAATCAAATAACCAGGCTATGCTCTGATACACGTTATGGAAAAGCTATGTAAAAAGTGTGATGGAAACAAGGGATTCTTCATCAGAATAAAAACTGGAATAATATGTGTCTTCTTGGAATACGTGCCTTCTGCCTGGCATCAGGGGTTTCTAATCAACTCTGATGAGCTCTTCTCCATTTCCCTCCCATCCTCACTTTTTTTTTTCTTTTCATTTTTTTTTAGTATTATCAGGATGCAGGGAAAGGAGGTTTCAGACAGCAAAGATCTTGGGTGGAATCAGGGAGGGTAGCATTACCAGCTACTATTCCTTATCGTAATCTCAGGAAGGAGCAGGTGGGAGGAACTGGCACCACCGGCTGACTCTGGGATCTACAGGTAGGTTTTCACCTGTCTGTTGGAGACCAAGTACCAGCCTTAAAGCTAATTTCATGAGTGGATGGATTTCCAAATCATTGGAGCTAAAGGGTTCCTTTCACTAAGAGACAAAATTCACATTCTTTCTGGTCTCAAAGCCATGTGGCACAATGTAGTGATTTAAGACACAGGCTCTGGAGTTAGCCTGGAGTTGAAACTAGACTGCTGTTTCTAATTGTAACTTTGGGCAAGGCACTTCATTTCTCTGTGCCTCAGTTTTCTCATCTGTGAAATGTGTCTACCGCATTGGGACAAAAGGAAATGATACACGTAAGGTGTTCAGAACACATCTTGGCAGGGAGTAAGCATTCAATAAATGTTAGCTGCTGTTATTGTTATTACTATTACAGCTGCTGCTTGTTGTTGTTAGAAAGTTACAGGAGGTTTGGGTTGGTGTAGTATTCCCTTTAATTTTCTTCATTCTCTTTCAAGCAATTCCAGGTCTTATAGGTTGAAGAATTGAAAAGGAGTTTCTGGAATGTTACATTCTGAGGGCTCTTATGAGTATCTCTAGAGTTTAGTTTTTAAAATGAAAATTAACTTCTGATACCATACTAACCAGGCTCTACAGAGAAACCTATGGGAACAATCTTGTGCTTTATTAAGATGCAAACTAAAGTTGGTTTCCTCCATTTCTTATGGGTTATACAGTATACGACATCATCTAAATCCCAGCCCCAGACAATAAAGCCATGTCCCTGCAACTTAAATATATATTAAACATATTTATATAAAAATGCAGCTGGAAATGCTAGAAAAGGGCAAGGGTATGGGTGGGGGAGGAGGGGTAAGATGCATGAGCTGCCATTGCCACAAGGCAGACATTACTTATTTCATTTTATGTGACTATTTACTCTGATATTGAATAAAAATTGAATTTGTTGCTATAGCAACTACCGCATCACATGGCACTTTGCCTGCCTTTAAATCACAGAACAGTTTTGAAAAGACATTTGTGGATCCATGTGACATTGGGTGCCTTGAACTTTATACGGTATTTCAGAAGAAAAAGATGTCGTTTCTTAATAAACTCGTATTTGTCGATATGTCAAGTGCAGTTAATTATATCTAACATATTTTTGCGTGTGATTTTCTTCACTTTTGAAAAAGTAAGAAAACAGTATGTATTGCAGCAGTTAAGTTGGATGCGGGTGGGAAGCTGTGCTAAGCTCAGTGGCAGGCCCATCCTGTGGAAGTAAAATGTATCATCTCAGGGAGAGCTGAGCCCAGATGGGCACCACATAGCTGACTTCTGACTTTGCATCACCAAACTTCTCTGCGTGGGGAGTCAGTAACAGGGGATGAATACAGAATACCCTTGGACAGGACAAATATTTCAATGCAATTTCATGCAGATTTCCCTTTTCAAATACAAATTAGGAATATTTACCAGTAAACATCCTTTTCTTAGGATTGACGCACTTTTTGCATTTAGGAGACAAAAAATTGCAGTTTTCTCTGTCAAGAAATGCAGATTAGAATCATATAAAATGAACATGCACAAAATGGCAATGCCATGGAGTCTGGTTCTTTCTAGATAAGATGTGAGGAAAATAGGTTCCTGGCAAAGGAGTTCACTGAGTGAATGGGTATGGAAATGGCCCTTACCCAGGCTCTTGGGGACAACTCTGGGCTTCTTTACTGGCTTCCCATAACCCCCAGCAGAGGTTTAGCCCCTGCTCTCAGAAGCTGTGTTGAGGACTCTTAGGGATCACTGAATGGGCTTTGGGGGTGGGTATGTCACAAATTTCCAAAACGGTTTATCATTTGAGGGCATACATGAATGCGTGTGTTTGCGCATGCGTGCACATTTGGAAAGAGGTTCCATAGTCTTCACTGGGTTCTCAAAGGAGTCTGTGACTCCTTGGTGTTCATCCTTTCATCCTCCAAGTTGCTTATTTAGCTTAAACCTGGACAAGAGACAAGCTGTGGGAGTGAGATGTAGGGATCTAACTGTGTGTCCATCTGGAGATTCCCAAAGCCTCATTTATCTACGGGTATCACCAGATACTTGCAAACATCTCACCATCAACTTAAACTCAATGGGCCCCACACTCAATTTACAGATGTAATACCTGAGATATCTTGTCAACTCTTGCATTTCTTCCTTTTGAAATTCATTATATGTATCCTCATACACTATTATTTTTTCCTTCAAATACTCTTGAACTTCTTTTTTCTCTATATTCTGACAATAACCACCCCAGCCCAAGCCAGCATCACTTCCTTCTAGGGTCTGCTTCTCTAAGCATTACCTCTACCATGTTAGGACTCTCACCAGACACATTTAATAACTCTTGACTTTCTCATTATCTCAAGCCAAAACTCTTCTATAGGTCTTTCCTGCCCCTCTATCAGCCATCTGCTTCTAATGTTCTTTCCCTTGAATTTCTAAACATGTACCCTCATCTAAAGGCCAGCATAATTTTCATTACTTGTCTTGCCTGTGCTCAACACAATGCATCCATAGCACCTTCTTCATAAATATTTGATGAGTTACATTACTCACACCATTTATACCATTTCCTATGTTACATATGAAGTTAACAGGTGTTCAGTCACATTGAACTCCAGAGGACTCGATGCATTCATACACAGTGGTGTTTTCTCTTATTTGTAAATGTGAATTTACTTATTCATTTATTTTCATTGCATGTTTTTTCTTTACTTAAACTGAAAAAAGTGGTATTAATGATAAAATGACATAGAACTATACTCAGACATTATACCAATGCCAACGTCCTGGTATTAAAATTGTACTATAATCATGAAAGATGTGACCATTGGGAAAATAAGTGAAAGGTACATGGGACAGCTCTGCCCTATCTTGGCAACTTCCTGTCAATATATAATTATTTCAAAATAAAAAATTAAAAAAATGATATCAATGAAAATTTTGGAAAAGGAGAAAGCCCACTTACAATCCCATTGTCTCCATTCTTAACTATTCTCATGTTTGCACACTGCCTTCTCGCTCATGTCTTTGCACACACATATTTTACAGCGCTGTCTTTAAGTTCAGGGTCCTAATAATAATTTTTAATAAAATCATAAAATTGCATCTATTGGATTATTATAATGTAAGTAGTTAGCTTTCTATGGTTTCATGTTTAGGTTTTTTTTTTTTTTTTGCAAAGTTGTTTTATCCCAGTTATATGGTGGAGGATCTTCTTAAGATAAATTTCTGTGAGCAGGGTCATTCAGTAAGAGAGTAAGATTTCTTTCTGTATTTATTTTAGCTATATAAACTCTTACTGTCATACTGCTTTCTAAAAGAGTTAAATCAAGTTACATTGCCTCCAGTGGAGTCTGAGCATAAATGTATTAGCACTTTGGATTTATCCTAATGCTTAGTTTTGAAAATTTCCCACTAGAGTGGGGCTTTATATCTCACTGCAGATCTTATTTTGATCAAAGAAGCCTCTGCAGATCATTTCTGGTTTCCCAGCCACATATTGGCATATCCATGTCATCATTCCTTCCAGCCAAAAGCCTCATCAACCAACCAATCAGTATTTAATAAGCACGAAGAAGGCTGGTCTCTGCTCCATCTGTGACACATACAAAATGATAGCTTGGGAAGTATAAACAGTTCCAGTCAATGTGCCAGTCATATGAAGTTCTTTCCCCCATTTTTATTTTGGGGAAAATCTACCCTAATGATTTCTTGAAATGTGGGCAAAAGTCCCCTTACATCAAATCACATGCAGACTCCTACATCAAATACTGACCCACTACTGAATCTCTGGCACATTTTTACATGCTTCCCAGTGATTGAGTTGCATGGTCATGTTTCTTAATCACTGCCCACACTTTCCTGCCCATTTATTTGCCCGAAGTCTGCATTTAATACTGATGTTGGATTAAATTGTGTGCCCCAGTTTGGACATGTTTTTGGTCTTGGTCCATCTTCTGATGGTGTGGACTCACTGTAAATAAGACCTATTCAAGATGCTACTTCAGTTAAGGTGTGGCTTGAATAAGGTTGGGCTTTAAACCAGATTACTGGAGTCCTTTATAAGCAGAATGAAAGTCAGAGAGAGAAGCCATGGAGAGCAGCCAGAATCTGGAAGTCAGTGGAACACAGAAGAGAAGGGAAAGATGCTGCCTTGTGCATTGCAATGTGATGCAAAAGCCAAGGAACCCCAAAGATTGCTGGCCAGCCAGAAGATACCCACTGTAGGTAGAAACAAGCCTTCTCACCTCTAAAACCACGAGTCAATAAATTCCCATTGTTTAAGCCAATACATTGTACAGTATTTGTTTTAGCATCTAGGAAACTAAAGCCAATACCCAAGTTCTTCTTAGCAACCCCCTAAACAACTGGGTTCAGACTTGGATAATAGCTCTTTAAATAACAGCATCCCTTTGCAACAAACAGCAAATTACTGAGCAGAATGCTTAGAAAGAAAATGAAGCAGTTATCTCATACATCTATTATGTATCTCCATTATGCCTACTTGGTTTTTCCCTGTAACTACTGTCAACCACCCCCACACACCCCTGCCCCCAGCCACCACACACATCATATAAGCAAATTCACAGTAATTCGTGGGAGTAGAGACATGATCAGAGATTCACAGACTTTAAGGGACTTTGGGGATCCACATGTTTTTAGCTACAAAATCCTTTCTTTAAACAAAATCTTACCCAGAAGTAACAAAGACAAAATAGCACAGATCTAGTTAAACCAGAGTGTGTGGGCTGGGTATGACATTAGGGTTCATACTCTATATTCACTCAAGCAAAACCTTCTCAAAACCCTTAGAGCTCTTAGGAGAAGTATTTGAAAACCACATCCAACATCACCCCACATGAGATAGAAAGTTTCCCTTTCTCAGAATCTGAACAGATGGCTATCTTCTGTTTGAATCTCCCCAGTGATGAAGAGCTCATTACCACCAAAGGCAGTTCATTTCTGTTGTTGAACAAAGGCACTTACTCTGAATCAGTGTTTCTTTGTAGTTGAAATGTGCTGGTTAACTCCTACCTTATTAAAACTTTGGAGCCTGCTGGAGCAATACTGCAACTCAAGGGTCAGTCACTCCTTCTTACTAAAATGACTAGCAGGTTAATTTTACAGCTTTGGGTTCAAATCATTACTATTAAGATATTAAAAGTAATTCCTTACTTCAGGTAATGCCCTTCCAGTGTCAATCATCTAGATCATTTTTCTCCCCCAATTTTTTTTTCTCAATGGTTACCTATTTTTTATCATACACTTTTATTATAGAATATAACATAGATACATAAAAGTGATAACTTTCCAAGTGTAATTTAACAAGCAATTAGAAAGCAAATCTCAAAGAACCCTATAGGTTACAATTCCACAGTTTCAGTCATTTTCCCATTATGAAATATAACATATACACAAAAGATAATACCTTTCAAAGTATGACCCAACAAGTAGATATATAGAAAATTTCCAGTAGTACCATAGTTTCAGTTATTCTCCCTAAATTTTGAGCTTTTGTGGTGATCATAATTTTCCTTTGGGAGAAACATGGTTTTATTAATTTGAATAAGATGTAAAAACTTTTCAAAATATCAGAAAGTAGATTCTGAAAAACGTCAAAATACCACTAATCTATTAGGAATGTGCACATGTACTGTAATCTGTTCATTTCCTTTAAATTTTGTTTTGAGATATTTCCATTTGGCTTAAACAGTTTGAATTCTGCTATCTGTCATCAGATGTGAGAATCACAAGCGTCAGGGAGAGATTCTGTAAGTGTTAGATTTCTAGTAATCAAACTCTGCTTTACATTCCAGAGTCAGGAATTAGCCAAGATACTTGTTTTGTAAAAAATAGGTTTTGTAAAAATCAGAATCATCAAAATCAGGCTAGATACTGAACGAGGCAATTAAAATTAGAAAAAAATTAATGCATTAGCATTTTAAAAATTTCCCAAATTGCCTCCTTTTCTCCCATTTTCCCCACTCAAAATCTGCTCCAAGTACGTAAACTTCCCATCTCTGTCAAGAACAGCTTCTACATTGCAGCTTTTTTAAGGCAAAAATTAAATTAAAATTAAATGGGTTTGAGAGCCCATTGAGAATGATATAAATCAACTTCAAAGCTGTGAGAAATAGTGTTGTTTGAAATGGAAAATCGCCAGGTGGCAAGGATAGGAGATCCAGAGAGCTGCTCTCCAAATATTTCTCCAAGGAAAATTCTGGAGGCTGCTAAGAAGTATGGGAGAAAGAAAGAAGGCTCAGGGTCATCGAAAGCAGGGTAGGTAAGATTTTCATGGAAAGATTTTAATCAGTGAATGAAATAAATGGTCTGAATGGTTTAAGATTTGATCATTTTCTGCTACCAGGAATGGCTGAGCTTCTGCTGTGAAGCAAGGTTTCTGGTTGCTTAGGGATTGAAGAAGAAACAGATATAGCATGTGCTAACATTGGAGAAGCAGGTACTAGGTGTAAGTTTTGCTGTGCTCTTGCCCTCCACCCCAATCTGGAGCCACTGCCTCATAGTTTCCCACAGCCAGTTAATCAACCACCATTATTGAGTGCCCACTGGTCTAGAACCTCTCTCTCCACATGTGAGGAGGATGGGCATCTGGAGTGGGCACGGAGGGAAATTCCTTGACGAGTTTAAATTGTGAACTTCACATATAATCTTAGTGGTAATTCAAATGCTTATGATTAGGTAAATCCAGTTCCTAGAATGTGCACACCTATCAACATTCAGAAATTTTCTCTTAAAGAGCAAATGCTAAAAATAATAATAGCAACAACAAAAATATAATAGCACTTGTTGGGAATAGTCTCTAAGCATTATCTTAAATGAGGAAGCAGAACTGTAAGATTGTCATGTATGCATATATATCATACACACATACACAAATGACAGTAATGCTAAAGAAGTCTTGGCATAAGTCTTTTTCTCCAAGGAACCAGAATGGAGCCTGAATTCTGATACAAGGATGCATACTAAGAGTCAAGAGGCATTTTCTTAGGTCAGTTCTGCTTCTTTATGTAGCTATTTAGATAATAAGATGACCATCTATTGATTATATACTATATTCAGGGTACTGCTTTACAAACATTACCTATAATCCTAGCAACATCTCTGCAAGCTGCATTACAATTGTTCCAACATTAACACTTGGCTCAGAGACTTTAGGTAGTTTGCTCAAGTTTACAGAGCTGAAAAAATCTAGGTCTGACCTCAAAGAATTCGTAGGTACCACTGTGCCAAAACTGAAATGCCTCCTGGAATCTTTAGAATACAGAATCATGCTAAGCAACATATGCTATGCCAATAAGGACCTTTGGGTTTGTATGACTTGGAAGGCTTTATAACGGAACCAGAAGTCCTACTTCTAGTTTCTCATTTTATGAATGGGTAAAAACGAGAAAAACACTGTGACCTTGGCCAAGTCATTTAATTTTTCAGTCACTTAGCTTCTGCCACATTAATCTCATTGACAGTTGTGATCAGAGAATGAGAACAGGGATGTGAAAGTGCTCTTCGAAGCAAAAATGCCACCTATAAAAGTGACAGTCATTAATGTATTCATTCCTCAACTATTTATTGAGTATCCATCATGTGCCAGGCATTATTTTTGTGCTGGCATTATAGGAATGAACAAGACTGAGAAGCTCTTGCCTTCAAAGAGCTTATATTTTGGGGTGGGGTGGAGGACAGGGCAGATAATAAGCAGATAACCAGATGAACAGGATCATTACAGAGAGTGATAAACAAATGAAGAAAATTAAATAAAGTGATCAGACAGAGAATGACTGGGGAGGTTGGGGCAGTTTGGCCTGATGATAACTGTGGATGGTCTCTCCGAGGTGACGGCATTGGAGCAGAGATATTAGTGATAACACAGAGCCACAAATCAGGCCACACAGAAAGTAGAGAACAAAGACCACAAGGTAAAAGGAGACAGTTATGTTTAAGGAATATTGAAAAGATCTATGAGGCTGGAAGGCAAAGAACCAGAAGGATAGTGGTAGAAGACAAAGCCCATAGATGATAGGGGCCAGATTGTGTAGAGTCTTGTAGACAATGACCTTGAATTTGGAGATTGTGCTAAGTGAAAGGCAGGATTTTGGAGATATTTCAGCAGGACACTCATATTATCTTATCTGCATTTAACACATATTACTATGGCCTTCACTGAGGAGGGATTGTAGAGGATAAATCCCTACAATCCTAAATGGATATAGGAAGAAGACCAGTTAGGAGACCATTGCAGAAGTGCAAATGGTAGTACTGGAAATAAAGAGAAGAAAACAAATCCAAGATGAATTTTGCAGGGAGAGCAGACAGGTTTTGGATGTGCAGGAGGAGGAAAATTAAAGGAAAGGAATTATAAATTTTTGTTTGTTTGCTTGTTTTGCTGCATCAGCTGATAATGATGCCATTCCCATTTACGACATGGGGAAACATAGGGAGTGGGGAGAAAGAAGATTCTGGGAGGGAAATTAAAAGCAAACCCTGCTTTGCCCATGGTTAAGTTTGAGGGACGTCTGTACACCTCTAAGTAGAGAAATCTAGGAGGCTGGTGGCTATACAAGTTCGGAGCTCGGTGAATAGGTCAGGGCTAGAGACATAAGTTTGGGATTATTACCATATAGATAATATAAAGAGCCCTGGAGGGAATGACTATCTATGTCAAATGCTGCAGAAAGGGCAAGTAATAGAAATTCAGAAAGTGACCACTGACTTGGTAAAAAATGATGACCTGATGACCTTGACAACAGATGTTTCATTCAAATAGTGGAGACAAAAGCTTGACTGGACAGTTTAAGGAGAAAACAGATGTTGAGAAAATACAGGTAATATACACAAAAATTTTGATAAGTTTTACCACAAAGGGCAAGAGAAATGGTGAAAGGGCTAGAAGGAATATCTGGTAGAAGACTGGTATCAAGGAAGCTTTTTTTTTGAAAAAAAAAAAAGATGAGAAATGCTAGAGTATATCTATATGCTAATAGGAATAAAGCATTAGCGATGCACCATTGATGATACAAGAAAGAGAATAAGGCAGCAGGAAAGAGGACTTTAAGAGGTGAGAGGATATGGATCCAAAGGAGCAGGTAATTTTATTCACTGTAAAAGAAGTGACAAAAATGTGAATACAGATGCAGTTTGGTTGGTAGATTAGATAAATAGAAGATGCAAGGACATTCTGCTCAATGAAATATGAGTCAAGATAATGGGCAAGGAGAATTATGAAATAGATGTTTTGGAGTCTGAGAGAGTACACACCACTGGGAAAATTATCTGGCAGTGTTAAATATTAATTTGAGATTTGTGGTTATGAATTCCAAGCAAAATCAATCAGCATAGCAAGAAGGTGATACAAAAGTCAGTAAGACACACTGATACAAAGAAAGTCACAATCTAGCATGGCAGGTAGATGAAAGTGAATATTTACAAAAAGCATGACAGTTCCTAAGAGCACATAGTTGGTGCTCAATATTTGTTGAGTGAAAAATGAATGAATGAATGAAAGGAGGTATTGGGTTTAGAGGAAGTCTGAGGAGATGCGGGTGAAAGTACTGGTAGAAGGCTTAGTCTTGAACAGGAGTGGTATAGGCTGAATAGGCAAGGGAAATATGATCAGGGGAGGAAAACAGATTGAGAGAAAAGGAAACTCTAAGGGACACTGTTCTCAAAAAAATCATAGAGAAGGTTTAGTGAAAGCAAGGGAATTAGAGAGCTGGATAGAGTGAAGGTTGTAAATAGAGCATAAATTTAGAGGGACAGCAGTTTTGGGTGAAGGCAAGTTCTAAGTTGTGTCCATAAGTAGATTTGATGTAAAGGACTCTAGAATTGAGGGGACCAGAGATAGTTTGTCCATGAGCACAGAAATCAATCAAGACAGTGGTAGGATTGCATCTTGAGAGGAAACAATGAACTGTATCATTCAATGGATCCCAGGCTTCCACTGGATATAAGCTCCATGAGGGCAGGGACTTGGTCTGTTTTTTTTCACTGCTGTAGTCCCAGTTCTTAAAACTGCCTAGAACAATGAATATTTCTTGAATGAATGAATGGTTGACTAAGCCGATTCAGGGCAGGGAATCCCCTCACTACACAGACACAGAAATACTGTATAAAGTGCAACAATTTAAAACAATACAAAGCCGAGACCAAAAGAAAGAAAGGGAACACTCCAAATGCCAAACATGAAAGGAGAACTCTAAATCAGGGAGTAATTGGGAGCTGATAGTAAAGTTGCTTTTGGAAACTTGGTACCTTTATATAGATCTGAGTGTGTGGGACTTGGGGATTGGGGTTCTTATATCAATACAGGAAGAACACAAATGGCCTTGGAGTTGCAAAAGGTGGGAAAATGAAAGTGAGACCCATGTAAAACCTAGAGCCTTGAAGAGCTGTTTCATCTAGAATGAAGACCAGAAAGAAAGAAAGAAAAAATCTGCCAGCTGGGGAAGCAGAGAAGAGGCTTGCTATAGATCTGCCACTTTTGGTGGAAATTGAAAAAAAAGGTCACTTGAGAGACACTGACACTCAGACCTGTGCTGCGCACCAGGGTTGGATCAAAATGTTACTCCTTGATTGTGGCAGAAACTTGAAGGTGGGAAATTAACATAAAAATGGATCCAGGACTACTGAGACATCTAAGGTCCCAGGAGAGGTAAATGAAAACTTTCTCATACAGAAAACTCTAACAAAAGGGCATGAAGCAAAGATTAGATGCAGAGAAGGAGAGAATTTGGAGGATAATTTGAGGAAATAAACCATATTGTAGCATTGAGAGATAAAGAGATGAAAATATGAAAGAGTAGTTTTGAGACACAGAAGGTGGAATAAGAAGGTCCAACATCTGTCTAATAGGAAAATCATGTAAGAATATCAACAATGGTAATAGAAGTTGATATTTATTGAGCATTTACTATGACTAGGCATTTTATATTTGAACATTATCTCTCTGATAATCTCTCTATTCTTGCTTATGACTCAGTTTCCTTTATTGTAAAATTGGGGTTACTACAGTATCCACCTCATTGGGTTATTGTGAGAATTTAATGAGATGATGTTCAAAGAGACAATGGATGATAATTTTGTAGAACTGAGGAAAGGCACTTAGATTGAAGGAGCCCATCAAGTACCAAATAGGATAAAACAACAACAAATTCCTTGATAAATTGGGAAAGTGCCCTAGATTGTCAGAGGTTGCCAGAGAGGACAGCAGGCAGAAGGGCTGCAGGGTCTGAAGGGATGCATTTGTAACTGTGAGCATTAGTTTGGCCAGGCCAACATGGAGGAACTAAAAGAATGAAGTCACAACTTCCTATTGCTCATGGTTCTTTCGGTGTGAGAAAATGAGCAGCTTCTTCTGGAAAAGGTCACAGTGGAGGTACTGTCCCTCAGGCTCAGGTTTTATTGATAGTAGTGTTTGATCTCCTGAAGTTTAAGAAATGAAGTTCAGCAACGTATCTGTGAGAGCCAGGCTTCACTAGAGCTAGCTCATCACCATCTACTATCTCTTTCCTGAAATAGCACAGTGAAATAGTAGGAGTTCATGCTTAAATTAGGAAAACAACACCTGAGTGCCAGGCACCATGGGAGACATCTCCCAAACAAAACCCATTATACTCTGGAGTCTCACCAATAGTCCTTCCTCCCCACTTCTTATCTCAGCCAGAACAAACTACCCTTCCATAGAAGACACTTTCTGTTTCACTATAGCCAGTTTTTGATGTGACCTAAATATTATATATTATATAGCAAAGGAAAGGATTCACAGAGTCAGAGCTTTCTCTGATTGGATTAAATGAATGGTCTTAATCTCAGTTCATCTAGATTTGCTCCCCAATCACTGGAAAACTGGTTTATTACAGGACACCATTATTCTTTCTGCAGGAATGACTCTCACCAAAACACTCTCTTGTTAGCTGAGGGTCAAGAACTGAGAGGAAGGGTGAGGGGGATTTTACACTTCTGCCATACCTAAGAAGCCCTTCCATCTCTCACTTTAATCTGTCAAACCATTTTGGCCCTTTCTGCCATTGGTCACTGTACCTTCCATGGGATACAGATAGAGCCCCATGGACTCTTGGCTTCCTCCTCACCCTTCATTGGTTGCTAAAGGTACGGCATGTTACAGAGGCAGGAGGAAAACCAAGATGTTGTCAGCTGTCAAATGCTTCATTAATCCAGCCTAAGCCAGAAACACATTGAGAAAACACCAGAAACAACAGTATCTGTCAAGGCTCTTCAAGCATTTTTTTGGAAGTTTCCATCAGTCATTTGTTTTATTCCTCTCCTGTATTCTGCCCATCATTTAACTGAAAAACGAATATTTTCAAGGTACAGTGCACTTTTTCTATAAAGCTGTTCTTAAGCATGTACTACTTTATAAGCACAAGAGCCTTTGTTTGGGAAGAGCAACCAATTAAACAAGTTCTTATTTCAAGGGCCCGAGACTCATGACTGGTGAATAGTAGATTTCCCCAAAGAAAGCCAGCTAATCTTTAAGTGGCTCTGCAAAGCACATCTCTGCGGTGTAGCAAGGAACACTCATAAATAAACTGCTCCTTAATAGTTAATTATCTTTAATGGTGAGTGCTGTGAAATTTAAAATTTCAAACGTGATAGCACAGATTGGTTTCAGTCCACGCTGACTTACGAGTGGCAACATACCACTCATAAGAGAATCATGTCAATTGTTCTGTGTACAATTCATTAAATTATCATGAGATTGGGGAAGCAGTCATCAGTTATTCAAGGTTCTGAGAAGAGTATCATCAGCTTTAATTGCTGATGGAGTGTTTGGTCAAGTATCTTTCTGATACCAACAAAACAATGTTTGGACATGACTGGTGTTTGATAGATTTAAAATTATATTATGGAGGCATTCATTCTTTTATATGGCCTTTCCCCAAATACATGTCTGTAAATAATGAAGATAAAAGTATGTCCTCCTAAATCCCTACAGGTAAGAATAATTTCTATTGGTCTGCTCTTTAAAAATTTAGCAAATATGAAACATTTGAAGAAAGAACATATTTTCTTATTTTCTGAAGGCTTCTTTGTTTTTCGTACCAATGTTTGCATTTGCTTGGGGAGACACCAAATTATAATTTCAAAAGCGACTTTAATTAGTGTCAAATTAGCCAGGCTACAGACCAGCAGTTGTGACAATGAGAGGTTTGGTTTTGTGCCAATTAATTGGTCTTCCCACATGTCTGTATAATGTTAGTTGAATTTACCTAAAATTCCAGGCAGCAGAACTGGGCCTTTGATCACGAGGCTTTCACACAAAAGACACAACAAATGCTGTCCATTATGCTTTAGATGGCATCCTCCCCTTGTGTTACTTACCGACCCAATTCCAGTTTGAAGAATTTTCACTCCAGAAGTTTTTTCAAGCTCGTCTTTGTTGTCAACTGTTAGGAAAAATTAAGAAGTGCAGGAGTCAGCTTGGAAAGTTAACAGTTCTCAAGACACATCTTAGCATTTTCCTATATTGAAAAATTCAATTAAATGACTGCTCATATTGCCTAATTTAACAATAGTGCCGTGGTGGAACAGAGAACCTGAGTTTGAGGCTCAGGTTTTCTACTCATGAGCTGACAGACCTTGGACAAGTTTGTGGACCTTCAGCTTTATCTATAAAATAATGTAATAATATGAAACTCAGATTATTATGAAGACTGTAAAGTTTTATTTTAAGATGATATAATGGTTATTAATTATATAATTATGGGGAAATACATTTCATTAAACAGCATCATGCATTGATAAGACAACTCATTGGAAGGGAAAACTGAACGTATGTATTTATTTATTTCATAAACATCGTGAACTATTTTATTCCCTCTTATTCATGCCTCTACAAGAAAAATTCTATAATAATTTAGCTCCAGTAGAAGTCTCATCCTAACTTGCTCCTGACTTAGATAGATTTTCAGGGAATGAATTACACTTAATATCATACCAAAAGAAATGAGCTTTGGAAACAATTAGCAGGTGTAAATGAAAACCCTGTCATTCTAATGCTCACACTGAAAACCCAGCTGCCCCCACTTCATCCTAAGGAAGTTGGGTCACAAAGCAATTGACCTTGGCATATGGTTCTATAGAAATATTCTTTTGGATAAAGCCCCTGTCACTTTGGAAACGAAAACCAGAAAAAAATAGGATTTTACTGCAAACCCCATGAATGAAGAGTGCATTGCAATTGTGATTAATACAGAATGAGATAGCAAGAAAATAGCAATTACTTTCACCTCTTATTGTAATACACCTACGTTAATCTTGGGTAATGAAATCATATCTTTTAGAGTGATACAAATGAGATCCTGTAATAGCCTGCCTTCCCCACCTTTAGGGCCTTTTCATTGTCTTATAGAAAGTTTTTCCCTTTGAATAAATGAACATTATTTTTTCCATATAGGTAATTACCCACTGCACAGAAAGAATGAGACAGACATAAAACAATCTGGGTTAGAGCAAAAGTACTTTAAGACACTTCAAGAGGGGTGGAGGAGCAGAAGGGAGGGATGGGAGAGGGAGAAGTCACAAAAATGTAAACCCTGAATGGTAAGAGAATAGTTTTTTTAAAAGATAGAGTACAAAGCAATCAATTTTAATGTTCTCCTGCTAACAAAGGGAACATTTTACTGAATGGCAAGCTCCTTTTTGGGATAATAGTTAGTGAACCCTTTTAAATAGGCTTAGAAACTAAAAGCACATAAAATGGAATTAAAAAAAAAACTCCATTTATTGCTACAGAGAAGGAACAGATTTCATGCTCAGTAAGGAAAAAAAAATCAGCCTGACCAACAGCAAAGTGGAACACTCTCATCCAGGAGTTGGCAAACTTTTCTGTAGAGAGTCAGCTAGTAAATGCTTCAGGTTCTGCGGGCCAAACAATCTCTGTTGCAGCCACTCAACTCTGCCCTTGCAGTACAATAGCAGCCGCAGGCAAGACTTAAAGGAATGGCTGAGGTTGGGGTCCAATAAAACTTTATTTATAAAAAATAGACAGTGGACCAGATTTGATCTACCAGGCCATGGTTTGCTGACCTCTGCTCTAATCCATCCATTCTCCACATGGTAACCAAGGGGTCTCATGAGCAGTCATGGTTTAACTGTGACCATTCTTTGCCTAAACAACATCCTCCCTGGTTCTACCTGAGTACAGGATGAAATTCAGACTTTCTGGCAGAGCTTTCAAAGCCCTTCAGCATGGGCCTGTCCCCAATCATCCAGACTGTTCTCGCCCCAGGCACTTGGCTTTTTAGTTTCAGGCATACTCTTTCCCCTGCCAGAAATGCACTGCCAAGCTTCTCAGCTTGGTAGAAACCCGATCACTTTTCAGGGCAGCTCAAGTGCCACATCTGCTAGGAAGCCTTCCCAGCACCTCTTTTCCATGACTATCCTCAGCAAAACATGTCATGTCTTTGTGTGTCCGATGGTCAATGGTGGGCAGGTGTGGTGGACAGCCTGACACTCCTTCCCCCCAAATCCCAATTTGTAGCATTTGTTGATTTCCATTGTGTCAATATTCCCACATGACCAACTTCCAGCTACTCATGTGAACTCAGTGGGGTTGGTAAGAGAGGTGAAGTGGTACAACACTATGTGCTGTTTCCACCACACGGAAACAGTAGATGTAAATAATCCCAAGAGCACAGAAAAGAGTAAAATGCAGTAAAATAATTAGAAAATGATGAGTATTTATTACCTTTATTTTTAATATAACTTACTGAACTGCAGGTTTATGTAATTTAATTTTTAATAATGGCTGTGCTTAATCACTGGCTCACGGAATTCCTGAAAAAGTAAAAATCAGCTCTAACAAGCTGGCACAGAATGACTCCCACACACCTCTGCATCATACTTTGTTTATACCTAAAGTTTAGGCCTTGAAAGGTTGTATTTCCTTGATTCTAACATCCACAGTTTTTAAACCTTTTAACATGTCTGAAGTCAAGTGTCTTATGGCCATTGCACCATGGGCAAACATGGTCACTATCCCTGCCTAAATATTTGGAAACTACAGCCCTCCATGGTGTTATCCGGCAGCAGGAATTTTAAAGGCCATTTGAGGAAGGACCATGAGTCCTTGTTTCTTCTTCAAAATCTTCCTTTGGCACCTTCTGATAAGAACAAGAAAGCACCGACACTGAGACTTCTAGAATGGGTATCAGCTGCCTGGAACACAACTGTCTGGAAGGTGATCCTGTGCACAAGGATGAAGCCTTCTTTTATGAAATGTTGCCTCACCAGCACTCTGGATGGCCCAGTGGACGGTGCGGTGGAAGGACACAGATGTCGAATCGTAAAGTGACACAGAGGAGCCAGAGTCTGAATGTGAAAGTGCTTTAGAGATTCCTTAACCTTCCTTTTGATGTATACACAAGAGTGATTTTTGACAAATGAGTCTAAAGGAGTTCATTTGATAAATTCAAAATAGTTCTAAATGATTACAAAGCATTATTTTACATTTTACTTGATAGCATTTTACTTTTTAGTGGTACATTAAATAAAATAATGGTCTCTGAGAGTCAATGAAATATGGCATTGCATGCTGTTTAGGTCTTAACATATCTGTTTCCCAAGCTGACCCTTGAGGGCAGAGTCAGAGCCCAGTTCATCTTTGTTTCCCAGGGTCTAGCCCACTCTTTGGTGTTTAATAAATGCTTACATCATCCTTCAACGAATAAATGGAGACTCCAACTGCACTGGCCAACATGGCTCCCAAAGCTGCTCAGAGTCCTCTAACTACCTTGACCTCCTGATTTAGTCCAAAACCATGAACACTGTGCCAAGCAACTTAAACCATGTAAATTAGCGTTATTTTTTAAATAGACAAGGGTTTTAAATGAGTACAAAGAACTGGTTCACCATTCCCAAACTAATCCAAGAATAAATTCCAAGACAAAATCCAAATAATAAAATAAATAATAAAAAAAATAATAACTGGCAACTATTAAATAGCTGCTACATGCCAGGCACCGAGTAGAACTGTTCTTGGTCCACACATTTTACCTTATTTAATCCTTACAACAATCCTGTGATTTAGGTACTATGGTCTTTATTTTAGGCATAGAGAAACTGAGGAAACACAAGTAAGTGACAGCTGAAAGCTGGATGTAGATCTCTTTCTCTTTCTAAAATTTGGGATCTTAACCATGATGACTTACTCCATTTCTGTTACCAAGGCCAATGATTAATTATGATTTAGGGACCCCTCTGGGCCAACCTTCTGCTCAGAGCATCAATTTCCTTTATGTGCATCTACTCAGGAAACAGTGAATTTTGAGAATCTCGCTCTGATGAGCATGGGCTGAGGAAAAATAAATGACATGAATAAGGTTTAAAAGGTTTGTCACTAAGACCATGTTTAAACCTGAAAGAAGTAATCTAGGGAATCATATGTGGAAAAAACGAAACCAACAAACATGCAAATAAAAAAAAAGGACTGGTGGTCTGAAGCCAAACCTCCGTGAAAGCCCTGAAAGCCCTGGACCAAGGTGGAGCAGCTCTGCGGAGGCGGGAAAGAGCCACAGGGGGAAGTAGCTGCTGAAACCAGGGGAGAGGGTGAGTCCCGGATTAAACCACCCAGTAACTGGTTTCTTTTCAAGTTTTCTTCAGGACAGCTCATATCCAGCCTCTAATTCCCTTTGCCTACATGTGTTATAAAGTGTGGGGAAAAAATGCAGCTCTCTCCTCTGCAGTCGCATGAACTCTCCTGTTCTGCCAGGCCCACGTGGTCCGTGGTTATGGCGAGTCCTTCTTCTCTGTGCTCCTGTACTGATCAGTTCAGCACATTTCTTAATACTCTGCTGTCGTCTAACCATTTTACACTCTTATCCTGCCTGCTTCTTGCAACAAGTAGGGGGTCTATGCATTTCATGGAGTCCCTTGTAGTTTACATATTGTTTGTATTGTTTGCATTGTTGATTATTTATTTGTTTCCACCCCTTAGAATAACACAAAATTCATATATAGCTGCTGTTTCCAAACTTGGCATGGATAGGATAGACCACTTTTCTTTTTCCATTAACATTTTTCCGTTTTATGCTTTAAAGTCCTACGCAAAACCCAAATGTGACCCCATTCGTCCTGAAAAGTGGAGATAGAGGGCAGTCTATGCACTTAATAAGTAGTTATTAATTAAATCTTCATTGATCATTATTCTTCTTCACTGTTGGAGAGGGAGAGTTTATAATAGAGGCTCAGGGCAAAGTATCTTGAGTTGGAATAACTTGCAGATGAGTAGTGGAACCACTGCTTACTAGCTTTGCAGTCTTGGGCATGTTATTTACCCCTTATGCCTCAGTTTCCCTGTATGAAAAAGGTGAAGTTCAATAGTCACTTCATAATTGAAGATTACGTGAGACACTGTGTGAACAGTGCCTGTCACAGTGCTTGACACACAGAAGATGCTCAATAAATGGGCCAGTCGTGACTGTGATTGTTTTATTGCATCTGTATTGCAGCCAGGCCAGAGTTAAATCCTAAGAAGATACAGTCCATTTGCTCATGGCTTTTAAATGTCAATAATCTCTGGTCTCTAAAGCTATTCATTTGCTGATATATGCTTCTGTTTGTATTTCAGATACTAAAGATCAGCTAGAGCATCCCCTTCATGACTTTGTTAGAGAACTCAAGTTATGAAAAACTTATACTTCTAACTTAACCAATGGGTCTCAACTGCTAACTTTCAAATTCAGCCACCTACTTGTAGCTTCAGCCCAACACAGATTTAGGCTCTTTTCTCTTCTACAGAATAGTCCTTCACATATGTAAAGATCACTCAGCTATTACTTCAAATATTTCTTTTCTTCAGGATAGAGTGTTCCTTCCACTACTCCCCCAAAGAGGGAGTTTAGACACATCACCTTGGGAGGACTTTGTAAAAATATTGTTTCCTGGCCCCAGAGCCAGGGGTCTAGTAATCTACAATTTTATAAAACTTGCTCTTGTATTTTACCAGCTGCTAGTTTTTAGGATTAGCCAGATTTAGGCATAGTTGATTAAGAGAAGTATTCTTACTTCTCTCCTCCCTTCCTCCTTCCCTTTCTCTGTCCCCTCATTCATTCATTCATTCATTCGTTCATTCATTCAGTGCACTCAAAGTGCCAGGCACTGTGCTAGGACCTGGGGATGTGGCAATGGATAAAACAAGCAGGGTCTCTGCCCTCACAGAGCTGACAGTCTAATGGGAGATACATGAGAATGACAATGTCTCTTTGTGGTAAGGGCTGGGAAGGAACTAAGCAGGTGATGAGATGGAAAGTGATTAAGAGGGATGCATCCTGGGCATGCCTTTCTCTAGTTTGCTCAATATCCATCAGAAAGATGGGTGACTAGACACAAGCATGTTATTCCAGATATCATCTGGCCAGTGTCAGGTAAAGAGGAATAACCATCTCCCAGGATTTGGACTCTGTTTTCCATTAAAGTCATCTTGTAGCATGTTATCTGTTTGCAGGTGTAATGGCTCAGACTGAGCCGGTGGTCCATTATACTCCAGGCTTTCACTGTGGGAAACAGCATTAAGCTGCAGCCTTAATCCAGCCTCTAACCTAAGTCAGAAAGTTAGATTTGGCTTTGTTTTTTTCTGTTTGCAATTTCTGGACCATCATGAGATCCTGTAGAAATCCTTAGATCCTACAGATTCTTCACCCAGAATGCAGGATGTTAACGACCCCATCCCATAAGAAAGACTTCTATATTTTCATTCAAGTAACAGTAACAAAAGGATAGGACAGACTCAGGAACAGTACTTGACTTAGGAAGACTTTGTAAAAATATTGGCTAGGTAACCTTCTTTCAGATTTATTAACCCACAAATTCATGATATTTAGCTATGGGTGTGCAACAAGTAGACACATCATGTCCACACCGCCTCATGTTTTGCACAAGGATATCATGAGCAGCCTGACATCTTGATTAGGTCAAGGCACGTCAGGATCATGGTATCCCCCTTCGATACCATCAGGGTAACTTTCACAAAAGGAAATACAGTTCGGCATGACTGTTTCACAGAGAACCATGCTGGCTCCTGGCAGTCACCACTTCCTTTCGAAGGTCTTACACACTAACTGTTTAATAATTCATTCCAGAATTTTGTTAAGTAGTAATATCAAACTCATTCATTCACTTCAAGTCACTGAAGAAACTCTGTTATAATCCTGAAAGCAATTGGGGCCAGGAAAGTGGGAATTCTCAAAAAGGAGAAAACCCAGATTCCTGAATCCCTTGTTTTATAGCTCTTCTCCAGAGAAATCTCTTTGGAGATTTCGATAGAATTTTTTTCAGTCACATCTGCAAGTTCCTTTGGCACCCTGGAATAATGCAATATATATGGGACTTAAACTGATTTAAAGTGGCTTTGTGCTCTTTTGTGACCTTATTGTCAGTCTCGTGCTTCAATTTCTTTTCAACGATGTCTGCTCAATCTTATTTTATTCTTTGTACTTCGAAATTTCTCGTTGGAGGTGACAAAAAAAAAAAAAAAAAAGGAAAAAAAAAAGGCTGGGCTCTTTTGCTTTTTTCCAGCTTATTTAAATATTACACAGCTTATCCTAAACAGCCCAGATCCAAACCCCCGCACCCTCACTTGCCACCTTTTAGATTCAAATACCTAAAAGAAAAACAATGCCTATTCTATAATCCTCGGCATTTTTTATAAGTCTCATATCATTCTGGATGTCCTTCCCAACATTATTCTTACACATTTATTATTTTAAAATATTTCCTCAGGAACTTCCCCAAACACCCATATAGATTTATTTTTATACATCTCATTTAATGCAATTATTTGTGGTATAAATATATTACACTAAATGTTACATGCCTCATATAGACATATAAATATCTACATCAGGTACTCAGAATCTCATTTTATGGGAACTTCTTTCTTCATGAGTCTTAAACCACAGAATCACACATATTCTTCCTTTGAAAACAATATTTAAGTCTAGGCTAAATGTCTGGCTGTGCTCGGAATACATTCATTCCTTTCTATGAACTCCACGATGACACTGCCATTTTTTAAATCTTTGCTGAAGCACCTTGAAAAGGAAAAGAAAAAGCTTTGCTTCAGTCAGATATTTAGTCAAATTTCAGTTCAGAGTTATTTTTTTCAAGCTAAGTTTTGGATTTTCTGAATTGGCGTTTATGACAGAGGGCCAACAGACCTCAAAGTGAAGAAATACTGAGAGAAGCTGCTTTAATAAAGGCAAAGAACAATGTATAAAGCCCATTTTTATCTTCATGGGAGACAAAAAGGGTTTCCAAACACAAAAAAGAAGTCCTTTAAAATTAAATTCACTAGATGAAGGATATGCAAATTACTTGAAGAAGCGGAACCCTATAATGTTCTCAAAATTCTGCAATAGCCTATTTAATTAGTATTTTAATTTATCAGAATAATTCTTTGCACTTGACAATTTATGCAGTATTCCATATAATTAAGCATGCAGCTACAGTGGAATAATTTTGCCTACTCTCTTTATACCCGTTATTTTAACCTGAAAGAATGTGGAGAAGTCTCTTCTGTGATCTAAATTACAACGGGGACAACTTAATGGCTTTGCTCTATTAGAAAGCACGAGGAGACGGAGCCAGGCTGAGTGCTCAGAGGTAGAGGCTGTCACTGCTTTGGGCCCTATAACCTGAGGGAAACCTGATTCACTTTCTGGACAGCATCATTTATTTCCCTTAGCACAGGTCATTGTGAGCTACAGGATGGAGCTGGGTCCTAGCAGAGCTAAGACAATCACTGTTCAGAGGAGTAGAAATCTGCATCAGATATATCTATTTCCACCACATAAAACAAAAAACAAAAAACAAAAAAACTTGTGTCTGTAAAGACCCTTCTGTTCACGAGGCCCATGCATAACGTAGGGGTGATGTCCTCAGATTGTAACTTAAAAGAACAGCTTTTTGGGCAAATCATTTTGCACTTGGCTGTTTTACACTTTGTATTTTATTTATTTGATATGAGTGTTCACCTGGAGGCTGGGCTTGGCCATACCCCATCAAGAGCTTCATCTTTCCTGGTCCAGTTTGCAGTAACTCCCCTTTCCTTCAAAAGGGGATCTTGGGTCAAACTGCTGTTCCTTGGCAAACAAGATGACTTGGAGGGCAGAGTGAGTACAGGAATTCTCTGGGTATTTGGCTAATTGCATTTGAACAGTCAGTGCTTAAGTTTTAATCCCACTGCAACTCAAATCACCCAGCATCCCCTGAGCCAGGCTCTACATCTCGTTAGCCCTGCCGACGAGTTCTGGAACCTGAGTGACAGCTTATCCTTTCCACAAATTCTCCGGGGTAAGAGGACAAAGAACACAAAGCAGCAGTTTGTGATTGCTGTGACAAGCAATCTACATTTTTTTTTCCCGTATCTGAGCTGATTCCACGCTTCACATGGTCTGAGGTTTTAAATATGAAACAAAACAAAATTCAGGTGACCTTTGAAAGACCATGAACCCATTTAAAATGGGGTGTAGGGCCAGCCTGAGCACCATGTGGTTGGGGGGGCATTGCTGCCAAATGGTTGAGAACATAGACCCAGAGACAACTGGGTTAATATCTCATCTCTGCCCCTTAATAGCTGTGTTACTTCAGGCAAATTATTTCATCTAGCCAGACCTCAGTTTTTTCATCTGTGAAATGGGCTTGTTGTAAGGCGAAAGTGAGACGGATATTCTAATCAGTACAAATTGTACAGTCAGTCCTCATCTTTGCTCGTCAGCAGCATTTGACATTTGACATTTGACTCCCTATTCCTTGAAACTCATGTTTTACTTGGGCTTCTGAACCCCATTGCTTCTTGGTTTCTGTTTTCTTCAGTTGCCATTCTTTCTCAGTCACCTTTATCTCCAAATGTTGGAATGTCCAGAGCTCATGTCTCAGACGAACTTGCTCTTTTTCCACATTCACTCCCAGGTGATTAGAGCTAGAATTTTAAGCACCCAGATGCTGATTATTGCTATTTTATTTTTTTCCCTATCTCACCCTTTCCCATGAACTCTTGACTAGTATTTCCAGCTTTCCACTTAACATCTCCAATAGGATATTTAATAGCATCTCAAACTTATATGCCCCAAACCTGTTTCTCCCTGGTTTTCCCAGTCTGCCAGTAGCTCAGACCAGAAACCATGGAGACATCTTTGAGTCATCTCTTTTTCCACCCCACATCCACGTTTATCAGTACATCCTATTAGTTCTACCTTCAAAATATATTTAGAATCTGACCACTTTTCTCCACTGCTACCACCCAGGTCCAAACTACCATATTCTCTGTATATGTATGGCCTCTTGAAACACCCCTTAACTGATCTCCCTGATGCTATGCTTGCCTGTCTTAGCATGTTTCAACATTGCCATCTCGGACCTGTGTAAGGGGAGTCTCTGCCCTGGGCCCTGTGCTTTAGAGGTTTTCAGGTCCTATGGCCGCAATCACCCATGCCTACGACATACACCTTTCTCAGGCCCTGGGGTTTGTCCACCTTTCTTGCCCTCTGTGTTCTCAAAGCAAAACGTGACTGCTTTCTTATGCCTTGAAAGTTTGTGTGCTCCGGAGTGTGGGGAGGGTTTGTATGGTGGAAGCACTTAGGTAGGAGAAAAGACAAATTAATTAACTTGTCAGATCTTTCCTCTCAGATAGCAGGAAAGTCAAAGAGTCTTGTATAAAGAAGTATCATTCCTTAGTAATGCTAAGTGTTCACATGCTTGATTTTCTTTGCCTATTAATTCATGGTTCTGGAAGTACTTATGAATTAGCATGGCATTTGCAGTAGTTGTATGTGGTGACAGAGAAACATTTTGCAACAGTAAACAATTCTCATTGTTCTTAAATTTTTGTATGTGTGAGTCTAGACATATTTAGTTCAATATTTTAAATTTAAAACCGACGTTCATTAAATATGCTTCATAATTTGTTTTATAATTTTCATAGTTAAATAGAATATTTTAAACAAATAAAACATTTGAAAATAGTTTTAATTTTCAATTGTATATGTACTTTATATTTTTGATCAAAATACATTCAGATTTTGTACACTTTGTGTACAATTACAGTTTGAATCATTTCTGTCTCAAGAACACAGAATTTGCAACAATCTTCTATAAATAATGTAATTAGTGATTTTGCTGAAACAAAGGGAAGAAATACACAGTAATTTAGGAATTATGTACATCTTTAATTTATAACTCATCCATACGCTGCCAGCCTATCAACGGAACACTCAAATATGCACGATAATAATTCAATTCAGTTGTTTTTATTTTGGCTGATATTCAGTCATAAAACTATAGGCTTATGTATATTTAAACAATTCTTTTCATTATAAAAAATATGTTTCAAGGTATGAAGATAGAATTTTTTAACAGTTTGTTGGCTTGATATAAGCTTTTAAATATTTAGAAATAGGGCACATGGGCCTCCATTTGTACTCTTGCCTTGGGCCCCTCTAGTGTTAGGTGTGGGCTTGATTATCGGCACCACAGCCAGGGTAATCTTATAAAAATCTAGGTCAGATCATGCCGCTTCTCAGTTCGAAGCCCCGCACGGAGTTCCCATTTCACTCAGGGTCAACGCTGGAGCCCTGACCACAGCTACTGGGCCTGCACAATCTGACCTTCCGCCCCTCTTTGATGTCACCCCCACGCCTCCTCCTGGTTGCCCCAACTCCCGTCACTCTGGCTCCTGGCTATTCCTTGAACGCTCCAGGTACTCCCCCATCTCAGGGCCTTTGCACTCGCTGTTTGCTCCCTTTGCCTGGAATATTCTCCCCTCAGACATCTGCACAACCTCCCCCACCTCCTCTCCATCTCTATTTAAAAGCCACTTCATTACCACCCAAGAGAAAATAGCACCATTGTCCCATATTGCCTATCCACTTTATCCTGCTTTATTTTTCTCCACCGCATTTATCACCATCTGACATAATGCATACTTATATTCTAGCAAGGAAGATAAATAATAAAAAAATAAGTTCAACAAAGGCAGGGGATTTGTTTTGTTTATTACTATCACTCCAGTGTGCTTATGATAGAAACTGGCACATAGGGGGTTCTCAATAAATATTTGTTAAGGGAATATCTGTTAATAAGTGACTTGTAGAATGAATAAATAAATTTATTCCTTAGTAGTTAGTGGTATATTAACACTATTACTATTACTATTACATTACTATTATTAATACTTTTACTTATATTAGTAGTAGTTGTAGTGGTGGCTTTTTTCTTTGCCATCAACACCCACAATTCCAGTTTTCTTATTAAAATGGCAACCCAAGAAAAGAAACTGAAGATGCCCTATTAGGAATCTCATAACCTCTTGTGATGGAGGCTGCCACTCAATGAGCTTTGGTTCAAAATCACATCTAAACATCAATACATTCCCATGCATGGCTAGATGAGGTTTCACATTTCCCACATGGTTACTGCAGAAGCTAATTGTTTGTATGCAGTGCAGACCAGTGACTAGCTGACTGTGTCAAAACACAAGCGGAAAGATTGCATGCAGGCAGGGTACTTGTTTATAATATTTATGATTTGCCTAGCAGTTAGGGCACATTTCTGTAATGTGTTGTAATCCATTGCACTGTAACAACACAAAACACAAGGAAATGTTTTGATGTTAATCACTTTATGTCAAGTCATCCAAAAGTAGCATGTTGCCACAACATGCGGGTATTTAATTTTTCTAACTGTCAGAAAGAATTAAAACAACCCTGGAACATAACTGCTTTCCCGATAATTATTTACCAAAACCAGAGGTACCATTTAAAAATTAACTCTAGGAGAGGGGAAATAGAAGGGGTAAGGGTGTCCCCCTGTAGCTTCATTTGCTGGAAATGGATTATTCACCATTGTTCTTCTGGAAGGAAATATCCTCTCTTTTTTTCACTTATTCTAGTCCCCAAAGGCACGGGGGAAAAGTAAAATGGAAAGAGCCCATTCCAGGAAAAGGTGATCCAATGAAGAAGAGTTGTTCGTGGTAAGAGTCTCTATGTTTCTATGAGCGTGGTTTAATGACTGACTACCAAAAAGGGAGACCACAGCCAATGGCAGTATATAGACATCTATGCAGCATCATTCTCACACTGAAAAGCACCTGCATGTTAAGCTGTTTATCTACACACTGATTTCCAGTTTGAAGATGCCACTTTAGATATTTAAAACACTGCAACAATGCACATTTCTTTAACATGTAAAGCATCACTCTCCTTAGAAAAGAATTAGCATAGATGTTGTGGTAGATAAAATAAATGTGTATTTTTTTACATATGTACAACATGGATGATTTTATTATATATATATATTTCACATTACATTTGATTAGGAAGATAGTAAAGATATTTATGAAATATGTGTTAGTTATAAAGAATAATAAGACAACAAACAGCTATGGTGCCCACTACTCTGAAAAATAAATAAAACATTAAAATTACATTTGATTTTCTCTGTGAGCCCCTTCTCAGTTCCATCCCCTTTCCTTCCTATCAGATGTAATAACTTTCCTGAATTCTGAGTTGACTATTTCCTTGCTTTTCTGCAGACTTTTTCACATGGGTGTATATGTAAATATATATGTCACAAGCAATATACTGTTTGGCTTTAATGGTTCTGAACTTAATAACATGAAATAATAACATGTTATTATTTACACATTCTTCTTTTGCTTAACCTAATGTTTCTGAGAATCAGACTTGGTTTTGCCTGTAGCTGTGGTTCATACATTTTCATTGCTTTATGGTTATAATAATAAATACAGTACAGCATGATTTATATTTCCATTAATTGTCCAATCCAATGGACAATAAGGTTGTTTCTTGTTTCTCCCTCCATATCTCAAACAGCAATGACATGAACATTTTTGTACATGTCTCCATGTACATGTAGAGAACTTTCTCTCAGTGTATATCCAAGAGAAGAATTGCCGGGTCATAGGGGATGTCCCAAAGGAATTTACTAAATCACACTCCTGCCAACAGTAGTTAAGCTTTCTATTGTTTCATATCCTGGCCAAAACTTATGAGAGTCAATTTTGTCAAATATTTTTGCCAATTTGGTAGATGTAAAATTGTGTCTCATTGTGCTTTTAATTTGTACTTCTTTGATTAGTAATCATGTTGAACATTTTCTTGCATGTTTATTCACCATTCATTTTTTGACTCTTACATAAAATTTTTAAATTTTGATTTTTGCCCATTTTTCCATTGGGTTATTTGTTTTATTTTCTTATTGCTTTGTAGGAGTTCTTTATGTATACTGCAAGCTAATACTTTGTCAATTATGTGGGTTGCTAACTTATTCAAGTTTTTAAAGTTCTTAATTGTAATATAGTCAAATTTATCATTTTCATTAAGGGTTTGCAGTTTTGGTGTCTTATCTAAAAAATTCTTCCTTATTCCAAGATCATCAAGATATCATTCTATATTTTCTTCTAAAAGATTTAGGTTTTGCCTTTCACATGTAAGTCTTACATCCAGGAATTGATTTTGCATATGATGTGAGGGAGGAATCGTTTCGTTTTATTTTCCTAATTGGATGCCTAATTTCCCCAGCACAGGCTATTGCTCTGAAACACCAGCTCTCTCATCAAACTCCACATGAGGTTCTACTCATGGGCTCTCTCTGTTCTTGGTTCTGTTGTCTTTTCTTGCATAGATCCACAGACTCTGACCTACTTTGCTATGCTACATTTATAGCGAGGCAGGTCCCTTCATCTTGCTGTCTTCTTCAGGAGTGTTCTGTTTATTTTTTGGCTCTCTGCAGTTAAATATTCATTTTTGGAATCAGTTTGTCAACTATCTAAAAGGATAAAACTGTTGGGATTTTTTTTTTTTTATTAAATTCAGTTTTATTGAAATACATTCACACACCATACAACCATCCATGGTATACAATCCACTGTCCACAGTATGATCACATAGTTATGTGTTCATCACCACAATCTATCTCTGAACATTTTCCTTACATCAGAAAGAACCAGAACAAGAATAAAAAATAAAAGTGAAAAAAGAACACCCAAATCATCCCCCCATCCCACCCCATTTGTCCTTTAGTTTTTATCCCCATTTTTCTACTCATCCATACACTAGATAAACGAGGTGTGATCCACAAGGTCTTCACAATCACACTGTCACCCCTTGTAATCTACATTATTATATAATTGTCTTCAGGAGTCCAGACTGCTGGGTTGGAGTTTGGTAGTTTCAGGTATTTACTTCTAGCTATTCCAATACATTAAAACCTAAGAGGTGTTATCTATATAGTGCATAAGAGTGTCCACCTGAGTGACCTCTCGACTCCATTTGAAATCTCTCAGCCACTGAAACTATTTCGTCTCATTTTGCATCCTCCTTTTGGTCAAGAAGATACTCTCAGTCTGTTGGGATTTTTTTTTTTTTAAATTATTGAATCTATAGATTTGGGGAGAATTAACATCTTTATTCCCAATTCATGAATATGGAAATCTCTCCATTTATTTAGGTCTTCTTTAACATCTTTCCAGAAAATTTTATAATTTTCTCCATAAAGGTCTTACAAATTTTGAAAAATATTTATTCCTGTTACTTTCTATGCTATTGTAAATGGTTATCATTGTTTAACTGTATTTTCTAAAGTTTTCCTAAGTATATGAATGGTATTGATTTTTGCATATGATTTCACATATGGCAACCTTCCTAAACTATCTAATTCTAGCAATTTATCTGGATATTCTTTTACGTTTTCTGAGTAAATAATTACATTGCCTGTAAAAATAAAATTACCTGTAAAGAAGCAGCTTTTTTTAAAATGATGTTAAAAACAAAACATCTCTTCTTTACTAAGCATTTTATTATGAATGAATGCTAAATTTTAGCAAATGTTTTAAATCCATATTTATTGATAAATGATTTTTCTCTTATTCTATTAATATAGTAGATTAATTAAATTTCTCATGTTAGAATCTAACTTGTTCTTGATTTAAAAAAATATAAATTGCTGGATATAATTTGCTAGTATTTGATTTAGTTTTTGCATCTATGCTTCTGAACAAAATTCATCTCTACTTTCCCTTCCTTGTACTGTCGTTATAGAGGTTTGGTTTCAAGGTTATGCTAACCTCATGAGTTGAGTAGTCTGAGGTGTTTTGTGTAAGACTGGATTTCTTGAATGTGTGGAAATACTTCTAAAATATGTGGGTCTGGTATTTTCTTTGGGGGAAGACCTTTTAACTAGTAGTGAAATTTCTTCATCGGCTATCAGACTATTTAAGTTTTCTACTTCTTCAATTTTGGTTATTTTATATAAAATTTCAAATATATTGCCATATATTTTTCATAATATCCTCTTGTTATCTTTTTATATGCCAAAGTACAAATACTCACAATCCACTTTTCACTTCCAATGTTGCTTATTTTTACCTTCTCTCTCTTTTCTTCTTGATCAGTTAGGGCAGGAGCTTTTCAATTTCATCAGGCTTTTCAAAGAAAAAATATTTTCCTTTTTTATCCTACTTTATGTTTGTTTTCTATTTCATTAACTTCTGCTTTTATCTTTGTTATTTCCCTCCTTCTACTTTCTTGGACTTATTCTGTTGCTCTTTTTCTAACTTCTTAAATTGGAAACTCAATTAAGTTTTGGTCTCGGTTTCTCTCTAATACAAACACTTAAGATGAAAAACTTCTCTCGAATCCCCAGGTTTTGAAATACAGTCCAGAATTTTAAAAAAATTTCCACTTTTAAATAGTTTTTGACTCACGAGTTTTAGAAATATGGTTTTAATTTACAAACACATGAGGTTTTTCTTTTACTAATTCCTGTAATATAGTGTCATTGTCATCTGGGAGCATGGTTTATGAAATATAAATTCTTTGCAATTTATTCAAATTTCCTTCATGACATACCATGCAGCCATTGTCACAGGTGACCTATGTATGCTTGAAAAGTATATGCATTCTTGATTTATTGGGTGCATTATTCTATATTTATCCATTGGATTGAAGCTTAATACTTGTGCTGTTAAAATCTTCTGTGCCCTTACTGATTTTTTGTTTGCTTGATTTCTTAATTACTATAAAATGCATTAAAAATTGCCTACTATGATGGTGAATACATCTATTTTTCCTCGTAGTTCTGTCAGTTTTTGTTTATATAATTTGAATCTATGTTATCAATCATAGATATTTGGTATTGTTCTCTCTTCCTATCATTATATACAGTTATCCTCTTTTTCTCTGATACTGGTTTTCCCATAAAGTCTATGTTATCTGCTTGTAATATAGCCACATCAAATTTCTTTTGGTTAGTATTTGCTTTTGGTTAGAGTATCTTTTTTTACTGATGTATCCTTTCATATCCTTTTGTTTTATCTATGTCTCTTTTTAAATGGAGCATTTGCTCATTTACATTTATTGTGATTTCTGACATATTTGGATTTATTTCTAGCATCCTATGCTGTCTTCATGTTTGAAAGTTATGCTTTTTAGTGGTTACCCCAGATATTTTAATATTAACATTTAACAAACTTTCATATTAATAAACATCTACATGTTCTTCCAGTGTACTGACAGAAGCAGAGAAACCCTGGCAATCTTCTGAGATGCCACCACCCCTTCCAAAGCTCAGGGCTGATAGAAAAACATTATTCTTAGTGTAGGTTTGAGCAAAACCTAACGGGAAGCTAAATATGAAGTGTGTGAAACATTCAATAACTTATTTTATATTATACTAATTATAAATCAGTGTGTATATAAGATAGATGATTGAACGTTTTGGGTAATTTGTCCTAGGATCTCTTGTTTGGATTGTGAAATAGAAATGATAATAATAGCTATCTTTGCATGGAGCCTTGCATATGGACCCTGGTCCCTTCTTTGTCTACAATCTGTAATTTCCTTTACACTCAAATTATTTAATTCCAGTGCCTTCAGGGAACAATTCTGGATCTGAGGACCACACTCTAAAACAGTCCCAGGCTCCTTGGCTCCTTTGAAGCATTCAGTTACTTGTTGTTATTATTCCCAGTTAACAGATATGTTGATTTAAACCTTTAAGAGGCTGACATTTGCTCAATGCTACACAGTTCATAAATGGTGGTTGCAGGAGCTGAAGTTAGGTTTTCTGAGCTTAGGGCCATTTATCATCTAACTCTACCATGGATTAAGGTGAATTGAATGTTTTAACTTGACAGACTTCTCCCCTTTAATTATTTTTTTATTCATAAAACAAGGATATGAGGACAGGTCTAGAAGCAGATGTTAGAGCGGCATAAAAGAAACATCATTAGAGCTGTCACATTTTACATTCTGAGAGGTGCTATGGTACTTCATTTACAGAACACTCAACTTCCGCACTCTGACAGTTTGCACTACAAAAGCTGTTTTCTAATATCACAAGAACAGCTTCTAGAGGACTCTTAGGAGACCCATTCATGCTAATGTACTTCTGACTTTCTCCTGCTAAAGATTCCTGTAAAAGGAATAACTAACTGCAAATTCTATCACACACTAACAAAGCCACTGCAGCTGTTAGAAGCATTTTGCTCAACTTTCTTTGCCATTGAAAACTTGATTTTTAATATTATTTTTTAAATGTCTTGTATGAAGTGAAGGCACCAAACATATACTAGTTTCAAATGCAAATTTATACATTGGAGCAGAGAATCTGAAAGGCATTTTTCCTTCTAAACTGAAAGGTCAATTTATCAAACCCTATTCCTCAGGTTACCAAGGAAGGTTCTCTAGCCCTTGTTTTCCAGCCATGACTGGGTAAATAAATGAGACTTTTATCTGCTGGGTCTCCTGTGGCATCTCCAGCAAACTGGCAGGGACTTCAGTGAAAATGGAGCTTAGCTGCACAGTAATAATGATGACAGGCTGGTAAAAGCTAATGTCAGCTTCAATTTTCTAGTCATATTTCAAATTATTTTAATTAGATATTGTTTCAATCTCACTTACATTAATTTAATATCTGATATCAACATTTCAGTTTTCAATTTGTTCAAATGATTTTTTCCCAGACTGCCTTTTTGCCTGAAGTAATTTAAAATACAATGTTTATCTTTAGCAATTTTCAGTGGATGAGTCCCGAGCAAACTGCTATGTTCAATAAAAGTGACAGGAGAGGGTGGAACCAAGGCTCTGCTTGGTGCTTGGGAAAAATAGGAATTTGTCTTCCTATCATTTATCTCTGGACATTAAAGTAAGCAGGTAGAGCAAGGGCTAGGAGTTCATAATATTTTCCACCAATTTCACTATGTAATTGGCTTTCCAAATGCAAATTCCAGAGAAATCTGACTAAAGTTTATTGCCAGGCTGTCTGAACAAATGACCACATTTTCTCAACAACACATTTTCGATTTTCAGCAACAAGTATCAGAACCTGCCCCTCCAAAGATCCTTTTTATACATACTTCAGCAAATAGTTTCAGGATTCTAGTTTTTCTATACTTCGTCTGTCAGAAATTAGCACAGACTCTGTTCAAGGTATAACTTGGATAAAGGCAAACATGAAGTTAAATTAGGCCTCCATTTCCTCATTTATAAAATGCAGGAGGAATCATATATTCTCAAGTGTCCTTCTAAGACAAAAAGAACAGTTTATTCTTGACAGTAATAATGAGAAATATGCAGATCCATACTGTTTCTGAAAAGTTTGAAGCATTTAAAATGGTGAAGATACTCTCCAAATCACTTGAGAAAAACATAAATGCAAACTAAATATTATCCACATGGCAAAAAGATAACCAGTAAAAGAAATAGCAAAGAAGCATAAAAAAATGGAAAGCAGAAAAGATAAATAAAAAATACATATGGTTATGGCAATAAATGTAAATAGGTTAAATTATTCTATTAAGACAAACTTCCTCATTTAGGACAAACTCTGTGTTATCTACAACTGCTATCTGTGTTATCTGAAACAAAGCAGTTCAGAAAAATTAAAAATTGTAAGGGTAGGAAAAAATATCAGGGAAATATAAACAGAAATAAAGTAAGGGTTATGGTCTTAACATCAAGTCAATTTACAACTTGTAAAAGTTATTTCTAAATGGAATAACGAGGATAATTTTATGTTAATGTTTAAAAATCCAAAATGAAGGCATGGTATTTATGAACGTGTTTGTGTCAAGAAATAAAATGTTAAGATTAATAAAGAATTGCTCAAAGTACAGAGTCACCTCTTGTAGTTTGACAGACAGAAGACACCAATGACAGCTAATACCAGGAGCTGTGCACTCTAGTTGCCTTACACAGTTTAACCCTCACAACAATCTTCTGAGATAGGGATTCTGATTAGTCCCATTTTACTGATGAGGTAAATGGAGTTTTACAGGGGTTAAGTAACATACCTAAAGTAACAGAGCTAGTAAATGACACAGCCGGATTTGAAACAAGTTTCCCTATCACCTAAACTTATATGGAAGACATAGAGAGAATCTTGATAATTAAAAAAAATAAAGGTAATTCAATAGCAAACTCTATGTACCAACAAAAATATAACCCATCAGATAATGTGCCCCAAAAAAGGCCTTCATGATTTCCAAATAGTAAAAATTGTACAAGTTACATTCTCTACTCATAATCTAATAAAATTGGAAATTAATAACCTAGAAAACAAAACCCTTCAATCAGTTTGACATTAAAAATTCTTAGGTTAAAGAAGAAATGGATACTATAATTATGGAATACATAGAAAATAATGATAATAAGAACTCTATAAATTAAAACTGTGGGTGGTAACCAAAGCATTCATCAAAGGGGAATTTGGAACTCTCAACACTTTCATTAGTACACACGTAAGAATGGAAATAAAGTAGGCAATAACTTTAAGGAGCCAGAAGTAAAATAGTTTTTAAAAAAAAACCTGAGGGGAGGAATATAAATTGAATAATATAAATATAAATTAATAAACTAGAGAAAACAAGATTGATGATTAAATCCAAGGGCTTGATAGTAGGGGGAAAAAATAGATAAACCTTTTCTAGAAGTTTAATTAGAGAAAAGTAAGACATTCCAAATACTAAAATGACCAAAAATTATTAATGAAAACAGAAACACAGACACAGAGTGGAATTTTAAAAATTATAAAAGCCAATAATATTATTTATATATCCATGTACAAAAATTTGGAACTCTTAAAAAATTAGACTATGAGCTAAGAAGATACAAATTGCTAAACTGGAAAAGAATGAAGAAAGAAATCAGAATAGGTAGCTATGAAGAAATAGGAAAGGTTGTCAAAGAAGTTTCCTTCCAGACAAGTATGATACCCTGACCACGACAGAAAATTTTTTTCAAAACATCAAGGAATTAATGATTCCCATATCAGTCCCTTACAGATTCACCAGCACTGTCAGCACAAAAAAGATCCGAGGAGCCCATGGATGTGGGCATAGTCAGGAACTGGGATTCACAATCGACAAAAACTAGTTGATTTCTTTGATAGCACAATTAGGGACCCTCATTTTGGAATTAAACCCTTCCATGGGTTGCTGCTTGATTGCTGAAATTTTTGAAGCTTCGAAAACCACTTGAGCAAAATATGTGTTTCATCACTAGATTTGTAAGTAAGTCAGAAGTTGGGAGTCAGTTGTTTCTATTCGAAAGGACTGAGGTCTCTGGATAAATGTTCAAATACTTTTGGAATTTTAGGTAAAGGGCATCCTATGTGTACAAAGATTATTGCTGCAGAGGAATGTTCAGAAGAATTTTGAAGAGAGATTATTATTTTCAAACTCAACAGCCTAGTGTTCTGTGTTTAATGCCTCAATACAGGATTTCAAATTTTTAACCCAGGAGATAAGGGTTATGAGGAGAGAGGAAGTGAAAAAGGGCATAGATTTGCCTCTTTACTGTGCCCCAGGGCCCTTGCACTACATCTTGACATGCAGAATAAGCGAAGAATACTGAAATCTGTATCACAGTCCTACATTACTAGAGATAAGCTGTGGTTAGTTTAATCACCTACGCAAAACTGGAATTGTATTGAAAACTATGGATGGAACACATATTCGAAAACTTGTACACACTGTTAAGTACTGATTTAAACAAAATAAACATTCTCTTTAGTTGAACACAAACTAGCAGGTCTCATTTTGATTCAACAGCTTTCTCCTTTTGCTAGGCGAGAAGAAGGAACATTCATGCTAAGGTTAGGTTCTTTTCCTTCCAAATCACGTGAGGCAAGCCGTCTTTATTATTCATTAGTAAGTACAACGTAATGTCATCACTGCAGCACCACTGAAATCTGAGTTGGGAAAACATTTTCAATATTTCAACTGACTGCTTCACTAAATCACAAATAACACAGTTAATCCATAAGGTCACTCGCTTACAAAAATCTATTTGCTTTGCTTCAGAGCAAAATGAAAATATATATTACAAATGATGCCACCAGTAACAAGCCTTCCCTGGGACACACCATCCCCATTGTTTCCTATCACTGGCAGTTAAAAAATTTTTCCCTCCTTTAATGCCATTGTAATAAAGACCCCAGAGACTGTTTATGCAGGTAAACATATTTATTTGTAACCAGTGTTTAATGTAAAATTTAGCCTAAACTGTGTGTGTTTCAATAAAGGTCTATAAATAAAACATCCTGGGTATTTTCCAACACTTTACACAACACAATATTAAAGTGTAGTTCCACTGGGAAATTTTTTCTAACCCCAATTTATAAGAATCAGATAAATAATCAGAAGCCTTTCCTGCAAACCAGTGTAGGCGGGATGGGAGCCGTTGGCTATGAGTTATTGTCACAACTGTAACTGAGAAAATAGCAGGTAGGTTGTCAGAAGGCAGGGTGAGATTTCTGGGTGAGTCCTTTGTGGGCCCTCCAAACCAACAAGGCTCTACTGTTTGAATCTTGGGAAATGTTGGGCTGCATTTTGATGTGTGGAGCAAACTTATAGTTCAGAAGAGGCAGAGTTTGTCACATTCAACAACACTTATTTAAAAAAAAAGCAAAGAACATCATCGACATCTGACATCTTGCTGCATGGGCCAGTACCTTCACACTGAGGCCAGAAAATCATCCTCTGATGATTCTGCTCAAATTGTTTAGGTGAAAGTCATCGAATGACAGAACTTTGAGGTCCTCTCATCCAATCCTTCACTTGATGGATAAAGAAACAAGGAAGGAAAAGTCGTCATTTCTGCAAACAACCACGACAGGTAGAAAGACTGATCCAAAAAAGCCAATAAAATTTATAGGGGTAAAGTGAAATCTCTGCTTTTAGGTTAAGAATAATGTTTTGTTGGTGGTGGTTTTTTTTTCCCTAAAGTCAACTGTGGGAGTAAAGGACATGAGAGAGCATGCTTAACGTAGTTCTTTTGTAAAAGATAGGGAGATTTTAGTTGAACTTAGAGTGAGAAATGATTGCTAAAATATCTATTTCACACTCAAGAAAAATAAAAACAAGTATATTGTCCAGAATTAGGGAAATAATAATTTTGTCATAATGTTTCATTTGGAGCACATCTGAAACATTGTTTTCAATTCTGGATGCTACCTTTAAGAGGCTCCCTGGCTCCAGGACAGATGGCAGGGAAGGGCCAACAGAAAATTGAGGGGTCAGAAACCCACATCATAAGAGGCATGGCTAAAAGATATGTTCAGAAAGAGAAAGGGAAGACTAGGAAATGGGGCAGAAAATGGGCAAAGGGTCCTAGGTATTTCCAAAGTCTCATCAGGGAGTCAGGTCCTCGTATAGGAAGCCTCCAGGCTGGGGACGGGAAGAAGTGACCCACGAGGGAAGAGTAAGGAAAAAAGGGTGAGAGTATGTCAGAGAAAATATTTGGGGTTGTTTGGTGGATATAGAGCGTATGCAAAAAAACCTCCACAAAACTCTCTATATTCCAACTTCCCTTTCCATCTACTACCTCAATTCTCAGCTCTCCTAACAGCAAAACTCTGAAGCGTTGTCAGTATTCCAATTTCTCTCCTTTCATTTGCTCTAAAGTCACTGTATTCCTACAATGAAATCCTTCAGTCAATGTCACCAATAGCTTACACTTTCCTAAAAAGTAAAAAAAAAAAAAAAAAAAAAAAAAAAAATCTTTGGGGTTTCTTATAGGTGGCTTGTATTGAAACAATGCTCATTTTACTTTTATTCGCTTGAAAGGGAAAATTCTCTGCTGAAGCATCATAAGGAATAATCACTGAGTTTCCAAGCTGAAGAAGTTCCCTTTGATCAAAAGCTGATCAGGTTAGCAGGACTCCGGAAGAGAACAGAAGGGCTGCCTGTCACCTGAAGTCAGCTGCTCATCCTGAATTTTGTTCTGGCTCATACAATTTCCATATCCCAGGCTGCTGCCCTCTTGTATGCCCTATTCATGGAGACCTGTCTACAGAGGGTAAAGGATTTGGTCCAGTGTTAAGTCTGCTTACTGGACAGGCAACAGTATTTGTTTTTGCTCTCATGAAAGTGATTTCCATTCTAGACCACACAAAGATGTAATATAGAATTTACACACATACGGAGAAGATACCCCTATTTTCTTCTGGGAATGCGAGGGGTAAGAAAGCCCTCTGGGTAAGCGGATTTAAGACTTGCAATGCCAAATAGGAAGTCACCTCCTCTTGCCACTTCATATTTCACTCTCTATTTCATCCTGCATTGCATAAGGGACTTATAATTCTCACTATCTATACCTGATAAAAACATTTCAGCTGAAGTTCAATAGACAATTGCAATTGTTGATATGAAGTCAGGATGCAGGGCATCTTTAGTTAGGATCTTGTTTTAGTAGTTTAAATCTCAGTCTTACAAAATGCTAAGTCTAAATGCCTGTATTTGTCGTGTACAAATTTTTGCTGTCAGAATGGTCCTTATGGGTTCAACTTTCTCTTGGTTCCTGAATCTAACCCAGATTTAGCTTTGACTCCACTCTCACTAGCTGCCAAACTCCCTCCATGTTCCTTTAGTCGGACGCATGCCCTGCTTGTGTATGGGAGGTTAGCAGCTGTCTTGGTGGGAGGCAAGTAGAAACCACAAGGTACCAGGGAGTGGTGCTTCTCAAGCTTTAATGTGCATAATAATTGTCTTGGTATCTTATTAAAATAAAGTTTCTGATTCAGTAGGTCCAGTGTGGGGCCTGAGAGTCTGCATTTCTAGCAACTCCCAGGTAGAGCCAATGCTGGTGGACCTCAAGTGACACTGAGTGTTGAGGCTATAGGGAGATGTTAAAGGGAAACTAGTACTTGATTGTCACTTCCTGAAACAATCCAAAAAAATGAAATGATACTATACAAAGGGAAAACATCAAAGGAAAACATAGGCAGCTATTTGAGGCATTTCACACCAGAAAACAAACAGCACTATAATTATGGCAGACCAGTATAGATTTTATTAAGCTCTTGAGTGCATATGCCACTCAAATGAATGGATTTGATTTGTTTTTATATATTACCACTAAATCACAGCCAAAATATGTTGAAGATGAAAAAATCACCTTTTATTGAGGATCTACTATATGCCAGGTACAGGATGCGGAGTTTTACGTACATTATCTCAAATCCTGATTCATGCAAGATTGTTACTATAATACCATTTCACAGGGGGAGGAAACAGAGTCATAGAGAGGTAAAGCAACATGGCCAAAGTTCTACAGCTAGTAAGTAGCAGAGCTAGGATCCAAACTCATAATTATCTGACTCCAAAGCCTATAATCTTTCTACTTCATCCTAATACCCTTCACTGTGAGATGTGTGTGAGCCCTCACTTTGAACCTACATCTAAATCTATCATACATCGATATCTATATCTATTTGTCGCCCTCTATCTAATCATCATCGATCATGTACCTTCATCTATCTTCATGCATATAAAGTCAGACTTTAAAAGGCCATAATTAAAAGAATGATTATTTGAAAATTTGCAAGGCTAGAGACTGCTTTATGTTTTATTCATACCCAGTCAAATTTTTCCAAAATTTTCCAACTTTTCCAAAACCATTTTCAGCACTTCCCAGGGATGTACATAAGGCAAGAATAAACAATCCAAATGCAATGTCACATCGAGAATATTGACACACTCTCTTCTTATTTAGGCCTCTCTAATTGCCAGAAAAGAACTTCAGTTGGCTCATTCAGAGAGTGAAGGCTAGTTTCAAATACTTGCTGGAATATATCAAAACACACCGAGTCTGGCTGGCATTTCCAGCCCTGAGGCCAGTGCAGTACCCGGGCTCTCTGTTAGAGATGAGGGAGAATTGTCAGTGCTGAGCACTGAAGCAGTGGCTGAGGCACATTTGATAGTGTTCTCTTTTACAGGTCTTAAAAATATGTCAGAGAGCATCTCCACTGTTTGTGATAGGTTTTATAAGTTCATTGAAAAGACAGGGCATGAACTGAGTGACTTCTTAAAGGCACTTCATAGCCATGACTCAGTGAAATACTGTAGAAACAAGTATTAGGTTCTAGTGCTTATTTCTGAGGGGCAGAGAGCAGTCATCTGTACAATAAGGCAAAATAACATCAAGCAATCACTAAACAAGTTTGCCTCAGCTGTATGGCAAGTCAAGCTCAGGCATCATGTTTCCCTCTTTAATCATTTTAGTAATTACTCTTGTAATTATAGTCTCATAGATCAAAATCACCTGTTCTGTTACTGAAACTCTTTTTTCCTTCTCCTCCTCTGTGGAAAATAATCTTGGTTTCAGATCATCACAGGTGGAAAGCAATGCTTGGGCCCATTCCTCTCCAACTTCTTCTAATAATGTTAGGTCAGACTGACTATGAAACAGTAACAACCAGATTTGAGCTTTTCGGGAGCCCCACAGACTAAGCTTGGTGGGAAATTTACCATGATATGCAACTCTTTAGAGGAAGTGGAGAGAATCAGCCCTATTTCCTTTTTCTCCTTAAAATGCATTACCCCCTGCCCCCAACATGTGCCATACAGCAAGTCACAGAATTTCAGTTATGAGGTAATAGGAAGCATGGATTTGGAGCAGAATTGACTGGGCCTCAAATCCTGGTTTTCCATGTACTAGCTGTACATCCTGGGGGAATTTACCCAAATTTCAGTTTTCTACCTATAAAATGGCCATAGTACTTAACTTCATAGGGTTCTTCGGAAGATTAAAAGACAAAATAGGTATGTACATGGGGCAAGGCATATAGTAATTGCTCAACGAAAAAATTAAGAGCAAGAAAGATCTTAGAGCTCATTTAATCTAACTAATCTCCTTTACATTAGAGAAATGGGGAACGGAGGCCTGGAAGGGCCCAGTCCATGGTCTTGTGGTTTCCGGGTAGCACAGTGGGACCAGAGGCCAGGACACATTCCAATACTCTTTTTCCTAAACGACCTGGTCACCACGTTTACTGATAATTATGCTGCAGCCATGGTAGTCTCTTGTTTACTGCTCAGTGCTGGGAAGGAAGTTCTCTGCCTGCTGCTCCTAAAAATCATTTACCCTAACTGTGCATGAAACTCTGTAGTCTCCATTTGCTATTGGATAAATACTGTCTCCATTTGGGTTTCGAACTGTGGCTTTTCATATCCAGTCCCCAGTCCACTGCCTTTAAGCAAAGCCCCAAATAAAGAAAATCCCATTGACATTTCTGAAAGCAGAGGCCTTGCTTCTGTCAGGTATTGCTACTGTACAAGGCTGTGTGTGGTGGAGTGTGGTGGGAGGAGAGGTAAGAGTTTATTAAAATGCAAATGTTTATCTCAAAGCAAGAGTTGGCATTTCCGCTGAGTTCTGCTAGGAAGCCTGTGGGGTTTGTGATTAAGCTGAGCAGACTCCATGAGTTTATTAGTATTTATCCATGTCTTTCATATGTGGAAAATGCATTCAGTTCACACACCCTTCTGAAGAAGTGAGGTGGCACATCATTATCTCCATTTTGCAGACTGGAAAGTGGAGTCAGGGAGTCTGTCTTATGCTTAGTAGGAGCCCAAGAGCTTTTTGTGGAATGTCAATAATGGCAGGTGACATTTGTCAATCGCTTACCCTGAACATGTACTCTCAGTGCTTTATGTGAATACACTTTGTCTCAAGATAGCGCTAGCATGCAGGTACATGTAAGGAAACTGAGGCAGGCACTAAGAGACCAAGTAACTTTCCCAGGATCATAACATTAGGTGGTAAAGCCAATATTGGAATGCAGGCACTCTGGACCCAGAGCCCACACTCTTAACCAGGCCACTTCCATGGAATAAATGCCTGGTTCAGATTATTACTCAGTAGAGCTGACTGAACCAGGAGCTTCTATCTCCTAGCCCTGTGCCATTGACACAACCAAACAGCCAAGACTGGGTACTTCAGGGACTGTGTCCAATGTCCTTGAGAGTGATGAAAAGGGCTTGGTTCTTTCCCCTGAACTTAAGGGACTGAGGTCAGATAGATCAAATGGTAGACCCTAAAGACTCTTCTTATGCTGGCCTGAGATGTTGCTATTCAAGAAACTCCATCCCTCAACCCAGAGCCACTCTTTCCTACCCAGATGTCTGCCTATCTCAATGTACCTGATTCCCAGGAAATAGGCAAAGCTGCCCAGGGGCACCATTGCTAGGGTCTTAATCTGTCTTAAATAATTTGAGTTCAAAGGAATATGGTAATTCTTGGGTGAGTTGGGGGTGGGGAGTCCATGTGTATTGACTGCAGAAGAGAGAAAAGAACACAGCTGCAGAAGTTGCTCATGAGTTCAGAGTCTCCTCTGAGTGTCCTGAAATTTTAGAGCCAGAGGATACTTTTGAAATTGTCTAACCCAACACCCCCATTTTAGAGATAAGAAAACTGAGGCTGGGGACAATAGGTGATTTGCTGAACATAATAAAAGTAGGAAAATCCAGATCTCCTTCCTTTCAGCCCAATGTTTTCCCCTGCATATCATTCAGCCAACACATCAACCGACCCAGTAAGCACAGTGGGCTGTGTGTCCGCCACTCTATAACCCATAGCCCCTCTGCTCCAAGCACCCTCTGTTAGCACAACCTCCCTGTTCTTTCCTGCCTCTGTCTTTTCTTATGCCCTACCAACTTATGGTGGGAATACGGCCTTGTAGTCAGGAGACCCAACTTCTAATTTCCAATGATCCCCTCACTGGGGGACTGTGGACAAGTGTCTCGAATGCTTTAGGCCTCACCTTGGTCCTCTCTATGATGAGGGTGTTTGATAGTTTCCTACTCACACATTTCCAAGCACCAACAGATCCAGGAGCCTGCTAACTTCAATAGCGAAATTGATAATTGTTTTTATACCTGAAATGCCCCTTCATTTCTCGTATTTGCCACTTCTCATCCTGTTTTCCCTTCAAAGAGCAAACCACCTCCACCCTAATTAAATTAAATGTTTTCATAATCCTCTGAGCTCCCTTAGCACTTTGAATCTCTACTGCAAGACTTTTCGTGTCTTCTCTGTCCTTCTCACCAAACAATATTTAGGTACCTTGCGGTCAGGGTCTGTATCATCACATGAAGAAGGAGCACAAAAAATGTTTGTTGAAACCAATTGTGGCAGATCCAAGTTCCTTCAGAATTCCCTTGTAATGAAGGGCTTTTCTCCAATCCTGGTGTCCCAGGGTTTGACCTACCCTTTTGGCACATCTATGAATTTGAAAGCAACCATTCCCAACCAATGTTCTGCCTCAAAAGTGGGTGTCGAGTGAATATACTCAGCTTAGTGGACAAAGACCAGGCTCAGGGGCTGGGCTGCCCAGGTCCCAGCCCAGATGCTTATTAGCTCTGAGTCATGTAAATTACTTTACCTGTGTGCCTCAGCTTTCTCACTTCTAAATGGGGACAATAATAGTACCATTCCCATACATTGTGAAGAATCAGTTAAATCATACTTGCAACGCAAGTCCCAGCCTTCCTGCAGAAAAGGAACAGGGCCCACAGAGGGCTGCCGTCATGGGGCCATCTGGAAGATTCGAGGGCTACAGTGCTCTTTCTTGCAAATGAGAGATTTCTTATGTCACTCCTCTTCATGTTTCATTTGACCACAATTATAAAATATTAATGGTATACAGTGTGTTAAATGATAGTAATTAAAGCTATGGTCTGATTTTATTAATATTTGATCACAAATGCGGCATAATAAAATGTCCCCGGTGTCATCTCCTTGCATGGCAGTATTCTGTGAGGGGGAGGCTCTGTTCAGTGCATCACAGGCTGCTGCTCTTTGCTGCTCTTTTGTGCGTTGGAATCTTTTCCCAGTATGTTCGTGGGCAGATTTATGCCTTGTAATTCAACCAAAGTGTTTTTAATCTCTCCCATATGTGAAGGCTTAGAAGTTGTAAAACACTCGCAAATAGGCTGCAGGTGAGGGCTGGCCAGCCTTCCCGGTGGGCAGCAATCTTTTCTCTTCATGGTGTAAATCTGGGGTGGCATGGGGTGGGGCAGTGGCTGAGGGCCCCTACATGCTTCTGCACCAAAATAACTTTCTCTTCTCTGCTTCTCCTGCTTGAAGCACCAGCATAAACACTGCTTCTGAGAGGGGATTCCTTTGGCAAAGATACATTAAGGAGCAGACCAGGTGGGCACCTCCCTGGGGTACTACTCTAAACGGAGGTTAAAATATCAGTGGAAATATAGTGAAATAGAGAACACTGTATTTTACAGGATGACCCATAGGGTAAATCCTATTTGTGATGAAACAAATATTTTTACAGGAATTTTGAATTTCTTTTTTGCTGCCCAAAATATCCGAATTGCTTTCCAATATTTGGGTAATTTTTTTTTTTTGAAAGAGGTGAACTAAATTACCACCATAAAAGCTAAGATGCTGAGCGAGATAGTTGCTTTCTTACCTCCCTTTACAGCAAGGATGGAGGCATGTAATATCAGATACTGCTCTCATCTGGACTTTGAATGGGGAGCCAGTGATGGAATGAACAGAAAAGTTCTAAAAATCATACCAGAATCTCATATACCTTTAACCCCGATTCTCCAAATGTCAACATTTTATCACATGTATTTTATTCTCCCCTCCAAATTCTATCTATATTTATACTTATACTTCATTTGATTTTTCTGAACCATTTGAAAGATGAAGTCATGATGTCCCTTTAGCCTAAATACTTCACTGCGTATTTCCTAAAAACCAAGATATTCTCTTATATAATCACAATACAATGATCAAAATCAGAAAATTAACATCAATATAGTATTACTATCTAATCAATGGAAGTTATTCAGATTTTTTCAATTGTCTCAAAAACATTCTTTATAACAAAATAAGTTGCTGTCATGTCTCTTTAGGCTCCTTTAATTTAGATTAATTCCTCAGTCTTTCTTCATTTTTCATATTATTGACATTTTTAGAGTACAGGTCAGTTATTTCATGCCATGTGGTTCATTTGGGTTTGTCTGCTGTTTCCTCATGATTGGATTCAGGTTTTGCATTTTTGGCAAGAATATCACAAAATATGTTGTGTAATTCTCAATGTAGCACATTGAAAGGCCCATGTGTTGATCTGTCTCATTACTGATGATGGTAACTTACATCACTTGTGAAGACTTCTCCATTGTAAAGTTATGATAGTCCCGCTGTATTTTATATGTATCTTGTGGAGAGAGCCATCTTGTTACTCCTCAGGATTGCATCCACTTAATTTAGCATCTGTGGATGATTCCTGTCTGAATCAAATATTTTTAAGACCTATTTGCATTTTAATATAATGAATATCAAACGAGATGATTTTAGGTATTAACAGCAATAGACGGAAAATATGAACATGTATCTTTCGTTCTTACCTTAGAGTAATGGAGGAGCAAAAGGAAATTTTGACTGATAGAAGTCAATTTTATATCTGATTGCCCTGCCATTATTTGCATGTACACCAGTATTTGAGTGGGAGCATTGGTATGTAGAATTTTTTTCCCATTTAAGTAAAACCCTCCACTTTTAGTATTACTTTTTTAAAAAATAGAGTTGAGCTGATTATTTTATTTCCCACAGCTATCTGCCCTATATCCTGCCCTGTGTAAAGTCTTCTGCAAATTTACTTTGGTCCTAGCCTTTTTACTTGGAAACAGATAAGCAGAACACCTGTCATGCATTGGACTCTTCCTACTTCACTTGAGCCTGTAGGATCATCACATTTTCTTTCAACATTTTAGCTCAAAGCTTCCACTCTGCTGCCTGGTTCAGTAAATATTTACCATTCCCAGTGCTCTTTCTTTCCAGAAGATCTGGTTTTCCAGATGCTATTTCCATTCAGTCAGAAGAGCTTCCTTTGACATTCTACATAGTGCAGGTCTGATGCTGACAGATTCTTTCATGATGGGTTGATATGAAAATGTCGCTTTTTCTTCCTCACTTAGAATATTTTGCTGGATTCTCCCTTTTCAGAACGTTAAAGATGCTAAATTATCTTATGGTCTCTATTCTTTTCTGACAAGAAATGAAATCTGTTGCCATTCATATCACTGCTTTCTCAATGTAATGTGCCTTTTTTCCCTGGCTGTTGAGACTATTCTTTTATCTTTGAGGTTTTTTTTTTGTTTTTTTTTTTCCTTCATGATTTGACTATGACGTTCTTAGGTTGGTTCTCTTTGTATTTTTCTTGCTTGGGGTTCTCTGAGCTTCTTGGATATTTTTTCATCAAAATCTTATATCATTTCTTCAAAAAAAATTTTTTTTCTTTCTCATTCTCTCTGTCTTCTTTCTCTAGGACTTCTATTATATCTACACCACCATCACCACCACCGGTGCTGCTGCTACTTCTGCTACTACTACTGCTACTACATTAAAGTCTGAACTGATATTGTCCTACGGGTCACTTAGGCTTTGCATGGTATGTTTTTCCTTTTTTTTTTCCCTCTGTTCTTCAGATTAAATCATTTCTACTGATCTGTCTTCAAGTTTACCAAACGTCTCTTCTGTAGTCTCCAATCTACTGTTAAGTCCATCCAGTGAATTTTTCATTTTACATATATTAGTTTTCCTTTCTAGAATTTCCATGTGGTTCTTTTGTAGACTCTCTACTTTTCTGCTGAGGATCCCCATGTGTTCATGCTTGATAATCTTTTCCTTTTAAGTTCTTGAAATACTTGTAATAGTCGTTTTCAAGTTCTCGTCTGGTTTATCTAGGCACCTGTTTCTATTGGCTACTATTTTTTTAAAATTATGGGTCACATAATCATGCTTCTTCACATGGTTAGTAATTTTTGATTGCCTGCTGGATATTTTGGATGGTACATCTATGAATTTAGTTCTATCTTAATTGGTTTTGAATTAAAAAAACTCTTATTAATAACTATCTTCATTAGTATCTATTTTCTCTCTTGATGGTTGTTTAGTTATCCTTAAAATAGTCATTAACACTATTTTGGCATATATGCTTTGCAATCCAAAAGTGAATCAACCATATCCCTATTACTAAAGTAATATTCTCCCTAGCTTACTTTCCTCCTAACGTTATCTTATACAGTGATGCTTGTTATTGAATTTTAATTAATTGTTAATTAATGTTATTGATTATTACTAAATTAATTAATTTAAAAATTAATGAAAAGTTAATTTTAAAATTAATGAAAAGTTAATTAATTAATTTTAACCAATTAGTTTTAATCAATTGTTATTGAATATTACTAAAGTAATATTCTCCCTAACTTATTTTCCTCCCAATGTTATCTTATACAGTGATGCTTAATTGTTACTGATTTTTTTACCACGAGTGCTGCTACTACTTCTACTACTACTACTGCTGCTACATTAAAGTCTGAATTGATAGGCTAAGGTCTTTTGTCCCACCTAAATGGATTCCAATTTTAAAAAGACTGAGACCCACTGGCTTAAAGCTCTCTGTTATCTCAAGGAGACAATACATTTGGTACAAGTACAGTTGTCACCATCCACATGACTTTCCAAACCAGAAGCCTACTGGAACACTTCCTTTTCCTTCTCTCCATATATGATCAGTTAACCAAGTTCTATTGGTTATCCTCCTTATAGCTTAAAGGTCACCCCATTCTTTCTCTGAGACTATCTTGCCTACCTGAATTATTGCCACAGACTCTTACCTGTACTGCCTAACTGCAATGATTCTCATATCTAATAAATCTTCTACTCTGAAACCAGAGTGAAGATTCTCAAGTGCAAATCTGATCATGTGGAACCCAGTGCAAAACTCTTCAAAGATTTCTCATTACCTTTGAGAAATTTCAAGTACCCTAACCAGAGTAAGAAGTCCTTACATGACCACCGCGTTCTTCATGCTCATTTATGCCATTTTCCCACCTCTCTGCCTGCACTCCAGCCAAGCTTAGCCACATGAATCTTCTTAAATACACTATGTTCTCTTTCATTCCTGGATCTTTCCACATACTTTTATTTTTCATAGGGTATTTTCACATCTCTCACCCTCACGTAACCCAACCTCTTTCACTAGGTTAATTCCCTCTCGTCTTTCAGAATTAAATGTAGGGTCATTTTCTTCAGGAAGCCCTCCTGGCCGTCTACATACCTTATAACCTTAAGGCAGAAGTTTAGACCTGATGATCTTTTTACAGTTCATTCACATCTAAATATCTGTGATTCTTTATGAATATCATGATTATGGAGCTTTGGCGTGAATGACACACACATGAATTTAGAACTAATCACATTTAGCTGAGTAAGTAAAAAAAATGGTGACTGGACAGCCTTAGAAAAATAGCTTTTAGCTTATCTACCCAAAGTGAGCAATGTTGAGGAAAAAGAGGTGAAAAGTTTAAGAGGGAGATAGAGGGTCTCTTCCTCACTAGGTATGGGGGAGTGAGGGGCTTGAGCAATTCACCAAAGAAATAAAAAGATTTGAAACCATGCATATCCTTGATTTTTGGAGTAAATTATGTTGGCTACAATTAAGTCCCTGTCATCTGGTACAATGCCTGACACAGAGAAGTCAGACCCTTAAAAAGTAAATCCTGTATCATATGAGAAAGTAAAGCATCTATCGTATGGCACCTAATGGTTTCACATTTCTGAATGATGCTTCAGAGTGACTGAGATAAGGAAGATTCAAGTTGAGGGTGTCGCAACTTTTACATTTGAGAGAAAATGCTTTTAAAAGCCAGAAAGAGCTGGTACTCCGTAGTCCAAAGATTTTGCTCCTGACTGTCACTAATTCATGGCGTCACCAACACTGTGTGCATTACACAGCGTCTCTGTGTTTTGGTGTAAGTAAAGGCTTGAAAAGGATGGACTGTGCATTAATCCATAGAGCTAGAATGAAGATGAATGGATTAATACGTGCAAAGAAGCTGTGGAGTTTGCCAGAAGATTCCTGTATATCTGTTAACTATTGTTCATTTGTCCTCTAACATTCCAACAATGTGCTCAGCAGCATCATTTACCACTGTGATGTGGAAACAATAACTATTTGAAGTATTTCCTGTTCTCTCCTGTTTTTTTTTTTTTTTATTTTTTTATTTTGACAACGTCAAGCTAAAATTTAGAAACAGTGTGAAATATGCAGCTCTCAGATATGAAGCAAAAAGCATGGTGGGTCTATATAAATATGTTTTTATGCATAATTTGAACCCCAGCTGTTCAACGTGAAGAGTCATGTTTGGTGGGCAACATAAAGTGCTCTGGACAGACAGTGGGGCTCGTCATTTGATGCCACCAAATGCATGTGCAGATTGTGTCTTATGAAAGGTTTTCTTTGCTTTGAATAGTTTGCAGTTTCAGAAAAATTGGAGCACCCACTGGGTTGAAAATCCCATCTGAACGAAAATGAAAATGAAGGGGAAATATGGAACCCAAATCAGAAACTACAGTGAAGAGTATGGATGTGTGTTCTGCACTAAGCCAAATTAGTGTCAATTGGTTTTGGTTCTCAAGAGATACTTTGTTCTGCCCAGCTGATTGCTGGTCACAAGTACTGATGCAATTGCTCAGCCATATTGACACCGGAGAGAGAGAAATGGGAAGATGTGAGAAGCAAACCTTAATATAAACAGGCAATTAGGAGCAGTCACGCAAATTGGAGCTGCAATTTATCACATTCCTACCATGTGCCAGGCATTGGGCTAAAACATTGTTACCTTCATTTTACAGAGGAGGAAAGAGACCCAGAGAGGTTAAATGTATCTTGCTCAATACCAGGCAACAAAATGCAAAGGGAGGATTTGAACCCACGTCTATCTTGTACCTGAGACTACAATTTTCAATACTAGCCCTAACATACCAATATTAAAAGTTATGTTATGTGATAGGATTATGGGTAAATCTTTTCCCCCAAAGACTCTTTAATATCAAAAACATATAATCTTGTTGATACACTAGATATGATCATTTTTGCAATGAAAATAATCAACTTTGGGGGTCTTAGCATTTATGCAAGATGATCCAACTTCTAATAGTGAAATGGAAGGCTTTTTAATTCTATGGGTTTTAGCACACAGAAAATAATTTGCCAATGTTAAGATGGCTACATGGGTGCAGAATGCAAATGAGCCAGGTTTTTCAAGCCTATTAGAGCAAAATTCTTTAAGTCTATATATTATATAAGTACCATAAGCCTTCTGATGTTCCACTGTTAACAAAAATTACTAGCCACATGTAGTTATTTAAATATAAAATTAAATTTAAATGAATTAAAATGAGATACAATTAAAAATTCACTTTCTTGGTTACACTAGCAACAACTCAAGTGCATAATATCTGCCTGTGTCTGGTGGATAACATATTGGACAGCACAGATATTGAACATTTCCATCATCACAGGAAGTTCTAGAACAGCACTGCTTTAGAGGATTAATTTTCTTATGATGCTCAGGTCACAAGTTACAGAATATTAAATCCAGATGTCCTTTTGCAGATCACCTTCCTCTCTTAGGTGCTCTTAATATGTTATGGGTAGTACACCTAGTATTAGAAACATCTCTATGGGAAGAACTATATTACCTATGAAGGTAGCACTATGAATATGACTCTAATTTCAAAAATAAAAACCGAAACATCACTCATGGACTGGCGGAACCAAGGCCCAGAGGTCTTCAGTTATCACCCAAGTGTCTACTGCAACTTGGAGGCAGAAACGGATGCAGAACCTGACCTCTCGAATTCTTAGTCCTGCATTTTTTCCACTAAAACTTGCCATTTGTTTTAGTGTAGATGCCTTTAAAATTTGTTTACATTGCAGTCGGTTTTATAAGGCCCTTGAATAGACACATTTAGATAAGTATGTCCTGCTCGTGAAGGAGTAGGTTGCTATATATATATATGTATCTCCACAAACTACATTCGGGTCTTTGGGCTTTATGAGCCACTATATGACCAGTTTCTGGCACAAAGAACATGCTAAAAAAAATACTTGTTGAATTAATGAATAAAACCAGGTAAAGGAAGGTCTCATTGCATGGACAACAGTGCTTAGGAACGACCCACATTTAACATGAACATATAATCCCCTATCAGTCCTAGAGGAGACCCCATGGGACACATTCCCCATACACTTTCCGCCAGTCATTGTACTGAGAGCTTGTTTGCTGTAGTTGGTAATCAATAATAATATGCAGAACTTAGGTCTGACTCAAGCATGAATTCCTTTTCAGAGCCTAGTTGCAGATTTTTTCTTCAATTTTAAAAGTTCATTACTTTCAAAGAATACTCTTTTCCTGGTCATGAAGATGCAGACCTATATTCTTCTGTCTAAAATTAAAATACTTGAAATTAAAACTAAAGAAGCCTAGAGATTTTCAGTGTTATATAAGATCTAAATTTCACTTCATTCTGACATTGGAAGCAGTTGATCACTAGATTTATGCCACCAATGGTGTTCGAAATCACTATAGTGGAGTTGGGGATATGCTCTCTGGGATTCCAGAAAAAATGGATGGCATCAATGCAATAAGTTGTACCCACATATAAACAAGTGAATTATATTGGGAAAAAGAAATTACCAGAGATAATGGACTAATGGACTCTTTTTTTTTTTTTCTTTTTTCTTTTTTTCATCAGGGCCACACTTTCCCCATTAGAGCTGATTCACTGGAGGGTACTATCCCAAACTGCCCTGACTTCTGGGGTGCCAAGGAGTATTGCTTGGGCTATTCCAGTCTGACTGTGTGTTATTGAGTTCTTTCCTTGCTAATAAAATCCAATGAGTCTAAGTTCATTTACCTGTGCTTTTGGTATATGAAAAAGAGTAGTTTAAAAAGAAAAAAAGGTGGGGTAAGAAGTTGAATTATTTGAAAGAATAAGGGGCTTGAGAAATCCTCAAAATCAAGCCATCTTTTAGCAAACTTTACTTTGATGAATGATCCCTTTCTAAGAAGAGCAGCCAGGCACGTCTCTTCCCTGGCCAGACCCTCTTCCCCTCAACCAGGAGCTGCTGAGGCTTCTTTTTAATATTTAATCACCATATTCAAGCCTGGCTACGCAGTCCCATTTTAGAGTTCACACCACAAGCAGTGCTACCTTCTAAGATGACACAATCCATTCTTGTAGGGTCCATCTTCTCAGGAAAAATGAAAAGGACAGCAAGGTTTGCCGGCCCCTCACTTTCCCAAGTGTCTCCTTCCCACCCCCACTTTGGTGCCATATCCAACTAAGGCAAGATCCGTATCCCTATCCATATGTTACTTCTCTTAGGGAACATTTTATCTAGGAACTCTTGAAGACCTTTAATCAAAGGAATACTCTAAAGATGGAATTAAAGATTTTTCCACAGGAACTAGAAAGTGGCAAGCCTTCCCAGTGCTGCCTGTTTAGCACGCTATAGACTACCAATAATTCTTCAGCATAAAACAGTGGTGGCCAGTTATCTATGGAGATAATGCAAGTAGGGGATTCTGGCTCTGGAAGGCATTCAGTAAAGGGTGCCCAGTTCTCCCCAAGAGCAGAGTCCATGCTGGAACTGCTGTATGCTGAACTATGTCATAAGGATGGTCCAATGAGTTTGAAAATCTTTCTCGGTTGTTGGAAAATTATATTTTTTCTCCTCATTATTCCATCTCATTCTCAGGATCCCTGCTGATCATCCTTCCGGAAGTAGTTTCTTCCCCGTTCCAGGGCCATGCAATCATTCTAGCACAGGAAAGCTAGATGCAAGATATTGTCTCCTTTTGTCTTATTTATCCACACTAAAACATGCTTCCTGTTCCCTTGCAGACCTTACCAAGAGGTTCCCATCATTTCCTCTTCCTCATTGAATATCAAGACTGCAAAAATTATGGCCCATTCACAGAAATCCCAGCACTATCAAAAGATAACAAAGCAAAGGAGTACTTCAGAAAAGAAAAGTGCATCTGGAAGGGAACATGTTGGAAAGAGGAGAGATGTAATTTCATCAGTTATCTTCAGAGAGATTTGATTTCAAATTTTAAGTTACCATGAAGAGGTTTTAAATACTTAAAACTTACCTCATACATTCACACTTGCTTATTCACTTTTACATTCATACAATCTTTTCTTCATTCTGTACCTAGTTCTGGATATTTAAATTTATAAAACATGCTACAAGACACTTTGGGGAATTCAAAGGCAAAGCAGATGGAGTCTACCTTCAGGGAGCTTATGTCAGTAGAAAAGCTAAAATAAAGGTATATAAGTACTACTATTATGTAGAAACTGTTAGGGCATGTGGATCTCTAATAGCACCAGCATGTTGGGCTGCAGGTATGACTCAGTGCTGGTCTGGTTGCCCTTGAGAAGTTCAAGTAAGTGAACTGTCACAGTAAGTGGTGCCTCTCTTATGGAACATTCCAGGGCTCCTTCTGTCTGGGACTGTTTGTCCCGATAGACTGTAAACGTCTTGAAAGCATATACCCCATATTATTCAAACTGGTATTTCCAGCACCTAGTACAAGATCTGAAACATGAAGGTACTCAGATATGTTTGCCAAATGAAGACATCTCTTCTGACAGTCAGTTCAGTAGTTCTACAGAAAGCCAGAAGAGTGCATAGCTACTGAATGGGTATCATTCAGCTCAGTTCCCTCTAGAGTGGGTAGTACTGAATGGTCAGAGAGTTCTTACATGCCCTTGAAGACACTTGTGCAAGGGGAAGGTGGTGCCTCCCATCTGTGCTCTGGGATACTAGACTAGCATCCAATGGTTCTTAAAAGAAGTGGTGAATTAGGAAAAATGGGGTTTCACTGTGACTTGAGGCAAACCCAGTTTATGTTTTTGGGAGAGGTGATTTAAGCTTTCAGAAACTTAGTTCCCTCATCTGTAAAATTAAGGGTTGTATGAGACAATTTCAAAGGGCCCTTCCAGTTCAAAGAGTCTATGAAATGATCTTTACCACGTTTGGGTGAGTTCACACATAGCTGCCCTTTGCAAATGCATGCAGGCTATGACTGAGTTACTCACCAGTGACCAAGTGACATACTATTCCCTAAGAAATGGAGAAGTGTTATGTGACAAGACCAGAGCTGAAACCAATCGGCTCCAATTGATTCAGACTCCTTGGAAACCCTCTCAGCATTCCTGTTGGGTGAGAGGGCTCCAGCAGGGTGATGTCTTTGTTCTGTGGTAACACTCTTTAATAGTACATCAGGCTTTGCCTGTCCTTGCTTGTTTTGAGATAATTGAGGAAAGCATTTGCTGTCTGCTGTGGAATTCCTAGGAAGCATGTAGCAATTAAAAAGTTGGAAGAGATAACCTCATTGTGATCCTCACAGGCCCTACATGTATGGGTTTGACCTGCCTTGCTAAAAGGTTAGCCCTGATAAGATCCTGCAGAGAAACAAAATTACAAACAGTGGCCCATCAACAGAGCCTTTTCCCAAAGAAAGCTTTTTTGCCTTAGTCACAGTAAACAACAAATCATCTCCGAAAAGCTATCTAGCTATGCAGTCCAGCTATGCACAGTGGTGAGCGGAACCAAGGCCCCCAAGTGGGTGCACTTCAATTTTAACCCAGGTTACACTCTTGGGTCAAAGGACTGTGTTTTAGCTCTGGGCAGGGTTTCTGACTTTACCACAAGGAGCTGGTTGCAGTTAAGTCAATTAGTATTAATATGTGTTCTGAAAATGTTCCCACTATCAATTTTTATATAATTGGATCATATTTTTGGAAAGTTTCTAAAGCTCCTTTTTGGATTTAAAACAGGAGACATGATCAGAAGATTAATAAGGTTAAATGCTAAGAATAGGAGACCTTTAAAAACATGATCACTCTAGGTAATGCCATCTACCTTGGTGGTTCCAACATTTATCATCATTCCCAAAACCAGCAGAGAGATTTGCACATCAACAAATGGTAACTGATATTTCATGAGCTCCTGATCCAAATTTCTAGGAGTTTACCCATCTCTCTTTCAAGTATCTCAAAACTCAATATGTCTCAATGACAAATAGTGCTCCCTGTTCTGATATGGGCCAGCACCGTCTCAAAAAGGAAAACATCAGAGTCATTTTTAACTCCTTCCCCCATGCCTTCTCCTGTATACATTTAATGACTGGGTTTTGCCAGTTCTTTCTCTTGAATGTCCCTGAGTCTTATTCTTCCTTTCAATTCCCACTTCTACTTATCCAGGTCAATTTCTCATCACCTCTGGCCTGAATCACAGCAACAGTCTCCTAACTTGATCCCCTGTCTTCATCATTTGCTTCCAAGGTCAACCCGTCTTCTACAGACACTAGCATTACCATTTAGTCACCCAGCACATACTGATTGAGCCAGACTCTGTTACAGGCAGTGGGATACGAAGATGTGAGAGAGCAGCAGTCCTCAAACTCTCTGATCTCACAAATCCCTTATACTCTTAAAAATTACGGTGAACCCCAAAGGCTACATCTGTCAATATTTACTGTATTAGAAATTAAAACAGAAAAACTTTAAAACACAACACTACAACAAACATGTTCCACTAGCTGCCAAAGCAATGACATCATCCCAGTCCATACAGCCTCTGGAAAACTCCATTGAACATTTGTAAGAAAATGAGAGTGACACAGGCAAATAACATCATTTTGTTACTATGAAAATAGTTTTGAACCTGCAGACTCCTTGAAGGGGTCTCAGGGACCTCAGGAGTCCCTGGACAATACTTTCCAGAATGAATGAATTAGACAAAGTCTATACCTTTTAAATTCAATAAAATCACTTTTCTGCCTTTAAAATCCAGCATTATCATGATCATTGAGTTCGAGAACTCATTGGCATGTCATTCAAAGTTCTTTCATCCACAGGCTGAACCCACCATTCCATCTTCAGTTCTCACCACTCTCCTCATCCCCAGTCCCTTTCCTCTAGTTACCTTGCTGATTCTTCTAGACCTCATGAACTTTAATGTGCTTCCCAGCCTTTATATGTTTGGCTTATAAAAGGTTCACCCCTTGCCTCCACAGCCTGATGAAATTCTATTCACATTTTAAGGTCCAACTCAGATGTCACTTTCTTGGTAAAGGTTCTATCTCCTTCCCAGGCAAGTTATAAATTTACTGAAGATCAAGATGCTAATGATCAATTTGACTAAAATTCAACCCCATTCCAAGTGTTTTTGTATCTGTTTTGATATCCTATTCTTTGTGTCATATTTCAACATTTTATGGATTTTTATACCAAATCCATTCAGACTCATCTATTCTTTTTTCTGCCTCATTTTTCACATTTTAAAGATTTTAAACCAATTCTTCTAAGGAAGCATCAGGCTTAATTTGACATTTCTAATAAGTATTTTAAAAATGTTACCACTTGTGCTTGACAGTGCCAATTACAGAAACTTTCACACTTCCAGGACATCATTTCTGAATATCCTGTTTGCATGGTCTAAATGACTTTCAACGAGAAAGCTGAACTTTCTTTTCTTACTAGAAAAAAATAATTCAAAGGCATAATGGCAAAAGACAGAACACACACACACCATGAATAGCCGATGGGCTCCTATCAGTTCTGTCCTTGATTTATTCCTGACACCATCTTTGGCCAAGTACCCCATTGGATGTACCATCCATTGCCCATGATTGATTTAACTTTGGGGTCAATATAGTACAGAGAGGAACAATTAATTTGAATTAAGTGTTTACTCAGAGAGTCTTAAATTTGTGAGGAAAGTGTCTCTTGACAAATTTTCTTGAGTAAAAAGATTTAGTGGAAAAAGATTTATGCAATTCTTCATAATGTTACAAATATAATAATTATTTGTTCCACATAACATTTAAATCAGAGGTATATCTAGACATGTTGGTTAAAAAGTCTTAAAATGATCAAAACATGAAAAAGACTAGGACACCAAAATGTATGCAAAAAAAAACTTGAAAGGGAATTGCTTTTAGGGAACTCGTCTTGAGGAAATTGATCAATGGCAAACGGCTTTAAGTCAGTGGATGAGCCTCTGGTCCTTTGTTCTTGGGCAAACGCAAGTCTTTATTAGGAACACATCACCCAATGCTGGCCTGGTATTTGGGCACGCTCATATGCCAGCTAGGCAGTATGCTTCTTGGGGGCAGGAACTATGAAAAACAATATATAGTGTGTCCTATATGGTAAATATTGTAGCAATACTTTAGCATAAAATAAGTGCTTTATAAATGCTTATGGAAAAAATACAAATTTTGAAATACACCTTTTAATCAATGAATCCTTTCCAGCTCCCAGTTCCATCATAAAGGGAGCAAAGAACTATCATCTATCCACTACAGGTAAAATGTTTTAATTTTCCACTCAATTTTCATATTTTTATTTAGCTAAGATTGCAGATTAGTATCTTCTAAATGCTGGTTGCTTTGATGTAGGAGGAATAAAGTGAGTGGCCAGGGATGTTTACCAGCTCAGAAACTGAGTGCAAATGACTAGCTCAAAGTCTGGATGCTTCCAGAGTTCATGTTCCCGATCCATTTTTCTTTCCACTCCCAGAGTGGCCTTATTCACTCTCATGGTTTCAGCAGCTGCGCTTACATCAAGGACACCCACATCCTTATCTGCACCATGTCCTTTTCCCAGAGGCCCACTCTCTCACAGTCAACTGTCTGCCTGCATGACTAGCCAGCACTGCCACAGGCTCCTTAACTCAACATGTCCACAAGAGAATTCATCTTCTCCCCGAAATCATTCTTTCTTCCCTATTGTACCTCAGTCCCTGTATCTGCTGCATCAACATATCTTGCCTCCTAATTATTTCTCCAATTCATTCACTCCTCTCCACCTCTGTGATCACTGTCATAATTTAAGGATATGCCACCTGATTCTCTTGCCTTTAGTGCCCCAAACTTAAAAAGCCTCTTTCTCATATCTACCAAAGTCAACTTTCTAAAAAGCAAACACTGCCACACCATTCCCTCGCTTCAGTGGTTCCTCATTACTAGAAGATGGCTAATGAGCAAGTTTAAAATTCTCATGAGCCAAGTTAGGTGCTATCTTCTTTGTTGTTGTTGCTGTACAAGGTTATGAGAGCGTGGGACATGAGTTTCATGGGCTGTGAGTCCCTCGGGGTCCACATGGCTGGATGTCTGGATGTCTACTAGACTACTTAACTACTTGTGGGACACCAAGTAGTCATTTGTGTTGTTTTTATTTGGCTTGCTGGTTTGGTGTCTAGTGTGCTGTTTGTACTATCAAGGAATTATTCACTAACATGGCTGGGAACCTTATTAAATGAATTCAATTTTCGGGGAATTGAAGGAAAATGGATTGTTTATAATAGTGTTTTTATAGTTGTTGTACACACTCTTCCAACATAAACATAAACTCACGTAGACACATACACTAACTGTGTGATTTTGGGCAAATCACAATCTCTCAAAAACTACATTTCCTTATGTCAAAGTTGAGTTTCTTCAACAGATTTCAAACAGGCCCCGAGGACTATAAGGAGCTTCCACTGAGTTCTTGGGGTTCAATCCAGGAGACCAGGGGACAGTCTGTAGCAAGAAGCTGGTAGGGTTTTTACCCCCTACTTCCCCATCCCCCAATTACCAGAGCTGCTCTGCTCTTACCAGCTTTGGATAGTGGGCTTTCATACACGATTCCATCAGAAAATGAGGGGTTTTGCTACTAAAAATTTGGGAAACTACTGGACCAGATGACTTGGTTGCTTTTCTTCTGGCCTAACATCCTACAAGTCTGTGATTTTAGAGGTTGTCTGCTCCAAACCCTTTGCTTAAAATGAGGAATCTGCACCTCAGTCTCATGCTAGCCAGTGGCAAAGCTGAAACTAGAACATGGGTTTCCAAATTTCCAGGTGATATTGACTTCATAGCTCCATGTGAACCCTAAAAAATGGTTTCCCACCACCAGCAGCTAGAAGTTAACATCTCACTTATGTGGGGCTTTTCGAGACTCACATGTTCTTGCAGGTACTACACAAATTTTGAGACTTGTGGCACTTGTGGGTTAGTTGAATGAGACTGGATATATAGGGGAAATTCAAAAAGGAGGTGGGGAGAGAGCTTTTACTTATATAGGGTTGCCAGATAAAATATAGGGTACTTTGTTAACACTGGAATTTCAGATAAACAATGAATAATCTTTAATATAAGTATTTCCAAAATATTGCATGGGACACACTTACAACAAAAATTATTAGTTTATCTGAAATTCAGATTTTACTGATTGTCCTGTATTTTTACATGCTAAATCTGGTAACCCTAAGTGTGCAAAGATGACTTTCAAGAGTTGAGGAACCTAAAGACCATCAAGCTGTTCAAAATGCAAAGATCAACCCAAATGTCCCTCATTTCCTCACAGTTGAACACAAGCTGGCACCCTTAGACTCTCTAGAGTTATTCTGTATACAGGCTGCAAATATAATCACTTGGGCCACCCCCTAGACCAATAAAATCAGAAATTGGGGAAAGGTAGGATTTAGCTCAGTATTTTTCACAGACTTCTTTTGTAATCCAAAGTGTGGCCCTGAGACCAGGAGCAGCAGCTGCACCTGGGAACTTGTTAGACATGAGATTTTCCAGCACCAGGGAAAAACTACCAAAACAGAAACTCAGGGTAGGGCCCCGCAATCTGTATTTTAACAAGGCCTCCCAGGTGATCCTGATGCACGTAAGTAGTTTGAGAGTCCCTGTTTTAAAATGTCCACATGAATTCTTTAAACCCACAGCAGAGTGAGGCAGGGTTGCCCATTGGTGGGTATGACCAGGAGCACCTAAGAGTCTGCTTAAAGCTTGGTTCTAGCTCTCTGCACCTTACGGAAGCACTGGGATGCTACTGAGCAGGCCACAACTTCTGTTTATGCATCCTTAAACAAGAATAGACACACATCCCAGGTGTGAGCCAGCTAGTGAGAGCCACAGACACTTAGCTACTAAAGGTACCCTTTTCAAATCTGCATTTTCCTCCTTCTGCTCCCTAAACTCAAACTACAGTTCCTGGTAAGGAAACTTAGGTCCAAAGAGGGTTAATGATTTACCCAAAATTATACACGTAGGTTGGGTCAGAGCAGGAAATAAAACTCAGGGTGGGGATAAGCGCACCATTGTTCTATGAAATTCGTTAGCCAAGACAGGTATATGAACGTATAAAGTTATCTTTCCTATGTACACAGATGCTTTTAAAATGGAATTAGACATCAGATCAATATCTTTGATAATAACAACACTATTTTTGTAGCACTTGACTGTCTTCAAAGCCTAAACTGACTGTGAGCACGTGCCTGACACCCAGCCTGCCAGGCAGGGTGGGACTTGCCCGCCAGCCTCCCCGGGACACGCTCCAATCACCAGCCTTTCCGCAGGGAATACCAGACCAGGTGCAGCCCCATCAAGATTCCACGCCAGGCTGGTTTCCCGCTGAGACTCAGCTGGTGCCAGTGGATGAATTATCAAAAGCCATGACAAGTTCCCTCTTTTCGCCACCTCTTGAATAGATTTTTGAATCTGCTTTTCCCACATGTCCTTTCATCGTTCCTCTTCACTGCTCCTCCTCTACCAGTCTTCTCTCTTCTCTACAGCCAGGGCTTTGCTTCTACCTTTTAATATCTAATGTGCAAGGAAATAAGCCTCTGTTCCTGCCATCTTCCCATCCCAGAGCCAGCACTCTAGTGCATCCTACACAGAGTATCCCACACAGGCATGCCTGACTGCTGATTTCAAAGGGGGGCACTATGCTTCCAGCATAGCGATGATCTTGCGCATCACCAGATTGTGTGGTGGACAGGGGGTGGGGAAGGGGTGGGGAGGAGGAAGATGGAAGGGGCATCCCTGCCACTAGAGAATGCCCATAGCTCTACAATGCCATGTTAGGCATTCGTATATTTTATCTAATTTAATTCTCGTAGAAACAACTTGGATCTGATATTGTTAACCCTATTTCACAGATGAGATAAGTGAGGCACAGAAAGATCTGATGCTTTGTCCAAGGTCTGAAAAGCTGTTAACAATAGCACAGGGGTAATTCAAGCCGGGTCTAGCTGGCTCTAAGGCCAGTACTTTCTCTTCTGTGGCATAGCAATGAAGGGATGAAAAGGAGAACTTGAATACAAATCACAAGGAGACAAAGACCTAATTAAAGTGTGGAGAATAAGACAAAAGAAGAAACAAAAGAAGAAAGGTTTTAGGCCCTGAGAGTACAGATCAGCAAAGAACAGGGTCAGAGGCAATTTATCAATAATCTTCATATTAGTGAAGGGTAATATTTGGGCTTCTTGGGAACTCATATGTAAGCAACTGATTAAATTGTTCTGCCACTTATTCCTTCTTTATGTGTCTGTCCTCTCTTCTATATTGCTCTAGTATTGCAATTTCTAGCAAAAAGTATACTGCATAGCATGCCATGTATAACTCAGGGAAAAACAGGAAAGAGAAAAGAAGTTGACAGCTTCTCAATGTCTGTTAGATGAAAGTACTTGCTATATTTTTCTGACTGTGGAGCAGTGATGGAGAGAGAGGTCCCAATGTTTATGCAATGATACGTGAATTTTAAAAATTTCTGCTTAATGACATAGTTTCAATGAGATTATTAATTTACCTGTGGGATGTGGACAAGGGTTATACTGAAAAAAATCTCATACAGAAAAGGAACTAGAAAATTGTTTAACTTTACAGAATATAGTGGCAAACCATCCACCCAAGAAAATATAAAAAATACCAGAAGGTTGTCCTAGAAATAAATCAATCAAGTTCAACATTGTTGTTAGGCACATGGAAAATTTAGAAGGAATTTAACGTATGATATCAAGAATCTAGTTCGGAATCTGGTTTGAATTCTAGTTGGAAAATAAGGTCTAGACATATTTATTCAATCCTCTATGCAACACGTTTTCATTAAGTAGGCTCAGATCTACCATGTCAGAGATGGTATACCAGGCTCTGTGTTTACAGCTGTGAAAAAAATAGATGTGAAAATATGTGTTAAAATACAGTATCTAATCAAATGATAAATGGTAGAGGTTCAGATTATAAATGCTCAGAAAAAGGAAAAGTCAGTGAGACCTGTTATGATCAGGGAGTACACCCTGAAGATTTGCCAGAAATTCATTCCGTGAGGGAAGCACATGTTAAGGGGACGGGACCAACCCAGGGGAGAACAGAGGTAAGAATGAGCATGTGGGGTTTGTGGGGCAGGATTGGTTCCTATCTGTCTGTTTTCAAGGAGGACGAACTTGATGGATTTTCAAGGCTCATTTCCACTTATATCCCTTTCCTCTCTCCTTTTCCCTGCCCCAAATGTATTTTATTATATGTGAGCACTAGCAATGGGAAAAACCAGCTCTGCAAGTTTTCAAACAATATTCAACATCTTAGGTCAATGTTTCAAACCTCTCACTGCCCATTAGAATCCCTTGGGGAACTTTTTAAATTACCCATATGGACTCCCCCCCCCAGGTGAGTCAGCAGCCAACGGTGAGGACCAATGCTCTAGATTCTTGACGATTTCTTTCCTAAACTAGGGTTGGAAGCATAGGTTCCAAAGGGTGGTAACAGTGTTCGATATTCAAATAAATCTGGGATTTTCTTTCTCACAGGACCACTCAGGTATTTGAGCCAGTTTTGGTCAATTTTAACTAGTTGGAACTGGAGATTATGACTGGCACTGCCTGGAGTCTGTTGAAACTGTTTTGAAACATTTTGAGGAGGTTGGAACTTGGTTCTCGAATACATTCAGTGTCCTCCCATAGCCAAACTGTGGGACACTTTTCATGTTGTGGATCACATAGAAAATAGTAATATTTCTAGAGGACACTAAGTTAATTTTTTCAGGCCAGTGGTTTTCAAAGGGTGGTCTTCAGAATACCAGCATTAGCATCACCTAGGAGCTAGGTAGAAATAATGATTCTTCAAGGGCCACCCCCAACCCAAGGCTTCCAGAAGATTCTGTTGGACACTAATGTTTGAGAACCACTGGCCTATGCAGTTTGTGAACAGAATGGGGATGCTGGCCACCTCAAGTCCTGCTGTGCCAGAGGGGCACCATGGACGTGGAGTGGAAGTGGGAGATCTGAGTGGGTGGGTGGACAGTGAAGACGCCAGCTCCCCTCTCGTCCCTGTCCACAGGCTTTTCAGCCTAAGCCAGGCCCCACCCTGGGGCAGGGAAGAAGTTTTAAATTGGGTGAAAGAATGAAGTGTTGATATTAGAAGAGGCTGGACTCTTCATACTGGGAAAATAAATCTACTGATTCGTCACTAAGAATGAGTGGAAAAATAATGAGATTTGCCAGTGATTTCATCCAGGTTGCAGAAAATTAAATCAACAGAGCAGTATTAAAGGGAAGAGTGGTGAGAAGGAATGAAACTGCTTTCTGATATTATCCTTTAGAATTCATTTCATTTAAACAATATATTCAATATGTGAGTATCAATTAATTATAAGCTTCACCCTACCCAAAGAACCTCCACAATATCAGGATCCTGGAAATTAGATGGATCCTGGGGATATTGTCAAGAAGAAGGCTCTGAGGTCAGGAATACAGCTGCCTAAGAGAGCAGCACAAGACATATGTAAATGTGGTTCTAGAAGAGCCATCTGCTTCCTACCTCTAGTTCATTTGTCCTACCTCCAAGGCCCAATAGTATGAAACTTGAGGATTGATTTATTGAAAGTAAAATTTCTAATCACATTCCTCAGGACCTGGGAAACTACAAGAGCTCCTGATTTCTAACTTCTCTCACTACTTCCCACCTTGGTCTCTCACCTTGAGAAGGCAGAAGCTGCTGATGAGTTGTTCTTTGTAGAGGAAGAGAGAGAGTTCAAGATGCCACCGAGCTTTCATCATTTCTCATTTTCTCCCAACCTGCCTGAACATCTGAGCTCAGTTAGAGCTCTCACAGCTTTTACAATGATCTTTTTGCTCTTGGAGGTTCTTGTCAAGAACACAAATCATTAAGACACCAACTTCCATCAAATCACAGCTGAACTGTGAACCACCAGGAAACCAAACAGCCAAAACTCGTTTCTGTGAGTGAGACTGAAAATGGCAGCTCACCCCAGCTGAGGGGCGCGGGACAGTGCCAGTGGAGGGAACTAAATCAGAGTCTTCTTTAGCAGCAGCGAAAAGTAGATGGGCTGGTGGAGAGGGGAGCAGGCAGCTAGCATGGAGGAGACAGACTGGCTGGGAATACGGAATCTTCCATAAATAGAGCCGTCATTGCCCTGGAACAGTTTCTGTTTCAAGTATCTAATATCCCTCTTCCCTAAGTGCACTTGTCATATCCCAAGTCCTCATTTTTCGTGGGGTCAAAATGTTATAGTCTCTGGGTCTGTGGGATGTGATCACAGCTCAAAGAGTAACCACCAGAAACGGACCTGAATACACCAATGAGCTGTCCTCACTTCATTTCTGCCACTGCCCATGAAAGGCTCCCTGCTTTCCCCTTCCTGCCAGGTTCAAGTTAACCAAGGTTCAGGGGCAAGAGCTGTGAGGTTTATAAGCAACAAGCACAACATGAAAAATCAGAATGCAACTCTCTACATATATACCTGTGACAGGACTGTCCTCTGAGCAAGAAGACAGAAGCCAGAAGAGAACCAAAAAAAGGTCATTAAACCCTTTCTCAGAGCATTCAGTGAAGGTTTAGCTAATCCCAACTTCCAAAAATGGTTTATTTGCTTTAGGGAATGCGGGAAAAAATGACAAAAAACTTTTCTGCTCCTGTAATATAACCAAACCAGCTATCTGAGGTGTCTTCAGCTGGCTCATGCCTCATGAGAGTTTTTGCAGATCTTTCTCCTAAGAAGATACTCAAAATAAAATAAAAAATAATAATAATAATAAAAAAAGACTAGGATACAGCTAGTCCTTAGAGAGACAGGCTTCTTCAATTTTGGAAATTCATCAGGAAAAATATTGCTTATACACTGAATGAAATCACTGAGACTAAGAATATTTTATTTTTTTCACACCATTTCACACATGCCTATTTTTGTCCCAAGGCAGGCATTCTGCATTCCACCATTCTGACATATCTGTAAACAATAAGAAGCTTTTAATTATTAGCATGTAACCCAGATGTTAAGGCCCTCAGCCAGTGACTGAGGGTTCCTAGCCTTGCAAGGCATGAGCACAGGAAATCTCTCACCTGGCTGCCCCAGGGTCACCTGTGTAAATGCCTGCTGTCATGAAAGTTGTTGATGAAGGTTAACTCAGCAAGCTGTGGGGACCAGGATGTCATTACTGTAGAATTAAACATTTTGAAGAAGGAAGTCAGAGGTTTCCTTAGTTTGGGTTTCCATAGAAACAGATCCTACAATTAGGATTTGGGTACAAGTAGTTTATTTGGGAGGTGATCCCAAGATACATAGTGAGGGCGTGGGGAAGTGTGACGGGAATGAAGGACAGCCAATAAAGGGTGCGTGAATGAGCAAATTATCAGTGTGGGCAACTGAGCACAATCCCACTGGGGAGACTTTGAGAGACTGTGTAGATCATGCCTCGGGATCATCTGAGTGGTGAAAAAGTGGGGCATTTATCCATCAACTCCTATCCCTCATTCTTTGAAGGTCTCTGAGGAAGTTAACTTCTGAGCAATTCTGACCTGCTCTTGGGACGGGCTGCACTCAGACAGAGAGATGCAGGTGCTGACAGTTGGAAATCACCAGCCTAAACAGACTGCCACCAGAGCTGCAGGTGGGCTCAGGGTGGGCAGTGCAGATATGCGTAGGGTACCAATAGGTTCTGCTACCGAGGTTCCTTCTCTAAAATGACTTAAAAGCCCCTATCAATTGAGTTGTGTTACATTTATCTGCTTACTATGTATTTTCCTCAGAACTCAGTAGAGTGCCCGGCACAATATGTGCTGAATGAATCAATTAGCATGGTGTCTAACATCCCTGAATGACTCAGACATCAGTGGCTAAGGAAATGCCATGAAATGAACACACAAGACAAACTTAGCTGAGATGCAGCCCTGCCTTTGTAACTGCATTTTCCAGCCAGCACGGGATGCATCAAAGCTGTCCAGCAAGCTGTGCTACAGCAGTCTGGGCTACTCACAGCAGTCTGGGCTCACACGCTTCCGGCTCAGATCACACACAACTTCTCTCATCACTTCTCTTCCCTTCTTCCTCCCCCTGCATCAGCTTATTTGCAAGTTTGGGTTTTCCCAGTTGTGGCATGTATAGCAATGCACAATTGTCACCTGGGAGAGAAAGCTTTGGAGAGTTCTGGAATAACCATTCTTACTATTCCCAACAAGTCTGTGGGCTCGCATAGCTTATGTTTATTGTCTATTCCTCATAGCACCAAGCACCTTGCTCAGACTCTAGCAAACCCTCAATGAAGGACTGCTGAATGATTGAAGGAACAAATGTTGGTGTGGGCAGCTCAGGCTTCACTCTGTTCTGTCTGTGGCAAAGTTAATTCTAAATTTCTTTTGCTTTTGTGGCTGATCTTTAGTTGTCATAGCAAGATTCTAAATGTATCATCTGTTCTGAAGCCACTAAAATAATAATCTTTCAAGAAGGCCTTTCCTCTCATAAACTTTCCCACATAGGGCTCATGTCAGGGAGGAAGTACAAGGAGGGGTTAATGAATATATTTGGGAACTGATAAAATTGTATTCGTTTCCTATAAATTATGTTAATTTGACAAGATTTTCTTCACTCCAAGTCAACACACCAGTTTTGTTGAAAGCCACAGAGAGGCAGAGAGAGAGAATATATTCTAAACTTTGAATATATCTTCTAGAAATATTTCTCTAGAAATATCTACGATTATAATTCACATCCTTTTAAGCCTCACGTACAAATATAAGAAAATGACTGGTCTGTTAACCAAAGAAGTAGGGCACTAAAAGAAACTGGAATATTTTATGTATTTGAGAGGTTTTCCAAATAAAATGGGGGAAGTTCACAGTTTACTATTTTCTTATTAATTAACCACTGGCTGTATGCCAGGCACAGTTCTAGGTTCTGGGGATTCAGTAATGAACAAAACAGAAAAAAACTTCTAATTTCACAGAGGTTACATTGTTGAAGGTGTTGTGGATTGAATTGTATTCTCCCCCCCTCAAAAAAAGATACGTCAAGTTCTAACCCCCAATCTCATGAATGTGATCCTATTTGGAAACAGGATCTTTAAGGATGTTATTAATTAAGATGAGGCCAAATTGGATTAGGATGGGTCCTAATCTAACATGACCGGTGTCCTTATAAGGAAAGGAAATTGGACACCGACAGACCCAGAGAGGAGAACACCATGTGAAGATGGAGACAACAAAGGAGGCCACATAGAGACGGAAGACGAGGTTGGGGTGATGCATCAACCAGCCGAGGACGGCCATGAATGGCTGGCAAACACCAGAAGCTAGGGGAGGCAAGGAAGAGCTCTCCCCTACAGGTTTTGGTGGGAGCGTGGCCCTGCTGACACTTTGATTTTGGACTTCCAGCCTCTAGAACTGTGAGACAACAAATTTTTGTTGTTTTAAGCCACCTGGTTTGTGATGCTTTGTTATAGCAGCCCCAGGAAACTAAGAAGGGAGATAGATTATAAAGTAGATAAGCAAATAAATAGCATGTTGGTGATAAATGTCAAAGAGGAAAACCAAAGCGAGGGATGGGGTATGGCAATTCTGGATGGGGTGGCCAGGTCAGCCTCGCTGGGAAGGCGAGGCACAAGTCAGGCGGGCTTCTTGGGGAAGAGCAAGACTGCGCAAAAGGAACGTGTCTGGGCTTGTCTCCATACATGGAATCAGAGGGGAGGCCAGTGCGTAGCTGGACAGAGTGATCGCGGAAAGGTTGTGGGAGATGAGATGGGAGAGGTGGGGACACATACCACGAGGGCTTCCTCAATCACTGTAAAGAATTTGGATTTTATTCTTAAGTGAGGTGGGAAGCAGCCACGTTAGTTTTCACAATGGCTACAGAGCAGAAGTAGTGACCTGGCTTGTTTCCTCTACTTTCCGGTTATTTCTTTTTCTTTTAAACTGTGTTCTCTCCTCCAGGATCAATGGGGAGAAGAGCCTGAAGGATTCCAAGGCATGTATAAAGCTCTCAGGAAAAAAAAAAAAAAGACAGGATTTTCTTTTTTTTTTTTTTGGTGAAGAGGAGAATATGGCCTACAGAAAAGTTTGATCACCAGGAGGTCTGATTTGGCTTATCGGGGCAAAGCAGCTCTGGGCTGATTGTGAGGCCAAGTCCATCTGCTGCTCCATCAATCAGCTGACCACTACTGATTTGTGAGGGGCGTGTGCTGAGAGCTGTGAGTGGTACAGACATAAGACCTGGTCCTTGTCTTGCAGGCACTTACGGTTTAGTAGGGGAGATAGGACAAAGAACATTTAAACAGATAAGTGACAACACAAAATAGCAGAAAACTAATGCTGAATGAGTTCAGAGTAGGGAGAGAAAAGGTCTAGCTGGGAGTGGCTTAGGATTTTGTGGAGGAAGTAAAACCGACCCTGTATGACCAGAGATGAACAGAATTTCCAGGCCAAGGGACAGCTAAGCCGAGGTGCAGGGATAGGGAAGAGATGGACTTGATTGGGGGATTGTGAATAACCTAGAGGATTTCTGAAAAGAAGTGAAGACAGGTCATAAATTGCAGGCTTCCAGCTCTTCCTCCAGGAAGTCACCTAGAGGGTTAAGCTGCCCAGAGGATGATTCACTGGGCGTCAGAGGCCAAGATAGTGGCACTTCCGTGAAGCAGGAGAAAGAAGGTTCTTGAGCAAACATTCTCTCTCATGATTTTGCTCAGATCAAGCCCCAACTTGGCTTTTCAAGCATCTTTCCATGTAAGGCAGAAGCAATACTAGTGAAAGTCTGCTGTGATTGTCAAAGATAACTGGTCCCTTAAAAGATGCTGCCAAAGGGCTCCGTGCCACCGAGGCAAACTTACTAGCCTGATAAATCACAGAAGTGCAAAAAGTAGGAGGGAATGTCACCTTACCAAGAGTGGTTTCCAAATCCCTCATTCTGCAGATGTGAAAACTGAAGACAGGAGAGGTAGCATGTTCTGAGACCCAGAGCCAACTGGTGGCAGGGCAGGGGTGGAACCCAGCGTCTCTTTGCCTGCCACTCCCTCCATTCTTTGACCCCATTGTATTCTATCAATTTTGCTGTCCTATGTGTTCTCAGTCTCTAGTATTTACAGTAGAGTTTGAGAGTATTTGTTTGTTTATCTTCGTCATTTGATTGCAAATCTACTACAGAGGATAAGTGGATGTGTCTCACACTTAAGTTTCAGGGTTTAAATAAAACTATGAGAAGTCCACAAATCATTCTCTGGCTTTTCTTCCCCTCCAGGCAATACCAGGAAATGTAGGCTGGTGGGATCTCCTGGAATGATAGTTAATCTAACTGCAGTTCTTCTTGAGGCAGATTACTCTGTGAAGAATTTGGTTTTGAATGAAGTTCTAGAGCTGTTCCCAGCTTTACAGTTAGTAGATGGTGTTATGCTGGCAAGCAGACACAACTGCATAACAGGAAGTGATATGGAGCAGCCACAGAGCATAGCCCCAAGGAATTCCAGTCAGGTTCTGCCATTTGTGGCTGATGCATCAGTTAAGATCTGCAGCTTTCATTTGTTTGCTTAAATTAAATAGGCATGGGTTTGGGAGTGAGAGTGAGTGCTTGCATGCAATGTGTGGGTGTGTGTGGGTGTGAGAGAGAGAATGGCAGGGGTGGAGTGAGGGCTTACCCTTATTTTTATCTGATTCTGAGGGTAATGTAGGAGCATCCTGTCCCAGGGAAAGGAGAGAGGTGCCATGTGAGGTTAGGGTGGATGATGGGAAGGAAGAATGATGGGGAGGGTCCAAAGAAAGACATCATCTAAGGTAATTTCCAATTTTGCTAGGGGCCAGCACTGCCTTAAAGCTTTACTTAAATCTTGAAAAACCATAAACTAAGAGTTATGCTCCACCTGTGAGGATCCATAGAAATGGAACATAGAAATAAAGATGGCATCTACATCACAAACATTTCACACTTTGTTTTTGGAAACAGTAACTGGATCCAGATGAAGAAACACTGGTCTGGACATCTAGCTAAGCTGGCCACCTGCTAATGAAGAATGCTTTCATCTGGGAGGACATGCCAGCTGTATTCCTACATTCAGAAGCCAAATGCATCTTGAAGGTTGAGGGGCCCAGAGCAGGGGCATGGTTTGGTTTCCATATGGTAATGGATAGTGTCTTCTAATTTGTGCCAATTGATAGTGTGCTCTCAAACTCCACCGCCATTCTCTATTTTAGACATTCACAGTGATGCCTCAGTAAGAAAACCCTTTGGGAATGAGGCTCCTTTGCTAGAAAGTTGGTCCTCATTAAAAACATATACATTTATGTCATGCAAAGCAATGTTAACTCTACATGATGAGATGGCTTAATGGCAAAGTTACCACTAATCTGGGTGTGTTCCAAACAGCACAAGCAACCACAGCCTGTGTAAAACACTCTTTACAATAACAGCTGAAGGTGAACTGGGTGGACCCACCATAAAAAACCTGTCTTCATATCCAAATTCCCTATGCTTCATATTCACTCAACAGCTTCTCTTTGCTGGACTCAGGTACCCAATAGTCTTCAATTCCAGCCTCTCCTTTTGTCAGCCACATTTCTCCACTGATTGAGTGATTATACTTTGGGGAGAATGAGTGTCAGTCAATGTATCACTTCAAGGCTACATTTGCATTTTAAGTCTTTATCTTTTGCTAAGGAGTGAAAAGTTTTTGTTCTCTGCTAAAAGGAATTCTGGAAGTTTCAAGCAAATGAGGAGATCATTTTTGTTGGAGGGGAGGGAGGCTTGGGGGACCTCCCACTCTTTCTTGGCAAGTCATTATGGGCATCTGAACAAGACCAGAGGCCAGAGGGCATTTGATTTTCACCAGCTTCTGGGATCTAGGGCCCTGACTAGTGGGACTACTTCATTGGAAGTTCCCTTACAGCCCTGACCGAGGAAGTGCCTTACAACTCTCCTATTTGATTAACTATTATCTACCCAGAAACTTGGGCATCATCTGTACTCCTTCCCATCTCCATTTCTAAGTCCTCTTAATGCCGCCACCTTAGTATGGTCAGTTCTGTACCCGCACTCCAACTTCAATGTCACTGCCTCATCTCAGCTGCCACTGTCTTAAATCATTTCTCTTGAGTTACTGAAATATTCTCCCTGACTCTGGTTTTATCATTTATGTTCAGTTTCTTTATAATTTTTATTTTCCCTTCCACCCACTTTCCATAGAACTGCCCAACTGCTCTTTCTAATATTTGAAACCAATCATGCCCATCTCATACAAAAAATCTTGGCAATGGCCTCCCTCTGCCTGTTACGCTTCTCAATCCTAACTGCATATTTGTCTACTATGGAATTGTTAAAAAATACTAATTTCCCAGGGCTCTTCCCAGACCCATTAAATCAGAATCTCTGGGATGGGAATTAGGCAACAGAATCTTCTACCAGCTCTCCTAGTGACTGTGCATTGAATGTGCAGCCTGGCCTGTAGGGTACAGTGTGTTTGGTGTACATCTAGCCTTTCAAGGTCCAGGAGCTGTGTGGGGAAGAGTCAGCCTCTCTGGGAAGTCTTCACTGCTGTAGGAACAGCTGATAATTTTGACCACTCTTACTTGGAGCCTATATTCCATCAAAACCCTTAAAAACAAACTATAGTCGTTTGTCTCCCCAGTAGACAGTAAGCTCCTACTTCTCAGTCCCAGAGGTGCTTAATTTATTTGAAATCAACAACCAAATGAATAAGAAGTATGATTTGAGGGTGCTGGCAAGGCTTCTGTTTCAAATACTTTTCTTACAATTAGCAATTCCTTTCCTGGAACCTAATAAGTTTGAAGACTTTTTCAACAGCCTCCTATTAGAATTTAGTCTTCTTTAAGCCTTACAAACTAATTAATTGACTTTTAATTGGTAGAAAAGTTTGAAAAGGTTTTTCTAGAATAGTGGTCCCAAGATTGTGATTGGTATTTTTTCTATTTAGCTTGCATGTCACTATTTTTTGTATCTTGGTAAAAAAAATTACAATGAATTTTTCAAGCTTATGGCATTAAATATTTAACACAATACTCTATACATATATCAGCTGAAGTAATTTTCTTATGTATTATCAGTATTTGAATATTTATCTTTCACTAGACCACAAAGCTGTGTGAAAGAAGGTATCCTATTGTTTTGACTTGTATCCTCCAATCCGACAAGTAATGCCTTGTAGAAAATAAGTACCCTGTAAGTATTTCTGTGTTTGAATGAACAAGAGACTGGTGCTCTATAATTCTTATAACCAGCCCTCTCTTTGCCCTAAAACTTTTAGATTCATGTTTGGTTATTTTTATTAGTAATTATGTGACATTTTTGGTTTGTGACCTCCCATTTCTCTAATAGCCTTGTCATTTGTGACTTCCATTTTTAGTAATACCAATATAAGCCATTGAGTACATCATTTTTATTAAAGCAGCTAGCATACTTCTATACCTATCTTACAAAAAGGAAAATTAGGTTTCTACAGAGGATTCTGGAAAAATGAATATGACAAAGGACTCAGCAAAAAGTGGGCCTGAGTTATATCCAACCAAAAACCTAGAATGGAGGCATTTCAAATGGTAGGTAAGGCTTCTAGAATGGCAGTTATTTATATATATACAGACATATAATCTAGTCTGCTTCTCTTAGTCAGTCAATTATTGTTCCTGTTAATATAGGGGCTTCTCTTTTATTTATTATTTTTTTTAAAGAGGTTTCCCATCACTCTTTTAAGGAATTAGTTTGCTAATTCTTCATTAGGAATATTCCAGGATGTTTAACCTTACTTTGTTTTAGCTTCATTTCATCCAGTGGAGCTATATCTTATGTTGCTGCCCACATCCCATTGTGTGTAGTGTGTGCTCATAACAAAAGTACTCTAAGAAAAGTCAAATCTTAGGGTCCTCATGACTGGCCCCTTTGACCAACCAATCTCATATTCCAAATCACATTCTTAAATACAGGGATGAACACCTACTTACATCCAGTTCAATCAAGTTCAGAGAAGGCAAACAATTGCAACTATTACTGTAAAACTTCTTTTAATCAAGACCTTTAGGAAATTAGAATTATACTCCTTGCAGTGAAACTCTGGTATTAAAAACAAAAAAAAAGGAAACTCACAGCAATTAATAAATTTACTGGGATCCACAAACAAAAACTTATAGGGTCCCTGGGGTTAGCACATATTTTATATCAACTTTTTAAATATCATATATTAAATATATAATAATATATAATATCAATATCTTCAGTCCTAGAGAACCACAATTGATGTTTTTAGAGTGTTGGGTTGAAACCCAGCATGATTTATAATAAATAAGGATTCAATTATGGTTCAGTTACAGTCACCATGATTCTACCTTCTGATGCTGGAAAGAAGACAGATGCACTTTAGAAAAATGTCAATACAGGATTAAAACAAAAATATTTTACTATACATTTCTCATTTAATCAGAAAAATTAACCAATTTCAACTTCCGATTCATCTGATTCTCATAGCCTTCAATTTGGCAATGTTTGATGGCTTCAGACACTCCACTTTTAACCTAGTCTCTGTCAATCCTGCTTGATCAAGATAATGTATCAGGGTTCACCTTCTGCAATCTTCCTTTGTTCCACTATTCTTACTGCCAATGATTTCCTCCCCAAAATTCTCTCTAATATGCACTTTGGTCTTCCAGTGCAAAGTGGAATCTTAATCCAGCAAAGGATGCTAACAGACATGCTGTTCTTCACGAGGTACTAGCTAGTTTCAGTACCATTTCCTCAGAACAAACTTGCTGATAAATATTTGGCTGCCTACTGTATATCTAGCTCACTTCACCATTGCTGCTTTTCATCCTGAATATCTATGGCTCTTATTACGTTTCTCCAGATGCCCTGTTTTACATTTTCCAGATTGGGTCTCATTTTGTGATTTGCTGCCCATATTTCTTCAAAGCTCATGAGCTGACTGCCATATGCCTGCTATCCTCATTCTCCATCAGCCTCAGCATGCCTTGCAATGAGGCAAGGGGTCAAACAGAAAAACAAAAATCAAAGCTGAGCTGAAAAGCTGGCTGCCAGTCTGGGCAGGAAGTCAAAGTATGCCAAGCATGGCAGCTGACAGGAGCCTCATCATCCAAAGCTCTCTGAATAAGTTTGCTGGCTAGCGCCTCATACTAAACTTACAGATGATTTTGGCTCAGGCATTCTGAGACTGAATACCTGGCAAGTAAATCTCAGAGAGAGTAAAAGAGTGTTGGATGCAGGACGGGCAAAGGAGGAATTGAGAGGGACAGTGTACGTTAAGCGTGTATGTGCATGTGTGTATGTACGTGTGAGCATATGTTAGAGACAGACAGGCAGCCAAAGGGGTGGAGGGAAGGATGGAGAGACAGTAAGAGGGACTCTGAAATATGAATGAGAAGCTACAATATCCTATAAACAAAATACAGACTGAGGAACCCTGGCAAATTAAAGATAATACTCCAAACCAGATCACTGAATGCTCTGAAATACATTTATTTTCTTGCCAGGTTGAATAATTCACATCTTCCATATCAATGGGTACCATAAGACTATGTACCCTTTAGGGTGAAATGATTTCTGTGTGAAAGAGATCTGTTTTACCTTGATGCTAACAAAGCAGACTTGAAGAAAGCAATTCAATATGGTGACAATGGACATCTCTAAGGGTGAAAGAAGGGGATTAATCATAAAGTACAAGAAATCTTTAGCAACATCCTGTAGGGAGTCTTCTGTACATGCAGTATTGCATCTGATCCGTATCAGTCATTCAGCAGCACTAGTGAGGGCTCTGTGAATGAAGTGTCACAAGCTGCAGGGAACAAAAACAAGACAAGATCCTTCCCTTTCAGGAGCCTGCAATTTACTCCAGCACCCAAGGAAAACTGAAGACAAACAAGAACACAAGCATCAAGAATTCACACGTTGCCAATATGAGAGCACAAACTTGGATTGTGTTAGAAATTCTGTCCTTACCTAAATATAGAGAAGGGATCTTCACCCACATATCCTTTCCCCACTTCTTTGTGCTATGAAACTCCTTGAATGAGTGTTTTCTACCTGCTGGCTTTATACCTTCACCCAGCACTTCAATCTTAATTCCCTACCATTCTATTTCTGCCAATACCACTGCACAGATAACAAACCAGTGACACCACCAGTGACTTTCTGTTTGAATATAAGGGTCTGATTAGCGTCCTCATCTAAAACACATGTGCACATGCATCAAAATTAGGAAATTCAAGGATCGCTGATGCAAGAATCTCCCTTGTGATCTTCTTCTGCTTGAACATGTAATGGATGGAAGATTCCTCGTTTTTCATGGCAGACCCTGTTATTTTTGTATAGCTCTGATGAACAGGAATTTCCCTTTCTGCATGGAGCTGAGATCTGTATTTCTTGTATCGTTTCTTGTTCTGTTTTCTAGACCCACAGAAACCAAGCCTGATTCCAATTCCTTACAACCTCTCGTCACAGCCCTGGTATCCAGAAAAATGACCCTGACATCTTCAATCATTCTTTGAAACCATGAGCATTCTCTCTTTGGATGGCCAATGCTTCAGGCCATACTAACCTTCACAGTTTAAAACAGGACTGACAAACTCCGAGACTCTCAGAGAACTCAACAAGAGAAACCCAAAGGAGAACCTTACAGAATTTAGTTGGGTTCAGAAGTAGGACTGGTAGAGATAAAAGATTTATCATGAAAGAGAAAAAGAAGGTAAAAGACAGAATGGAATAAAATGGGGCCATGACATCAACGAGAGGGGAATGAAAGAATGGAATGTTTGAGAAATAGAAGTAAATTATGATTTTGAAGACAAAATAGCTAGTTAAACTAGTTTAACTTTTTTTCTCTTTTTACCTTAACTTCAAATGTGCATACCCTTTGAAGATGTATGCACACTGGAACAGTTTCATCCAGAGAACTCACTTTCTTAAAAGGCAGTTCAGAAGGGTTTTTAAATTTATTTATTTTTTTAAATGCCATATTAGTAGAAACTCCAGAAAACAGTGAACTAGTTTCAGTTTCTGGGCTAAACATTTGATCTAAAATGGTATTTTATTTCGAATTGGCTAAGGGACCTTTAAATTATGGGGGGAAAGCCAAATGACACTCAACAAGAAGAAATTGAAAAGTCTGGTCCGAGGATGAAGTGTAAAGAGGCCTTTGGGTATCACTAAAAGAAGCTACTCTGAAAGCTCTCTCCCAGCTTCCCATTTACAGTGACAGGACTTTCTTTCACAAGGAGACAGAAGGAAAAAGCCTCCCCTTAGTTGCAGTTGTTGAGTTTACAGTGGAGGGGAACACAAAAGTTCTTTTTGACGTCTTTGAAACTAGGTCAGGCAATGTATTTAGCTATTCCATAGTTTTTTGGTCAACATTTCTATTATTTCCTCTAAATCTTTTAAAATAAATTAAAAGAATAATAAATCAAAATAACAGATCTTCAAAAATAAAACAATTGGGAAATTTCTGGCATTCTCTTTGTGTTCTCTTCATTCTCTTTGCTCTTTTTTAAATTTTCATTTTCTGCTGTGGGAATGAAGTTGGGTGAATGACAAGGTTGCTTGGTCAGTATAAATCTCTCATTGCTATTGGGAATAACACCCCTTAGAGGATAGATTCCAGAAATGCTGATTTACTGTTGCCCTTTATGTGTACAAGGAACACCACACATATATTTTAGAATAACACCAGAAATTAGTGCTTACTTGGTAAACTCGGGTAATTTCTATCTAGGCATGTTGCTTCACTGCAAATGAAGCAGCCTCTTTTTGCCATAAATATTGTAAATTTATGCCACAGCACAACTAATTTGGGGGAGAAAAGCAATTCTAAGTAAAGGAGCTAAAGATATACTAATGTCTGTGATTGTTAAAATTCCTTGCAGCTGGGAAACCTGTCAAGAAACTTCGACCCAGGGCTTACATCTTCCCTGGTGGGGAACAATTTCTAGATCTAATCAGCAGACGGGCTAGACCCTGCCAGTAATTTTTAAACCATTTCAACTTCTCTAAAGGCCAAACGGGGAAAGCACCACTGGCCCATCTCAGATCCCCTTGGGAAAAGCATATGCCTTAATTCTGCACCAGTGTCTGCTCTCCAGACAGCACACAGCAGGAGGGCCATTCAAGCATTTTAAGAAATGTTCTGCCGGATCAAAACCCTTCTTTAGACAACTCCTAATCATTTTGGTTTTAAGTGGCAGGGCACAACTCAGGAAAGAAAGACAACGGAGGTGTAAGGTCAGTGTGACAGCTAAGCTCAGTGGGGAGCTAACAGGAAACCCCTCCAGGAACAATGCACAGCTCTGCATTCACTCCACAGTTCTCTTGTCGGCTGGCGATCAGCGGCCTCAGCAGGTGGCCAGCTTCTCTGTCTTGTTAGGCAGAGGTCAGGAGACTTCCAAATAGCACCTCTGAGAAAGTCCTAAAATTGGTGCAATTTTAAGCAACAAAAAGTGGGCTTTGCAAATTTCTAAGGAGAGTCAGGGGTCAGCAGAAACTCTGAAGACCAAGAAAGAAAAAATGCAAATTTTGACAGATTCTCTAATCATGGTGTCAGCTCCTGGGACGTTATCCCTGCCTGATTGTATGCCTCTAAAATCAAGATTCCTTTCTCATGTGTTTTTAAGAGATTTTACTCTTCCTACAGATTGACACTCAGTGCATGTGTGGCTATTTCAGGAGAAAAATATAGGGAATTGTTAGTTTTAAGCTAAATACATTCATGCAGAGTTCATCGCGCATAGAGCACTGTGTGTGTTGGACGATATAAAGAGAGAGAGAAGATTTGGTACCAGGATCTGTATTCATAGAAGTGGATGAGCTAATAAAACATGTGGCAAAGAGAAATTTGTAGGTGGTGGGCTGGACTTAAGCTAGGGCATGGATGGCTCATGGTCCCATTTGGGTTCATTTGGTGAGTGGATATAGACTTCTGCAAAGATTTTACATGAATTGGCTTCAGCAAGGCCATTTATCACAGTCTCAGTCTATGACTGTACTACCTCAAAGGTCCCTGCTTTGAGAAACACTGACAAACCATCTCGACACTAATGAATGCAAAAAAACACATGAACAAGAAACAAATGATTCGATAGCAGTGATGACGGTATCCCTGCAAGTAGGTAATGCTCGTCCCTGCCTCAGCCATCGGTCTGTTCTTTAGCCATGGCAAGCACATAAAGAACAAAAGAATTAAGCTAAATGATGCTACAGCTCCAGAGGCAAAGTGGAAGGAATGACAACAGTGACAGGTGACAAAGAATGGGCCCTTCTCTCCTCGAGAACGCCTCATTGGTGGCAATGGGAATTAAAGGCCAACAGCTGTAGCTAATGCTTTTAGGGGGTCATTGTTTCCATTTTTAATAAAAATCTTACTTTCCCAGAGGATACATTTTTCTATACAGGGCCTGATTTCTTTTGGCTCCTGAGCCTGTGAGTTGGAATTAATTTGTGTGACTAATTCACGTTAAGAATTCGCGAAAATAATTTGTTTCAATTGCCACACACCAAAGGGATTATTTAAATATGTCGCCTGGTTAGAACACTTGATTCTTCCCGTTGTAAACACCTGCATCTGAGCACTTTACAAATATCCTTTAGTGATGGTCCCCTAAAGAGGAAAGAGGAAGGAAAATAAAAGGGAATGTCCTATGCAACGTAGAAGCCAGATGAATGAACAGCTACGGTGAGCATGGAAGTATGTCAGAAATTGGCATCACAGAACCCAAGTAAATAGGTTGGAAAGGAGTTAATAAATGACTCAGAGGTACTCATACTTTCCAGCTCATTTTAACAAAAGTGTGGGGAGACAAAAATAATGCCAGGTAGCTTTAGATCTCCATAATTCCATCGGATATGCACTTCCCAGAACTTGCAGGGCCCCACACCAATTCCCACGCTGTCTACATAGCATAACAACATATCAGAATTGAACACTTATGAAACTCTTACATATGGCATCTGGAATTAATCCACATTGCATGTATCCATAGTACTAGTCCACCTTGGTGAATTCCATAATCTAAAGACAATGCAGTGAATGGCTAATAAGTTTAAAGGGAGGTATATCTACAGAATGAAAAAAGCATCAGCACATAGTAAAATAGTCCTGAGAAAATGACTTTTTATAACACATGACAAGTAAAGGATTAAAAAATAATCAAATGCATTAAGTAATGCTTTAGAAACAAATAATATTTGATGCTTCCAAAAGTACAGTAAACGACTGTTGTAGTCAGGTCCTGTGGCATACTACAAATGAGTAAAACAATTCTAAAGATTTGGATGGCACATATCGAGAGTGTTTATGGTTTTGGACCATATAATTTCAGTTTTGGAAATATATCTTTAATTCCATCAAAACATTAAAAATTTATAGTGAATATTAGTTATAACAAAATTGTCTAACAATAGGGAAATAGCTAAGTAAATTATAATATATGCAGTTATGAAAAATTATTCAGCCATAAAAATGTTTACAAAACTTTAAAGGATGCTAGATATCCTTATGATTTTTAAATGAAAAAAGCTGGAGGTAAAATTATGTAAAATATATTAATAAAAACTCTGGAAAATATGACAAAATATTAAGAGTGATTCTATCTGACTAGAGAGATTGTGAAGGAATATTTCCCTTTTGATTTTTTCCCCAAAATTTCACAATGGTACATTTCACATATACTAAGAAAAATTACTATAAAAAGTTATTTAATACAACAGCAATGAGAGAGAGAGAGAGAGAGAGAGGGAACTGGGCTAGAAATCAGAAGACCTAAAGTTTAGTTCTAAATCAGCCACTTTGTAACTGCATCACCTGGACAAGTTGTTTAGCTTCTCTATTCTTTGGTGTACTGATTTGTCAAATGAAGTTTGGGGGATAGATTGAGTCTCTTTCAGCTCTAACATTCCAAGGTATTATATTTATCCACACAGAGTGATCTCTAGCCAGGGTCCCCTGCATATTGTCCTTTGCCAGGTTTATAGATTATGGATTATAGTGAGAAAGAGATTCTCTATATTGCCATGGGCACTGAGGAGATAGTTCAACCCACAGTAAAACTGAATCTGGGGTATCGCCAGGAGTTTAAAGTGGTTGTTTTACTGCATTTAATCCACAGGTACCACTTTGTAGTTCCATCTTCTTGCTTTACTTCCTAACGAAAAGGCCTTCAATGCCCTGTGGATGCATATAAATGGTGGCAGCTGCTGAGATGATGGGATTCCACAGCCTTCAGCCTTTCCAGGGGGACATACAGACATACAGATGTATTGTATCCAACAGTTTAAATAAATTAAGGAGAAAAAAGTGGGTCATTTACTTTTTAAAAAATTCACAATGTCTTGTATTTTTCTTTGAGGTTTAGGACATAGCAACATGCTTTAAAAATCTGTTTGTGAATCAGCGTAAGAGACTACAAATATTTGCACATTCCCTGGTCATGATGGAAATTACGGCATTAGCAGCATGAGATTTGAATATCAATAGCCATACTGAAATGTTGGGGAATCACTCCCTTTCCAATTTCCAGTTCTTTGGTGTTGATTTTAATTCCTAGATGTTCAGGTACACACAGTCACTGTAGAATTTTTAAGCTTGGTCACTAGCAGGCTGATTTCCAATAATATGTTTAACCATTTGAAATTAGAGAACATATTAATCAAATGCTGAAGCTCAGGTGTCTTTAATTTATTTTGGGGCTACATTTAATGCATAGATTATTTTTACATATTTAAGAATACAAGCTCCATGAAATCAGGCCCATGACTTTTTACTGATCTCTCCCCCCTATATATGTGTAGAGTCTAGCACAGCCCACACATAGTAGGTACTCAAGAAATATGTTGAATGAAGAAAGACCCCTCTGGGGAAGGGTTTTGCATGACAACCGTTTTAAGAGTAACAGTAACAGTAAGAATACATGTTCTTATCATAGACATCACGGGGGAAATTCAAAACGAACCAGACAGGAATAATCTTAGTCACACCCTAGAAAGAATTGACAAACGTAATGTCACAGATTGTTTGGGGAAGCATATATTGGCTGGATTATGGTGTCTGATAAACCCAGAAGCATTTCATGCCTCCAGCTCCCACTATTTGAATGACCTTGGGCAATTTAGTGTTTGAGCCTTAAAATGGTGATAAGCATACTATTAGCCAAGTGATATTAGGTAGGTCATTTAAACCATCCATTCCACAGTTTTCCCATCTCTAGAATGGGGATCATGCACCTATGTACCTCATAGAATGGTTTTGAGGCTAAATGAGTTAACAAACATATGCAAAGCACCTAGAACAGTGTTCAGCACAGATGTGCGCAATAAATATTAACTATCACCTCTTACAGCCAAAGTGAAAAGTAAATGTTGACCAAGCTGGTAAAACAACAGCAGGGTAGCAACACATGGTAGACTTTTAATTAATGCCATCCCTTTCTTTCTATGTTTCCATCGTAAACTCCAGTGGGGAAATTAAGACATGGAAACAGGAAACTGATAATTTTGTCACATGGGAAAAGTAAGATGGAGGATATTGGAACTAATGGCAGAAACAAGAAGTTTGAGCTATTTGTAGATTTTATTTTTTGAAAGCATCCCTGTGATCTAGGACTAAAATAATTAAGAATTGATTCCATTGTTTTTATTTCTCTTTAAGCACTTTGCCTGTGGTTAAGATTCAGTTCTTAAAAAGAATTACACAGGATACATGTTATATACATCCGTTCAGTTACTAAATAGCCATTAACTTGGATTTAATTATTTCACATTTACTCTGAGAATGTGTTCCACATATATAAAGAATTCCCACAGCACACATGCAACCTTGACTAAAACCAGGAAACAATTCCAAACTGGAGCAGCTGTCAGGACAACTGAAAGCACTGGTCAGGTTCGCAACACCCATTTCCCAAAAGAGACAAACACTGCTCTAAAGTAACCTCTACTGAGCATTACAGCCCCTTTACGCTAGCTGAGAAAATTGATGTTTAAGATGCCAAATCATTATTAATTCTAGTCAGTAATTGATTTTCATTTACCTTTCCAATTTAATAGCAGTGATTGCTACATTTATCAAATTTAATTTCTGTTATTAAATACTACTTTATATACTACTTATACTGATAAATTTCAAACAATATAATTTTTTAAATGAAGACTATTCCCAATAGATCTTAATTCCTTGTCTGTTAGAGGCTGTTAAGGAGCTATCATTATTGAGAAACTCATCTGGCTTGTGGTCTTCTCTCTTCCTTGGGCCTCACTATTTATACCTCAAAACATTTTAGGGGGCAGCTGGGTAGGAGTGCTGAGTTCTAGTCCTGGCTCCTTTAACTACCTGTGTTAGGCTAGTAGTAGTTAGGCAAGTGACCTAACCTCTAGGATCCCTGACATCCTCATGGCTATGAGGCCGCTAGAGCAGACCAGTGGTTCTCGCCTTTGTTTGCACAGTAGGATCATATTAAGGAGTTTTAAAGATGTGGCAGCCTGGACCCCAGTCCCTACAGTCTGATTAATTAGTCTGGGTGGGGTCTGGACATCAGTACTTAAAAAATCATCCTACATGATTCTAACGTGCAGCAAGAGTTGTTGAGTACTAGACTGAATGATTATTAAGATTGTTGCTGGCTTTAACATTCTGGATCCATGCCACTAAAAATGAAAATGGATCACTTGAATTAGTCAAGACAGTAAAGCTTGATGGCAATTTGAGGTTGAGGGGAATTAATCATTTTGGATATAAACTCTTTCTATGCAAATTATCAGTTAATTGGGTCAAAAACAGTTCATTCCACAACTCTGAGCAGGCCATAGCACAGAAGCACAGGTGCAGGACTACCCTTGAGCGTATCTTACACCAGTAAAATCTAGAGCTGGCTGGTATTTGACGTGTATAGTTGCTACCGTCAAGAACAGCCCAAGGCAAAATTATTAAGTTGCTCAGTGTGCCTTCAGCACTACAGTTCTCAGTGCCTAATGCTCTCATTCTTTTCTTTAAGCTGCTCCAAGGATACATGCGTAAAATCCCAATGGGGCAGAACTACCTACTTGTACCTGATCACGTGATCTGTACTTTGGTGATGGTTCTCCTCCTGCCCAATTTCTTAACAGTACTTATTGGTCTGGACTTTGGTTCATTAGTCCCATGTTCCCTGCAAATAGGGTGACAATATAATTTATCTTCTGATCAGGGAACTTATGAGAGTGAATTACAGTGCTAAGGTGGCACACCAGGATATGAAGCATAAACCAGGACTGTCCCAGGCAAACTGGGGACATATGGTCAACCTCTCTGTAGTCATGTGTTTTTATTTAACAGGAGACTTCAGGAGTCACCCTACAACACCCAGAAAGTGTTCTTGGAGGGGATTTTAGAAAGGATAGGGAGGTGGATTTGTGTGAAGGAGATAGAAATGGAAAAGGAGCTAGTATTAGCTGAGCACCCACATTGTGCTAAATATTTACTTTCTTATTTAATCTCATGTATAAGTATTACCATATCTCTTCAATTCCAAGGTACACAGTTTTCATATTTCAACATCTCTGAAATCAAGATGCATCTTACTATCAATGGCAAGACAGTTGAATTGGAGCATTTTTTCTTTTTCAGTGGTACATAAAATAATGATGCATCTTACAATTGATCACATCTCAGAGTGAATGAAATACAGCATTCAGAACCATTTCACAGGATGAGAAAACTGAGTCTTGGAAAGTTTATAAAACTTTCCTATATTTAAACAGGTAAAGGTGGTAAAGACAGCATTCAGATCAAAGTCAGTCCTAATTAAAAATTCTTTTTTTTCCCCTAAACACTCATAATAACTCAGGTACCACTCAAATTGTACCCTATGGTGACTCTCCATTTACTCTTAAGGCCAGGTTTGTTCTCTGTAAATTGAAGGTTAGGGATGATCAGAGTCCAAAAAAGATTCTGTTTCTCAGAAAAAAACTGTGTCATCTTTTTATCTCCATTTCTTCTTTCTCCTCTTTTCTAAATCACTGCTCAGTCCCTATCTTACATCTGATTCAACATTCTGATGCTCAAATAGCATTTAAAAGTCTTACGTACGACTTTCTGAAGAGTTCTGTTGCTTGAAAAAGAACCTCCTAACTACCAAAAACTTAACCCAAAAGTACATTTCCCACAATGCCTCCAAAAGCACAGAGGTCTGGACATCCATAAAACCCCATGACTTCCAGAGCCACTGAATTCTTCCTCAGTGTCTACTACTTTGACATACATTATGGAATAAGCCTTCACTATAGCCTTGGATGGGGCATTTCACAGATTTGGAAACAGAGACAAACGGGATGTAATCACCTGCCTAAATTCACAGCTAGGTAACAGGAGAACTGTGATATGAACTCAGGGGAGTCTAATTCCAACATTAGTGCTCTTTCAGCTACACCAGACTGCCTCTTACTGAGAAGAGTTACCTTGGTGGTCTATAAAGTTGAAAACCTGCTCTATCCTGGTGGGTCTGCTGTTTGTGACACAGCCCTCCATGCCCTGGATCACTTGCTTCCCCTTGAAAGTAAAGGTCTACTGTTCTGGTCTTTCTTGATGACTTTTCCTCCTCCTCTTCTGCCTCCTGCTCCACCTACTCCTCCCTACCTTCTCTCCTCCTCATCATCACAGTCTTAATTTTAAAAAGGACAAAATTCTGAAAAGTTGTGGGTTTGAGTATTAGTTTTCTATTGCTCCTGTAATAAATTACCAGAAATTTAGTAGCTTAAAACAAACAAATTTACTATCTCACAATTCTGTAAGTTAGAATTCCAGCGTGGGTCTCACTAAGATATCAGCAGGATTATGTTCCTTTATATAGGCTCTAGGGGAGAATCTGTTTCCTTTGCTTTCTACCTTTTAGAGGCCACCCACATTCCTTGACTCATGGCCCCCCTCCTCCATCTGTAAAGCCAGCAATGTTGCATCTCTCTGGCCCTTTTTCCATGTTATATATCCTTCTGACTCTTCTTCTGCCTCTCTTCCACTTTTAAGGATTCTTAGGATTGCACTGGGCCCACTCAAAAATTCAGAATAATTTCCCCAGCTCAAGGTGCTTAATGTAATCATATCTGCAAGGTCCCTTCTGCCATGTAAAGTAGCATATCCACAGGTTCTGGGAATTAGGAATTAGGTCATGGACATCCTTGGAAGTGTGTGGGGGGGGGAGGATTTCTCTGCCTAACACAATGTGAGAGGGAATTTCCTGGATACAGCCAAGGATTAGGAGTTAGGCACGTTAAGGGCATCTCCTCATATTTAGGTATCTCAATCCTTAAGACAATAAAATCGGGATACTAACACAGACCTCTCCTATTTAGTCAGCCAGTTTGAGGAATGGGGTGTTTGTTTAGCCACATAGTCTGGTCTACAGAATATTATTGAGTAAATAGTCACTTTTCAAGGCATTAGAACACAGTTTGCACATTATCCTGGAATAGTAATGACTATATTAAGCAACTATGCACTCTTTAATCTTTCTGTGATTATCCAGAAGGTGCTTCAGATCGCCAATGCCTCAGGGTTTCTCCTCTGAACTTAGAAGATTATAAATAGAATGGGAAAGTGCAGGTTAATATCACTTGTGTGGCATTTTATATCTCATTTATATAGCTTGGAATTGTAAATAGTATTAGTTAATCCTGTTCGTTAGACCTTACAAAAAGAGAGAGAGAAGGGAGACAGAACTGGCAGAAGTTTGATGCTTTGGTAGAGGAGGCTGTGAGCAACTTCACTCAGAGAAACAAACGGACAAGCATGCTATTAAGGTGATTGATGGTGATAAAAACAGATGTTTACCTATTTCAAAACATCAGACTGTAAACGTATATCTATGTACAATTAAATATGTACAATTTAAATATTTTTGTGTCTATTATACTCAATAAAGCTGTTGAAAATAGAAAATAGCAAAAATGAAAGAGGATAGAAATTGAAGGAAGTGGCTGGCTGGCTAGCCTTCTGCAAGACAAATTCACCATGGGATGAATTTTCAGGAAAAAATAAATATAAATACTGGAAGGAGGGACCAGGAAGTCAGGCAAAATTTATAAATACAAAGTTAAGTCCAAGGAAGGTTAAGTTACTTGATCTCGATTGTATTTTTCTTTTTACCTTGAACAGTTATCTTAGATAGCTTTAATGCAACAATATTCTGAGAATTTGTTTTTAAATACTCGTGTGTAATGGTTTTATTCAGCAGTATTTTCCCTTTAAAGACCTGGCATTTTACTGGACTGATGCTTACCCACTACTACAAAGCAAGAGTAAATTATGACACAGAAGAAGGTAGACAGCAATACCCTATACCTGGTTCAGGGAGAACCACCACTTCAGAATTGTTTGTGAGCACCACAATCTAAAATTCAATATTCAATATTAAAAATGTATTTCCAGGGTGTTTTATGGTTTATAAAGCACCTTGTACACCCTATACCAATTAGTTTAAATTAACCTTAAAAAGTAGATACTATAGGTCCATTTTTCCTCTCAAAATACTGGAGTCAGCTGTCTTTAGGAATTCAGAACTTCTCGGAATGACATACATTCCATTAATCCATAACACCCCCAGTAGGGGTTTTGGACTGCACTCCATAATGCAAGGTGCTATTTTTTCCATAGCAAAATATACGAAGTATGATACTAAGTGGGATAAATGGAGAGTAAATAGAGCTTCACATCAGTTCAGGGCATGCTTTGCTGCAAAATGAGTTGTGAAAAAACCATGTGATTTTCAAAGTTTCTGGATTTCAGAATTGCATATAAGGGATGGTGAACCAACAGCATTCTCTTAACAAATGAGCCAACAGAGCCTCAGAGAGATTGAGCTACTCATCTAAGATCACTTGCAAATGTACCGTGGGGCTGGAGTCTCCTGGCCTGGACCCCTGTTTTGTTTTGTTTTGTGTTTTTCACAGGTGAATTTCTGATATCAGTTAATTTACTACCATGCATATAGTGAAGATGAGGAAGGGAAAACAATGTGAGATAAGAAGAAAGTCAAGTTGATACTAATAATTTGGATGCATGGTCCTAATTGTATATCAAAGGGAGTTGAAATTAGCAGTTAGGCAAAGCCCCTGCGCTTTTGACTCTGCAAGGTTACCTTGTGGAAATGCTCTCTTCCTGTTAGCTCAGTGGAGGTTGCTTGTTCTGGTTTGCTAAAGCTGCCATTATGCAAAATACCAGCAATTGATCAGCTTTTATAAAAGGGATTTCTTAGGTTACACATTTACAGTTCTAAGGCCATAAAAGTGTTCAAACTAAGGCATCAATAAGAGGATACCTTCACTGAAGAAAGGCTTATGGTGTCTGGAACACCACTGTCAGCTGGGAAAGCATGTGGCTGGTGTCTGCTGGTCCTTTGTTCCTGGGTTCTGGTTTCAAAATGGCTTTCTCCAAATTGTCTCTGGGCTTCTGTCTCTCTTAGCTTTTCTCTCTCTCAGCTCCTGTGCCTTCTTGCTTGTTCTCCCAGGGCATTTCTCTCTAATCATCTGGGGGTCCTCTATTAGCTTCTCCAGGGCAAACTCTGGGCTTTATCTCTTAGCATCTCCAAATATCTTTATGTTTGCATCTCCAAGCATCTGGATCTGTGTCAGCTCTTAGCTTCTCTCAGGGGCAAACTCTGGATTACCAATTTTAGCTGCTCTCCAAAAGGTTTCTCTCAGCTTCTCTGAGCTCCTTCTCTCCATGAGCTCTCTTAAAGGACTCCAGTGATCTAATTAAGACCCTCCTGTATGGGCGGGTTCTCACCTCCATGGAAATAATTTAATCAAAGGTGTCGCCCACAGTTGGGTAGGTCACTTCTCCATGGAAACAGTCAATCAAAAGGTCCCACCCCACAAGATTGGATTAAGAGATCATGGCTCTTCTGGGGGCCATAACAGTTTCAAACTGGCACACTGCTAGAGAAAGAGCAAGACACCTCTCTTCCCCATGTAGTCACAAAAATAATTTCCTTTTTAAATCGATACAAGTTTACATTTTTAATCCAGGCTAAACTATGAGCATCTGTGTTCTCTTCTAAAGCATATCCCCATCCCCCTATAAAGTTGTATAGGGAAGATTAACATCTACTATCTCTGACATCAGTATTTCCTCTTTCCAAACATTCTGGGTTTGTTTATGTATGGGTGTGTCCTCTCTTCTAATCTCTGAAATAAAATCATAAGATATGTTTGGATGGAGAGAAGGGAAGAGTAGACAGGCAAGCACAGGGCTATTTGAGTTTCATCAAGACCTCCGAGGAGTGGGACCAAGGTGGTAGCCATGGGAATGAAAATGAATGAATAGACCAGAGAGATACTTTGAAGGAAAAGTTGAGAATGTGCTCTGAGTAATGGGCATGGAGGAGAGAAATGAGTTACCCGTGAGTCCAAGTGTTTGAGTCTCTTAGTTGGGGTGACACTCTGGTTACCCCTGGAAACAGATAACTTGGGAGAAGAAGCTGCTTGGTCAGGCACATTGGTGAGTTTGATTTTAGAAAAATCATGTTGTGGATGGCAGTGACACATCCAAATAGAAAGGCTGGAGCTAGGGACTTGTAATAATAGAAAATGGTGAAGACCCAGATCCGGAGAGTAGTAATGGAGGCCTCCAGAGTTACCTAAACTCCCTAATGGAGGGAGTAGAGAAAGAAATGAGCAGAGGGTCTTGGGGAATATCCCCTGAGGGGATGGAAGGAAGAGGTACCAGTGAAGGAAAATAAATGAGCAGTCAAAAGGTAGGAGGAAAACCAATACTGCAGTGTCATGGAGGCCAAGGAGGATTCCCCAGAAGAAGCAGGTACTTAACGATGCCAACACTGACAAAATGACCAGGAAGGTGAGGGCAGAGAAAAGGCCAGTGGGCAGGGGAAAAGGAAATCAAGTGACCTTAGAACAGCTCTGGAGAGACGGTTGGGACAGAAGCTTGATTCCAGGGAACCACAGGGGAAAATGTAAAACATAGTAATTTTTTTCTCACAATGAAGGCTCTATCAGCTCAGTTCTTTCAAAGATATTGGGAGCAAAGCTGCCAGAAATCATGATTTAAATATAATTTTCAATGAAATAACAGAGAGCTAAATGTACACATTTAGAAACACCAGAGCTCAGGTAACTTAGACCTTGTAAGTCTGTATCTGAAAAAAATATATTTTTCTTTTAAGGAAACTTTTATTAGACCCTTACTATGTTCAAGGTACTTTGCTTAGACAGATTACAAGATGCTTCTAGTAGAAAGAATTAGGTACCCAATTTAGACATGTTCTTAAACTTAATCTGCATTCCTGTGGTTGAGAACTCATTGTAAACAGGACCTCTAGAAGATGTTAATTTTAGTTAAGGTGAGGCACAACTGAATGAGGGCAGTCCTGAATCCAGTTTACTGGAATCTTCTATAAGCAGAAGAAATTCAGACACAGAGAGGGAAAGCCACTGGAGGAGCTGGAAGCAGGAAGTCCGAGGAATGGGGAGAGAAAGGAGAGGACATCATCACGTAACAGGAAAGCCTAGGAACTTCAAGGACTGCCAGGCAGGCGGAACACTACAGACCCGGGGAGGAAGCAAGTCTTCTAGCCTCTGAAACCATGAGACAGTGAGTTCCCAATGTTAAAGCCAATACACTGTGTGGTATTTGTCATAGCAGCCTGGCAAGCTAAGACAATGGTTAAGACAACTATCAAGGAGTTGACGGTCATAGTAGGCAGACAAAGGGGCAGTCACAACCCTGGTACAAGTATATGATCAGTTTTATGAACAAAGATCAAGTGCTGTGGATGTTTGGACCAAAACCAAGCTGGAGAAGACCGAGACTGAACATCTCCAGCTGTGTCAATATCACACCACCCTAATGCTTTCAACAGGCTTAAAGTGACAAAAATCTATCAAACCCAAAAGTCTGGAGGAGAGGGAAGAAGAGAGAAGGTTTGTTACATTGACGTTTTTTTTTTAATTCCCATTTAAACCCTATTATAGTTTTCACAGCCAAGTTCCAGAAACTGCTCACATCACACAGCACAGAAGACGTCAAAGCCCGTCTAGCCCAGGGATAACAGAACTCAGCTCCCGTCTGTATCTTTTCTGCACTGATCCAGATAACCCTTGGGTTAATTATGTTTGTTGCAATATAACACTTAGGTACAGGGCTAGGACGGAAATAACTATCCATTAGCAGTGTGTGGCTTCAGTGGCTTGCATACCCTCTTTTATGTTCATTCCCATGTTTTCTACACTAACTCAAATGATGGGGGTATAGTTCCAATTCTTTCACTGCCCATGGTGCTTCCTCAAAGCTTTGAGCCCATACTCTTTCTTGATGCTCTTTCCCCCCCATTACACATTTTTGCTTAGTGTCCTTGCACACTCCCTTATGTTCTAGTCTCATCAAAAGTTGTTTTGTTCCCTGAAAACACAAACTTGATTTTGTCGTCTGGCTTTTCACACATTGCTTCCTCTGTCTGCCTAGACATTATTAGAATTGTTGAAATTTCACCTTTCTTGTAAAACCTTCTGAGGTAATTCTAAAGAGAGTTCATCACTCCCTGCCTCTGTGCTTGCATATCTCTTTTTGGGTACCTACATTATAGCTTTAAGAATATAATATTTTAATTTATTTGTTTATTTGGGTGTTTTCTCCACTAACTCTTCAAGAGCAGGACTATGTCACGTTCATCCTTGGTCTCACCAAGGCCTTGTACATAATAAATATTTGTACTTGTACTTAATATCTTTTAGGATGAATAAATGAATTTCTGACACATGAACCTCTCAAAAAAAGATTAAGTATTTCTTCTCTCCCTAACACACACACCATGAACCTAAATTTGAAGGCTTAAGGAAGAAAAATGAATTTAGAATCAAAGTGTGAGGTGGTGAGTCTGGAGACTCATTATACTCAAGTTGAATGTTACACACATAACAGAGAAACTCACGTTTATGGGGTTTTTTTTTTTTTAAAGCTCTTGTTGTAATGAATAAAGATCTCTGAGTTTTCAGCACCACTTGGAAGTAATGGCCTAATCATTATTAATTCCTTTGGTATTTCCTATGATAACATTAATCACAGCAAACTCATTTGATGTAAATGGGAAAATCATGAGTACTCCTGTAACATTCCACAGCAATTCGGCATTAATTAACTGGAGCATCATGTAAAAGTGTCACTCTGTTTTACGATTAAGTGCATTTCTTGCACAGTTTGATTAAGACACAAATCCCGAGCCAATAAAAAAAAAAAAAAAGTTGGAAAGGAAAATCATACCTCATTGGAATGTAGTAATGAAAGCAGTAGCAAAGTAGCTGAGTCTTCACTGCCTGGGGCTACAATAGCTATGGCTCAAACTGAAGAGAAAAAGAACTCCCCAGAAAAGGTGTAAGCGCAAAATACCTTTTTCCGTACTTTATTAACTGCATATGTACCAAAGCAATTTTAAAATCTGTATTAAACACTCCAGTGAAATTTAAAAAAAAAAGGATAATTCACAAATATATATGTCCAGGGTATATGAATGAGAAATACAAAGGTAGAGCTTTATATGCAAACTTACATCAAGGTATAGAAAACATCCTTTTTTTACCACTTAAGGTAAATGTTCAAAATTTCTAGAGGGTAAATTGCATTCTACCTCATACAGTAGCATAATTTTCTCCCCGATGATTGGCATTTGGATATCAAGGTGGAAAAAAAACAAGCATATCACAAGATTGCACATCTTGGAGGTGTAAAAGGCATTCATTAGAGTAGGTTCTCCAGCAAATGGCATGCCAAAGTCTTGACAAAAATCATGTCAAAAGTCATGTCAATCATTCTATTTTTTCTCCCTCTGCTGGTTCACATGTATCTCTTTTTAGGGATGACAGACACTGACAGAAGCACCTGGAATGCAGCAAATAATACCTCAGATCTTAAAGGATGAAAGCCAGAGCGCATGGGTGATGCACTGGATGATGGCTGACAAATATCCAAGGACAAGAGAATGCTGACATCATCCAAACAACAGAAGAAGGTCTGCAGTCCCTTAAGGGGAAAAAACCACTGGAATTTCATAGCATTAGAACAGAGCCCCAAGACAAACAACAAAAGAGGCAATTTGGAACTTCACCCTGGGCTAGAGCAATGAGTCCTCACTAATATGCGGAAAAATGAAGCAAAATTCAGACTTCCTGGAGTGTGGAGTGGAGGGAGGTAGGGAATTAATGTATGTCCCCTAAAACTGCTTTAGCATTAAGGAGCAGTGTTGGTGACTTTCAAAGAAGACAGTCCTGTTCTCCTTGCCTTTGGCAATCAGGAGAATAGCACAGAAATACATGTCTTAGAGAATGATCAAAGAGAATCACAGAAAACTTACAAATGTAAAATAACAAATAGCATTGGGAAGAATGGTTGAAAAATCACAGGGTCTTTATACTTTTTTTGTATTTAAAACTTCTGTTATCTACAGACATATCATTTTACTAATTGGAGAGAAATAGATTTCCAATATTTATATGTGCCATTTAGAATAAATGTATAAAATAATAAGAATGAAGCAAATGCTTTATAGAAAAGACGTGCATGGGGCCAAAACCACCTGGACCACCTGGGAAACTTAATAACTTTGAGGTATGATTTATATCCTATAATAGACAACATAGGTGCAACGGCAGATAATAACAGGGAGGCGACTTCTTGTGTGTATTCTCACTTGAGTTATAATGCTTTCCTTAAATATCAAATGCCTAACTTTTAGGTAATGGGCAACATATAAGTTTAAGGTATTGCATTGTTGAAGATTTTTTTAAATGTGTATATATTTTCTAACAGCAATGTAATATAACACAGAAAGAAAAACACAACAAAGATAAAACAAAAATATTTTTTAAAAGATAATCTAAAATGGAAAACGGACTTTCAATATTATAACCTTTCTGTGAGGAATGAACTTGCAGTACATTTCGGCGTGTTTACTTGTCAGCTTCATGAAGAGCCTTTGGTGAGCTTTTCTTTTAGAATAAATACTGAATGACCCATTTATAATTAGATCTCTGTGACCACTGCTTTTCACATTTGAGGGACAGCAAGTGCGGACAGGACATGGAGGCCCAGTTCCCCATGAATGTGCTAAAGCAGCTTGGACTTTCACTGCAGTTTAGTGAATTGAAGACTCTTGATACAAAGTAGACCACGGACATTGCTAGAACAGATATTGTTAGGCCAATTATTCATCTGAGGAAGAAATGGACAAGAACTTGGTTAACATACCGCACAACCCAGAAATAAATTCAATTTAATTCAGCTTAGTGAGTATTTATCGAATGCCTCATGCAATACATACACTGGCTGCCCCCCAGGCCTTCTGGTTGGTCAGAGCTCTTTAAGTCAGAGCAAAGTCCTGCATTTCAAACTTGGGTTTCTGACCTGTTTACAATTCCCTAAGGTGTCCTTGAAGGAGGGATCTCTTTGATTACAGCTGGCCTCATTTAGGAGTTAAGGAATCCATTTGGGGAAGAAAAAAATAGAGTGAAGTATTCAGAATAAAGACTTTAATTAGCAGAGAGAACTACAGGTGGTCTCTGAACTAGTATGCTATTTTGACACTAATAGGAGAGGGCTATATTTTTCATCTCTTATTTTGGACATTTCTGATTTCAGCTATCAGAGAATTGGGTTATTTGAATATGATCTCAAATAATATTCCTCACGGGAAAAATGAGGAAAGTACCAGGACTGGGATGGGCCTAGTTTTGTGGACAGATCTAAATGCTTGATGATGAGAGAAGTTCCAGTCAGGCAGGAGGAGGAAAGTCACTAGAAACTGTGATGCCAAGAAATGAAATAATGAAGTCCAGATAGGCAGGCAATGGGCTTCCACTGAGTTTAGCAGCAGGTGAGCATCCTGACAGGGAAGCACGAGCAGGAGAGAGGGGCCTGGGAGTGACTAGTTTGAGACTCACAGATTGGCATCGATGAAGTCTGAAAAAGAGTCATGTATTCATTTATTCTCTCATACATCTATCCACATTTCTTAAGTAGGTGCCAAGGACTCTGTGATGGACACAGAGGAAGAAAAGAGGAGCGAACAGATTAAGTATGATAGAGGAAAATCCAGGGTACATGGAAATAGCATTAGTTTGGAAGTCTTCCTGAAAATCTGTAATCAGAGTGTTGCCGGCAGATGAGTAGGAGCTGGCCAGGTCCAAGGGTGGGGTGACAAAAGAGGGGGACGAGAGTGTCCCTGGCAGGGGACCAACATGTAAGGGCATGACCTTGACTCCAACCTTGAAATTCTCTCTGCCCTGGGGTTGTTAGATGCTGGTCCATCCTGACACACCTCCAACTTCTCTGATCACTACTTTCCAGTCCCTTTTGCTCACACTTCTTCTTCTTCCTATGCCCTTCACCTTGGCACCCTCTGAGGTCCACCCATGGCCTTTTTATTCCTGCACTACACTATTATTCATAACTCTCATCTATCTCCATGATTCCAACAATCAACTACAAGTGTATGTATTCTGTATCCATTTCTCTATCCAAATTCTCTTGAGTTTAAAATCTGCACTTTCTGATTATGAATTAGCTATCACCCCCTGACTATCCTATTTGTACTTCAACTCAGTATGCCTAAAATCAACTTCCTCTCAAAACCACATTCTGACTTCCCTCTACTGTGGGTTCAAGTTACTGCCACATTCTCTCAGTCACCCAGGTATGAAACTTTGGAGTTCTCTTAATGCATAGTGCCAAATTACTTTCCCAAAATATCACACCAATACATATCCTCACAAGCCCTGCATGAGACGGTCCATTTCATTTTACACCTACTTGATCAAGTTTCTCAAATTCTAAGTTTGAGTTCTCATCTGTGAAGTGGGAATAATGATACGTATGCTACTTGGTTGTTTGATAAGATGATAAATGCAATCACGAAGGATTGTGGTCAGCACACATCAGTAATAAATGTCAGTTTCCTCACTTTCCACTTTTCCTTATCTTTAAGAGAAGGAAAATCAGTTTCCAAGTCCCAAAGAATCCAAACATTTGATGTATTTTTAATCCGTATTTGCCTTTCAATTTCTATTGCCACTTCTTTCAAATACCCAGTGCCTTAGGTACTGGGAGTGCTAAGACTGCTAAGTCTTAATGCTGTCCTAAGGTGCCTGAAGTCACAAAGGTGGGGGATGAGTTGGTAGGTTCAAGAAATCCAGAGAATGCCACCCTTGCAAGTTCTCAGTGAGCAAGGAAGCAAGCTAAAGGATGAGGTTGAGCAAGAGTCCAGGGAAATTCTATACCTGAGGCAGGTATAGAATCTGAATTTCAAGCTCAGCAGGATGGGGAGCAATGTGAAAAGCTTTCAGCAGGGACCTGATATGATCTGAATTATAGTTTAAAAGATTCCTGTGGCAGGTTTTTCGGGGGTAAGAGTGAAAACAGAACGATTCCTGGAAAACGCTGATTGCAGCTTAGACAAGAGAGGTAGCTGAGAAGGTGGGAAATGCAGGCCGAGGAGATGGGAAGAGGAAGACAGACTCAAGATGTATCAAGGAAAACCAACAGGATTCACTGAGGGCAGGAGAGGCAGGGACTGGGGCTGACCCTGGCCCTGGGCACACTGTTGGAAACAGTGAAAATCAGATCCCGAACTCTACTGTGATTCATATGAACATTGGCAGATTAAATTCTAAACAAGTTTTTTAAAAAATGAGGTCAATGATAGGTCAGGTGAATCTGAATTTTTACCATTAATTAGGATAAAAGGAGCTGATTAGATGTACTTATGCATGATGGTTTCTTGGAATGACTGAAATCAGCAGTCGAGTTTCCTTGTTCTGTGAAAGACGTGCCTTTTACTGGTGAAGGGCTTTAAAAACTTTACTTTTATTGCTACTCAGACAGCTCAAGTTGGAAAATGGTTCTCCCTTTTTGTAGTACAGCAGTCCTCACTGTTAGGTGCACACCATGTTTAACTTGTTATATATATCACATTTTTCTTGACCTTTCTTTTCAAGAGCCAAACCTCTCCCCCTAGATAAGATATATCAAAATATTATGACTTTACATTCTTCCTAAGTAAAGAAAAATTGTAGACCATTAGGGAAATTGCTCACCAATGCTATAAGTCTTTTACTATTTAGAAAGCTTTCTAGCTAAAGTCTGTCTTCAGTTTCTAGCAAGTTAGTCCATTCATTCATGCCTAAAGCTAAACATTGTGAAAATCAGAGGAAGGTCTTAATTTTGGTATCTTTAATAAATCCTTCAGTCACAAACCAATGAAAACAGAAACCAGAACTAAATGTTTCTCACAGGTGAGCAGCTGACCATACCTCACATAGTTTCAAGGAGTGATGTTTTCTAAGATAGGACAGAATTCTTCTGCCTCCCCGAAGTTCCTCAGGGGCTATCTACTTTTTGTTTCCCTCCTTAAAGTAGGTTTTCTTGTTCTTTCCTATTATTGCTCTTTCAAGGTGTGGCTCAAATGTTTCATCCCTGATGAAGTCTTTCCTGATTCTTCGGAGTCAAGTTCATTGTTCCCTCTGTAGAATTACCAAAGTGCCTCTTCCACATTTCCACTGAAGCACAGCCTCCACAGACAGATGTGTGCCTGGCATTGTGCGGTGTGATCTGCAACACCACCCCTGATCCGGACAAGGACTTTGTAAAATTGAGCTTTTCATCTCTATAGAGAGCAGGAAACTGAAGGTGAGGGGAGTACAGTATCCTGCTCAATTTTACTCAAATACTGTGTTGGTAGAGCCAGAATAGGAACTGGTTTGTTTGGGTTTGCTCTGCCCTTAGTTCCACGGGGCACTCACATTGCTGTGTTTATGCTTATCCCCCTCATCTCCTTTTATCCCCTACATAGAAGAGACCATTTCTTAGTCTCTGCAAACTCAGAATCTACCACAGAACCCAGTGTCTAGTAGGTAGCTAATGAAGATCTGTTCAATGAATAAAAGAGAAAAATAAAAAATTTAATGTTCACAATACTTGGAGATGAAAAAAACATCACTTAAGTTAGCAGGGAGAGAAATTCCCAAAAGAAAAGACATGTTAAATATGAAGTAAAGCTTAGCAAATATTTTTACTTCCATGGTTTTCTCTGGAAAAAAACACTAGTCTTTATCACTTTCCACATCCAAGAAAACACTCTTCACATAGCTCTGGCTGTAATAGAAGTAATAATAATAATAGGAATAGTAGTAACAGCAACACTGTTTTTTTGAGTATCCAAAATGTGCTAGTCATTGTTCTAAGTTATTACATGTATCATCTTGTTTAACTCTTACAAAAATCTTACGCTGTGAGGTATATACTAGTATCACTGACATTTTACAGACGGGGAAAATGAGGGAGCTTGTTCAAGGTTACTTGGCTAGTAATTAGAAGAGCCAGTATCTTAACCCTGGCAGGCTGACATCAGAGAGTATATCAGCTTTTTAGTCCCTTTATTCATCATTGGTATGTGTGGTGGTTAGAAGATGTCAACAAATTTTTGGATACTGCCTTCAAGAAGTAGAACCTAATTCTCTTCCTGTTGAGTGTAGACTAGACTTGATGACTAGCATCTCGTGAGTAGAATAAAATGGAAGAGACAAAGTCATTAAGACACTGCAACTTCCTGCTAGCTCTCTTTATCTCTTTGGATCACTTGCTCCCAGGGTACCCAGCTCTGTGGAGAGGTTCATATGGTGAGGAGCTGGTGCCTTCAGCCAATAGCCATGTGACGGAGCCATCTAGGAAGCAGATCCATCAGCCCCAATCAAGCCTTCAGATGACGACTGTCCAGAACTTCACTACAAACTATGAGGGGTCCTGAGTCAGAACCACCCATCTAACACTCCTGGATGCCTGAATCTCAGTAACTCTGTGAGATAACAAGTGCTTGTTGTTTTAAGTAACTCTGTGAGATAATAAATGCTTGTTGTTTTAAGCTATTTGGTGACAAGTTTTGGGGTAAGTTGTTATACAGCACTATGTATCTAATGCAATATATTTTGTAAATGGATGAAAAGAGTCTCCATAAAGTTTACCATTGATGGAGTACTTTAGCTGGCATCATCATGACATTTTCATCAGTTTTGTAAAGCAATGGATATGTCCAAGTATGGCCCCTGACCAATAGCATCACCTGGGAACTTGTTATAAATGCAAATTATTTGGCCCTATCCCAAACCTACTGAATCAGAAAACAGGGGAAGGAGGAAGAAGACAGTTTAACAAACCCTCCAGGTGATTTGGATGCAGCCAGTATTTTAAAAGATGTGGCCCATTCACCCATTCACCTACCTTCCAAAGAGCATAGGGCCCTACAGCCAGACATATCAACAAAGCCAGCAAGAAGAGAGCCTCAGTCCTGGAATGGTTTAGAGACAGCCCGCCTTCGTGCTGTTTGAGAGATGTTTACAGGGGCAGGTTTAGCTTGTGTGTCTATATGTGTGCATGTTTGTGTGCATGTGTGTGTGTGTGTATGTGAAAAACCTATGGCATAAGTGCTCACTTTTGTGAGTATGCCTTAAGACAGAATACTGGCTAAAATATTCCATCTAAGCCCTGTACCAACTCATTCTTCATGTGATTGCTGGCCCAGTGATGAGCTTCATGGACGGTCATAATGGAAATTGTCCAGACATAATGAAGTTCATTAACTAAAGAGCAGTGCTGTGCCCTGCATGGAAAGAGTGCAGGTGCTCTGGACACATGGATGATTTTTTGGTGCTGGCTCGGGAACAACAGAATAAGGTGCATCTTTGGTGGCCTCACGTGGATACCACTAAAGAGGTGCCAAGTTCTCAGAGCAAGAGGAGTTATTTTTTCCTAATTCACAGTGGGGCTCCCAAAGATTAGAAAATATAGCTTAAAAGCCAAGTACATAAAAGGAGAGGTAAAGTTTTGTTTATGCATAGAGCTGTAAGCACCAAATGTTTCTTTATTTTTAGCTCATATTTTCTCATTATTTGGGAGTGTTTGTCCAGCTAATGATGACTTCATCTAAAAGAGTATCTCTTCCCTATGAGGACTCCTGACTAAAACCACTCTCTACTACCCTAAGGTCCACCTAAATCAAGATCATCCTATTCCAGTTAATTTATCATGTACCTGTGTTATGTTGCAAAATGCTAATGACTCTTTGAAGTTGTCCATGTAATCTGGCATTTTGTTACTGATTTTTTTTTTAATGAACATGCCCCTTAATTTCTGACTTTAAACCCAGGTCCTCATCAGCAAAAAAAAAGGGGGGGGGGATACACCATTTTATTTTAAAACAACTGTTCAAAAATCAGTTTAAAAGCAACTGGTTGAGGTTCCCAAGTACTCCTTAAACATGTCTCAGTGATTCCAGTTTTCTCCTCATGAAAATCATCCTGAATCTTACCAGGGCCCCCATCTTTTCCAATCATGAGTTTTAACATCTTTTCCACTCGTGAGCTCATGATTGCTCCCAATGGCATAACATGGCAAGTTCAAATGCTTACATTTGGCTTTATGATTTACCATAAGGGGGCTATACTTCAACTATCAACCTCATTTTCCACTTCTCTTCTACTCAAACCTTCTAGGTCTTTCTATGTTGAGGTCTCTCACATCCTTTATAGGCTCCCACATATTGCAAGCTCATTTCTGTCTCCCTTCCTTGCCCATGCTATTTCCCCTTGCTGGAATCCCTCATACTTCTTTTCACATATCCAAATCCTATCCAACTATTAAGGTCCATCCAACTCCCATTTGCTCCACGAAACTTTTCTGACAATTTTATCCTATAGCAGTTCTTTGCACAATTTTGGGAACATGGTAAGTGCTCACTAAAACCTGCTTTTTTTAAAAAATAAGATTTTCTGGAGCCTCTATTTACTTTTAAGCCACTCAGTGATTCTGTATAAAAAAGCATGCTTATAAAAGGAACTAAATAACTTAATCACAACCAATCACACTTTCTTTGTGATGAAAGCAGAAGCTGTCTCATTACGGACCAATTTACGGTTTGGAACCAGAGTGAGGCCAAAGCAAGTCACTTCTATCTTGCAAGTTTTAACATATCTGCCTGTCATCACCCACACTTAGGTAGAGGAAGTTATTCTGAGCACGTGGTCTGCTTTCACAAATAATTTCTATGGAAAACAGAAGTCAGACAGTAATACAGGCCCAAGGTGACCTCATTACCAGAATTTGTTCTAGTTGTCATTAGACATATCACACTGTGTCACTCAAAATGGGAAGGAAATAAAAGATACTGACATGTAGCACCAGTTATTAGAGATGAAAAATACAGTTATACTATAAGAATCCCTTAGTGGGAAAGGAATATGTATAGTATTTAACATTCAATCACCCCTCAGATCTATCACTGTGGTCTTTAAGGCTCTATTCTTCTTCTACTTATGTTTTTTCTTCTGTAAAAGACACAGCAAGCTTTTCATATATATATTGCAAAGCCAATCTTGTTCTTTTGCAAACTCCTGAGAGAGGTATATGTAGGAGACCATTAGTTAAAATACTGAAAGTAAGAAAAACAAACCAGACATCCCACTTGGTTAATCAGAATGATTCCTAATCAATGTCCACTGTTCTCATTCTGAATGCATCTCTAAAACATGCTCCCTATTTGAAGTACTCAGACTTGAAATGTAACAAATCAACTCATCATTTACAAGAGAAAGGTGACAATACAAATACAGCTACCACCATCAAGATGGGGAAGGCAGGATGAGGAGATTTTGAACATCTTCGCAGGTTCTCAACTGCAGTAGCATAAAAGATACTCTAATTTACAGTCTTGATCTATTATGTCAAGAGATGAAGTTATGGAAACGGGACTGCAAGCTACACACGATTATGTCTGCATTTGATAAGTTATTATCACATGTTAAACAGCTTGAAGGTTCTACCATTAGGTCCCAGACAAAATTGCAAAGTTTTTTCAGAGCTTAAAAATCATAGAATTTTGGAGCTGATAAAGGCCTGAGAGGGCAGCTAGTCTAATTCCTTCATTCCTTTTAGTGATATGGAAACTGAGGCCAAGAGAGGTGGAGCAACTTTTCCTTGGGCACAATGAGTTGTTCCTGGTAAATCCAGGGTGAAGCCCTTCCATTATCCTTGGGGGGCCTCCTCCTCCACCCAAAGCTTTAACCCTATCTCTACCAAGACAATAGTCTCATGTCAATGAACTTTTCATGCCTGGGCCTGCCTTTCTTTGAAGTTTCCACTACTCATATATTAGATTTCCATTTCTCCTTTCTCAAAATTCACATTCATTCTACATTATCTTTGGTCTGATATCAGGGTTACTGATTGAAGCAAATCACACTAAATTATAAATGTTTCACTCTTCCATAGGGCTTTGTGTTTTGAAAGAAGAAATAGTGAAATCTAAATGAACATCTAATTGCCAGAGGTAGATAGGCAGAGGAGACACTGAACAGGAGATGATCAACATCTATCTATTTCCAAGAGTTACCAGCTTCTGATCCCACTCCAACCCATTCCCCGAGACTTTCCAGAGTGGACCTGGAGCTTGAAGGGCCCAGAGGCGTTAGGCCTTGGGGGTCATCCTAAGGCAACAGCATTAGCTGCAATTAGGCAGGAGGCTACTGACCATCTCTGGGTTCACTTGTATCCTAGAAGAGTTCACTATATAATTATGGTCCTTATACTGGAATAATAACTGTTACGTATCTAGAGGAGTGGTAGTCACCCTTCTGCCACCCTTTGTGAAACCTGTCAGTGAAGGTACGTGACATATCACTCTAAAACAGCTTCATTGCTCTGTAAAGTTGATATGTCTGAACAAAGATTGAATTTATTCCTATATTTATGAGACATAAGAAGATGAGCTTTGTGGAATACTTTCGGGAACCTAAAACTGGAGCATGTATTACCAGTCATTATACTTCTTGCAAACCCAAGACACATTAAGTTTTACTTCCAGGAAGCAAAAGACCTAGCTCAGTCTTCATCACAGTTCTCCCACGGCTTGCTTATTCAGTGGTGGCACCTAACTAGTGCAATTAAATTTAGGATGTAGATTACTTGCAAACTAGCAAGTCTGAATTTTGTCCTTGAGCAACATGCCTCCAACACCACTGGAAAGTCCCCACTGTTTTGATAATACTGGTAGCAAACAACAACAACAAAACAAAACAAATAAACAAGCAAAAAACCAAAAGAATCAGCTGTCAGGACCAATAAATAATTCAGTGAAACTTATCGCTGTTATTACAAGTAAAAGCAGCATCCTAAAGCAGCCCAGAACACCTTGAAAGTGCACTCTGAAATGCCCTCTACTGCAACATAAAATGTGTTTTTTGACAGAAAACGTGGAAGAGGTAACATGGTAGGTATGAAATGTCTTTTTACTTGGCCCAAAGACTGTTGTTGTCTAAAGCTCCTGAGTTAAGACAAGGACATTGAAATTTTCCAGAAAAGTCATTTACAAAAAAATGGCTTAGTCTCCTGGCCTCTAAAACAGGTATAGGAAAATAGCACTGTGCCTTTACTTCTCATAGGTTGAGTCACTCTGGATGGCATTGCCTGAAGCTGTATCTGATTCTTTGGGAACAATGAACTTCTACAATTATAACTATTATTTTGGGCTAAAGCAATATATACCTTATAAAAATCCCCTGGATCAGATGGTCAGCAGGTATTCCAACCTTAATGTAAATTAGTTAATCAGAGTCTTTTTAGAAAGACAGTGGTTTTAATAAGAGGGGATAATAAAGGAAGTGAGGTTCAGTGAGCAGAGACACATGGGGGAAAGAAGAAAATGCCCGGGGACGTCTTCGGAAGAAAGGAGGAAGGACCACAATCTATTGCATTAATCTGTGATGCCAGGTGCTGTCCTGGTGAAGTTTATTTCCACATCCCTCTTTCAACCCAGCACACCCATGGGGAGAGAGGGAGCCTGGGAGGGAGACCAGAGGGGATTTCAACAATCACTTATTTTCACTATTTTTCCATGCCTCACTATCTGGGTGCAATGACCAACAGGGAGGGCATAGAATGATGTTGAGTGGGACCTGGGCAGGAGCTGACTCACCTCTTGGTGACTTACAGGGCAAAGGTAACACTTATGACAAACACAATAACTCCCACATGCAAATCACATCACAGGTCATGCAACACTCTCACTGCAGCCATTTTATTGATTTCTTAGGCAATGGAATGTCATTATCCCCACTTTATAGATGAAAAAAAAAACGGAGGCTTACCCAACTAAAGTGATTTGCTTAAAGTCCCATAGCTGGTGGGAAGATTAGACCCCAGACCTCTTGACTCAAAAGCTCTGGCTCTGTTTGCCAAACTCACTCACTATCAGCTTTACTCCTTAAATACTTCCCACGGTCACCATCAATCACAGCCCTGCTCTCTTTCTCCCAGGGCAGGTGATTTGGCACTGACCTGACATGCCTCCTTTCTGTCCCTTATCCTCATTAGCCCAAAAAGAAAACTTTTTCTGGAGTTTGTCAAATGTAGAGCTATTTTGTGTCCTTTCGTTGACAGTGAAAATCATTTTCTTGGAGAGAATGAAAGTGAACCTGTACTCTTCCTTCCCTCTATGAGAAAAAATGCAAGTTTCTATCTTGCACTCAAAATATATAGGGATGAAAACAAGCTGTGGTAATATTGTAGGGAAGGGACCAGCAATTAATATTAATAAGAGCCTCAGAGACAGACAGGGAATCTCAGATAAATAATTTATTAATGTCATCTGGAAATAAAGTAAACACCCATAAAGTTCAACAAATATTAAACTTGATCCAGAGCCAAAGGAATGTCACAGTTTCCAAGGTGAATGAAGCTGCTGAGTAACCAAAAGCACAACTCCTCCGAGGACTGGAGATGGACCCTGGGGCCTGTGGCCAGACGCCTACCATCATCAGCCATTAGTGTTGCTGGAGTCTCAGAACGTGTCAGCCCAGCTGAGCCACGGCCACGTCTTGCAGAGTGAGGGGCACTCTGTGCTCTCCGTAATGCTCCTTGACTGTTCTTACCACTCAGGAATCATCGATTTCTGTTTCTCGTTGTGGCAGAAATTGAAACGGGGATGGAGATCGAAGCAGGAACATAAGTGACAATGGAAAACAAGGATGAGAATGGGGTCACTACCCACCCTCTTCCTAAAATGGTCATGGCCGTGACCCATACCCATCCTTGAATGTGAGCTCTGGACAGAGAGAATGGAAAATAAGGAGAGAAGGAAGAAAAAATGCAAATAGAAGAGAGAAGCAGGGGAAAGGGCTGGTGGATGGGATCCAGAGGTTAAAGAGAGATGACTCAGAGTAGGATATGATGTTTATGGCCATCTTCTTTCAAAGAAGTCATGGTGTATAACAAGCAATTTCTAATAGCCTCTAAATTGTTTGCCTCTCTATCTACCCTGAGAGCTGATGCTACCAGAAGAGCACAAAAAACGTGGATGGTATATGGTCAAATTTTGCTGACTTATACTCCAGAGGAAGGAAGGTGGCCTCTCCTGGATTTTCCTTTCTGTTCCAGATTCCCTTGACTTTTGGCTTCTGGCTGCTCCCTCTAACTTTCTCTCTCTGGGTCTGAATTTCATTCTGCTTATAAAGGACTCCAGTAATAGGGTTAAGACCCATCCTCATTCAGTTGGGCCACACCTTAACTGAAGTAACCTCATCAAAAGTCCTGTTTACAATGGGTTCACACCCACAGGGATGGATTATGAACATGTTTTCTGGGGTGCATAGCTCCAAGTTACCACAGACAGGATCTGTTTTGCTCTAGTATAGCCCTGGTGCTGGCCCTTGATTGGGGTGCAATAAGAATCTGTTGAAAAACGGATAACAAGGAATGTCAGAAGAAGACAAGAGGCATTATAAATGCCTAATCATGGTAAGTACCAACTTGAGTGACATGATTCAAGCTCCAGGAATTCAAGGGAGGTGGAATCTACAAAGGCTGAACTTGATTCATCATAAGAGGGGGATACAGATAGACCCGAAAGGACGAGTAAGATGTAGGCAAACCAGAGGGCAGAGTGCTTAGGAAAACACACAAAGACATTTGTTTGAGGCCCGCTTCCTCCAAAATGGGAGCGAGGACTGTGTTTGTTTTGCTCATTATTAGGTTCCAGCAGTTTAGCACAGTTCCTGGCACATGGCAGACACACAATAAGTACTTTTAGAATAAATGAGTGAACACTGTAACTCAGTTTGGAACAAGAATTTTACTAGGATGGCATTTTCAAAAATTCATTCTGTCTCTAAATATTTTCTTTTTTGTTTCTGTCATATCCACAACCACCTCTATTATTTATACGATTTTTTAAAAACCTCAATTTTTAATCAAGTGCATTAGTTTTATAGGAAAATTGTATATCACTGTTATAAATGAAAACCATTCATTGCTGTGAAATTGTATTAATTTCTCATCTGCTAAAACGAACACCATTTAATGGGAATTTATCGGTTCATGGCTTTGAGGCTAGCAGAAGTCCAAAATCAAAGTGTCAGCAAGGCAATGCTTTTTTTCCGAAGAGTGTGGCAACATGGGGCTGGCTGCCCCATATTGGGCTTTGGATCCTTGGCTTTTCCGTCACATGGCAATGCACATGGTGGCATCTCCTTCTTTCTCTTCAGGGTTCTGTAGACTCCCAGCTTCTTACCTACTGTGTGTTCTTCTGTGTCCAATGTCCTTTTCTTATAAGGACTTCATCTGTATTGGTTTAAGGCCCACCCTCATTCAGCTTGGGCGCACCTTAACTAATAACATCTTCAAAGGTCCTGTTTATAAATAGGTTCACACTCTCAGGACCAGGGCTTTGGACCTGAACATGTCTATTGTGGGGGACATTATTCAATCAGTCCCAATAGAAGGGAAGGCAATCATAAAGAAGACTATGAGCAGTGGCTAAGGCAGTGAGTCAAGCTCACGGTCGGTTGTCCAGCCCCTGGCTGTCCTGGTGTTACACTGAGGGAGGGGACGAGGGGTAGCAGTCCCCCTCGCAGAGGCAGGAGGCTGTGACAAAGTACCACTGGAAAGCTCCAGGGACCCCTCCATCCCTGGCAAACCTGTGTTTGTGAGATTTTCAGAAAACATCTTCAGATATCTCCAGAGTTTCTGTTTAATTATTGTGAACACCTACATTAAAAAATGTACACTCAAATAAAAGATCCTTTAACATCTTCCATTTAGAAAGCATCAGAAATCCCTTCTGTATCAAATGCATAGGCATACTTGAAAGGGAATAAATGAATATCAGGAGATGGCCAAAGGAGTCCTTGAAAATTCCCTGTTAGGGCTATGATGAGAGCAGTTTTCCACACAGCAGTTTCTCTATCTTGCTTGAATGCTTTCTATTACAGGAGGGGAAGAGCGGGAGCCAGCTGTGACCCAGGTCATGGCTCCCCTTATAATCATGCATGCCAAGTCCTCAGAGAGATCATTGCTAGGTGGTTTGCTTCTATTTTGGCCATGTATTGCAACTTTCCATTTTCTGATAGGCAGCTCAAACTCATTTTCCCACAATATATTATAGGCTGCTTGCAAGATTTTCTATCAAAACATAAATAGATTCAGATTTCTCTGAAGAGCAGGTTTCCCATATTGGTGTGTAGCAGTCCATGTCAACATGAAGTCCAAAGATGAAATAGAAAAATAGACTTTTTTCTAGGTGGTATGAATGTATGGAATTAAGAAAAAATTAGTATCTAAGCAGCTCCTAGCGTCTGCAAAAAAAAAAAAAAAAAATCATGCAAGCATATAACTGTACTTAGAACTGTAACCAACTCACTGTGTCAATTTTTTTTTCTCCTTTCAGAAAAGCAATTTCCATGATGCATCCACCCAGGACCGGGGACCCACAGAAGAGAAAGACCAGTAGGAAACCTCCAAAGACCCCCCGAAAATGCTCATGAAGGATATGAAAGACACAATTTTAATCATCCTCCTGGCCTAAAGAATTAGAAGTTACCCAGCCAAGAAGGAACTGTCTTATTGCTTTATTTCTCTGGCTCCTCTCCATTTTATGCAGAAGAGAGGAGGGACAGACTGGGGTAGTCACCAAAAAGCAGTTTGAAAGGAGGGCAGGAAAGAGGAAAATCACCCCTTCCTCACTGCACGGCCAAAAATAGAGGGGAAAATATTTAACATTTCATCCATTTAAGAGTTTATCATATATAACTGGAAATCCTATTTTGAATTTGAGACTAGTTTTGTCCATTAAAGGGATTGGAGGATTCTTAAGAGAGTGAGCAAAAAAGTCTGGAGCCAGAGGACTATTCCCCAAAATCGTTGAAGGGCCAACAGAAGACAAAACACAAGTGGTGTCCTGCTGACAGTCCATGTGTCATGTTTGTTCAGTACTCATTGCATCCGTATCTAGCATAATAAGTAGTGGATATTAATTTATCTCCCTAATTTAACAATGTATGGCTACAATTTACACAACAAATCACGACCTGAATAATTAATTGATAGGCTGCCTATATTGCTTTATACTACGTTGGGTATTTCTTTTAAACTAACATAACAGACTTAATATATAATGTTGTTTTCATCCTCTTTATATATTTTCAACACAGCAATACTTTACCATGGGCTGCAAATAATGTTCTGATTCTAGAGGAAAGAATAATTGCACAGCTTAAGGGCAGGCTGCAATTGCTCGGACCTATTTAAGCTAGCTCTATTTGGTGGCAATAACAATTTTCCATGGTTTCCTTTTTAATTTAACTCAACGAGAAGCACAGCAAAGTTTCTTAATATGTCTGTTCTTGAAATTGACAACATGCAAGTAAACCAACAGAAAACTATGATATCTTAGGGAAGAGAATTTAAGACATGAGAGGAGGAGTGGGAAGGAGAGGCGTAGAGTTTTTGCAAATCCATCAAGATGACTATGAGTGCTGGGACACCCCCACCTCTCCCAACCACTAGGATGCTGCCATTGATACTAGAGTAGAGTTTGGGAAATAGAGCCTCCACCTCACCTACCAGTTTTATGTGGCTTAAGACCAATCACTTCACTTCTCTGTACACCTGATTCTTTATTTTTGAAATTAAAGGTGTATCCCTCCAACTTAAAAATACTCTGTACACCTGATTCTTTATTCTTAAAATTAAAGGTGTGCCAGTTTGGACATATTATGTCCCCAAAACTCCATGTTCCTTGATGCAATCTTATGGGGGCAGACATATTAGTGTTGATTAAATTGGCACCTTTGGATTAGGTTGTTTCCATGGAGAACCACCCAACTATAGGTGATAACTCTAATTAGATAATTTCCATGGAGGCATGGTCCCGCCCATTCAGTGTGGGCCTTGATTAGTTTACTAGAACACTGTATAAGAGCTCAGACAGAAGGAGCCTGGAGCTGTAACTTACAGAGATATTTTGAAGACAGCCATTGAAAGCAGAGTTTTGCTGATGCTTTGGAGGTACTAGCACAGAATTTGCCCTGAGAAGCTGACACAGAGACATTTTGGAGAATGCCACATTTTGAAATGCCACCTTGGAGCAAGTGAAGGCCAGCAATGTGCCTTCCCAGCTAACAGAGGTTTTCCGACGCCATTGGCCATCCTCCAGTGAAGGTACCCGATTGCTGATGTGTTACGTTGGACACTTTAAGGCCTTAAGACTGCAACTGTGTAACCAAATAAACCCTCTTTATAAAAGCCAATCCATTTCTGGTGTTTTGCAAAATGGCAGCATTAGTAAACTGAAACAAAAGGTGAATCCCGCAATTTAAAAGTATTATACTAAAGATTCTTGCCCAGTTTAATTCTCATCTGCGTCTCCCAAGAGCCTATCAGTCCACTTGGGAATTAAGTTGACCAGCCCAGTCTTATTTGCGAGAGAAAAATGCCCAAATGCACCTGGAAAATTGCCAGCTTCAATTCAATTAGCATTTATTAAACACACACCATGTAACCCAAATTTCCTTCAGGCAGAAAATTCAAAATCTTAGGACTAAGACTGTAGTGTACTTTTCAATCCCAAGGAAGTGAATTATCACTACTAACAAGTGGGTTTTCCAAATCCTACAAATGGCACGAGAGGTCCATGTGTTTTATCACTGTGTTCACCTTTACATGCAGTTCTACTTTGTGACACAAAGGAGAGCAATCTACCTGTGTGTGTCCAGATGCACGCAAGAATAAGTAATTGACTGAAACCTGATTGCTGTGGTTTAGTAATGTTTAAGACTCCTCAAAAAAAAAAAAAAAAAACAAACCAAAAAAAACTAAAAAAGGCGATCCTTCAAAAACATGATTTGCATTAAGAATAACCTATTGGTTTGATAAAGGTCACCTAACATTGATACAGATTTTTTTCCTCTGCCATAAATTAAGATTTTTAATTTCTCACTTTGCTTATGGCCCTTCTTTACACTGGCTTCTTGCACACTGACTGAGCAGAATCCTGGACTGATGAATGAACCTGAGCTATCCATGGAGAGCAGCACCTGTCCTATCAACCTGCAGCCCAGTCCTCCACACCTGTCAGATGTAGGGCCACTGGTTTACTTCCAGCTGATATGGACATGCAATTATAACAGGAAGAGGAATGCAATTTTCTTCTTTCTCTGGGCTATTATTTTAAGGGTCTAGTGATGCTTGAAAGAATTTGTAGTGCAAAGAAAAAAGTTGTGTTTTGTTTTGTTTTGTTTGTTGCTTTAAATCCAGTGGTAATAATGGATCTTTTCTTCTAATCAGAACCATTTTCTCTCATGCATGGTGAATCCTTTGTGCCCTAAACCATCTTTCCCAATCACAGGAGCCCCCAGAAATTCAAGCTTTGCACATTTTATTTCCCAGACCTATATTTGAACAAGCTTTTCTTAAAACTGGAAATCGTCACATTTTTGTACTTAATTACATTATAAATCCTATTTTTTCTTATTTAATAGGCATCAGAAGTAATTCAAGATTGCAAGATAGCCTAAAAAATGAGCCCAAGAAGCCCCTGTTCCCATGTGTTTGGTCTCAGAGAGTGGGCCCCCTAACTTACCTGCTGGCAACCTACCTCTAGGTGCCTGACCTCCCCAGGACAGTGGGTAAGGGAGCCACACTCTGACACTATGCCCTAAATTTGCTGGCTGCACTCCACTATAGCTGCCAGCAATCTGCAGTGAGATCTCAAGCTTCCAAAGGCTCTGAAGGACATTAGGATAGTTCCATTGATTCCTGTGTCAAGTGGGGACCTGCCTCCACTGAGCCCCCAGCTCAAGCTCCCACATTTCTTCAGCTCAGGAGGATGGAGGAGGCCACCTCCTCTCAGTGCATCCCCAGCTCTGGAGGAGGCTTTATAGGGTTTCTAGTGAAGGCTCCCTGCAGGTCCTCCTCATCTCTCTCACTCGGTCTCCTAGCCCACGCCCTCAGCTGTCAATCATAGCTCATCATGGGCACATGAAGACAAGATTCCTCACCAGCTGCTTCGATGCCCATCAGTGGGAAAACTCTGATAAGGGACCCTTGAAGTCCAGATCACATGTTCTGCTCTTTCCTTATAAAACACTGTCATTTTTTAAGGTGAGGAGAGAGTTTCTAAATTCCCCACATCTTCCTGCTTCCGTTTTGCCTTGGGCTGATTTTAACTGCAAAGTCAGTTTAGTCAGATTCATCATGAAGGGGACACTTGCGAAACATCCAGCCTGAAAACACAAATGTAAAGGTCTCCTCAAGTGACACCTACAATTTAAATGAGCTGCACCAAAACCTAGAGTCAGTTCAAACGTTTTTTTCATAATTGTCAAAGGAAGAATATTCCAGTTTTTTGTGAGATGACTAAATACTATTATTTCATACACTAAGATAATCAGGGTCTGTTTCTCATCTCCCAATGTCTCTGAGAATGCAAGTTGTGACATTTTAAATTTTTGTTATAAAGATTAATGGGGGGACCCTGGAGAAGTCCATTTGTTCACAAGTTCCTCCCTGCCTCCCCTCAAAAGCATTTACCAATGGTCTATTCTGTGCCAATAAATGCTGAATCAGCAGAAATGAACTTTGCCCTCTTGCAGCTTACAATTTAGAGGGGAAGATATTAAACAGCTAATTAGACAGCTAATCTTAAAATGATAATGGAGGTAAATACTGCAAAGGAAGATGACATGGTGGCTTAAGAGCCCAGTTTGGGGTTGGAGAGGCCAGAAAGGTTTCCTTGAGGAAGCTGGATTAAAACTAAGACTGCAAGACCTGCAGGCGGTTAGGGCAGAGAGAAGTCAGTGGGAAGAGGGTTAGAGGCAGAGGCAATAGCATGTACTAAGGACATGAGGTCAGAAGAAGCTGGGTAAAAAGACAGTTGCACAAGACTAGATGATTCCTGCTTAACCGGCTTCCAGCCCTTCAATGATATCATTGCCGTAAAGAGTCCAGCCCAGACCAGAATGTGATTCTGTCATATTCAACCTGGCATTGCAGTCTCGAAGAATTTATCATTAATTCCAGCCAGCTTCCCCATGCCTGAGGAGATGTTCCAATGCTGTGTGTTAAAATATGTATATATATAAAACAGAACTCATACTAGTTTCTGGTCTGAGTTGGGACACAGCATGTCTTCATCTATCAGCTGAGCATGAAGGATCCATGAGGCTGTCAGCCATCTTGGTCAGGTCTTCATGCAACAAGTGGGAGACCCAAAGTTGTAACATGGCTAATACATTCTGCCTTCAAAGTGGGAAAGCAATAAAACTTGACATTTAATCCAAGGCATAAAGCAAGTTTGCATTTTCATTAGTTGCTTTATTATATTTTGGATTTAAAAGGTGAAGCAAAAGGTTAGCGTGGTATTGGGTAATTTGGGTGAACCAAAAAGGATTAGTGGGAAAGAAAAAAAACTTATTATTATTTTTTTCATCCTTCAGAAGTCACTTATTTTTCATAATAATTGTCCCAGACCATGAGAAACCAGCATCATTAAGCTTTCATTTTCCATAAGGTGGGCTGTGAAATTACGTTTCTTAAAGGTATGGTAAAAATCATGTCTGTATCGAAACTGTCACAGTGTTAATGGTGCACAATGAACTAGCAACAGGATCTGAGAAATGGCTATTTTGATTATCTTAGCATCTTTTTTTTTTTTCATTTTTATTGAGATTGTTCAGATACCATACAATTATCCAAAGATCCAAAGTGTACAATCACTTGCCCCTGGGTACCCTCATACAGCTGTGCATCCATCACACTTAATTTTTGTTCAATTTTTAGAAACTTTTCATTACTCCAGACAAGAAATAAAGTGAAAGATGAAAAAAGAAAAAAAGAAAAGGAAACTCTAATCCTCCCCTATCCCTAACCAACCCCCCTCAATTTTTGACTCCTAGTATTGATATAGTACGTTTGTTACTGTTTATGAAAAAATGTTGAAATACTACTAACTGTAGTATATAGTTTGTAATAGGTATATAGTTCTTTCCTATATGCCCCTCTATTATTAACTTCTAATTGTATCGTCATACATTTGTTCTGGTTCATGAAGTGATTTCTAGTATTTGTACAGTTGATCATGGACGTTGCCCACCATAGGATTCAGTTTTATACATTTCTATCTTTTGACCTCCAACTTTCCTTCTGGCAACATATATGACTCTGAGCTTCCCCTTTCCACCTCATTCACACACCATTCGGCACTGTTAGTTATTCTCACGTCTTGCTACCAACACCCCTGTTCATTTCCAAACATTTAAGTTCATCCTAATTGAACATTCTGCTCATACTAAGCAACCACTCCCCATTCTTAAGCCTCGTCCTATATCCTGGTACCTTATATTTCATGTCTATGAGTTTACATATTGTAATTAGTTCCTATCAGTGAGACCCTGCAATAATTGTCCTAATGTGTCTGGCTTATTTCACTCAGTATATTGCCCTCGAGGTTTTGTCATCGAACCATTTTTTTTAATATGGTTTTGTTCACTCACCATACATTCCATCCCAAGTAAATACTCGAAGGTTTTCTGCATGGTCATACATTTATGTGTTCACTACCTTCACCACTATCTATATAAGAGCATCTACATTACTTCCATAAGGCAGGAGGGAGAGTCAAAGAAGGTAGAGAGGCAAAAGAAAGAGGGAAAAAAAGAAAATGACAGCTAGGAAGCAGCAAAAGGAAAAATAACCTTAAATCAAAGTAGAATAAAGAATCAGACAATACCACCAATGTCAAGTGTCTAACATGCCTCCCCTATCCCCCCCTCTTATCTGCATTCACCTTGGTATATCACCTTTGTTACATTAAAGGAAGCATAATACAATGATTCTATTAGTTACAGTCTCTAGTTTATGCTGATTGCATCCCTCCCCCAATGCCTCCCCATTTTTAACACCTTGCAAGGTTGACATTTGCTTGTTCTCCCTCATAAAAGAACATATTTGTACATTTTATCACAATTGTTGAATACTCTAGATTTCACCAAGTTACACAGTCCCAGTCGTTATCTTTCCTCCTTTCTTGTGGTGTCTCACGTGCTCCCCACCTTCCTCTCTCAACCGTATTCATAGTTACCTTTGTTCAGTGTATTTACATTGTTGTGCTACCATCTCCCAAAATTGTGTTCCAAACCACACACTCCTGTCTTCTATCACCCTGTAGTGCTCCCTTTAGTATTTCCTGTAGGGCAGGTGTCTTGTTCACAAAGTCTTTCATTGTCTGTTTGTCAGAAAATATTTTGAGCTCTCCCTCATATTTGAAGGACAGCTTTGCTGGATACAGGATTCTTTGTTGGTGGTTTTTCTCTTTCAGTATCTTAAATATATCACACCACTTCCTTCTTGCCTCCATGGTTTCTGCTGAGAGATCCGCACATAGTCTTATTAAGCTTCCTTTGTATGTAATGGATTGCTTTTCTCTTGCTGCTTTCAGGATTCTCTCTTTGTCTTTGACATTTGATAATCTGATTATTAAGTGTCTTGGCGTAGACCTATTCATATCTCTTCTGTTTGGAGTACGCTGAGCTTCTTGGATCTGTAATTTTATGTCTTTCATAAGAGATGGGAAATTTTCATTAATTATTTCCTCTATTATTGCTTCTGCCCCCTTTCCCTTCTCTTCTCCTTCTGGGACACCAATGATACGTACATTACTGTACTTTGTTTCATCCTTGAGTTCCCGGAGACGTTGCTCATATTTTTTCATTCTTTTCTCCATCTGCTCCTTTGCGTGTAGGCTTTCAGGTGTTTTGTTCTCCAGTTCCTGTGTGTTTTCTTCTGCCTCTTGAGATCTGATGTTGTATGTTTCCATTGTGTCTTTCATCTCTTGTGTTGTGCCTTTCATTTCCATAGATTCTACTAGTAGGTTTTTTGAACTTTTGATTTCTGCCGTATACATGTCCAGTGCATCCTTTACAGCCTCTATCTCTTTTGCAATATCTTCTCTAAATTTTTTGAACTGATTTAGCATTAGTTGTTTAAATTCCTGTATCTCAGTTGAAGTGTACGTTTGTTCCTTTGGGCCATAAGTTTGTTTTTCTTAGTGTAGGTTGTAATTTTCTGTTGTCTAGGCATGGTTTCCTTGGTTATCCAAATCAGGTTTTCCCAGACCAGAACAGGCTGAGGTCCCAGAGGGAAGAAATATTCAGTATCTGGTTTCCCTGCAGGTGTGTCTTAGAAAATTGCTCCACCCTTTGATGCCTCGGGTCACTGTGCTTTTCTGCCCAGCAGGTGGCGCCTGTCAGTCTATAATTCTTGACTGGTGTGAGGAGGTGTGGCCGTGTTCCCCCAGGCTCTGGGGTCTGGTTCTGAATGGAAAGAGCCCCACCCCTTTCCTCCTAGAGAAGACAGACCCCCCAGGTGGAGGTCATTAGCATTTCAATGGTCTCACTCTCTGCTTGTGCTGTCGCCACCCTTCCCCAAGTCACAGCCCTGGAAACTGAAAATGACTGGGGCTTTCTCCACTGAGCCGAAAAAGAAACAGATAGTCCCCTTCAGACCCAGTCAAGGCGACCCTCCAGCTCTCCCAGGTCAGTCGTCACCCAAAGCTTCTGTCTGTTTTTTGGGGCTGCGTACCTGTAGTGAGCAGTTCACACTCGCTACTTAAAACCCCAGTTGGAGCTCAGCTGAGCTGTATTCGCTTGCTGGGAGAGAGCTTCTCTCTGGCACCACGCGGCTCCGCAGCTCGGGCTATGGGGGAGGGGGTCTCCCGACCTGGTTCCGCAGGTTTTACTTACAGATTTTATGCTGTGTTCTTGGGCATTCCTCCCAATTCAGGTTGGTGTATGATGAGTGGATGGTCTCGTTTGTCCCCCCGCAGTTATTCTGGATTATTTACTAGTTGTTTCTGGTTTTTTGTAGTTGTTCCAGGGGGACTGCTTAGCTTCCACTCCTCTCTATGCCGCCATCTTGCCCCTCCTCCTCTATCTTAGCATCTTGATTGATCATTTTCTCATCTGATCAAGAGTTTGGTGATTGTTCTGCCAAAAATTACCCCAAGAGTTTGCAAGATTATTTTCTTTTTCTTAGGTAATACTCTCCATAAAATAACATTTTAAGAATTGGAGTATCTTTTTCCAGTTCTTGAGACCTGACTGCTTTTTCCTTGGATCTTGGAAGTTACCTAGGTTCTACCATGAAATGTTAAAGTAGTAGTAATAATAATAATAATAATAATAAATAATTTAATCAAGACAAGAAGGTCCTGTGGGGATATTTGCACAAATACTTTCCTCTCACCATAGCTTCCACTTTTGGCTATGCAGCCTACATAGTCTCTGTGGTCTTAAACATAACTGTAAGATACTCTAAGTATCAACCTTTTCAAACACTTCAAGGTCTTGTTCAAATCTCACTTTTTCCATGATGATATCTCTAGCCATCACAGCTAAAGTTTTCCAGCACTTAAAGTGTACATCATGCATTTTATTCTTACTGTCATTATTTTATAGCTTCAAAAATATTTAAATGGACGTATCTCATCTCCCCAACTTCCCTAAAAGTAGTATTCTATTTAATAGGTGAGCAACAATGTTTCCTGATTAACTGCTTTGTTGTTATGTCTAACAGCACTGTCCAGTGGAAATTTCTGCCTAATGGGAATGTTCAGTAATCTGCACTGTGCAATTTGGTAGCCACTAGCCATATATGGCTTTTAAGCACTTGAAATGTGCCTAGTCCAACAGAGGTACTGAATATCAAATCGAAGTAAATTAAATTTAATTTAAATTTAAATAGCCCCATGTGGCTAGTAGATGCTGTATTGGACAGTGCAGTCTAGAATCTGTGGTTTATTGGTTCAGTTTGATATACTGAAGTGTTTGAAGGTACGATGATGGATCACTCCCTAAAAACTTAGAGCCTCATCTTATACTAGGCACTCATCTTACATTTGGCTGCATATCCATAAAGCCATTCATTTTTACTGCAAAAAAATCTGTCAATGGTTAAAAGGGGGCCAACTTCCTCACTGCCACTGGGAAGAGAGCAGAAGGTTCTAATTGTATGGCTACTACCTACTTTATAGGTTTGTTGTGAAGATTAAATGAGTTAAGAAATATACAGCATTTCAAATGGTGACTGGCACTTTGTAACTGCAATATAAATGTTTGCTATTATTATTATTCCCGGTTGGGAATTACTGTCTGAAATGAGTTAGATCCACTATTTTAAAATATTTTTTACAGAATAAAGTGACGATAATTACAGTCAGTTCCAATCTGTGGAAGTATATTGGTACATACAGATAAGATCTCTGTTAAAAATAGATATACAACAAACAAGAAAACAAAACTTTGAGTATATATAATTTCCTTATTAAATATCATTTCCTAATATCTCAAGTCAATGTACATAGCACATTTTCTACTTGTCATAAATGATCAACTTCATTACAAAGTATAGATACCTGAAGGTGTAATAACCAATAGGTAATATGGTTAACAGCCCCTAATAATAAAAGAATCATCATAATAATAGCCTACTATTAGTCAAACAATGTAGGAAGAACTTCACCTATATTATTTCCAACCCTCAAAGCCACACAGTAGGCATTGCTAGCTCAATTTTACAGCTAATTGAACTGAGTCATACAGATGCAAAGTGACTTTCTCTCAAGGCCATAAAAACACAAAGTGTCTGGGATGGCACGTGAACCAAGGTGTGTCTAAGTCCAACGCTGTTGTCATTTTTGCTAACCCATCAAGAGCTAAAAATGATGCCGGTGTCAAAATGTTAAGATTACAGCACTCTGATCGTTACATTAGCTTTCCCACATATTTGGCCAAAGATAAGAGCAAGCAAATCACCTTATAGCACTTGCCACCACTTCCTCTGCCAGGCTAAGCTAAGCCTCACCCTCATGGTGACGGAAGCCCAGTCTACGGGCTGGAATAAAACGAGGGTGGCAAAAGTCCTGTTTATGGCAACTGTCTCCTGTATTAACTTGGTGGGGTGGTGGTGGTGGGGGGGCACACGGTCCACTTGTCATGGCCACTGGAGAAGGAAGGAAGAGTGAACTAAATTGTTAATCAGGGTGTTGAGTTCTCTTGGATCCTTTTATTTTCTTGTGATATTTTCTTAGAAGTTAAAAACAAGTGGGAATTTTAAGATCCTTGGTGCATCTCCCTTTTTCCTTTACTGCTTCCTTGACATGGGCCTGGTTCTTTTTTTTTCCTTTGTAATTGCTCCCCTTTTGTTTTTAAATTCAGTTTTATTGAGATATATTCACATATCATACAATCATCTGTGGTGTATAATCAACTGTCCACAGTACCATCACATAGTTGTGCATTTATCACCCCAATCTATTTTTTTGAACATTTTCCTTATAACAGAAAAAGTACAAATAAGAATAAAAAATAAAAGTAAAAAAGAACACCTAAATCATCCCCCACCTCCTACCCTGTTTTTCATTTAGTTTTGGTCCCATTTTTTCTACTCATCCATCCATACAACTGGATAAAGGGAGTGTGATCCACAAGGCTTTTACAATCACACTATCACCCCTTGTAAGCTACATTGTCATAGAATTGTCTTCAAGAGTCAGGGCTACTGGGTTGCAGTTTGATAGTTTCAGGTATTTATTTCTAGCTATTCCAATGCATTAAAACCTAAAAAGGGTTATCTATATAGTTCAAAAGAGTGCCCACCAGAGTGACCGCTCAACTCCATTTGGAATCTCTCAGCCACTGAAACTTTATTTCATTTCATTTCGCATCCCCCTTTTGGTCAAGAAGATGTTCTCAATCCCATGATGCTGGGTCCAGGCTCATCCCTGGGAGTCATATCCTGTGTTCCCAGGGAGATTTACACCCTGGGAGTCACATCCCATATAGTGGGGAGGGCAGTGAGTTCACCTGCTGAGGCTTAGCTAGAGAGAGAGGACCACATCTGAGCAACAAAGAGGCACTCAGGGGGAGACTCTTAGGCACAATTATAAGCAGGTTTAGCCTCTCCTTGGCAGCAACAAACTACATAAGGGCAAGTCCCAAGATAAAGGGCTCAGCACATCAAACTGCCAGTCCTCAATATTTGTGAGAACATAAGCAATAATCTGGGTGAGGAAGCCCAACACCTCTGCATTTTCCACCAGCTCCTCAGGGGGGCCTGGTTCCTGCCCTGGTAGCCCCTCTCCCACAGAACCGGAAGCCAGTCTCCACTCTCCGGAAGCCAGTCTCCACTCTCATCTCCCTCCAGGCCGACATACACAACCTTGCCACTCAACGCTCTTACATTGCAGCCTTAATCATCTCAGCCCTGCTTGCCAACCCTCAGGGTTTCCCCATGGTCCACCATCCTATACTTCATAGTGCATGGCTTCCTTCCTATTTCATCCCATCACTCTTTCCCAATGGCTTCACCCTACAGACAAACTGAACTGCTCTTTGTCCTAAACTTATCTTGCATTTTCCCACCTTCTATTTACAGAGTATCTTCCCACTACCATCAATTTGTCTGGAAACTCCACTTAATTCTCAAATTCCAGGTATCTTCTGCATGGCACCTTTTCTGATTAGTCTTTTCTGACTAGTCTAGTCTTCTCTGACTAGTCTAAGTCTTTTCTGACTCAGTCTATCCCAGCAATTCCCAACTATCTTCCACTGCAAAATTCGGATGGTGTATGCCTCTGATACACAGTCCTTTGGGAGCAAGAACACCACAGACTTTTGTCTGGAGGGAAGGGGCATGGTATGCCTTTAACGCATTTTACCAGCAGAAGCGTAACTATTTATGATACATAAGTAATTGAGCCCACTAAAAGTTGCAGCACAGACAAGATAGCCTGTAGCTATGCCTATTGTTTTAATTTTCCTAACTATATTACTCTCTCCTCCTCAAGACAGCATATTGGAATGCAAACGAGTGAATGCAGTGCTATAAGAATAGCTTTGCCACGGACATTGGACTTTTAATGGTACAATTATAAAAATGTGCTTTCATCAATTGTAACATGTATCACACCAATGCAAGGAGTTAAAAATAGGGTGGATATGGGAAACCTATATTTTATGCATGATTTTCTTGTAAACCCACAACTTCTCCAAAAAAATTAAATTAAAAAATATATATGTATATATAATAGTGGGGAAAAAAGAGAATAGCTTTGTATTCACTTTGATTTATATTTAAAAAGTAAGAGATTGACAATTTCAGACTTCGCACTTTTTTGGTAGCGCATTCCACGTGCCATACCTACACCTCACTATGAAACTAGCATGTTGGGAGGTTAGAGTCAAGAACCATTGGTCATCAGCATTCATGTTCTCTTTACCCTGTACTGTCTGATATAATTATTATTATTACTATTTTGCATATATGTGCTCTGTGCTCTTCCTCTCCAAAAGACTGTACTCTCCTTAAATTGCATGGGGCTATTTTATGCTCTTCACGGCCCTTCTACTATACCAGGTGCTCAGGACACATTTGCTGGCCTACTGGTTTGTCTTTGTGCTGCCAGCTATTTGAAGTAGTGGAATGCTCTCTAGGGCGGTCTAGTTCATCTGGTTTTCAACTTATGCCAATTTCCATCTCCTCCAAGTGATCTGGTCAGAATTGTCTGGTCCTTCCCAGTGCATTTTGTATCTCTAAGGTAGCACTTAGCACATTATGCTGGGCTGTATTCTTCTCTTCCTCTCACTACACCCTCTCACTGGGGTTAATATTCCCTGTGGGTGGGGATTGTGTTTCATTTAAAGCATAATGCTTTAAATATAATAATATCGCATAGCATAACATAATACATATGTATATGTATATTTATGTATATGTATGTGTGTATGTATGTATATATATATAAAACATACACATATGTTTTAAGTTTATTAAATGGAAGGAAAGAGCCTGCTGAGTGAGAGAAGCACAGCATGGCCTTCCTGTTGTGTAATGCTTTCCAACGTGTCACAAGCCAATTGTTTCTCAACATGTAGTCTGATGACATCTTCCAAAAGAATTACCTGGGATGCTTTGAAATAATACCACCTCCTTGGTCACACTCGACACCACTAGAATCACAGTCTTTCAGGACAGGGCCTAGGAATCCACATTTCTGCAATTATGCAGGTGAGCTCTCAGCACATAATGTTGCAAACCATTATCTTGTAATTCCTCTAAGGTAGTGATTCTCAAGTTTCACAGCACATTGGAATCAGTTGGGGAGCTTTAAAAATACTGATGCTTGGGCCCCTTTAACAGAGATTCTAATTTAATTGGCCTGCCTTGCAATCTGGACATTAGGATGTTTAAAGGCTTCTAAAGTGACTGTAATGTGCAGCCTAGGTTGAGAATCACAACTCTAAGACGCCTTCTACTCCCCAAATTCCCGTCATCAGAGAGGTAGTGTCAAGAAGCTGCCCTTGTTGCTGTGGATAACAGATGTATCTTTCTCTGTTAGATGCCCACCAGGATCATAATCAAATGCAGCTGAAGAAACTTGTGAGCTGGGCTTGGGAGCCGTGCATGACAAGCTGCCACCCCTTCCATCTTGAGAGGTGTTGGAAAAGCTCCTTGCAAACCTAATCTCAGAAAACAGTGTGCAGACACCCTTGCTCTTCCCTTATTATCCTGCCAAAGGCAAACCTGCTTCCCACCTCGCTCAGAATCTTTGGCTCGTCTTTGATGAGGCTGTGTTTCAGTCCACTGTGTCTTCAGTGAATCATGCTCCTCTGTTGCTTGATTCAGCTTGGCAAAAAAACACAAGCGGCTTTTAATAGGCTTTCTATCTAAATGACCAGGTTGCCTCTCAGCTCAGACATGCTGTCAGGTGCACCAAGGGAGTTTTTGTTTGTTTTCTTAAATGTGTGATATTGTGTGTGTGTGTGTGTCTGTGTATGTGTGTGTGTGTATAGAAGGCAAATTATTTCTTCCAAAAAAGAGGAAAAAAATGTTCAAAGGTGGAAGTGGGCAATATTTATTGTAGCAGGTGGCAGTATTTTATACTGGCCATGTTTGACTTCTATAACATGGGGTCACATGCTATAAAATCAGAGGTTAAGGTCTATTATCAATAAATGCAAACCACCTTGGAGCAGCTCTGACACATGCCCTATTTGGCAGAGAACTTTTTGCTATTCGTAGTAATCCTTACATATTATCCTTAAATTTGCCTACTGGGAAATTCTATCAGGAACACATGATTCTACTAAACAATAGCTTTGGGTAGATATTAAAGGCAACATATTCAGTTCGTAGAATGACAATTAGTTCAAGTAGGCTATGTGGATTTCATTTTGAGTCAACTGCCTTTGGTAGCTTCTTATAATTCTATTGACTGAAGGGGTCGGAAATATCAGGATAGACTTTCTCCAGTTTCATGCACTTTTAAATTAAAAGCTTTCACTGCTATTGAGGATTTGCTTGAATGGTAAACATTTGAAAAGGGGGTAATTTCTTTTACTCTCTCCTCTTCTACATAATGAAGTTTAAGTTGCCATTCCTGAATATCTGCATACGTCTTTTTGTGAGCATATGGTTTGTTAGGCCCAGGGAAGCATAGTGGAGGCCAAACAACCACTGCTGGCAGTGATTTGAAGAAGACAGGGATAAAGGGAGCCAACCTGGAAACACAGAATCTTTGGCTTGGAAAGGACCTCAGAGTTCATCTCGTCCAACCTCACGGCAAGCAGAAGATAACCTTTGGCAGCATTGAGAACATGTGGTGACTCAGCCTGCGTTTCCAGGGACAAGCAGCTCACAGCTCGCTCTGAGCTTTAATCAGCTTCCCTTTATCTTCTACCTGGTGGCTCTAGTTCCATTTTCTGGATTCATCCTGATAACAATCCTTCAAATATCTGAAGAGCTTTATCACATCTCCCTTGGCACCTTAGTAAATTATTCCAGCTCCTTCAAGTTCCCTTATAAGGAATCCATCCAATTTCTAGGCTCTTTCTCTTCAGAATCTACCCTACTCCCACACTCCCACCTCAGTATGTTCATGATTCTCTCTCTTCCTGTCTTTTTCCTTTCTTCTTTCCTCCCTCTCTTCCTTCCGGAAAAGTCTATTAGCCACTTTCTATGATTCTAGGCCCTCTTCTGGGTGCTGGGGATACAGAGTTGAACAAAAGAAGAAAGATATCAACTTCCCAGGAGCTTGTTTTTAGTGTTACCTACACCCTTTTACCACTTTCTGCCTGGTCAACTTCATTGCTATTTGAATGTGGAAAGCATTAAAGTCTGTTCATGTCTGAACAGTGGTTTGCCTGAGCCCCTTGATCAAGTAATCTGCCTGCTTTTATCCTGGCCCTTCTGCCTTGATTCTGATTACCCATATTATGTATGGCCTATCTAGTTCCACAGATTTCCTTATCCTTTCTCCTCATAGGTTTGCCCTTGGTCTGTGTTCTCTGGTTCATGAATACCTGCTTGGTTTCTACCCTCAACTTTGGCAGTGCAGAATTTTTATTTTTTCACCCAACCCCTAACTCCTGATTGCCCTGTGACAATCATCTGCCCAATACGCTCAGGCTCAACCCACCCACATGCCTCCCTTCTAGCTGCTTGAGAACCCCCCTTTCTCCTTTTTGGCTTGTTTATTTTTCTAAATCAAGCTATGGCTTCCCTCCCCATTTTTGGGTTATGCTCCAATCATAACTCTGGCGTACTTAAGAACCGACTGGGGTACAGTGTGGTGCAGTGGAAAGAGCAAAGGCTGTACAGCCAGATGTTCCCAAATCCAGGTCCTAACTTTGCTCCTCTGAAGCTATAGGATGTAACTTCTCCGAGGCTGTTGCCTGACTTACAAGGAATCAGTAGTCATACTTAATACATACGGTTGGGTTGAAGATTAAAGGGCACTTAAAGAGTCTGGGACATGGTGGGCCCTCAATAAACATCATCTTTCTCAAGTCCAGTCCCCTTTCCTTTCAAAGGGAGCCATGATCTCCACCATGATTGTGAAGAATGTCATTGTTCTGGCTCTAGAGATGCTCCCTCGGAGGCAGTATTAATCAAAATTGCTTGGTTTCAGTCAACAGAAACTCTTTCTGGCTGATTTCATTAGAAAATTAATTGTTCGGAGACTATCAGGTAGTTTCCAGAACCAGGCTCAGAAAAAGCCAGGGCCAGGTGGTCTGGATGTCTAATCAGCTGGAACTATGCATTGACTCCATTAAGGTGTGGGTGGAATGGATTCATTCCAACTGTTTCTATTTTTCTTTTTCTTCTCTTCCTTTTTCCTTTCTTTCCCTCCATCCTTTCCTTCCTTCCTTTTTTTTTTTCCCTCTCTTTCCATTCAAGATCTAAAGTCCTGAGAGAGAAATCCCAACTGACTTAGTTGGGTTTGAGGGACACATCAACCTCTTGTCCAGGAAGGACAAGACACTTTGACTGGTGGTTCCATCAAGCCCGTGGGTGATGAGGAAGCAGAACTTCTCCAAAAAGAAATCAAGGCAATGTTACCAAATGAAGGGGAAGAGGATTTGGAATAAGCAATATCCAAGAACTAAAGCAAACCAAACAAAAATAAAGCAAAATGACCAATAAAGAGCAATAAACTTCTTCGTATCCAAGCTTTTGCTTTAGAGTAAGAGGCTTCATACCTTCACCTAATAACTGAAGAAACAATCACAGCCAACACAGAGTTTTCAGATAAAACTCATTCTAAATAGCATCAACTCCTGCTTTCTAAGGCAATATGTTCTGGTAACACGGAAATAAGATATCTGGTACAGTGAAGCAGTTACCTTGATCTATTAAGTGTGTTATTACAACCCATCATCATACAGTACAATAAAACAGTTCATGTTTCAACCTTACTTTCATAAGGATTAACAGGATTCCAAGACACAAATATTCGATATCCTGGACATCCTGTTCTGTATCTGCCAGTCTCGAAGCAAAAACACATTGCTCAGCACTTATCTTCGTTACCAGCAGCCAGAGTTCCGGTCAGACACAGATGGCAGGTTAAAGAGGCACAGGTGGTAGTGATCGTCTTTTGGCCTCTTCTACCTTATTTCCCCTCAGAACAATACTCAGCTGTACTGCAGCAAGCCTATTTTAAATCAGAGCCCAGCATCATTCTTGCTTTCTAATATCATAGGGCAAACATGACCTCTTCACTCAGCTACAAACATCAGGCCTCCATTTACTGTTTCCCACAGTTTGGGCTCATCTCATAAATGCAATGCGTCATTCCTTCTGTCCATGCAAGCTCTTTGATGGCTGCAAGAGTCCCAGGAAGGCTGGCTCCCTCACGAGGAGGAAAGAGACTCAATGATGGCTGACCACAGCATGGTACCATGCTACCCCTGCTTCATTAGGCAAACAGACAAAATAAAAACCCGAACTCTATGTACAGATAAAACAAATGGCAAATGAATTCACCAAGTTGATGGATGAAAGAAGAAAAATCATACAATTATCTCAGTAGAATCAGAAAAGCATTTGATAAAACCAGTGGGAGATGATCCTATAGACTGTAAGAAATAACAAGCAGTCCAGTTTCTACAAAGACTAAGGTGCCAAAGGATGTACAAATAAATAAGTACACAGAGACTCTAAGAGTCTTTCTTAGAAAATTAAGATCAGGAAAATGGCTGCAGCATGGCACAGTGCAGAAGGGAGGGTCTGAGACTTGGGCACCAAGGTTTAACTTTGACTTCAGCTTTTTAAGAGCAAACTTAGATCTCTGTTTTTGTTTTTTTTTTTAATTTATTTTTTTATTAAACTTTTTTTAAATCAACTGTATGAAAAATAAAAAAAACATAAAAAAATTAAAAAAACATACAATAAAAGAACATTTCAAAGAGACCATAACAAGGGAGTAAGAAAAAGACAACTAACCTAAGATAACTACTTTACTTCCAACATGTTCCTACTCTACCCCAAGAAAGTAACCTAATACAGCTACATTTCTGTGAACTTGTTCCTACTACACCCATCAGAAATTAACAGACCATAGTCATTCCTGGGCATTCCCAGAATGTTAAATTTACCCATGATAGCAACATTTTTAAATTTTGATGAAGTTCAGTTTACCTATTTTTTCTTTTGTCATTTGTGTTTTCAGTGAAATAGCTAACAAACCAGTGTCTAACCCAAAGTTAGGAAGATTTATTCCTATGTTTCCATAGAAGATGTTTATAGTTTTAGTCTTATTTAGTCTTATTTGAGTACATCTATGACCCACTTTTAAAAAATTTTTACTCAGACTTTTTGTTTTGATATTATTATGAAATCACATACAATTTTTTCTACCTGTGCTCCAGAATAAGGTAGAAATTTTTATTTTTATTTCAAATTTTTTAGTTTTTAAGTGTTGGGTGAAAAAGTTGAGGTGGGACCAGGCCTGCCCAGGACTAGGAGATGGGCTGCTCCTGGGGTTGGTGAGGAACTGGGCTTGGATTTGGGGAAGGAGACTAGGCTGGTCCTGGGATGGGGGAGGAACTGGGCTTAGAGTGGTGGGAGGGCACTGGGCTGGTTCTGAGGTGGAGGAGGAACTGGGCTTGGGATGGTGAGAGGGGATTTGGCTTGGTCATCACCACAATTAATTTTTGAACATTTTCTTTACCCCCAAAAATAAGAATAAGAATAAAAATAAAAATAAAAGTGAAAAAGAACACTCAAAACATCTCATACTCCATTTTCCCTCTATTATTCATTTACTTGTCCCTTTTTTTCTGCTTATTTGTCCATACAATGGATAAATGGAGTGTGAGCCACAAGGTTTCAAAATCACACAGTCACACCATATAAGCTATATAGTTATATACAATCATCTTCAATAATTATAGATACTGGATTGCAGTTCAACAGTTTCAAGTATTTCCTTCTAGCTATTCTAGTACACTAAAATCTAAAAAGGGATATCTATATAATGCATAAGAATAACCTCCAGAATGACTAATTGACCCCATTTGAGATCTCTCAGTCACTGAAACTTTATTTTGTTTAATGTCTATTTCCCCTTTTTGCCAGGAAGTCTATCTCAATCCCACAGTGCTGGGTCCAGGCTCATCCCTGTGAGTCATGTCCTACATTGCCAGGGATATTTACACCTCTAGGAGTCATGTCCCATGTATTGTGGAGGGCAGTGAGTTTACCAGCTGAGTGGGCTTAGAGAAAGGCCACATCTGAGCAGCAAAAGAGATGCTCTGGGGGTGACCCTTAGGCAACATTATAAGTAGGCTTATCCTCTCCTTTGCAGTTACAAGCTTCATGAGGGCAAGTCCCAAGATTGAGGGCTTGGCCTATTACAATGGTAGTCCCCAATGTTTGCAGGAATAACAGGAATTACCCAGGTGAGGAAGTTCAGTATTTCCATATTTCCCCTCAGATCCTCAAGGGGTCTTTGGAAATACTTTTTATTCTCTGCCCAAATTCCTCTGGGATATATAGGGGTTTCATACTAATGTGTACAAACCAACCAGATCTCACCCCCTATTCAAGGTTCCATGTAATTATGGTCTTTGAATAAACTGACCATGCAAGTTATATAGCATGCTACAGAAAGTATAGATTTTTCACCAAATAAACATCTCTTCCTTTGGTCTCACACAGAAGTTAAGGTTTTAAAACACAGTCTGTGTCATTCTTTTTCTTCTAGTCTGGTTTACTTTAGATGCATTCAATTATATTTTGTTCATACCTCTGAAGTCTGATCTCTTTTTCAGATTTTTAACATTTGCTGTATGGGGTAATGCTCATGTTCATAGCTGCTGAACTCTGGCTCTGAGTTTCAGGTGTCACACAGATACCCAAAGTTACAGGGACTGACCATTTCAGCATCTCAGAAATTAGGTATAAGCATTAAAACTCATGAATAGATGTGACTGCTGTAAGAGCTTACAGTCTAGGAACCTTTACCATAAGCTTTCCCCTGATAGCCTATGCTGTCATTCAATTCTCAGAGTTTGCACATTATATTTAGTCCATATTAATGAGGTGTTATAAAGTTTTTTCTTTTCAATTCTGGCTTATTTCACTCAATATACTGTCCTCAGAGTCCATTCAACTAGGTTCATACCTCACAATTTCATTTCTTCTTGCTGCTGCTCATTATTCCAGTGTATGTATATGGCAAAGTTCATTCCATTCATCAGTTGATGTACCCTTAGGCTACCTCCATCCATTGTGAATCATGAATATGGCTGCCATAAACACCAGCGGGCAATGTCCACTCAAGTCCCTGCTCTCAGTTCTTCCATGTACATGCCCAATAAATTGGTTGCAGGACCATGTGGCAAATCCATAGTTAAGTTCTTCTGGAGTGACTGTCATTGGTAAAATTCTCAGAGTTCCAGGAGCCCACTGAGCAGCATGTCATTCAGATGTTTTCATCCCTTCATGGTTAGCAAACTGAAGAAGGAGCAGTTCCCAAATATGGTTCTGTTGCTCAATGCAGCTAAAGAAGTCACACTGAACCAGCTGAAGAGGAAAGATGGTTTATTATGCTGGAAGAAAGCAGGGGAAATTTCCCCAAATCTGCTTCCTCTGTTTTGTTTTATTAACTGCTTCATCTGATAATTAATTTGTATTCCTTTCTGGATTAGGAAAAGGGAATGTGGGATAATTAAATAATTAAATAATTAAAACACCAGCTTGGAGCTAGCTCCTAGCAGGGTCAGGACTAAAACCTAAAGCTCCTGGCTCCCAATCCAGGGTCCTTGCCACTACATCATAGCAGTTTGTCTGTCAAAAATAATTAGCCAGGCTACTTGAGATTTGGCAGATAAAATGACCTCAACTGTGAATGAAAACAAGTCTAAGTAGAATACTTAATTTAAATGGTATATAAATGTGAGTTTAATTGAAAACTTCATAAATCAGTCTTACATTCTGAGCTCAGTAAATATGATTTTTAAAATTAACTCTACTTCATGTTTTAATTTCAAGGCTGTAAAAAAGTTTGGTCAAACTCCATCTTTCACTTCATTATGTGATGGCTAAGTTCACGTGTCAACTTGGCTAGGTTATGCTTCCCAGTTTGGTCAAGCAAACACTGGCCTGATTGATACTGTGAGGGTATTTCTTGGACTTAAATCATTAGTCAGTTGACTGCATCTAAGACTGATTACATCTACAATTAATAAAGGAGATAGCCTTTAACAATGAAAGAAGTCACAGCCAATCATGTGAAGGACTTAAAGGGAGAACAGATGATTTCAGCAGTCAGAAGGAAGAATTTTCATGTCTACTTCCAACTGCCAGCTTCCTCTTGGGAATTCACTGACACCTTTATCAGAGTTCCCAACTTGCAGCCTGCCCTACAGAATTCAGACTTGCCAATCCCCAAAGTTGTGTGAGCCAATTGCCATAATAGATCTCATAATATTTACATATCTAGATAGATTAGATAGATAGATAGATAGATTGATTGATAGATAGATTGATAGATGATAGATATCCCACTGGGGTCTGTTTCTCTGGAGAACCCTGACTAATACAACATATAAGATGGTTCTAGCATAGATGGACAGATTTTTTTCTTAAATGGATGGAAAGTCCTTCAGTCTTACAAGTTAGCCATACCTGGACTTGAGCCACAAGATGATCTGAGCTCTATGGCAAACAACAAACTATGGCAACAGTGGGCATTTTGGCACTGAAATCCAGTGGCTAGATTTCAGAGGATCTAACATTGTGCTATTCCTTAGCTTCACCGTAATTGCCCCTCCTGTCACCAATCTCTACTTCCACTTTAACCTCCTACCAAAAACAATATTCAGAGAGTGTTCTACTAAAAGCCAGCATTGTGCTCAGAGAATGCATACCATATTCTCATGCTGCCACATATAAGAGGCCTTTTTTTTCCCTAAGCCTAAAAGAAAAGAAAGGAGATGAAGTCACCTAAACAAAAACACTCATTCTCTTCTCTCTCAAGCCCTCAATGGGTTCTAGTCCACTCTCATCTATCCTTTAAATAAACAACAAAACCATTTTCACAACTCATCTTCCAAAATGAAATTAGTTTCATGGTGACTGAGCACTGTGCGCTACCCAGATTTCTCACAAAACCTGAGATGCTCTCAGTTTCACATGCTGCAGCACTAAGCAAAGATAAAAGCAGTCAAATAAAGACTATCGATTCAACATTTTCATTTTTCTCTCTTTCTTACTCACCCACAGATAGAAAACCCAGTGTTTCCTACCGACATAGGCAGTGAAATTCTTGGCCTGAGAATGTGAGTTCTGTGACTCATTTACTAGCTGGACTTATCAGCATCCACCTGTGCTGGGGATGTATTGGGGAATTAGTGGTTTGGAAAATTACCCAATCCATACTATCAAATCAAGGGAAAGATCTACTGCCTGCAATTACTGTCCGTGAGCTGGTCTTCAGTAGATCTGATATAAAAGTTAGTAACTAGAAATATCAAGGTTAGAATATGTCCCAGTTAGATCTCATCATGCTTTAGTAAAGCTTGGCTGTGGGAAAATTAGGGAGGAGTGAAGCGGGGATTATTCAATACTAACACCACATACTTGACTTTAGATATTTGACTGACAAACTATGGCCTCTGATACATATTTTTTAAATTAACTGCTTGACTCACTAATAAAACTGCTTTCTTTTGCCATGGGATAAATCTCAGGTGGCAGTCAAGAATAGAGAATTAAAACAAAAGGTTAAAGTTATCATCTGAAAAATAATAACAAAGGCACGTGAGAGACTGGGTTATAGGACCATCGTCATTCACATTTAGGTCAGAGGATTCTTGAAAGCATATAACCCAAAGAGAGAAAACATTCATTCAACCTTGATAAAAAACACTTTGTAAATGCTCAAGTTCTTTTAACATTTTCATCATCATCGTCATTATTCTTCATTTTTTAAGAGGTAAACTGATATTTAGGCTTTAATATTTATCAGAATGTTTGAATAAAATAGGGGTCAGGGGTGGGCTGGACTGGGGGCTCACATGCAGTTGGGAAATGGGGAAATGACATCCCTCACAAACCTACCATGTGCCACGATGCTTGGGGTGCTTTACAGATGTTATCCCATTTTGTACTCAGGGCACTCTTTGAGAGGTAGGTATTATGATCATTTTTTTTGCATGTAAAGAATCTGAAACTCAGAGACATGAACAGTTTGCCTAAATTCATGCAGCTATTCAAAACAAAGCCAGAATTTGAAAATAGGTCCATCTGATTCCAAATGTATTTCTCCCATCCCAGTGATTTCTCCCTGTGGACCACAGACCAAAGAGCTTCCAGAGACAATAAGCAGGTTTGAAGACAGAGTTAAGTGGCAGGCCCCTTACAAAGAGATGCCTTTTATTTTATAAATAGATGTAGCTATTGTTGTAACTGATTAAATACAACACTTTTTAAAAGCATTGGTAAACTTACAGTAACTGTTTTCATTATATATTTTCTCAATCGATACTAAAAGGACATCTACTGCCATAAAGAGATCTGCAACTTTCTATTTATACTCAAAAAGTTTGAAAACCCAGGACCACAGACCCTTTAGAGATTTGGGTCTGTTTTGTTCATTGCTATATTCCCAGCACCTAGAACAATGGCAGCCACACATGAAGTGCTCAATAAATATTTATTGAATGAATAAAACCATCAGACTGTATCATATTTGAGATCATCTTAATGCAAACATTCTTGAACTATGGCTTCAGAATCTGAATCTCAAACCATAAACTAGATAAACTGTTTTCAAATATCAGGATTTGGTTGTTTAAATACAAGACACAGATTATGAGCTGCATGCTAAAAACTGACAGTGTTTTCTCCCTCCCTGAACCACCATGCTGAGATTATAAGCCACTGACGGATACTTTACGGCTCCCTGGGCCAACACTGGCCAGCTCTCCCAAGCATGGAGGAGTGGGCCACATTTTCATCATCACACATCCTTTTTCACAACAAATAAGGTAGAAAATAGCCACCGAAAAGAGATGTGGCTGTTCCAGCCTAACTTGGTGTAATACTTGTCCAGGAGACATTGGCTTAAGCAGGTAGTAACGTAAAATCAGCCCACCATTTATTAACCTTCTGTTATATGTAGGGCAGTTTGCTAAGCATTGCACAAGACACACAATTATTTCATTCATAGTCCTTTCAAGACTTACCATTTAGTAGTGGTGAGAAGAAATGTTCGATACTTAAACTTCTTGGAGGATAATTACTTTTGAATCCTAAATCCTTGGTGCAACAGATGGCACCTAATAAATGCTTAATGATGTCAGTTGAATAACTGCATGAATGAAATGAACGAATAAATCACTAAAATTACATTGTTTCTTGTGAGGCTCAAATCAAATGTCAGAAAAATCTGGGGGAGGGGAAAAACAGAACCTCCTCATCCCAGCCTCACCATCCAGGAGCTTGCAGTTTATTTAGGGAGAGTGGAGAGGGCATAAGGGGTGACAATACAAGAAGGAATTTTAAAGGGTCCAACAATGCTTCAGGAAAGACTTCTGGGGATCACAAGATTTGGGTCGGGTGGATGTAGAAAGGGATGTTCCCGGGAAAGCAGAGTGCTTTCAGAATCAACCACTGTAAGGGGGTGAGAAAAATGGGATGGTCAGAGGGAAAAGTTGAAATTGAATTGTGTTGCATTGGATTGAATTGAACTGAATTGAATTGGTGTCACAGCAAAGGCCTCAACCAATCCCACGGGAGGTTCTGGTGCTTGGATGGCCTTTTAGAGATGTCCCAATCTGAGGCTAGCAGGCAACGCTTTGGGACCAACATAAATGAGTCATTGGCTATTGGCTGCAGAAGCCCATATGAAGGGGCACCAACTTAGGCAGAGGGCAATTCCTATGAAGATACTTACCTGACAGCCCTCAGCAGCCAGCCTTCTTGGCATAGCGGAATGAGTGCCTTGGCCTTAGACTGGGGGGTGGAGGGAGTTGGGTGGCTCACCACAGCACCCACAAAAATGGGGCAGCTGGGCTTTTACCATTGAGGCAGGACCTCCTTAAAAGGATGAGGAGAATTCAGATTAGGGAAAAAGACAGCAGGAGAGGGAGGGCTGTGTGAGTCTGGAGCAGGAAAAAAAAAAAAAAACAACCTGCTTCATTTGGTTTTTCTATCTGTGCTTCATTAGTGGGGACCTCTCTCCTTGGTTGCAGCAGGCTTTTCATTTGTACTCACCACTTATCAGCCCCTTTCCAACACTTTTAAGGTCATTGATAACATGTAATAAAATTTTTCCGGGCCCCTCTCTCTCCCTTTTTTTAAAAGAATAACTTGCTTGTTTAATTACTTTGAGAGTACCTATTAATGTCATCACTGTTGCTGACTTAATCAGCAAACTTCATTTACAATTCTATAAACTGCAAATATCATTTGCTACTGTCATATCATTATAGGAAACTTGTCAGCACCTTGTAAACCTGGCCAATGTTTCTCATCTCACTTCACCAAGTTCCAGAAAATCTATATTGAGCCAGAATAAACTAGGGCCAAAACGGAAGCAGTTTCCATGGGTGTTTTTTAGTTTCTCATTTAAGATGCTTTTGTGACTTGCAGCTAGGGGAAAAAAAAAAAAAAACAAAAAAAAACCTTGCTCTGTTAATGCTACTGGTGTCCAATTTGGGGGTAAAGAATGGATTTTATCATGAAAAAGAGACTATTAGTGATGTTTCTGTCTGAGAAATGTATGCAGGGTTTAGGTGGGCTTTATAAACCTCCTTCTGAGAGTAAGGAATGGAAAATGCCCATTTACTATGCCTGATCTGAAGACAAACCCTTGGACAATAATAAGATGGGTTCAGAACATTTAAAGGAACACTGCCTTTCTGATTTAATTTCCCCATAGCCAGTTTTTTTTTTTTTGCAACAAATACATAGTTAACCGACATATATTTTTAAAGAATTTCATCCCTTTGCTATGAATGATACAGTAGTTGACCAAAAAAAAAAAAAAAAATCAAACTTGCTTTTCACTACCTTTTGCTGCTTGTTTATACCTCTCTGAGATAATGGAAATAGGCAAATCTTATCACTTTGCAACAGTTACATTTTCAGGATCTTGTAGCTTTACATGCTTATATGGGAAATATTTATCCCATTGCACTCTCCTCTCCCTAAATTTATTCTCATTTTAAAAAAATTCATGACAATATTTGACTCCCAGAGGTTTTATAAACCATGTCCTTCAAACAAATAAATGTAAATTTCACTCCTATGACTCTGAGTTCATTTTTAAAAAAAAATGTTTTAGAAATACTATCCTTCACTGTACCAAATTTTATCTCTAAAATGCTTATTTCAGATTTCTTGCAACAATGGTAATATATATGATGGATGATTTTAAAGCCTCTTGGGAGTATAAAATGTGCTGTACATAGGCTAAATGTTAATAGTTGCATAAACAAAGAGATGGAATCAAAATACATGAGAAACATGTAATTTCCCTTTCTCCTCACAAACCACAAAATTTCCAACTTGAGGAAATCAGCCTGGTGTCAACGCCTGCTCTAAAGTGCGTGGATCCAAAGGCTGCTCAGCAACTCTTTCTTAAGGTCAGTGCAGCTTATGATAATGAATATGGAAAGGTTACTATTGTTGTCTTTTGTTGATTTCTTTTAAAAAATGCAAAGAAGAGAAAGGTCACCAAGCAATGTGCCTAAGCTAGTTTGGAATTCTCTAATCTAACACTGACTAAAATGAAAAAAAAAGAAAAAGGGAGACGGAGGGCTAATAAAGTACACTTTCAACGCAGAAAATAAGATTAGAAGTGGCATTTTGGTTTTGATGGTTTCTTTAGAGAATTAAAAGAAGTGGGGAAGTGGGAACAGGGAAGAAGAAGAAGAGACAGTCCCTGGAGCTTGATCACTGAGCAAATATTTACAAACTGAATAAAGTACAGGCATGGGTTTTAGCAACCAATGATCAGAGAAGTACTCAATGGAGACCACCTCTGATTAATTTCTCTATAGTTTTGTCCTCATTCTTGCAGGGTGACTTCCTCATACACATTGATTTATGGTTCTGATTTAGATACTATTACTACTGCAGTAGATTTGGTTGAAAATGTCACAACAGTGAGTATGCTTTGCAGTTGTACCTTCTTTTAATTCCATGAATACACGAATGAAATGAAAAGCTAAGAGGCTGGGAGTTTTTCATACTTAGCTTGAATCTGGATTTCTTTAGAATGCTCATGCCAAATCTTTTCAACAGAATTGTGGTACTAACTTACACCAGCTACTAGGGGAGAAATAACTGCCCAGATGAATATTTTCAAACTTCCCATTCTCCAAAGTTTAGCCTCCTTTTCCAACATTAACCACTGCCTTCCTGGTGCTCTCCCAGCACCGTTGTGCTTCATTTGAGACACATTCCATGTTACACTGCTTTTACTTGCTTATATGTATTTCTATGGGCTAGATCACAAGCTCCTGCAAGGCAGGGCTGTGCTGTGTTTTATTTTCATCAGAATTGCATGGTGTAGCCCAGCAATCTGCACTGAGCTTACTGAGTTTAAATTAATTGCTGATGTGACATCTGTAAGAAAGTGAATCAACAACACGTTTTACTTAAAATCATTGCATTCAACATCCTTTTTCCTTTTTAAAGGGAGCTATAGTGGATGTGGGGCAGTACGAATGGAAACACAAAGGGAAATAGTGATTTTTACCAACTTTTCAAGGAAAAGTCCGTATCTTCATTCACTTCCCTGAAGTTGGTGCTTCACTGTGAGCTGGCATGATGGCTGGGGATGGTTAATATTACACCCACGTTTCAGTGTTATGTATTGAATTGTGCCCCCGCCCTCCCCCCTCAAAAAATAAGACATATTGAGGTCCTAATCCCCAAGACCAAGAACGTGACCTTATTTGGAAACAGGGTCATTACAGATGGAATTTTATAGAGGCAAGTAAAAATGAGTCATCCTGGAGTTGGGAGGGCCCTTAATCCAATATGACTGGTGTCCTTATAAGAAGAGACATAGACAGACACAGAGAGAGAAGACGACCATGTGAAAGTGGAGGCAGAGACTGGGTTATGCCACCAGCCAAGGAATGCCAAGGATTGCTGGTTCACCACTAGAAACCAGCAGAGTGGCATGGCACAGATTTTTCCCTTGAGGTTTCAGAGGGAGTATTGGCTCTTCTGACACTGCTTTTGGACTTCTAGCCTCCCAAATTGGGAGACAATCAATTTCTGCTGTTTTAAGCCTTTGAATTTGTGGCATTTTGTTACAGCAGACTGAGGAACCTAAGAAACATGCTAACCTGGTCTGATGAGGAGGCTTCCTTAGGGCATCTAGAATATCTTCTAGAATAAATGTCGTCTATTTATTGTCGTCTTGGCACTCTCAGATTTTTCTGGATGCCTGAGGTAAGTCCCAACAAGGGCCAATCCCAGGCAAAAATATAACAAAGGAAGAATTTGTCTTTGATGTGGCAATTTGTATCATTCCCTTTCTAGAACTATTTTTCTTCCCAACTGCATAACTTAATTGATTCTTTAAGGGCCTTGATTCAGTCAGCACAGTGGTGAATACAGTGGCTTGGGAGTCATAGGCATTGTATGCAAATCACCTGTCCCGTGGGAGCTTAGTTTCCTCACCAATAAAATGCCAAGGTTGGACTAAGTTTACTCAGGCTGAAAGAGTCTTGTTTGAGTACACTTTCAAAATGTAAACTGATTAGGGGGCACCCCAATTGTGGCACCACTGCATTTCCAAGAGGAAACACCTAGGGTTACACGTCTCGTAACTGCATTTTGGATAAAATAGTACGTCGGAGACTTGGAATGGTTTTCTCAAAAGTAAATGGGAATTTTTAAAAATATTGTAATTAACTGTGACTGCTGATCAAGAAGAGCCTTAAGTATCTTATGAAGGGATTGAAACAGCCATGAAATTTGGGAGAAAGGTGAACGGATGTGAAATAGACCAGAAAGAAAAAAGAAACAAGTAAGCCTGGACTATGCATGGTGTATGTGTGTGTGTATGTGTCTGTATGTGTGTGTTTATACATACAGACACATACACACACATAGATATAATGCTTGACAAATTTTGATGAATGAATAAATGCAACAATGATTACGCCAACCAAAATTTCTAATGACAGTACAATGGGAAAATATTGGGCAGTTGCTCATTCTTAGTTTCATTTTAAGGTAAAAGAGAACAGGAATGGGAAACCAGACTGTAAGATTATATTTTAAGAAGAAGCAACAAGGGCTTGTCCCAGGTTCAGAACATATTCAACTTAATTGCTACTCCATCATCACCCACATTCATAGAATAAATATTTTTGAGTTAATTATGATGACTTCAAATCACTGAAATATCCTAAGATGCTTTTGAATTATCAAATGAAGGTTTAGGATTTTTTTGCCATCCACTGATTTTTATTTATTTTACATATAGCACCACAATAATAAAGGAAATCATTTTAAAAGAAGAAAAATGTCCTACATCCCTCTATGTGGTACATGTCTGTCTTCATTGGTGGTTTTCAGTGCTTGAAGGTCAGAGCCTCTTTCTTCTTTATCTTGGCACAGCGTCTGGCACATAGTAGGTATTTAATAAATGTTTGGAATTGAAATAGTGTTTCAAGAAAGTTTTACTTCTGTATTTTCTTCCATGCACGTGTATATCTTTCTCATAGTCTAGTAGTAAATTTTTTCTCTAAGTATGTAGGCTAGTAACCTTATAAATAAATATTTGATGTTCATTAACTGGTATTTTCAATCTTCTTAAAATAAAAGCAAAGCCTTTTTCCTTTCACCATAATTTGAAAGAACCTCTTATTGGTTCTGAGATCTCCAGAAACCAAATATTCACAGACTTTCCAGTTTGTTTGATCAGTTTTCATAGGATAGCAGAAATTTTTCTCATTCATCCAAAATAACAACAAAAAATAAATAAAAAATAAACTACAACCATTCTAGCTACAGGTGACCCTCAGAAGCAGCAGGAATACACATGACCAGTTCTCATTCAATACGAGATGAATTTGTTGAAAACAGTCATGCACAATGTGAGATTTCAGAATTTTTATAATCACTCTCTCCAGGCTGGATTTGAAAATGCCTTCATTAATCACCAAAGTTTTAACTACCCAATTTAAATTCAAGCAGTTCTGAGGCACAATCATACTTTGAATGCTATTAACTGCCACCACTAATCTAAGTTCTTTGCAAATGAGAAATTTTCCCAAAGAAATCTTCATTCTAGATAACTACTTGCTGCTATCCATGAGAAAGGCACCGTTTTATTTTAAAGGCAAACAAAGTCAATTCAGCATTAAACAGTGAAACCCACAAATGAGAGAAATAGGGATGGTATATGTGATTTGTAATTAACAGCCTATTCAAAATACAAAAGACGAAAAGGTTCAATGATGAGACAAGGATTCTTAATGGTAATTGGCTAATTCTAACCAACATCTTAAACAGGTAAAAATGTTCCTTCAGGTAACAACACCATGCCACTGTGTTGAGTGTCAGAAAAAAATTTAAATTATGAGCCAAAAGCACAATTTTGTAAGGACTCCAGTACTCCTAGAAGTACCATGTCATCTATCCTAGGAGCCTTATAGGAAAGATCAACAAAGCTAATGCCAAGCATTCCATTTGAATTTCCAATTTGGAAGCATGATCATTGATAATTATATACTCATCACACATCCTATAATTATTTATCTACATGACGCATTCCCCAAACTCACCACGCCCTTTCTTGTTTCTACACTTCTCTACCAGAGTAGAGAAGGCTGCCCCCTGAGAAGAAAGCCTTCGTGCTCTGTGAACCTGTCCTTCAAGACCAGGCTGGCCTCCTGCCCACACTCAAGCCCTTCCTCCCGGAAGGCGATTACTTCTCTGTGTCCCGCCCGTCCTCTTCAGACTCCATTACAGCACTTCCCCCTCTGTATGGCGAATATTTATTTATATCTTCATCTCTTCACCTAAATGTCTTGAGGAGGTATGTTCATGTAAGAACCACTTTATTCCTCTTGGTATCTCCAGCTTAGCACATTGTAAAGTTTCAATAGGTCTTGGAGGGCTGCCTTTTCCCTCCTCTAGATCATAAGATCCTTTGAATGAAAAGCCTTTAGTTCCCGTCGTTTTATTCCTCTTGCTCCTCAAACCACTAGCCCAGCACTTAGCACGGTGCTTCAGACATAATAGATGTTGAAGAGATGTCTATTGAATAAATACATAGTTACATTAGCGCTCTGTTTTTAAAATAGTATTGATAGAACTGGGTGTTTCCCAGTTATGGCACAGGCACAATATCTTTTTATATTTGAAAAAGGAAGAATCCACAGGTAGGGGGTTAAAGCAGGGGCATGGAAGCCAGAGTGGCAGGCCCTATTTGAAGGATTCTCTCAAAGCCACTCAGCAACCTCTTATCTAACTACTTCTATGATAGTCCAATCCTTTTCATGAGGTCCACCAAGCATTTGAGTTAACAGACAATTAATTGCAAATATTGACAAACAGAAAAATTTCAAGTTAGATTTTTTGAAGAAGTTACAGAGGCACCTCGTTTATTTAGTATCAATTAGGTAAAAGTTATTCCAAGTAAATTTATTTTCTGGATAACTTAAACTTACCTATATAAACACTAGTCCTAGTTTATATACTTTAAATGGAAATCTATTTTTAAAAAAGTATTGCTTATTTCCCTGCTGCCTTCAGCACAGTAGAGTGAATAAAAACTAATTTATTCTTCATGACTCAGAGTACTCATTTCAATATTGGCAAGACACACTTTTGGTACAACAACAAAGAACTAAGATGCTGTAGAGATAAGTAGGGCTGTTCACACCAGTTCCAAATGGTCCCAGGTGGCTGTGAAAGGGAAGGAAGATCCCCATTTTAATAACATCTTTCTGTTTTGAATACAAATCATTTCTATATACATAAGATTTTAGAAGTTCACCAATTTATGAACACAGATGGGATCACTGGATTATGACAGTCAAGGTATACTTGGATATGACTAAAGTGATATTTATTATGGGGTCTCCATGGTGATTTCACCAATGCAAAAATCCCTGACTGCATGTCATTGCTAAAGAAAACAAAATGTGCTTCCATTTGACATTTTAAAAATATTTTCACATTGGGCTTCTGTTTTCCAACAATATACAAAGAAGTGGTTATTTACAAAAGAATAGTATCAGATCCCATGGTCTATTTCTCCCAATTATTATTAACAGTTGGTGGAAGCCTCTTCTGTTTTATTTTTGTTTTTAAAACCATTTATTGCAAATGATTTTTAAAAGTACCAACACCCTAAATCAAATATGAGCAGATGTTCAGTTCCATTCCAGTCTGAGGCATCCAACCAACAAGAAAAGAGAAGCACACATTTAAAAGAAACCCCCGTACAATTAAACATCATCACAGGCCAGAATAATCATATTTAACAGCAGAAAACAAGATAAATTAAGAACATATTATGATACTTGGGTTGATGGAAGATACAGGCAAAGAAAGAAGTAAATATAAAATTATAAAATACTAGAAGCAAAAACATAAGTAGGAACTATGCATTGTATGTTGTCTTCTGTGTTGTTTATTGGAACTTTGTTTGACAAACTAATAATCATGACACAGGATGAGATCAGGGGACTCAGAGTTTGAAATGAGTATTGTTTCCTATGATTTCCACTTCCCAGAGAAGATCCATCGAGCCCAATGATAAAGCAAAAAAAAAAGATGTTTTCTATGTACATGCAAGACCAATCTTATTTTTTAAAAGAAATCAAGAAAAATCCAATTTTACAAAAGCAAAGGTCAGCTGGATTAGTTGAACACAGGTAGTTACTTTATGGTAAGACCCCTTTTTTTTAAAAGCTCTCTTTTGGTCAAATCATAGGATTCTTTTCAGAAAACTCAAAGCAGTAAGAGACCAAAGTTAGCCATTCCATAGCTTGCCCAGGATTTCAGACGCAGCTTGGGACAACGAATCTAAGCATTTTACTGAGTGTGGATGAATTCAAGGTTATTTTGAAAGTCACTTTGATTTCCTTATTTTGTATTCTGTAATGAACTGTTCACTTTCTATTATACTTTTTTTTCATCAATGCCATACTTTCCCTAATAGACTGCAAACGCCCAGAGGACAGGGACCATGATTCAGCCATTTTCTATGTTTCATAGTGCTTAATATATGCCTTTCACATAAAAGATTATTAAAAATATTTGCTATGTGAGTGAGTAAACAACGAATAAAGGAAGGAAGGAAGAAATGCCTAGAGACTATGTTTGATAAATAGAATATGCAAAGCAAATTTTATACCCAAAAAATCACAATAAGGCAGACTCAAGCAAACATGATACAGATAGCAATGTTTCAAATTATAAACAATCTATAGTATTTAGTAAATTGTAGTAGAAATTTTTAAATTAAAGGTAACTTAAATCCACTAAAGTCACACAATGTAGAAGGAAGTTTTGTGTTTTTTTTAGATGTCAGATCAATTAATAGGAGGTAAGGATGTCAGTTTACAGCAGCACCAAGCTAAAGACATGTGCAGTGAGGTCCTAAAATGCTTACACAGCTAGGATTGAGTTTGGCTGTGAGTAACAGGAAAACCCGAAATAAGAATAGCTTGAACAACACAACAGTTTTTCTCTTCCATGCAAAAATTTGGAAGTGGGCATTTCAGGGATAATATGGAAACTCAGATCCATGAAGACCTCTCATCTCCTCTTTTGTTGCTCTGTCACATGGCCTCCAACCGCAAATTCACCTTATTGACTATGGTCCAGCTTCAGCTCCATCTATCACAACTGTGTTCCAGAAGCAGGAATGAGGAAGGACAAATGAAGAAGGACCAAGTGGCACTGCCAGCTATCTTTTAAGGAAGCTCATCAAAGCTTATATCTCATTGGCCAGAACTTAATCAGATGGGCACACCTAGATGATAAGGAGGCCAGGAAATGTAGTTTTTACTCTAGGTGGAGGTGACCATGTGCCCAAATTAAAAATAGCAGTTCTAGTACTATTATTATGGAAGAAAAGGAGAATAGATATTAGTTTCAGCCATACCTACATAGGGGATGGGTGCAGCTTAAATGTGCTTGGCCTCAGAATATAACACTCTTGATGTGCCATGACATAGATATCATGTGGCAAAAGGAGACCAAGTAAGGATTAGGTTTTTAGAAAAGTTTGTCTATCCATCCATCCAACCCATCTAATAAACATCTACTGAGTGCTAATAGACATTGTAATAGGCACTTTCATGTTTGTCCTCTCATGTGTGATTCAGAAGGAGTGCATGAACATGTAAGAATCCGAAGAAAATGCCCATCTTGGTTGCTCACTGTTTATAACTCCCTGCATTTTCAGCCATGATCAAAAGGGCTGGTTCCTCATAACAAAGATCTGGATCTGTCATCAGATCCACTGGACAGCTGTCCCACTGTACAAGAGGAAAGGCACGTGAGAGACAAAACTGTAAGCCATAAAGGAGAATTAGCTTTACTACTAAATGCCCATGACCAGTTTCTCCAGCTCATCTGGATTACCAACAGCATGTTTCTTGAAGGAAATACTCTGCTCTCTGAACTCCTAGCTCAGCCCCTTTCCTCCTCAGCTAAGTCAGCTCCCCTGAGCATGTTAGGCAAGTTTCCAAGATACCATTCCATCTAGCAGAATTTCTATAGATATCAGCCACTGCTGAAGATATTTCATCCCTCCATCATGCATCTATCCATCACCTACCTCTTTTGATCTCTCCTCCCTGTTACAAAAAGGAATTTAAGGCTGTTTGTTTTTCAAGCAAAATCTCTTTTTAATGCAAAAGCTTCCTTCCATTCTCTAATATTTAAGACAACACAAACTTCTCCAGAACATCTTTCTTCCTCTTCTCCTGTCTCGTTTGTTTATTTTTTTTCTTCCCTTTTATCTCGTAAGTCACAAAGAGCAAAGTGGATTGCTGAAACTGGGAGGCGTAAACAGAGCAGACAAAACCAGTTGTAGTTCCTTGTGCCACCCCACATCAGTCAGGGGTGTCTGGGATAAAGGGAGCCTGGGGGGGGGGGAGGCGACAAAACTTTCTTCAGAGCAATACAGAGTGCAACTCTGTGCTACTCTTGGTCCACACCGATTCTAAGCAAGTGGTTGTCCATCTTTGAACTTCTCTCAGCCATAATTTCTTCAGTGACATTTTCTCTGTTTGTACTTAGGTTTGTTTATGTCACTCATAATGTAAAATGGACAAATTCCTAGCCTACTGATAAAAATATTTGAGGAACTGTTAATTTGTAGCAATGGTTTAGAGAAAGAGAGCAAGGGAGGGTGAGCTCACTCAAAGCAGGAAATGCGTGTCTTCCAGGAAGAGAGTTGAGGCGGACGGAGGTCACCTTCCAGCACTCTGACTGAAAAGCACTGATCCTGAAGACCACTCTGCTATCAGTTTAGACTCCTAACCAAATTCTTTGTCTACATGACCCCCATTTCACACTTTCATTTTCACCAGCTGATGGCAGGGACAGACAAATGCCTGGTTCCCTCCCGTCCATTCACATGATCCTCCCTTGCATCATTTGGATCCACCTTCAGAGAAAAGCATTGTCATTTCTTCTTTCATCACCAGTGGTCCACCTGATTAATTTTTAACTAAAAAGAACTAATTTTTACCACCAGCAGAAAACACGTGAGGTTTTTCTTCCTTTTTTCTGCAATTAAGCAACTAGCTATTTGTAGAATTTCAAAACAAGTAATAAATGCATCTGCTTATTACAATTGTCTGACAGTCCCCATGCTACACACTAAGAGGAAAATATTCATTTGTTGGATTGGATCCTGGTAATTAAGACAAAAATATACAGAACCTAGGATGTAGAAGAAGGGAGAGGATAAGGGGGAGGAGGAGGAAAAGGAAAAGAAGAGAAAACAAACAAAAAGGCTTTTGGCTAATAAAATCTCTATTATGTCACTAAAGAAGTTCAAATTTTGTTCCTCACATATTACGTGGTACAACTGCTTGCAATTGTGTGTCATAGCCTCCTGGGGAGGAATCTAGACCCGGCATCGTGGGATGGAGAACATCTTCTTGACCGAAAGGGGGATGTGAAAGGAAATGAAATAAGCTTCAGTGGCAGAGAGATTCCAAAAGGAGCCGAGAGGTCACTCTGGTGGGCACTCTTACGCACAATTTAGACAACCCTTTTTAGGTTCTAATGAATTGGAATAGCTAGCAGTAAATACCTGAAACTATCAAACTACAGAACCCATGAATCTTGCAGACAATTGTATAAAAATGCAGCTTATTTGGGACAACAATGTGATTGGGAAAGCCAAAAGGACCACACTCCCCTTTGTACAGTGTATGGATGGATGAATTAGAAAAATGGGGGGGGGGGGGGGACAAAAAAACAAAAAAAACTCCCAGTGTTCTTTTTTACTTTAATTGATCTTTTTCACTTTAATTTTTATTCTTATTATTTTTGTGTGTGTGGTAATGAAAATGTTCAAAAATTAATTTTGGTGATGAACGCACAACTATATAATGGTACTGTGAACAACTGATTGTACATTTTGTATGACTGCATGGTATGTATGGTATGTGACTATATCTCAATAAAACTGAATTAAAAAAAGAAAGTGTGTCATAGCATTTATAGAGTCTGTGAGTTTCAGTGGAAAACACACTAATTGTGTGGATTAACATGGGTTATTTTTCTTCACTATTAGGGATAATAACCACTTCCAAGTACTTTTTTATTCAGGCCAACTGCCAGTAAATCAGAGACACCTGCAAATCAGGGCATGCTCACTGTCTCTCAGAAAGTGAAAAAAATGTTTAATACCTGAGGAACCATCTAACTATTCTGAAACAATTGATAACATGGGAAAAGTGGAGAGGAGGAAAAAAAAAAGGAATGGGGAAGGTCAAGGGAAAAAGTTCTGTGATGACGTTTCAACAGGAAGAACTGGCAAATCTCCACATTTCTCAAGCCATGGATTTCTAGTGTGGCACGTGAGCATTTAATCTTTGTGTCACTGACACTCTCACGTCATATACCCGTGTAGAACCAGGTCATGATGCTTGCCAGGTTCTGGATGAGCCGGGAGAGAGAAGAGGAAATTTAGGGACTGTGAAATGGAAAAGAAAGTTCGCAAGAACAATCCCTGGTTTAGGATGTAATCACTTAGCTACCACCTCTGACCAAAGGGGTAGAATGGTCCATTCCAGCTGATTTAGTCTCTGAAGGTCATTAGAGATGAATCCCAATAAACATACACACTGCTATCAGATTAGCAGACAAAACAGTTTCCATGGCAATAACTGGACAAGAGCGTTCCCTGCATTTGGCATTAATTTAAAATATTCCCCCCCCCCCCGCCCTGAGTCTCCTTGGAGTCAGTTCTGTGAGACACACGTGCTTGCAAGCTCTCTAATCTGCGGCTTCCTTTGAAAACCCATCCAATGTGTGTTGAAGCTGAGCCAATTAACGTTAAGAGAATTGGGTGAATTGCAGAGAAGCTGGCAAGACTGTGTTTACCAATTAGTTTTTTTTATGATGCAAATGTTGCACACCATGCAGCAGGAATAAAAGCTAGCTATGCTGAATATGAAACTGTTAATTGCATTTTCAGAGACACAGCTACAAGGTGAAACTAATCATACAAATGATAACTGAGTTTCACCACCTACAGTGCTTTGGTATTGCACTTTCACTAATCTGTATTAAAACAGCCCATAAATCTTTTCAGGAAAGGAAAACATAGCATTTGCTATAACCTTCCAATTTTAAAGGGGAAAAAAATGTTGTATATGTGGGAAGCAATATAAAGGATAATTTTCACCTAAATCAGATTAATAATGTTAACAAACACCATGGCAAAGGGTAAAACGGCACTTTTTGAAAAATGTTTTTATTTTAAAATTACAGAAAGGTGCATTTGTTAATGAACTCCAGCCCATTCTGACATGTGTGGCTCAAATTGAATGTGCTTGTTAAAGAAGAAAGGGTCATGATAATTAGTGACAGTCAATTTTTCGAACTAGGAACATCAAACCAAGGGGCCATTCTCAAATCAATGGAAAGATTCTGTGAGAATCCAGTTTAGCCCTCCCTCCCAAGGGGTGGGCTAGGAGATGGAGATGGGGAGGAACTCGGGTCCTAAGGTGCATAAAAAAGGGGACCTGCTCTAGGTTTCATTATTTAGCTTGAAGAAAGAGGTGGGATACAAACTAACACTTTGAAGTGAGGGAATCCAGGTTTAAGCTAACAAATGTAGTTCTAGAATGGAGTGTGGCCACTTTATGGTGTTAGGTTTGGTTTTAAAATGTCCCATATGAATTTATGTTCTTCCTCTCATTTTGGTATTTACTACCCTAATACTGCTCAGCTTAATGTTAAAATGCATCAACACTGATTGAGGAATAAGCAAGCATCAGAGAAAGGGGCCAGGTGACAGGCGAGAAAAGCTGTCAGTCGGCCAGGTATTTGTGGGAGTCCTTCCTTGGGAAAGAGCCCAGAGTGCTGAGCGTGGGGGCCACACACTAGGTTGTCCCTGGAGCTCCATCCTTGAAGGAACATCGAGAGGGCTCAGACATAAATGAGGCAGACGTGAAGGACACACAGCTGCACCTGGTACCTCCAATTAAAGCATCAGGAGGATTTTAAATGTATACTCTTAACTTCTCATTCAGAAGCCACCTGAGACCTGCCCACATCAGGGGATGTAATACAGGTTTAGCACTATGTTCATTTTTTTAACTGAATGACTAGCAACTTAGGTCAAGTAGTCAACATAACTGATACGTAAGGTGGAAGACTGACCTTTCTCACTTAAAACTAACATAATGCCTTTAAGAAATTTGTTTTCTCCTTCCTTCTTCCCTCCCTTCCTCCTTTCCTTCCTTCCTTCCTTCCTTTCTTAGTGCAATACAGGAACTATAGTTAAATGAACTTGTCTTCCTTCAGGGATATGTAGCAGAAAAGATCCAGAAATCTGTCCTTTAGCATTGGGTCCCAGACTGATGGAACACACTTACTGATGTCTGTAGAAAGACTGCTTTTTGATTCTAAATTCATGCACCACTATTAAATCAGAACTACCAAGGGTTCCCTTGTTTCTTGAGGCCAAGTGGATCATGGGTTTGAAGGTTTCCATGAAATTCTGAATTATCAGGGCCAAGATGGAGAATGCTTTGCAGACTTTGCAGATTTTCACAAGTGGTAAAGTAAATTTAAACAGAGCAGCCTTTTCAAGCAAACATTCACAAAGATAGAGCTGTACAATGCTCATTATTTGTACAGGCAAATGGCTGTCAATATGCCCATCAACAGGTATGACGGCTAAATAAATGATCACAATAGAATAGTATGTAGTCATTGAAAAGTAAAGGCATTGATACGGTAAGATGTCTATAATATAAATTGACAAAAGCTTTTTGAAAAATAGCATATTAAAGCATATTGAGGAATAGCATATATACCCTGATAGAATTTATATTTATAAATATATATAAATATTTGTTTGTGCAACAGAATTAAGTTAGGATGGACATACATGGAATTGCTAATTTCTAAGGAATGGGATTGTAGTGCAATGGAGAAATTTCAATTTTTACTTTATATAAATCTGTATAGCTGGACATTTTAAAAATCTATAATACTAACATAACTTGGATTATGAAATATACTTCAGAAAATATCTATATGGGAAAATCTTTGCTTAATCTTTTGTCTCACAGAGATTTTATATCTGTTTAACATCACCATATATGGTAGAAATTGTCCCTACTCAAATATTTGGTTTGTTTCACATTAGGAATACAAGAAATTTTTAAATGAAATGAAATTAATTCACTAAAATTAGAAAGTAGAAATTCATTCTAATATGACCCACAATAGCAGGAAATACAGAATAAATGAATTGGTTCTGGATTCTGTCCAAAAGTGCGGCTGCTAAAGTCACAAGGAGGAACTCATTGCGACATTAATTTATCTACCACCCCATTCACAGGCAGAGCCTCCTTGGCACAGGGTTACCCTAATACAAAGACAAGATGCCAAATCAGATCTATGACCTAAAGATGGCATCACTGTTTCTAGGGCTAAGTCTGTTTTTGAAACAGGATGTATTTTGTCACTGAACCGTAATTATTCCATGTCAAGTATTTCCAGCATACAAATATTTGCTAAATGAATGAGAATAATAATTAAATAGCATATGGATCAGACACAGGACAGAAGAAGAAAACAGAGAGACAAGGAAAATTCCGAAAGCCCTTTTTCATGTAAGGGTGGATACAATATAAAGGGGTGAAAAACAATTAGGATTTGAGTGATCATGTTAGACAACTTAATGCACATCATTAATGGAGGAAAATTATATGCCTACTGACTCAGTTATTTTATTTATATAATTATTTCTCTTTCTTCCTTAGTACCTTTCCTCCAAAGAATTAAAGGAATGAGACAAGGAGCTTAAATTAAATCTTATAGAAAAAATAAAAAATCTTTAGAGTCCATTATATATAAGGCACTGTATTTAGCCACCATTGATGACCAGCAAACAAACTGGGGAGTTAGTAAAGAGCATTCTGGGAAAAGGGGAGTTTTTATTCACCTCCCAGATTCGTTAAACTCTGTATTTGCAGGTCCAACCCATCTCCAAACAATGGCAGCTAAATCTGATCATGCATAAGGAGCTTATGCCAACATGAAATGATCCCTCTGAGTATCTTGCTGCCACAAGCCTACATCCTAAGTGTCTCCCGAGCTGCCCTCTCCTCCCAGCTGTCGCCTGATGTTCTGAGTACATGGTAGTTTTGCTGCTTGACCTGTCACCTTAGTTTCTCCAGACTTTCTTCTTGGAGGCTAGACCCTGTTCCTCACATCCCAGCCACTGCCTGGGGACCAGCTCCAAACCAGGAAAGCTAAATAGTATCATTAGGCTGCACCAACTTCATGACGAAAATGCCTCAGTCTGCAGCTTTGTGTCATACCACATCTTCCCAATCCTTCTTCCCAAAAGGACGCTGAGCTGGGATTTCACCTTCCTGAGTAGTGTGGGTTGAGCCAAGGAATAGCCCTGCCAATCCCAGCATATAGATAGATAAGCATCTCTACTTTTAGCTCTGTCCTTTCCTATCTTTATTATTCTTACTGTTATTTTTCAATTCAACTCAATTCCTTCATCTTAACTTTTTTGATTCAGTTCTTCAGTGCAATGCTAGGAATATCTACACATAGAATTATGGGGACATAGGGGAGGGTTACCTACTCCAGCCCTCTGCATAGAGATTCTTAGGAAAGTTTCCTGGGATAGGTTTACTTTGTCTAAACCGAGCTTCAAAAGATTACTGGGAAAAACTACCCATTACATATTATAGACTCTATTTAATAGGAATATCTTGCCAACACTACACTAATACTAGGGATGAATAATTAGCAGCTGATAAGGGCTCTGGGATGTATTACGATAATTGTTTAAAGTTGAGAGCAATGGTGATTGTACAACTAAATGGAGATAATGTAAGAAACAGACCATTTATCTTGGGATAGACTATTTATTAAGTGAAATTAGGAATGCACTACTTAATAAATCAAGCCCTCAATTTGAGGCTTGCTCTTGTGAAACTTAGGGTTGTAAATAGGAAGCTGAGCCCTCCTATAATTATGCCTAGGAGGCACCTCCAGGGGGCCTCTTTTGTTGCTCAGATGTGGCCTTTCTCTCTCTAAGCCCAACTCAGCAAATAAATTAACTGACTCTCCCCTCTCCCCCCCGCAATGAGGGACATGACTTCCAGGGGAATGAATCTCCTTGGCAATGTGGGACATGACTCCCAGGAATGAGCCTGGCCCTGGCAGCAAGGAATTGAAAACGCATATGTATTAGTTAGAGTTCTCTAGGGAAATAGAATCAATGAGAGGCATCTATGACTATAAAATTTATAAAAGTGACTCATGCAACTGTGGGTATGCACGAGTCCAAATTCTGTAGGGCAGTCAGCAAACTGTCAACTCCAAGGAAGATGCCCGATGAGAACTCCTCAGCAAACAAACCGGCAACTTCGATGAACTCCTCAGGAAATGAACTGGGATCTTCAACAAACGTGTTCGATGAACTCCTCAGGAAATGAACTGGCAACTTGGACAAACTCCTCAGGAAATGCTTCGCTGGGCAGCCGAAGAAGAAGTGAAGGTCCTCTATCTGTCTCGCTTATAAGTCTTCAACTGATTAATTGGATTAAATCCAGCCAATTGCATTCTCTCATTGTGGAAGACATGCCCTTTGGTGAGTCATCAGTCACAGCTGCAGTCAATTGACTGATGATTTAATAAACCAGCCACAAACATCCTTGCAGCAATTGTTAGGCCAGTGCTTGCTTGACCAGACAGCTGGGTACTAACACCTGGCCAAGTTGACACATGAACCTAACCATCACAGCATACTTGACCAAAAGGGGGAAAAAAGAAAGGTAACAAGCTGAGGTCACAGTGGCTGAGAGATCTCAAATAGAGTTAAGAGGTTATCCTGGAGGTTTCTCTTATGCAAGCTCCAGTTAGACATCACAGATGGCCACAGTACGCCATGCCCTTACCAAAAGTAGTCCCCAAATACCTAGGTCCCTACCTGAGATTCTATAAAAGATTCACTCACTAAGTTTTTTCTCTCAGGAACTTAAATCCATAAGAGTGTTCCTTTGCTGGATAAGTCCTAAAACTCAGAGGCAACAGCCTCTTTAAGAACAATCAGATGTAGCCCCTTCCCCATACCGTCGACACCCCCTTTCAACATGAACAGGTTAGGGTACTCACTGCCTAGACACCCCTGAAGATGGAGAAAGAGATTAAGTGAGAGGAAGGGGTGGTAACAAACAAGATAAGATTTAACAAAGGTCTATGAATACTGAAACTTTACATATAGATATGTTTTTAGATGCTGGGGTGTTGGAATAGGTGGAAGGAGGTAAATGATATGGTGGAACTGTACCCTATAACATCTTTGAAATTTGCTCTGTGGCTGCTCATTGAATTGTGCTTTGAGAACCTTCACCTTTCTGTATATACTCTACATTGCATAACAACGAAAGAACTGAAACTGTGAAACTGTAACTCATAGCCATTTTTTAAATTACCTATATAACTGCTTGTTGAGCTGTACATTGAAAATTTATACCTTTCTGTATGTATGTTATATTGTACAATGATGGAAATAGCTGAAGTTGTGGAACTGTTATCCATGACATTCTTTGAAACTTGCTCTCTATTTGTTAAATCATACTTTGCAAGTTATCACTGTTAATTATATGTTAAAGTTCACAATAAAAAATGCATTTAAAAAAAAGATTACTGGAATCTTATTTCAGAGATGAGGAGTTAAGAGTGAGTTTTCCTGACAAAGGTAACATCAGGTACCAGGGGCATGGAGGTGAGAAACAGCACATCGAATACAGGTACCCACCTACAGGTCAGGGTTGCTGGGACATGGAGGCTGAGGCAGAGGGTCGACTGGAGATGAAGGAAGAGAGGTAGGTAAAGGAGCTTGGGCTTGATCTTTTCTGAGCCCAGAAGTCATTGAAGGGTTTTACATAGGTGAGTGACTGTTGGAGGGAAGTTGGAAAGGATGGCTGGTTAGGTGACTGCTTGATAGTCAGGGCAAGAGATGATAAGGACTGAACTTGGGGAAGTGATAGTGATAGCAGTGATGAAGTCAATGGAACAGAATGAAGATTTATTTTGGAGGTAAAATCAGCATGACTTGGTTATTATCTGATACTGGTTGGTAAGATCCCCAAATTCCACTTGGCAAATATCGCAAGGATTATAGCCAAAGGAGAGACATAAAAGAAATAAATAGAGGAAGCCAAAGTAGTAACCTTAATTTATGTCAAATCCAGGCCATAGATGAATTGTGTTTTGCTAAATATATCAGTAAGATTACAATCTCAAACATTTAAGAGCTGATGACACGGGGTGTTCATGATCAACATTACAATTAACTTTCTTATCCAGAATTCACTTCACACTGGCATCTCATAGAGGACAGATGTCATTCTTAGTCAATCTGTTTTTTTTTTTCTCTTTGCTGGCTATAACTTTGCACAAAAGACTTTTCCTTGGCATCCTTGGCATCCTGATCAAACGGTTCCTTTCTCTTATGGTAATTAAATTCCCTCTACCACCTTAAAAATAATACCCTTTCCCTGGTATTTCTACACTTAAAAATCTTGGAGGCATTTATATCCTTCCTTAGTCACTGTTTTTCCAAAACAAACGTGTTTAGTTCTTTTACACTTTTCTCATAAATAAATCCCTCTAGCCTCTTAATCATTTCTTTTGCTTTCCTCTGAATTTCCTCCAATTTGTTGACACCATTTGGCTTCTAAGGTATGAAATGCCTGTATTTACTTTGTTAGAACACAGCAGGTATTAGAAAAGAGTTGGATGTGATTCAAGTCACTGTAATTATAAGGGATAACAAGTTCCAAAGCTTGAATGAAAACAGTAAGTAAAAGGAGAGAGAAAGAAAGAAATCAAGATAATGACCAATGGATAATAACATTTTTCTATTTCAGGACGAGACAATGAGAAACTTAATCAATGATGTAGGCCAAAAAATAATTATATTAAGAGGATATTATCAGGGAGTCCCTAAAGGAAATAGAAGGAAATATTTTGGTAATTAACATAGAATATAGATTTTCCTTCCAATGCTACAGTGTTGTACTTAGGACATTTTAATTCAACACACACTCAGTACTGAATATTTAGAGGAACAGACTCTGAGCTCTAATCTGCTGCTTCAGCTTCTATACTTTATTCAATTCCCAGGCCTTAGAAGCAAATGCAAGTTTCATATTCTTGCTTCGCAGCATGACAGCTAATTGTTCAGTGGACTTTAAAAGGATTTTGGGTGACAGGGCTTATCCACTGCAAGAGGCATTCCTCTCTACTTCTCACATAACGTTCCAGAGCAGTGGTCAGCAAAGCTTCTGTAAAGGGCCAGATAAGTGTTTTAGGTGTACAGGCCATACAGTCTCTGTCTCAACTATGTAACTCGACCGTTGTAGCAGGAAAGCAGACACAGGCAATGGGCAATATATAACCAATGGGCATGACTGTGTTCCTATTAGGGTTGCCAGATTAAAGAGGATTCCCAGTTACATTTGAATTTCAGATAAACAGTGAATAACTGTTAGTATAAGTATGTCTCATGCACTATTTGTTGTTGAACTGAAATTCAAATCTATCATGATTTTTATTAGCTGAATCTGGCAGCCCTATTTCCAACAAAACTTTATTTACAAAAGTGATGGCTCATTTACAGGCCATAATTTGCTGACCCCCGTTCTGGAGACAATCTTGAAACCAAGAACAAGGTGACCTCACAAGGTCTCCATGGGGAAGTAGAGAAGGAAATGGTGAGATAATTAATAAAATCTCTTTGCAATTAACTTTCTTATCAAGACTTCACTTCACAGTGGCATCTTGTAGAGAATGTTAACAATTCTTTTTAATTTTTTTCTGTTTCTGAACTTTAAAATATACCCCCCTCACACACACATACACTCAGAGGATAGCACATGGGATTTTATATTTGGCAGATACCAACCAATACCTCTATATAGAACTTTTAAAGGCTTGTATCTAGCAGCATTTTTAATTCTCCTTGAAGTAAAATGGCCATTTTCATCTTCTGTCAAAATGCCCAAATGCACTACAGCAAATCTAGAGGGTGACAGAGCTCAGAACATTGGCTGACATTTGGCATTAGTGTATCAAAAATCCAAGGAGCCCAGGTTGACTGTTCAGACTTAATTGACTGGTCAGGCTGGGCAAACCACTAGTCAGTTCATTCCAAAAAGAAAATCAATCAGAAGATCAGTTTGGCTAAACAGAACATGCCACTAAACTGAAATAACCACTCAGTGGTTCTCTGTAGTGTAAAGATTTCTAGTGAAATAGACGATTTAAATTTTTAAAAGGAAAAAATTGCCAAAAGATTGCCAATGGCTATTGAAAAAGGCATAGTGATGAGACTCAAAACTCGGCATTCCCTCAGCACACAGGTATATAATGTGTAGCTTTAATTTATTTACACTCGCTGTCTTCATCCATCCATTTATTCAGCAGGCATTTATGAGCACTTCTTATGCTAGTGGTGCAAACCCCAGACCCTACTAAATCAACAGGCTCTCAATATCAACTGATTTTTTTTTACCTAAAACAAGGAAAAGGAAAAAAAGAAAAGATTTAGTGGGGTTTGGGGAGTGTAGGATGCCTGTTTGTGTTGTTGTGTCTTGGTTGGCTGGTTTTATAGCTGGTAGAAATAGATTTTCTTCTTAACAGATGATTAGATGAGTAACCAGTGTTTGGAGTGACTGGTGCCCCCCAAGTGAAGCAGGCAAATATTCCGACGCTGCTGTCACCAAACATGAAGGCAGTAAGAAAAAAATGCCCTGTGCTGTTTTGTGGAGGGCTTCACCTTGGGTGCGATAAACATTCTGTATTTCAGAAGCTCAGATGAGAAAAGCATAATTTTTAAAAGAGGTAGAGTCATCCCTTTCTGTCACACAGTTAGATAAAGATGTCAGCTTGTAAGTCAGTAATTAGATCAGCACATAGACCAACAACGCAGTCGGCCTTATCCTCACCTGCTCTGTTATTTAATATCTAAAAAATATTTTTAACATTTAAAAAAATGCAGACCAAGATCTCCGTGGTATAATATACGTGGGTTGATTATTGTTCTCAATCATTCCTTGAGGGAAACCATAACAGTAGTTAACTCACTCCTTTACCTGAAGGCTTTCCCTCCACCCCACTGTAAACCCACCCTGAAACCTATGTCAGCTTTTCAGACATTGAAGGGTGTAGCCTTGTTGATTTCTGCAGAATACAACTTCTTATAAATGAGAAGGCCTAAATCTGCACAGAGCAAACACAAGTATCAAACAACCTCACTCAAGCTAAAAAATACACATACACATGGACAATCTTTGGAAGAGTGATGGTTATGTATTTTTATATTTCCCTACTCGGCTAATCAGTTGAATATGGGCAAGGTTTAGAAGCAGAAACACAAAATCTTGAAGAAAAACGAAACACTTATAAACAGGATCCATCGTGTTGTGTGAAGGCTTTGTGTAGTAATTGACACACAGATCAGAAAGCAAACACTAAGAAAAGAATCGAGCCACACTACCATTGCCAGGCCTTGTGGATTAACAAATCAGGGCAGCCAATTTAAATCCAGAGCAGGATTTGCTCTTCAGTTTATTTTCTATTGTCTGGGTTTTATTTTTTGCTTTCAATTCCTTTTGTAATAGAGGTAGCAGTTGTTATTGACAATTAATAAGAGGCTTCAAAGGCAGTTGCATTTTGAAGGGGAAGCAGCTTTCTCTAAGACCCTCTCGGCTGCTCCACAAAGTGCAGCTGTTTCCTTATGCCAAGCACACCGCAGGCTGGGCGCCATCTCAGCAGCCCACAGATATCGATTTAGATAGAAACCAGAGGACTGGGGAAGATGGAAGAAGCACAGTGGGCTTTCACGTGCTTATGTATTATTTAGACTTCATGATTTCTTCTGAAGTAAGTGCCTATTTAGGGAAAATTACATAAGCAGTATCACTGGTATTGACATATTTCCCAAAATATCAATTCACAGGTAAAATGCCAGGGATTAGGGAACTTACATATGCACAGAATTCAAGGGGAGATGGCTTGGTATGATCTACTTGACTCTTGAAGGAATGACATATAATGGGAAACAAACAATGTCCAAGAAAGGTTAGCTGTCCTGCTGACAGATAAGCCTGACACTTTCCTCAGACATTGACGAGCATCAAAGAGCAGAGTTTTTTGTTTATTTTTTTTTCTGTTTGTTTGTTTGTTTTTGCAGAATTGAGTAATGCATCATCCTCACTAAGGCAAAATACTCTCATGTACCTCAGTATTGAATTAAATTATTTTTATTACTCTTTTACTTAAATATAAACATAAATATAGATAACTCCATCTATTCATAGCTCTTACATAATCATACACTATAACAAATTTACCAATTAAAGATAAATTCAAGAATCTTTTCATCATTAGCAGATATAAAAGAGACTTCTCACATAGAGATAGTGAGGAAATGATAAGAAATCACAGGGAAAAATCATTGCTTTTGTTTTTAAATTTGCCCTTTGTTATATCCTATCAGAGACGTTTCAATACAATGAATCCATTGTCCAATGTAAATATATGGTATGTTGGGGAACAAAACAAAAAAAAGCTTTTCATAGATTAAATTATAGGTCAATACTAGGTATGCTTTCCATCAAAAGAGGCCTAGCAACATAATCTTTTCTCCCAAAGCCTGAGCCAATGGGCCCTGTCTAAAGTACAAGTTGAAAAACAGATCAATGACATTTGGGGCAGGTAGTTCTATGATCCCATCACCTATCAGTTCTAAGCCACTGCATCAGTAAGCACGGGCCAGGTTATGCTGCTGTAACAAACAACTCCGAATGACTACCATAGCCATTACAGCTGATCCTTTTGCCTTTTGTATCTAATTAGTCATTAAAACCTGCTTACTTTTACTCTCAAATATTTCTTAGGTACTTTTGTCTTTCGAGTCCCATAATGTTAGTTCAGGCTTTCAGTTTCTCTTTCTGGGATCATTGTAATCTCCTAATTGGCTTCTCCTCCTCCAATCTCCTGCTCTTCTAGTCCATCTCTCAATCTACTGCCAGAAGGAACTGAAAATGGAAAGCAACCATGTTGTTTCCCATTTAAAATTTTCTAGTCACACTTTCAGCTTATAGAATTAGGCCCAAATTTCCTAGACATTAGGTATGAAGACTGCTATGACGAGACCCCTCTTCCATTCATGAGCTCTAGGCTCAAGTCACACTGAACAGGCCATTCCATCTACTCTGGGCCTTTGAACATAACAAAATTGACCTGTTTGCTCTTACTTACTCACCAACACTCATCTCAAACATCTCATCTGTCAAGCCTTCCTCACCACCCCTCTTTCCAAAAAAAGAAAGTTACATTCTTCTTAACTATATCTGGTTGCAATTACTTCATGATTGTACTTCTCTGCCTGACTCAGTGTGAGGTACTCAAAGTCAGGTACTGAATCTGTGCCACAGTCTTCTCTGTATCTTTAGCACTTAGTTCAGAACATCAGTAGGTAAGAGTTTATGATTTCAAGGCTGCTGAGGCATGGGCTAACTGGGCTGCCCTTCATGTGCACTTGGCTTTCACTGCTCTCCATCCTGCTCCTCCACAATCACAGACCAACCAATTAGGTCCAAGTCTAAGGTTCTAGAACAAAGTAGTGTTTATTTTCACTCCAGGCCCAAACACCTAACCTGTTGCCAGGAATTACCTTCAGCCACAACATCTACATTATTTGAATGTGGGCAGCGTCCCCAGTATCTCACTAGATCTCCATCAGAGCTGCTCAAATTCAAATCCAGAGACTCACAGAAACCCCAAAAGGGAGATATTAGAAATGCAGAACTAGAAAGAACCTTAGAAATCCTCTAATTCACTGGTTTTAAATTTTAAAAATAAAGGAGTGGAACTCTCTTAAAACAAAATCTTGAGACATCATTAAAATAAATGAAAAAAATAAAAGGCAGAGAGTTTGATGGATCATGGCAGGGGTGGGAGGAGGGTAGATGTGGCATGCCATTCCTGACTCACCCCCACCCCACCCAGTGTAATAACTCCTAGTGCTCCTCAGAACACAATTTGAAAGTCTTTTTTCTAGGTCAAACCCTAGTTTTGGAGATAAAGAAACAGGTTCAGAAATTTGAAAGAGAACTTTGGGAGCAGGCATGATTGGATCATAGGTTTTCCCTCTCCTCTGTGGTTCTCTAACTAGTACACAACCTCCCTTTTGGGTCTCCAAAGGATTTTTCATTTTCCCATAGTTTTACCATTGTATTGGTTATTCCTATGTGGTTTGTAGATGATCAAGTCACCTGTCCCACTTTTCAAAAACACTACTTTGAAACCAAGACTGCAAAGTATTATTTCTCCTACATAGCGAATCTACATTGTTATTGGGAGATTCATTGCAAATGCTCACAGCCCACAATAAGAAGACCATGTTTTCATTTTTAAAAAAGGAACGATTAAATCCCGAGATAAACCACCTAGCAATCCTGACTGGATGTGCCTTACACAAACCCTCATCAAGAGAGTCATAAAAGGAAACTCCCGAGAAAGTCTGAGAGAAGGTCAATGTGGCTGTGCTTAAGTTTCCAAACCTCTTACACTGCTGTGATCTTCCATCAGAGACTAAATATTTGCAGTATTTCAGAATCTGTTACATTTTAAACAGCATCAAAAACCTTGACTTTTTTCTGCAGTCCTAAAGTAGGAAATGTTACTTATATTTTAGAAATGTTAAATAAAGCAAAAAAAAAGTCCAGTTTAGAGTTTCAGATGAGAAATGGTATGAATAATTAGTCTATCATAGAATGACAGCTGAATGAAAGAATCCAGGTGGACTCTGACCCCCTGCCCCTGCCCAGATGTGACGATGGCCACTGTGGACCAACCGGCCCGCTCACCCTATTTTGTCTCCAGATCAGACCAAAATTCTCTGGACATTTTAATTGCTGAAAAACACTACAAGAACAGCTGCCTTCACAGGATTTTTTTCTGAAGTCTCTCAGGATCATATTATGCCAGTACACTATTTTGAATGACAGTCAGCTTGAAAACTTACACCAGCAAAAACGGAGGTGAGAAACCAGCTTGAGGGGGGAACAAGGAGAAAAAAAAAGGGGGGGAGCTAAAAAAAATTAAGAAGGGAAAACTATGAAGAAACGTAAAGGGAAGAAAGTTAAAATAAACTAGCACTTAGTATCCCACCACTTCCCTTCCTTCTTTCTCAAATCTTAAGGAGATCATTTTAGAAAAGAGAGGTTGTGGGGGGTGGGTTGGGGATGGGATAAAGGTGAAGAAACAATAAGCAAAATACCAATAAAGCCTAAAAACCGAAAGAGCTTATAGAAGAAATAAACTAAAAATTAGGAACAAGAAAAAGGGAAGTTTATTAAATTAATTGATGTTAGTTGAAAAAAAAGAAGACAGGCATTAGAAGGAAAAAATCATTTTGAATAGTAGCCTTAGGAGGAAGAACTTAACTTTCTTAAACACTGTTTCTTTGGCTATTCCTAACCCAGGGTTGTATGTTCTGCCCAAAGGGCTGTGGAGGGGCCAGCACAACACAAACCTGGCAGGGAGGCAGGACGGCCAGCTAATGCTGACTTTAAAGTTATGGCCATTTTTGTAGCAGCAGAAAGAATCCAAACTTCATTGAAAGGAAAGAAGAACACCGTGCACAATAAGAAGAAAGCCTCATCTTTTCCTTCCTGTTTCAGGAGACTAGGATATCTGAAAGGAACAAGGACCACAGCCAGGCCTACATCACAAAAATCACCTGGTTGAAAATCAGTTAGCCTGGTGAAGACAACTGTCTAACCATCCAAAACCAAACATCCGTAGGAACTCAAGTCAACTGACCAAGCATTAAGAACAGCCAAAAAAATCTCACCAGTAGAAAACTCAGTCTCCACCGTGGCTGAGGAACAGACACCTGTGCTTGTTCTTTTCAACAGGCCCTCCTAGCACTTCTCTTTAGGCACACCATTTGCATTCTACGGTTCTGCCCCCACTTTGCCTTCCTTAAACCGTGAGGACCAAGTTACGTGATTTTCCTCCTCAGGCATTCTTCCCCACCCTATCCCAAGTAGGCAGCCATATGTCCCAAAGTCAGGCCTCCTAAAATATCCACAGCCTCCGAAAAACGATGACGTGATATGTGTATGACACTGTCCTTTAAAAAGAAAAGAAAGCACTTGACAACTGCTCACACTTTCAGCTGCTGTCATCAAGCAGACACAGCTGCAGAAAGTGAGCATCCATTCACTGGGGCTGGGAATTCCAGAAATACTCAACTCACGTATTTCTCCTTCCCACTACTCCCTAAGCAGTAAAATATCTGTTAAAAAAAGAGAGGATACTAGGTATGTAAATAGTAATTGATCTACCAATTTCAACTATAACCAAATATAACAAATAATAATAATACATTTTTTTTTTCAAATTAGAAGAGACATTTTCCTAAACCAAAGGAACACCTAACCAGGGTTATAGCTGAAAGAACTAACAGAAAGTTCCCACCATTACTAATTCAAAAGGATCGAGTTGAGCCCATTTCAGTTCTGTTTTTAACCTTTGGCTAAATGTAGAGTGGTAATTTGAAGCTGGCATGTACCCTGGAAAAGACCATGTTCTTTTAATCCATTCCTATGGGTGTAGACCTATTGTAGGGGGTACTTTCTGATTAGGTTATTTTGATTGCGATATGATCCATCTCATTCCAGGTGGTTCTTAATCCTCCTACTGGAGTTCTTTATAAGAAGACAAAGGACACACAGAAAACCAGAAGAAGCTCAAGGAAAAAGACCTGGAGAAGCTGAGAGACAGACACACCCACAAAAGCTGAGAGAAGAAGCCACTGAAGCCAGAAACCAGAAGCAATGAAACCCAGGAAAGAAGGACCAGCAGATATTGCCAATTGCCTTGCTGTCTGACCAAGGAGCCCAAGTTCACAGGTAATCGGACTTTAAAGAAGATATCATCCTGTTGGTGTCTCAGTTTGGACATTTTGCATGGCCTCAGAACTGTAAACTTGTAAGCTAATAAATCCCCAATGAAAAAGCCAACTGTATCTGGTATATTGCATTTTGTCAGCTTTGCAAATCAAAACATCTAGAGGCTGTTTATTTTTTTAATGTTTAATATTACAGAAATAAATTCACCAAATGAAAAGTACAGGCCATTAACTGTACCCCAAGAAACCTGTGACATAAAGCACCACTACACATGCACCCAGTTCAACTGCAGAGAAATGACACAGAGCTGAAACCATCTCTGACATTCTGACCCAGCTCCACTGCTAACCAGGAAAGAGTCACACCCCAAGGCTCTTCTGCATTACTTTCATACTCTCTTTCTGGGAGTCATTTATTTTCTACCCTGTTGTTGCTAAATCAAAAATGGAAGAGAAAGAACCATATTAAATAATGCCATCAAATAATATCTGCAATAGCTGCTGAAGATCCAAAGATAATGTGTTTAATTCAACAAACCACAGGATGAAGGATGCTAACTATAACACAGCTTGTTGATAAGTGAGACTACTGATGTCTTTATATTTCCCTAGTCTGCCCAGGTTTTCTAAAATTTAAAATCAGAACTGAAAAGCTGTACTAGAAGACTGTATAATCTGATAGACTACCTCGATCCCACAGTGATAGAAACATCAATGCTTAGATAATAAATTTTACATTACGCCTTTCTGAATTTTTCTTGCATTCCTGGATTCACTAGGTTCCTATACTTGATTTCGGGGATCTCTTTTGTTTTAAAGGAAGGACAGAACTCACAAGAGTACAGATCAACAAACAATAAAGGCATACAAATGCCCCTAATTGTAAAAAAATATTCATTTATACCCAATATGTTTTTGCCAAATGCTGTCATTCTATGATAAAATAGTACATGCAAATGAGACTATGGAAAAAAGCCTTTTAAGCTGCCTTATATTTATTTTTAAAGTGGAAAAATATAATAGTAATTCATATTAAGGAATTGGGGAATTAATGTTTGTTCTAACTTCAGGAAAAAAATTAATGCAGGATGAGCAAAGGATATTTTCTAGAATGGCATTTTCACTCACATCTTTCAAAAGGCATTTAATCTTCAATGGAAGCTACTATTCATTTGTTAAAAAAAAAAAGAAAAAAGAAAAGAAAAGAAAAAGAAAAGGAAGAAGAAAAAAGGGGTTAAGTCCACTAAATAAAGTGACAGATAAAGTCAGAAAAACAATTTTAACAATCCACAAAAAAAGGTGGGCAGAAATCCAGAAGCTGAGGCTGTTTATAGCAACAATATTCAAAATGTATTAATTTTGTCAGAGTAAAACTACAAAAGAGGGGCTGCTTTGAAGCTAGAAAGCTCTGAAAGCCACAGAAACCTTTGAAGTTTCTCAGTTTCCTTTGTTTCTCACTCATAATACATGAGGACACTACGAGGCGGCTAAGCTTCAACTTTCAAGGGACCTTTTGCTGTTTGCTCCCCTGTTAATGAGAAATAAGATCACACCGTCCTGGGGCTGCTCGGATCCAGGTCTCCTGGTTGAGTAGCTCTGGCTGCTGTGCACGCCCCTCAGTTTCCCTTTCAGAAAACTGGGCTTAACGCAGGAAGGGGCCCTACTGTTCTCGCCTTGCTCCGTAACCAGCAACCTCGTTCTGGCCTTGGTTAAGCAAAGAGCCCAAAGAGCCTGGCCCTCACATTTCAATTAATTGCCCATTTTCTACAATTATGGCTTGGCTTGGAAGCGTGAAGATGCTCTCTCTGTGAGGAAGAGCAAAGCTCAGAGTGAAGAGGGTGGTGGCTGCTCTAATAAAGCTCCCCTTCCATTCACGCCACCTTAGAGACAGTCTCATCTTTCCCCTTCTTCTACTTCCTTCCCTTCTTGATTGGGCTTTGGAAACAGAGATACTGCATTTGGGGTGCATCCTGGTCAACTCTCCTGGGAGGAAACGACTATGGTTTGTGACACCCCATACATCCCTGCTCTGATTAAGCAAGTCCTTCAGCTGGTTTAGAGGAGTGGGCCGAAGGGTGGACAATGTGGGTGGACCCTCTATGGGGGTCCTCAGTGCAGGCTACCTCTGCCTCCATTCAAAGGCCAGAGTGCTTCCTTCTCGGAACAAAGGGGGGAAATCCCATTTTATTTACATATTGAATGATGGGTTCATGTAATAGTTAATTACTCTTAACTTCCAAAGAAGGCCAATACCAGGCAAATGAACAAACATATCAAATTATTTATATAAATATAAAATATAGTTCTGTGAACCAGTTAACCAAGAGTATATGTTACAGTTTTCAAACAAGGCCGTATAAATGGCTGTGATTTAAAATAATTATCAAATGGATCCTTCTATAACTGTCATTTGGACATGGTACAAGACCAAGTGTTACAAATAGCTCCCTGTCTTCCCCCTAAAGAAGTCTGCAATCTTATGACTTTCTATGTTCCTCCTGGTTTAGAAACACAGCCAAAACATTGAGGCAACTCAAAAGTCAACAGCTTTGGGTCTTTAGGTTTCAAGGTCACCTCAAAATTTAATTTTGTGGAGTCATACTTTTTTTCTAGAGGGAAACAATAAGAAATAAAACAACCAAAAAAAAAAAAAAAAAACAAATTTCAATATTAGGGAGATGCTCTGACATAGTAGCAAGTCAAGAAACCAAATTAACATATCTAGAATATGCCACTTTAGTGGTATGTTAATGCGTGTGTGTGCGTGTGTGTATGTGTGTGTATCACAGAATTAAAGAAAGTCCAGAGGAAGACAAAGGCAAATCAAATTATAGAAAAGAAGAAATTATAAAACTATGAATATGTACAGAGTACCAAAGTGGACATTTGCCAATTTTTTATTTGTTAGAATTAGTTTGGACCCTGTGAGGCTCAAAAGAGGTGAATTTAAGACAAAGGGCACTTAATACAGCACTGGTAAACATATATACTTGTAAATGTAAGAGTTTAAAAATGCTTATATATATTCACAGGGAATCAGGTGTTTGGTTCCAACCATTATCATTCAGGTTGACAATGGAAGGATGACATAATCAGAGATAGATACTGAGCTTGGCAGACCACGTGTGCAACATGGCATGGAGAAGTTATATATCTCCTTCAGTGCTTTTCCAAGAGGGGCTAAAGGGTTTTATTCCTCTACAGTAGAGAGAGAGATGAGGTGTTTCAGCTCATTTCTTGCATTAATGCCAAGCAACGAAAAAAATCTCGTTATCAGAAACTTCTAATGGTTGCTCTTTGGAATGTGTCTATCTTGTAATTTTTCTTTTCTGAAAATCACTCACTGATGCAATTGGACCAACTTCAGCGTTCCAGGTGCTGTGCCAGATAGTGGAATAAGAATTTGATGTGGAAGTCAGAATCCTTCTGGGTCTGAGACTTAAATCTGAAAAACATGAGCATAAGAGGCAGCTGAAGCCATGTTTGATAAGGCCACTTGGAAGCCAAGGATGGAGCCTGGGAACTCTGATTCTTATCAGGGAAGCAGAGGAAGAGGAGGGACAAAAGAGACAAAATAAAAATAATCAACCCTATTGTACACAATGGACTATAGCTAATAGTACAATTATAAAAATGTTCTTTCATGAATTGTAACAAATATACCACCCTAATGCAAAGTGTTGATAATAGGGTGGTATATGGGAACTCTGTATTTTATGCATGATTTTTCTGTAAATCTACAACTTCTCTAATATTTTTTTAAAATCAAGAGACAGTGGTTAGCTTGAACAATTATTTATTTTAGTCCAAAACAATCCCTAACTGTCATGTTTACTGCTCAGATAATTCATTCTGAATAGGAGAAATGGAATAACCCAGCCTATTGCACAGTTGCCATATGCACCAGATTGAGGGAGTGAGGAGAGGATCAAATTAGTCTGAGGAACTGGTAGTCAGGAGCAGGTAGTAGGGCTTACTTCCTTACCCTGCCCCAGCACTTCAACCCCTTCTCAAACCGGAACAATCCAAAAAGAGTTACTGCAGGTGAGGCCTGGATATCTTTGGGGGCATATGTGCTGGGAGTTTTTGATTAACAAGCATTAGAGACAAAACATTAGCCACAGAAGGTTGGCCAACACTTTGGCAGAGTAGGCTTTCATTTTTCCTGGAGTAATCTTTGTAGATGTACATATGGAAACCTGACTGTCAGTTAAAATTCTATGTGTATTTCTTCCCTCTATCTACATTGAACAGCAACAAAATGCTCATATTAAAAACTGGAATCTATTTAGTAATTTTTATTATAACTACAGACAAATTTCTTTTGGAACCCTAAATTAGAAATATGGTCGGCCAAGAGTATATTTGAGAGGACCATAGGACAAAAAAATTGTAATCAGTCTGTCTAGAAAATCTAATATGTAGGGTTATTGTATTTAGCATCAATATGGCAAAACTGTGTGCCTGTAAATACTCTAATTTTGAAATAAATAGGAATATTAACTACAAAACCAACAAAACTGAGAAAAAAGAAGAGTCCAAGAGGGACTTTAGGGTCAAGCAAACACTGTAAATTCAACCAACATGGACCTTGTTCTAAGTCTAATATATAAATATGACAAATAATATGTTACAGACAAAAATTGAACACAATAAAAATAAATAAAAGCTTGAAAGAAAAAGAGGAAAATACCCAGATGCCCAAAACACAGAGAACGCAAAGCTAGACCATAAGCATACACAGTGATGTTAAATGCCAGGGGGATATTTGTTACAGGGTTACAGACTTGGACCTGGGATTTTCATATACACACCAGACAGAAGACAGGCCCTTGGCACTGCATCATGCAAACACTACAAAAAGGAACTAGAACAATTTGTCCATCAGCCTAGGGATGGGACAAGAAAACCTCTCTCTTCTTTGGGCTCTGGATAGAAATAAAAAATATCTCTCATGAGAAACAGAAACCCAAAATCTCTATCACACAAGGGTGTCATGTCATAATATAATAAAGTACTCATATATTTAACATAAAAACTCTATGTTGAATCACTAAAATTAAAATCACTTTGGAGGAACTAACAATGTCATTCTTGGGATTTTCACAAGATTCTCATAAGAAAAAGAAAAACATCAAAGATAAGCTTACAATAAAAACTTACAAACCAATCAGGAAACAATCCATAATGAAGGTGTGTCAGTGAAAATTAAACAAAACAAAACAAAGTAACAGGTTTAACACCATAAGAACTTGAGACATCATAATCTGAAAGAGACTACTACGTAATAGCAGAAATTAATAAAAGAGAAAAAATAATAGAGATCATTGACAAAAACAACCAGGTTATTTGAAAAGACTAATAAAATAGAGAAACAGCTACCAAAGATTATCAAGAAAGAAAAGAAAGCAAAAATAAATAATGTTAGGAACAAATGTTAGTAACAATATATTCAGTAGAATTTACAAAATCACAAGAGAATACTATGAACAATTTAGTAAATTGGAATACACAAATGAAATTTACCCTTTTAAAGAAAAAAACCACAAAATACCAAAATTTAATAGAAATAGAACCTGACTATACTTATAGCTATTAAATAATTAAATTAGTAGTCAAAATCCAACTTACATGAAAATTATCAGGCCCAGATAATTTAAATACTTTTACTAATCCTTCAAGCAATAGCTAATCCTTTCCTGTAATATGTCCATAGAATAAAACCACAACTTATTTTATGAGGCCAGTATTACCTTGATGCTAAAATTGGGCAAGGACAATACAAGAAGGAAAAATAGAGGAATGTCACCTCTCAGAAAACATTAGTAAACTGTATCCAACAGAGGAAAAAAAAATAAAACTTCATGACCAAAAAGGGTCTATCCCAGAGATGCAAAGATGGCTCAACATCAAAAAGTCTATCAATGTAATTGACTTACCAGGAAATTAAATTAGGGGGAAAAAACTATAACAAACTCAGATACAACAATCATCATTTGATACTGCTGAAAATCCATTCAAAAATTTTTAAATTCAAAAAACTACAAATAGAACTTCTTTAATCCAATAAAGGCTATCTACTAAAACACTGAAGAAAAGTTCATCCTTTAGAAAAGATAAAATGTTGAAAACATTTCTCTTAAAGTCTAGAAAATGTAATCACAACTCATTTTATTTAGCACTGTACTGAGCATCCTAATAATGTAATAAAATAAGAAAAAAATAAGATATACAGGAATAGAAAGAAATTAACTCTTCATAGCTGCAGATGATGTTTATCTACATAGAAAACCTAATTGAATTTACAATTAAACCTTATGAGTTTTCATCAAAGATGCAAGATAGTATAAAAACCAAGAATGTACCTATACATCAATAATAATCAACCAGAAAATAACATTAAATAATCAGAGATTAATTTTAAAGCAATTCCATTCACATGACAACAAATTGTAGTGTTCTTCAAAAAATTAACAAATGATTTTAAGAACTTCATAGAAAAAAGGAATAGAAAATGTCACTGAATGGCTGGAAGACCTAAATAAATGGAAACATATACCATATAAATGGACAGAAGACTAAATATTGTAAAGATTCCAATTCTGTCCAAACTAAGATATGCATTCATAGAAGGGCAATAAAAAATCCAAACAATTCTTTTTTCATGCACTTGATAAGCTCATCTGAAAATTACATGTTAAAATATGGGACATATAGTGTCAACGTAAGTTCGAAAAAGAATGAGGATGGAGTGTGCAATTCACCTCAGCAATTGTCAAAACATTATAAAGCTATCAAAACTTTAAAAGCATATTAAATGCCATATACGGATGAATTTCATTGACATAAGTTGAATGAAAGAGGCAGAAACAAAAGAGTGCACAATGTTTAATTCCACCAATCTTCCCATTCAGGTTAATGATGGAGAGGGCACAAAGGGAGGTTCTGGTGAGATAGAAGTGTCTATCTCAAGCTGGGTGGTGATTGAACAAGTGTATTCACTTCGTAAAAAGTTATTGAGCTGACAAAATTTAAGATTTATGCACTTTATATATGTATACTCCAGTAGAAAGTTAACAACTAAAATAAAACAGGGAAGTTCATTGAAAAAAGTGAAATAGCATGGTAAGGACAGACTGACAAATAGAACCAATGTAATAAAATAGAGAAGCTAGAAATATGTTCCTACATGCATATGGGAATTTGATATATAACGTGACATCACAAATTGGTGAGGGAAAGGAAATTTTAACTATTAAATAAAATGATCTCAGGAAAACTGGCTATCTAGATATAAAGAGGTAACATTTGATACCTATCTCACACTACACATAACAAATAAGTTCCATGTGGATTAAAGACTCTGAAGTTTTAGAAGAAAACATGGGCAAATACTGTTATGACCACACTACGGTCATAAAAGATATCAAGACTGAGACCCCAAAACTCAGTATTTCCCAAAAAGGAAAATACTGATAAACTTGGTGAGGTTAAATTTTTATTAATTCTATAAAATAAAAGACACCATGTAAAAAGATAATAGATAAAGTATATCATTATTTTTGTAACATTTATAATGTACTGAAAAATAATTGGTATTCAAAATAAATAAACACCTAAATTTCAATACAAAAAAAAGCCCACTATGAAATTAAAGTGTTCAAGCAGGCAATTCACCAAAGAGGAAACATCAATGTTTAATAAAACTACAAAAAGTTGCTCAATCTCAGTAGTAATCAGATAAAGGCAAATAAAAACTAAGGCATAATACCACTTCATGACCAACAGTTTGGCAAAGACTAAAAGGTTTGATAACACCTAATTAAATTGTGTTGTAGAGCAATGGGAAAAAAGTAAAAACTGTCAATATCCTTCACTAGAAGAAAAGATACATAAACGATACTGTGATACCACACCATACTTAACATGAATGTTCTTCAGTACAACTTCAAAGCATAATTTTGAGTGGGAAAATAACGTATCACAAAAGGATAGGTTGGGCATGAAATCAATTATGAAAAATTTAAAAATAAAAAAATATCAAACATTGACTAAATATGTGGTAAAAGTACAAAAACTGGGGCTGGAAGGATATACATGAACTTCAGACATAGGATGTAGGTTGTAGTTTTCAACCAAATCTGTACCCCTTAATTTATATTTAACAAACATTTTGAAGCCCCCCCCCCAAAAAAAAAAACAAACCAAAGACACGTTTCTCAATGCTGAAATGATTTCTTTAAGTCTGCAGAACATATATATGAACATTAGCTGATTACGGTTATCTAACAACCAAGGTAAATCTGACAACATGTCTATGTTACTCTGTGCCTAGATTTTGTTAATAGAATTCTGTTTTCATACCTTCTGATTCCCATGTTTCATTTTTATAAATGTAAATTGAAACAATAATTGTACTTTTCTAGTGAAAATATTTTCTCTTAAGAGAGTACTGTATGGTGCTCCTTGGTCTTAAGGAAGGGAATCTGAAGGTTCTACTTATGGGTTAACATATTGTAGTGTTCATATCAGCAACTTCTTTAGCAACAAGCAGTTCCACAGTTTCTCTATCGACTGAGTTTCATCTTCTATGGAATGGGCATAACACTGGTACTTCTTTCACATGGCTATTGTGAGGATCAAATGAAAGAGAATATGTAAAGCATTGGGAACAACCCCGGAAAATAGTTAAGTGTGCAATATATGTTAAATATCGTCACCACAATCACCATCATCAGACTTATTAGATTCATAAATAATTACCTTAAGGGGCATAGCATAGGTATGCAATTTGTTTTTCCCCTTAATACTGAAAAGCATGGGGAATCTTCATGTGGTCCAAAGGCAAGAAAGAATTCCTAATCCTGAAAGAGTATTCAGTCGAAGCTGTCTAAAACATGTGGTCAGGGCCCAGATTCTACCATTGCGATGAGCTTCTTGTCCTCTCCACCCAGCAATGATATAAAAGATTCCTTTATTTTGATTGTACTCTTTTCCCAGTTTTTACTGTATTCTTTTTCTAGATTATTATAATCAGAGCTAGCATCCACTGTTCAAGTCACTTTCTTCCCTAGCTATTTATTTTTCATACATCATTCTTAATTTTCTCCTACCTCGCTCTTCCTATCCACTCACTCTCTCTTAACGTGACACACCAAGTCAATTTACCCCATAGTGTTCCAGGGCTGCAAGTCTATTGGCTTTCTGATTATCTAAGACACTATTACTCTTTTATAATTTACATCTTTCTGATCATTGCCATCAGTAATATCATTAGACAACATTTATTATTATTTGTCCATCAGTATGTCAATATGATAGTCCTGTGATCTCACTAAAAGTGCTTTTTTTTCTATATCTGTTTCTCATACAGTAAGGGATAGGGAAATGAATCTAGTGACAAAGAAAGCTTTTTGGTTTTCATGAAGATGGTCATAGGTAACACATCCATTTGTGTCTGAGATCTAAGGTACTTCTAACATTTTTCTGAGAACACTTAAAAGATTATGCAAAAGGAGAGGCTAAACCTGCTTATAATTGTGCCTAAGAGTCTCCCCCTGAGTGCCTCTTTGTTGCTCAGATGTGGCCCTCTCTCTCTCTCTAACTAAGCCACCTCGGCAGGTGATCTCGCTGCCCTGCCCTCCCCTCCCCTCGACGCGGGACCTGACTCCCAGGGGTGTAAATCTCCCTGGCAACACAGGATATGACTGCCAGGGATGAATCTGGACCGGACATTGTGGGATTAAGAACATCTTATTGACCAAATGGGGGATGCAAAATCCAACGAAATAAAGTTTCAGTAGCTGAGAGATTCCAAATGGAGTTGAGCAGTCACTCTGGTGGGCATTCTTATGTGCTATATAGATAACCCTTTTTAGGTTTTAATGCATTGGAATAGCTAGAAGTAAATACCTGAAACTATCAAACTGCAACCCAGTAGCCTTGACTCTTGAAGAAGATTGTGTAGCAATGTAGCTTACAAGGGGTGACAGTGTGATTGTGAAAGCCTTGTGAATCACACTCCCTTTATCCAGTGTATGGATGGATGACTAGAAAAATGGGGACCAAAAACTAAATGAAAAATGGGGGGGGGGTATTCTTTTTTTTACCTTTATTTTTTATTCTTAATTTTACTTTTTCTTGTACAAGGAAAATGTTCAAAAAATGGATTGGGGTGATGAATGCACACTATATGATGGTGCTGTGAACAACTGATTGTACACTTTGGATGACTGTACGGTATGTGAATATATCTCAATAAAATTGAATTTAAAAAAAGATTATGCATATATCAGCCTAGCAAAATCTAGAGTGGATAATGATGGTGATTGTACAAATATAAGAAAGATTTTACATGAACTAGAACAAATGTATGTCACTATTACAAAGTGTTAATAATGGGATGGTATATGGGGAAAAATGCAATTAATGCAAACTAAGTTCTATAGTTAACAGTAACATTGTAATATTCTTTCATTAATTGCAACAAAGACACTATACCAAGGCTAAATGTCAATAATAGGGGGATACAAGGGAGGGGCATGGGATTTCTTTTTCTTTCTTTTCAGAAGAAATGGGAATGTTCTCATACAGATTGTGGTGGTGAATTTATTAACTGTGATTATACCACTGATTGTACGCTTAGGATAGATTTTATGGTGTGTGAATAAAACTTTAAAAAAAAAGATTATGTTTACATCTTGTTGCTTTACTACCTGAAAACCTTAGGTCAGGCTTGCAAATAGTTCCCAATAATCTTTAGATTGGTATCTAACCTACTGAAATGATAGAAATGGCAATGGACTCCACTAAAAATACTAATTTCATCCTCTATTTTTCAACTGCAACTTATCCTGCATATAATGTCACTGACAGCTCCAAGTACATATCTGAACCTAATTAAAGCAACAAATCTCAATGAACATTGTTCTTACGGGTTATGAAATCTTGAGTTTACTATTACTATCTGAGTTTCTCAGCCACTAAAACAAATACCATGCAACGGGTTGGCTTAAACAATGGGGGTTTATTGACTCACGATCTTGAGGCTAGGAGAAGTCCAAAATTGAGGTGCCAACAAGGCAATGCTTTCTCTCCAAAGACTCTGGCATTCTGGGGCTGGCTGCCAGTGATCCTTGGTCCTTGGCTTTTCTATCACATGGCAATGTGCATGGTGGTGTGTTCTCCTTTCTCTTCTAGGTTCTGTTGACTTCCACCTTGTATCTCCTCCCCGTGGCTTTTTCTCTCTATGTCTGAATTTAAATCTTCCCCAAAAGGACTCCAGTAATCTGGATTAATGTGATACCTGATCAGTTGGCCACACCTAACTGAAGTAACATCTTTAAGAGATCATATTTACAATGGGCCCACACCCATCAGAATGCAGACCAAGAACAAGAACATGTCCAAACTACGGAATATAATTCAATCTACCACAACGACCTTTTAGTCTCCCTCTCCCCAAGTTTCTTTATATCTGCCTAGGTTTTCAGGGACAGAACCTGGGTCCTCATTCAGTGAGAAAGCCACCACACTCACATTCAGAAGAAAGTCAGTTTAGTCCTTGATAGAACCAAATTCAATTTTATGATGGAGGCCACCATTCCAGCCAATTTCACAAAGTTTTTGTAAAGATGAAGTATGCCAAGGAATATGTAAAAGAGCAATGTTCATGATGCTTTTTATTACATCCTGTTCATGATGTTTTCCCTGGGACATCATGGTAATTCTGAAGATCAGTATGAAAACTCTTGATAACTTTTCACCATGTTTTACTTAAAATGTCCAGTACTGAAGGCCACTCCATGTCATCAGGGTAGGTTGGACAAAAAGGGAGAAAGAAAAAGAGACCAACTTCCTCAGGACATTCTTTTCTCAACTCTCATAATAGCCCTTCCCATGGATAAATGTTCAAGTCTCCAATTCTCCTCTCTCTGAATTTCACTTGGAAAAACAAAGGCAACCTTGTAGTGTACATATTCATCAGTGACTCTGGTGAAGCTGAGTTTTCCAGCACTGTTCAATTGTTCATAACTGCTTCTTCTTCTGTATGTGTTCTAGAAGAAGAATGTGGAGATGCTATAAAGTACCTCAGAAAATCTTATTCAAAACACATTCATTCAAAACTAAAATACGGAAAAACAAATGTATCACCAGTCATTTAGTCATTCATTCACTTTTCAATGTCTACTGTGTGCAAGGCACTCTTCTAGGCAGTGGTGATATGGTATTGAACAAAACAAAGACCAACAGAAATGCTTGTCCTCATAAGGGATGGGTAACAAAGAGCAAGGGGAAAAAATCAAGTATAAAGATAGCGACAAGAGCTGTAGAGAAAAATACAGTATTAAGTTTGGTAGGGAGGGAGGACTAATGGAGTGTCCATGAAGGGTGGGAGATGGGGGCTGCTATTAAATAGAGTCATCAGGAAGGCTTCATTGTTGAAGTGGCATTTGGGCAGAGACCTGAAAGGAGGTGAGGATGGGAGCCATGCAGATGTCTTGTGGAAAGCATTCCAGGCATTGGGGAAGAGCAGGTGCCAAGGTTCTAAGGGAGAGCTTGCTTGGAATGTTTGAAGAACAGCAAGAAAGCCAGGGTAGTTGAAAGGAGCTTCCTAGATATTAAGGGAAATTGGAAGTAAGAACAAAAATACAGGATTTGTATAAAAATTGTAGATTGCTATTCTCTAAGTAATTCTCAACACTATTCTAAACAGAAAGCCACAAATAGCCAAAATTTAGTTTCTTAGAAAATCTATGTCCAAAGAGATACCTGGGTACTTGGGTCCAGAAAAAAAGGAACTGAATTTACTTAGGTTTGGTCTTTTAAGGTCAAGTCTAAGTCTTTGCTGACCCTTCACAATAATGCATTTCCATTTCTATCAATGATTAAGTTCTTGTTTGAAAAGATGGACTTCCTTCAAGACATGTCTAGCTCCTTTATTAATTCTTGTATCTTGTAAAGCTCTTATTAACCACGTTTTGGATTTATTTTGAATAAATATTATCTCTTTTAAGCCTTAGCAAAGACTAACGTCAAAGAAAAATGTTTGTATTAAAATTAAGTTGTAATTAGAGAGACCAAAATATTTTGAAGCTGGATATACAACATTCACCTAAGAATCATTTTATGAAATGTTTCTGTTTAGTAACAAGATCAAGCAAAAAGCCATATACACCGAGAAACATACTTTATACATAGTCTTTATATCCAAAGAAACCAGGAAACAGATTTCCATATGTATGGCAAAAAAGAAGCCAGGAGAAGGGAAAAAGAAGACCAGAAGCTCACTTTACAAAGCTGTTGTGGTTAATTCTTTTTATGCTTCATAGTTGAGAAAAGACAATCCTGATTGATTAAATGTTCTAGTTAATGGAGAACCCCCTCAAAGCAAAGAAAAACACATCTTAGAATTATACAATCTCAGGTTTCGGAATGCTTTCACATACCACCTAATCAAACAATCCTTGTGATGCTCTAGTCTCCTTATTGCACATACAGAGTTGATAAATACTTCTTCTTTGTATTTACCCAAGTCAATGGCAACATTATGGACAAGGTCAAGCCTAGGCTGGAACTCTGTTTCTCCTTTGAGACCATCATCATTTCAGTATCACCGCCTTAGTATATTCATCTATTTGGGCAGCACCTAGTTTATAATTTCTTATCCTATCCATAAGGATTGCCTGAGAAACTTGTGGAATGCTATGCTGAGTGCAGACATACCATGCCTCTGGCATTTCTAAGATCTCCAGCCTAGTAAACTGTCAGATGAAAATAAAGTCAGTCCCTTTATATGGTTTGCTCCCAGGGATTCTGAACTTACTGACCATACTCCCTCATTTATTACCTGTTTTTAGAATCCTATCTGGGACTAATGTCGAGCTCACCTGTCCATAATTTGTGAAGCCATCTTTTCTTCTAAAAAACTTGCAAGGACATTTGCCTATAGCTGCTCTGTCAGCACTTCCTGCATTCCCAAAGCACCTCACAGGTCATCCGTGGTGGACTGCACACCTCTGTCACATGAGGTTCTAACTCATCCTGTTAGTAGGTTCAACATAATTTAGAGCAAGGTGAAAATCTTTTACAATCTCTGAATTTCAATCCCACTTTAGCCTTTTTAGTCAAAAGATAATTCACTGAAATCCAACTAACCAGAATCTCAAAAAGCCAAATCCTCTTTTATTCACTATTTGGGGGGTGGGGTGGCTGGTGGGAAGAGAGGAAGACAAATCCTAAGAAAATAATCGATCAGAGATGACAAAACTGTTTTGAAGATAAAATTTCCAACTGTTCTTCAGATGTAATTTCTTCTACCACTACAAAAAAAATGCAGTTTGAAAACAAACTCTTACATAACTACTCACCCTATTATGGAAATGCCATTTTCTCAGGGAAGCGTTCCCTTACCCACCCCTGGCAAGGTCAAGTTTGTAGCACAAGGCACTCCTCCTTCCTAGCATTTACCAGGGTTGTAATTACAATCTATCCTTATTATTTGCTCATTCCATATTAGCAAATTCACCTACTCACTCTCATTTATTTGTAACCCCCAAACAATACTTGCAAAGCTTTCACGGTCATTCATGGACATGCGAAGAGTGGTGAGAATTTTGAATTGCCTGGCACACGTGTTACCAGCTGAAGTTGAACTGGGCGACACTCTGCCTTCTTGTTTCAGCTCTTGTACTCTAAACAAGTGTCCTTTTCCTGGTATGTTTAGTGCCATGTTTTTTGCACTTTTGTCCTTTTTGTTGGTGCTCTCACTATTTAAAATGGTCCCCCAAGTACAGTGCTGAAGTGCTATGTGGTGTTACCAAGCACAAGAGGGTTCTGATGTGCCTTATAGTGAAAATCCATGTTTGTTCAGGCATGGGTTCTAGTGCTATCAGCCATGAGTTCAATGTTAATGAATCACCAATATGTAAAGGTGTCTTTAAACAGAAACACACATTAAACAAGTTTATGTATTGATTGGTTGACAGAAAATACTGTGAGCAGAGTTTCACAGGAATCTAACCTGGTATTTCCCCTAGGAAGAAAAGGTTCAGTACTCACTAATTCAGTGTTACTGGCTATTTTATAGAAACTAACCACCATGAATAATGAGAATTAACTGTATATTTTAATACAGATATTTGATTCACGGATGTGTTACCCCGTCAATTAGAAACCCCATGAGGGTATGGACCATGTCTGTTTTTTCTCACTATTTAAGACCAAGCAACTAGCACTCAACAAATTTTTGTTGAATGATGAGGGCATACTACATGCTCTTCTTTACAAGCGTGCTGGGTAACAGAGAGTCCGTCCCTACCAAATACTCTAATAATTAATTCTGAAAGAAATGAAAAATTCACTAACTGTAAAATAATATTAAATAAACCTAATAATTCAAATATGATTTTCCCTATATTTCTATTCTCTTAATATTGTCATCTTATTAGTTAATCATTGATATATGCTATTACATTACTTTTTTCTTGTATGTTGCTCTTGTATCCTCACAAAAACTCTTGGACAACAGGGACATACAATGCTCATGGTTTTCTATGGGACATTTTTTGGTTGAGAATTCAGACAGGTCTCTTTTTTCAATGTCTCAGGGCCGGGATTATGAACATCTGCCATCAATGTACTGGGGAAGAAAGGGAGTGCTGGTTTATGGAGATTTATGGCTGACAATACTGAAAAACAGATTTTAATGAATCACCTATGGATACATTTCTATTATGCTCTGTTATCAATGTTAAAAGGAAATTTGCCTCATTTTTATAAATTCTGTATTTCTATACAAAACAAAATATATAAGTGACTGTTCTGGAATCCTTCAGTATATGAGACATCCAACTATCCTAAGGCAGAAGCCAAGGAAAGTGGATGGGAATGGGAGGTAAATAAATTAAAATCACCTGGGTAATTAAAATAATGCCCTTTGTAAAGGAGTAAACTTTCCTCTGATTTGAGTGAACAAATGCAAGGTTTTAATACCCTAGGCAGAACAATTTTAATCTTTATTAATGATATCCTTACCTAGCAAAAAAGAGGTGTCCTTCATAAATTTCTCCAATACAACAGGACCAGTTATGTTATAGCAACAAGGTTTGGGGGAAGTCAGTGGAACTGTCACCTACCTTTCCTGACTCTAAAGGGTTGCTACGTTTTTTTTTAACAAAAATACTCATCAGCAAAAACGTCTTCCCCACACCAAAGTTTATTCAAGACAGAATGGCTTTTGGGCAGCAGACATAGCCCAAGAACAGAAAGGATAAGCAGTGACTGACCTCACCTCAAAGGTCATCTGCATTAGAAAGACCAATATCAGAGTGCAAAGTAGTGGTGCCAAGGAGTGTAACTTGACATTTACAAACCTACATACAAACCTTTCTCCTAAATTCCAGGGTACCAAAGTAAGCAAACTTTACCGAAACAGTTGACAATTTTGCAAAGAGCCACTATTTGTTCAGAAAGGACATTTAATAGTGAGATGAAGAGTTCACTGTAGTGTGAGAAACACACAAATAATTCTGCACAATTGTTCCAGCATTTAAAAAATACATCAAATGTGTGGGCTTAATTTATTTTCATTTGCTCAAAAAATTAACTGAATACCTAATTATGCAGACCACTCTAACTAGACACAGTGGAATGTACAAAGAAGAAAGTAAAAAGGTCAAAACACCACAGGCAATTACAAACTAATAATAAAAAAATGATATTTTATATTTATAAAGTACATAATGGTACACACAACCTTCATAAAGTTAATTAATCCTCAAAACAACCCTGCAGGGTGCTTACAAACTGGTACGACTAACTTAAGATAAAAAATTTAAAATAACTTTAACTGAGTTATATGACTTTATAAACCAACAACCCAAGAAATGTCGAAAGCAGTCTTTGAATAAATGAAAACTGAATGAGTGGCACAGAAAACAGGAGGAAGACATTATTAAGCTGGTGCCTTAGTTTTCCAGGCTGTTATGAGAAATACCACACAATAGATTGGCTGAAACAACGAACTTTTATTGCCTCACAGCATCTGAGGCTAGAAGCCCAAAATCAATGCATCAAGGGGCTGTGCTTTCTTCCATAGTTGGTAGCATTCCTGGGGTTCCTTGGCTGGCATTTCTGCTTTCCATCTATCGGAGACTGAATCATGCTCCCCACAAAAGGTATGTCCTTGTCCCAAGCCCTGGTCCTGCAGGTGTGAACTCATTTGTGAGCAGGACTTTTGAGGAAGTTATTTAAGTGGCTCGAACTGAATGGAGGTGGGCCTTAATCCAATATGCCTGAAGTCCTTAGAAGCAAAGGAAGTTGGACACTGAAAAAGAACTACAGGGAACAGCCAAAAGCTGGAAGTCAATGGAACTCAGAAGAGAAAGGAGAAAACATTGCCACGTGCAGTGCCAAGTAGCAGAAAAGCCAAGGAACCCCAAAGATTGCTGATCACCCAGAAGATACCAACCCCAGAAGGAAGCAACCCTTCTAGCCTCTGAAACCATGAGCCAATAAATTCCTGTTGCTAAGCCAACCCACTGGATGGTGTTTATTTAGCAGCTGGGAAAGCAAAACACCCTCACAGAGCACTCTCTCTTCCCTGTCATCTCTTCCAGTGTCTGCTGACTTCTAGCTCCTCCCTGTGGCTCTGTCTGACTCCCAGCTACTGGTTTCTTGTCTTTATAAGGACTTCAGTAATAAGGATTAAGACCCGCCCTGATTAAGTTGGGCCACTCTCTGACTATACCCTCTTCAAAATGTCCTATTTACAAATGGTTTCAAACCCACAGGAATGAGATTAAGACATGAACATGTCTTTTGAGCTGATACATAATTCAATCTACCACAGCTGGTGTGTGAGAGAGACGTTCATGAGGAGACAAAAACTTAACACCATAAAGGATGCCTAGGATTACGCAGAAGGAGAAAGAGAAGGGAGAGACTGGGGGCAGGGGAGGGATTCTGTTTCTTACTCATCACATAATCAGTGTATGATCTTTGGCCACTGTTTTTCCTTCAGATGCTTCACCTCTGCTGAAATTGTACACTTTTAAAAATGCACTCTAATTCGTGTATTCCTGTTTCTACTAAACAGAGAATACATCAGAATGAGGTCTAAACCAAAAATACTTCAGAAATAGGTCTAAAGGTCTAGCTGCATCCCCAGAAAGAGAAAATGAGCTAGAAGGTGCCCAAAAGGGGTCAACCAGTGATGACAACAATGAAGAGCTGAGGTGGGAGGAGAACTGTGGTAGGCAGGGGTCAGTCTCTAGCTCACGGTGTAGGAACTGAGAGTTCAGAACCCTCTGTCATTGTTAAGACTCCACTTAAACCAAATGCAACAGAGGAGAACAAATTGAAATGAGAGATAGCAATGGGGGAAGGAGCATGTTAAGCTGCTGGGATAATCGGTTGTTCCTAGGAGGGGAAACCATCCTAAGAAATGGCATCTAGGGTGCGAGAGGCCCCTGGGTTACCATCTTCTCTGTTGCTTGGAGAAGATATACTTTCCTGCACCATAAGCTAACAGATGTTTAACTGAATTATAATTACAGACTGAAGAGTATACCATAGGAATGACATTTTATTCTCAACAAGAGTACCCAGAAGCTACTACAAACAGCATTACAGGTAGGAAAAACTATAAACAATAAAGGTGGCCAAAAATAATAGCAATTTTTACTTCCTCAGAACATGCTTGAAGTTTATACCAACAGTAATTGCTTGGTTATTTTTAAGCAAAAGTTCCCTAAATAAAAATAAAAATGCTGCTATTTGTTTAAATCCTACTGTGCTGATCTCACACAATTTAAGATATTGATTTCTAAAATGACCAGGGGTCTATGTTTAAGACCTAGGATCTGATTTGGTTAAAAAAAAAAAAAAAGAAGTTTAATGTTTTTGGAAAATATCCACATAATGTACAGTAGCATTATTCTTTGTTTCCAGCAATGACAGTAATGAATAAGTGAGGCTAATCTAGTCCCTATGTCAGGCAGCTCCAAATGGCTGGAGAAATAAATTTTTACTAAAAAAAAGTAATTTGGAAAGATGTTTATACTCATCAGATTTCCGAATTTGCACTTTTCAATGGTAAAGTTCCTAGTTATCCAGATAAATGCCATTAGAAGCATCCTGAATCCCTTGGTAGCCCTGGTATTATGTCAGCATTTTAAATATTTACATCAATAATAAGATACAAGAGGCAGAGTAGATAGGTAAGAAAAAGACTTGGAGAGGCTTATGCCAATACATAGGATTAACTGGTATATTCACCAAGAAACTTTGAGTTGGAAAAGACCTCAGAGATTATTTAGCCCAAACTTCTATTTTATAATTCGGAACTTGAGGAACAGAGGGAGCAAATGACCTGCTAATAGTCACACAGCTAGTTAGTGACAGACCCCGGAGCAAACCTGAAATTCTTGAATCCTAATTTTTTGGCTTTTTAAATATTTTACCCTTCATAAGGGTAAATAAAATGAACCATTGACTTTCTTATGTGGCATGTTCTCAGTGGTTAATGACATCCCTTCAGTAATAACATAAAAATCCCAGATGATATCTCAGAATGTGAGGCATTAGTGGCACCTCAGAGATTAAAAGGCATTGGGACTATAAAAAGTTGTGACTGCAAAGTCAGTGAGAAGTCTTCCGACTAAGGATTTCAGAAAAATAGAGGTTAAAAAAACATATCCACCTTGAGATGTTTTTGTGCTTTCTAAAGCAGATTTCTTAAATTGATATTCTGGGGAAGGCGGGAATGAATTTCTTAGCAATAATCCCTCATCTGCAGCTTACTGGCTGAGCTCTTCTCTTTCTGGGTGTGTACACCCTTCACTTTGTGGTAGTTCCACCTACTTGCCAAAAAGTCCATCTAAATCCATTGGATGCTTATTTTTAATTTAATCTTAATCCTTTTGGATCAGTAGTGTTGCAGGCAATCAGGCCAACGACAAGGAAGGCAAGGGGCTGACATGGAGGGGAGGAAAACACAGGTGCTCTTGATATATCCAACTCTAACTTCCCATCACATTATTCTCTCATAGGAATTCACCTATTTGCTGAACAACATTGCTGAGTACCTACACTGTATACAATGTACTCTGCTGTATTCTGCTACTTTCTCTGAAGGGTATATAGATGAATAAAACAGTCCCTGAAGGTAGAGTTTGACAGTAAAAGAGAATATGGGTAGCTAGTCCCCTGGAACAATTAACAAACAGCCAGGAACAACTAGTAAATAATCTGCAACAACGGCTGGGAGACAACCATGACTGTCCACACATCATACACCAACCCGGACTGGGTGGAATGGCTGAGATCACAGCATAAAAACTGTAAGTAAAAACTGTGGAAACATGCCGGGAGCCCCCTCTCCCTATGGCGGGCTGAGCTGCAAGACCTCACTGTGGGAGAAAGCAGCATTCCCAGAGTGAGCAAATATAGTGCAAGCTAGCTCCAACTGGGGTTTTAATTAACAAATGTGGAATGCTGAATACAAGCTACAAACATAGACAAACCCCTAACAAGCAGCAAAGTACCCTGAGGTTGCTCCAGGTGGAGAGGAGGTGGTGCTGACAGAAAAAAAAAAAAAATGATCAAAAAAAAGGAAAAATACAGAGACTTTTAGAAACAACTGACCTTAGAGAGCCAGAAAATGCCTGTGTTCCAGGAAAGGAAGCCTAGAAGACCAGGTGCTCTCTCTGACTGACAGGGGAAACTAGGGGACCATGGACTGGCTCTGAAAGGGGGCTTTCTTTCCCTTTTTCTCTCTCTCAACCTGAGTGGCTCAGTGGAGAGAGCCTCGGCCATTTTCAGTTCGCAGCACTCTGACTCAGACAGGGGTGGAGTTAACAGAGTCAGAGAGACAAGGGAGTAATTCAAATGCAGAAGGTAGCTCCCTAGGGGGTGTATGTTCCTTAAGAGGAAGGGGGTGGGACCTAGCTCTAGTGCCAGCCCTCCCTTCAGAACAAGACCCCAGGGCCTGGGGGAAAACAGTCAAAACAGAAACAGCCTAAGCTGAGAACTAAAGGGACCACACCTCTTTATACCAGTCAGGAGTGACAGGCTAACAGGCACCACCTGCTGGGCAGATTATGAAAAGCACAGTGGCTAGAGGCCTCACAGGAAAGTCTGTCAGTCTTCTAAGACTCACCTTCAGGGAAACTTGACACTGAATATAGCCCCATTTTGAGACCTGAACCTGAACCTGGTCTGGGAAAATCTGACTGGGGTAACCAAGGAAACTATATGCCTAGACAACAGAAAACTACAAATTACACTAGGAAAAATGAAGATATGGCCCAGTCAAAGGAACAAACTTACACATCAATTAAGATACAGTTGAAATACTGTTTCACTTTAATGAAACAATCAATTAAAGATTTTCAAAGAAATATGCTAAATCAATTCAAAAACCAAGTCAACAATTTCAGGAAAGATATGTTAAAAGAGATAAAGGATATAAAGGAAACACTGGGAGAACATAAGGTAGAAATTGAAAGGTTGAAAAAACAACTCACAGAATCTATGGAAATGAAAGGCACAACACAAGAGATGAAAGACAAAATGGACACACACAACAGCAGCTCTCAAGAGGCAGAAGAAAACACTCAGGACCTGGAGAACAAGACACATGAAATCCTACACACAAAAGAACAGATAGGAAAAAGAATGGAAAAATATGAGCAACATATCTGGGAACTGAATGACAACACAAAATGCAGGAATGTACACATCATGGGTGTCCCAGAAGGAGAAGAGAAGGAAAAAGGGGTAGAAGCAATAATAGAGGAAATAAAGAATTAAAATTTCCCATCTCTTATGAAAGATAAAAAATTACAGATCCAAGAAGTGCCGCATACCCCAAACAGAATAGATCTGAATAGACCTATGTCAAGACACTTAATAATCAGATTATCAAACATCAAAGACAAAGACAGAATCCTGAAAGCAGTGAGAGAAAAGCGATCCATCACACACAAAGGAAGCTTGATAAGACTATGTGTGGATTTCTTAGCAGAAACCATGGAGGCAAGAAGGAAATGGTGTGATATATTTAAGATACTGAAAGAAAAAATTGCCAACCAAGAATCCTATAGCTGGCAAAACTGTCCTTCAAATATGAGGGGGAGTTTAAAATATCCTCTGACAAACAGACAATGACAGAGTTTGTGAACAAGATACCTGCTCTATGGGAAATACTAAAGAGAGCACTACAGACAGATAGGAAAAGGCAGGAGTGAGAGGTTTGGAACACAATTTGGGTGATGGTAGCACAGCAATGTAAGTACACTGAACAAAGATGACTGTGAGTATGGTTGAAAGAGGAAGGTTAGGAGCATGTGGGACACCAGAAGGAAAGAGGAAAGATAAAGACTGGGACTGTATAACTCAGTGAAACCTGGAGTGCTCAACAATTGTGATAAAATGTACAAATATGTTTTTACATGGGGGAGAACAAATGAATGTCAACCTTGCAAAGTGGTATTGGGGAAAAATACTATCAATGCCAACTAGAGACTATAGTTAACAGAAACATTGTATTATGCTTCCTTTAATGTAACAAAGGCAATATACCAAAGCCTATAAGAGGGAATATAAAGGAGGGATATGGGACTCTTGGTATTGGATATGTTGTCTGACTCTTTTATTGTACTTGAGTTTATTTCTAGCTTTCCTTTTGTTGCTCTTTAGCTATCATTTTTTTTTTCCTTTCTTTCTCTTTTGTCTCTCTACCTTCTTTGACTTTTCCTCTTTCTTTGTGGAAGGAATGGAGATGTCCTTATATAGATATTGGTGATGGTGGTGAATACATAAATATGTGATTATACAGGGAAACATCGATTGTTCACTTAGGACAGAATGTATGGTGGGTGAACAAAACCATTTAAAAAAAAACAGGTTGATGAAGAAAACTTGAGGGCACTATATTGAATGAAATAAGTCAGACACATAAGGACAAATATTGTATGGTCTCACTGATATGAACTAATTATAATATGTAAACTCATAGACATGAAATAAAAGTTACCAGGACATAGCACAAGGCAAAAGAATGGGGAATGGTTGCTTATGAGCAGAATGTTTAACTAGGTTGCACTTAAGTGTATGGAAATGGACAGAGGTTTCGGTAGCACGTTATTATGAGAATAACTAACTGCTGAATGGTGTGTGAATGTGGTGGAAATGGTAAGCTTAGAGTCATGCATGTCACCACAAGGAAAGTTGGAAGTTAAAATATGGGAATGTATAGAACAGTGAATCTTGTGGTGGACAATGTCTGTGATTAACTGTACAAATATTAGAAATCTCTTTCATGAACTAGAATAAACATGACACTATAACCAGAAGTTAATAATAGAGGGGTATATAGGGAAAAATATACCTATTACAAACTATGTACTACAGTTAGTAGTATTTTAACATTCTTTCATCAACAGTAACAAATGTACTACACCAATACTATGAGTCAATAATGGAGGGGGGTAGTTAGGGATATGGGAGGATTTGAGTTTCTTTTTTGTTTTTATTTCTTTTCTGGAGTAATGAAAATGTTCTAAAAGTTCAAAAAAAAGTTAATTGTGGTGATGGATGCACAGCTATATGATGGTACTATGGGCAATTGATTATGCACGTTGGATGACTGTATGGTATGTGAACAATCTCAATAAAATTGAATTAAAAAAAACAAAACAAAACAAAAAAAGAGAAGACGGTCATTGGAGTAGGAAAGACCTGTGTTGTAATCTAAGCTCCACCATTTATTAGCTAAATAATTTCTTTTCTCCCTCAAGGAGCTTTCAATTCAGGGGGAAAAATGAGGGATAATGCCCAATGAAATCGTAATATGTGTATGTGCATGCATAGATATACACATACAAATGCATACATGCATATTCATTTATTCCTTCTAACAATCCAATGAGTTATGCACTACTATCATTCCCATTTTAAAGATAAAGACACTGAGAAATAGAAATGAGTAATTTTCCAAGGTAATATAGCTAGTATGAGTCAGAGCCTGGATGCAAACTCATGCATTCTGGCTCCAGATTTCACACTCTTAGCTACTAAACTTAATTACTATAGTGTAGATGAAAATGGCTTATGTAACTCTATTTGAGGAGAAAAAATATTTAAATTGATGCCTTCCCTAAGCCACAGATGGAGAGACAATATATGTAAAACATATCTGACAAAGGACTGGTAACCAGGATATTAAAAAAAAAACCTTAAAAAATAATTTAAAAAGATAAACTGCCCAATTTTTTAAATGGCAAAAGATTTGAACAAAAACCTCACAAAAGAGGATACACAAATATCCAATAAGCACGTGAAAAAGTGCTCAACACAATTAGTCATCAGGGAAATGCAAATGAAAACCTTAATGAGATAGCACTATACACTTGCTAGAATGGTTTAAGTGAAAAAATCAACACCAAATGTTGGGAAAGATGTGGAGCAACTGGGACACTCATACATTATTGGTGGGAATGGAAAGGTCTGGTAATTTCTTATAACATTACACATACACCAACTCTCTGACCCAGAAATTCCACTCCTAGGTATCTACGCAAAACAAATGAAAGCATGCTTTCCCCAAAAGACATTCTGAGATTGTTCCCAATAGCCACAACCTGGAAACAGCTCAGGCATTCAACAATAAGAGAAAGGACAACCCGTGATATATTCACCAAATGGAACACTACACAGCAATAAAAAGGAATGGACTACTAATAAATGCAAAAACATGGATGAATATCAAAAACATTATGCTAAGTGAAAGAAGCCTTATATTAAAAAGTACATATTGTATGATTCCATTCAAATGAAGTTCTATAACAGGCAAAACTAATCTATGGTAGCAAAAAATCATAACAGTGGTTGCTTTGGAGTACGGAATTGACTAGAAGGGGGATTGAGGGAAATTTCTGGGATGATAGCAGTATTCTCTGCCATGATAAGGGTTTAGGCACTTAAAGTTTCTGCATTTCATTGTATGTAAATTTCATATCAAAATAAAAATAAATGTTGAACTCTAGATAATCATATGAATATTGAAGTATTCAGGGTAAATGTATGAATGTATTCAGTTTTAGTTGAAATGCAGCAAAAAATAAGATGGAGTGATGAAAGGCAAGAGATTGATAGATGGAGAGATACAGGACAGAGCAAGTAAAGCAAGATGTTAATGGTGGAATCTAGGTGGTCATGGGTGTTCTTTCAACTTTTCTGTGTTGGCTATTTTTACAATAAAGGTGTCGGAAAAATTGATGCCTTTCCAACTCTGTAAAATGAGAACTCTATGGCATTAGAAACTTAACTTTCTCTTATAAGTCTTGTAGAGTTGAATGGAGGAAAAGTGCTAGATTCATCTAGAAATCACAGGTCGTATCATTGACATGTCCCTCTTATCTGCCCCCATAAAACCTCATTTTCTTAGACTTACGTTATCTTAATAGCAGGGAACTACGCCTTGGCTCTGCAAACTTGAATGGTGTGTATTTTTAGACAAGTTAGCTACAGTGGGAAAACGTCAGTGCCGATGTCCCCATCCTCCTCATCATTTCTACCATACTGAGATTAATTTCTTAGGTGGAAACTGCTCTCCTTCACCTTGACTACATAGATTTGTTCAACTTAATGTCTATAACTTGAAGGAATTTACATGGCTAAATGATCATTCTGAAGTTTCTGGGGATGTAGTGTAAATCAGGAATTCATCTATTCATATTCTATCAATTAAAAGATATTAATAATGACAGCCAACATGTATAGAGCAGTTATTGTGTGCCATGCATTTTGCTAAGTGATTTAACCTTCTAAACAACCCTCTGAGGTCGGCATTAATATTATTATTTTATGGAGGAAGAAACTTACATGAAAAGAGATTAAATAAACTGTCCAAGGTTACATAGCATGTGGGCAGCTGTTCAGGTCTTTAAAGCTGAAGACCTTGATATTAATAGTCCCTCTCTCCCTTCTTCCAGAATTCTAGGTTCCCCATGACTTTTTGTTTTGTTTTGCTTTGTTTTACTTTTTATTAGAGAAATTGCAGGTTTACAGAAAAATCATGCATAAAATACAGAGTTTCCATATACCACCCAGTTATTAACAACTTGCATTTGTGTGGTACCTTTGTTGCAATTGATGAAAGAACATTTTTATAATTGTACTATTAACTATAGTTCATAGTTTACTTTAAGGTTAATGGTTTGTGTTGCACAGACCTGTGGATTTTTTTTTAAAATTTTTATTCTGGTAACAAATAAACAACCTAAAATTTCCCCTTTTAACCACATTCACATATATAATGCAGTGCTGTTAATTACATCCACAATGTTGTGCTATCATCACCACCATCCATTACCAAAACCTTACAATCAACACAAATAGAAACTCTGTAAAACTCAAGCATTAATTCCCTATTCTCTAACGCCAGCTCAACCCCTGGTAACCTATACTCCGGATGCTGAAACTATGAGCATGCTTATTCCAATTATTTCAAATCAATGAGATCATACAAAATTTGTCCTTTTGTGCCTGGCTTATTTCACTCAACATGATGTCTCCAAGGTTCATTAATGTTGTCACATGTATCAGAACTTCATTCCTTTATATGGCTGAATAATATTCCACTGTTTGTATATACCACATTTGATTTATTCATTCATTGGTTGATGGACACTTGTGTTGCTTCCATCTTTTGGGAATTGTGAATAATGCCACTGTGGACATCGGTGTGCAAATATCTGTTTGAATCCCTGCTTTCAATTCTTTGGGGTACATACCTAGAATTGGAATTGCCAGGTCATCTGGTAATTCTATACTTAACTTTCTGAGGAACTGCCAAACTGTCTTCTACAGCAGCTTGTACCATTTTACATTTCCACAGCAGTGAATGAGCAGTGAATCCTCTCCAACACTTGCAATATTCTTTTTTTTTAAATAGTAGCCATTCTAGGGTGTTTAAAATGGTATCTCATGGTGCTTTTGAATTGCATTTCCTTAGTTGCTAGTGATGTTAAGCACCTTTTCATGTACTTTTTGGTCATTTGTATATACTCTTTGGAAAAATGTCTATTCAAGTCTTTTGCCCATTTTTTAATTGGGTTGTTTGTCTTTTTTATTGTGAGTTGTAGTTATGTATTTTGGATATTAAACCCTTATCAGATATGTGGTTTCCAAATATCTTGTCCCATTGAGCAGGTTGTCGTTTCACTTTCATGATGAAGTCCTTTGATGCACATAAGTTTTTAATTTTGATGAGGTCCCATTTATCTATTTTTTCTTTTGTTGCTTGTGTTTTGGGTATCAAGTCTAAGAAACCATTGCCTAAAACAAGATCATGAAGATGCTTCCCTACATTTTCTTCTAGGAGTTTTATAGTCCTGGTTTGTGTATAGAGATCTTTGATCCATTTTGAGTTAATTTTTGTATATGGTGTGAGATAGGGGTCCTCTTTCATTCTTTTGCCTGTGGATATCCAGTTCTTCTACAATCAATTGTTGAAAAGACAATTCATTGCCAATTGAGTAGACTTGATGGCCTTGTCAAAAATCCATTGGCCATCTATAATGTTGACACCCTTTTCAGCATGAAGAAGTTAGAATGGTAATTGCCCAGATATCCCTGAAGACTGAGAGAAGTATCAAATGAGAGAGAGGAATTGTAACTGAGAAGTTAGGATTAACAAATGATTATGACTACTGAATCATTATATAGATAGTTCTTTTCAGTTTCTAGTGTATTAGAATAGACAGAAGGAAATACCTGAAATTGTTGAAGTGTAACCCATAGCCTTGATCTTTAATAATGATTTTATTTACTATAGAACTTTTATCTTATGACTGTGTGATTGTAAAAACCTTCTGACTGATACCCTCTATTTTTATCCAGTGTATGGTAGGTGAATAATAAAATAAAGACATGCAAAAAAACAGACAGACAGACAAAAATCAATTGGCCATACATCTGAGGGTCTATTCCTAAACTCTCAATTTGATTCCATTGGTCTATGTATCTATCTTTGTGCCAGTACCATGCTATTTTGACCACTGCAGCTTTGCAATACATTTTAATAGTCAGGAAGTGTAAGTCCTCCAACTCCATTCTTCTTTTCCAAGATGGTGTAGGCTATTTAGGTTCTCTTACCTTTCCAAATAAATTTGATAATTGGCTTTTCCATTTTTGCAAAGAAGGCTATTGGAACTTTGACTGGGATTGTGTTGAATCTGTAAATCACTTTGGGTAGAACTGACATCTTAACAAAATTTAGTCTTCTAAGCCATGAGCATGGACTGCCCTTCCATTTACTTAGGTCTTCTTTGATTTCTTTTAGCTAAGTTTTGTGTTTTCCATGTATAAGTCCTTTACATGCTTGATTAAATTTACTCCTAGATATTTGCTTCTTTTAGTTGCTATTGTAAACAGAATTTTTTCTTGATTTCCTCCTCAGATTGCTCATACTAGTGTACAGAAACACTATTGATTTTTGCATGTTGATCATATACCCCACCACTTTGCTAAATTTCCCCTTTTAATCAAATTCAAATATATATTTCAGTGCTATTAATTATATTCAGTGTTGTGCTACCATCACACCATCCATTACCAAAACTTTTCCATCATCCCAAATAGAAACTCGGTACAATTTAAGCATTAACTTCATATTCCCTACTTTCACCCATCCCCTATGTTTTACCCATGACTATCTACCTATTTTTTCCTCGCATTACTTCTCAAAAGAGCCCTTTGCATACCTACCCCCCACCAAATTGTGTCACTGTGCCCTTTAGAGCTGACTGCATAGACCCCTCTGTTTGTGACTCTGAAATGACTCCTTTATCCTTGACAACTGGGCAGTTTCAGTCATTTTGCAAGGTCCACCCCAAGTTTCAGTTTTCTGTGATGTCTTTGCTGACTACCTCAGATCACTTTCCTCAACTGATGGTTGACTCTTAATCCTATTCTGCCTCACCTTGTTACTTATTATTACTGGTCTTTATGCAAGTATGACTCTAAATTTGTTCATAAGCATCAGCAGACCCAAAGCCAGGATTTATTCACTCCTCCACCTTTTTGGTGTTTGGATCCTTAAACAGAGGAACTAGGCCTCAACTTTGTTGTTTTCCATTCATTGTTCTAGCCTTGCAGCCGACACCTTAGGACCCTCAAAGAATGCTACCTGATAGACACTTGGTGCTCAGTAATTAATTTTGCAACAGAGCTGTTACCCTTGAAGTTGAAAGAAGAGAAGAGTGATCCAATACACATTAATTCATTTCTAAAGATCTCCATTTTATTAGGACAATGACATAAATGTTGAGCAATGGCGGTACCTTGATTTACCTAACAAGTCTATTCCTAAGAAGATATGTCTAAGTCCAAATACTACTTAAGTGGCCTAAAAAAGGTTACTATTTAAAACATCATTGATAGAATTACTTTGAAAAGAGTTGGATTATTCAATGCTTGCAGATTTTCATGGGTTATTCATGTTTTAAAGCAATCACTCTTATTTTTCTCTCTTTTATTAGAAGCAAAGAAAAACATAATTCGTAGTATGAAACCTCTAAGTTAACAAGCTACAAACACTTGTGGGTGCAATTTCCTTTCAAATTTCTTTAACTCTAGCTTTTTCAGTAAAAATAAGGTTAAATCAATATTGATAACTATTTTTACTCAGTTGTAACTGCAGGACCTCAGAAATGCTTCCAATTAATTATAGGAATTCCGTGTATGCCCCGATGTAGGCTCATTAACAGTCCTCTTGATTCCTTCTTTCCAGGCTTCTCACTAATGTCAAGGACCCAAAAGCCACTTGGACTTGCATCTAATGGTCTGCTGGCTTTCCCAAAGCTACAAACTGTCTGAGGTGATATGTAGACATTGCATGTGCCTCAGTCTTCACAGTCATACTTTGCTCTGTGATGGGATTAACAGAAGGTCATTCTCTACAGGATTTAGATGAAGCCCTTTATTAGGAGGGGCTGAGCTATGGTCTCAGCTCCATTCTATCCCTTCCTTGTTCTTGTTTCACCTGTTCCTCAGACCCTCAAGTACCCACCCACCAAAAATTTTCTTTTTAAAGTAAAACATATTCTCCCCTCCATTTTCATGTCATGCAAATCAGTTCATGCTAAAAGGCATCATAAGTTCCATCAACCTAATCTTGGTTTAGGCTCCACTGGGACCCCCTCGCCAATCCCTTAGCTTCATTTGGTTAAGTCTCACCTTGCCTGCTAGATTACCAAAAACCCATTTACTCCGTTTAATAGCAAAGGAAGAACACTCCCTGTAGTCAGGTACAAGGGTACTGGAGAATAAACTTGTGATAGTGAAAAAACTCAAGATATTATTCACCAACCAATGAGAGACAACTCAGAGCATTCCAATGGGTGTTGAGATGTCCTTGATACACACACACACACACACACACACACACACACACATATTGCTTCCTTTTGCCAGTTTCTGATCAAAGGATTAAAAGAAATCAGAGGTGCTGGTAAGCACAGCAGAGAAATTGTAAACACTGGCTGACGTCTGTGGAGAGTGTGTTGTTAAGTCGGGGAGTGGAGAGCAATATGCTGTAATATAAGACCTGCCCAGTTTTGTCTCAGAGAGTCAGCAACCAACTCTAAATAAACGGCTTAGCCTTAATGAAAACTTCAAGCTTTGGATTATCTTATTAATGCAAGAAGGCATATTGGAGAGAAATGAAAACTGTCTCATGCAAGTTCTAGTCACAGGTCAATTCTTGTTATTATGTGACTTTGGGGACAGGTAAGGACAAAAAATTTAGCCCTCTGCTTTCAAAAATCGGAACTTATTATGACCTGAAAAGAACCAGTGGACCATGACCCAGGGCTTCCCACTACTTCCACCTGGATGCGTACACTTTCACATTCATAATGGACTCACAAATTGTTCTTTGAGAAAGACCAATTTTTCTTGCTAATCAGCACCAAGGACAACAAAATAGGCCCTTTTGTAGTATTCACAAGTAAAAATTGTGTGTATGTTTTTGTGAAACTAGAAGCCTAGCTAAACCGTATTACGTCCATCATCTTTTCCTGAGCAAATATCTGGCACCTTTTATCTTTTTGCATTTTGATGACGCACTGCACTGATTACAAAGTGTCTCAGCTGGTAATAAGTTCACTTCATTTTTCTTCAAATGTGTTTTTTATTCAGTTCACAGATGAATCCCAATTAGCATATCATTGTGACTGATTAAATATGCCTCATGTAAATTTACATGTCAAAATACATACTGTACTTAAAAACAAATAGACAAGGCTGCCAGCCTTCTGTAAACAGCTTTGCATGCATAAACTGGCTCTGAAACACAAAAGCTGAAATTTAAATTTGCAGTGACTACCTGATAGAGACAGAGGAAGAGAGAAAAGATAGTGTTACTTATGCATGAGGTGAGGGAATGAATATAGACATTTGTCTCTCTTTGTCTCTGAAGGAAGAACTATTGACAAGAGAGTCCCATCTGCATGTGAGGCTGTCACGTCAGATTAGCTCATCAGGTAATGGAAATTTGGCCTCTGATCCAGAGAAAGTCCCTATGCACTAAAATCGAGACTGTTTCAAAGAGATTATATTATCTTAGACAGCAGGATTAAATTAATACGGGAATGACTTCTACTAGAGGAAATGTTTTTTGTTAAATGCATGCTAATGTTTATTATGCATAGCATTTTCTTATCATAAATGATCTTCCTTGATGTCCTATTTATTTGTTCATTGGTTTTTGACTTTCTTTTTAGAAGGAAGTAAAAAACCCACTTACAAAAACTGGATGGTGAAAGTTAAAGAAAGACAGAAACTTAATTGGAGTCCTTTGAAAGCAATGACCAACAAAAAATAAAATAAAAGCAATGACTACAGTTTTGTGGATTATTGGTGGGAGGGATCATTTCTTAAAAAATAGGGTGATATGAAGTTTAGCTGAGTCATTCACTAATGAAAACATTCAGACTTCCAATGGAACACTTTAGTCTTTTCCATTATGCAATGAGATGTCGTCACTTTGGATTTACCACTTGTGGTGGCCATGGAGGAATGTCCTTCTGTTCTTGGAGAGATCCTGCTGTGAGGAGCATCCCTGACTGACAGCCCCAGTTGCCACCCCTTTTGAATCCACCACTATGTTCACTCCGAGGCCATGTTTTCCCCAAGCTGCTCCCAGCCAATGACTGAGCCACCATGGGGTTATTAGTGTCAGCCATTTCTGCCCAGCTGGGGCTTTCTTAGATCTGTGCCTCAGTTTAAAGCTCTTTCTACCCAATCCTTTCCTCTTTCCTCTCAGAGGGTCTAACCTGCATCCTCGTCTGAAGGCTTTCCCTGTCTACACCTGTTCCCCTCTTCTTTTATCTTGAATCCCAATAAATTTCTTTTGTGTCAAATCCCATCTTGGCATCTGCTTCTCAGAGGACCTGAACTGACATACCACATATAAAGATAAAGAGTCCTGCTCTTTTGCCATCGTCATAGTCTTGGGACAGGACTATCTTTTCAATCTCAAATAATGTCTATAAGAGTAATTTTAATAAACTAACCCAGAAGAATTTTTATAGCTGAGGAGACAAGGGATTGCCCAAGAAGGAATTTCAGAGAGCAAACCTGTGATTGTTTGGCTTACTGCATTATTATAAAGGGTTTAAAAAAACAAACAAACAAAAAGAAAACCAACAAAAACTATAGAAAATCTCACAACTAGAGCAGAAGAGTAAATGTAACCAACTGTGAAATATCAGTAGGATAAGATACAACTGCTCCAACTAAGTCTGGAATTTAACTGGAGCAACATGGAGAAAATGGAGACAGCCTCTCCACCCCATCATTGTGGCAGCCGGAATCTGTGCAATGTGGCTTTGTGGTAGAAGCTGAGCTATGTAATTACTGTGGAGAAAAAAAGCATAGAAAAAGAGGGAAATAACGTATTCAAAAAAGAGAAAAACAAAAAGTGTTCAGGACCATCTTTAGCCTCTTACATTAAATGTGAGGAGTTCTAAGAAGGAATGAACATTATCAAAAAATTGAAAATCAAATTTTTCAAGTGTGTTTTATTATAAACTATTAAAAGGATTATATTTGTTTAATGTAAGCAAAAGAAAAGCATTGAAACATAATAGGCATGTTCCAGAAAGCTGCATATAAATAAGTTTCTTTTCATGTAAATAATATTTAAATCTACTGTGGGAGATTAAAAGAAACTCTAGAGAATGCGGAGTCCTATAAAGAGGAGAATCATTTGCAAATATATTTTGGCTACAAATTACTATTCAGATTTGGGGGTAACTTAAAGTGACTTGTACCCATATAGACGTAAAATAGTTCAGTTCTACAAAGAGCATCTCTAGTAGTTTTCTCCTATACATGGACTGATCAGGTTGTCTTCCAGTCATGATAATCAAGAAGAAAACTACTGAAGTCCAGCAGCAGGGCTTGACTAAGGGGTCATAAGGCATTCCTCACAGAAAGGCAGGTCAGCACTGAAATGGTACTTCCGGAAAGGGTGTCAAACTTCCTTCCCGCATACTGCGAAAAAGATTTGTATGTTAGTATCATGGAAAGAAAGATGGAAAGGGAAAAATCAGACATTTATTTGATTATAAGTGCAAGGGCTTACGCTTAACTCTATGAGTTCAGAGTCTAACAAAGATGGTATTAAATTGTTTTTTTGTGATGCATTATTTATCCAAAAACATTTCAGCACACCTTCATCCTGGCCAGTGGGCAAGGCATTGCAGGGGCAGGCCCTGGTCTCCAGGAGATCAAAATCTAGTGATGATGAAGTCGTACAGTGGATCAAGGAAGGGAATAGAACTCATTCTAGGCACCACTCTATCTGATACTTACCTCCACCTGGATGCTCCCAAGCACCACAGCCTCCAGGCACTGCAATCCAACATACCCAAAACCAAATGCTGCTTCTGTATACACACACACTCCTTGCCCCAACCCCCATTTCTACCTCCAATCTGTTTCTCCTTCCATATTTTCACATTGACAAATCTAGGCATTTGGGAGCCATTCATTCTTGACTTTTCCCTCACCTTCATCCCCTCTCTCCACCGTATCACCAGATCCTATTGATTGCACCTCCTCAACATCTCTTGAATCCATTTGGTTCTCTGCATTCTCACTCCCAGCATCCAAGTTCAAGCCATAACTTCTCTCTGCCTTTTCCACTCTGAGTCTTGCCCTGCTCCAACCCATTCTCTTTACAGCAGTCCTCAACATGCTACATTCATGCTTACAACCATGCTGCCCTTCGTATAAAGTCCCAAATCAAGTCCAACCTTCCTCTCCAGCTTCATTTCTTGCCATTTTTCTGGACTGTGTTTCCTGCTCTGCCTTACCACAGACAATCAACCATGATATTCCCTCTGCCTGGCATGTTCTTCCCTCCTTCATATTTACCTTGCCAACTCCTTCACATCATGCTGAAAGGTTACTTCCACACAGGGACCTTACCCTAACCCTAGCCTTAGCTACACTCCTTCACAGATGCTCCATGAAGCACAGAGCCACTCAGCACACTTGCAAACGATGATGCAGTGTCTGTCTCGCCCCCAGACAAGGCCATTCTCTGCAGCATCCCATCTCTGGGAACAAAAGGGGACAGCAACAGGAGACGTTCGTTTACATCTTCCTTGGTGGACCAGTGGAGAAATTTTGGAAAAACCACATCTGTAAAAGTTACTTTTGTATTCCGTTTTCAACAAAATGTGCCCAGAGTTAGGTTAGGCATTAAAAATCTCTTAAGGGGTACAAGGGTCTCTTAGGGGGCATATTAGTGTGCACACCTTCACCAGCCAAGATCGTAGATCAGTTACCCGCAAAATTCAAATAGGCAGGGCTGCCACATTAATATTTTCTCCTCTTTTGATTTTTCAGTTTTTTTTTTAACTTGGTTAAGTTTTGATCATTTTCTTTTTAATTTGGGGAACTCTTTTTCAGTGTATACAATCAATACAGCAGAACAGTGACTTTAACTGACAGTCGTCATTTCATTAAAACCCATTTAAAGCATTACAGAAGGTCCTCTATTAAGTTCCCAAAGTTGTTCACAAGTCAACTGGTTCATAAATGAAGACACTCAACAATTGCCTGATGCCTAGAAAAATGCATAAAATAAGTCTTGTTTTCATTTCAGGATTATACGCCTCTGCTAATCACCATTTTCAGTGCACCCTCTAATTTTGCACTTCTCTGACATATGTCAATAAAATTTGTAAAACAGCTCAAAAAAAAAAAGAAAGAAAAAAGACAAATCTGGTGGCCCAGACAAGAACGACTGTCCCCGACAGCAACATCCCTCTGTGGTTGGGAGGCAAAGTTGTGCTGTTCTTGCTTCATTACTTAGCTCAGTTCCAATCTATTGATATCTTAAGCTCAGCGTTTCTGAGTAAAGGAGCTTCTGTCCTATTTCCTTTCTTCTCAACTCCAATTTTTAACTCATGATAAATGCAGTTTAAAAAATGGTCCTGAATACATCTTTTCCCCCTTTCTTACTGCCTGCCTCTTTCTCTGATTATCCCCTCCTCACCTTCTCTGCTTTTCCTTTGGTAATTACACAATGAAAGAGATTTGCACTTCTGTTTGATTTGTAAGGGTATATTCTGCTCAAGTTTCTCCAACACCACTACATTTATTTCTCCAATGGAATCATAAAACCTTAAAGAAAAAAAAATAGGCGATTTGAGACTAACTTCAACCTTATGTGCAGCAAAGCTCAGTGCAATTATCCCTTTTTTTAATCACAAGCATTTAGATATACCATATATCAAATCATATCCTCTAACATTATCACAAATTCTAAGAGGCTTAAATGGTGTAGTACGCCTATAAAATAATACGGTCTGTCTTACCTCCTGGCGCTACAATAAAGAATTCTAGATTCTTTCTTGATCTGTGTATAAGAAAAAAAATAAAACAAACCTCCAATTTATTTCATTATGTCCTGGTGTAGGAGAGACAAAAATTTCAAAGGTAGCCTTCAGCCACCCTAAGCAAAGGGGAAGAAGGAGGACAACTGTGGTTCTCAAGGAGAATCAACACCCCTAATTTTCCTGTTGTGAAAAGCCCTGTGGCAATGCTTGTATTTTCTTAGCTGTAGAAAAGTCTCTAAGAACCCTCGGCACAGGTGAACCACTTTGCCTTCCACCAAAACTCCTCAAAATTATTACTCAGTGTTGGGCATTTTCCTACCTCCATCACTGATGCCTAATTGTTTACACATACAGTCTAAAATGGCAAGAAAGATCATCCCTTCCAAAGAAACGCAAAACTCAAAAGTGGCCGCCAGTTACTAAGAAGATAAATTCCTTGGAAACGTCATATTTTTCCCTTAATCGTATCTTCCTAATTTATTTTAAACCTCCATGTCAAATTCCATATTATGAGAAGTAAATACCTGAAACTATCAAACTCCAACCCAGTAGCCTTGGTTCTTGAAGACGATTGTGTAACAATGTAGATTACAAGAGGTGACAGTGTGATTGTGAAAACCCTGTAGATCACACTCCCTTTATCCAGTGAATGGATGGATAAGTAGAAAAATGGGGACAAAAACGAAATGAAAAATAGGGTGGGAGAAGGGGATAATTTGGGTGTTCTTTTTTATTTTTATGTTTTGTTCTTATTTTTACTCTTTCTGGTGTAAGGAAAATGCTCAAAAAATAGATTGGGGTGATGAATGCACAACTATATGATGGTACTGTGAACAGCTGACAGTATACCATGGATGACTGTACAATTTTTGAATATACCTCAATAAAACTGAATTTTAAAAAAATCCACATTATGCAAAAAATCTAATTACTAGTCCATATCCATAACCCATATAAGGAAGTGTTTTATTACCTATGGCTTTTTTAACTGTCTAAAATTAAATAAATAAAATGGACTATTATAAATAAATCTGCATAAAGACAGTGTTTCTTTTCTTCCATTAAAATCTATAAACATAATGGATGGTGGGGATGGTAGCACAACATTATGAATGTAATTAATACCATTGAATTGTATATTTGAACATGGTTAAAATGGGAAATTTTAGGTTGTATATATTTTACTAGAATAAAAATTTTAAAAAGATTTAGAACTGCAACACAATGAGTGAAGCTTACTATAAAGTATGGGCTATAGTTAATAGTGTAATTAAAATAATATTATTTCATCAAGTGTAGCAAAGGGACCATAGTAATGTCAAATGTTAGTAACAGGCAAAACTGTGTGTGTGTGTGCGTGTGCCATGCACGTGTGGCAGCGGGGAAGGAGGTATATGGGAAGTCTGTACTTCTTGTATGACTTTTTTGGTACACCTACAAATGCTCTAATAAAAAAATAAATAAAAATCTAGCCACTTACTACAATGGTAATATTCTTTGGTGGAAATGTAGCATATCATCATAGGTGAGAAATGCCCCCTTGCCATCCTGTACTGTATTCCCCAGCAGCAGCAACAGCCTCAGGTATTTATGATGTCTCAAACTCTATCTTTAGTCCAAACTTCTCAGCAACCAACATTTATTTAGACCCAACTGCCTACTTGTAATCACCAGGTGCAAGTTTCAGTGGCATCTCACACCTGTCATGCCTAAAGCAGAATGAACCCTTGATTGACCCTCTCCCCAGGATGCTCTTCCAGTCTTTCCACTTTCTGCAAATGTCATCACTAGTCACCTGGTTGCCTAATCCAGAAGATCCTAATCCAGGCTTCTTCCTCCCTTCTTCCCTTTTTCAAATCCTTCCCGGTTAATATATCTGCACATTGCATTTTTTCTGCCTCCTCAAATCTGCTCACTTTTCTTCCTGCCCTCTGGCACCACACCATCTCTCGCCAGGATGACTGCATTACCTGATCACTGCTCTCCACTCTGAACCCCATAATTTATTATCCTCACAATGGCAGAATAATTTTTTAAAAGCACACAGGCATACCTCAGAGACCACAGCAATAAAGCGGATATTGCAAAAGAGTGAGTCACATGAACATTTTCGTTTCCAAATGTACACAAAAGTTATGTTTATGCTATACTACAGTTTATTGAGTGTGCAATAGCATTATGTCTTAAAAAAAAAACGATATACAATGTGACACAGAGACATGAAGTGAGCACATGCTGTTGGAAAAATGGCAACGACTGATTTGCTCGACACAGGGTTACCACAAACTTTCAATTTGTAAAAAATGCTGTACCTGCAAAGCACAATAAAGCAAAATGCAATAAAAGGAAGTATACCTGTAAATTGGAGCATGCTGCTTCAAAGACTTTCTGTTACACTGACTAAAATCAAATGGATCTAAGTGCCTTGGCTTAATAGGATTTGCATGGTCTGGCCTCCATCTACCTCTCCAACCCCATCTGATGTCCCCTCATCTTATATTCTAGAGACTCACAGCTTCCCATGCCCTGAACCTGCCCCAGGCCCTCCACAGATCCTGCTGGCTCTGCCTGGAATGTTCTTCTCCCTCTAGGCATGATTGGTTTCTTCTGAAGTTGGGCAATACCATGTCTGCTTATTTCTCTCCTTTAGGTCTCAGCTTACATGTCTTAAACCTCCTCAAAGAGGCCTTCCTGGACCACCCTGTACTCTCTATCATGAAAAAGCTCATCACTTTGATGGCACTGACATATATGTGGCTGGTGTAATTAGATGTATGTGTGGCTACTTCTTTTTTGTCCATCTCATGCATAAGAACATCTCTTCCCTAAGACAAGCAAGATCATCTGTTTAGTTCACTAGCAACGAGTGCAGAGCCCGCCACAAAGAAGGCCCTCAATAAATGTTTGCTGAAATAATGAATGAAGCCCAGGAGAAAAGACATAAGGGCTGGGGGTGACAGAGGAAACAAGCAGACAGATGGAGATCTCTAAAAGATAAATAAGAGAGGATGAAAGACTGAAAGAAAATAGAATTAACAATTTTCAGGTGCTTTTAATTGTTAGGCATTGCACTATAGACTTTAACTATTTACTTAATTTAAGTCTCACAATAATTCTAAGTAGTAGGTATTGTGCCAGCTTTCCAGATGAGGAAACTAAAGCTCACTGAGATTAAATAATTTGCTCTGGGTCACAAAACAGTAGGCAGCAGAGCCAGGTCTGTTCTGGCAAAATACTTCATGTAATTTTCACACACCGTATTGCTTAAGGTTATGCCAGGCGAGCAGAAAAGAAATAGGATCCAAAACACTGGATCACTTATTCCATGTATAGCAATTTTTGTGCTAGGCACCGTGCTAGTTGCTAAGAAGATAGTGTCAGTAGTATCAATCATTCTTTGTTTTCTAGGATGGTATTTGTTCTGGTTTGCTAATGCTGCCATTATGCAAAATACCAGAAATGGATTGGCTTTTATAAAGAGGGTTTATGTGGTTACAGATTTACATTCTGAAGGCCATGAAAATGTCCAAATTAAGACATCAACACAAGTATACTTTCACCAAAGGAAGGCCAATGTCGTCGGGAGCTGGGAAGGTACGTAACTGGCATCTGCTTGCTCCCAGGTTGCCTTTCAAAACGGTGTTCTCCAAAATGTCAGCATCAGCTTTCAACAGCCATCTTCTAAATGTGTTTCTCAGCTGCAGCAGCGAGCTCCTTCTGTCTGAGCTCTTATATAGGACTTCAAAGATTAAATCAAGACCCAGGCTGAACGGGTGTGGACATACTTTCACAGAAATAATCTAATCAAAGGTATTATCCCCAGCAGTTGGGTGGGTCACATCTCCATGGAAACAACCTAATCCAAAGATCCCAACCTAATCAACACTAATACATCTGCCCCCACAAGATTGCATTACAGAACACAGCATTTTGGGGGCCATAATACATCCAAATGGGCACAGTATTAAAAATAAAGAAAAGATAAGAAAAGGAATTCCACATGGCAGTTTTGTTTTGGAGGCAGCCATCTGTGGTTGAGCAGAAAGTCACTAGAATCAGGACATCTGTGCTCCAGTCCCAGCTCTGACACCATATGCATGGAAACTGCTTATCCTTGTCTGGGCTCAGTTCTTTCATATGTAAAATGTGATCATATAATTATACCCCATATGATTTTATCAGTGTTAAATTGCACAATATATGTTATGGATCTTTGTAATTTATAGTAACCCCAATATAAGAAATGATTAATATTAGAAATAGCCCTGGGTTGGGGGTAAAAAGAAAACAAAAAACACTTCATTTCTTCTACAACCAGCGGTAGGACCTCAGATAAATCACTTAACACTTAACTTTGGATTTCAGTTTCCTCGTCTGTAAAAATGAGCCCTAAGACACTTCTGGGAGGTAATAGCCTAGATCCTACCATTCTATGCTCTCTTTGTTTTGACAGGGCTAAGTTGACCAGGTTTAGATCCAAATAGGAAGCCTTTCTCAGCAGTGCCTTTTTAAAGCAGAAAACTTTACATATTGGAAACTTTTTGTCTTATTTATTTTCAAGTAGGCATTGTCAGAATTAACTGACTTGGTACATATCAGATAGGCTAATAGGAGCAATTTTCAGAGAAGAAAATTGTACCCCAGTATATTAGGTTAATGGTATTTTGGATTCCATTACTAAACTGGTTTGGACTGACTTAGCTCTATTCTAGAAACTGATGGTGCTGGTGGTGGTAGTGCTAGTGGCGGTAGTGATGGAGGCTTGGGTGGTGATGGTGGTGATGGTGGTGGTGGTGATGGTGGTTATAGTAACGTGGGTGGTGATGGTGGTGATGGTGGTGGTGGTGATGGTGGTTATAGTAACGTGGGTGGTGATGGTGGTGGTGGTGGTGGTGGTGGTGGTTATAGTAATGCGGGTGGTGGTGGTGGTGGTGATGGTGGTTATGGTGGTGTGGGTGGTGATGGTGGTTATAGTAATATGGGTGGTGATGGCAGTGGTGGTGGTGGTGATGGCAGTTATGGTGGTGTGGGTGGTGATGGTTATAGTAATGTGGGTGGTGGTGGTGGTGGTGTTGATGGTGGTTATGGTGGTGTGGGTGGTGATGGTATTTACAGTAATGTGGGTGGTGGTGGTGGTGGTGGTGGTGATGGCATTTATGCTGGTGTGGGTGATGATGGCGGTTATGCTGGTGTGGGTGGTGATGGTGTGGTGGTGGTGGTGGTGATGGTGGTTATGGTGGTGGTGGTGGTGGTGGTGGTGGTGGTGATAGGGGTGGGGTTGATGTGGGTGGTGGTGGTAGAGGTGGTAGTAATAACAGCTATCATTTATGGAGTGTCTACCATGTACCAAGCAGTCTGTTGAACACATTACATTTGTTATCTTTGCTTTCCTAAAGCAACAAACAGTATAGAATAGAAGCTATATCAGCCATGTTAAGAAGGAAGGCCTAAAAAGGAGTGGAAGAAGACCTTTCAGAGCATTTTGTTTGAATTTTTTTAAATTTACTGAGTTATTTTACAAGACACACTTGTATTGGGGCTGAATGTTCAGCCCCCGTATTTATAAACTACATTTCTTTCAAAATATTCTATCACTCGGACATTTCTTAAATCGAACTGACTTTCCACAATACGAAATAAATCAGGGTGGTTCAACTGTCCTCACTAAAGAGTGTTTTTCCCAACACTAAAACAGGACTACTTGGTCCCCCGTCACTCAGGCATTGACTCAGTGAAATCTGGTCATGGAAGAGTGGGTAGAAGCCTGAGCGGTGACTGATTACAATCATCTATTGCCATGCATCGCAAATGAAAGGGACAAAACCAGCCAAGCTGCTCTGCTTAGAGAATGTGCATTCCTGCCTCTGTAATTACTGATGTGCACAAATGACCCAAGAACCATTTAAAAGCAAGGAGAGGACTAAAGTCAACGCAAGGATGAAGCGAAGGGCACAGTCCCTATGCTGTTTGACAATGCGTCCATTCGCAGGCTGCCTCTGCTGCCCGATGGTTGTTCCGGCTGAATATCTCCCATCAAAGGGAGCTGCTGTGCGGCCCGTGGCTCTGGACCTAAGCCACACTGTGAATGCTCCACGGACAAATGGACCATTAAGCAAATCCACTTCAAGTTCAACAGTCATTCAGAGGAGAAGACAGACCACCGCTGTGGCCACTGGTGCAGAATGGTCTGTAAACAGACAGGGATGGCAAAATAGGGTCCAAAATTGAGCCGGTTTCCAGTGAGCATTTTGGCTGCTGGTTCAGAGGCAGCACATGGAACTAGAGTTTGCCACCTTAAGAGCCGTCACGTACAGTCACAAGGGTTCTGGATGTCCCAGCTATGGGGGATTCCCTTGCTCAGCTAATGTCATTTATTTCTCATGGCCTGTGAGCTATAAATATGACTGCAACTTCTCAGTTATTACACCTGAAGAAGTTGAAATTGAGTCAGAGTGAGAAGGTTTAATCTGTCAAAGCAGGCAAAGTGAAACATCATACGAGCCGTTCTGAGGATGAACCAACTAATAGCGTAGTCGTTTCCCACTCAGGTGGAAGTACCTGATGTAACTTTTTGTTTGACAAGCAAATATGGTACCTAATGATTTAAGGGGGAAAAAAAACACATAACACAAAATAAGTTATTCTCCCCACCAAAGGAAGTGCCAAACAACCCCATTTGTGGTGTAAATAAAAAGTCCAAGCTGATCTAAGTAACACTGAATACACACAGTTCCTATTCCTATAGAGCAGAGAACTTTTGGAGTTGACATGGTCAAAAGTCCTTACTTTAGTGGCAGAAATTCAGAGACCTTGGACCAATTTTTAGTAATAAGATCAGCACAATGGCAATAAGAATAGAAATGGAGGCAGAAATTCCCAATCCGAGAGCATTTCTCATACACTAGACACCGTGCTGATACTGTATCACCTAACATAACCCTACATCACCCCTACAACGGAGGGGCTACTGACTGTAATTTATGGGTGGAGAAAATGAGGTTTAGAGAAGGAGAAGAACCATCATTTGTCCAAGGCGCACAGACAGCAAGTCATGACACTGGAACTCAAATTCAATCTTGCCTGACTCCATACCTGAGCTTTGACCCTCTGCTCTACTCCCACCACAACATGCAACAAATGTGGACACAACGTTTTATACTCTTGTGTACACTTTCAGTGACAGTTAAGAGAAAGGGAGTAATCTAGACAGTTCCGTGAAGGTAACCACAATAGGATTTAAGATGCAGTTAATAAATGTCAGTTCTGCATGCTCAGACAGAGAAACACACACACACGATCACACACACATACACACACAACTTCACTGTTCAGGGCAAGGTTCTGGGGAGACCCTGTGGGGTGGGTTTGATGCAAACAAAACTGTATTTTGCCTGCTATTCTCCACTAACTTTTAGTGCACATAAGTTTTAGCAAGTTACTCAGTAAGAAGTTTGTGTTGATTCTCTGCAGGGCCTTTATTCAGCTAACTCTAAGTGCTGCCATCAGATAGGCAATGGGCCTATTCAGGCGCCAGTTATAAGCATTTTGTGACTTCAGTTTTGGGACCTATATTCCCAGAGTCTCTTCTGCTTCTTGTCCATTAATAGGCGACATCTCAATATAACAGTTACATTGCTAACACCCGTGGACACTGGCTGCAGGCTATGAGGTCCCAGACTTCCAAATAAAGTACTAACTTTCCCACATAATATAAGGGCAAAACACTTGGGGTTAATTTTATATAGTTCGTCTGGCACATAGACAGGTACACATAGCAACTTGGGGTTTAGCTTCTGCTCAGCTCAAATTGAACCTGAAAACATGTTGATAGTTCTGACTCCAGGTGTCTGTCAAAGCAAAATGACAGCGCTGCCAGTCGAGAGCTCTGACAGCCCATGAAGCACACAGCCTTCTGCCTTGGGTGCTCAAGGAATGTCTCTCAAAACCATGCTATATCGGGATAGCTTTTTTTTTTTTAAAAAAGCCACAGGTAAGCATGGGTGATTGTGTGAGGAAGTTATGGGACCAGGAAGAAGAGGATTTCCCATCCAGCCACTGCGGGACAACCACTGGGACAAAAACTAGGCAGTATGAGGCTGGAATGATATTTTCTTTGATTCAGGTGTATCAGTAATTTAATGGGCCATTCTATAGCTTTTCCATTGAGTTATTTGCTAAGGAGTTGTTGAAATGAGACCACTGAGATGCGTGGAAAAATACCCAGGTGTCTAAGCAGATGGGCACTTCTGAGGTCCTTCCAGGCAAACCAGCCAACCCCTCTGTGCTTTGCTGTTCTCCCCGAGAAATGGGGTAACAATAGCTGCTTCGGCATTGGGTTGCCCTGGATTAAATGAGTGCTGAGAGGAGCCCCAAGCACATGTTGCTGCATTATGATGTCGCAGGGTGAACAACTGCTTCTGCCTGCAAGGCACCTGAGGGCAAGCCGTCTGTATCACTTGTCTTTGAAGGATGCCAATGGTGCCTTCCTTGCCGGAACTTTTTCTTCCTTGTCGGAACTTTTTCTTCCTTGTCATGATATCACTGTCCTCTCCTCCTAACTGATCTGAGACTCCTAACACTGGAGTGATTTCCAGAAGCCCATACATCAGGAGGACATTTGTGATCTGTAGGGAAGAAAGGTGAAACGCCTCCCTTCCTATTAACACAGAATTGACTACTGGTTCAATCATATTATTCTCCAAGTTTCACTAAAAGGGGATTTTTAAATAACTATGAGTGCATGTGACCGTATTATATATACGTTAGGTCATGTGAGTGTCATTGGGGAAAATGAAGAACTCTAGATGATGGGACCCAGAACGGCTACTTTTATTTACTGATTTATGCTCTTCCTACTTCTGAAATTGCAAACTCAGATACGGTAAAAAAAAATAATAATAATAAAACTCAGTTTAACAAAAAACAAAGGTTGAGAAAAAGGTAATAAAGGAGAAGGAAAACAGAAAAACAATATAATGTTATGTAACATAATATAAATATAAAATGTAACATAACCTATAATGTAACATATAACATAAAATAACATTACATACACAAACACACACACACTTGGTTAAGGAAAGTTAAGAAAGTGAGCACAAATTCTAGGTCTGAGATTCTGGCAGCCAGGACAAAGAAGAAAATGTAATGAGGTAGATGATGTTATTATCTGGTAGCAGGAAGCCTAACAATTCAATAGGACCACGAATCTTTTCCTGGCCTTCAGTTCTGAGATTTATTAAGGAGCTTTCTGGGTAAGAGATACAGAGAAACACAATGATTTGCTGCAGATGAGCATTTTTACAAAATAATTTCTCAATCTCATCTCCCTCAGTGAAAACCAAGGACATACTATTTTAGTATAGCTCTATAAAGGTCTACAGAAGACTAATACAGGAATATATTTTAGAAAACGATTAGGTAAACTATTTCCCAGAATGTAGGCCTCAAATACAAGTTGTTTTCAATTTGATTTTTTACAAGGACAAAGGTAAGTCAGAGGTAAGTGCCTAAAAGTTATGTACTCCATTTCATAAATTGAGAGAAGATTCAGAAGTGTCAGCTAAGTGGCATGTGATTGGCAAAGACGATGTCTTATGAAGGAAATGAAGGAGCTGGCATGGACTTGGCCCCAGAAACACAGAGGGAATGGGGTTAGAAAAACAGCACAATGCCCACAAGTCAAGTCAACGGACACTTTAGAATTAGTGTTTTTACAATGAATGGATGATAAGTTGGAATCATTCACTAAACTGATACTTGGAACTCTTTTAGTCATTCATTTTTAGAACAATAGAGTCAAAATTCCATGAGGGCCTTCAAAGAATAACATATTCTGGATTTAATTACAGATAAAAGAAATTTGACTTGTATTAAAATAAGAGAACTTGCATATTAAAAATGGAAATTACCCCAGAGCATGAGAATGGCAGTGTCTCTCTGTGTGCATTATTTTAGAATAAGAAAATTACTTGATCATTTGGGTCTTGAAAAAGTTTCCTTTAAAAAGAGAATAAGGTAAATGAGTATGAGTTCACTTAAAACAAAAATTGGGGGGTGGGGATGGTGTTTACAGGGAATGTACTGCTCCAGCTTTTTAATCTTAAGCAGGGACTGATTTTTTTCCCTTCTGTATCTCAGTTCATTAACATTTTCAATGTCCTTTCTCAGATAACATTGTATGTTTCTGTTTTTCATCTTTGGGAATCACATAACAATGCTGTTTTGTTTCTTTAGCAAATAATCAGTGTGAGCTTTGGCAGGTCTTAAGACTTGGTGGCACAGTGTTAAAATAAAAGACTGTCAGCAAGAGAGAATACAGCTCTCTCCACCCTCTGTCCTCAATTTCCAAACTACCAAGCATGACATTGGGGCATTCCATGAGATAGATGAACCCCTCAATCCAAGCCTTTTTTCACAGTGTCCTCTTTTCTGGTTTTGGGAGGAAAGAGATCTTAATCATATGTCTACCCCCATGGAGAAGGCAGGAACCCCTGGGGAATTTCATCTCAAGGTATTTTTGGTGGTTTTACCACTCGCAACATTACATATTGTACTTCACTCTTTGGAAGTACCTTCGAATGCCTCCCAAATTCTTCAGTATAGAAAGACTCTCCAAGTGCTAAAAAGGTAGCCAAACTTTTAGGTGGGTACCAGAAGACATTTACAGAACGCTGTGGAGAAATTCCAAAGTAAAACATTTTATGGACCAAAAAAAAAGCGATTTTCCCTACAAAAAGACATTAAAGTTTATGTTATTTTTAGAAGGTAGAAAGTTCACTTGAGTTGTTCCAATTCTTACCTATATACTCTCTTCTGGAAGTAAATGTCTTTGCCAGATTTTATACTTCAAGGAAAAATTAATAACCCCAGGCAAATTCCAAGTTTGGCATGTGACTCTGACAAAAAATACTGGTTATTGTGACCTGAACAAATCCCTGAGACAAGTTGGTTAATTATGGACTCTTTAATGAGAGACTTAATAAAATTATTTCCCTTGGCACGTCACTAAGGCTTTCGAACAGGAAATTAAAAAAACAAAAATTTCAGCAGATTTTCAATAATTTTCCCTAGTTACCAGTATATTTCTCAAACACTACAACAGAGAATAGTTTAAAGTTAGAGGTTAAAATCTTAAATTAGAATTGGAAAGAAAATAAACAATGTTTTTCTATTTACAGGAAATTTCTCTTCTTGTAGTAATTGTTTATGTTAGCATTCTAATCAAAGGTGGCTTCAGGTGTATTAGGATGGAATTTTTTATTTTCACATAAATGACAGTGCTAATAAAGACTCCTCTGCCATTTGAGAGGTCATGTGAAATAGGAGAAAAAGGAATTTTTTTTTTTTTTTTTTTTTTTTTTTTTTTAGATCATTGCTTTAGTATCATCAGAATCACCTAAGGGCTAGTTTTAATGGATTGCTAGATCCCACCTCCAGACCACCTAATTCCTTAGGTAGATCTGGGGTAGGGCCCAGGAATTTTTATTGTTACCATGTTCCCAGGTGATGCTAACATTGAAGCTCTTGCTTTGAGGACCACACTTTGAGAACCACTGCTCTAGAATTTTGGGGTCAGCAAACATTTTCTGTAAAGAACCAGAGATTAAATATTTTAGCCTCTGCAGGCCATATGGTCTTTGTCGCAACCACTGATTTCTAACTTTGTAATGGGAAAGCAGCCATAGACAACACTTAAATGGATGAATGTGGCTGTGTTCCAGTAAAAGTGTATTTACAAAAGCAGTGGGTGGACTGGATTTGGCCTGTGGGCCATGGTTTACAAGACCTGCTAGAATCGGTGAAGCAAGACATAGGCCAAATGAGCCATGAAGGGCAGACGCCATGGGATCTGAGAGGGGTGACAGCTAATTATGATTGTGGCTGCCATCTATACTTTCCCTTCAGAGTTGTGTGGATCTGTCAATGGGCAGGGGTGGGGGAGGAAACAGGATTTAGATATGAGAAAATGGAGAAGGAAGAAATTCTAGGTCGGCAAGAGAACTGGGTAAGGACGGATATAAAGACTGTGATTAATATATCTGGGAAAGGACTGTGGCAGCAGGGCTCACTGGGCCAATCTGAAATGGCAGAAGCACCCAGAGTGAGAGCAACCAGGCTGTGCAGGTGACAGGTCAGACTGCAGAAAGCTCTGATCCACCCCCACTTTTTCCCCTTTCTTTCATTTCTTCAATGTGAATGAGAAAGGAAAAAAAAAAAAAAAGAGTACACATGACTGTGTCAATGAGGTCAGGGAAATGCCATGATTTGTGTCTGTTCTCCTTGTGGTTGGTGAACACATTCTGCTAACATTTAAGATGAGGAGCTCCTTAAAATCAAGAAAGTCAAACACACAGAGTTTCTGTTATATGCTCTCAGACCTAGAAAAGTAAAATGTCATCTCTGCAAGAAGGCATCAGGCTGGGGGTCTTTTTTTTTCATTTAAAAAATAAGTCATAAAATTATATAAATCATTGCAACTCGGTGACTATTTAGTTACTTAAAGCTCAGCCCAAATCATTACTTTTAAACTAAGTTATTAACACCTGTTTCATTCTAAATAGAAACTCACATCTTTAAGCAAGAGGCAGCTTAAGCCACTACCACAAAGGTTAGTTTGGGGGGGAAGAGGTGATACCAATGAAAATGGTGGGTTCTCTGCCCAATGCGCTTGAATGACCAATTCCTCAGATAGCGGGTGTTCTGGTTTGTTAAAGCTGCCATTATGCAAACTACTGGAAATGGATTGGCTTTTATAAAGGGGATCTATTAGGTTACAAATTAAAAGTTCTAAGGCCATTAAAGTGTCCAAACTAAGACATCAGCAAGGATACCTTCACTGAAGAAAGGCCGATGGCGTCTGGAACACTTCTGTCAGCTGGGAAGGCACGTGGCTGGTGTCTGCTGGCCCTTTGCTCCTGGGTTGCATTTCATAAAATGGCTTTCTCCAAAAGGTCTCTGGGCTTCCATCTCTCTTTGCTTCTCTCTCTCAGCTTCTGTGCATCCTTGCTTGTTCTCCCGGGCATTTCTCTCTAAGCATCTGGGGGTCCCGTCTTAGCTTCTCTGGGGTAATCTCTGGGGTTCATCTCTTAGTTTAGCATCTCCAAATGTCTTCCTGTCTGCATCTCCAAGTGTCTGGGTCTGTGTTGGCTCTAAGCTCTCTTAAGGACTCCAGTAAACTAATCAAAATCCACTCTGAATGGGCGGGGGGTCACATCTCCATGGAAATAATTTAATCAAAAGGTCCCACCCTCAATTGGGTGGGTCATATCTCCATGGAAACAACCTAATCAAAAGGTCCCACCAACAACAGGTCTACTCTCACAAGATTGCATTAAAGAACATGGCTTTTTATGGGGTACAAAACAGATTCAAACCAGCACAACAGGGTTTCAAAGAGAGAAAGAGTTTTGCTAAGCATGAAGCAGGAGATCAAATGGTCTGTTGGCCTAAAAATTCTGTCTCCCCAAACTGCAGTAACTCTGATAACTTAATAGTATCAAAAGATGAGCAGGTTTTAGGATAATGAGCACAATGGCTCAAGACAATAAGGTTAGAGATGATCTAATTATTGAGCATGCGCAGACTGATTACATGCTTAGTCACAGGATGTATATAAGAAAATGTAGCCTCAATATAATAATGGGCATGATTTTTAGTATTATAATGAGGTATAGGTCACATATATGTTAGAGTTTAAGCTATTGCACATGACAGGCAGGCAAATTTTGGTTTGATCCAGCTCTGTCTGGCAAGATAGTTTTGGAATTGGGGTGGGTTAGTTCTGGACTGACTCAAGACCCTTCATTAATAAGCATTAGGAACTGTCTTGTGATCATAAGACTCTAAGGTTGAAAAACAGGATAAGGGGGTATAAGTAGGGGTCAGTCACAAGGTTTCTACAACCACAAGATAAGGGCTATATATTTATACAGTCATTATCAGAGATCAAGACAGCTGGATTATAGTTCAGAAATTTCAGGTATTTCCCTCTGGTTATTCTAATATACTAGAAAGTAAAAAGAAATATCTATATAATGATTCAGTAATCAGAATCATTTGTTAAATCCTAACTTCTCGGTTATGGGGGCGGGGGTGTGCGTCCTTTTGGTTGGTTAAGGGTGGTGAAATTGATGGGACTTTTTATTGTTCCATTTCCTATCATGGGAGGAAATTATTTAATTGCTTTTGCTGAAGGTTTTTCATTCTAAATTTGCTTTTTAATGCTTTGCAACTGCAATGAGACAAGGTGTTGATAGAATGCAAACTGTCTTTAAATTTGTAAGGTATAATTGTACAATCCACCTTTAATCAGTGCTAAAGTATCAACATAGAGTAGAACTTCCCTTCCTGAGCTGCCTTCATGATGATGTGCTAACTCAGCATGCAGATATTGTCTTCAAGTGCTCTTCAATAACCTTAAGCTTTGCCTTGCATAATGCAAATCACTATCATCTCATTAATAAACAGTCTTGATCTTTTGTAGAAGAAAGTCCATTGAAAAATGATCACCCCTGCAATCTCATAACCACTACGAGAAAATCTGAGGGTGTTTTTTTTTTCATATTTTACTGCATAATGCAATGGACCTGATTAGTTTAAGTCCTTCCTCCATTCTTTACAAATAATATATTATTGTTCTTTCAATCCCATAAGATACTATTCTCAGCTCCTGCTCAAACCAAGAACAACATTTAAAAGAAATTTTTTCATGATGATTTAGCACAGTATCTTCACTATTCCAACCATTCTGGGGACTGCCTAGGTATATGAAGCCAATATAAATCTCAGGTAATGACAACAAATGAAAGCCCTCTAGGATTTAAATTCTCTCTCATATCAATTTTTTCCTACCTCATTTTATCCTAATGTGACCTCATGGAATATAATTATTATTCCTTTTTGGCAGATAAGGAACCCTGAAGATTGGAGAGAACAAATGAGTTGTCCAAAGTCACAAGACAAAAAAGTAGACCTTGGACTAGAGTTCAGTATTCCCAACCCCAAACCCCCTGGCTCTTTCCCCCATTTCATTTCACGATCAAACAGAGCTGGTGAAAGTTAGTGCCTGGTTTTGATTTGGTTCGTAATTTATGGGGATATCCATTAAAATCAACAAAATTAAAAAGGTAACAAAGATAATAACCTAAAGGTAAAGAAGTTCTATTACTCTGAGCTTCACTAAATAAAAAAAATACTGTGGAAGTAATGAGGCAGTAGATTCTCAATTTAGGATTTTTAATTTTCATTCAGTTGAACACTCTGTTCTGATGAATAATTTGCATTTATCATATTCATTATCACCCCCAAGGAGTACTGTTCAATAACGCAACTATCTATAATGTTATCCTTGATGATAAGTTAAAAGATGGGTTCACATGCACACTACCCTTGCATTTTCTTATGAAGAAGTATTATGGAGACTGATAGATTTGGGACATTAGCTTTGCTGTGTAAATTACCATGTTCATTTTTCAATGGATCATCAGAGCTTCAGTATTTCTTTGCTTGGAGGAAAAAGTGGGATAATGGATGGGAAATAAGCCCCAAAGAAGCAGAGTTGGACTTGGGCAGAACTGTTGACAAGCGAAATCTCCCCACAAGGTAAGTCTATGTGTCTCCTTCCTATGGAGGTCTCAAATTCTCAGGGGTCCCTTCCCATCCCATCCCCTGGCAGTTCTTAATTCTGAGATCTCCATCCTTCCAATCAAGGGTTACCTCCCCTCAATCCTGGTAGCAGGAGGAACTGCCCTCGGCTATTCAAGGTGACAATTTGCTAATCTGATCACTTTATGCTAATGTACTGTGCTAATGGGTGCTAATGACTGCTAAGGGATTAATATGCTAAACATCCTATTTGTTATCAAGGCCTCTGGAGTTCCCAAAACCCAAGGTGGGAATTTCAGATACTGATAGCTGCTGGAAAAGAAATTTTTGTAATAGTCGGACCTCATAGAGATTCTCAAATCATACCATCTGGGCACTGATCTCTCAAAAAAACTTGAGCTTGGCCAAGGAACAGGTTAGGAAAAGATGTCCCACAGGAAGAAAACCTTCTTCCCTTTCCAGTAGGCTCCAAGCTTCCTGATGTGGAGCAGTTGCAGGACTGGGCTCTAAGGGAGCACTCAGCAGAGCTCAGAGGAGTGGTGGCAGCTGGGGCTGAGCACCCAGATGCTCCCATCCTCCCACATGTGGAGTAGCAGGCCTAACTGAAATAGAACTATCTCCACTTTTTCTGTTCCTTATCATTTGGTTGAGATCCATGGGAATTGGTATTTGAAGAACTCTCACTTTTGACAGACACTGCCATTCTCTGAGCTTGGAGAAATGCCTGCTAAGCCAGGGCAGGAGGAGGCAGCGAGCTTCCCTGGGCATCGGTTCAGCTGATGGAAATTCTGCTGGAAGGTAACGCTGTCTGCACATGGATCTGTGTACTTTGGCTGCAAAGTTACATGAGCCTCCCAGCACCTTACCCTGTTTTCCTCCCTCAGATGGCCTATCTTGAAGCAATGTTATTAAAGCTGCTCAGTTGTACAAGGCCCTGTTTTGAAAATGAGCCCACCTTCTATTTAGGTATAAGAGTGCTACCATTTTTGTTAATATGGGAGTAAATAGAAATATCATTCATGGATGGACCAAGAATTAAAATAAATGATCGTGGAAACAGTTATGGTCACCTTGCATCCTGGAAAGACTGGAGTTTTCAAACCTCATATTAAAACAGAACAAGAACAGCAGGTGTATTCTGAGTATTAATGCAATGTCTTCAATACTTAACATGAGCAGTTTTAATCTGAACTCTTCAACACATGTACTTTACTTTCCAGACATGGGATTTACATGTCAGCTACTGACAGGAGGGTTTTTGGCCATGCTCTGGCCGCTGATGCTATTGCCATATTCTCAGATCAATCTCTGGCCGGAGACCATGCCCTTGGATTATGGGTGGCAGTGAAGGGGAGAAATCAGTGTGGGAGAGAAGAAAAACAACTCTTAGAATTTAGCCAAGCCTCCAAGTGTATTAATGACTAGATCCCAATAATAACAAAACATCATCCATTTACTGAATGTCCATGATGTGCCAGGCCCTCTACTGAATTTAATCTCATGCTATAATCAATAAACTTGCAAGGCAAATATTTCCTTGCTATATACACAGGAGGAAACTGAGCCTTACAGAGTGGGTAGCTTGACCCAGTTCATATAGATAGTTTGTGGCCAAGGCACGAATCACGGTCGATTTGATTACAAAGTCTGCTCTCCCCATACAACAGGCTGCATAAAGAGTTCTGTTTGCCCGCCACAAAATCAGCTCAGTGCTGTGGCTAAAAGGATCGTGTTTTTCCAATTGCTTTCTTTCCAGCCCTGTGTCTGCATATATAACTGCCTGCTCAAGATTTCCTTTTAGATGTCTCATGGGTCCCTCAAATACAACGTGGACAAAACTGAATTTATCATCTCCCCACCTTAAATGCTCCCTATCACAAAGCAAACTCTCCATCTACTCAGTTGAATAAGCCAGAAAATGTGCCTTTATCCTTGCCTCTTCCCTCATCATCACACCCCACATTCCACCTCCTAGATGGCCTCACGTCAGTTCACAGCCTTCCCTACCATCACCACCCTCATCCACATCACCATTATCCCACTTCTGGACGACCACAATTTCCTTCTAAATCATCTCTCTAGCAGCCCTCTTGGCCACCTCCACTACACATTCCTCACAATGAAGCAGGAGTTTTTAAAAATACAAATGCACTGCAATTAAAAATGCAAATCAGATACTGTCATTCTCCCTTAAACCCTTCAGTGGCATCCCATTTCATCTGAGTAAAAATAACTTCAACTTATCTCAGAAATATCAATTTCAACATCATTTCCTCTATGAAATCTTCTCTTACTTCTTAGTCTAAGTCAAGACTCTGCTGTTTGGGGGGAGTATCTGCTTGTCTGTTTCATTGCACTTAAGTCTGTCTTTTCCCTTCCACTCCAAGCTCCATGAGGAAAAAGCCAACATCTTGTTTACTGCTGTAATCCTAGCACCCAGTATGATGCCTTGTACAGAACAGGTGCTCAAATATTTGTAGAAAGAAGGAGGGAGGGAAGGGAGTGAATAAAGGAAAGTGAAAAAAGAAAGGAAGGAAGAAAAGAAGACTGGTTATAGGGGCGAGACCATGAAACCTATCTCTACAACCAGAAATGAACTCCAAGGAGTTGGTAGAGTTATAATATTGTCACCTCCTAAATTTATGTCTACATTGTAGTAGCTTCCCTAAATTGTAGATTTGTATATCAACTGCCTATACCTGGATGTCTTATAGCCATATTAAGTATAACTTGTCCCAAAGTAAATTCCTTATCATCCCTCAAAAACCTGCATTCCCCACTATCTTCCCCATTCCATAAATGGCAGCTCTATCCTTGGAACCTCTCTTTTCCCCCCACCATACATCCAATATCTTGGCAAACTGTGTCAGCTCTATCTGCAAACTATATCCAGAATCTGGGCATCTCCACCCCATCACCTTTTCCAAGTGAACATCATCTCTCATTGGGACTATTGCAACAACTGCCTCCCTGATTCTATTCTGTCTCCCCTTCCCTTTCACTCCAACCACTACAATCTGTCCTCAAAACAGTGGGCAGACTAATCCTTTTAAAATGTTTCTGATCATGACACTCCATTGGCTTCTCATGCCATGTAAAGTAAGGCCAAAGTCCTACTTAGGTTGGACAATTTAGGTCGGTTCCCCCTAAAGCTGTCCCAAGATAAGGATTTGAATGCAAGTAGTGTATTTAGGAGGAAACATTCACTCTGTAGAGGTGTGGAGAGGCAAGTCGGAAGGGAAGGAAGCCAGTACAGGGTGCAGAATTGAACACGTTACTGCTGTGGGAAACAGGCTCAATCATGCCAGTTAACTCCGGGAGACAGTGTAGAATATCCTCAGAATTATCCCAACTTTAGAGCAAAAGAGGTGGGATATTTATCCTCCAATTGTCACCCTCATTTCTGAAGGCTGCTCCCATGGGCATTAACCCTCTGGCACGTCCAGGTGGCCGCATGAGGACAGTGAGAAAGCCCTCAAGCGGGGAGTTACAGTGCCTGTAGAAGGATGGCAGGTTGGCATGAACTGGAACCATGGACACTAAGGGTCTCAGCTACAAAGGCCTTACACTATCCACCCTTTCATTACAGTAGGAAGACTCACTCGCTCCAGCCTCCCCCTCATCTCCTCTCCATTCACTCTCACCTCCCAGGCATTCCTCTGCATCAGAGCCTTAGCCTCCTATTCCCTCTGCCTGGAACACCTCTGGCATTCTACATAGTTCCATGGCTGGTTCCCTCACTTTCTTTAGGTCTTTACTGAAATGTCACCTCCTGCGAAGCCTCCCCTGCCATTTTTAATTGCACCTTCCACCCTGTCACACTAAATCCCCTTTCACTGATTAATTTTTTTCCCATAGCACTTTTCACCATCCCAAATACATGTTCTACTTATTTATTGTCTGTTTTTTCCCACTATAATGCAAACTTTTTGAGGGCGGGGATTTTTATCATTCATTTTCTTTATCCTCAGTATCTAGAACAGCACGGCATATAGTAGAAATACTTGCTGAATGAGTATTCTTTACATATGGATGGATATCCATCTCATACGTAATAAATTATGCTTACTGTTTGCTTTTTCAAAAATAAGAATTCCACTGAGTCAAGTAGTACTCTGCTGTTCAAGTACTTTTCTCCTTCTCAAATATATGCTTCCTTAATTCCAAAATCAGTCTTATCAATGTACAGAAGCAACTAACATCTATAGAAATTTATGTATCTGGAACTAGTGTTAATAGCTACAAAAAGCAAACAATAACAACAACAAAATTAAAACATCCACTGGGGAGGGAAATTATCATCTACTGACTATCTATGATGAAGCAACCCTGGGCTAGACACAGTATTCATAAATAACTGTTAAAGCAGGCACTTGAGACACCAGGTGTTATGATTATCCATGATTAAGTGTCACGTTCACAACTATCCTGCTGTCCCATTTTACAGATGAAGAAACTGAGGCTTAGAAAGTGTAAGTAAATGGCCTAAAATAACAACAGCAATAGTTAACATCTATTGAGTGTTTATATGCTTTGCAGCTTGCTAAGCATTTTACTGAATATTCTCATTTAATCCTCACAATAACCCTATAAAGTAAAAGCTATTACCCTGATTTTACTGACAAAGGAACTGAGAAGTTAAGTCATTGTCCCAATTAACTCAGCTAGTAAGTGATGGAGCTGGGATTTGAGTCCAGGTGGTCTAATTTCAGGACTCCACACACGTACATTGGAATAAACGTTTCTCTGAATCTTATACCTGTGTTCACACTACACTATTTTAAAAGAGTCCATCACAATTGGGGCAAAGCCTGGGTACTAGATTCATGTACTGTGTTCTGGTGAAGAGACCCTCAAGGGCCCCTCAGAGCCTATTTTTAAAAATTAGAAATCTTTTTCACATAAAACTCTAAGAACAATAAGTAATTTGACAATTTATGTAGCACTATATATATCAGGCTGTGGGGACCCAGGGCCTGGGATCCCCCTTCCTAATGGGAAATTGGGCCCCACAGCACATGGCAACCTGTGTGACTGGGACAGTAGTTGAAGGCCATCAGACCTCCTCAAGGAGGAAAGTATGTACAGGTGGTATCCTAAACAAAGCATTGAAACTCCCCTCCCCTGAGCACTGTTGATAACAAACCTCCAGATCCCTGTGCCATGAGACTGCTGAAACTCTGTTCTCATACCCTATGGAATGTCTTTGTCCTAAGCTGCCCTTTGCACTCCCTACCCTTGCAGAGCCCTAACTTCCGTTTTCCAGCCGGCCATCGCCAGAACGTACTCTCTACTGTTTGTAAGTCCTAATAAACACAAGCCTGACTCCCCGGCTGGTATGTTCTTTGATCTTAGGGCTGTGTTGATCCAGGCCCTTCAAGAGCTGGGTTGGAATACAGACATTATCATTATAAGAATGAATAAGATGGGACATTAAGTACTCACTATCTACATGGGTAGATAAGCAGATATACAGATTATAATTCAATATAGTAATGGCTCTGAGATATACATAGATATATATATCTATAGATAGATGATAGATGATAGATAGAAAGATAGATAGATAGATAGATAGTGTTTTATCAAAATGTTGTCAAAGAGTCAAAGAAGCAGAAGGAAGTATCACCTAGCATGCTTGGTAATCTAGTCTTCTTTTAGAAGCAGCAGGCGAAGAGGCAGTGAGAGCTGTTAGAATCAAGTCCACTGACAATGGAAAGCACTCATCAAGAAGTGAGCTTGCAGAATGATAAATAGCAAGCCAAGAACAATGAAAACACAACAGTGTTGGGGTGGGAGGGGGAGTGCAAGGAGGGACTGTTTCCTGAAGGAATAAACAGAAATGTGCCTCTCAGTAGCTTCCAAAGTCACCAGAGAGCACAGCTGAGTTTCACTGATGTTTATAACAGATCCGTTCACCATAAATGCCTTGAACACATTCTCTGAAAGCCTATAGAGAACTATATAATATATTTTAGATAACTCTTATTTTTTCTCCCAGAAGTGGGTTTAAAAAGTTTTAGCACTTAAAAGTCTGGGTTGTATTTCTATGGAAAATTATCTATGGTCCCCAAAAATCTTGGCTGATTAAGGTTGTTCTGGTCCTAGAACCTGCACATTAAATGCATGGATGTCGAAAGTGGAGCACACTCAGATTGGATGTTCAGATACAGTGGTCTCCTGAGCAGGGGTGAGCAAAGCCTGGGCTCACTTAGGTTTTCAACACCAAATGATCTCCCTTTCTTCCTTTATGGATTGATTCTAAATAAGTGTAAACATTTACTGTAACAAGAATTTGCTCTCCTAAGCAATTATGTCAGATACAGTCAAAAGGAAGCCAAATGCTATCCTGGAGCGATGCACTTTGCATCATTGTGCTTATTTGCAAGTGAGAATGTATTTCTCCCATGAATTATATTTCTAATGCATAGTCTCCCTTTGTATAAAATGAATGCATAAAAAGAAATGTTGAATGGTTCAGTTTCCTAATATTTAATTTATCCACAATTCCCTAATCTCTCCCTGAACACTACTCATATATTTCTACACAGGTAACCCTGTAAACTATGACAAATGAAATTACTTCGTATCATTGACTCATTTATGCTCAGTGTAAAACCATGATGAAAACTGACTTTCACAACTTCTAATTACAAAAACATTGGCGATCTGAGTCTTCTCCAGCTGGGCAGATTAGCATAGATCTGATATGCTGACAGCTTTGACCTTCACTCCAGCGAACACTTGTCAAAATGCCAAAAGTAATTACCTGGCTGTTTAGAAGGAAGTAATGGGGTGTAGCTCCCTACCTTTTCTTATTACCATCTAACACCTCTATGAAGCTGTAGCCATGATGCATTTGCTCTCTGGCATGCAAACTTTCTCCTCCTTTCTTACTGATGCGCTCTTACGCCTTCGGTCTCTCTTCCCTCCCTAGGAGAGGAATTCCCTTCCAGGCTAGAGTTCTTGCTTGGTCTCCAGCCCAAGTGGTTAAGTGATTCACTGGCTGCATGTTCCAGTTTGCTAATGCTGCCAGAATGCAAAATACCAGAAATGGATTGCCTTTTATAAAGGGGGGTTATTTGGTTACAAAGTTACAGTCTTAAGGCCATAAAGTGTCCAAGGCAACAGGGTACCTTCACTGAAGGATGGCCGGTGGCGTCCATAAACCTTGTTAGCCGGGAAGGCACATGGCTGGTGTCTGCTTGCTCCCAGGTTGCGTTTCAAAATGGCATTCTCTAAAATGTCTGCATCACCTTCCAACAGCTGACTTCAAAATGTCTGTCTCAGCTACAGCTACTATCTCAGCTCTTGAGCGTTCTTCAAAGTGTCCCTCTTGGCTGTAGCAAGCTCTCTCCTTCTGTCTGAGCTTGTATAGTGCTCTAGTAAACCAGTCAAGGCCCATGCTGAATGGGCGGGCCACACCTCCATGGAAACCATCCAACCAGAGTTATCACCCACAGTTGGGTGGGGCACATCTCCATGGAAACAACCCAATCCAAATGTTCCAACCTAATCAACACCAATATGTCTGCCCCCACAAGACTGCACCAAAGAACATGGCTTTTTCTGGGGGACACAACACATACAAACTGGCACACTGCAAGATCAAGATGAGTGTTCTAAATAATTGGGGGAGAGGGTAGAGGTCACTTTTATTGGGTTAAATTCCTCCACTAACATCTCTTGCCAGCATTTCTGTAGTATCATGAGTCTGCTTCCACCCTAGGCCCCTGCAGACTGTTTTCCACAGAGCAGCCAGTGATCTGTTCAAAATATAGATCAGACAATACCACCCTCCTGTTCAGAGCCCTCTCATGGCTTCTCTCTTGCCTACCAATTCCTTACCATGTCCGACAGGCCTTACATTATCTGGTCCCTCTATCTCCCCAGCCCCAACCCATCACTTTCCCCCCTACCTCCTGCCACCTCTCTCCAAACATATATTGTGCTTCAGTCACACTTGGCCTCTTTAACGTTTCTTGGACAAGCTGAGAACCTGCCCCCTTTGACCTCCTCATTGCCCTTGAGCCCTGTTAGATACTCCTGCCCCTAGATGTTCATATGGCTTGTGCTTTACTTCCTATGGGTCTCTTCTCCAATGCCATTTCCTGATGACCCTATCTAAAATAGCTTCCTTCCATCACTCTCAGCTCCCATGCCCTGCTGTGATTTTCTCCAGAGCATTCACATTTCCTGATTTTAAGTACATCATTGAGAAGTCCACTAATCCTTAAGACAAAGGGATTCAGTAGGCATTCCTGCTGTGTAAATCTGTTCTGTATTATTTGCATGGCCTTCTGGGAAAGTAAGCAGGTCAGATATGTTGGAATCAATCTGGGAGCCAAATTCAAGCAAAGAGCCACCACCGAATTTCCCATCCTTGGTAGGAATTGCCTCTGCATGCACACTCCATCCAGGCTCGTGGCGAACCTTCAACCACAGCACATTCTCACATCTTCTGGACTGGTTTCTAGTCCTCATTTTAAGCCTGATCATCTCTCTTATATCTACAGAATTCCTCAACTAATTTCCTACCTCTGCTTTACTCCAGATTGTAGCTGCCATGTGGCTTGACCCTGAAGACCCATCATTTCCTTACTGGATGATTTTATATTCAGTATTTGTTTCTGTTTTCTGATGTATTCTAGCACCAATGACAATATCTGGAATAGAGATGCTCCATAAATTTTGGGGGAGTGGATGGATAAATACATGACTCTGCATTATATTCCAACTACAATTAAACTAACCTTGGAATATTAGCAGAAAAAAGCCTAAGGCCCTTTCCCTGATGGCTACTTATTTTTTGCCCTAAAAGTAAGCCTTCTCCCACTCTATACTGTGCTATAGTTGCAGTACAGAGTGTGGATGACATAAAAAAGAATCATATAAATACTTTTGAGGACTGAGGATAAGATTAGTTGCACAAATAGATCTTTAAGATCTTCTGAAGAGAAGGTGGGGTTTTTTTTTTTTTCCAACTCACAATATGAAGAGGAGAGCATATCAAAATTTTATCATGTGAACTTTTTGAGTTGAGTCTTCCAAAAAGTGGAATATCCCCCAAATGGCACTGTTTTGACAATTAGTAGGTTCTTTTTTTTCAATAGCAATAAGTGTATCTTACTACCCAATGTACCTTCTACAGTCAAGCCATTAAATCAATCCAGAATGAAACTTCATCACCAGTCTTCTGCTTTCTTTTAATGGCAATGAGAAATGTTGCTCTCAGTCTATGGATTTCTTTTCTCATCATCAAGAAAGAGAAAAGCACTCATTAAGGCACAGCTCTTCAAAACTGAATTTTCCTCTGAGGGAAAACATTCTACTCATAATTAAATTGATGCCTTTAAAAGATGATTTCTTATTCTGTAGATTATAGAATATGAACTTTTTTTTAACATTCAAAATGCTGAGGTCCTCTTTCCTATGCTTTGCTTTTGAAACTTATAATCTGTCAGTTCAGTTAAATCAAGTGAACCCTTCTCTTTCAAAAGTTAGAGCTAGCAAGCAATCATTTTTTCTTTCAAAATTATCCTTTTAGAGTTTGACTTCACATATTGAATTCCCAAATACTCAGTCTCAGCAATAAATAAATGCCTCATTCATCAATAGCAAGCGGTCATTCACGTAGAATGCTGTTTCCAGTTTCATTGTGGCCTCTTTCTTTCCCACTCACTCTATTTCCTCATCTTTTTTCCCTCAGAGTTCCTCCTTTTATGTTTCTCCCCCACACTCTTGCCTTGTTCAAGTAATCAAAATGCCTCATGGATCCTTACACCAGCTGCTTCAATCCTGCCTATACGCACGATGCCCTGAAACAGTGACCTTTTCCCGAGAGGACGAAGTGAGCGTGAGGGGCTCGCCCTGTGGGTGTTTCCCTCGTCCATCTGCTAACAAGGGGCACACTCAGCTCTTACCTTGTAGAGCAGTCAAGCTTTGAAGGGTTCCTCAACCTCCTACCTGCCTGGAGTTGAAGGTGGTCCATTACTACCACCACAGGCAATATATCAAAAGCTCAAGGAAAATCTCAACAAGTCTTGAGTTTTGAACAGCATTCAGCTCAACTCAGAAAAATAGAAATTTTCATATTTTCATTAGAAAAATGTGGTCACTCATAAACTGTTCCTATGGAAAGGTCACCTGACCCACCAAATTAGGGTCCATCCTGGCTCTGCCTGGAACTAACCGCCTGGCCGTGCTGCGAAATCCTTCTGGGCTGCTCGGGCCTGAGTTTCCTTAGGTGTTTCATGAGGGGCTGGAATAAGAGGATCTCTGAGATCCCTTTAAACCGACAAAGCCTGATTCTCTAACTTTGTATTTCAGAGATGTGTGCAGAAGCCTTTTAGAGTTTTGCATTTATCAATTTTTTATCAGGTATCTCATTTGCCTTAAATGAACATGGATTTTCTTAGCAAGTGGGCTTTTTCAAGCATTTCCAATGCATTCTCCTTATTTTTCATTAAAAAGAACGCACCTTCCATTTCGCATTCATGGTTCATCGCCTTCTCTAATATTATTCCAGTCTCTTAATTACAATGAAAGTACAATTAGCATAAACAGGTTTGGGGGCCATACAAGTGACTGGTGATAAGCCTACAGCTCCATTACAGGAACAACATACTGGAGAGGAGCCCAGGGGCCAGGAGCCCACTGCCTGTCACACCATGTGCTTTATGGTGAGAATAGTGAGTTTGATAAACAGGATGAGTTGGTCACATGGGAGTTAGTCGGGAGAACTGCTGCTGCAATGGAGACAGATCTTGTAGCAAAGGCTCCTCTCTCTGCTCTCACTCAGTAGCTTCCAAGTTTCTGGATTTCTATCACAGCCATGCCAAAATGGACCACCAGCCCACCCTCCCTGTATTGCATCAAGGGAGTGTTGGATTAAATCTGTTCAAATCCAAGTCCTTCTTAGTGGGCATTGAAAAAAAAATTTCCTATATTTCAAAGTCTAATTTTGTACCCAAGGCTTTGCTAGCCTCTTTTTCTGCCATCTCCCTGGACTACTGGTTTATGTGCCTTTTTCCATGCTGCGCCTCTGTATGGCTCACTTTTCTCACCTTCCATCTGAAATCCTCCCTGGATCTCAAAGCTCAGCTCAAATGTCGTCTTCTCTCTGCAAGATGTCGTCTCTCCCTTCCCCGGAGCTCCCACTACACCAGGTTTCTACTTCTCCTACAGAGTTCTGGTTCACTCCATTGGCAGGGTGTAAGCTACTTGAGAGCAGAGACTCTGTCTTGCTGTTTTTTTATATCACCTTAGGGTTGTGCATGATGCTTTGCTGAAGACAAAAATCTAAATAAGGGTGGTGAAGGAATCTAAATAAGGTATCGATGAAGCACTAGTAATTGTTCATGATCAACAGTTAAATTGGTTGAATTATAACTATGTATTATAAAAGGATTACCTTTACTTTGCTAGGAGTGATTCCATTATAATTTTCAAAATAAACAACTTTACCCAGAAACCAGAAGGCTAGGCAGCCCTCACTAGAACAGAGGGCTCCCTTATGGAATGTGCTTGATTTGGATACATTGTAGATTATGAAGTCAGTCATCTGGATCCCCAGCTCTCTGGCACACACTTGACATATGAAAAGCATTCCAATGATTGAGAACTAGCTCTTGCAATGGGCTAACAATGGCTTTCACATGTACAGAGTCCAGAGTCCAGTCCTGAGCCAGCCTCCCTGGAAGAAACCATAAAATTGAAGTTGAGACATCTCCCTCTATGTAGACAGGATAAGGAGTAAAATGCAAAACAATGGAAGAACAGTACACAAATGTAGTACAATACTAGAAGCTTTGACCCAGATTATACATACGATAGGATTAGGCCACTGCCTCTCAAACTTTAATGTACATAACAACCACCTGGGGATCTTGTTAAAAATGTAGATTTTGAGTTAGTTGGTCTGGGGTGGGGTCCAAGATTCTGTGTTTCTAATAAGGTCCCAGGTGATGCCTACGTTGCAGGCTGGTGGACCACTCTTGAGTAATAAGAGATTGGGGTACTTGACAAAGATTTTAGTGTAAAGTAATCAGGGCCTCAAAAAAAGGGCTAGATTTGGATTGGTGGAAGGGAGGCAAGAACAAATGTCCAGAAGAGGAATAAGAACGAAGCAAAAGGACAGCCAAGGGCACATGTAAGGACACTGGGCTGACCAAAGTCAAGTAGCTGAGCTGGGGAGTCACGGACGGTTGGCCCTTTCAATGCAATTCCTTCTTCCAACCACTCATATGCAGACATGTTTGTTGAAAACGCACTCATTTGAGAACATTTTAGGAATATAACTGAAAGTAATAGTAACAACTGAAACTAAAAGGTCAGGCTTTGGCATCAGCTAATCCTGACTTTGCATCCTAGATGGACCAATTACTAGCTGTCACTAAACCCTTCTAGTCTTTGTTTTCTCAACCACAAAATGGGGATAACAATAACTCACAGAATTTCTGTGCATATCAAATGAGACAATACATGTAAAGAGCCAGGGATGCATTCATTCACCCCAACAATATCAAGTAATTACTATGTGCAGGCACCACGCTACACACGAGGGAACAGGCACAGACACTGCCTTTGTGGAGCTGAAGGTCTAGTGCAAGGGAGAGACATTAATCAAAAAATCATGCAAATAAATGTACAACTACAATCTGCGATAAGAACTACAAAGGCACCTAGTGAGGACTTGATACATGGGAACTTGCATATTTTCAGTTCTTGCAGCATCAGCAGGGGACTACAGAATATAGCCTCTTGGGGAAGACAGATGTCAGACCTTTCCTGGTGGCTGGGAGACCCAACCATATAGATATCATTTCTAAAATCCTAGTGACACATCAGGAGGAAATTCAAAGAGGCTCTGTTTTCCTTTCTGGCTCCTCCCTGAGATTCTGAGTAAAATGCTCTAGAATGGTAGGGGTGAAGGCAAGGAATAGAATTTCAGAAAACCCCTCCACCTATCTATACTTAAAAGAAGAAAAGAAACCAAAATATATTGAATACCTTCCCAAAGTAAGGTATTTGCATGTGTCATTATCACATTTCCTCTTCACAGTATAAATGTCTTCATTTTACACTTCAACAAACTGAGGCTCTGAGAGCTTAGGGAACAGAGTATTCTGCTGGAAAGTGACAGAATTGGGATTGAATGCAGGTTTTGAGTCGCCAAGTCATATTGTTCTTATGAACACATCCTATATCTTTTAAAATACTTGAATACAATGACATACAATCAGACTTGCAATAAAAGTTGCCCTTGGTGGGGGGATAAGAAATGTGGGGAAGGGGTGAGCACAAGGTGATCTGGGTTCAGGTCTGTCTCAATCCAGGGGTTCTATCTGGACCCAGGGATTCTGTCTGGATGCAGGGATTTATGTCTAGATTCAAGGGCCCTGTTTCTACAGCCATGTCTCAGCCCTGCTCCCCTCTGTGTTCTGGCTTCCTTCTCAGATGGGCTCACTTCTCAGGGTAGGCAGCTGAGGGCTAGAACATAACTCTCACATCCATAACGATAAAGGGCCTCTCTCTCTGGACATCCATGGCTGTGCTTGGATCATGAGCCTACACCTGGGTAGTGTGTCCAAGAAGAATGAGGTCAGATGAGCCTGGCGTGGGTCCTATGCTCATATTTAACAAGTGGGGCAAGCACTGTGCATGAAAAAGTATTATTCTCCCAAGGAAAACATGATGACTGACAAAAACAACACTTTCACAACAGATCCAAACCAGTTCTAGATAAGTCCAAGTCAATATGCTTGTGCCGGTTTGAATGTATTATGTCCCCCAGAAAAAGCCATATTCTTTGATGCAATCTTGTGGGGCAGACATATTAGTGGGGAATAAGGAACATTTGGATTAGGTTGTTTGCATGGAAATGTGCCTCACCCAACTGTAGGTGATAACTGATGAGATATTTCCATGGAGGCGTAGCCCCACCCATTCAGGGTGGGCCTTGATCAGTGGAGCCATATACATGGGCTGACAAACAGAAGGAACTCAGTGCAGCTGTGAGTGACATTTTGAAGAGGAGCTACAGCCAAGCAGGACACTTTGAAGAAAGCACAGGAGCTACAGATGAGAGACAGTTTGAAGATGGCCATTGAAAGCAGACTCTTGCTCAGGAGAAGCTAAGAGAGGACAAATACGCCAAGTGCAACTAAGAGTGACATTTTTGAGGAACTGCAGCCTAGAGAGGAATGTCCTGGGAGAAAGCCATTTTGAAACCAGAATTTTGGAGCAGATGCCAGCCATGTGCCTTCCCAGCTAACAGAGGTTTTCCGGACACCATTTGCCATCCTCCAGTGAAGGTACCCGATTGCTGATGTGTTACCTTGGACACTTTATGGCCTTCAGACTGTAACTGTGTAACCAAATAAACCCCCTTTATAAAAGCCAATCCATCTCTGGTGTTTTTGCATTCTGGCAGCATTAGCAAACTAGAACAATGCTACATGGAGAATTCTTTCCTATTGCAAATTGTGGTTCTGGGGTATTTAAGATAATAAATCCCAACATTTTTCATTCCAAATCTTAAGGGAGAGTTGCCACACAATCTTTCACTTACTCCTCTCTCCCTTCTCTACAAAAGAAATATAGCTGGATCTCCATATTGTCATAAGGGGTAAACACAATGTCAACTTTCTTTTGTTTGATGAGGAGAGAAAATACAATCAAGGAACTCCTAATGCTATGAAATGAGTTTTGACAAGAGAAAAAAGGCACACTGGAGCCAGGCCTGGTGAAGTCATTACATGGTATTAGGAACAACCCTTACCCTTCCTGCTCTTCGCATTTGAGGTCTCTTGGATCCTCTCCATCCTCCTCAGAAATCCCTACACTTTGGGACCAATGATCTCCAACAAGGCATGTGGCCTCCAAAGAGGCATGTGGTTCACAAACTTTAGTAGGCATCAGAATCTCCTGGAGGGTTTGCTAAACACAGATTACTGAGTTCCTTTCCTCAGAGTTTCTGAGTGAGTAGCTCTGCAGTGTGGCCCCAAGAACTGATAAGTCTAACAGTTTCCCAGGTGATACGGATGGTGGGGGACCAGACCTTGAGATTCACTCGCTAAACCAAAATACCAGGCATGTCAACAAAACACAGGAAAAATCCACTTCTTTCTGCACTTCATAATTCTCAGAGACCTGGAGTTCCCCTCTTGGCTCTACGGAAATCTAACAAAATGAAATTGTCTTGTAGAATAAACTATTTTTATCTCAACAGAAAAGCCAACATTGCTTTCCACAGTGTTCCTCATTATTATACAGTGGTATAAACTTTGAGCCTGGAAAGAAAGGCGAAGAAATAACATGAAAGAGGAGGAGCTGGATGTGTTCAGGAAGCGGGTCCCCAAACACCTGTGAACAGACTGTCCAGGAACATTTATGCCAATTGGAAGAAATATATCTCTATGCATAGATGCTCCATAACTTCATGGAGATGCTAAACAGGTGATGTTAGAAGTCTGAAGAAGCCAGTTTATTTGGACACAAGAAGAATTTCATGAAAAGCCACAAGTTTCCTTGTATAAGAAGAAACCTGTTATTTGAAATGACAAATGTCATCTTTCTGACAAGACAAAAGAAAAAACGGTAGCCAAATGCCAAATTTGAGAGGCTTCGATTGGAAAAGAGTCAAGTGAATTACACTAAGAACAAAGGGGTCAGACAAAGGGCTAAGGCGAGGGCCATACCTCCTGCTGAAGAGTTAGCAGATGAAACAAACACAACACCAAATAGATGCTAAGCACTGAAATGCAACCTCTCCAGTGCCACCAGAGGGACAGGCCATAGGAAGAGCCTGACCTTGGGGGTAGGAAGGGAAGTGAAACGGAGAACGCAATATAAATACTGGCGATAACAGTAGGGCTCTCTACGTAAGGGTAGAAGGGAGCAAAAGCAAATACTTTTCTCTAAAAAACAATTAACTGCATTATCTCCAGAAGGAGAAATGAAAAAAATGGATTAAAATATATTATTTAAGTATCAACTACTAGGAAAAGGAAATGTGTAACAAGATTTTTCAGTTCTGCCAATTTGACTAGATGACTTGGCCACAAACACTAAAAGCCACTACCAGTGGCATTATTTCTATACACATTTGCAATATAGTCAGTGCCACTTTGTGCAGCACTCACTTACTTCTACTATTCACTAATACCTTATGCTCACACCTAAGTTCATAAATTAGGCAAAATTCCCAGAAACGAATTGCCTAGTATAACGAAGAGATTCTGAATATTGAGAACCAGCTGCATTTATCATTCAGCATAAATAACACATGTTGTTTGATGGGGACTAATATGTATTAACTATATGCCTATTCATTAAGTTTTTGTATCATTTTGTATAAAATTAGCCAAATAAATGCACTTTGAATTCCTTCACCACGATATGTCTCCCTTCATTAACAATAACAAAAGATATCTAGAGTGTAGTGTCATTAAGCCCCTTGGGGGAACCAAATGCAAATAGTCAGTTGGATTTGCAGACAGCTTAAATATGTAGGCAGCACATAATATCAGCAGTAATTTCAAAAGAGGATATATTGAGTTTTGTATGCTGACAACTTACCACCACAGTCTATCTAAAACATGTTTGTCCCACCAATGACACTAGGTAGTTTGCAATTACACCATTAAGATCCTATGTAATCTTTAAAACCGGAAACCACAAAAAATTCCTTTTGAGTTTGTAATTCTTCCTTGTTAATACATGGAAGGTTGTGGCCATTTGGTCACTGCCATGCAGTGAAAGATTATTCCCCTTTGTGTTGTCAAAAGCTATCCTAACACATTTGATATGGTATCCACTATACTTTCTATTTATATTGCCAAACTGTAAGATCCTTATGGCTACAAACTTACTTTTCTAACCCTTTTCCTATAGCATCAGGTATGTTCATAATATCATGAAATTATTCAAAATATAAAGGGACTAATTTATTTTTAAATATGCACATATATTATCAATTTTGCATATATACAATAAGCAAGAAACATTGTGTCTTGTGCAACTGTAACAGTTTATATAAATGTACTGGTATAATTTAGTATACTCAAATATTTAGAAAGTGGTTGATATAAGGCTCACACCTCCTACATTTTATATGTAATTTCTCCCTATCATAGCACTTTAGTACATGAAATGAACACAATTTAAAATGACCTAGGAACTAGATTTCAAATAATCAACCTCATTTTCCCTAGAAAGCAATAAAACAAATGAAAAGCTGGGGTCAGTGAGCTTATTGTCATAATTAAAAAAAAATAAAAAGACTGCATTCTATTTTATTCCATTCATAGCATCCTTAAGTTCCAGCAAATCTAATTTTAAAAATATTACTTCACAGTACTGGGATGAATTGCCAATTGTGGAACAACTGTTAATGCATTTCTGCATAAAAACTGATGACCGATATGATCTTAAATATGTTCAAATGATCACTTGTATTGAGGGCTAGAATCAGTAAAATAGATGTTGAGGGAAGGAGAGATTCTGGATCCCACAAGAGACCCAAACCATTAATACAGAAATTCTACTCTTTCTGCAAGTGGCAGAGAATTTAGAATGAAATCTGCTGATTTCCTTTCATCAAGACCGCCTTGAATTGGCTCAGCTCAAGTGATGATACTTTGCTACTCTGCCGAGTTGTATCTCAGATGTCATATCCCTTACAATGAAATATTGCAATGAAATTCAGACTGGAGAATTCAGCTCTCTACAAAGATTGAATGCATAAGATTGCTGCAGTTCAGTACAACTTTTCAAAGAATTCTTTTTTAACCAAAAATCCTTGCCCCCAAATCACTACCTTCAGCAAATAAGAATTACTAAGAGCACAAAGCTATCCTATAAGTAAAACCCAACATCAGACAGATATTTTATGATTCCATTTGTGTGAAGAACCTAGAATAAGCAAATACATAGAGACAAATCATTAGAGTTCAAGTTACCAGGGGACAGGGTTGGGGGATGGGGGGAAAAAGAAAGTAGGAGTTATTGTTTAATGGGTACAGAGTTCCGTTTGGGTAGACGAAAATGTTTGGGCAATGAATGGTGGTGACAGTTGCACAACATTATTAATTTAATTAATACCACTGGATTATACACTTGAAAGTGGTTAAAATGGGAAGTTTTGAGTTGTATATATGTTACCACAAAAAATTTAAACAAACAAAAAACCCAACAGCGACTAAAATAGATCAAATAGTTTATTCCATTATATAGGGTATTAGCAGCTTTTTTATACCTCGTTTACTAATATCGGATATGAAACTTTAAATTAATATGATCCTAAACACAGTGAAACCTCAATTAATGAGGACTAAGTATTCAAATCCCTAAATCAATCAGAATATTCTGCTGTATTTTACTTTGGAAAAAAAGACCTAAATTTCAGTAGAAAATAGTTCATATAAAGGATTTGCTAAAATAAACAGTAATTTTCTGCTGTATATGGGGTCAAGGCACATTCAGCCTGATCTCTTATAAACGGTTACAAATCTTAAAGTGTTCTAACTACTGACTAATCTCAAATACTGAAAATCATCAAGCTAAGTTTCTGTTATATTTCCTATATTTTGCTAACTAGGCATAAAGACTGTATAATACAGTTTACAAAGATTTTTCAATAAGCGAAACAAAAAAAAAAAATTGAGGTTTAGGAATACACAAAAATTTTACCCACCATCACATTTTGTTCTTAAAGGCTCTAGTTAGTAGAGCTTCTGCTGTTCTCCATTGAATAACAAACACCAATTATACAACAAAGATCACTCAAGCCCTATCAGCAAACAGGTCTCACAAATGTACAATCAGGAATGACCAGCAACCTGTGATCTAAATAGTGAAACTATATAGAAGTTACTAAGTTTTTATTTAAACCTTCCAGATCCTGAGCTATGCCTTGGTCCACGATGGATTAAAGTAAAACCAGTTTGTGCCTCTTGTCCGGTACAAAATGAAAAGCCTCAAAGCAAAATCGCACTTGTTCTGCTCACACTGGGGTTACTACAGACACCAAATCCTTGCTTTTTCAAAAGCTAGCCTTTTTATCTCTCAAATATAGCACCATGGTCTCCTGTCTTCCATTTGAAGCCATGCCCGCATTTCACTTTAATCCAGTCCCTCTCCAAACAATGAAGTCCCAGGCAATGTTAATTGACTCTGGAATGTTATACTTCAATTTCCACTCGCTGCCACTAACCCCTCACTGTCTCTTTCGTTAAACATCAATCTGTCAGGGGAAATGGTGGACTTTCTTCTGGGCTGTTTTATACTGCTTACCTTTCTCTTCCCTGACTGGTAAGTTGTGTGTGTTTGCTGTCAAAACAGCCTTACCTGCTGCCTTAGCAACATCTGCAGTTGTCACATTTTGGACACTGGAGCTCACTTTGAAGGTCACTGCAGGTCCCAGGACACTGGAAGACATCATTTAAAAATGAGTTCAAAACTAAGTCAAAATATGTTGTTGCTTACCTGAAAGCTACATGGAAACATTGGTGTGTTTAAAACATATATACATCCAGGGCTGTGGTTTCCTCCAAGTCTGACCTCTGCCAGGTTTTAGTCTTCTTTGACATTGTAATTCTTTATTTCCATTTTCAAAGATTCTCTTGATGGGCTTTGGTAAAACACACACTGCTGTGCTCTTTATTACAATGAAATGCAAGTCAACCCCAATAACCCAACAATAACAAGTAAATATTCTTGCAAGGGAAAAAGAGAAATTGTTACAGAAACAGATTTTAGTATTTGGTTCTCAAGGGAGCAGTAAGAATCAAGAGCAGAGAGAAAAGGAAACAATAATATTTTAAATATTCTCTTGACAGGAACCATCTTAAAAACTTACCAAAAGTCATTAAGAACTATACAATATAAAAATAACTGTGAAGAAACTACTAGATAGGAATTATCAAAATTATCTGAATCTTTGACATACTATGTGGAAAAGGATTTTGAAAAAATCCATCAATTTTTAACAAATTAGTCACCTGAAGACCCAATATTCTTTAGAAACATGGCTATTGTATGTATAGCAATTTCAAAATGGATCAAAGAATGCAGTTCTTAAAGGCAGACGGACCTCATATCCACAGATTATAATTTAAGAAGGAACGGACCTCCTTGAATATCTTCTAAGGGGTAAGTCCCTCTAAAGCTAACACAGCAGCTAAGAAAGTTGACTATTGCTTCCTCATTAGTGCTTGTCCTATGCTCTTAATTCTCTAAGTTTTGTCCAAGTGCACCCCATGTAACCCAGGGGTACCCCCAATGCTTCCCACCCCTTCTCTTAATTGCTTCTAAATTATATACAGAAGTCCCCTTACTAGAAAGATCAGCTTGAATATTGAGAAGATAAAAAGGAAGTAAGCAAGTACAATATAAATATCATAATGAAAAAAAAGAAGGGAAGTCAGGATTTTTCTCTCTCGTTCCCCAGTCTCCTGGTGCCCATCTGTTTGGACCACCCCTCTTTTAAATGAGGGGATGCAGTTCAGATTTTGTATCATTTACAGAATAGGATGGGTACTAGCAACTTGCAGGGGAGGTGGATGTGTTCTCAGACCAATGCTGAGCATTGCTAGCTTTTCTCTCAACACAGATACTGTTTCACATTCCAGGGGCCCAGAACTGCTGAGAATAGATCCAACAAGGAAAGCTCTTTATGCTAATGATTAATGGCTGTTTCACATCATTTTCAATGCACAGGCTCTTAAGCTCAACTGGTTTATCCACAGGTTCCATGGGGCCTGACTCTCTTTTTCACCCTGTGTGCTCTCTTGGTCACTCTATAGAATCTCATATGGATTCAACTACCAATACTACAACTACTAAGAGCACAACCAACCACTTGGCCATTTATTAAGCCTCTACTATGTGTCAAGCTCTATAATAGGGACTTTACATATATTGCTTTTAACCATACAGTATTCCTGCAAAGTAGGTACCTTTACCACCATTTTAATGAGTGAACTGAGGATGCAAGGATTTTAAATCATTTCCTCAAGGGCAACCCAGCTAGGAAGACACAAATGATGCGCAATTCTATGTCTGCAGCCCAGAACTCTCTCCTGAGGTCAAGGCCATTTATCAAGATGCCTACTTTAACTTGATAACCCAAAGTTACCAAAATATGTTCTAAACTTAACCCTATCCCCATATCTGCTATTTCTCCTTATACTGTACTGCCTATTTCAGTGAATGAACCGTCAACTGGTCACTCACGCCAGAAACTGAGGGGTCATCTTAGGGTCCACCTTCTTTCTTAAATCTTATGTACAATGGGTCAGGTAATTGTAAACATACTTTGAACCCTTCATCTCCACCATCCTTATTGCAATTTACTAGGTTGAGGCCCTTGTATGTGCATCCAGATCTACAGAAATAGTCTCCAACTAATTTTTACCCACCCTATCCCAACTAATGCTAAGATCAGAAACTTCTGGGTTGAGAACAGACTGTAGGGAGGTAAAGGCAAAGGCAGGAGAACATGTTAGGAGATTATTGCAATAATCTGTGCCTGGGATAAAGGAGGCTTAGACCAGGGTGAGGGTATGGAGTGGTGAGAGAAGCCTGTGTTTTGTCCTGAGCAACCACAAGGTGGATTGGCCGTTAACTGAGATATGGAAGACTGGAGAGGAGCAGGGCAGGTGACAACCATCGGAAGCTCAGTTTTAGACACTGAATTTACAAATGCTTATCCAAGTGGAGGTGCCAAATATGTAGTTGGATATATGCATTGATTCTCAATGGCAGTATTTTCCAACACCTGGTATGTATAATTAGCATATCTAAATCCTTTAATAACTCATTGTTTTGGTTTGCTAAAGCTACTCTGAAGAAAGACCACTGGCATCTGGGACACCTCTGGAAGGCACGTGGCCAGTGTCTGCTGGTCCTTTCTCTCCTGGGTTTTGCTGCTTTCTGCTTCTGGCTTCATTGGCTTCCTCTCTCAGCTCTTCTGGGGGCTTTTTCTCTGTATGTCATCTTGTGGCTTTTTCTGCCTTTTATCCTTTCAAACAGGACTCCAGAAAAGGATTAAGATCAACCTTGAATGGGGTGGATCACATCTCAATTGAAATATCCTAATCAAAAGGTCCCATCTATAAAAGGTCTGCAACTACAGGAATGGATTAAAAGAACATGGCCTTTTCTGGGGAACAAAACAACTCCAAACTAGCACACTCACTGTTGAAGTATTCCTAATTTATATAAATACATCATTGATCTATTTCTCTATTGGGCCTATATCCCTCAACCAATGTTTCCAAGGAATTCTTCTCTCACCTTTCTTTTGAAATTTATTTTTTCCTAATTAGGATATAAATGACACACAGCCCTTTGTAGAGCTCAGTCCTGTGCTTTGTCTAGAGTCTGTTCTCCTCCAGCTATGGAATTCAGAGCACACAATTCCTTCTAGCCCAGGTGAGTTATTACCTTCTGTTTGGTTGAATAGAATCGCAAGAAAACTGTGTCTGTATAATGGCCAAAAGAGCTTTAGCACTCATGTCAAAGGTATGTGCAATAGGTTTCAGAACAGTGAACACTGAAAGTGGAAAGACCAGGAGGAACTCCACTTTGCAGACACATTAGACAGCACACTGTCTTTCCTAGAAATTGAGTAAATTCTGAACAAGACACAGAGAAAGAGGAATGTCTGGCCAGAGAGTCAGTCAGACATTCCTCATTTTTAGGCAATGAGGATTGCAATTTACAACTTCCCTCAGCCTTGTCCAGCATCATTTAGTATTCTGACTTGTTGAGATTAACAGATTAACAATGAGATAGAAATTTAGAGGTAGTGAATGCTAACACGCCTTCTACCAGCCAGCCTTTAATGACTGTCTATGGGTTGATGATAGTGTATGAGATACTAATTGTTTTATATTCATGAAAAACTGGATTTGTTCAGTATCTATGATCAAATCATTTATTTAAAAAGGTACAAATACTAAGAATGATGTAAAGAAAAGTACATAAGAGTGATAATCAACTTAACAATGAAACCATGTTCAAGGAGAGTTACACAAAAATGGAACTGAGTATCTCAAATATAGTAGAAAATGAGCTACTGGGAATGAACTCATTATATCAAAAATATGCCATCTCCTTCATATCTATTCTCTCCTCTCCCTTCCTTCCTAATACACCAATACTTAGCTACCTTTCAATACTCACTCATCCAGTGCCTGGCCTACTATTTCTTAGTCGTCCACGATTTCAGACCTAAACCTTCTTCATTTGAAACCTTATACATTTTTGTGGATTCAAATATCATCTCTGCTGATGATTCCTTAGCTTTAACCTCTGGTCCTATTTCCTCATGGAAATTTCATACTCTTTTCCCTGACTGTGCAAGATGACCTCTGCAAATGTAAAATAACATTCAAAGGCAGCATAATCATCATTATAACATCACTGTTATTGGATATTCAACTTAGAAGTTAGCATCACTTCAAATTTGACAAGCTCTCCCTTAAATCAATTCTTGCCACTTTATCCATAGGTCTGCAGAGCTAGCCAGGTTTCTAACCTTCTGTACAGTCCCTTTGACATTCTCATAGAAGAAATATCCAGGTAGTCAGCAAGTGCAGTTAAACTTCTGTAACATGGCATCTTATCCACCCTTCTCTTCACACTATGACTGTTCTCACCTATACCCTCACCACTCACAGCAGGGTTGAGTCGTCTCCTACTTCTGGCTCTTCTGCATGCAGCACACAGGTGAATTATCCTTAAAACCCATTTCCAATCTCTTACCCCTCTAAGCAATGCCTATTATTTCCTCATTCTCACATCAAGTTTAAAGTCCTACCTCTGGCTCTTCAGGACCTTCTAGTTTACAGGGACCCAGCTCTCCAATCAAATGAGATTAGCCCCTCCCTGGCCCATGAAAGCCAATGCTTATTTCTGCCTTTGCATGTTCATTCAAATCAACTTCCTTGCTTTTGAGTATTAAATTCCATCCATCTCTCAAAGCCCCACTCAGTTCTGACTTCCTCCCTAAGCCGTGAGTGAGCCCTCCAATCATGACAGATTTCCCCTTTCTCTAAAGTTATCTAGCAAGCATAGTGGGTGCCTGATATTTGGCACATAAATTACACATTAATTATTTCATATATTATTCTTGGCTTCCCAAACGAATGATGGGCTCCTTGAGAGCATGTATGATGTTTCTTGTCAGTGCATTACGCACAGAGGACCTGTGGTAGATAATCAATTAATAGACTTGATTGATTCATGATATTTGAGTTCAACCACTTTCTAAAATGAAGAGAAAGTCCTAAACACGAGCAGCTTCATTTCCCATCAAAACAGCTGTAATAATACAGACCTGAACAACAGGGTTTCAGATTTAAATTTTCTGTGAAATTCGAATCTAAAAAAACTACATCTAAAAATCTCCCTGACAGATGTTGTTTCCTAAACCTAAATTTTCCCTCCAGCACTGAAAGTTTTCCCCAAGGACTAGGAGAGGTTCCTGTCTTCAGAGTTCAGAGACCTTGTGTATGTATATTACGGAGAAAAATGCCATTCATCTGTCACCACCATACTTCCATATTTGGAACAAAGGGAGGGGCAAATGCAGCACAGTCTTCCTTTTAGGCTTGCCCAGTGTCACTGTCTTTGTTTTTAAGGATGCAAGTAACACTCTTGGAACAGGGCCTGGTAGGCTTAACAAATGTCACTATTATCGCTAACATGGCTCTTACCCACACCTGTATTTGTGACGCACTGAGCACCTAGCTTGTGCCCAGTCCTGGCCTAGGAACTTTTCACATAGACTTTTTCTAAACCTCACAAGAATCCAGCAAGGGAACAATCATCCCACTTTTACAGATGAGATTCAGCAAGATTATGCAATTTGACCTGGATTACATAACTTTACACTATTTGATTACAAACATGCTCTTTCCCCAAAACCACACTGCTTCTTCTTTGAGATGTGATGATGCACAAAAGTCTTTATTAAAAAGGTTACCTACTGCATGTCCAATTCTGGCATATCACCCAGATCCGCCCAGATCCAGAAAATTGTTAATTTGTTATCACAGGAGGCAACTAGGCCCAGAATTAGGCCCTCATGGAAGAGCCCTGCCCTCTCCTTCTGCACAAGCTCCCCCAGAGTCAACTAAAACAGAACCCTTCTGTGCTGACTAGCACACATTTATTGACTTTTTCTCTTGCACTGGCTGCTACAGGGAGCAAGGCAAGCACTTTAATTGATGCTGTACTAAAACATTTTAGGCCACTGAAAGGGCATTGTAGGGCCAGGTGGGACCTTTCCTTCTAGTGATACAGTGCAGCAGTCTTCCATCACTCTGATGTTTAGAAGTGGTTTAACTCTAACCAGGAATAAGCCCCTTCTGGCCAGAAGCCCCATGTTCCACTTCTTTGGGGCCTGCTGTCCATGATGGAGGGCAGCCCCCCACAGCCCCCCCACCCAGCCCTGTACATTCTGTTCTTTAAGAAATGGCAGTTTCTGGTGAGTAGTCAAACAGCAGGTGCCTTCTTGGAAGTTAATAGGAAGTATGGCATAGAGTGAGGACAAAAATAAGGAAGTTGAGAGTATTTCCTAAGTGCTTACAGCAAGTGCTACAGGTTGAATTGTATCCCCCCAAAAAGACATGTTGAAGTCCTAACTGCTGATCTCACAAATGTGACTTTGTTTGGAAACAGGATCTTTGAAGATGTGATTAGTTAAGATAAGGCCAAAGTGGACTAAGGTGGGCTCTAATTCACTATGACTGGTGTCCTTATGAGAAGAGGAAACGTGGACACAGGCAGACCCAGAGAGCAGATGGACATGCGACACAGGCAGGGGTTGGTTGGAATTGTGCTGCCACAAGCCAAGAAATGCCTGGGGCCCCCAAACACCAGGAGAGAGGCATGGAACAGATCTTCCCTCATTGATTTCAGAGGGAACACGGCCCTGCTGACACCTTGATTTTAGACCTCTGGCCTCCAGAGCTGTGACACAAGACATTTCTGTTGTTGAAAGCCACCAAGCTGGTGGCGCTTTGCTCTGGCAGCCCTGGAATGCTAAGATAGGAGAGCAGGGCAAGTTCCTTATCCCTGCCACGTGAAAAACGAATCTGAAGTCACAGAGATATAGGATAATGCACCAAACGTGAGCTGGAAACCAGACAGGTTCAGAACTCTGGGACCTGATTCACAGAGCATTTGTGTGGTTTTCCAGAAGCATGAAAAACTGAGAAGGCAAACCACTGTAGTAAGGTTTCTCAAAGACTCCTCCAATCTTCGCACTCTGCCTTAGGGAACTGTCCTGGCAATAGCTGAGTAGGCCAATTAGCCACAGAAAGAGTCATTAAAGGCCTTTTAAAAATAAGTCTGCAAGTGTTTCCTGGGGAGATCTGATGGAACATTCTGTCTCTAGAAACTGCAGCTTGGCATAAGCGCAGCACGGCCATGGTGTTCAGGGGCACAGTGTTTTCTCAGAACGGACGTGCTATTGACATTTAAGGAAGGATAAGAACTTTCTGTGCAAGCCCATCTGCAATTTTGGTTTTCTGGCTGGTGATCTCTTCCTATTTGTGCTGTATCCCTGCCTCATTCTTTACACAGCTAGATGATTACAAAGGAAGTTTCCTGAAAAGGTTATATATTACTGCCACATAGTAGCCCAAAGGAGATGGGGATTAAAGAGAAGGATGTGGAGAGGAATTACAAGGGAAGATCCCTCCTGAACTATTCTGGTGTGATGAGGGCAGTAGCTTGCCCCACATGAGCACATGTTTGTGTCGGCAGTGTCACAGACTGCTCGATTGTCTCAAATGGGGATCACTCCACCCTTGCTGTCACAGAAGCACCTGGGATGCCATCCCACCAGCTTTTCAAGGTCTTTCTCCCAATAGCTTTCCTTCCTCCCTTTCTAGGTTATTTCTGCTTACTGTCTCCCCCCTCATCTTCTTCCTCTGGCTATTTGAGCCCAACCTCTGCTAGCTGAAACAACCTTATTATCCAATTAAAATAATATAAGCAGAATGCAAAAAGTAGGTGGCCATAACTTGGACAAGGAATAAATCTGCATTTTAAAATTTTAATACGTTACAATTTGAAAAAAAAAAGCATGTGAATATTTATTAAACATCTGGATGCAAAAAGGCCTTTTAAGTTTAAAAGCAATAGAGAAATCACAAAGGAGAATAGACTATTGACAACATAAATATAAGAACTAAAAATAAATGAGAAAAGGATAGCACTGAATACGACAAACGGTTATTATCTTTATAATATAAAGCAGTTATGCAAAATCAATAGCAAAAACAGATAGCGAGCTCTCAATAGAACATTGAAGGATGTATGTAGATAAACAAACCACAAAGTAGAAAATGTGTCTAGCTAATCAAACAACTGAAAAATGATACAACCCCCTAACCAAGGAAATACAAATTAAAGTAACATTGAGATACCAGTTTTAACCTATCTCCTTATCAAATAATAAACTAATAATAATAATACCTGAAGCTGGTGATGTTACAAATGAATTAAGTATCCATACACTGTTGGTAGGGTGCATATTTATACAAAATTTTGGGATGCATTCTAGAAATATGAAACAAAAGTCTTAAATGCTCATGACCTTGACAGTATATGTACTTCTAGCAATTTATCCTAAAGAAATAGTTTGAAGTACTTTAAAACCTTGAAGTATAAAGATGATTATCCTAATATTACTTCTCATAGAGAAAAACTGGAGGGAAGCTAAATCATCAACAGTGGGGAAGTGGTTATGATATAGACACTTGATGAATTATGCAGCTATTAAAAAGTGTTTATGAAAAGTTTCTAGTGACATGGGAAAATAATTGTGAAGTGGGCAGAGTTATAAATTTGTATACAATGTGTGATCTCAAATATGTAAAATTAACCATGAAAAATGAGAAGAAAATACACTAACATGATAAGGATTATCTCCAAGTGGTAGGATTATTGGTATCTTCCTTAAACTTCTAGATATTTTCCATTTTTGTGCATAAATGTATGTCCAACAATGAATACATTACCTTAATAATAAAAATAACTTTATGAAATAAAGAAAGTTGAGAATGAAACAGAGGGTGGGCTATGGAGAGGCATCTGTGATTTGGTAGCCCACCTCTGAAAGTTTACAGACCCCAGAACAATGATATTTGGGGTTCTAGATTTTAAAAAATCATCAGTGTGGAAACAGTATTAGAGTTTTACTCACTAGTCACCCTCATCTTCTTTAGAAATGAAATCCCAATTTTGTCCAGAGTGGCAAAGTACCCAGCCCTGGACTGTGGCTCGTGATCGGTCTCAGTAAACCACTGTAACCCTGTTCCCTTCTCCAGGGATACTGAGACATAAGTGGGTATCTGCTGGGCATTTCTGGGAAACAGCTGCTTTCCAGAGAAAATGGAGAAACCAGATAGTGCCATTCCTTCCCCAATCTTCCTTCTTGAAAGATTTTGCAGCCGCCATCTCATGACCATGAGGCAAACAGTACAGGAAAGAAAATCCAGCATGCTAGAGATGACTTAGTGGAAGGAGGGAAAGAACCTGGATCCTTTATGGCATCGTTGGCCACTGCCACCCTCCAGATTTTTTGTCATATGGGAAAAGTAAACCCCAATTTGTCTAAACTTCAGGTTTTCTGTTACCTGCAGCAACCAGGGCATTAAAGGAATGCCTTTTTAGGCATTAACTTTCCAGCACCCCAAAGTAAGCAGAATCCTAATAGAATAGATCTACTCTACTGGGTTAGATAACGGTTGAGGTGGGTGGCAAGCCAGAGGCTGGCTGGATTGGCATGCTGCAGAGGACAGCCTGAGGTCGTAGAGGGACACGGGATAGGAGGGCACAGAAGTTATGAAGAAGAGCCAGCTTCACTTCCCTCCTGGTGTGGCCTGGGGCAGTTTGTGTCTTGGGAAGTGTGGGAGTTTAAAGGGGGGCAACTGCCAACCGCTTTATGAATCCACTTTAATCGATGCTTAAAGTGATTGGGAGTGAAGCACATGCCAGCACCTCTCCCTCCCCCAAAGCCCACAGGGCACCTTTAGAAGAGCATGGTCCTTCCTAAAGTAAAATATACTTGAATTAGTATATCACTGCACAACCTTAACAAGCTTTGCCTGTATGAGCATTCCAGAACCCTGGCAGACAGCTGGCTGTAGACCCATCACATGTACCCACACCCTTGCCCACTCACACACACCCAGGATGCACACACTCCTGGCTCCCACCTCCTTCCTGCCCCAAAATACATGACTGTGTCTGAATCAGATGGGGGTGGGAGAGCTGCAAGCAGGCCAGAAGCAACTCAAGGGGACACTCAAGACATGTCAGGGCCAGGGGACATGTATCTGGGTTCTGTCCCTGTGTTCCAGTACTGGACAGGAAAACCAGAATCTCCTAACAACGCACTTTCACATAAGTATTACGGTATATGACTTTGATGTAAATGGGCCCCTTTGGATAAGGAGCTTTGTGCAGTGCTCACCCTGAACAACCATACACAATAGTCTCGGGTGATAAAGTTATTTCCTCAGCTCTGAGTGGGGACAAACCATTCAATAGGGCCTCAAAATTCCCAGACACTCCGTTGTCCTTCCTCCTCCTCCTTGGCCATCAAGGTACAAAATGGAAAGATGAATTATGTAAGGAGGGCACAGGGAATTGAGGCACGATCGGGGAAAAAGGGAGAAGCATCGTGTTTTCCATTTTCTTCTTTACATCTTATAGCCTAGGATTCAGAGTCAGGGTATCTGGGCTCAAGGCCCAGAAATGTCTCTAACTTGTTTTGTGACCTCTTCTAGGCCTTTTAATCTAGTTCGCCCTCGGTTTACTCGTGTGCAATGGGAAGTGGCTCCCACGACTCTTAGCTTTCTCCTGACGTGGAAATCTCTAGTTTTTCTATTGCAAATGACTGTGTAAATGTAATATCCTGAGTGACGATTGCATTGTTGCTAAGCAGAATCCTCGGAAAGAGAGGAAGGGAGGGAAAGTAGAAGGGCAAAGGTGTGCAGAGGCTGAGAATACAGAGACTACAGCCCTTGTCTAGGACAGTCCTGCCCCTGTCCCCTACCAGCCTCTGAGATCCCTGTGCTGTAGCCTTCACAAAATGCCACACTCTCAGCTGTGTGCTCAGGGGCTGCCTGTGCCAACAGCGCATATGAAAATTAGCTTTCCCCCCACAGGCTTTTAGAACAAAACACTCAATAAATAAACACCCCAGTGAGCATGACTGGACCCCTGGGACTGCGGCATGCTGTGGATCCGTAGCCAGAAAGTGTCAGATCTCCAAATAAAACAATAATTTATTTGATAAATATTTGTAAGTGTACTTTAATAGATGACTCCTTCTATGACAGTGGCATGTGTCTGCAAAGAAACCCACAAGAATCACTACACAAAGCACACAACTACTTAAAGCCAGGATCAAAATGGGATTCACACCCCCCCCCTTTTTTTTTTGTTTTATGATTCTTGGAGCCAAGCCAGTGTAAAAGTCTATTTGTCTTTATGTTGCAATAAACACGGGTGCTTCTGATTACAGGGTTGTTTGTAAACAGTTGGGTGGAAACAACAGTTTCATGGGAGCCCTGAATGACATCAGTGGATAGAATGCTTTTTCCTTTCTTGATAGCAGATTCCATCCCAGCCATATTGGACACTGGCAGGATGAGAGCTTCAGGGAAAACAAAAGACTGACAAGCTCTGTGCACAGAATGAAGCAAGAAGAAGAAAGATGGTCTCACTTCAGTCAGAAAAATATTTAAAATATTAGGTATAGGTACACACTTAATACAATTTCAGGAACTAAAATCTGGGAATTTCAACATGTGAGATTTTACAAGTCACATCTGTGCAAACATTCTGAATGCTTCTCACCTCACACAGCCTCTGCAGATCTCACTTTTGCTGCATTTTTTTTCCCCAGTCAAGGTAAGCAAAATGTTAAGCGATAGGCGGAAAACACTCCCTATGCAAAATACACCATCTCCTTTAATGATCTGCTAAATATATTACTTGAAATTTACAGACTAATTACCCCCTCTGTTGGATGTCAGTACTTCTGCTGCTGATTTTTTTTAATTTCCATAATGTTGCCTTCAGCTATAAAGCCATCTCCTTTCTCTTCACACATTTGCAACATATTGCAAACTGTCACCCTCTCTCTTCTATTGTGTTTACAAGAGATGAGGTAATTACAGTATTTGTACAGAAATAACCGGGAGGCTGATTGCTGAGGGAATGCCACTGGCCCTGGCAATGCACCCCACCCCCCACATCGCCCTTTTGAGTAAATGCTCTCTGAATTTTCTGTCATCCATTATGCATGCCAGGCAGGACTCAGAGCTGAGGATGTGAAAGAGGATGGCACAGTGCAACCAGAATGTAGGATTTTCCTTTCCACACAGAGAAAGAAGGTTTTGTCAACAAAACATCAATAAGGCATCCCAATCGATAGGCCTATATGCATATCTGTTCCAACCAGTTAACATAATATTTATGAATGAGAGCATTTAAATTCCTTTGGAATCCTGCTTCCAGCTTTGAGGACCTGGGCATTTTCTTCCCTCCCTTTCCTGGCTTTTGGGGCTACAGTATTTTATGGAAAGTCAGCTGAGTTGCAGCTACATTCAACCACACGCCCTCAGTGGAAGAGGATTCGAGAAGCCGGTGGTGGTGGCCAGTGAGGCCAGATCCAGGTGGGCTGCATGGGTCTCTGTGGCTTTGAGCTCCTGTGCTGGGGTCCAGTGCCCTGTGGGGCCCAGCACATGGCACGGTGCCTTGCACATAAGAGATACTCCATTAAATCTTGTAGAATAAGTAGTCACTTTTTTTTTTTTTTTTAAATGGTGGAAGAGAAAGGAGGAAAAAATGCATTAACAGCCTAAAACAATTATTAACGTGCCAAAGAACTGTGGTAAGAAATTTTTCAGCTTGAACAGATGCCATGAGTTACACTATACTGGGTTGTGCCCATTATTTGTAGGACTCTGAAGTAATCCTTGGGTACAATATTTTGATCTGCCTTTTTATATGCAACGTATTAAAGGGTAATTAAAAACAATGAACTCTGAAGCAAATGGAATACACTAGAACCTTGCTATTAAAACACTTGCTAAAAATTGGAATTGTGCATAAGGCAAGTCTACTCCTGGACTCCATCCAAGGGTGCTGAAGGAGCTTACTCAGCTGTGGGGCAGTCTCCCTACAAAGTGATCCTAGGAAGAGAGCCCAAGGAGAGTGTCTTGCCCTAGAATATACTCACCTAGATGAATAAACATAAGGAAAATGTACTAATTGTACTAAATATAACAGTTTCATATTAAAGTTGTATGTACAGGGCACAGTTGAAAGGCGGCAGACTAGATATATGCTTTAACTATGATCACATCAATGCCCTGTGTGGGTTCAAAATAAAAGGTTAGGTGTAAAGGCTGCTGCACTAGCAAAGTGAAGTCGCTTGGCAAGGATGACAATGAATACATTCAAATTATTTGCCTTGACCAAATCCACAGACAGAATTAGGACATACTTCAAAGAGAGCTTGCTTGAATAAACTACATAGTCATCACTAATAAATACATGGCATATTACACAGGGGTCATTATCTAACATATTTATTATTCTAGTGCAACCCTTCATCATTTGGGGAAACTATGACTGCCTTCAAGTGTTCAGGTACCTCTCCTCGGAGGCTTCAAAGCCCTTAATGAGGAGGACTTCCAAACCACTGAATACTCGTGGCATCATTTGTGCCATTTCCACTACTATTTCATTTATTCTTTTTTTTTTTTTTTTAGCTTTAAGCATCTGAATACAAAGTTGTTTCTGAAAAGTGAGATGAACGTTTTCGAGATTATTTTCCCACTTTTGAGGTCTCCTCTAGTCAATCCCTGTGCAACTGTTACAATGCAAAGGTATCAGGAGACTCCTAGCAACAGCTTGAAGAGTGGGCGAGCATCCTCTCTGGAATTCAAAAAGAAGTAACCTTCGCTATAGCCTGGAACTCTCTCTAAGGTCTTTTCTCTACGGTATTCCCAAGCACACTAATTAAGGCAAATGTAATCAGCCCAGTGAGTAAACAAACCCACAAGCATTAAAATCCCCAGTCCAAGGACATACTTCAAAGAGCCTCAAGGGGCTCCCCCTTTTGACAGCCCAACTCAGGGATTCTATTTTGTTTGTGGAAAATTAGCACCCTAACTGGACCCCTTCCACACTGTGTGTGAGATTTCAAAACCTGTTACCACACAGATATCACTTGTGAGGTATGAGTTTGCATTTAATTTTGCTCTCTGGTTGCTTCATGAAGGCTTTGTTGACGCTGATCTCCCCAACAGGGCTTATTAAGAAGGAAGAAGCAAGAGGTGAGTTACTACTAGCTGGAAAACTGGCAAGGGAGTCCATGAGCTGTAGGTCACCTAATACTTCTATAACTCACCTCTGAGGTGGACATCGCTTTCACTTTTTAGATGAGAAAGCAGGCTTACAACAATTTAGTGACACACCCAGTATTCAAATTAGTAAGTGGCCAAGCTTAGAATTCAAAACCCAGTTCTGCTCTTGACTTCACAGACCATGAAAATTTTTACATATCATGCTGTTCCAAGGACCAAGTATTCTAATTCTGTTATCTCCCCTTGGTTCCCAGCAGAGAACTCAGCATGCAGTTAGCACTTCATTAATCTCATTCCAAAATAAACCCATTAAAATATCAAAAGAGGTCATAAACAAGAAGGGTATGCCCAATCTTATAGATGGGAGCTATTTTTATTTCTATTGTTTTGGTACTGGTACTGGCCATACTTAGGTACAGGCTATTCAAATTCCTTCAAAATTTATTCCTTGCTAGTCAGAGAGGAAAAAAATATTTAGATCCCTATGTTCCAGAAAGGAAGGAAGACACTCAAAGACTGGAATCGCTAAAGCAGCAAAGAGACAGTATTTGCCTCTGTATTTCAGATTCTTGGAACATTATACTCAACTTGCTATAGCAGCACACCAGCTGCTAGAAGGATTGCAGTAATCAACAATTAAAAGGTGGAAGTTTGCAAATAATTCATTTTTTAACCTACCATAGGGAATATAAATGACTTGCTCTCTTGAGTAGAAAATATGAGCATCATCTGTCATGAATGAGATGGTGCAAAAAGGTTGAAAGCCACTGTCATTGAGCATCCAAGGTCTCAAATAGACCTTGAGAAATCTCCTAGTCCATTTACCAGCATTTGTGATCTTGTGGCTGGGGGTAGACACGCAGACTCTAGACCTTCTTGGCTCTAGAAGCGCTGGATGTGCTCAGTAAAGCGATTAGTCACTGATTCAGTGGCCAGCCATATTTTCAGAATGGCAGTGGAAGCCCTGACCCTGAATAGCTCTCCCTAGTTGAGCATGTGTCCTCTGATTTCCTGAGCACCTCTGTACCTTCCTGACTACTTGCTGAGGAAAGAGAAAGAATGGGGTTGGGGCTCAGAGTTCATATTCACACACCCACCATCACACTATAGCTTGGAGGCAGAGAGCAACAAAGCAGGAGGCAGAATCCATCTGTCCACCTGCGCAGGCAGTGAGTCTGGAAGGCAGGGTGGGTCTCACATAGGTGGGGAGGAAATGTGAGTGCCTTCGTGATAGAAAGGAGCATGGAAATCATAGAGATGGAAAGGCCAGGGGTGATCTAGGGATACAGAGCCCAAATCCACTCGGCCCAGAGCACCAGGTGCTATGAGAAGAGCAGAGAACAATAATGTTCTGCTCTGACGATATTTCCTGAAGGGGAAACCTAGGGTAGCCTTTCTAGGGGTGGCCCCACTTTGAGCCTCATCCCTTGGAACATAAAGGTACTATGACTTCCCATCTCAGCAACACACCAGAATGGCCCCATCCTCTGACTTTCTCTTGGCCTCCCCTCCTTCAAGGCCGTCCTTCTCCCAGAATTCTTTCACAGCCCAGAGAGAGTTTCCCACCCTTGAATGCCTCTCCACTTCCTCTCTGTGCTACAGATTTGGCACAAAGTGCAATATAAATATACACACACACAAACACACACACACACACACACACATATATTTTTTAATTTTCAAGTGTGTAAATCATTTCTACCAAACTACACGTGAACTCCTGCGGCACAGAGGCTATAACATGAACTCCTTTCTATGTCCCACTGCTTGGGACAATATTGTACAATTGTGTGTGAGAGAGACAGAGAGCTGTTTTCTTCACGGACATTTCCCACCACATGATCCAGAGACTGGAGCTGTACAAATACGAGCCTTCCTCTATTTACCTTAATGTGCAAGATACAAGTTGATTATATCTGATTATCCATCTGCACAGACTAAACAAATGTAACTGCAGAGCAACTCACAACCCCCCTAAAACAAAAGATGCTGTCATGGCTCATTCTTTCAGTGGGTTTCTCACTCCTCAAGATAGTGTTGTTCAAACTTTTTCATTATTGCATCCCCCTAAAGAAACATTTTAGACATTTTTTTCCCTAATAACCTCCATGATTTTGTTTTAATTAGATAAGTTTTATGTTTACAGAACAGTCATGCAGAAAATACAGAATTCTCATTTACCTCCCTGTTATTAACACTTCGCATTAGTGTGGTACTTTGTTACAATCAATGAAAGAATTTAATTAAAATTGCATTATCAACTATAGTCCATGGTTTACATTAGAGTTACCTGTTTGTACTGGAAAGTCTTATGTTAAATAATTTTTATTCTAGTAACATATATACAACCCAAACTATCTCCTTTTAACCACATTCAAATATGTAATTTAGTGTTGTTAATTACATTCACAATTTGTGCTGCCACACCACCATGCAATACCAAAACTTTTCCATCACCCCATATAGAAACTCTGTACAACTGAAGGATTAATTCCCCATTCCCTATCCTGCCTCTGGTCCCTGGTAATCTATATTCTAGCTTCTGACTCTGAATTTGCTTGTTCTAATTACTTCGCAACAGTGAGACCATACATATTTACCGTTTTGTGTCTGGCTTCTTTCACTCAACATGATGTCTTCAAGGTTCATTCAAGTTATTGCATGTATCAGAACTTCATTCTTTTTTACAGCTGAGTAATATTCCCTTGTATGTATATACCACAGTTTGTTTATCCATTCATCAGTTTATGGACACTTGGGTTGCTTCAATCTTGTAGCAATTGTGAAGAATGACACTATGAATATCAGTGTGAAAATGCATCTGCTTGAGTCCCTGCTTTCACTTCTTTTCCTCTATGAAATTTTAATAATGCAGATATACTATAAATTTGTTTATGTTTCATGACCCTTTGGAGAGGCACAAACCATTGAACATGTAAGATTTTCTTAGCCCCACTCCACGAACTAATTTTCAACCTTGGAGGCAATATCACCCCCAATGAAGATGTGTGCTCTAAGATATTTCCCTTTGGTCTGCTCTACACCAAGGATCTCCACTAAGAGCTGTGGTTGGATTATACAGTGATGCTTTCTGTTTTCCCCTACATGAACAGTTGGTAAAGGAGAACCTCCTATATAATGTTTTCAGTCTCATTTGTTCAACTCTCCAGTCTTATCTTAACTCAAAGGCAAAAACAGTCTTTCTTCTAGGTCCCAGTGCAGTAAAGAGTTCACACAGCAGGCGGGAGACTGCTATTCTTGGAAAAATCTTCCAAGGTAGGCCTTTGACTAGCTCTGGAAATCTGGATTTCAGAAGGGTTCCCACCATTCCCTAAATGATAAGAATGGCTCACTGTACCTAAACTGTTTCTGCAAACCATATGGTTTATGCTGAAATACCTGCTTTCCTTCTGGGAGTCTGAAATTTTGGTAACTGCTAGGCAAAGAATAACCATTCCCCAGTAAAAACCCTGGGCCCTGAGTTTGTAATAGTCTTCCCTGTAAGATAACGTTTCACACATGTCACAACTCACTGGGAAGGAATTAAACGTGTCCTGGGTGACTCCACTGGAACAGGACTCTTGGAAGCTCGTGCCTGGTTTCCTCCAGGCTTCACCCTTGCTCCTTTGCCCTGTGCTGATTTTGCTTTGAATCCTTTCACAGTAATAAATCATAGTCATGACTAAGTGGGTCACAGTCATGACTAAGTAGTCCTTCTAGTGGATCATCAAATCTGCAGGTGTTCTTGGGGACACCTGACACAGCCCCAGAGTCTAGGGCTTGTATCCCCTCACTTGGTGTCATGCAATAATTTTTTATATTAAACTTCATGATCAAATCCTGCCTTTACCATGTTAAGTCTCCAAGGGGAAGACCTGAAAGCTTTCACTCTGCAATAAATTTCAGAACACTGGGCATTATCAGTACATCTTTAAGAACTTTGGCATTGATCTTATAAGCCACTTAATTTCCAAAATAAAGCATCCACCTCTGTGTCAGAAATCATTTGCTCACATAGGGAGAAGGCTGCCCTCTCACTGCCTGCCCTAATGACATTCCCCATACCCACCGTGGGAAACGAGGAAGCTGAGAACATCAGGAAGCTCCCTCCACTCTTTACAAACACTATTGTTTGAATCTTGTTCCCAGGAAAAATTCCAGTTGAGTAATCCTTGGTAGTTATTCTCAATTCACCTCACTCCTACCTTGATGGCCCAGACACAGCAGGTACAGCAGAATATAAGGACAACTTTGGAGGCTCCAGGGCTGACCTGCTAGATTTGCCAACTTTGAACAATCATCAGTAGAGATCCCCCACCCCACCCAGAAATATTCACCCTGAAATTGTCACCAGCATCTGCTGAGTGTCTGCTATGTTAGGAGGTCCTATGGTCCAGGAGGTGTATGACCTAAGTGAGAACGGTATTGGGTGGGAATGAGGTTCAGGCAATTACTAACATCTTCTTTCCAATAAAAAGTAACCTTGGTTGCCTTTACCATCTTGTCAAGCTTTCTGGTTCTTCATAAATTTGGGGAAAATTGAAGAAGTCTCATGTACATATTCCTGGCACAGAAAGTGGGTTTTTCTGCATATAATTGAGAAATAAAAAACAAAATGAAGATGGCCAGAGCCTTGTAAAGTCTCCGAGAAGCTAGTTTATCATCTAACAATATAGTTCAGATGGAGAAAAGAAGTTTGTTTGTTTTCTTTTGGGGGGGAGGGGTCCTTGGAGCAAGTAATTTACTGATAAATAACTAGAGTTTGTCATGCAGAACACCATATACTTAACCGCTGCAATACAAAAAATTGGTTCTAGATTAAGAATTTATTGAAACAAACACAAAGATAAACATTAAATTATCAGTGGATAACTAGGTTTAACTAGGAAACAAAGATACAGATTCTGTTATTGACTTAGATTCTCATTCAGATTCAACTAATCTCTACTGAAAGCTACCATTTTCTAGTATCTGTGCTGAGCACAATCACATACATAAATAATCACATTATTTTAGTCACATTTCATAATTTAATATGGTAGAAAGAGTATGGGCACTGGAGGTTAAGATATTTGTGCTTTTGTTACTCCCAAACTGGGGTGATTTGGGAAAATTATGCTTTTTATCATAAAATTGGGATAACAGTACATACCTTCAAAGGTTGTTTGGATGATTAACTGGATATCTGACACACAACAGGATTTTTCCTCTAAATTGACACTATTACTCTTTGATCTAATCAGTCTAGAGTGATCTTATCCTCCTCTGAACTCATATAAAACTTACTATCTAAATAGAGAAACTTGTGTAGGTTCATGAAATTCATGCACATTATATCGTGTGTGTAGACGATAAGTTCTTTTCAGTCTAGAATGACTTGGTTGAAGAACTGAGGTGATACAAGGGGGAGGATAACCTAGATTATTTCTTGATTCTGTGACTCCTTTAGGATTCAAATATTATGATCAATCTACAAAGCTACAGGCCAGACCTTGAAAGGACTATTCCAACAGTCATATCACTGCACCAAACACATCTTCAGCCAGGAGCTTTTCATTTGAGAGAGCAAATTGTTCTTATGGGACCACTGATTTCCTGTCAGTCATATTCACTTATCTTGAGAGGCTAGACCTACTTAAAGCTGAAGAAATTCCAAGGCAGATCACAAGGGGTGGAATCCACAAATCCAGTCTCTAATTTTTCTGACCTTAGTAAGAGGAAGTCTTTGCAATACACATCATCAGCCTAGAAAATCTAAGCAGGTGTATGATACTAGAAAAAATGTTTTTATGTGATTCTATATGTACTCCGGAAGTAATATGAAAAGACATGTCACTAAGATTTTGCAGAGTTCACTGAATTAAAAGTGTCCTTAACCAATCTAAACAAACCACAAATCTGTACATTTATAAGACTTTTTCATCACTATAATTCCAGCTGCAGTTATCTGTTTTAAAAATAAGTCAACATGTCCCTGAGCTCTTTATCATTCAGTTATTCTATTTGTCATTTACCACAGATTGGCAATTACTCATTTGCTTTTTATGGTCATAGAACATGCTAATATAATAACAACTTCTAGCAAGTTAATGTTGATATAGTGCTGGTTTTCCAGAATTTTACCACCCTATGACTTCAGGTTTATGCAAAAATAAATTAAACCTCCATTAACCAAAGTGTTGGGAGTGAAAATTCTGCAGGACTGTTTAGAAATCTCTATTTTCTCTACTTTTATTATTGATAAAAATACATATAATGTTCTATGTTTTAAATCTGCCTTTAAAATCACTATATGTATCAGGTCAACCTTAAGGTCTACAATGAACATAAATATATAACTACAGTTTTCATTATAAACACTGTGACTAATAGGCAATTAACAACTTCATGGTTCAATTTAAATAAAGATATGCTTCAGGTATTAGAGTCTCTTTACTTTTATGCATAAAAAGATGATAGATAAAGCATATTTCACAACAGATAGTTTCAAAGCAAATTACTTACTAGTGATGTTTACTAATATGAAAGTAAATACAACTGTTATCAACCAATAACAGTTTACAGAAAAATGATGCAGCAAATAGAATTCCCATATACACCCCCTTCACACACACAGTTTTCCCTGTTATTAACACTTCGCATTAGTATGGTACCTTTGTTACAATTGATGGAAAAATATTATAATTGTACCATTAACTAGTTCATAATTTATAATAGGGTTCACTAATTGTAATGTACAGCCTTATGTTTTTTAATTAATTTTTGTTCTAAAATTTCCCTTTAACCACATTCAAATATATAATTCACAGTCAATACATAATTCACTGGTGTTAATTAAATTGACAATACTGTGCTACCATCACCACCATCTATTGCCCAAACTTTTCTATCATCCCAAACAGAAATTCTGGACCAAATAAGCATTAAGCCCACATTCTTATCCTCACCCTGGCCACTGATAACCTGTATTCTAGTTTCTCACTCTAAAAATCTGTTTATACTAATTATTTCATATCAGCGAGATAATACAGTATTTGTCCTTTTGTGTCTGGCTCTTTTCACACATTATGTCTTCAAGGTTCATCCAAGTTGTCACATGTATAGGAACTTCATTCTTTTTTTACTGCTGAATAATATTGCATTGTATGTATATGCCAACTTTTTGTTTATCCATTCATCTCCTGATGTTCTATATATGTCTGTTAGTGTTAGTTCATTTATATTATCATTCAAGTCTTCTATTTCCTTAGTGATCTTCTCTCTAGATGGTCTATCCCTTACTATTATTTTTTTATATTAGAGAAGCTCTGGGTTTATAGAAAAATTATGCACAAAATACAGGCTTCCCACCCACCACACCACCAATAACACCCTGAACTGGGGTGGAACATTTGTGACAAGTGATGAAAGAAAATTTTCATAATTGTACTATTAACTACAGTCCACTTAGGGTTCATTGTGCAGTGCAACTCCACTGATTTTTTAAAACTTTTATTCTATTACCATATATACAACCTAACATTTCTCCTTTTAACCTCATTCAGACATATATTTCAGTGCTGTTAATTACATTCACGATGTTGTGCTACCATCAGAAACATTTCCATTCTTTCAAATAGGAAACCTACATTTTTTTAAGCCTAACTTCCCATTGCCTATCCCCACCTCGCCTCCTGGTAACCTATGTTCTAGATTCTGACTCTAAGAGTTTGCTTATTCTAATTATTTCATATCAGCAAGATCATATAATATTTGCTCTTTTTTATCTAGCTTATTTCACCCAACATCATGTATTCAAGTTCAACCATGCTCCCATATGTATCAGACCTTCAATCTTTTTCGCAATTGAATAATATTACATTGTTTGCACATACCACATTTTGTTTATCCATTCATCAGTTAATGGAAAATTGGGTTGCTTTTAGCAATTGTGAATAATGTTGCTATTAACATCAGTGTGCAAGTGTCTGAGTCCCAGCTTTCAATTCTTTGGGGTATATACCTGGTACCAGGATTGCTCAGTCATATAATAATTCTATACTTAACTTTCTGAGGAACTGCCAAACTGTCTTCCACAGCGGCTGTACTATTTTACATTGCCACCAGCAATGAATGAGTGTTCCTGTATCTCTGCATTCTCTCCAACACTTACTATTTTCTGTTTTGTAAGCAGCAGCCATTCAATGGGTGTGAAATGGTATCTCATTGTGGTTTTGATTTCCATTTTCCTAATGACTAATGATGTTGAGCATCTTTTCATGTGCTTTCTGGCCATTTGTACATCTTTGGAGAGATGTCTATTCAAATCTTTTGCTCATTTTTTAATTGGGCTGTTCGTCTTTTTAACGTTAAGTTGAAGAATTTCTTTAAATATTCTGGATATTAAACAATTATCAGATATGTGGTTTCCAGATATTTTCTCCCATTGTGCAGGTTGTTTTGCTTTCATGATAAAGTCCTTTGACGCACAAAGTTTTAATTTTGAAGAGGTCCCATTTATATGTTTTTTCTTTTGTTGCTTATGCTTTGGATGTAAAGTCTATGAAACCATTGCAAGGTCCTAAAGATGCTTGCCTACATTTGCTTCTAGGAGATTGATAGTTCTGGCTTTTATATTTAGGTCTTTGATCTATTTTGAGTTAATTTTTGCATAAATTGTGTGGTAGGGGTCCACCTTCATTCTTTTGCAGATGGAGATCCAGTTTTCCCAGCAACATTTGTGAAGAGACTCTTTTTTCCCAAATGAGTGGGCTTTGCCACCCTGTCAAAAATCAGTTTGCCATAAATACAAGGGTTGACTTCTGAGCTCTCAATTTGATTCCGTTTGTCTATATGTCTGTCCTTGTGCCAATACCATGCTGTTTTGATTACTGTGGCTTTGTAGTAAGTTTTAAGACCAGGAAGTATGAGTACTCCAAGTCTTTCTTCATTTTCAAGATGGCTTTCACTATTTGGACCCCTTACTCTTCCATCTAAATTTGATGATTGGTTTTTCCATTTCTGCAAAAAAGGTTGGAATTTTGATTGGGATTGCATTGAATCTATAAATCACTTTAGGTAGGACTGCTATTTTAATAATAATTAGTATTCCAATCCATGAACACAGAATGTCCTTCCATTTATTTAGGTCTTCTTTGATCTCTTCTAGCAGTGTTTTATAGTTTTCTGTGTACAATCTACCCATTACTAAAAGTGGTGTGTAGAAATCTCCTACTATTAATGTAGAACCATCTGTTTTTCCCCTCAAATCTGTCAGTATTGGCTTTATATATTCTGGGGCACTGCTGTTAGGTGCATGTATATTTATAAAATTATTATAAAATTATGTCTTCATTTTGAATTGATCCCTTTATCAGTGTATAGTGACCCTCTTTTCTCTTATAACAATTTTTGATGTAAAGTCTAACTTATCTAATATAAGTATAGCTACCTCAGCTCTCTTTTGGTTACTATTTGCCTAGTATATATTTTTCCCATCCTGCCACTTTCAACCTGCTCGTGTTTTTAAATTTAATGTGAGTCTCTTGTAAAGAGCATATAGTTGGGTCATGGATTTTTATCCATTCTGCCAATCTCTGTCTTCTCACTGGCAAGTTTAATCTGTTTACATTTAAAGTAACTAAATGTCCTTCTGACATTTACCTATTTGGTCTTTGACCTTCTTTGTCCCTCAATTCTTCCATTAACACCTATTTTCATATTTATTTTATTTTTTGTGTTTTATCATTTTGAGTCTCTTCTCATTTCTTTATGTACATATTTTTCATATATTTTCTTTGTGGACACCATGGGCTTAACTTCAACGTCCTAAATCTATAACAACCACATTTGATTTGATATTAACTTTAGTAGGATACACACACCCCTCCTACACCCTTCTGTTCCCCCACCTTTTGTACTTGTTACAAATTACACCTTTATACATTTTATTTCCAGCACCATTGATTTATCATTCCTTTTTATGCATTTATATTTTAGAATCTGTAAGAAGTAAAATGTAGAGTTATATACCAAAAAAATGCAATAGTAGCGGCATTTATAATTACCCATATGACTACTTTTACCAAAGGTCTTTATTTCTTTATGCCACTTCACTGTCTAGTGTCCTTTTCTTTCAGTCTGAAGAACTCCCTTTAGCATTGCTTGTAGGGCAGGTCTAGTGGTGACAAAATCCCTCAGCTTTTTGTTTATCTGGGAACACTTAATCTCTCCTTCATTTTTGAAAGATAATTTCACCATATATAAAATTCTTGATTGGCAAATGTTTTCTTTCAGCATTTTAAAAATTCCTTCCCACTGCCTTCTTTATCCTTTGTTTCTGATGATAAATCAGAACTTAATCTTATTGGGACTCTTTTGCATACTACATGTTGCTTTTCCTTACAGCTTTTAGAACTCTTTCCTTGCCCTTGGCACTTGACAGTTTGACTACAATGTGTCTAGACATGGTTCTCATCAAGATTATCCTGTTTGGGGTTTGTTAGGCTTCTTGAATGTGCATGTTCATATCTCATTAAATTTGGGATGTTTTCTACCATTATTTCTTTGAATATGCCTTCTGCCCTTTTATCTCTTTCTTCTTCTGGTAGTTCCATAATGCATATATTGGTACACCTGATGTTGTCCCACAGGTGTCTTAGACTCTTGTTTTCTTTTCTTATTCTTTTTTCTTTCTGCTCCTTAGCCTGACTCATTTCAAGTGTCTTGTCTTCAGGTTTAATGATTCTTCTGTCAGCTCCAACTTGTTGTTGAAATGCTCTAAGGAATTTTTTGTTTCAGTTCTTGTGGTATTCAACTCCAGTATTTCTTTTTGGTTCCTTTTTAAAATTTCTATCTCTTTACTGAGATTCTCATATTGTTCATTCATTGTTTTCCTGATATCCATTGCTTCTTTCTCTATGTTTTCCTAAATCCCCTTGAGCATACTGAGAATCATTATTTTTAAGTCTTTGTCCAATGTGCCCAAAAGTCTGGTCTTCTGCATTGATGGTTTCTGGATTTTTATCTTGTTCCTAAGGATAACCATAATTTAGTGTTTCTTTGTGTGTCTTTAATCTTTTATTGCTTACTGTATATTTTAATATTTTAAAGAATTAACTCTGGGAATTACTCACGGAGATGTCTATTCCTTAATTTTTCATCCAGCTAGTGACATAACAGATATTTCCTTGAGTGCCAGGAGCTAACCAAAATAAACCAACCAAGGCAAAAAATACCTTTCAAATTCTTTGCAAATTGGTTCCATAATTACTGATGTTCTTCTTCAGAGTTCTTCTTCAGAGCTTCACCTAGATATACCAAATGACCACAGCATGATAAGCCCAAGTCAACAGTAGTTCCAAAAACCTTAAAGAATAGCCGGATCCCTATCTGAGACTCTAAAAGTTTCAATCATTAAGTTTATTCTTGAGAAACTTAAATCCTTCAGAGAATTCCTATGCCAGCTAAGTCTCCAAGCCAGAGGCAATTGTCTCTTCAAGAACATCAACCAGATGTGTCCTCTTTTCTCATAAAGTCGACACCCCTTTTCAACACAAACAAGTTAGGTTTGTTACTGCCTAGACATCCCTGAAGATGGGAAAAGTGATTAAACTAGAGGAAGGGGTAGCAACAGACAAGATGGAATTTAACAAAGGATTATGAATACTGAATCTCTATATAATTTTCTTTTTCTTAGTTGCTAGGTTTATTAGAATGGCTAGCAGGAAAGAACTGAAATGGTGGAACTATAACCCATAACATCCTTTGAAATTTGTTCGATAGCTACTTGTTAAATTGTAATTTGAAAGCTATCACCTTTTTGTATATATGTTGTATTTTACATTAAGGAAATAACTGAGACTATGGTACTGTAACTTATAACAACTTTGGAAATTTCCTATATAACTACCTGTTAAATCATACTTTGCAAGTGTGCTAGTTTGGATGTATTATGTCCCCAAAATGCCATGTTCTTTAATGCAATCTTGTGGGGCAGATGTATTAATGTTGATTAGGTTGGAATCTTTGGATTAGGTTGTTTCCATGGAGATGTGACCCAGCCAACTGTGGGTAATATCTCTGATTAGATTATTTCCATGGAGGTGTGACCCCACCCATTCAGCATGGATCTTTATTGGTTTACTAGAGCCCTATAAAAGCTCAGACAGAAGGAGCTCAGTGCCACTGCAGCCAAGAGAGACATTTTGGAGATGGCCATTGAAAGTAGACTTTTGCTAGTCCAGAGTTTGCCTGAGAGAAACTAAGAGAACAGCCCCAGATGCCTAGAGAGAAACATCCCAAGAGAAAGTCATTTTGAAACTGGAAACCCAGTGCAGACGCCAGCCATGTGCCTGTGCCTTCCCAGATGACAGAGGTTTTCCGGACGTCACTGGCCATCCTTCAGTGAAGGTAGCGTGTTGTTGATGCCTTGTTTTGGACACTTTCATGGCCTTTAGACTGTAAGTTGTAACCAAATAAACCCCCTTTATAAAAGCCAATTTCACAAGAAGTTATTCCACAATAAGGAAATAACTGAAACTGTGGAACTGTAACCCATAATATTCTTTGAAATTTGCTTTCTAACTACCTGTTAAATTGCACTTGGACAATTATCACTTCTAAGTATATATATTATATTCTACAATAAAAACTATGATTGAAAAATTTGTTTAGGAATCAAAATTTCTGATAGAATATTTAATTACATTTTGTCTTCAAATGCTCCCTCCTTGGCTTCACAGGATAACTCGTGCTTTATTTTCTTGATGCCTGGATTTGGGATGAAGCCCATAACATTGATAGATTAATAGATGAATGAATGGATGGATGCATGGATGGATGGATGGATGGACTGATAATAGAGAGATGTATGTATATATTGCCTATGTTGTGACATTTTCTCAAAATACTATACACTCCTTAGAAATCTTTCGGTATCAACTTTTCTCATCTAGTAGGCCACATGCATTTACTGAGCTGCCCATTCTATATCCTACTCAATATTAATTTATGAAAAATGAACTGTTAATATAAAAGTTTGTCCAAAGTTTCCAAACAAAATCAGAATGATTTCTGTGGCTTATTGCATCTGGTTAAACATAAATTTGTGTTCCAATAAGAACAGGAATATTTCTTTATATATAGGGCATGCTTTTGAGGGTCTTATTAAACCAGCCCCTACAATTATTAGGCTTTGAGCTGAGGTGCTATAGATGTACATAAAGCACCTAGCACTGCCCTATATAGAGTGTACACACAACAAACAGCATATGCTACTGTAGAGTCAAATAATATAATCACATAATTTAAACCTAAAGTAATTCATCTAGCAAAGCTCTCATTTTATAGATGAATAAATTGAGACCCGAGGAGTTAAAGGAACTAGTCTCAAATAGCACAGTTTTAATATGTCACAGTTAGAATAATTTCTTAACTCTCATTTGAGAACTTTTTGTATAAGAATATGATAATCAGAACCATTTACACTCTGGTATTTACCAGTGTCCTTTCCTAAATTTACCACTGGCCCAAGAACCATATTGCTTACTCTTTCTTTCCTTAAAACAGGTTCTGCCCCTGAATTATTTCCAAGGATCACTAGCTTCTTCTCAGTAATTTTCATTAGCTGTCCGAAATTCTGGAGAAGCCCACAGTTTGGTACAGGGCTAAACTAAGCTGACAATAGAAAATGAAGAGTTTTCTGGATACCACAGAATTATCTTTACATGCTTCATTCCATCTTAGATTAGAAAGGAATGGCTAGGATCATACAATTCTAGAATTCCATGTAGACAGCAAAAGAATGTTGAACATATATTTCTAAAGCATACTTTCCATTATCATATTTTATGCATAACTGTATATTCCTGCCAAACATAAGACAATAACTTTAAAAAATATCTAATTTGAGGGCTTATAAAGGAGGAAAGACTAAAAGAGAATTCCTATTTTAATGTGTGAGGAAAGAGACACTTGAAAAATTGTTGCAAGATGATTTAATATAAAATAAGCTTGACCAAAACATAATTATTAATGATTCTTTATCTTCTTACAGGTTTCAACCATTGCTGTACTGTGCAGGCTGTATCTTACATGCAATTACTTTGTGATTATGTGCAATTTGGGAATACCTTCTGTCATTAGAGAGTGCCATGTCTTACATTCTTTTCTTCTCATGGAATATTTGGAAGAAAATAGATTATTTAATATTTATGCTTTGCTTTTAAACCTTTAAAGCATTTGCTTGGCTTTTAATTTGCCCAACAATTTATTTTCCTTTTACAACTGAGAGGTGATACTACAGGTCATAAGGAAACTTTTATAGAACAATGCATCTAATCAGGGAAAGCAGAAAGTCATTCTTTGTTCCCGAAGGACTAAAGGCCCCTATGGTGTATTTTCTATTGCATAACTTGACTGACACATTGCTCAAAAAGTAAATAAATAAATAAATAAGTAAATAAATTAGTTTCAAACATTTAAAAATAAAAGCGTGCATCTAAAAATTAGGGGCAACCCTTGAGGAGCTGGTGGAGAATGCAGGGGTATTGGCCTGCCCCACCTTGATGGTTGCGAACACGCTCACAGACATAGGGGACTGGTGGTTTGATGGGTTGAGCCCTCTACCATAGGATTTGCCTTTGGGAAGACTTGCTGCAAAAGAGAGGCTAGGTCTCCATATAACTGTGCCTAAGAGCCTCCTCCCGAATGCCTCTTTGTTGCTCAGATGTGGCCCTCTCTCTCTACCTAAGCCAACTTGGCACGTGAAATCACTGCCCTCCCCCCTACATAGGATTAGACACCCAGGGGAGTGACTCTCCTTGGCAACATGGAATATGACTCCCAGGGAGGAATGTAGACCCGGCATCATGGGATGGAGAACATCTTCTTGACCAAAAGGGGGAAATGAAAGGAAATGAAATAAGCTTCAGTGGCAGAGAGATTCCAAAAGGAGCCGAGAGGTCACTCTGGTGGGCACTCTTACGCACAGTATAGACAACGCTTTTTAGGTTCTAATGAATTGAGGTAGCTGGTGGTAGATACCTGAAACTATCAAACTACAACCCAGAACCCATGAATCTCGAAGACAATTGTATAAAAATGTAGCTTATGAGGGGTGACAATGGGATTGGGAAAGCCATAAGGACCACACTCCACTTTGTCTAGTTTATGGATGGATGAGTAGAAAAACGGGGGAAGGAAACAAACAAACAAACCAACAGACAAAGGCACCCAGTGTTCTTTTTTACTTTAATTGCTCTTTTTCACTTTAATTATTATTCTTGTTACTTTTGTGTGTGTGGTAATGAAGGTGTCAGGGATTGATTTTGGTGATGAATGTACAACTATGTAATGGTACTGTGAACAATCGAATGTACAATTTGTTTTGTATGACTGTGTGGTATGTGAATATACCTCAATAAAATGAATATAAAAAAAAAAATTAGGGGCAAGCCTTTAGCATGGAAAAGTTGGAAGACTGGACCAAAGGTCCCTCAATGCTGCATGGCAACAACTAGCAGAAGCTAAGAAGCATGTACCCACCCCCTTCCTTGTTAGATATGGAATTTCCAATATGCTATGGTCTACACTGCTTATGATTGCCTGAACATTACGGCTCTCTCTTTGTTTTTGTTTTTGTTTTTTAATTTTTGTTGCTGAAACATATATAAAACTCAGAATTTCCCTTTTAACCACTTGCAAGTGTGCAATTCAGTGGTGTTCTTGTTTGTTAAGGCTTCCAGAATGCAAAATATCAGAAATGGATTGGCTTTTACAGTGCGGGTTTATTAGTACACAAATGTTCTAAAGCCATGAAAATGTCCCAATTAAGGCATCAACAGGATGAGATGATACCTTCTCTAAAGAAAGGCTGATGGCATCTGGGGTTCCTCTGTCACATGGGGAAGGCACATGGCCGGAGTCTGCTGGGCTTCTTCCAAGATTAGCTTCTGCTTAGCTTCTCTCTCTCAGCTCCTTTGCATCCTTGCTTGTTTCTCCCAGGGTGTTTCTCTCTAAGCGTCTGGGGGTCCTCTCTTAGCTTCTCCGGGGCAAACTCTGAATTTCATCTCTTACCTTCTCTCCTGGTTCTGGTTTCAATGGCTGTCCCCAAAATGTCTCTGGGAATTTTCTCTCTAAATGTCTCTGAGCTTTCTTCAAAATGTCTCTGCCTTTTATCCTCTCATAGAGGATGCCAGTAAAGATGATTAACACCCACCTTGAATGGGCAGGATCACATCTCAATGGAAAAAATCTAATCAAAAGGTCCTACTCAGAATAGGTCTGCCCCCACAAGATTGGATTGAAAGAACATGGCTTTCCTGGGGTACATAACAGATTCAAACCAGCACAAGTGGTATTAATTACATTCACAATATTGTTCACCATCATCAATATCCATTACCTCAACTTTTTTAACACCTCAAATGGAAACTGTGCACCTATTAAGCAATAACTCCCTTTGCCCCCACTCATTCCCCCCTAATCCCGGCCCCTGGGAATCTATAATCTATCCTTCTCAATGAGATCTGCTTATTCTAGGTATTTCACATAAGTGAGATCATACAATATTTGTCTTTTATTGTCTGGGTTATCCACTCAACATGAGGTCTTCAAGAGTCATACATGTTGTATTATGCATCAGAACTTCATTTCTTTTTATGGCTAAATAACATTCCATTGTATGTACGGTACTACATTATGTTTATCCATCCATCTGCTGATTGATATCTTGGCTGTTTCCACCTTTTGGCTGTTGTGAATAATACTGCCATAAACATTGGTGTACTAACAATTGCCTAAGTCCCTGCTTTCCATTCTTTGGTGTATATGCCAAGAAGTAGATTGCTGGGTCATATGGCAATTCTATTTTCAACTTTCTGAGGAACTGCCAAACTAATTTCCACAGTCCCTTTGTTTTTTACTTTGGGTTTTATTTTTGTTTCTCCAGACATACAGACTGTTTAAATTCCTAAGGGTACATGCCTGGACTTTCTACATATGCCAATTTGCATCCTATAATAGAGAGTAGCAAATACTCATAGGCCGGTATCCATAGCAGGAAACAGGAAATAGTTTCTTTAATTAGGGTAAGTTTATATTGCTAATTATTTTTAAATGCCTTTATTATAGATTTTATTTGCTGAGTGTGAAAGATGTGGATTTCCTGCAGTATGGTTGAATCACAGTCTTTTAAACATGTTCCTACAGGAGACGAATCCTGAATAAAGTGTCTTGGCCTGTCTGCTCTAAAGCTGTGCTGGAGTTAAGATGTCTGCAACATTTCCGACTCAAGAGAAGAACTCAGAAGAGTGAAAAATTATTTCCACTTTGTGCTGGTGGAAAAAAAATAAAGCAAGGCAGTAATATCTAGTCTTAACAGCATTGGTAATAAATAAAATTTACATTTTACCAAAGTAAAATATAAGGTAAACCTAATTGCTTACTATTCTATCAACATAAAACTTTTTTATGTCCACATATCCCTTGGTTTAAACAGTATTTTATTATCTTAATAATATACAATGTATATAAAGTTACCATTTATTGCATTCTGAGTAGCTATCTATCTATCTATCTATCTATCTAACATTTAATTCTCACAACCCATTTAATGCAGGTACTATCATCCTTGTTTTACAGATGAGGAACTGGAGGCTAGGAGAGCTTAAGTAATTTGCCCAGGGTCTTACAGCAGGTGGATAAAATCAGATTCAAATATAGGTTCCTTTGAATTCAGTCTATTCATTCAATCATTCATTCACTGACTCAACAAATATTGAGCACCTATTGTGTGGATACACTGTTCTAGACACCAAAGTTACAGACCCAGTCCCTCCTTTCAAGGAGTTTGTAATCTACTGGGAAAGAAAAAGAAACAACTCTTGCAGATGAAAGCATAATGACAAGAATCCACAGTCTTTCAATTACCATACTTGTGGAACCCCTAAATATTGGACTATCTAGTTCAACACACAATTCCAGTAATAACCTAATGCTTTGAGGGCATGTAAAAGGCTAGAAGAAAGAATTGAGTGGGTTATCCAATCAGAACCTCTTAATATTAGTAGACATTAGACTAGTTTTTTCAAACCACAACAACAAAAATAATGGTAGAGTAGTTGTGCAAGCTCAGATTTAGTGAATACTTATATACCAGGCATGATTCTGAGTCCTTTGCTATGGTTCATCTCACGGAATCTTTACAAAAACACTGTTATCCTCAGGACCAGCTACATAATTTGTGGGGCCCAGTGCAAAATGAAAGTGGGGCCCTTTGTTCAAGAATTATTAGGAAATAATTAAGAATTACAGCATCAGCGAAGCGTTAAACCGAGCTTGGGGCCCTTCTAAGAGCAGAATCCTGTGCAACTGCATGGGCTGCGCACCCATGAAGCTGGCCCTGATTGTCCTCATTTTACCCAAAGGGAAACTGAGGTTTAGGAAGGTTAAGTGACTTTACCAGAGTCACAGATCAAGTAAAGTAACACCACGGGCTGTAACCCAGCTTACCTGACTCGTCTACTAAGTTGTAATGTCATTTCACAATAGGCAAGGAGGCTAAGGCAATACTTTCATATACCAATATCTTCAACCAAAGCATAAGCATTTACATAAGATCAGAAATCACCATCATTCACTCAGAATTATTTGTGAATAAACTGAGGTTCTTCCCTGCTATCACCTCTTCAGTCTTCAAGACAGGGCTGCGGCAGCTTTGAAATACTGTAACACTTCCTTGATATTCCTTACTTCAAGGAAAACCACATGTAGCTAAGTCTCTAGCCACTAGACTGCACTGTTGTGAAATTTTGCAATATATATAGGACAAGGGAGACATGGCTATCACTCTTGGTTGCAGTACAAAAGGACTTAATATCCAGCCCTCCCTTCTCTGCTTTCCTAAGGGTAGGAACACTTAGCAAATCCTTAACACAGTGTGAAACAATCTAACAATATCTACCCATAAATCCCAGAGTCTGCACGCAAAAGACACATTAAGGATAGGATACAAATATCATTTACCCAGACCCTGCTGTAGCGCTCCTATGCTTTACTGCCTGGGCTTTTTGCTTTCAGTGATATTTATTTACCCCACGCATAGTATTTGCCATTGTTAATTTGCATACCAAATCATCCAGGACTGTGTAATCATTTTGGCTATAGAGAAAACCAGAGGCATCAACCTAGTGAGTTAAGGGCCACTCTTAACCATTCATCTTACTTACTATTTAATGTCTCCATAATCTGTTTGATGCACAGATACAAAGACGAGGTGGCAACAACCACAATTTTTGCCCTAGGAAATGGGTCTCTTTCAGATACACTGAAGACATACATTCCTAAAGTCTCCAAATTCCCACAGATTCCTCTCAGCTTGGAGAGGGTGTTATTTGGGAGATGTAGGCCTTTGCATCGCTGGGATTTTTGCATGGTATGAGCCAAGCTCAGGCATCTCCCTTGCCACCCTGCACTTGCAAGATCCTAATGAGAAGTGTCAGCGTTGTGAATTCCCACTGCTGCATCTTCAGTAACTATCTTGAAGAACAAGAACACTGTATTCATCAATTCGGTAAATCACACAGATGAGAAACTAAACTGTTTCTTGCGTCACGAGAACACATGAAGATTGATCACAGAATTAGACTGTCCTCCTGGAATGCCCTCAGCGGATCCAATACTTCATGTGGTTGATTTGGAGGCTTAGCCGAAGCATGTCTAGAAGCAGTGTTGACCCTGGAGCCTCATCTAGCTGTGGAGCCAAGTGCACTCAGAAATCTTTTTTCTTTTATTCTTTTCATGCCAGTAGTACTGCCCACCTGACTGAGACACAGCAGAGAGCAGCCTGACGATCAATCACCGGTGCTGCGGACAGCCATAATTAGATTATAAAATCATAACTGTAGTCATTGTACGTCTGCTTGCATAATTACATCAGCATGCTAATGCCATTTTAATGGTCTCTAATGATGTAATAAGAAATAATGGAATTTATTTGACAGCTACATAACCATTAACAAAACATATTAAGCATAACTAGTACTTCCATAAAAATGCAGACAATATCTGAAAGTGGCAGCTAACATGTTGGCCTTTTTTCCTTTCCCTGGAACAATGAACAGTTCTGACAATGTATTCTTAAACACAGCACCAAGTGAATGCTGCTGCCAACTGGATTGTTCCTTATGCTAAGACCACTCACGAGGGCACAGGTGAACTGCCCAAGTCAGTTCATCAGGCAAGATGTATTTTCCGAGTACCTAGGAGCCAATACCTGTGCCACATCCTGTGGGATAATGCACATGGCAAGTATGCATTGCTTGGGAGGAGCAAAACAACACACAACCAATGACCACAGAATCCCATATGCACACTCACACTCCTGTGCACACACTCACATACAATATTTAGAGAACCAGCAGTATGGCACAGATAATAAATAGCCAGGACTGGTGGTTTCAGAGAAGGCTCTGCAACCAAAAAGGATCATTTTTAAAATATGAATAGGATGAAGATGAGCAGGGGAAACTCCCAGACAATTCTAGCTGCGGCAAGGGCAGGAGAGAAGGCCCAAAGAAGGTCCACGTGTGGTTTGCTCATGAGAGGAGCTGTGCATCAGATTACCAAAGGCTTTGAAAGACTGGCAGAAGAGCTTAGATTTGATTTAGTAGGAAAAAAGGAAGCCACCAGAGTTTCCTGAGCAGGGAAGAGACGTGGAAAGTGGTATTTACACAAGATTTAGTCTGGCAACTAGCTCAGCTGGCAAGCTCAGGCTTGCTCTTAGGAGAGGCTAAAATTTACTCCCTGGAACTCCTCTGTACTCCAAATCAGTCTTTAGACAATGGAAATAGTTTGTATGGGAAGGACTGAAACATGGAGTGAAAAGCACTCCATGCTTTTGAGGTAGAGAGCTAAGTTGTGGAGGAAGACAGCCAGTTTTGGGGTTTAAATTAGCGTGCACCAAAAGTTTCCTCAGTCAAAATACCTCCTGTGCCAGTGTGTCCTGGTGCCTGATAGTCCTGCATTTTGCTAAGAATCTCTTCAAAGGTTAATGGGACTGGTTTGCACTGGATGGCTGGGAAGAAGTATTTCAAGAAAACTTGATCGTCCTTACAGGCGAGAGGAATGAGAGATGAAATATAACCATTGATAGGGTTTGAGAAGAAAGAGAGGAAGGAGATGGGCAATATAGAAACCTGTGGGGTCATGGCAGGAGAAAGGAAGGCGGTGTATTATGATGCTGAGTTCTGGGGATCCTAGGACAAAATCATGCTTCCCAATCTTTTAAAATTCTTACCACATTCTTTTGGTAAAAAGAAAACTCTTCCACCTTCCTTTAATAGTAGCAAAATACTTTAACATAACTACAAATAAAAGCCACAGAAAATTTTAAAGAATTCTAGCCTATTACAAAAAAAGATCTCAACCATGTGACACCATCAGTGTTGAGTGCACTTGTTCGCCCCAAGAGAACTGTCCTAGTTAGAGTGAAAGATAAAGCACATCTTGGCCACTTTGAGCTCCAAGCCTGATGTAAGCTGTGGACCAATTATACCTCCTCTCCTACACTGTAGAATCTGAGTCACACTTATCCCCGATCTCCAGGTGACAATTACTGGAATGGGTGGAAAAGGGGGAAAGAGGGGTACAGAAACGGCCAAAGAAAGGAGGTAGGGCTTGGACAACCATCTTTAGCCACCCTTCAGACACTGCTGGACCTTTAAAGGCTTCCCAAGCTGCTAACCTTGGATAGCTATTGAGCTTCCCAGCCCATTGCATCCACCTCACCTGTCTCATTCTGAAAATAAAACGGTTCCTTTCCCAACCCCGCCTTCCTAAACCACCACCATCTCAATAGCACTGTGTCTCTGACTGCAACAGCACTTTCAGTCCCTTCATCTTAGAATCACAGTGCAAACATTCTATAACTTACAACACAAAAATAATGGGGGGAGGCTGGCCAAGGGAAGGGGGAGCTCAAGAAACGGCAAGGAAGGCAGCAGCCAAATAAAAGGCCTCTGTGTACTTGAACCACTGCATTTTATTTGTTGCAAAGTCACCATGGGAGGGTTTTGCTAAAGGAAAATAATGAAAATTCAATAAATACAGTCTCAAGTGGGACTGAGGAAGTTTTATTCCAAAGCTGCTTCATGTGATTACTTTTTGTTTTGGTCTAGTGTTCTTAATAATGGTCCTGAGCTGTAATATCCTCCACATGCTGCCAGGCATCCCCTCAGCAGCTCTTTGAAGTTCCTCCTTGCAGTACCAACTCTTCCTGTTATTTACCAACTCTAGATTTCTCCCGCAACATCTCATTTTTAATTAAGGAGGTTTTCATTCATTCATTCATTCGATAGCAACACGGGCCTTGGCATGAATAGGAGGATTTCCCAGGGCTACAGAAACACAGGCTACATTCAACTTCTCTGATGTATGGAGTGAGGGGTAAAGAATGGATACCCCAGCTGCTGGGGGAGGCGGGATGATCTGGGTGACTGTGCAGAGGCCTCAACTCCATCATGCATGCCTTTATGGGGTGTCAGGATGCTCAGGAAATTTCCTTCTTCTTCCTTTGACATCATCAATAATCAGCACTACTAGACCAAGTGCTGACTCTCCAGCATGCACACACCAGTTCTTGTTTAACCACACTAAGCAAAGACATTAAACCAGACCAAAGAGCTCCTAAGCATCTGCTGTACAGTCCATGTGCATAAAAGTTTTAGAATAAAACTTCCTCAGTCCTACTCAAGCTCCCATAGGGCCTCTGCTTCTCCTTCCTGTAAGCACTGAATGGGGCTTAGGCTTGAGTTCTTGGCTCCTAAAAGCCAAGCCACTTCCTGGAAGGGAGTGCATCTAGAGGGAAGTGCCAAATGTTTAGATGTGATATGGACATCTTCATTGAAAGGAATGCAATTTGACAAGGGATTATTTACAAAGACATTCCATGTGACTGGTAAGAATAAAAATGGCTACTGCAGGGCTTACATGTGGGTTTAATGAGACACATAAATAAAGCCCTCATGCAGTACCTAGTACATTCACAAGTAGGTGACTCCCAATTTTACATCTATGGCCTCAAACATGACTCTACTTCCCCTCCAAGGCAGTTGCCATCACAATAGCTCAGTTATCACCATCTCTCACCTGGAAAACCACGGTGGCCTCCTGAGTCATTTATGCCACAACTCATTATAATTCATTCTCTACAACAGTTTGGAGGGTTCTTTGTTTAAAATCAGATAGTGCACTCCCCTGATTAAAATTTTCCAGTGGTTTCAAACACACAGAATAAAATCCAGTCTTTCCACACATCCCAAAGCAATTTGGACAGAGAATAAAAATATATATACAGAGACCCCCTGAGAAGCTGGGAGAAAATGCAGGGAAAATGCTTCCTCACCTGGATTGTTGCTGATGTTCTCACAAACATTGAGGACTGGCAGTTTGATGGGCTGAGCCCTCTATCATGAGACTTGCCCTTATGAAGCTCATTACTGCAAAGGAGAGGCTAAACCTGCTTATAATTGTGCCTAAGAGTCTCCCCCTGAGTACCTCTTTGTTGCTCAGATGTGGCTCTCTCTCTCCAGCCAAGCCAACTCAACAGGTGAACTCACTGCCCTCCCCACTATGTGGAACCTGACTTGCAGGGGTGTAAATCTCCCTGGCAACACAGGATATGTCTCCCAGGGATGAATCTGGACCCTACATCGCGGGACTGAGAACATCTTCTTGACCAAAAGGGGGATGTGAAATGCAATCAAATAAAGTTTCAGTGACTGAGAGATTCCAAATGGAGTCGAGAGGTCACTCTGGTGGGCGTGCACTATATAGATAAGCCTTTTTAGGTTTTAATGCATTGGAATAGCTAGAAGTAAATACCTGACACTATCAAACTGCAATCCAGTAGCCTTGACTCTTGAAGATGATTGCATAGCAATGCAGCTTACAATGGGTGACAGTGTGATTGTGAAAGCCTTGTGAATCATACTCCCTTTATCCAGTGTATGGATGGATGAGTAGAAAAATGGGGACTAAAAACTAAATGAAAAATGGGGGAGGGGTGATTTGGGTGTTCTTTTTTTTACTTTTATTTTTTATTCTTATTTTTACTTTTTCTGGTACAAGGAAAATGTTCAAAAAATATATTGGGGTGATGAATGCACAACTATATGATGGTACTATGAACAACTGATTGTATAATTTGGATGATTGTATGGTCTGTGAATATATCTCAATAAAATTTAATTAAAAAAAAAAATCCAGTCTTTCCAATGACCTTCAAAGCCCTACCTAAACTGCCCCCTGCCTGCTATTTCTGCCTTAACTCATATCACGCTTGCCTTCTTTATATTCCTGGGACACACCAAGCTCATCTCCTCCTTAGGACCTTTGCAGCTGTAGTAACTTAGCAGCTATGTCATCAGCTTGGGATCTTTTTGCCCCAGATCTTTGTGCTTTTACTCTCACTTCATTCATCCTTCTTCATTTCCATCACAGCACATAACACTACCTGAGATTTTCTAGTCCATGTATTAGTATGTTTATTACTGCTCCCCCCCACTACCATGTCAGCTCCCCAAGAGTGAGGCCCATGCCCTTCCTGTTCTCTGCTCTATCCCTGGCACACAGAAGAGGGTCTGGCATAAAGCAGGTGCTCAGTAAATATGTGTTGGATGCCTGTTGAATGAAAACCTGCATCTCTGTATAAAATGACAGGCCCTACTGTGAATTGATAAAAGAGTACTTCATTAGTTGGAGAAAACAATATAAACTTGCCTCACCTCTAAGGAGGCCCATGAAGTGTATAAAGGGACTTCTGGGAGATAATTATTTAGACCAGGGGCTTGGCTTTGGCCCCTCTCTACCACCCCTGCCTCCTTCCTACTCTAAAATAAAAGAAAATAAATTTTAAAATAAAATAATGGCAGTAGAGAGAAGAACTTGGAAAACCCCACAAAGTGGCAAGACTCACACTGTCAGACAAATTGTCCTTTCAAAAACTAATGAGAGTATGACGTGGGAGTAGAGACACCTTGGCACAGGCCCAGCTTGAGCCTTCACTGGGTACCTCGGGGAGAGTCACTCTCTCCTCCCAGGCTTAAACCCCTGGACTATAAAATGAGGGTATTGATATGGGAGGTCACTTTCAACTGTGCAGGTCCATAATTGTCTTGTTCTCCAGCAATTTCCTATTTGTCTCTATGACCTGATCCCACACTGTTCAGGGGCAGCCATCTGCCTTCCTCTTCTTTTACACCCTCTTCTATACCTTGCATGGTGCTGGGTGTCCCCATTCCAATCATGGGCATCAACTGAGTGTAGGGCCAGAGCACAGACTCTTTAGATGCTGATAAAATCCAACTGTTTTATCCACACAGCCTCATTTTGGTCACAGAGCTTGAAGATACTTTCTTGTGTTTTTTTATATTTGAATCTAAGGTGATAGAACACAGAGAAAATATCTTAAAGCATTCATCTTTCCTATAGACACTCAAGGCATCCACAATGCTTCGAAGAGAATTCAGGAGGATGGAAGGAGGTGTGACATCAGTGATCAGTAACTTCCCAAAATGGCCCCACACAGAAACCAAAGCTTCTGATGTTCACAAGCAGGGTTTTGTTGAGGGAAAAATAAGTCATGGATCATCAAATGGTGAGACTCTGAGGTCAGCAGCCTGTGGAGTTCCTGCCAGAATGATATATGAGAGAAAAGATAACAGGAATCTCCTGGACTGAGGATAGAGAACAGAGAGGCTGTAGGTTGAGAGGCATCTTGGAGAAAGTTATTGGGGTGGAGAAGGGGGATGAGACTTGGAGGAGACATTTTTGAGAGGAGTCGAGTGAACATTAAGAAAATGCCAAATACCACCCATTATTTGCTCCAAAGAGACACAACTCCAGTGGACCATCTTGCAGAAGCAATTCCCACCCTTGCCCCAAATACTGCTGAGCCCCACCCAACCTGTCCATCTGGACACCCCAAACACTAAAACAAAGTTTTAGCCAAAGTTGCAAGGTGGAAGAGAAGGCTTACCTCCCTAAACATACACCTTTGCCTGGGGAGGACTAGATAGTGGGGAATCCAACCCTGTTACACTGAGCTCTACTCTACCTGTCAAAATGCTCAACATAGTACTTGTTAAATGGTCTTGTCACTGGGCCCCAAGTAATAGATTCACAGAATTGTAAAGCTGGGAAAAGCATTAAAATTTTAGCTTCATTTTATAGATGTTTAACCTTCACTTCATAGATGACAAAACTGAGGCCCCCCAGGGGAAAAGTCACTTTTTTCCCCAAGGGTAACATAAGCCCAGGTTCTCTCATTGTGTGTCTTTTTTGGGCCCTGGAAGTATCTTAACATTTTCAGGTCTAGGAAGCATCATTTATTTTCACCTTCTGTGAACTTGGTCATGCATGGTTCCCTGTCAGAGTCAGTATTGCTTCAACCTAGGGACCTAGCAAATTGAAGGTGGGAAGCCCGGCCATGGGGACAACCAAAGCAGTCCTGAAAGCATGGGTCTCTACAGCTCTGCAAAGCATGTGCAGTGGGAACACGAGCCCAGAATCACCGGACCCAGCAGGTGACAGCAGCTGCCCCAGTCCTCTTCTATTCCTTTATCTCCCTCTCGCAGTCCCAGTCACGAACAGGGCTCTCCTTGTCAACTACTGAATCTACATCCAGCCGGGAACCCTCTCCTGAGCCAAATAGACATTGTCCCTTGGGACTCTTACAGGTAACTCAATGAATATATTTTATCCAAACTGTTCAATCCCATCATGTTTCCTCAAATCCTCTCCTCTTCTTTTAGCATCTGGCTTTATGAATGCCTCCCCACAAACACCCAGCCCTAAGCCAAAACCAGGGAACTCATCCTGGACTCCCCACTCACTCAGTAAGCATACTGCAGCCTTACCAGCTGTTAAAGAATAGAAGCACGTCCCTACCTGTTCGTCAGTGTCTGCAGCCCTGTGAACACCCCTCTACCACCACAACCCCAGCTGCCCATACCTCTCTGTCTTCTCTAGAGACTGCTGGGAACTCCCCACAGCCCAGCACCTAAATAGCAAACACCTGATAGATCAGAGGCCTCCAATAAGGCTTACTTCTGTGTCGTGGCTTGCAGGTTCTGACTGTGGGCAATCAAGCTCTTCTGGCAACTGCATGTTTTGAATATCTGTTCTGCACTTGCCTTACCCTTCCATATCTAATCACTCTTATCATTCTACCTCCTAGGTGTCTCTCAAACACCACAGGTGTCTCTGCAGCCACCTTAATCAGTTCTCATCACCCCTCACCTGGAATGCTGCAAAATCCTTTTAACTAGTCTCCTTGCCTCTAGTCTTGTCTGTTTCCACAGGGCAGCCAGGCTGCTCTTTCTGAGTACAAATCTGACCCCATCACTCTGCTGCTTAGAACACTCCTACAGATCCCCATTATTCTGTGGCTGACATCCAGACTCCCAAAGACGGCCCTCAGCTCCCTCTCTTCGCCTTGCACTGCCACACCAGCTCAGCCCACCTTTGCCCTCCATTTGTAGTGAAGGCCCTACAGGTTCCTGAATGGGTTTGCTTCTGCAGTCACCTCCAGGTCTTTGCACGCTTGTACTTATTTACTGAGCGCTTCCTACAGACTGTGCTAGGTGTTGGGGATACAGCAGTAAAAAGTCACGGAATGCTCTCACATCTCTCTAGGGCACCACTACTTGTCCTGTAGGTTGCAAGTTACACATTTCTTCCCCTGGAAGCCTCCCTGCTCTGCTCAAACTGGGTGAGGGCTTCTTTTTTTTCATGTTTCACCCTAAACCTATTACACTATGTGGTAACTGCCTATAATAAATGGCAAGATATTTGAGGACAGGAAGGGTGTCTTGTTCACGACTGTATGCCCAGCTCCTAGTGCTCTGCCAGGTCATAGTAGGTGCTCAAGAAACCCTGGTTGTGTGAATTAATAATTAAATGAATAAATAAATATTTGTTGTCTGAATAGACAAATGAGCTGCTAAAACATCCACAACTATCCTGAAAATAGCTCAGCTCATTCTTTTTATTTCCAATTCTTAATATTTCACTCCATATATGCTAACCTATCCATACATTTCTTTCAAAACTCATCTCTAAACTCAGGCTCTCCAAATTTGAATAGATCTAACCCTGCTCACATCCGTATTCAGCAGTCTCTGGTCATGGGTTATGTCAACCTGTTTCTTTGGGTTTATTTATGTACGTACTCCTTCTCAAGAAGCCATTCATTGTGCATACCATGTGCCAGTCCTCCTATACACATTATATTTTTTTATCTTTCTAAAACTGTCACGATAGGTGTTATACTCACATTTACAGATGAGAAAAGGAAGCACATGGTGCAAAATTAACGTAAGTGCATTCAGAATCCAAAACCCACGTTATTTTGACTCAGCTGCAGTGCCACCTATGTCATCTAATTCTCTTGTGTTTTCATGAGAGCCAGTTATAGGTTTGTGTACACTGAAGACGTTCAATAAATGCTGACTGACTTTACACTGGCAGATCCTATCCCCAGAGATTCTGATTCATTTGCAGAGGGGTGGGGTCCAGGCAGCAGTAGTTTTTAAAGCCTCCCAGGTGACTCTAATGTGTAGCCAGGGCTGAGAACCACTGCCTTAGTCAAATGCCATTCTTTCAGGAGATTATAATTTTTATAATTAAACTCAGGTTTCAGCTGCGTTTAAATAACTTACCAAAACCCACTGGAATTTTCCTTTCATTTCTTTTCTAAACTGTTTCCCTCTGATATAATTAACAAAAACCACAGACACACAGTTCTTCCCCACACAAACCAATTCGTGAAACTGACTGTGATGTGAGGAACGAATCAAATTTAAAGACCCCAAGGTTGTGTACTTACGTGACGTCTGCAAAGGTGCTTGTCGGCACCTTCAGTAGATGCGCTATGTCCTCTATCAACTTCTTTCCCTTTTCCGGGCTCAGAGGGCTGTTGAAAAATAGCAAAGGAGAGGGAGGGGGGAGAACAGTGTTACAAAATGGAACTCATCAATACTTGAGAAGCTAAAAGTCCCCAAAGAGCTACCACCTTGGCCTCTCGGTTTCTGAAAGCCACCCTGCTCACGGTATTCCTGTCACATAGCGATCATGATACCAGGGGAATTGGGATCAGGTGCTTCTTCAGGCATGATGAATCACCTGAATTTTCCAGCAATAAGACAAACAATAAGGTGCAAATGGAATTGTTAGGAAGTGTAATGGGCCCATGATGCAGCAACTGGCTCATCTCAGCCTTCAATAAAAAAAAACATAATAAAGAGGTTGGGAGGGGAAGGAAAGAAGAGAAAAGAAAAAGAAAAGACGGGAGAGGGTCAGAGAAGCAAATGCTGAAAAAAAATTGCAGGAGAGAGTGGCAAACGTACAAAGGAGATGTATATTTTAAGATTGATTTATTTCTGAAATATGTTTTACCCTGATGAAAGGATATTTAAATATCACATATTTAAGGGTAAACAATGAAACAAGATGGGCAAACATCAGGGTACCCTGGTTTAACAGTCACTAGCTGCAAGGTCATGTTTTATTAAAAGGCAATGAGGAGTAATCATATATAATGTGAAGTTTCAATTACAAATCCAGAATTCCAGTAGTCAGTTTTGCAAATCACCAGTTGCTTATGAAATCCTATTAGTACCAATTCAAAGAAATTTTCAAATTATATTGTTAAATAAAATTTATGTTGTACAGCAAGGGTTTCAGCCAAGCACACCATCCATCCATTCGTCCATCTGTCTGTCTGTCTATCCAGCAAATGTTTAAGAAGCCTACTAGTTGCCAGGTACTGCTTTAGGAAATACAGCAATAAACAAAAAAGCCCAAGTTCCTGACTCCATGGAACTTATGGAAGACAGGCAGTAAAGACTTAGACAAGTAAAAATAATGTCAATTGAACATAAATTCTATAGGGAACAACTCAGGAAGGTAAGGGAGAAAGGGAGTGTGGGGGTGGGAGAACAAGGGATAGAATAACATTTTTTTAAAGGATGGTAGATAAGGCCTCTTCAATAAGGTAACATTTGAACAGAAACCTGAAGGAAGTGAGTTATGTGATATCTGGGGGAAAAGCATTTCAGACATTGAGAACAGAAAGTATGAAGGCTCTGAAGCAGAAGAGTTCCTGGTGGCTTCAAGGAACACCAGGAAGTTGGTACAGCCATTATGGAGCAGAGAATGGGGAGAGGGGGAGGATTTAAGATGCTGAGTAGGCAACTGGCTATATGAATTTAGAATTCAGAGACATAGTCTGGGCTAGAGATATAAATTTGGGAGTCAGCCTAAATATGGTATTTGAAGGCAGGAGGAAAAAGAGCAGCCAAGAGATAAGAGGTGAACCAAGAAAGTGAGTTTCAAGGAAAGAGACATCAAATAGGTTGGTCAAAAGAAATGAGGATTGTTAGTTAACCACTGGATTTAGCACTGAGTAGATCATTGATGAATTTGACATGAACTGTTTCAGTAAAGAAGTATGGACAAAAGCTTGATTTCAGCATGTTCAGTGGAAAAGGAGGAAAAAGGGACTTAGATGATTCTTTCCAAGAGTTTTGCTGTAGGGGAAGCAGAGAAAGGGGTGATAGCTACAGAGGTACATGAAGTCAAGGGCATATTTTTTGTTTTGTTTTGTTTTTCAAGCTGGGAGATGCAGCAGTGTGGTTACTTCCTGATGATAATGATACAGTGATGTTGATACAGGAGGGAAGAAGGGCTGCCAGGATATCCTTCAGCCGTCAAGAGTTTACCAGTAGAAGTACGGGCCCTAAACAGAAGCATGAACAATTTGTTCACACTACCAGGAGAGAAGGCAAATTGCATGAGCACCCAGGCAGGTAGGCAGGTAGTTGTGGTGATTAGAGAACATGGGCAGTCCCCACCAATTGCTTCCACCTGAGGAATCTATAAACGATTAGTCCCTGGTCCCTGGGACAGGTGATTCTCATCCCACAGGTCTATTTAAGTCACAGAACTCTTCAGGTGATTTTAATGCTCAATCAAGTTTCAGCGCCACTGTTATGTATTACCTAAAAAGACAAGGACCTTCTTTGGAGTTTATGAATCCTTTAGAGAGAGAAAGGAGAGAGAATGTGCATACTAGAATTAGAATGAGAGCAAGCAAGAGAGAGAGAGAGAGAGAGAGAGAGAGAGAGAGAGAGAGAGAGAGAGAGAGAGAGATTGGTTGACATTGATTCTCACTGGGATTCAGTCTGTAAAGCAAAAGCTATTGAGATTGAATAAATGCAGAAGAAGGTAAATGTTGCAAATTGATGCTGCAACCAATTATGAACACAAGCCATATTTAATCTTTTTGTCCATGATCATGATAAATACAGGAATCTAAGACAAATTAAACCATGGGCCGTCTGGGTATTATTCTTCTGCAAGGTGAGACAAGAAAGAGGCTCAATCTTCATGGGTTGTACAGCCAGTGAAATGCAGCTCCGAGTTCCGTCCCTGGGATTTGCAGACAGTCCGCTGGGTTCTTTCCGCCTCATCATTCTTCTTCTTGAGCACATCACCCTTAGAGAGTGGAAACCCTTCCTATCAAATATGGACAAGTTTCTCCAAGCCTCCTGAAACACAGGTCCCCTGAGAGAGCTAAACCCCAGCTCCTTGGCCTGCCTGTGCTGTTGTGCTTATTCTACCGTACTGCACAGATTGCTGATTTTTGCCATATTTCCTTGATGGAAAGATTCATTGTTTTGTAATATTTTTAAAGTAAGAATATGTTTTTAAAGTAGATTTGTGCATTTAATGTGGAAATGTTGCTTTCTTTTCCCTTTTGCCCTCATTCCCCACCCCACCCCATCAAAATTAAAATGCTTTTCTGAAATTTGCAGTCCACCTTTCAATAGATGGTATCTTAGACCCAGGGAAGAAAGAAGATGTTCTTTGCTTTTCCCCACCTAATGAGAACATCAGTCTTCCAGTGCTGGCTTCCTCATACTGGAGTTAATCTGGAGAGAAGTCCAACTTTAACTTTTGTATCTTCGTCATCATTCCTTGTCCTGCCTTTTCAGAGTTGTAGTACACAACTTTTCTTTTTCATCAACAAGCCCAGTGCCCTAAGGATATCTGCATTTAAATAAAATCTGATGGGAACACAAGCACTCAGCCTCCCATCACATGCCCACAGTCTCCGTGCTGAGGGCCCCGAGTGCTCCGGAGATGGCTGTCACGCCAGCACCAGCAGCCCTGCAGGCCATCTGTGCATTTGTATCTCGTGAGGATAGGTAAGGAAGATGTTCCTGTCCAATAATCAAAGGGTTGGTGCATTTCACTAGCGGAAAAAAAAATGCAACACGTGATTGCATAAAGCAGCTGAATTTCAAGGGTAGAGGGAGAGAACCAGGAGGTGGGCATGAAAACAGGCAGGGGATGAAACCAGGAAGAATGTGTTAATTAGAGGCACTAGATTCAGTGAACATTTGTTTGAGAAAGAGACTTTGCAGCAGAAAGCCCAGCTCTAGGACTGTGATGGCAATGACATTAAATTGGGCCCAAGAATCCAGTTGGTGATGCTTTCCTAGCATTGACCTCTGCATCCCTCTATTTACCTTCCACTCTCATAATTGGTGGTTTTGATATATTCCTCTTGTAACCAGAACTCAGCAGTGTGCCAGCCTATAATGGGCAACCAATAAATATTTGAATAAGTGAATGAATGGGCTGGATAAGGCTTACAGGGAACCTGGGTCATCCATACCTCTAAATTGGCATCACCCAGAGGCCTGCCCAGACCAGCTCCTATCCCAGGTCTCCAGGCCCATTTTCCACAACTGCTCTTCACAGACCCTCTGCTCCAGCAATCCTCACCCAGTGCATTTTCTACTTCCATTAACCCGACCCAGGGTGCCCTCACCCCTCTCCTCTACCCATTCACACCCAGCCCACAAATCCTTCCCTGGGCATGGCTGCTCCCAGAGCTCCTTCCATTCCTGAACCCATTGCACTGATTACCGGATCTCTTGCTGATCTTGCAATTTCTCTGGTATGACCTCTTTGTCCTGTTATTCAGCCCATCAAGTGGGTTAGTCTACAATTTCCTAACTCCATTTGGGAGATTTTTAACTCCTTTGGTGAAGGAATTTGTAAGGCATGTGTTCTCCATGTTTAGCATGGTATGATTAGTAAAGTAACAACTAGCATTCAAACAGTGTTTGCCATGTGCCAGGCACCGTTCTAAGCACTTTTTTTTTAAACTCATTTAGTCATCACCACAACTCTATAAGTTAGTGTTTTAGTTTCCCAGCTACTAAAACAATACCATATGATGGGTTGGCTTAAGCAGCAGGAATGTACTGGCGCTCAGCTTTGAGGCTAGGAGAAGTCTATAATCAAGGTGTCAGCAAGGCAATGCTTCTCCCTGAAGACTGTGGCTTCTGGAGCCAACTGCTGGCTGTCCTTGGTCTTTGGCTTTTCCGTCATGTGGTGATGCACATGGGGGCATCTTCTCTCTCTTCCAGGCTCCACTGACTTCCAGCTTCTTCTCCTCCACGTGGCTTTGTCATGTCTTCATAAAGCCTCCGGTAATAGGATTAAGACCCAACCTCATTCAGCTGGGCCATACCTTTCCCAAAATAACATCTTCAAAAGGCCCTATTTACAATAGGTTCACACCCACGGGAATGGAGTAAGAGCATGTTTTTCTGGGGTACATATTCAATATGCCACATGTAGGCAGTATTAGTGTCCTGATTTTACAGGGGAGAAAACTGAGACGGAGAGGATTTAATTAACTTGTCCTAGGGCAACATTTAATGAGTAGTAGAGCAAAGACCTTAACCTGTACAGAGTTTAAGCTTCAACCACTGTATTTTGCTGCCTCTCATACATTATCATGGCAGATGCTTACTAAATATTCTCAACTAATGTGTTAACTACCTGAATGAATAAATGAACAAATGAATAGAAAAATAGAAAACAAGAATGGATTTCAATATTTTTAAATCATTAAAATTTAAATCATAAAACAAATCCTGCCTAACTTACAGGATTGCTGTGAAAATCAAATATGACCATTTATTATAAGGACACCTTGGGATTTAACTATTGTCCAAGTACAAGGCACTAGCATCTTTACCAGAATACATCTTATGGCATTGCTTCACAAGAAAATTAATTCTCAATTCTTACCTTTTCTCCATTCCCTCTCTCCATCAGCTCTCTCCCTTGACCACACAGCTTTCTGAGCAGGGACATCAGTGGTGGGGGCCACAGTGAATTTGTGTGTGTGTGTGTGTGTGTGTGTGTGTGTGTGTGTGTGTGTGTTAGAGAGAGGGAAGGAGGAAAGGAGCAGGAGGGAGGGGAGAGAGAGAGGAAGGGGGAGAAGGGAGGAAGGAGGGGGAGAGAGGGAAAGAAGAGGGAAGGGGTGGGGAGAACATGTATGTTCTGTGATACCTGAGAAGATGATTCCTGGAAAAGTGAAGTAATTCAGCATTTGCAGGGGGTGGTGGTGTTACCAGGTTATTTCTGAGAAAAGTGGTTCTAGTAGTACTTATTTAGAAACCACCCCCATCCTATTTTTAGACTAGATCAGTGCAACACAGTCAACCTCATGGACTTAACAGCTAGAAGACTACTAAGGAACCAGCAGCAGATGAAAAATTATGTGTAGATGCAAAATTATTTGTAGATGAAAAATTATTTTAAATTCCAAGGAAAAGCACTGTGGAACATTTTTTATTGGTGGATTTTTTAAGGTAGTTTGTGTGTGTGCGTAATTGGACAATTGAATAACAACCAATTTCTCTTCAAAAAAAGAGAAGTTAGTAAAGGAGGCAACTCAGGTTGTTGTTTCTGTTCTTCCACATTTCTTCTCAAGGAAAGGGTGACCTTCTATGCCCAGGTAATCCCAGGTTGACAGGGTTGGGATGGTCCTGGGTGATCCTGCAGCATCCTTCAGGCGAGTTTGGACAGATTGGGAAGGACTCTGCAGTTGGCCACAAAGGTCCTGAATGGCTGGGATGCCGGCAGGGGAGGAGGAGCAGGGGCCAGTGGCAGGGTGGTGAGACTCAGGCTGGACTACCCGTACATTGTGTCTGAAAGCATCTCTTCCACGTAGGAAATGACAGACTGTGCTGGTTTCGATGTATTATGTCCCCCAAAATGCCATTATCTTTCATGTAATCTTGTGTGGGCAGACGTATTAGTGTTGATTAGATTGTAATTCTTTGAGTGTTTCCATGGAGATGCACCCCACCCAACTGTGGGTGATGACTCTGACTGGATAATTTCCATGGAGGTGTTACCCCACCCATTCAGGGTGGGTCTAAATTAAATCACTGGAGCCATATAAATGAGCTGACAAACAGAAGGAACTCAGTGCAGCTGAGAGTGACATTTTGAAGAGGAGCTACAGCCAAGAGGGACACTTTGAAGAACACACTGGAACTGAGAGAGGCGCTTCAGCTTACAGAGACATTTTGAAGATGGCCACTGAAAGCAGACTCTTGCTCCGAAGAAGCTAAGAGAGGACAGATGCCCCAAAAGCAACTGAGAATGACATTTTGAAGAGGAGCTGCAGCTTGGAGAGGAACGTCCTGGGAGAAAGCCATTTTGAAACCAGAACTCCAGAGCAGACGCCAGCCATGTGCCTTCCCACCTAACAGAGGTTTTCCGGACACCATTGGCCATCCTCCAGTGAAGGTACCCGATTATTGATGCATTACCTTGGACACTTTATGGCCTTAAGACTGTAACTGTGTAACCAAATAAACCCCCTTTATAAAAGTTAATCCATTTCTGGTGTTTTGCATCCCTGCAGCATTAGCAAACTAGAACACTGACCCCCAGCAGGAAGGGAGCCCAGTGCACTCAGCCCCAGCCCCTTGGCTGACACCAGGGCTGTGGATCTGATCAGCCAAGTCACCAAATTCATCAGCTTTGCTTTCTTCAAGTCAATGCATTTTCTGAGACTACCTTGGCAGGCAGGTGGGGTGCTGCCCAAGATTGCAGATTCTTCCTACACTCCTTTCCCAGTCATTTCTGCCCAGCAGCTTTTCTCTCTGCCCAAGCTCCAGATGAACGAGGGCACCCAGGTACCAAGCCTGCTTGTTCCTCAGCCGAGGACCGAGACACCAGGCTTGCTTTCCCTCCCTCCGCGGCCTCTGGTACTCAAATTCTTCTCTTCTCCTCTCACATTGCCCAGAAAATGGCAAGCTCATTCTCAGTTTGTCATTGTGAGGCTGTTTACCCCAAGTAATTTTGATTTCTATTTTTCTCTGGGACCTTAAATGACATCTGCAGAATGGCAAGTCTCACCAGCATATGAGACCCTGCTGTGATATGCTGTGCTGGACATGAAGCATCGATCTGGAGACCACTGCAGTGACGGATGGGGGAGGCTGGCTTCTGGGAAGGATTCAGGTGGGGGAGAGGCAGGATGCTGGCCACACCACCCCAAAAGGGGGTAGGAATCATCTCAGGCCAAGCTGCCAGGACAGAAAGAATTGCTAATTGGCACAAAACAGCAAATTGTCAGTCAGCTGTGTGATAAATGAAAAAGTTCAGGAGGGAGGTAACAGAGAAGAGGGGACAAACTGCTAGAGGCAGAAGCTGATGGGTTTAGCAGCTTATGGATGTGGAAGGTTAGGGGAATGGGGACTTGGGCTTCTACTTTGGGTGACAGGCTGTTCAACAATGTTACCCCTAATAAAGGGACCTTAAGAGAAGGGTTAAGCTATTCTGGGGGATAATGAGTTCATTTGTGGACCTATTAAAATTCAAGGAGTGTCTGTGACATCAAGATGAAGGTGGACAGCGATATGGATTTGGAGACAGGAAGGAGACCTGGCTGGGGTAAAGGTTTGGTATCTTCAGCACAGAGACACAAGCTGAGAGTTCATGAGACTGCCTAGTGAGACACTTGAGAGGAGAGAGTCAAGATGTTTTCTGATGGGAAAAACACTGTGTCATTTAAGGGACTAAAAAAAGAAAAACCTGTGAAACTAGAAAGGAATAATCAGAGGGATGGGAGAAAAGCTCACCAGGTACCAAGGAATGTGCTAAGCCCTTTTCATGCCTTACATCATTGAAGCCTCATAGCAGGGCCGTGAGATAGGCTGATACAACTCTCCCCATTCTACAGATGAGGAAACTGTGGCTTGGGGAGGTTGAGTTACTCATCCAAGGTCACATTGCTACCAAGTAGAAGAACCTGAATTCAATTCTAGGCATTTCCTAGCATTGCTCCTCATTGTACTACAAGCCTCCCTCTCATCTCCCCCCTGCTCAGAGTCCCCCAGTCGTGCCCCCTACCACCTCCCGCACCCAAAGGAGGAAGTCTAGGCTCCTTAGTGAGAACCACAAGGACCTTCATGACTTGTCCTTTTCTACCAGGCCAGCCTCATCTCTCTCCAGCTCCTCTTGCCCCCTTTGTTTGGATTACATGAAATGCTGTGCAGGTCCCCAAACTGGCCACACTGCTTCCCCTAGCCCCCTCTGCTCGCTGAAATAGCCTCCAACCTCCTGCTCTACATGCTGAACGACCACTTATTTTTCACACTGCAGCTTGATTATCTTCTCTATCAAGTCCTTCCAGACTCTCCCCCCACTTCCAGGCAAAATCAGCCATTGTCTTCTGATCCAGGGCCCTCAGGGCCACTGTGCAGATCCACACCAGAGCAGATGATACCATGTTGCATGAACCACTCGTGTGTCTTTCTTCATCTGCTAAGCTGAGAGTCCCATGAGGAGGGAGAAGATGCCATATTTAATTCCATATCCTCAGTGCCTCCTACATGACAAGCACCCCATAAAAGTTTATTTAATGATTGATTAAAAGATGTCACAGCCCTTGGTGTTGAGTTTGTATGCTATTCCTCACAGAGACAAACTAAAGACGAACAAAGCCTAGAGAATGGGTTCACTAAAGTGTTCAAGGATGTTTACTTGGAAGCCCAAGTTCATAAACCAAAACATGACTTTCACACACTGCAAAGAGGAAGACTGAGTAAACATATGTTCATCTATAAAATCATAAAGGGATGAAGTAAATATTAGAACCAAGGGAACTTTATACAACTTGAACAAATAGGATGAATAATAATAATTGTTTTATACAGTTCACAAATTTATAATATTTAGAATTCCAGAAAATGGTATAATATGCAAATTTAAGTAACCAACTAAGAGCCCAATGGATGCTAGATTCTCAGAGAGAAGCCAAGAGTTTCTTGAGTTTTTTTCTCTCACTTACAGAACAGGGTTTCTACCTGGGGATGGCAGACAAGAGGGAGATAAAACTCTTGAAAGAAACCTAGCTAGAAGAGCCTGCCCAGAGAAAATTTCTGTCCTGTGGAAAGAGGGTCCCCAGCTGGGAAATGTCTGAAGCAGCTGTGCCTTTGAGAACTGTCCCAATGTCACCCAGCAGAGGCCAATACTCTTCCATGTGAGCAAGGAGTCAAGCAGTGACACCAGGTTAGAAATCAGGGATAGTGGCCATGGAGAGCAGTGATGTGTGAGCACTGGCTTCCACTAACTGCCCACCATTCCGTTTTATTCCTTTCCGATTTCTAACTGCTGAACATCTATTTTGCGACCTGTGGAAATTCTCTTGCTTTGTAACGTATCCCTTAGATTCCATGCTTCCTCAGGAGTGAGGAGGAGGGCACTTAGGACTGAGGAAAAAATTGTATTTCACATGTTTGGCTTCATGTCCATTAGCAATGTGTACATGGTGAAGGCATAGATGCCTGGTATAATTTGGTTTCAAAATGATTTTATTTCAGCTCCACACCATTTAGACTTTAAAGAGTTAGCATATAGGGCCATGGGTATGCAGTGCTTGATTTCAATTAATGACATGTACCAGGCCCGGAGTTGAATGAAAGTTGGATCTTAGGAAAATGGATCATCAGGTTAAAGCTTAGTTTCTCAGAAGTGGGGGAGGGAGGAAAGTTAAAGGACAGTTTGATGCTGTGTGCAGTGAAGTGCCCTTCCCATCACATTGCTCAGCCTGATGTCACTGTCCTTTAGGAAGGGCAGCAAGTCAGATTAGGTGGACAGGATGCTCTTGTTTTCTGTAGTCACTCGGAATATGTGTTGCCTAGAAACGTGCCTGCTAACTGGTGAGGACTCTGCCATTATTAGCTAACATGCAAGGACATCACGAGCTCTTGGGAGCCAAAAATATTGGTCTGCCCATTTGCCTTCCTCTCAGCCCATGTGCTCTCGGAACAGAATCCAAAGCTGTGGCCCTGGTGTGAAGATGAGTGGGAGAAGTCATTCTGAATGGACCTGGGAGGGGAGATGAGCTGCTTGATAATTTGATAACACACCAAGGACCACCCAGCTGCATGCACATCCACCCATCTCCACCAACACCAAGAAGGAACTGCAGATGAGCAACCCAAGAAGAGATAATAGAACATACGCACACATATCTCCTTCCCTGCACACCAGGTCCTAAAACCATTTGATCTACATAATCAGGGCCAACCTGACTGCCCAATCTGGTTTCCCTCTACATCTACAGTGGATACCTTTAGCTCTAGCCAGCTGAATCTCCACTTCACTGGGCCCCACCCATGCCTATTACTATTATATTCCTATTTCCACCTCATCTGGGACTCCCTCACCCAAAGTGCCCCACTTCTCCCCTCTAAATCCTCACCACCCACCAAGAACCAGCCAATTCTCTCCACCAAAGTCAGCATGACTCATTCCTCCTAAACTCCCACTGCACTTTGATTTAAAACTACTCAGTTCAATGCTTAGCTTAAAAGGACTCTAGTTATTTCATGTATTTTAATTCTGTCTCCCTCCACAAACTGCAAACTCATTGAAGGCATGAACCATGTTTCATTCTTTATTTGCATCTCCCAAGTATGTTGCCCAGTGCTGAATAAACGACAACTTCACAAACAATGTTTGCCACTGGATTCCATGAATTTCATTTTCTAGCTTGTGTTAAGCCCAAGGGGTAAGTTAATAAAGTGGGAAGTCCAGTGGCTTTATCATGAATCCTAGTCCCACTGTTAGTGTAATGACTATCTCCTGACCCTAGGTTCCTTCATCTCCACAACACAGGAACTTAACGTTATCATTCCATAACAATATTATTTAAAACAGCCTTGAAGATAATGATGAAGTTCACCAGCCTAGAATATTTTTATGAACGTACTTTCCTCTGCAAGCTAAACAGCTCTAAGTACACAAACTGTACAATAGGTATAATCAGAACTCATTCCTATTCAGCCATTGTAAGTTGTTATAGCTCCAGGCAGGGAGGGCAAATGATTTACTACAATAGTGGTTCCATTCAATAAGTGGAACAAATAAGATGGTGCTGATTGTACTCAAAATGAGCATGCAGTTATTTCTATTTTATGTTTAAAATACATGGCCATCATCTATCATTTCATGGTCTGAACTTCCTTAGAAAGCAGTTAGAGTTAATCTCAAAAATCAATGGAGGGATACAGCACGTGCAATTTTATCTGTCTGTCTATGACAGCTGTCACCCTCATTACCTAGACACCTAATATTGTCTTGGAAGAGAAACAGATGCAAGCACTTTTAGATAGGTCAGGGTCAGAGCTGGGAGTGGTTGTGAGGCTCCTCACTCCCTGTCTAGATGACTAAGTAGCAGAAAGAATTTTCAAAAGCTGAAGATGGTATCACCTCTCTCTAATGCATTTCAAAACAGCAGCATGCTTTTGAAATATTGTACTACTACAGTTTCATCATTTTGAACCAGACCCTTCCTACAGATCTACTAAATAAGTAAAATAGGGAAACATCTAAAACAATCTCAACCATTTACTAAATGGGAAACTCATGAGAAGTGACATGATCCTGTTTTCCATGATGCCCTCACAACATCCAGCAAAGCACTGAGGACTTAAGTGGTAGCATTTAATACAGTAGTGGAATGAATGAATGGATAACAGAAAACAAGCAAACAAATCCATATCTGTTGGATGACTAAAGAGTTGTGGAGTGCTACCTTTTAAAAAAAAAAAAGATTGGGAATATAACGGAAGGGTTAGAAATATTAAGAGTAGTGAAAACTTATTGAAGGTTTCCTCGTGCTGGCTACTTTGATAAGACTTCACATGAATTGTCTCATTTAATGCTCACAAAGAACCTGTGAGGAAGGCACTATTATTAACCTCATTTAAAAGAAGTGGAAATTGAAGCAAGAGAAATTAAACTCATTGCTCAAGGTCATGCCATGCATTGTCTCTTACTTATGAAACTGACGAAATCAAGCTGAGGACAGGATCTGGCCTTGGAACCAGATATTCCTTCTAATCAGACATTCATATCTAAGAAATTCTAGTTTTTTTTTTTTTTAAGATCTATGCCTCTGCTGCTTTACTTCCCTGATTTTGGACATTTTACTATTTATTTTAAAATTTACCAAAAGGTAGGGAACCAAACGACAGACTGAAATTAAAATCAATTTTTATACAAACTTTTTTGATGAGAAGATGTTTGAAATGAAACCAGTGGATAAAATGAAGTTTCCATGGGACTCATCAATTTTTCTAGTTATTCCTATGCATATCCACTATAACAAAGCATCAAGTTTATTCTATCTAAAATTTATTCTATTTTAATTAATCTTAAAAGTTAGCTAAAGTTTTTCTAACCCACAGAATTCTTCCCAATGTAGATAAGTGATACTTCTGGTGACGGCAAATCAGAGAAGACTGAGGTGCTATAATTACTCAATGCCTGTTTCTATTTCCGATTTTGGTTTGGTACCACCTTTTTTCCCTGCAGAAATCTACTAAAATCCCATGCTTTGCAGGGCATGAGTGAATGAGTCTATGATAATTAAATTCTACTAATTACCCAGATTCAGAAAGCATTTAGAGCACATATAAATTCCTCTCAGTTGTTAACAAATATTAGTGGTTATTAAAAACCATTAACTCTTCACAGTTAACATCAATAGATGAAAAACTGTTGTATTCTAACAATCATGATGAGATTGTATTTCTCGCTCTAAACATATTCATTTCTCCAAATTTCTTGAAAAAAAAATTTTTCCAAGAGCTTAATAAAAATCTAAGTACACAATGGCTAGAGATTCATTTTTTTAAAAAATGTATTAAGTAGCCTAGTAAAGTTACTTCCAAAAGGGCTATGATGTGTTGACTTAAGATTGCTTTAGATGTTTGTAAGCAAAATAAGCCAAACAATCTGTTCAAAGATAATGCCATAGTAATGAGTTTCTGTGTAGTCTCAAATATTTGCATGTAGATTTTTCATGGGCAGTTTTTAATCCCAGGCTGGGCTCCTAGCACCATTTACCCCAGCTTCTCCAAGTACTCAGTGATGACACCGGCCACCTCTTTTGAGCCTACTTTCATGCGAGCCCTTGGGGGAAGGTGGCAGAAGTGGGAGGAGGCTGGATAAAACCCCAAACTTTATTCTTGCCATCTTAGTCTTATGGTGCTGTTGAAAAATGAGTAACTCTCCTTAAAGACAGCACCAGTACACAGTAAGAGATGGAAAGCTGACTACTGAGATTTAGAAACTTAATGCTGCACAAAGTTCATAAGTGAAATGATCAGTGTGGACTTTGTAAGGCTTCTCATAATAGGGGCACTTGAGCTGGGCTAAAAAAAAAAATGAGTAGTGTTTGTATGGCTGGGTTGGTGGCATGGGAAGGGAGTGGATTCCAAGTCACAAAAGTCAAGCAGGACTGCAAACACTTCTGAAATGATGTACAGTTAGGAAGGTAAATTTTGCGGAGAGGAAAAATTGCAGAGTGCTTTCTGTCTCAAATTAACTTTTCCCCTGACCTTATTAGGGGCAGTCATGCCCATATACCAAACTCTACTCTCTCTGCTTTTACTTCCGGCCTGGAGAAAACCACTCTTGACCCATTCTCCATCAGCCTCTTCTTGCTCTCATTCATTCCATACATATTTATCAAATGCTCGCTGTGAATGTGGCACTGTGCTGGGCCCAGGGGAGAGCAAGAGGGCCACAGGACCCAACCACGTGGGACTGGGGGTCTCCATTCTCCATCCCATCAGCCTTGAAACATGCACAGGTCCCTCCATTTGCAGCAGAAAAATGACTCTCTTTCCCTTCATAGCTAGTCTTTTGAATTCACAGTTTAAGGCCAAAGGCTCCCTTTACACACAGCTCTTTGCAAACTGGGTCCCTTCAGGCCACATTCTGTTCCTCCATCCCAAAGACATGCTGTGCACACACACAGAGACACATACACACACTGTGGACTGAACATGCACTTCTCAAAAGAAATACTGACTTTATTCTGAGGACAATATTCCCTGGAAATGGAGTGGCCTCATCGGCAGCTCTGCATCATCTGACTCTGTTGAGCTCCATTTCTCTATTTAAATTCTCTGCTCATGCCTATGGCAATAACTCGGCAGAGTTTTCCTGCTCCACCTTTGCTAATTCCTTTTCTACCTTTTTTTGCTCTCTCCTGCTTTTGTTTTCAAACTGTGTATTTCCCCTAAGGTTTGTTCCTTCATTTCATTTCTTTCCTCATTATAAGTTATCTCTTGGAAAGCTTAAGTACTCATGATTTCAATTAATGTCTTGGTATAAACACTTTCCAAATGTATTCCTATAGCCCTGTAAGGCTAAAGGAATTCTCTCTACAGAGAATATCGCTTGGGGATGGCTGAAGATTCATTTCCAAGGATGCACCATCCAGAGAGCTGAATAACTCTGCATATAAGTCACATTAATGCCTTCAGATGCGTCTACGGGCAAAGCAGTCCTATGGTATATGTAATCTGTCAAGAATAATTAATAGCAAGAGCTACAAAAAGCTGAGTGTGAAGGTAACTGCTGGGGGTCTGGGCTTTTAAATGGGTCGACCTCAGGGGAAATGTGGCTCCTCAGTCTCAGCTGGACCCACCAGAACTGAAGTGACCTCACCTGCAGGGTGTCTTGAATGGGGCAAAGGGACCATAAGGAGCTGCCGCAGGGACCAGCCGGGAGGATTCGTCCATGCCCATATCCTTATATGATAAATAGTATCTGTAGCTTTTGTGCATTATAATAGAGTGTTTAGGCACGGATGTGTCGCCTAATCCTGCTCTCTGAGCATTTGAAATGGGAGTGCCATGGAACCTTCACATCTGTGCTTTCACTGCTTCCAAGGACATTTACCTGCATATATCATAAACACATCATGTTTGCTGAAAAGCCTGGCACAAATCAGAATACTGAAAGAAGGTGTTTGTGGAGTGAACGGAAGCTATGTCCCCTCATTAGAAGCCTTTCCCAACAACTTCAGCACCCTGGACTGCCCGTCTTCCCGACATTCCTCACCACACACTGTCTCCTCTGCTGTCCCAAGCGTCCCTAGCCTCCAGTTACAGGCTGAAATTTCTCAGGACCTCGTCTCTTCTCACTCTACCAAACTCCGGGGCCACCTGAGCCGCAGAGGAATGAGGAGAGTCAGACTCTGCTGAAAGTGCAGCCTCCTGAGAGAAGCCATTCAAGCAGGAGGAGAGGAGGATAAGCTCCCTGGCTTCTATTACCCAACCTGCCCTCCAACCCCCTACCAGTGCTGCCCCTCGGAACCTGGCCAGAGGCCAGTTGGCCAAGGAGCCTAGGAAATGTAGTTTGCAGGGGTCAGCCCCCTGCAGTACAGGGCAGAGTGAGGAAAGGGTTGGAAATGGATCTGAGAGCAAGTAGCCAAATGACCAGTAAGCCTCCTGACTGGTCTCCCTCCATCCCTGCTGACTCCCTCCCAGCCATTCTCCACTCCACAGCCAAAGGGACCTGTGCAAACGTGACTCTGATGAGACCACTTCCCTGCCTGATGCTCTCTAGTGGCTTCCTACTTCTGTTAGGATAAGGATGCTGCAGGCCCCTCCAGCTTTGTCCCACCTCCTCTATCTCTACAACAGCCTCTCTTGCCTCATTTTAGCTCTTCAAATGTCCCATGCTCCCTCCTGACACAGGGCCTTGGCATATGCTCTTCTCACTGGAACATTATTTCTTTCTTTACCCCACCCCCACTCCCTACATAGCTCTAAGTAAGGGTATACAGGTTCATCTAAAACTTCAAACTATAATTTTGTGAAATGACTACTCATAATTAATTAGAAGCTGGGTACTGGTACTAATGGTACTAACGTACTGGACTCAACCATCCATGGTCAGCTCTTCTTATAACACCCCCCATACACACCAAGAAATTTTAAAGCATCATCCCAAGTAAGCCAATATTCTGAAATTGAGCTACATCAGGATACTATTTTTTTTTTCATTTTTCCTTTTCCTCTCTGACTTCACTACTTATTTACAGTTGCTTTTGTTTTGACAGAATAGCAAATAAATACCTTCTTTTCATATTTTCTGCCTCTTTTCTATTCCCTCCTATGTGGAAGTGAAGTTTAAACTGCTTAAACTATTTTGAAACAAATCTCAGTTATATATTTTTATAAATATTTCATAAAATGTCTCTAAAATATAAGGATTCTCTCTTTTAACACAGCCATGATAATATTGTCACACCAAAAAATTTGCAATAATTCATGATATCATCAAATGTCTAGTCTGTGTGCAAATTTCCAATTGCTGCATCAACATCAGAATTTGCTTTCAGTTTACCTGTTTTTCGAATTAGGATTCAAATGAGGTCTACACCTTGCAACTGGCTGTGTTGTCTTCGATGACTAAATCTATAAATTTACCTTCCATTTCATTTGCTGAAGGAATAGTGATGTTTGGATTCTGAAGCCTATCATTAGCTGGAATTCCAGAATTCCAGTGCAAGATCGTCTGATCTTTAACTACAGCAGGAGGCAAAGTGAGAAAATACAGTGAAAGTGCAAATATGATGGGTGTTAAAAACAACTTCTTTGCTGCTTTGGCTCAGCGATTTCCAAGTTATGACAAAGTCTAGCCTGCCAGAAGAGAAGACTGCATGTAAGGAAAGGGCCCCTTTTAGTATCTAACTGACTGTAGTGAGTCTGCTTTCTCCATTTGGTCCTAAACAGAGTTTGCTTTTTTACCACGACAAAGGATGATATCAGTTGCTGGAGGGTGTGGGAGAAGATGCAAGTATTGAATCAGTCCTCTTTAACATTGCAGTAATCTGGGCCTTAAATGCTCCCTCTGATTCATGCTGGTCCTGACAGCCTCACCTCCTACAGGTTGGCTATTTAGCTCTGCATAGATGCTTGAAATACAAAGGGATTTTAGAAGGTTCTGACGATGCTGGGACTCTTTTTTTCTTTTAACCATGATGACACACAATGGCAGCAAGGGGGTCACTAATATACAGTACAGCCTCGTTGGTGTCAGATTTCCATAGTAGTTCTGGAAAGCTTTGCTTTTCTTTTCCAGCAAGGCCACCAAATTCTAGAGTAGAATAATCCCCAGTGACTTTCCTAGCGCAATCACTGCAATTGGTTTTTTGCAATGTGTCATCTAAGTTATAAATTGGCCCAAAGTATATCTGAATTGTATGGTATGCAACTGTATGTCAATAAAACTGTTATTAAAAAAAGAAATTGGGTTTATGTGCTTGTTTCAAAGTTTGCAGGGCAGGAAACATCCTATTGCAAGGCAAGAAAACCAGACAATGGAGTGAAGTGTGGCAGTTATACAATATGGCAATTAATCAAGATTCTTGGAGCATCGAGGGACTGTCTAAGACCTAGCTCATGTCCCACTTCATTAAAGCCTTGTCTGACTTCCAACTTTTACTGATCTCCCTCTTTTATGATCTCTTGCAGAGGACTAGGAATAGTATTCTATATATTTTAGCATTCAGATTATTTGGATGTTATTTGTTTTGTGTGGATCACTGAGAGTTTATATATATTAAGACAGCCTCTTCAACAAAACTATAAGTTACTAGAGGGTAGAGGTCACATCCTATGGTTTCATTGTAATTATTCATAGTTATGTGCTTATTAATAAGAACGGGAATAGGAAATGAGGTCAGGGCCAAAAAAAGGATTACAGGGTTCAGTTTCACCCATCTTCAAACTTCATAGCTAGTGAATAGCACCAGCTATATGGATCTCAGTTCTCCTTATAGCCATCCTTTTACTGTCATTTATATTTTTATTTACATATCGACCTCTTCCAAGCCTTTTTTTTTTTTAATAAGCTTTTTTAGTACAGGGACTTAAATTTGGTACAGCCCTAGTCCTTTGTTTATAGTAGGCTTTCAATAAATTATTCATTGATTAATTGATTCTACCAGGAACATTTAATTGGATAATGTCATTCCAGAGTGACTAAACATCACTGCAGATTTGGTAAGACTGAGCTCTGACTTTCTTCCACTGTAATTCGCACTACTTAATGCTAATCCTTCTGGAGCAACAACTGGTCGGGAAAACTGTCTGCTCTCTGATATAAACAATTCTTCTCTTTTCCCGTTGTTTTCTGCCTTAAAGCTATGAACAGAGACACAAGAAAGAAACTAGACAAATAAAACTATTTAGAAACAAAAGCATTATCAGTGGTACATTTAAAAAGATCAATTCTGTAACTTTGCATGTCTGTTACAATCTGATTCTCAAAATGACTTGGGAAGAACTTCCATAACAATTATGTCTAATTTTTAAGAATTAACCAAAAGCCCACCAAATGGATGATAAATATATGCTAATTCTTTGACTAAAGAGCTGATGTTTCAGTTTTTCCAGAAGGTCCTAGTCATTTATTCCTTTATATATTCAAATATCCTGAATGCCTGGCAAGTACCAAAGACTGGGAAATAGGAAGATAAACAAGACCAGCTCCTACCCACAAGACACGCATAGTCTTGTGTAAGGAAGATGGCCATGTAAATAAGTAAACTAAAATACATTGTATTTTCAGTGGTTTCTAGACAACAGGAATGATTTTTTCTGGTGACTAGATGGGAGACTTCACAAAGAAGTCATATTCTAGCTGATTATTACAGATTGGGATATTTTCCAGCATGTGCCAAACTCATAATCATGAACGTGAGAAGGGCACTTTATCTGGAGTCAGGGATAAGAGAGGAGATGGAAGGATAGGTAGGCTATAACCAGCATGTGAATGGCCTTGTCTTCTAGTTCAGGAGTTTGTGTGGCAGCCCATAGCACAGGCAATAGGGAGCCATTTAAAATTTCAAGCATATGGATGTATGACTGCGTACAGGATGTTTTGCTGTAGGGAGAAACATGTGGCAGAGAAAGTGTTTTAGTTTCCTTGGCTTCTCAAGCAAATACAATGCGAATTTATTCTCTCATGATTTTGAGGTGAAGAGAAGGTCCAAATCAAGTCATTGACAAGGTGAGGCTTTCTCCCTGAAGACTGTGGCATTCTGGGATGGCTGCGGGTGATCCTTGGTCCTTGGCTTGCCACATGGCAAGGCACACGATGGTGTCTCTTGGTCTCTCTTTTCTCTTCTGGATTCCACTGATGTTCAGCTTCTGGTTCCCCCCTTTGTGGCTTTCTCTCTGTTTTGTCTGAATTTCATTCCACTTATAAAAGACTCCAGTGATAGGATTAAGACCCATCCTGACTGAGGTGAGCCAAACCTTAACTGAAGTAACCTCATCAAAAGGTCCTATTTACAATGGGTTCACACCCACAGGAATGCAGTAGATTTCAGAACATGTTTTTCTGGGGTACAGACAGCTCCAAACCACCACAGAAAGCAAACAGAAGATTGTTAAAATGTGCAAGAGAGAAAGAGAAGATGAAAAAGTGCTGAGTGCCTACTAACCTGCCAGACATGTTCAGGGTAAGGGATACAACAGTGAGCAGAAACTGACACAGTCCCTGAATACATAGAGAAGAGCAAGATTAATAAAATAATTATCCACAGGAGTATATCATTACATACTCAGGTAAAGGGAAGGCGCAGGATTCTGTTTCATGAAGGACCTGATCTAGGCTTGAGAGCCAGGAAAGGCTGCACTAAGGAAGTGACCTTTGATCTGAAATTTGATGAATAAATGGCATGAGCAGCACATGGGCTAGAGGAGGAGGGCGGGCGGGATGTGGAACGTACCAGACAGTGAGAGCAGCAAATGCAAAGGCCTTCCGTCATGTGGCCCTGCATGTTCAAGAAGCTGAAGAAAGCCTGGCCTGGATGGAGCTTGGAGAGTGGGGGGAAATGGGGATTGAGATGAGTCTGGAAAGGCATAAAGGGACCAGACCATGCAGGGCCTTTTGGATCATACTCAGGCCATATTAGGAGTTTGGGTCTTGTTCTTAGAAGCAGAGAAAGGTCATTGAAAGATTTTAAGCAAGACAGAGTGATAATCAGACTTATATTTTGAAAAGTTTTCTTTGGGTGCAATGTGCATAATTTATCATACACAAATGGAAACTCAATTCCTGCAGTAATTGAGGCAAGAGATGGAGATAACTTGGACTAGAGTAGTGAGAGGGAGGTAGCAATGGAAGGAAGTAGACAGATTGGAGAGACACTTGGTAAGTAGAATGAATGGTTTGATGACAGCTGGATAAGGAAAGCGAGAAATAAGGTTTCAAAGACCAATACTTTTGACTTGACTTGATGGTACCAAGTCATGGACACTGGAGGAGTAAACAAGGCATTTTGGGGGAGGGGATGGATATTGAAGACCATGAATTCTGTTTAACACATGTAGATGGTCACTGCAAACATAAGCATGGGTAACATTTTCCAGGGAGAGAAACCAAGGGAATATTTCAAGAAGAATGGAACAGTCAATAAAATCACAAGCAACCATGAGGTTAAATAATATTTGGACTAAAAAGGGTCATCTGCATTATGAAACCTAGAGGTTGATGGTGATGGTGGCGATGAGAGGGAAAGGGTAGATTTGAGATAAATTATTGAATTGATAGAATTTTGTAATTGATAGAATGAGGGTGTGAAAGTGAAACTAGGATCAAGGCTGACAAGCTTATAAGTAAAAATTTAATTCAAGTCATGATACTAAATTTTGAGATTCTTTAATTCAAGGATTTGGGGATCCATTTGATTAAAATTTTTAAGCCCTCTATCAATAAAACTGATGCTTTACATATCTTTAACATTTATGATGTACTCTTACATACTTTTCTCATTTGAATTTTAAAACAACCCACTAAGTTACATTGATATGTTTGACTTCCTTAATGGAAAAATTATACAGTACTTATCCTTGAATCTTGTTCATTCATTTAGCCCCTTTACTATGTCTCCATTATAGCAGGAACTCAATAAATATTTGTTGAATTTTATACGTAAGAGCACCAAGGCATAGAAAGACCAAGGAGGAAGCAGACGAGCCAGAACTTGAGCCCATGACTTTGAGCTTAAAGACCAGTTTTCAGTGTTCTTTTCACTGCACCCTCCCCAGAACTATCATTTAAACAGTCAAGAACTTTTAGATTTGGGAAATTTTTGTTAATTTATTTGTTTCTTCTTCTTTAATATATGAGCAACCATGATTATTTTAACTCATTTAGGCTACACACCTCCACATAAAATCTTACTAAATGATAATAAATCCAACATGCTAAAGATATTGTTTTAAGACACACAAACAAGCAACAAGATGAATTTTGATGTAGTAGGGAAATCCTTACAGGCAATATCCTATTTAGGAAGGTGACAATATTTTCTGAACAAAATTTAGAACATATCATCTGAGACATGGTCTAGGAACAGGAAAGAAAAAAATTGAAATCTGCACTAATGCCACATATATAGAAGTCATCCATAAATTATTTAGGTTTCTTTACTCTAACCAAGGACAAAAAGATAAGAAATGTTACACACAATACTACCCACCCCCCTTTACTTTGTCACGATGGTTTCACATCTGTCATTGCCTTTTGTACTTGTGACCATCTTGAGTTAGGCAGGTAGGATTTTCTACTCTTCTTTAATAGCTGAGACCACTGAGATCTGCATGGCTTGCAAAATGTCTCAATGGCAGTCAGTGGTAAAATCGGGGTTAGAATATAACCCTCTAACACTTGGATCATTCCATTAAACCACATTGACTTCCAGTAAAGATCGCCAAATCATTCCTGATAAAAAGAGTTTTTAAATTTCCAAATGAGTGCCTGAAAGAGAGTGGGTAATCTCCTCACTGAAACTTAACAAATAATCTGATTCTAAACTCTCTAGATGATTTAAAAGGAAGATTTTTGAGAGGAAGGAGCCTGGAGTGTTTCCTCAAGGACTGTATAAGCATCTTTAGACCTGGCTCATGGTAAGTATCCACCAAGGGCTTGACAAACGGAGCACTTGACTTTTGAGCTTTCTTCCAGACTTTTGATTCCAGAAACTCCTATACTTTGTCAGTGAATGAAGAGCAGACCATGCCCGATATTTAGGTAGCATCTCTTTACATTATGCATTCTGACTAAATTCCCATAAAACATGCTGCTGTCAGAAAAGGATACCATAATAACACTTATTTGTGAAGCTAGTCATGCACTAAATAAATAGATGTTAATTGAGAGAGTTATAGTGTCATTTGCAAATTAACTGATTGGCTCTTTCAAGGTGAAAAAGTTTTGTCATAAAAATTTTAAGGAAGAGACTTTATAATGAAATCTGTTTCTCAGAATATCGAGAGGCGTCAAGGATGAGGCCCAGATTCGAAAAAACTGTCCCATCTCCATTTTTGGTTTTTGTTTTCCCACTCCAACCTTCTCTCCAGAACTGAAATTCATTTATCACTGTGGAGCTGTGTTCTCTCTGGTTATTGCTAAGAGGCTAAGATTATATTTACTAAACATTTTACTATGTCCCAGGGACTATTCTAAGTAAATTACATTTGCTTTTCCCAACTACCCTTTGAGGTGGGTGCTATTATTATACCCATTTTGGAGATGAGGAGGCCTGAGCACAGATCAAAGACGTAACTTCCCCAAGTTCTGTGGCTCGTGTGGGATTCACACCTGGCAGTACGACCTGTCGGTGTTCGTCACCCCTCCACAGCGCCATCTCTAAGGAATCTGCAATCCACGTTAACTTCTCAAGGACACACATTTGGGAGGACATAAGGGTCAGTGTGGAGACCAAGGGCTTTATTATAGTGGCAGGAGTTTCAGGTACTTCCATTGAGTGACTGTAGGACTTTTAAATATTCCTCAAGAACATTCCTGGTCTACAAGATACTGCACCACATGTTGGATCAATCCTGCCCAAAAATGCAATATGGGATCTTTTCCAACATGATCTGTTTGTCTCTGAGATCACATGTATTACTAAGCTTACTTTTACTTTTCAGGCTCTACATTCTTATGAGCATGAGCTTCACTTCCCCAATGGCAATCTGATTGGTTGGCTACAATGTCTCTTCCAAAAGAACATATCCCAAACAAGAGGAATTTTTTTTTAAGTAAATAAAGAGCAGTATACCAGTTTAGTAAAACATCAAGGACATATATCTCTTAAGCATTTATGTGTTAGATTTAGAAGGCAGTTTCTTCTTTGCTGGGAGATAAATAAGCTCCTTTTACTTCAAACTAAGCTTCCATCCTGTGATCTCTTCCTATCAACCTGACATCAAATAATTTTTAAATCGCCCTTGGAGGACTGGGGATGGCTGTCCTGCCCTTCATCCAGTCTTGAATAATCCATCTAGTTTGTAAAGAGGATAAAATGTAAATGGCCAAGGATTAAACTATACCCTGTCCATCAGAAAATGCAAGAGATAAAGTGGTGTCTGGCAATGCTAAGCCATATTATTCTCCCATCTAAATGTCAATGGAAAGAACATATGTCAATGATGAGATAAGCATAAGTTTGGTGGTACAACCAAATAATATACAAAAGTCCTTTTATTTTTAAAAAAGCATGATGTTGGATTCTTGTAAATTAATAAGTGACCGATTAAGGTTTAAGCTGAGATCTTATGAAACCTTGCCCCAGAGAATCCCAAATTATTAATTAAAATCCTCAATCTCTCTGTAGCAGAGAGGGAGGAATAATCTAGCATATTATGCCTTATAAATAGTAAAAATTATTGAGATAAAGCTGTATTATCTTCACCATATATTTCCTTCCAATTGAAGTGACAAAAGAAAAAGAAGGGTAATCAACTGATTTTTTTTCCCCAACCCAATGCCTGAAGCAGGTAAATGTTCATGCCTCAGGAGTACATCAAAGTAATGAGCTAGAGGAAAATAAACTCCAAATGCAAAGAAAACCACTATACTAAGAATGACTTCATTTTCTACTGGAACATCACCAATAGCAAAGAGGAAATGACCTGATTTGACAGATCTCTTTCCATCAGAAAGTGCTGAGGCTGCAGCCAAGAAAATTGCCTACCCTGAAACTGTTTTTGTACTCCTAAGATTAGCCTTGATGTAGAGAATGGATTGGTATGGATTGCCCTGCTCTAAAGGGTCAGCAGACAAATTGCACCAGTCATATGCTGTTCTCCAGGTTGACAAGGAGGTTGCCATCTTGAAAAGTCTTCACAAATGATCAGAATCTTTCCCCCAATACCTTCATGGAGATGGTCATCTTTCCTTAGGGGTACAATTGAAACCCAGCACCCTAGAAGCAGGCAGCAGCAGTCCTGACTGGCTGCTTGGAAGCACATTTAGCCCAATGTATTAATGAGTCACTCGGGGTCAGTTAACTTTGAGGGCAAAATAGTAAAAAGTGACAGAACTGAAGCCCTAGTGTATAAAGACAAGGCTTCCAAAGCAGTGTGAAACAGAGGTTTCCTCAGTAACCTGACACTGTTCTTAAACACATACAACATATGCACATAGTCTCATGGTGATATTCCCTAGGGAAAGGAAACCTCCACAACACAGGGCATTGTCAAATGTATAAAAGCAATAGATTGTTATAAAGGTTTGTATCACAAAGTAATCAAGTAGGTATCTCACCTTTGTTTTGTTTTTTTTTTTTAATTTTATTTTGAAATAAATTCAAATTTACAGGAACAGTTGCAAAAACAATACAAACCCCATACACAGAACTCCAGCATACCCCAACTCCCCTTCCCCGATACCATGACCCACCAACTTTAACATCCTGTCACACCACCATTTATTTCTTTCTCTCCCTCCCTCCCTCCCTATCTGTCATCCATCATCTACTGCTCTGTCTTTTGAACATATGAGAGCAGGCTGCATACATCCTTGAACAAACAATATAATTCACATATACATTTCCCATGAACAAGAACATTCTTTTATGCAATCCTATTAAGCACAGCTAAGAAGTTCAAGAAATTCAACATTGATGCAAAGCTTACATTCTATATTTCCTTTCTTTTTCCTTATGTCCCAACTGTGTCCCTTTGAGCCTCCTCTCCTCCATCCTCAGATCCCATCCAGGATCATCCTTGGCATTTAATTGTCATTATCTATTTAGACTGTCTTTTTTTTTTATTTTTCAATTGTGGAAACATATATACAGCCTAAATCTTCCCCTTTCAACCCCTCCCTAGCATTCCATTAGTGGGATTAATCACATTTAGAATGTTGCAATGCCATCACCTTCCCATCATCCATTACTAGAAACTTCCCTTCACCCCAAACAGAAATCCTACACTCATTCCTTAACTCCCCACTGCCCCTTCCCCCACTTCTCATAACCCATACTCTACTTTTCATCTCTATGGTCATATTCTTTGATACTTTCTTTGTGTTTACCGAGGGGCATCTTAAATCTATAATAGTCTTGTTTTTCTTTGATACCAACTTAACTTCAATAGGACACATAAACTATGTTCCTATACTCCATCATTCCCCCACCTGTATGTAGTTCTTGTGAAAAATTACATATTTTACATTGAGTCCCAAACCACTGATTTATCATTACAGTTTATGTATTTTAGATCCTGTAGGAAGTAAATAGTGGAGTTACAAATCAAAAATACAGAAGTATTGGTATTTATATTTACCATGTCATCTTTACTGGAAATCTTTATTTCTTCATGTGGTTTCAGCCAATTGCTTAGTGTCCTTTCCTTTCAGCCTGCACAATTCCCTTTAGCATTTCTTATGGGACTGATCTACTGGTGATGAAGTCCCTCAGCTTTTGATTATCTGGGAATGTTTTCATTTCCCCCTCATTTTTAACCTCCAGGTGTTTGTGAATTTTCTGTCTCTGATAGTTATTGACTTCTATTTGTATTCCATTGTGGTCAGAGAATGTGCTTGGAATAAATTCAACTTTTTTTAATTTATTGAGGTTTGTTTTATGTCCCAGCATATGGTCTATTCTGGAGAAAGATCCGTGATCTCTAGAGAAGAATGTGTGTCCTGGTGATTTGAGATGTAATGTTCTATATATGTCTGTTAAATTTCTCTATATCTCTCTCCTTTCTTTGTTTCTCTGTCAGTAGGGCTTCCTTTAGCATCTGAAGTAGGGCAGGTCTTTTATGAGCAAAATCTCTCAGCATTTGTTAGTCGGTGAAAAATTTAAGCTCTCCCTCAAATTTGAAGGAAAGTTTTGCTGGGTAAAGTATTCTTGGTTGGAAATTTTTCTCCCTCAGAATTTTAAATATGTCATGCCACTGCCTTCTTGCCTCCATGGTGGCCACTGAGTTGTCACTACTTAGTCTTGTGTTGCTTCCTTTGTATGTGGTGAATTGCTTTTCTCTTGCCGCTTTCAGAACTTGCTCCTTCTCTTCAGTATTTGACAGCTGATCAGAATATGTTTTGGAGTGGGTTTATTTGGATTTATTCTATTTGGAGTTAGCTGGGCATTTATGCTTCGTGTATTTATATTGTGTAGAAGGTTCAGGAAGTTTTCCCCAACAATTTCTTTGAATACTCTTTCTAGACCTTTACCCTTCACTTCCCCTTCTGGGACACCAATGAGTCTTAAATTTGGATGTTTTATTTTATCTATCATATCCCTGAGATCCATTTTGATTTTTTCAATTTTTTCCCCATTTTTTCTTTTGTTCATTCATTTTCCATTCTGTGGTCCTCAAGGATGCTGAGTCATTGTTCAGCTTCCTCTAGTTTTGTACTATGAGTATCCAGAATCTTTTTAACTTGGTTAACAGTTTATTTTATTTCCATAAGATTGTCTTTTTTGTTGTTGTTGTTTATTCTTGCAAGTTCTTCTTTATGTTCTTCTATGGTCTTCTTCACGTCCTTTATATCCTGCGCCATGCTCTCGTTGTTTCTCTTTAGTTCTTTGATTAATTGCTCCAAGTACTGTGTCTCCTCTGATCTTTTGATTTGGGTGTTTGGGTTTGGGTTCTCCATATCATCTAGTTTTATCATATGCTTTAAATTTTTCTGTTGTTTTTGGCCTCTTGGCATCTGCTTTACTTGATAGTGTTCTTTCAGAATATGAAAAACACCAATTTCTATTTTGTCAGATCTACAGCTTGGTGGCGTACACTTTCTCCAACTAACCAGCAGAAGGCATCCACGAATCACCTATTCCCCCCAAGTCAGTTCTCCCCAACTTGGTCCTTGTGGTGTGTGGGGGTCTGATTCCTGTGGGGTTCAATTGGTGCACCAAATTTGAGTGTGTTGTTGGTGCTGTCCACCCTGAATGAGGGGTGTGTGTCTGAGCAGTTAGGGAGGGAGGGCAGCTTTTATAATCAAACCTCCCAGGTGTTCCCGGAGATTTAAGGCTGTTCCAAGAGTCCAAGCATTTATTTCAGTCTTGCCACAGATTGTCTCTGCCGCTGACCCACAAGTCCTTGGTATTGGTGTAGGGTCCCTGGGACTTCCAAGCGGTTCCCCCTTCTCAGCTGTGCTCTTCCAGGACCTCTGCTGAGGGAAGGCTGCACCATGTCACAAGTGCACACTGGCCCTCCAGGGAAGCCCTGGGCTGCCAGGCCATGCAGGGGCATCCCTAGCCCGCTGCAAAGATGGCTGAATGGGGTGTGCTAATCTGTCCCCCCTCACACACTCCAACTTCCCGACTCCAGGACAATTAGCTGTGGGTGCTCTGAAGGCCACTGTCCACGGCTGATATTGTGGCATGTGTGTGGTGCTATGGGAAACACTCCCTGTCACACTGGGACCCTTGGCATGGCTCTGGGCTGTGGCTCCACCTGGGCAGGAGCATCCCCAGCCCACTGGGAAGATGGCTGCAAGTGGTGTGGTTTCTTTCTCCTTTTGGCTCCCCTCTGCCTTCCTGGCTCTGAGCAATTAGCAGCAGTGGGAAGGGCTATCTTCCACACCAGATATTGAGGTGTTGGCACAGCCCGTTCCTGCCACGCTTCACTGGGCGGTTCTCGGTGCCGTATGTGCAGCCGCTCCCGGGTTTTTTGTTTTTTTTTTAAAAAGAACTAGTCCGTCTCCAAACACCAACCCACAGTGTCCCTATACCACAGCACGGCTGCGGGACTTTCAGCCGGCTCACTCACTCGTTTCAGAATGCAGACTCCCGGTTTCACCAAATGCACGGTCCCTGTGGATTTTGCAGACCTTGTCCGGCTGGTGCATCGCTGGAACTGATGTTCTGGGTCACTTTCTGGCTTTTATCTAGTATTTTTCATGGAGGTGTTTTTTTGCCCTGTCTCACCTAGCCGCCATCTTAGGTTCTCTCCACCTTTGCTTTTATAGTGCAAAAATGTATCTTAATCCAAACATATTATTTAAAGACCCATTTGTGTGTCTCTGGAAGGCAAGATACTAAAGATAGAAATTCCCACTTGGAGTTTATTTTACTAAGAGAAAGAACACAATGACAGAGACAAATAAATGGAGCATACTATCTACGCAAAGAGGTTATAAATGGATAGAAGTGTCAATAAAAAAATTCTTTAGAGAAAACTGAGTCTATATTTTGGTGTAAGTTTGAAGTTTCAGCTGCTTAGGAGTTATCCAAAAAGACAAATAGGAAAATCATCAACAGCTGAAAATGGTCTTAAATTTTAATTTGGCTTTTATACATGGTCTGTGGTTTGAGCTCAAAATAAAATATTTTCTGCCCAATTGTGGTATGCAATTATTTCTCACTAATGAAATTTGATATCTCCAATGTAGCAACAATTAAGATATGCTGGTGGATTGCATTCTGTTGGGAAGTTTATGCACACAGAAGTAAGACTGTAGAATCAGCAAAGGAAATGAATTCTGGCTTTAAGTCAGCTAGCTCTTTTTTCCACTGCTAATAATTATTAAAATATGACCAACTTCTTACCTAATGAAAAAATACATGAGCAAATATATTTATAATTCAAAAAACAAAGTTATTCATATATATTAAAAAATATATTCAAATATATAACATGTATATCTACATGTGTATGTGTGTGTGTATTTGGATAGCCAACCAGACATGTTTTCCCTTCCCAAGTACTTGAAGTAAACATGAAATTTTTATAAAAGATAGCACCAAATGTCAGATTCATTAATAAGATGACCTGAAAAAATGGGGCCTACCATTCCTAGCTTGCTGGGTACACAATGTTTGAATTCTTTTCCTCGTTACATTCATATCAAAATGAGAGTAAGGAAAGAACACTTTGTTGCTGTGAATCTTTTTTTTTTTTTTTTTTGCCTCCAAGGGATGACTCATATCCTGATATTTAGACTACTTTGATGTGAAATACATAAAGCTTTTGGTGGTTTTAACAGGTCATGAAACCACCATATAGACCACGTTATTGGAGAATTAAATACCAGACCCAGGGTCCCATTCAGTGATGTCTGTAGGAGAGTCAGTGGGGGTCAAGGCCTTGCTTACTTACATTCTTGCTGCCACAGCCTCTCTGCTCTTCCCCAACCACACAGAAAGATGGTGGTGGCTTAAAATTACCCCACAATTCTGACCAGCAGGAAAAATCTACCTGGAGATGACTAGAACAACAGCAAAGAACCCAGGAGGGGCTTTTTCTTTCTTCCTTCCTTTTTTTTTTTTAAATGTACTTCAGAGAATTACCCTCAAGTTCATGTTTCAAGTTTAGAAGCACTAGCAAAAAGGGGCATGGCCAGATTTCCAGTTATCCTCCCACACCAAAGATAATTAGGATTCCTCTACTCATTTATGAAAAATAAAAGACACTCAAAAAATAAAAACATTTCTGTACTTCCATAGTGTATCCTCCAGATAGAGTGCCAGGATGTCAGTGTATCAGAAGATAAAAAAACAGAGCTTTCTACTCACTTATTTTCTGTCACAATGTAGCCGTATTCCTCTTCATCAGAAGACTTAACTTGTAATTGTAGGCCCTCGCCTGGGTGTTTCCCAGCTCCTGCTTGAAGGTTTGCATCTTGGTTCAAAGCCCCTTGAATCCAGTTTTGGTCATCCACAAACCCATCCACACTGGACTCAGAATTTGGCATCTTATCGAATACCTCTTTGGAGTAAGTCTGACTCTTTACGTTTTCAACCCCAGCATTCTCTTCTTCTGAAGACATTGATGATTCAGAATCCTCCGATTTCTTAATCTCTGTTTTAAAGGACTTTGCAAGACGGACAGCTTCAGGCATGTTCTGAGATCCGGGCTCCTTCAAGAGGTCCCCGAGTTTGACATTTAAGCGTTTTATCTAGCAGAAAGAAAACTTCATGTAAGATGATATCTATAAGAAAGGACTGTTGACATCTATGAACTGAAGAAATATTTGCAATAAAATCATTCATATGGGATAATAATAGGATAATAATAGGCAACTTAAAATGAAAACAGTTGATGAAGGCAAAGCTTTTATGGCATGTATTTTTCACATTATATCTAGATGAGAAATTTTCAACCAAATGGAGGATGAAGACACTATGTACAGAATCACTTAATAGCTCATTCCCTCTCTCTCTCTCTCTCTCTCTCACACACACACACACACACACACACACACCTCTTCTGAAGTACCTGATCTTGCACAGTCAGTGTAGGTCCTTGGCATCTACATTTTTATCTGAGACCCCATTCTACCCCTCTAGAAACAATGATTACCTAGTAATAATGATAATAATTTGCATTTATTGAACTTTTACAATGTACAAAGGTACCATACTAAATACTTTATATGTATTAACTACTGAATCTTCATAACTCTATGATTTAGGTACTGTCATTATCACCCCATTTTACAGAGACGGAAATTGAAGCACAAAGAGGTCAACCCTTGTGAAGACATCACATGGATACATAATTGCTATCTAACAACATGCATGGGATCTTGGGTCCTCATATCTTGCAATGCTTACACCCCATCCTGATATCAGGTTTCTGGAAGAGGAAATCTTGACTGACAAATATAACACTTATCAACCCCTCAATGTTTATTATATATAAGGTACTGTGTGCCCTGCTTTGCTTAAATTATCTCATTTAATTATTACCCTAACCCCATGAATAAAATTTTAGATTTATCTCTACTTTATAGACACTCAGGCTTATAGAGGTTAAATAATTTGCACAAAATCACAGGGTTTGTAATTGACAGATCCAGGATTTGAACCCAGATCTAACTGATGCCAATATTCTGTCTTAATCACCAGGCTATATTGCCATTCCTAGACACAAAACACTTCTCCATAAAAACAAAAACAAACAAACAAACAAACAAACAAAAAAAAAAACAAATTGTTATTACTATCACTGCTATATAATAATGTAGAGCATGACAACGATGCCTTTTAATTACTTGGATTAGAAAAGGTTTACATCTATTCAACGGGGTCTTATCCAATATTATATTAGAAACAGGAAAATTGGATTTACTTTGCAGCCCACTTCACCAAAATTTGTTTATGAAATTAAGGGAGGACTATATAGGAAATTAAGCACTAGGTAAAATTTTGACCAATTTTTAGTCAAAATTAGTCATAATTTTTCTTTTTAGGTTTTTGAATATTTAAAGAAAACAGTAGTTTGGTGAAAACATTTACTTATATTTGGCTCATGGATGACAATAATACATAACATTTAAGTTACAAATTGAACTAGAACAACGTCTTCAGGCTTTTGCATAAAAGGGAATAATATTCTCACTTAAATTGTCTTTCATGTGAGGGGGAAAATGAAAGATGTTATTACATAAATAAAAGCTCAGAAAATACAACATTCAAACATCCTTCTTGAAAAATATTGCTTGAAAATGTACTCCAAGCAACACAGAAATGAATGAAAATTAATGCCTCAAGAATGAAAAAGTGATGGTATGAAGCCCTGGGGATCTTTACCAAACTAATGGCAGAGTCAGGAACCAGCTGACGTGTGTATTTCCTGAACATTTTGAAGCCTGGGGGTGAGGCGTGGCCCTCAGTTTCTATTCTTCTACTTCCCCTTTATTTCCTAAATTAAGAAATCTGTTTTTTAAACCCCACTTTTATCTCCAAAGTTCAAATTGAATATCCCACCATTTTTGATGAAAATTAAAAACAATGATTATTGATGTTTTCTTCCTCTACTTGCTAACAGACATTTAAACATCAGCCACTAAGATAATCTTACAAGAGTATTATTAACCCAGAATTTTTTGTTTTCCATTCCACAAAAACAAGTTTCACAGAACCACATAATTTCATTGCCTGGAATTGATTTTCTGCGTCTTTAAGACTTGCACTAATAACCAAAGGTTCTTAAATAGGAAAAACTGGCAAACTGCTTAGTGAGTGGATATTGTCTGATATGAAGCCCCTTTTACAAATTGCCTTCTAGACCAGTGTTGTCCATAGGGCCTTCTAGAATGATGGTAATGTTCTATAATCTACACCATCTGATATGTTAGCTACTAGGCACATGTCACTAAGGAGCACTTGAAATATGGCCAGCAAAACTGAGGAACTGAATTTTTAATTTATTTCATTTTAATTTAAATTTAAACTTTAATAGACACTCATCACTAGTGGCCAAGATGTTGGACAGTGCAGGTCTTAATGATCTAGAACCTGTCAATGTCCCTGTATTAAATAAACCTTAGAAATCAATATATACAGGATGGTATATGGTATGTAAAATGGACATATAATATGATCACTTGATATCTCTGGGTGGAGAAATTCCAAGAAGTATTAATTTTCTTCCTTGTAATTTAGCCATATTTTTCAAATTTCTAAAAGGGATAAATATTGGCTTTATAATCTAAAATTATATATTATTATGTATCTAAATTTAAACAATTTTGAATGCCCTTTTTGAATTTTTTTCTCTAAGTGGGGATTATAAGGGGTTTCTCCACACTTTCTGGAAACAACAACAACAACAACAACAACAACAAACCTTTGTATTTCACAAGTTTCCAAACCATTAAGAAAAAGATTACCAATCCCATCCTATGTTTAAGGTGAACCAAACATTCAAAGACATTCCATCTTACCTCTTCATAAACTTTATCATCATCTTCTTGTACTCTGTTATCTGTAAGACATGAGCATTATGAAAATCCTTGTCAAAAATGTCATCACAAGGTGTCACAGCATGTAAAAGGAGAACCACATAGAATCCTTCTTTACAGAAGATTAAGCATAATGATGTTGGTCTAATTTCTACTATAAAGTAAACCTATTCTGTTTATAGTACAATAATAGTGCTCTATAAACTTCATGAAGGAGAAGAGGACTTATTAGATAGATGACAGACATGAAGTCAGTCATAAATTACATTACTCAGCTCCATGGCTTTATGTATGATCTTTAGGGTTAGCACACAGCAAGAAAAGTCCATTGTATCTGGCAGAAGTTAATACTTGAGAAAAAGTAAAATGAAGCATCTGACCCAAATCACCTCACGGTTAAGATGACTTTCAGAATTCATCTACTTAGGCTTATGTTATTGGGTTGTCATTTCTCTCTAAATAAATATCCTACATGCAATGCCCAATAATGCATAACATATTGTATGCTCCTCAAGTCAGAACAATAGCTCCTTGGGGAAAGCAACCACATCCCAGAAATATTTATAACCCTCCTAGCCTTCGGTTTAGGTATCTACTCTTTTTAGCTGTTGAATGACTTATTAACATAAATCATTTTCAAGGTGGAGTTTAAATATCTTTTGCTCCATGACATCCTTCAATCAAGTCATGCTTCCAACTTTCAAGCAAGCCTTTGTCCCTCTCTAGAGGAGAGAGGTACTAATCTTTCATTTGTCTTTTCAGCACATATTTCGTATGCCCGCTATGGGCAAGCACTATGCTAGATGTTTTATTTTAGCTCCAAAGACTCTAAGAAGTAATTAGGCCATAAAAAAGGACACTCTTCAAAGAAGAATTGTGCCTGCCCTGCACACGCTGCCAAAGGATGTTTCCAGCTTCCAGACGAGGCACGATCTCTGTGTTCTCCCACGAGCAGCCCAGAGTGTGGATGTGGGCATCAAGCGGATATTTGAATGAACGCTTTTCACTTTATTATTCAAATATTTGACAATATTCACGTGCACAATCCAAACAAAAACACTTTCTATCACTACTATTTTCTTTTTTTCTAAATCTGAACCTCAGCACAGAGGAATTACACTTCCTTACAGAGAGCAATTTGCCTTTCAACATAATTGTTGTGGTAGGCTTAGCCTGTTAAGGAAGCTTTTAGAGGCAAAGTTCAAACAGATAAAAATCATTAAAACAAATCCCCATCTCCCCAGCAAAAAGAATACATTAAGGCTTCAGTAAGCCTGAAGATCTCTCAACAGCTCTGACTCCGCATCTCCTCCCATCTCCCCCATAACATCTACTACAAATGTAAATGACCCAAGGAGCTGGAAGTTTCACCTTGCAAACTGTCTTCGCCCTTCTTGTCATTGTCGTAGTGTGCTGCTTCTGAGCTGTCTGCCTCTTCTCTGGGTTTTCCTTCAGCTTCTCTTCCGGTACTTTCCTGATCTTCTGTCTCCACACCGTGCAGGACATTAACGATCACGTTAGCCATCTCATCCAGTTCCAGGGGACTCAGGTTGTCCACATTGACCTGGTGCTTTCTCAGGTCCTTCAGGAGATTCTTAATAAATGCTTCTAGAGTGCACACAAAAAATAAACACATATATATTATGCATTGATATATCCAAAAGAAGTGAAGGCAGGCCAAATTGCAAGGGTTAATAGGTGGACCCAAACTTTTGAGGGAACCTTCCCATCAATGCTGGGCAAAAGTATGTGCTCAATAAATATTTGTATTTGTTGGGTATGAATCACACATAACATTCAGGCCATTACCATTTAAGATAGAAATAGGAAACGTGGAGAACTAAGGACAAACTCTTTAGACCAAGAGAACTGTGCTGGTTTGGATCTGTTATGTACCCCAGAAAAGACTATACTCTTTTAATCCAGTCTTGTGGGGACAGACCTATTGTGGGTGGGACCTTTTATTAGGTTGTTTCCATGGAGTTGTGCCCCCCCTCCATTCAAGTGGGTCTTGATCCCCTTGTTGGAGTCCTCTATGAGTGGAAAAAAGGCAGAGACATTTTGGAGCGAGCTTAGAGAAGCTAAGAGAGAAGCTGAGACAGAAGCCCAGAGACATTTTGCAGAAAGCCACTGAAACCAGAAGCTAAACCTAGGAGAGAAGGATCAGCAGAACCAGCCATGTGCCTTTCCATGTGACAGAAGAACCCCAGATGCCATCAGCCTTTCTTCAGAGGAGGTATTGCTCTGTTGATATCTTACTTGGGACATTTTCATGGCCTTAGAACTGTGCATTTGTGAACTAATAAACCCCCATTGTAAAAGCCAATCCATTTCTGGTATATTGCATTCTGGCAGCTTTAGCAAATCAAAACAAGGATAGACTATAAGAACTCTAAGGTGATAATAAAATAACTAGACTTATTTACCCAGGGAAAGAGAAAGATTGAGTAATTTCATCAGTCTTTAGGTTTTAAAGGAATGATAACAAGCTGTTTCCATCTCACTTAGGAAAAAGAGAGATATTAGATCCAAGGGGTCAGCACAATAGTGCTTGGCACCCCATGCCAGTCCCATAGTAACACTATGGAAATTGATCAACATTTTCCCCACAATTATTTATATATTATTTGCTTCCTATATGCCTTAAAATTCAAATGCATAAAAATAAGCGCAGACCCTTGTTACTGGGCACACAATGAGTAAAGATGTAATTTGTGACAAGAACAACATAAAGGGGAGGGATGGAGGGCTATAGGCACAGAGTATGTGTAGGCTATTGGAGTTAAATTATTAATATAAACTAAATTGTAATAGATTTAGGGAGTCAAATGCAAAATATAAGTTGTGTATGCTGTTCAATACCATGTAAATAGTAGAAAAGTCCTCATCTTCTCCATCTTTCTCTGAAACTCCTTTCCATCCTTTCCATACTCCTCCACAAATCCTTCCCTTCCTACCAACTCCATCCCCCACTCCTCTGCCTTTTAAAAATTTTTGACTGTACAGGTAAACACTGGGACCATATTAGTGATAAGGGCAGATTTTCAGGTCTAAAGTCCTTGGGAATCTCTAGCTACCTCATTTCAAATACAAACCTAGTCTCAATGGCAGTCTTTTTCTATGTGGTTTATATATTTTTGTTTATTCATTTTACAATGAAGATGTATTACTTTTATAATCATAAAAAATACAATAGAAATATTATCCCATGGGTGGACTGGGATTCTGTCTCTCAAGGTACATTGTCTTAAGTATTTTTTCTATGCAGTTGGGGGTTTTGAGAGAGCACCAAAGAAGTTGATGAATGAGATAAGTCTTGGGGGCTGGGCATCTAGATGGGCTTTTGGAGACCTTTGGGAGATACAGGAAAATGGTGAAGAAAAGGGAGTCTTCATACCTTCTGATTACATGAGGCATCTATTTTTTATTTATAGTCAGTATAGTTTCTTTAATGAATTTAAGAACATAATCTATCTGATTTTGCTTCTGGCCATAAAGAAGAAATTGGTAACAGACTTAGCCTCTCATGACGTACAACTATAAAACTGGACAAAACATATATGACAATTGTTTTTGGACACTTAAAAACAAGCTGAGCTCAGAAAAGGAAAATGCATGAGGTAAACCCTATGTTTGATCTGGCTGTGTGCTTGGGGCAGTTTCTTGACCACAGTGCAGGAAAGAGGAACATGACAACCTCACTGAACTGAGGAGGCAGGGATTCGAGTTTGGGGCTGGTGAAGTGACCGGAATATGAAGGACAGAGCACTATAGAAGATGGATCTTTGCAGAGGGAAGCCCTTAATTCTGTGTATGGGTTCACTATGGATCATTGTCTAAAGGACAGCTTCCCATTTGCAGGGTGAAACTACTAAAGTCTTAACAGAGAGTTACTGCTGCTGGGTTGAGAGCTTAACAGATGCCAGAGGGTACACAGTGTGGGAAACACTGGAATTACGGCCCAGCCACAGTGGAGAAACCTTGCTGAATACCCTGGCATTTAGTTGAAAATTAAAAAGGCCATGTCTTAAGAGAAGGAATCACCAAAATAGACAAACTCTAAAATATTATAAAACAGCCTGCTAGAAATGACATAATTGTCCAGTAACTTAATGGTCTGCCAAAAGAAAAAATTAAACACACTTTAATGAAGACGGCATAATATAGATTCCCTACAAAGTACCAATATTGGAATGAGGAGATAAGGATGTTATAGTAGCTATTATAAATATGGACATAATGGGTGACATAGTAAACACAGAAGAGAAATGGAAATTTTAAAAAGGGAGCAAATATAAATTCCAGAAATGAAAGGAACAATATTTGAAATTAAAAACTCACTGGATGGACTAAACAGCAGATTAGATAATGGAGAAGAAAGGGTTTCTAGAAGAGATTAATAGAAAGTATTCAGTCTAAAGAACAGAGCAAAAGAAGATGGTTTTCCAGTTTGCTAATGCTACCAGAATGCAAAACACTACAAATGGATTGGCTTTTATAAAAGGGAGTTTATTTGGTTACCCAGTTACAGTCTGAAGGCCATAAAGTGTCCAAGGTAACACATCAGCAATCAGGTACCTTCACTAGGAGGATGGCCAAAGGCGTCCAGAAAACCTCTGTTAGCTGGGAAGGAATGTGGCTGGCGTCCGCTTGCTCCCAGGTTGCGTTTCAAAATGGTGTTCTCCAAAATGTTGCTCTTGGTGTGTTTTGTCCTCTCTTAGCCGCAGCTCCTCTTCAGAAAGTCATTCTCAGTTGCTCTGAGCTCCTTCTGTTTGTCAGCTCATCTATATGGCTCCAGTAATTTAATTCAGACCCACTCTGAATGGGTGGGGTAACACCTCCATGGTAATTATCCAATCAAAGGTCTTGTCCACAGTTGATTGAATCACACCTCAGTGGAAACACAGGATTCTAATCTAATCGACACTAATACATCTGCCCCCAAAAGACTGAATCAAAGAATATGGATTTTGGTAGGACATAATATATCCAAACTAGCACAGATGGAAAAATATTAAACAGAATCTCAGTGACCTGTGAGAAAATATCAAGCATGATATACTATAATTGGAGTCTAAAGGGGAAAGGAGAGAGAGAGTGGGATAAAAAACACCATTAAAAATCCTCAAATTTCCCAAATTTATGGAAGAACATTAACTTAGAGATTCTAGATGCTCAGTAAATCAGTAAAGAGAACCACACATAGCCATTTCATAGTCAAACTGCTGAGAACAAAAGATAAATAAGATATCCCTGAAGATTGAGACAGCAATCAAAGGAGAGGGAGGAGTAGGAACAGACAAGATAGGATTTAACAATGGATTATGAATGCTGAATCTTTATATAAAGATTTTTTTTAGTCTCTAGGGTATTAGAACAGACAGAAGGAAATAATTGAAATTGTGGAACTGTAATCAATAACATTCTTTGAAATTTTCTCTATAACTACTTGTTAAATCATACATTGAAATTTATCACTTTTGTGTATTTATGTTATATTTCACAATAAAAATATTTTAAAATTCTTAAAAATCAATTAGGAGGTAGGGACAGAAGAAGATGGCAGCATAGAGAGGAGTGGAAGCTAGTTTGCCCCCCTGGAACAACTAATAAACAACTAGGAACAACTAGTAAATCATCTGGAATAACTGCAGGGGGACAAACATGCCTGTCCACTCATCATACACCAACCTGAAATGGGAGGTATGCCCGAGTCCGCAGCATAAAATCTGTTGGTAAAAACTGTGGATCCAAGCTGGGAGCCCCCTAACCCCACAGCCCGAACTGCAAAGCTTTGCGGTGCTAGAGAGCGGCACTCTCCCAGCAAGTGAATATAGCTCAGCTGAGCTCCAACGGTGGTTTTAATTAACAAACATGGACTGCTCAATACAAGCTATGAATCCCCAACAAGCACAGAGGCTTTTGGTGACAACAGATCTTGGAGAGCTGGAGCGTGGCTACAGATTGGCACTGAAGGGGGCTTTCTGTCCCTTTTTTGGCTCAGAGGAGAAAGCCTCAGCCGTTTTCAGTTCCCAGTGCTCTGACCCATACAAAGGTGGAGATAGCACAGGCAGAGAGACTACTGAAATGTAAATGACCTCTCCCTAGGGGCTATATCTTTCCTAAGAGGAAGAAGATGGTGCCAAGCTCTACTACCTTCCTTTCATTCAGAACTAGACCCCAGACCTGGGGGAAAACAGCCACAGGCCACACCTCCTTACACCAGTCAGGAGCTACAGGCTGACAGCTGCCACCTGCTGGGCAGAAAAGCATAGTGACTTGAGGCCTCACAGGGTGTATCAACCTTCTAAGACACCCTCAGGGAAACTGGATACTATAGCCTCCTTCCAAGGCCTGAGCCCATTCTGGTCTGGGAAAACCTGATTGGGGTAACCAAGGAAACCACATGCCTAGACAACAGAAAATTACAACTTATACTAAGAAAAACGAAGTTATGGCCCAGTCAAAGGAACAAATTTACACTTCAACTGAGATACAGGAATTGAAACAACTAATGCTAAATCAATTCAAAAAGTTTAGGGAAGATATGGCAAAAGAGATGAAGCATATAATGAAAACACTGGACATACATAAGGTAGAAATCGAAAGTTCGAGAAAATGGCTGGCAGAATCTATGGAAATGAAAGGCACAACACAAGAGATGAAAGACACAATGGAAACATGCAACAGCAGATCTCAAGAGGCAGAAGAAAACACTCAGGAACTGGAGAACAAGACACTTGAAAGCCTACACGCAAAAAACAGAAAGAGAAAAGAGTGGAAAAATATGAGCAACACCTCCGGGAACTGAAGGACAACACAAAATGCAGGAATGTATGTGCCATTGGTGGCCTAGAAGGAGAAGAGAAGGGAAAAGGGGCAGAAGCAATAATAGAGGAAATAATCAATGAAAATTTCCCATCTCTCATGAAAGACATAAAATTACAGATCCAAGAAGCGCAGCATACCCCAAACAGAACAGATCTGAACAGGCCTGCGCCAAGACAGTTAATAATCAGATTATTAAACATCAAAGATAAAGAGAGAATCCTGAAAGCAGCAAGAGAAAAGTGATCCATCACATACAAAGGAAGCTTGATAAGTCTATGTGTGGATTTTTCAGCAGAAACCATGGAGGCAAGAAGGAAGTGGGGTGATATATTTAAGATACTGAAAAGAAAAACCACCAACCAAGAATCCTATATCTGGAAAAACTATCCTTTAAATATGAGGGAGAGCTTAAAATATTCTCTGACAAACAGACAATGAGAGAGTTTGTGAACAAGATACCTGCTCTATAGGAAACACAAAAGGGAGCACTACAGACAGAAGGGAAAAGACAGGAGTGACAGGTTTGGAACACAATTTTTGGAGATAGTAGCACAGCAATGTAAGTATACTAAACAAAGATGACTGTGAGTATGGTTGAAAGAGGAAGGTTAGGAGCATGTGGGACACCAGAAGGAAAGAGAAAAGATAAAGACTGGGGTTGTATAATTCAGTGAAACCTAGGGTGCTCAACGATTGTGACAAAAGGTACAAATATGTTTTTACATGAGGTAGAACAAATGAATGTCAACACTGCAAGGTGTTAAAACGAGGGTGGGATTGGGGGGAAAATACAATCAATGCAAATTAGAGACTATAATTAACAGAAACATTGTATTATGTTTCCTTTAATATAACAAAAGCAATATACCAAAGCTAAATGCATATGGGGGTGGGGCATAGGGGAAGGGTATGGGGCTCCTGGCATTGGTGATGTTGTCTGATTCTTTATTCTACTTTAGTTTAATGCTATCTTTCCTTTTGTGGCTTTCTAGCTGTTATGTTCTCTCTCTCTCTCTCTCTCTCTCTCTCTCTCTCTCTCTCTCTCTCTCTCTCTCTTTTCTTTTTCTTTTATCTTTCTACCTTCTTTGACTCTTCCTCCTTTGTGGAAGAAATGGAGATGTCCTTATATAGATAGTGGCGATGGTGCTGAATACATAAATACATGACTCTACAGGGAACCAACAATTGTTTACTTAGGATGGAATATATGGTATGTGAACAAAACTGTCTTAAAAAAAATGGTTGATGAAGAAACCTTCAGGGCACTATATTGAGTGAAATAAGACAGACACATAAGGACAAATATTGCAGGGTCTCACTGATATTAACAAATTATAATATGTAAACTCATAGACATGAAATATAAGTTACCAGGATACAGAACAAAGCTAAATAATGGGTAGCGGTTGCTTATTATGAGCAGAATGTTAACTAGGGTGATCTTAAATGTTTAGAAATGGACAGAGATGATGGTAGCACTATGTGAGAATAACTAACAGTGCTGAATGATGTGCGAATATGGTGGAAAGGGTAAGCTCAGAGTCACATATTTCAACAGTTGGAGGTTGAAAGATGAGAATGTATAAAACAGTGAATCTTGTGGTGGACAATGTCTGTGATTAACTGTACAAATATTAGAAATCTCTCACATGAACTAGAAAAAATGTATGACATTATAACTAGAAGTTAATAATAGAGGGACATATAGGAAAAAAAACATACCTATTGCAAACTATATACTACAGTTAGTAGTATTTTAACATTCTTTCATCAAGCGTAACAAATGTACTATACCAAAACTATGAATCAGGAATGGAGGGGGGAGTGGTTCTGGGTATGGGAGGATTTGAGTTTTCTTTCTTTGTCTTTATTCCTTTTCTGGAGTAATGAAAATGTTCTAAAAATTGAAGAAAAAAATTAATTGTGGTGATGGATGCACAGCTGTATGATGGTACCATAGGCAATTGATTGTACACTTTGGATCTTTGGATAATTGTATGGTATGCGAACAATATCAAGTAAAAAAAAAAAAAGATGAGCTGAAGAAAATCAATTAGGAATACAAAAAAATATATAATTAATCAAAAAGAAAGTAGGAAAATAAGTAGATAGGGTAAATAAAAACACATACTAAGATGGTATACAGAACAATGTGACTATCAATAAATTAAAAAAAAATCATTTCACAAAACTCAAAATCTAATCATATAGGAATATCAGCAATTTAGGAAAAGAAAATAACTTCTTCAATACGATAAAATGTAAGTATAAAAAATAGTGAAATTTTTAATGCTTTTTCCCTAGGATTAGGAACAAGGAAAGATGTCCACTCTCACTATTTTTGTTTAACATTGTACTAGAGGGCTGAGCTAGTACAATAAGGCAAGAAAAAGAAATAAAATTTAAAGATTTTTAAAGGGAATAATTAAAGTGTCTTTATTCACATGTCATGATTGTACACATAGGAAATCTTAAATATTTTACAAAAAACTATTAGAATAAGTGTATTTAGTAGGTTTATAAGATACAAGGTCAATATATAAAGCAAATTATATCTTTAGAGTAGCAGTGAACAACTGGTTAAGATTTTAAAACTATCATTTACAATAGCACCAAAAATAAACAAAAATCCTTGAGACTAAATTTAACAAAAGTCACATACCTCTATATTATAAAGTACAATATTGAGGGGAATTAAATAAAACCCAAATAAATGGAAATATATACCATATTATTTAGAAAATTCCACATTATTAAGATGTAAATTCTCTCCAAACTGATCTACAAATTTTTAAAAATATCAGCCATCATCCATACAGGCTTTTTGTTTGTATAATTTGAAAAGTTCATTCCAAGATATAGACAGAAATGAAAATTATCACAATATCCATAACTATCTTTAAAAATAACAAAAATTTGAGGATTATGCTAACTGATTTTAAAGCTTATTATAAAGCTATAGTAATCAAGAAAATGTATTATTTGCATAAGACTAGAGAAACAGTTTAATGCAACAAAGCATAGAACCCAGAAACAGACCCAAATTCAGTCAATTTATTTTCAACAAAGGCATTAAGGCAATTCATTGAAGATAGATAAAGTCTTTTCAAACATGAAAAATGTGATAGAACAAATGAAAATATATATGGAAAGGATAAATCCTCAATCTCCTACCTCATACAATAAATAACAATTAATTTGAGATAGTTCACGAATATAAGTCATGACTGAAACTATGAAGCTTCCAAAAAGAAATTTAGGGGAGTATCTTTCTCTGTTGAGATATCCAAAGAGTTATTAGAGAAAACACATAATCCACTAATATAAAGGAAAATAATCTGTTAAAAGACTTTTATACAGAATATACAAAACTCTGACAATAACAAGCAAAGTATTCCAAACAAAAGAGACAAAAGAGTTGAACGGAAACTTCACAAAAGAAAATATACAAATTAACAATATCATTTGTAATTACTGAAAGGCTAACTTAAATCACATGAAACACATTTTATACCCACCAGAAGGACTAAATTAAAAAAGAATGAGCACAAATTTTGGAGAGGGTATGAAGGAACAGGAACATTCATTGATTATTGGTCAGGAAGAACAATTTTACAACACTTTGGAAAGCAGTTTGGCAATTACTTATAAAGGTAAATATACACCTAACATTCTACCTAGCAATCCTCTTCTCCCCAGAGAAATGAAAACCTATATCCAGAAAAGATTTGTACAAGAATGTATATAGTAAATTTATCCATAATAACCAGACAAACAACAATCTCCCAAAAGTCCAAATGTCCATCAGTGTGGGAATGGATAAACAAATTGTGCTTTTCCATCCAAACAATGTAAAGCAATGAACTACTCATACATGCAAAAATATGGATTAACCTAAAAATGGTAATGTTGAGTGAAAGGTGATAGAAATTAGAGCAGTGAATATCTATTGAGAGGTTGTATGAAACTGGCATGAGAAAATCTTCCGGGATGAATGAAATGTTCTGTATATTATTGGGGTGTTGGACATGTGTCAAAACTCATCAATTTGGGCATTTAACTACTGTGCTTCTCACTATATATAAACTTCACCTCAATAATAATTAAAGAACTTATTCTAAATAGGTTTGTCAGGGTCCCATCTCTGAACTTCGAAGGAAGACTTGACTTTCTATTACTGAGTATTTAATGTTGAAATCTCTGGATTGTATATAAAGATCTATGTAAGATAATTATCATCAAAATGTCTCTATCTTCCACAAGACGTTGGCATGATGACTTACAATTTACAAAATATTTCCGTGGACCTTACTTAGGTTTCATAGCAATTTTCTAAAGTAGCTTGGGTGGGAATTATTTTCTGCTTCTTACATTAGGAAACTGAGGCTTTTTATGTTTTCTTAGTTTCTTCTTTTTGAGCTAAACTAGAGTTGCACACTTAATTCCTGATAGCTTCACTCCCCTTCTTTCCTACTAGAAAGGCAAGAAAAAGCTCTGAACACCAAAAACTACAGCAATAGCAGGTACATGCAGAAAAGCTCTTCATGCTTCATATACAACATATAAAAAGAATATGATCTCCAGAAAACCTTCAAAATTTATCTCATGATGATATGCCAAGAATAACCAGGGGAAACACTGACCGCAATTAACCAGAATCTTCAGAAACACCTTTACCAATCTTGCCACAAAACCTAAGGTAAACTCTATACAGTGTAACTTTGATTATAAAGACTATCAGGCTGCATGTTGAAACATCCCCAGTTCATTCTGCTACTGTATTCATTCTCTCCATAGGGAGGGCTACAGCTCTGAATCGGCTTTGAAACAGCAGGGCAACCTTAACTGGTCAATAAGGGCTTTATTCATAATACAAAGCATGACAGGAGAACGGTGTTTGGGTTATCTGATTTTTGAAAGATAAGCAGTTAGAGCCTATTGTGAGTTCTTTAAGTGGAAAAAATAAAGTACTGTCGTTTTTCCCTATTAACTGAAGTTAATTCTTTCTGGGGAATTTTGCTATATCGTTACACAGAAACATTTAAAAGTGTTTTGTTTCCATTTCTGAACATTTGGGCCATGCCTCCTACCTTCTCCCTATCCTCTCTCTCTTTCAAAGGAAGAGTCTCTGCAATAATTCCATGAGTTTACTATTTGGAAAGATTTATTCCATCAATCTTTACTTTAGACTTCTATGTAATTAAGAACCCTTCTGAATTTAAAATTCTTAGACTACATTGTAGTTGCTTTTAAAATATAGCATTGCAGAGTTTAATATGATATGAGTCAAATGATGTCCTTTAAAATAAATATGTGCAATGCCTGTGTGACATAACATAGTTAATCTACACGATAACTAAAGGAGCTGTCACCCAGTACTTACATATTCTTGTACAGGGAATAGCTGAGTCTTCAGCAGCAGTAGCTAACATTAAAAGCCCCTGAAATATTTGTCATAAGATTGATGGCGTTTTATTCTTTACCACACAGGCTTTAGCTTTCTATACAAGGGAAATGCAGAGCTACTCTCTTGTAACTGCTTTCCTAGTCTCTTTCACTGAACTGCGAGCCCCTTGAAAGGCCTTTTTCATCTCTGCCTCCCCAGAACCTATAATAGAGGCTGACATACAGCAGCCTTACTAAATGTTTACTGCCCAAATGCATGCCTTAAAAAGTAACTTCCAGCAGCTAACTTGGAAAGAAATTTTTTTTTTACTTTCTTATAAACAAAAACATGACTAAAAAATACAGAAAAGAATGCCTGATGCAGAACAGTTGTTCCTTTCTAAAAGTGACACAAGGCTGAAGGTTTAAACAATACCACATAAACAATATCAGTATTCCAGCTCTTTCTAGGTTGATATAAGGTACATGTTGTTTTATAGAAAGGATAAAAGATGTACTTTGGAATTAAAAGATGCTTGCATGTCATATTCTTGTTGCTGTTTTGAAAAAATGTATTGTTCATTGTTGCTTTCAAAATCAGAAGGAACTATCTGAAACCCCAGAACTGAGTCACTAAACAACAAGCAAAAGTATAACCTTTTCAGTTTCATTTCAATTCATTCTACTCCCACCAAAAAAACCTTTTCTTTTCTGGTGTGTTTATTATCTCAGTAAAGTCTTATCTCACAAGTCCACTTCTGCAGGTTCAATGCCTGCAACAAAGAACTCACTCAATCTCAAATAAAATGGAAGTAAGAAAGGGATGGGGATGAGGGGGAAAGAACCAGCTCAGGGAAAAGTAAACGGCCACAGGAATTACTCTGGAAGGAGTTCTAAAAGGGTCTCCTGATCCATAAGGCAAACCCCAGGAAATTCCCACACCTTGCAGTCTTCAACCATTGCTGCAACAGTCTGAGAAAGAATAGACAATACAACACCCTAAAGTCATGACCTGAGAGCCCAGCATTATAGCTAAAACGAAACCTGGAGAAAAGAGCCACTTTACATTATGCAATGCTGTTCCTGAAAATCTCCCATCCTTCTGAGTGTGCGCAGCGAGGAGCTGCCCTCGCATGCATCCAGCATGGGAGGCTGAACTGCGACTCCTGGGAGGAGATGCCCAAGCAGGCGACACCCATGATGGGTGCCAGATCCCTATATGTGAATTAGACCCATGCAAGGGAAGAAGACAAGTAAAAGTGGGCCATAAATGAAAGTTCCCAGAAAACAACAGATACTTTCTGTAGAACACTTACAAAGTCAGCACCAGGTCTCAGTTGTTCTACTATTCTATTTTTCAGGTGAGCTGGGCAGAAGCACTGCAGGAATGACATCATGATCAAATGGTTTGCTTTGTCTTGCAGACTTGCTTTCACTGACCTGGGGATCACCTCTTGGGCAAAGTTGGTCTATTTCAGATATGTTCATAAATAACAGGAGGAATCTGCTCTGATGCTACCAAGTGTTGTAGAGCAATAAACTCTCAAAGCCAACAGATCCATTTGCCCTGCCAAGAACAGCAAAACAAATTCTCCAAACCCTAGCCCAGGAATAAGCAGACCCCACAAGAACTCACATCACTGTTCATTGCTGCTGATGCACCTCCCAGAGCTACCAGAGTGGTCTGCTGTCTAACTAACCCACTAGCTGCAGTTCTGGGGAGGCACAAATCTTCATTGTGAGCCACAAAATCCCACGGAATTCCATTTGAATGATGTGAAAGTTATTTATGGAGACTTCCTATATTTCCAGAAAAAAATTAAAGTATCCCTTTTGGAGGGCAAATGAGGAATAAAGTTTCCTTATATATTCCTCTGCAGGATACCATGTCTCTCAGTGGGCGAGAATGGTGGTTGCAATAATTTGGTGAATAGTGAAAGAGTGAAAATTCTGCAATGTTCTCGCCAAGGAAGGTAAAATGTATCATCATGTTTAGGATTTCTAGTGAAAATGAATCATGTTTCATCATACACAATAAACAGACACTTTCGAGAGATGTTTTATTTTTAATTGAGCCCTCTGAGGTTGCTGATAAAAATGGTGTGTGTAAGGGGTGGTGGCATTTAATTCAGAGTGGCTTCCATATTGGGAGGAGGAAGAATGACAGGAAAAGGTCAAAAGAAAGAAGAAAAAGAAGAGACTGGAAAATATATCCCCCAGAGTACTTCACTTTACATAATTCAAATAATACAGAATTCATTCTCTTTCTCTAAGGATAGGTTCTGAGACTTTGTTGAAGTTTCTTGTGTTATTTAAAGGGAAAGAGGTATGGAGTCTGTATTCATAATAGTGAATGGATGCCATTGTTACCTACAAGTAATATACAACACAAGCAAAGAGGTATATTTATGCATCCTGCTCTTTCCAAAACAGTGCTCACTTACCTCCTGACACCAACATAAAAGCTGAGCACCTACTCTTAAAAAGCATTTTCAGTAAGAAAAAAGTCCATCGTAACCCCTGTTTACCAAGTCCATTACAGAATATTACAGGCACAACAAGCCTTCTCTTTCACCACAGTGAGAATGAAAAATAATGCTAATATAAATTGTGTCGTAGTAAACACCACTCTCAACCATATGAAGAGCTTGACTATTTGTACGGATGTAAGAGAAAGAGGGGCTGAGGAAAATGGAGGAGTTTTAGGAATTGGCAGACATTGATCCTTAGAAATTGACAGAGAGTGGGCTCTGTGCTTGGACAGAAAGGGAGAAATCCAAGATAAAGTGAACAAAAAGCACTTCAACTCCCTGTAGCAAAACAAGGATTACAGTGCCAGAACAGATGTCTTTTCTTTGCTTGGACAGTCATTTCGCTGTTAGCACAGGAGCAACCAGCAGTGAATTATGAATCCCAGTGCTGTGGGAAGTGGCTACTTGTTTGCTTTTTCAGGCCAAATCATTATAAAATCTGCAAGATTGTTCTCTCTCTTTCTTGCTCTCGCTCTCTCACTGTCTGTCTCTCTCTCTCCTTTCTTTTGGTCTCAGACTTTGGTTTTCAAGGTACACATATAAAGTTCTCATCCATCAAAATGTCCATCATTATCCTGCTCTGTCCTTATGATTTCTGAGCAGGATTCACAGGCAGTTTGACTACTTTCCACTGGGAAGTGCATTGCTGCAACCTGAAAGAGGACTATGTTATATCCCAAATATTATCCCATAATGCAGAGAACAAATGGAGGTACAAACTCAGACTTCTGAGTCAGTGCGACCTGAGTCAATGGGCTGCACTGTTGGCTCCAGCACTTGTGTGGTCTTGGCAAGTTCCTTAATCTCACTGTGCCTCAGTTTCCTTATCTGCAAAATGGGGACAAGTGACACATGTAAGTGAATCACTTGTCCAGTGCCCAGCATATAGCAAGTGCTTAATAAATTATAACTATTATGATATAATGAGATGATGACGACAAATCCCTTTGTCTTTTATCCCCTCCAATCTATTCCAAATATAAATAATGGTATTCCTATAATAAGCTCTGGCTCCAACACACTGTAATTTTCAACCAAGTAGTAAAGTGGCTACTGCCTCCCAATTTGCTCAACATTCAATTTAAGATTATGCATTGTGATACTTTACTCTACCAAAATATTGTTTTGAAACTCAGTCATTAAAATCAGATGCCAGGTTCCATCCATCCATCTATTCTTTTCACCAATGGGTGTACAAGACACCCATTGTGTCCAGGGTCTGGAAGTAGGAATCATGATGAGAAATGACAGAAAATTAAAGGTACGGTTTTTGTTTTTTGGGGGTTGGGGGTTGGGGGGAGGAGCTACAGTGTCACTAACACACACAAACAGAAATTAAAACATTTTAGAGGCCAGAAAGACTTGACCAGTGTAGAGTACAAATTTAATTTATGGGACAAACTAACCAATTAGACCTTCTAAGAATATTAAATGATAATACTTCTCAAGATATGTATCTGTCCTCCTAAAATAGATAAGTATTTGGGCTGACATGTTATCCAAACTGTCATTTATTACACTATTTGTAAGGCATGTGTCTTTCCTGAATTTTAACCAACTTCCAAACTGTTTACAAAATAGTCTGTTTGTAAATTACCACCTATATTTTACCCTAGTAATTAATAAATTTACCTAAACTTATAAAATTAAGTATGAAAAATGTTTTTGTAACATAAACTTTCAAAATACAAACTTCCTAAAAGGGTGAAAAAGAAGTCATATTATTTTTGATCTCCATTAAAGGCAACCCATTTGATTTACCAATTTTTAAAAAGATAAACCAAATTACATCTTGTGCAAAAAATCATACTGTAAACTTCTGGGGTATGAGTTCTACTAAGCAAAAATTTTGACTAAAAATGTTAAGAATATATTTTCAATAGAAAGTCAATAAACATATTAAAAAATAAGACAAAAAGTAAATAAAGCACTTCATCCTTTTTTTTTTATCAAGCTTCATTAAAAATACATCAAACTTAAGTAGTCTGCATTGTTGCAACAATGACATAAAAAATGAGAAAACACAATAATCTAAAAGAAAGAGGACATGTTACAGAAGGCTGAGGCGGCCACTCTACTGAATACTGAGGGTTGTCAAAAAAGCACATTTGTCCCCTCTAGGCACCTGTCCTCTCTACAGGCCAGTGGGCATAAGAACTCACCATGGCAATCTGGGAACACTTACTAAGTCAGGAAAACAGATCAATGTATTTATGAGAGATTTTAAACAATTATTGGATCACAAATATGTTTCTGGTGAATTCTAACTTAACCAGAAACTTCAATCAACAAGAATATTCCATTCCCTGAGTGCCTTGATTAATCAAGGATTTCTTCTGGGTCTCTGCCAAGCCATGTTCAACTTGCAGAGCTGAGGCGTCCACCCTAAAGAGCTAAAAAACAAAACAATATCCACCCCCCACCCCCAATTCTGGTGCCTGAGAGTAGCAGGTTAGTGAATTCTTATCTCACCTGTGATGGATTTCACTATAGAGTTTAGATGAGTAACATTACTTGCCAGTTTCAAGGAGTCCAGAAATTGGTAAACATTTATATGGTGTCAAGGTTTGTAGCCCCACTGAAAAGAACCTCACCTTTCAAGATCTGAGTTTTACCGCCAGCCTTACTATAATTCTATATTCATGAACATAACATAATGGGATTATTGTGGCTAGAACTGTAATGCAAGGGAGAGAATATGAATTATCATGGTGATTATTCAGACATTGACTTGTAGAAAATTGGTTATAAACAAAACCAGGAAGGGGGCTAAATTTTCCTTGGCATATCCCACTCTGAAAACACAACATTTATCTCTCTCAATTCCCTCATTCCATCTTCTATTTAGGAATCCATGGTCTGTAATGTGTCCCCTACATATTCAAATATTCTCTTCCCTTATGCTGCCCCCCATCCCCTCCTCCATTTCTCACCCAAGTTGCCCTTCAAGTAACCTCTCTGCCTGGCCTGGGGAATGGCCCATTCTAAGTCTTATTAAAGTGATGGATATTTGATTTGTGACTCATGCTTCCTAGGGGTAACTGGCATTTAAACAGGAGAGTTCAGGTGATGCAATACCTCTCCCTTCCTTCCTTGCACAAATATTTGTTGCACATTGTCTATATGCCAGCCACTAAGATGCTGGAGATCATCAGTGAACAAAGTCCTTACTTTCATGGAGCTTTCATCCATATGGGAAAAGATAGAAATAACCATTAAAATCATTAATATACAGAATGACAGTTGGTTATAGGTGCTATGGAGAAAAATAATGCAGAGTATGAAGGATGAGGAGTGCTGGGGAGAAAAGGTGCTATTTTATATGTTAGAGAAAATCTCATGGAGCAGGATAAGTTTAAACAGACACCTGAAGCGGGTGAGGAATGAACCAAGTGGATTTCTGGGGGAAAATGCTCTGCAGGCAGAGGAAATAGCAAGTGCAAAGTCCCTGGGGCAAAAATGAGCCCAGCCTTTTGGGTTTGAAGAACAGAAAAGAGACCCATGTGGCTGGAATGGAGTAGGCAAGGGGAAGAGTTAGTAAGAGATGAAGTGGGCATGGGGGTGGGGGGTAGGAAGGCCACAGATATTGTAGAGCCTTACAGACCATCCGAAAGACTTTGACTTTAACTCTGAGGGAGAAGAGAAGCCCTTGGTGTGTTTTGAGCAGGATGATACCATCTGATTTACAGTTTTCAAAGGACCACTCCAACTGCACGGTTGAGACAAGGTCAGAAGCAGGGAGGCCAAAAAAGGCTTTTCCAATAATCCACTTTGAGATGATGGTGGCTTGGACTAGGGTGGAAGCAGAAGAGGTGGTGAGAAGTGGACCGATTCTGAATACGCTTTGAAGGTGGAGCCAATGGATTCTGCTGATGAGAGGTGAGAGACAGAAAGGAATCTAAATGAATGACCCGATGGTTAAGCTGAAGATGGGGTGGGGGTGGGGGGAGCATGGGGGCTGGAATGGGAATTTTCAGCAGCCCCTCAAATCATGCCTTTTCTAATCATTCGTTTTATGCTAGTCCTGGTTAAGAAGAATGTAAAGCACTCCTACTGGTCTAAGCCTGGGTAAATCAGACTAGAAATCCTAAAAAATCCTCAGTGAACAAGAGGAAGCAATCTTCTAGAGAAGGCAACACAGTACAGCAGAAAAAAATCCTATGTTCTGGAGTCAGTCAAACCTGAGTTCAAATTCCATCTCCGACACATACCATCTTTTGGTGACCTGTATAGCCTCCTCATGCCACAGTTTCCCTCTTTGTAAAATGGAGTTAATAATTCCTACTTAAAGGGGTTATTGAGAAAATGAAATGAAATAGTTTGTAGGATGTCCACAACAATGCCTAATTCTTGACATAGTTAACACTGGGTTCTGTCCCCTCTTCTAATAGACTATTCTAACATTTAACAACTAGAAAAATTCTCTATTGATTATCACATCCCTTTTTCTTCAACTTCCTTCAATTCTGTTCTCAATTGATGGAGGGAAGAGCAGGGCTTCACTGCCATATGATAAAACATCATGTTTTTTAAAGATCAGAGAACAGAAGAGACTTTCTGTGGGCCTTTTGGAAAGACTATAATAAGAAATGTCCACCTTCAGAATGGAATAATAAAATATAATTCTTGAAATTACCTTCTCTCATCCAAAAAGAAACTTTTCAGTTATCAAATGTCTTTTCTTGAAAAAAAAAGAAAATTTATTTATACAGTGGCAGATTTATACAATACTAGCTCATGGTAAGAACAATTAATGTATGTTAGAAAATACTTCCCATATAATTACTGTAAACCACACACAGGCACACACACACACATATCGCATTTTATGACCACATCGAGTTATCTAAAAGGTGCTCTACAATCATTTAAAGATGAACAGTAATGGGGAAATACTTTTTTAAAAAGTCCGAATAGCCCTGGTGGATTAAAGAACGACCGAGGCATGGGAGCACAATCAAATATCATGAGGATCAAAGTGGAAAATTCTTTTGTTCCATCAACTGCACCATATAATTCTGAGATTCCAGCCAGCTTATAATGACATTTTAAGTAGCTTTCAATGCTCCAAGTGGGGTTCTGGCAGGGCAATTACACGAAATGTCAGAACATCAAATACGTAAGGCCTGGAGTAGGAGATCAACTTGCAATGATTCCAGATACACAACTGCTGTAGGCCTGACCTACTGAAATTATATGTTTTAATAGGTTCATTCCCCCAAACAAAATGTTATAAGCTTTAGAGTATAAGCAACAGCTTGCAGATAACCTCACTACAAAATTGCTTGACAAAGATGTGAATCATACATAACAGCTTTTGCTTCTAAGTGCTTTTATCACCATGAAAGTGCACAGGTTAGCATTGCCAAAACACACTATCATCACCACCAATACCATCATCACCACCATCATCCTCATCACTATGGAAAATGTATTATACCCTTCGTGTTTTTTTTTAAATGATTAATTAATATCCTTTATTTCATAACAGATTCTTCAAATACCTGAAGAAAACCATCTTGTCTTTATTTGGTTTCTCCAAATCATATATCATTAGAATAAACCTCTCATGTACCCTCAAACAATTCTTTTTTTTTATTTTGAAATAAATTCAAAGTTATAAGAACAGTTGCAAAAACAATACTAGCCCCATACACAGAATTCCATCATACCTGACCCCCCTCCCCCGATAGCTGAATCCACCAACTTTAACATGCTGTCACATCGCTGTTTCTTTCCCTCCCTCCCTCTTTCTCTCCCTCCCTATCTATCATCCATCATCTATTGCTCTGTCTTCTGAACATATGAGAGTTAGCTGCACACATCCTTGAGCATACACTATAATTCATGTATACACTTCCCATGAACAAGAACATTCTTTTATGCAATCCCATTAAGCGCAGCTAAGAAGTACAATAGATTCAGCAATGATACAAAGCGTACATTCTATATTTCCTTTTCCTTATGTCTCAACTGTGTCCCTTTGAGCCACCTGTCCTCTATCCTCCAGTCCCATCCAAGTTCATCCTTAGCATTCAATTGTCATCTAGTTAGACTGTCTTTTTTTTTCAGTTGTGGAAACATATATACAGCCTAAATCTTCCCATTCCACCCCCTCCCTAGCATTCCATTAGTGGGATTAATCACGTTTAGAATGTTGTAATGCTCTTTCCCACCATCCATTACTAGAAATTTCCCTTCACCTCAAACAGCAGCCCTACACTCATTTCTTAACTCCCATTGCCCCTTCCCCCATTTCTCTTAACCCAAACTCTACTTTTCATCTCTATGGTTATATTCTCTGATAATTTCTTTGTGTTTACTGTGGGGCTTAAAATTAACCTCTTAAATCCATATCAATCTTGTTTTTCTTTGATACCACCTCCACTTCAATAGGATACATAAACTATGTTCCTATACTCCTTCATTCCCCCCTCTTTATATAGTTGTCTAAAATTACATATTTTACATTGAGTTCAAAACCACTGTTTTGTCCTTAGAGTTTGTGTATTTTATATCATGTAGGAAGTAACTAATGGAATTATAGTTTAAAAATTATTGACTTCTATTTGTATTCCATTGTGGTTGGAGAATGTGCTTTGAGTATATTCAATTTTTTTTTTTTTAAATTTCTTGAGGCTTGTTTTATGTCCCAGCTTATGGTCCCTTCTGGAGAAAGATCTGTGATCACTAGAGATAAGTGAGTGTCCTGGTGATTGGGGATGTGAGGTACTATATATGCCTGTTAAAATTCTCTATATCTCTTTCTCCTTTCCCTGTCTCTCCGCCAGCAGGGCTCCCCTCAGAATCTGAAGCAGGGCAGGTCTTTCATTGGCAAAGTCTCTCAGCATTTGTTTGTCTGTGAAAAATTTAAGCTCTCTTTCAAATTTCAAGGAGAGTTTTGCTGGATAAAGTATTCTTCTTTGTAAATTTTTCTCTCTCAGAATTTTAAATATGTCATGCCGCTGCCTTCTTGCCTCCATGGTGGCTACTGAGTAGTCTCTACTTAATCTTATGTTGTTTCCTTTGTAGGTGGTTAATTGCTTTTCTCTTGCTGCTTTCAGAACTTGCTCCTTCTCTTCAGTATTTGACAGTCTGATCAGAATATGTCTTGGAGTAGGTTAAAGCACTCATAGTTCTGTCAGGCCATCCTATTTTATACTCATAGGATTCTGTATACACTTGGCCTAACCCACTCTCAATTACATGCAAGAGTGAGGCAAATAAGAAAAAAATATATCAAATTAGCTCAGGCATTAATTACGTGACTTCAGTTAGTGGTAGGGTTTGGCAGTCAAAATACTTTCTAAAAAATATTTAGTTTAGATTCTCATTAAAATTAGTTTGCATGCTCCGAATGTTAACCAACTTATGATTAGGGGAGGCAGCCTGGGCACATGTTGGGTGGCAAATGCCAGACTAGAATGTAACACTTTCTAAAGATAGTAACCAAGAACAGTGATTGAAATTTGTGTATATTAACTAAATGAGACAAACCATCAGAGTATTTGGATCCCACTCATATCCTCTGAATGTTGAGATTTTCGAATTCTCTCATAGTAGTCAAGTTCTAGAAAGCAAGTCTATTATGACAGATGACCAGATGTGCATGTTTAATACATAAATGCAGTTATGAACTTATTTATAATCAAACTAATTACTGCCCAGAATGCCTTGGGGCCTCAAGACCCCAGTTCTGCTCCAGGAACAAAGGGGGAACATGGCGGCCTGATGATACCCTCGTGTGTGGGAAAGGGCTCTCCTCCTAACCTTTTGACCTCCTCCTAGTTCTTTCCTTAGACCATCCCTGTGCCTTCAAAAGGAAAAAAACACCACAGAGTCAGTAGTCTACAGTAACACACAATTTTCAACTTGGAAAAAGGAAGATTTGAAAAAGTGACAGGATGGATGACAACATCTGTGGAAAGCCACCGTGTAGCAGAGAGGGCAGACTTTTCAGTGTTGTTCCAGAAGGCCTTTTCATTAGAACCAACAGTGGAAGTGTGGTGGAGATACAAATGACAGATGAGTGAGTGTTTGTAATAAATTTGCTTTAGGAAATTTCCAACTCTCAGCCTAAGAGGCAAATTTCAACTCAAAACGCAATATAAAGAACTTTCTGGCAGACACAACTGGCTTATAGTGGAGAAGACCTTCCAGAGAGCAATGAGCTCATAGCTGAAGGGTCATCTGCAAAAGATGCTGTAGAAGTGATTTCTCATATAAGTGGTAAAGTAGATGATTTTCTGGGTTCCCTCGAATACTGAAAGCAATGATTCTATGTTGGAACAGAAGTCGGAGAAAGCTGTCTCCATGGATTGGGGTGGGGGGAGGGGAGTAATGACTAGTTTTGGCAGTGCAATCTAGTGCATGTCAGCATCTCCAGTCACACACATGCAGCTACTTTCACCCCACCTCTGGGTAACAAATTTACTTGGCACTTATTGAAAGGGCTGCCGAATGGGCGAGGGTGGGGTTTGAAGTTGGAGCAAGAGGAGAAATGTTTCTGTTAAGTAAGACCACAGAGTAGTATCCCTAGACAACAGTGCTCTGTCCTACTTTCATCCACAGTGGAAAAAAGTTGGCTATTTGCTGACCCCAGGGTATGTGATGGTCTGAAATACATGTGATGGGCCTCAGATATTTTACACCAAAAACGGAACTATATTTCACTTAGATGCATGGTTGTTAAATAGGTGCATTCATTTAAAAAAAAAATTTTTTTTTGAGAAAGGTACTTATAAAACAGTGAGGGACATGTAGATGGGATAAAGAACTTATTACCAATTTCATCACAGGAAAGACTCTGACAGCCAACCTCTTTGCTACAGTGATTAGGTGGCCAATTTAGTGCTTTTAAAAAAATGCTAAAAGGCATGATTGGATTTAGGGCACTAAGTAACATTGGCCTATGAGCCATATGAATGGATTTCTTCAAAAAGAAAGAGGCAGCAGGTGCTTCCTTTCAAGTGCAAATGACCACGAAATTGTTGGCAGATTTTCTCCAGGCTGACAGGAACATTTAAATCAGGTTTTTCTATGCTATAAACTATCATTGTCATTATGGAAAATAAAAGCCCTCCTGTGATTGAGTGATGCAGATATACTCCTTGCTCTGTAAGAGTTTTTGGTCTAGGTTTCACAAAACCAACATGAAAGGGCAAGCATACACCAAGGTGTACAAATTCAGGCAAAAAAAAAAAAAAGATGCGTTTCAAAACATGGAAGGTTAGAGCTGCAAGAAACCCTGAAATACATCACAATACTCTTATCTTAGATAAGGGAAAAGAGTCAAGGAGATTAGATGACCTGTCTGACTCATGGTCAGAGGTCAAAAAGTGTTCCATGAATGAATTAGTGAATAATTTTGCTAAGAGTCTCACAATTAGGAAGTTTCAGAGCCAGTGGCAGAAGCAAGTTCTGACCACAGCAGTGGCCTTTCCATATCAATACTACAGAACCCTAATTTAAAACAGTTGGTAGTGGTATAGGAAAATGAAAATCACCTTTGTCCCACAAACTGTAATAGATTAAGACACTTGGATAGAAGAAACAGTATGGTATGATGGGTATAGGTTGGGAAGTTAAATACCTAGGCCAAAAGATGGAAGAGTAACAATTTGATTTGCGGTCTCCTGATTCCCAGTCCAGGCTCTGGAAGGTGCAGAAGCAAGACTATGAAAGAGAGGATCCCAACAGGTTGGTTAGGGGTTTCGTTTCTCATTTGGTTGGGTTTGGGTTTTAACCAAAGGGCTTTAGGTAGCTGTTTAGAAAATTGCATATTATGTATTCCCCAAGGTAGATTCCATAATTCATTGGTTGAATCCTAAGTTTAAATAATGACTTCAGGTTTTGTTAAAAATCAGTGACCACTGACCCCTTGGAAAATTACAGTCAAGGTTCTGTGATCTGTGATCTGAAAACATTTATAAGGATGTTAATTGTTGCATGCGCGCACACACACTCACACAATTTACAAACAAATTGTATGCCCAATGATACAGAATAGGTTTAAATGTATTATGGCATGTAGTATGATTGAATATTATACAACCATAAAAATGTAATGGAAATGTATTTAATAATTCAGCAAAATACTAACAATATATTTAATGAAAAAAATCAGGGTTTCAAAACTAATCGAATGGATTATAAAATAGTGATATCAAGAATACTCTGCAGGTAGGGCAAGATGGTGACAGAGGGAGTTGTGGAATTTAGTTAGTCCTCTAGGGAAGCTACTAAATAGCCAAGAACTGTCTGAAAAAACTGTTCAGGAGACTTCATGACCAGACACTCATCATACACCAGTCTGGAATGGGTGGAAGGGTGAGATCACAGCACAGAACTGTAAGACTCTCAAGCATGGAGGCTGGAACCCCTCCCCCACTGGCACAGCAGGCTGTTTTGGAGTCACTTCCCTGGGAGAAAAAGAAGCAGTCTCCACCAGGAGTAAGGGAAGGCGAGTTCAAGCAAGCTCCAATTGTGGATACAATTAACAAATTCAGACTGCTGAATACAAGCTCCAGTTACAGAAAAACTCAGAGCAAGAACAAAAGGAACCCAGAGGTAGCTCCTTGGCAGAGAGGATATGTGGCCAACTGAAAAAAAAAAAAAAAAAAAAAAAAAAGAAAACAGAGGCTTTTGGAGTTGGATGAGCTCAGAATACTGGAAAAGTTCTGTGTCTCCAAAAAAGGGGCACATAGAACATAGAGCTGAGTACCAACTCTGGCTCTTCATGTGCTCTTAGGGGCTGGGTACTGGGTCTGAAAAGGAATTTTTTTTTCTTTACTTTTTAGCATAAAGAAAGCAGCAGGCTTTATCAGTTCTCAGCACTGCCTCAGGCAAGGGCAGAGCTAAGGTATATCTGACAGACAAAATAACTAGTCAAGTGAAGGCGATAATTCCCTGAAGGGCCTATCTTCTCCAAGAAAGAGGGTGGAACAGGGCCCAGCACAAGTGGTGGCTCTCATGCAGAGAATTCAGACCCCAGGTCTGGAAAACATAAATAATTTAAGCCTTCTGTCTACCTCAGCCTCCGTTGCAACCATGCCCCTGGCAGGAGCAGGGTCGTCTGAGAATTAAAGGCACCACAGCACTTTATCCAGTGGGGAGCTGCGGGTTGACAAGAGCCACCTGCTGGGCAAGATAGGAAAAGCACAGCGTGAAGAGGGTTCACAGGAAAGACTGGCACCCTGCAGGGTGTCCTACCCAGGAAAACTTGCTACTGATTACACCCTCTTCCAGAGTCCTGGGCCTGTCTTGTTTGGAAAAATCTGACTGGGATTGATCTTATCTGGAGAGACCCTCCTCAAAACAAACAAACAAACAAACAAACACAAAAAGAAACAAACAAAAACTCCCATATAAGGAGGGCAAGAACCAGAAAACAAGAGCTGAAAAATTCTGATCAGTTTAACAGAAGCTGTGCTAGAGGTCTAGAACAAACTGAACTGAATGTCAAAGAACACACAGAAAACCAAGCCAACCAACAAGAAAACTCTGGATAAAAGAGAGAAAACAACCTCCAGAATATATTAATCAAGGGAATCAGATGCCTAGACCCCAGCAAAAATTCATAACTCATACTAGGAAGCACAAAGATATGGCCCAGTTAAAATAACAAATTTAACACCGCAACTGAGATACAGGAGTTGAAAGAACTAGTTAAAGATGTTCAAACAAATCTTCTAAATCGATATCCAGTAGAGATTTCCTTCAAAATTGAGGGAGAATTTAAAATTTTCACAGACAAACAAAAACTGAGAGAATTTGTTAACAAGAGACCTGCCCTGCAAGAACTATTAAGGGGTGCTCTACCAGCTGAGGAAAAAAAAAAAAAAAGGAGGGAGAGGTCTGGAGAAGATCACAGAACTGAAGAGTTATTAGTACGGGTAACTTAAAGGAAAAAAAAGAGAAAAGAGAGAGGGGAAAAAAAACTAGATCTAACAACTAAAAACCAAAGAATAAGACGGCTGGTTTAAGAACTCCCTTCACAGTAATTACATTCAATGTGAATTGATTAAACTGTCCAATTAAAAGATAAAGACTGGTAGAATGGACTAAAAAATATGATCCAGTGTGCCGGTTTGAATGTATTATGTCCCCCAAAATGCCATTATCTTTGATGTAATCTTGTGTGGGCAGACATAACATTGTTGATTAGATTGTAATTCTTTGAGTGTTTTCATGGAGATGTGACCCACCCAACTGTGGGTGATGACTCTGATTGGATAGCTTCCATGGAGGTGTGGTCCCACCCATTCAGCATGGGCCTTTATTAGTTTACTAGAGCACTATATATAAGCTCAGACAGAAGAACCAAGCTTGCTACAGCCAAGAGGGACACTTTGAAGAAAGCACAGGAACTGAGAGAGAGAAGCTGCAGCTTACAGAGATATTTTGGAGATGGCCTTTGAAAGCAGACTTTTGCTCCAGAGAAGCTAAGAGAGAAAAAACACCTCAAGAGCAAATAAGAGTGATATGTTTGAGGAACTGCAGCCTAGAGGGGAACGTCCTGGGAGAAAGCCATTTTGAAACCAGAACTACGGCGCAGCTTCGTGCCTTCCCAGCTAAAAGAGGTTTTCCGGATGCCATTGGCCATCCTCCAGTGAAGGTACCCGATTGTTGATGTGTTACCTTGGACACTTTATGGCCTTAAGACTGTAACTGTGTAACCAAATAAACCCCCCTTTATAAAAGCCAATCCATTTGTGGCGTTTTGCATTCTGGCAGCAATAGCAAACTAGAACACCCAGTGATATGCTGTTTACAAGACACTCATCTTAGACCCTGTGACACAAACAGACTGAAAATGAAAGGATGGAAAAAAATATCCCACACAAACCACAATCAAAAGAAAGCTGGGGTAGCTACACTAATACTGGACAAAATAAACTTTGAATGCAAAGATGTCAAAAGAGATAAAGAAGTACACTATATTAATAAAGGGCATAATTCACCAAGAAGAAATAACAATTATAAATGTTTATGCACCCAATCAAGGAGCTCCAGAACATGAGACAAATATTGCTAAACTGAATGGAGCAATAGACACATCTAAAATAATAGTGGGAGACTTTAGTACTTCACTGTCTTCTATAGCTAGAACAACTGGTCAGAGGACCAATAAGGAAACTGAGAACCTAAATAATATGATAAATGAATTAGACTTAATAGACATATATAGATCCTTATATCCCAAAGTACCAGGATATACATTCTTCTCCAGTGCCCATGGAACATTTTCCAGGATAGATCATAGGCCAGGGCACAAAACAAGTCTTAATAAATTTAAAAAGATTGAAACTATTCAAAGCACACTCTCTGGCTACAATGGAATGCAACTAGAAATCAATAACCATCAAAGAACCAGACCATTCACAAAAATATGGAGATTAAACAACACACTCCTAAACAACCAGTGGGTCAAAGAAGAAATTGCAAGAGAAATTGGTAAATATCTAGAGATGAATGAAAGTGAGAACACAACATATCAAAACCTGTGGGATGCAGTGAAGGCAGTGCTGAGAGGGAAATTTATAGCTCTAAACATATATATCAAAAAGCAAGAAAGAGATAAAACTAAAGATCTAACTGAACAACAGAAGAGGCTAGAGAATGACCAGCAAACTAACCCTAAAGTAGACAAAAATAAATAACAAAGATTAAAGCAGAAATAAATGAGCTAGAGAACAAACGAACAATAGAGAGAATAAATAAAACCAAAAGTTGGTTCTTTGAGAATATCAAAGATTGACAGACACTTAGCAGACTGACAAAGTCAAAAAGAGAGAAGACCCAAATAAACAGAATCAGAAATGAGAAGGGGACAATTACTACAGATTCCGAAGAAATAATAATAAAAAAAAAAATCATAAGAGGATATTATGAACAACTGTATTCCAACAAGCTAGACAATTTAGAGGAAATGGACAATTTCCTGGAAATACATTGTTCCAGTTTGCTAATACTGCCATAATACAAAATACCAGAAATGGATTGGTTTTTATAAAGTGGGTTTATTTAGTTACAAAGTTACAGTCTTAAGGCCATAAAGTGTCCAAGGCAAGGCATCAACAATAGGGTACCTTCACTGGAGAAAGGCCATGGGCATCCGGAAAACGTCTATTAGCTGGGAAGGCACATGGCTGGTGTCTGCTTGCTCCCAGGTTGTGTTTCAAAATGGTGTTCTCCAAAATAGCAGCTTTCAATGGCCATTTCCCTAATGTCCCTGTAAACTGCAGCAGCAAGCTCCTTCTGTCTGAGCTCTTATATAGTGCTCTAGTAAACTAAACAAGGCCCATGCTGAATAGGAGGGGACACACCTCCATGGAAATTATCTAATCAAAGTCATCACCCACAGTTGGGTGGGTCATATCTCCATGGAAACATCCAATCAAAAGGTCACACCCTAATCAAAAAGATTAATCAATCTGCCCCAAAAGACTACATCAAAGAACATGGCTTTTTCTGGAAGACATAATATCTACAAACCGCCCACACATGAACAAGCTAAACTGACCCAAGAAGAAATAGAAGACCTAAACAAACCAATCACAAAGAGATCTAATCAGTCATCAAAAATCTACCTACAAATAAAAGTGCAGGGCCAGATGGCTTCAAAGGAGAATTTTACCAAACTTTCCAAAAAGAATTGACACCATTCCTACTTAAACTCTTTCAAAAAATTGAAGAAAAAGGAACACCACCTAACTCATTTTATGAAGCTAATATCACTCTAATACCAAAAGCAGATAAAGATATTACAAAAAAAGGAAAACTATAGGCCAATCTCCCTAATGAATATAGATGCAAAAAATCTCAACAAAATATTTGCAAATCAAATACAAAGGCACATTAAAAGAATTATACACCACAATCAAGTGGGATTCATTCCTGGCATGCAAGAGTGGTTCAACATAAGAAAACCACATTTGTTAACACATTAACAAATAGAAAGGGAAAAGTCAAATGATTATCTCAATGGCCACTGAAAAAGCATTTGACAAAATTCAGCATCCCTTTGTGATACAAACACTTCAAAAGGTAGGAATTGAAGGAACCTTCCTCAATATGACAAAGGGCATATATGAAAAACCCACAGCCAGCACAGCACTCAATGGTAAGAAGCTGAAAGCCTTCACCCTAAGATTGGGGATGAGACAAGGATGCCCACTGTCACCTCTATTAGTCAACACTGTGCTAGAAGTTCTAGCCAGAGCAATTCACCAAGATAAAGATATAAAAGGTATCCAAATTGGAAAGGAAGAAGTAAAACTGTCATTATTTGCAGATGATATGATCTTATAATTGAAAAATCCTGAGAATTTGACCACAAAGATACTTTAGATAATAAATTCAGCAGAATGGCAGGATGTAAGATTAAAGCACATAAGTCGGTAACATTCCTATACACTAGTAATGACTTAAATGAAGAGGCAATCAAAAAAAAAATTCTATTCACAATAGCAACTAAAAAAAACAAGTACCTAGGAATAAACTTTACCAAGGACGTAAAAGACCTCTACACAGAAAACTACAAAATTTTAGTAAAAGAAATAAAAAAAAAAGGACCTAAATAGGTGGGAAAATATTCCATGCTCATGGATAGGAGGACTAAATATTGTTAAGATGCCAATTCTACCCAAACTGATCTACTTATTCAATGCAATCCTAATCCAAATTCCAATAACCTACTTTGCAGACTTGGAAAAGCTAGTTATCAAATTTATTTGGAAGGGAAAGGGGTCTCAAATTGCCAAAAACATCCTAAAAAAGAAGATCGAAGTTGGAGGACTTACACTTCTAGACTTTGAAGCCCACTATAAAGCTACAGTAGTCAAAACAGCATGGTACTGGCATAAAGATAGACATATTGATCAATGGAATCGAATTGAGAGTTCAGAAATAGACCGCTAGATATATGGTAGACTAATTTCTGATAAGGCCCCCAAATCCACTGAACTGGGACAGAACAGTCTCTTCAACAAATAGGTCTGGGAGATCAGGATAGACATAACAAAAAGAATGATAGACGACCCCTATCACACACCATATATAAAAATTAACTCAAAGTGGATCAAAGACCTCAATATAAGAGACAGTTACATAAAACTCCTAGAAGATAATATAGGCAAACATCTTCAAGACCTAGTATTAGGAGGTTGCTTCACAGACCTTATACCCAAAGCACAAGCAAAGAAAGAAAAAATAGATAAATGGGAACTCCTCAAAATCAAAAGTTTCTGTACCTTGAAGGAATTTGTCAAAAAGGTGAAGAGGCAGCCAACACCATGGGAGAAAATATTTGGAAATCATTAATCTGAAAGAGACTGATATCTTGCATATATAAAGAAATCCTACAACTCAATGACATTAGTACAAACAGCCCAATTATAAAATGGGCAAAAGATATGAAAAGACATTTCTCCAAAGAGGAAATACAAATGGCTAAAAAACACATGAAAAAATGTTCATCTTCACTAGTTATTAGGGAGACACAAATCAAGACCACAGTGAGATATTATCTCACACCAATAAGAATGGCTGCCATCAAACAAACAGGAAACTACAAGTGCTGGAGAAGATGTGGAGAAATTGGAACTCTTATTCATTGCTGGTGGGACTGTATAATGGTACAGCCACTCTGGAAGACAGTTTGGTGGTTTCTCAGAAAACTTGATATTGAATTACCCTATGATCCAGCAATTCCACTTCTTGATACATACGCAGAATATTTGAAAGCAGTGACATGAACAGACATTTTTACACCAGTGTTCATAACAGCATTGTTCATAATTGCCAAGAGATGGAAACAATCCAAGTGTCCTTCAACAGATGAGTGGATAAACAAAATGTGGTATATACATACAATGGAATACTATGCAGCAGTAAGAAGCAACAAGGTCCGAAACATATGGCAACATGGATGAGCCTTGAAGATACAATTTTGACTAAAATAACCAGACAAAAAGGAGAGATATCATATGTTACCACTTCTGTCAACTATCTGAACAATGTAAAATCAATGTCTTATAATAAAAGAATATTGGGGGCTTAGTGATAGACAGTAGCTAGTGATGGGGGACAATAATCTAATATGTTCAGATATACTAATGATGATGAATTCAAAGGTATGGTGATGGATAGGGGTGATGATTGTTTGTTAATGAGATTATAAGTATCTGCTGTATTTAAGGTGAATAGGAATGAAAGGGGTTGTTTAAAGGCATGTTTCCAACAGATCAGCATGACAAATATACATAGGTGCTTGCATGATATACTTCTAAGGTATGACACGAGCACAGAGAGCTGACAACAGAAGGGTATACAGGAAAAATCTACAAACTGCATATTAGGGACTATAAATAGGATTACCATACTAGTATTACACAAATACTAGGGACAAATTATTAAGGACTGACAAGAGCTACAAGATGTTCTGGGGCAGGAGAATTGTTTAAAATTGAGAGTGATGATGACTGTACAACTAACTGATGATAATGTGAGATATGGATGGATTATTGTGGATATAACATATACTATGTGAACTTAGGAACCCCCTACTTTATAAGTCAAGCCCTCGATCTTGAGGCTTGCTTGGGTGAAACTTATGGCTGTGAACAGGAGGCTAAGCCCACCTGTAATTATGCCTAGGAGTTACCTCCAGAGAACCTCTTTTGTTGCTCATATGTGGAATTTTTATATAATTTTCTTTTTCTTAGTTGCGAGGGTATTAGAACCATTAGAAGAAAAGAACTGAAGTGGTGAAACTGAAACCCATAGCATCCTTTGAAATTTGTTCTATATCTACTTGTTAAATTGTAATTTGGATGCTATACCTTTTTGTATATATGTTAGATTTCACAATAAGGAAATATTATGGTAATATAACTCCTAATAACTTTGGAAACTTCCTATATATCTACTTGTTAAATCATACTTTGAAAGGTACTACCTTTTTGTATATATGCTATATTTCATAATAAGAAAACAACTGAAACTGTGGAAATGTAACCTATAATATTCTCTGAAATTTGCTCTCTAACTGCTTGTTAAATTGTACTTGGAAAGTTATCACTTTTATGTACATATGTTATAGTCTACAATGCAAATATGATTAAAAAATGAGGGAGAGTTTAAAATATTCTCAGGCAAACAGGCACTGAGAGAGTTTGTGAAGAAGATACTTGCTCTACAAGAAGCATTAAAGGGAGCACTACAGGCTGATAGGAAAAGACAGGAGAAAGAGGAGGAGAAGAGCATAGAAATGGAGATTATCAATAAGGGTAAAAAGAGAGAGAGAAAAAAAAAGATTTGACATATAAAATCCAAAAAAGAAAATGATAGAAGAAAGAACTGCCTTAAAAGTAGTAACACTAAATGTGAATGGATTAAGCTCCCAAATTGAAAGGCAGACTAGGGGTGATGTAATTAACCTGGTGACATAAACAGCTACTGAAAACTCTCCAGAGAATCAATGAAAAAAAAAAGGACAATTCTGAATTGTTCAAAACTATGGAGGAGGATACAGGCTGGAGAAAGGCTCTGCAGTTGCCAAATTGAAGAAAGAAGAAATGTCAGGTAGGAATATTCCATCCCAGACCAGCTGGTCCTCTTCCCTCCCTCTCATTCAGTCGCCATATGGGAAAGGCACAGATTCAGCAGACTGGAACCCTCTCACCAGGTACACAGATTTTTAAATCTCTCACAGCAGTGAGACATACCCCACTATTTGAAGACCTGGGGGACATGGGAGACATTTCAAGGCCAAGGTCAGTGAGGGACAAGAGACTGAGAAAACATTGACAGAGACTGTGTTTCCAGCCCTGTGTTGGGAAACCCTTACCCCACCCTTGAGGGAAGCAGGAGTCAGCAGCCGTTTCCTTGCCTTGGAGACAGCTGAGGTACTGGGTTAACTGAGGGCGTACTCTGCCATAGGTGTAGCCCCACTGAGCCAGATTTTGGCCAGCAAAGTGAGGGCACAGGAATCCCACAGTTTCAGCTCAAGTGTATGTACCCTGTGCTTGGAGGCAAAGCAGCCTCTGAGGATGATTAAGTTACCAAACACTGCCATCTGCTGGACAGTCCAGAAAGTGCAAGGGAAACAGAGCACCACTGGACACGAGCAGATCTATATTACCACACACATGGAACTTGCTGGGATGCCCAGTGCTTACCTCCCATCCCTGTGGCAGGCCACAGTGGGTGCCGGAATTTGGAGGAAGATTGAGGGGCAGAGCCAATTTGACAATGGGCTTGTGAGAGAAAAAAAGAAATAAAGAGATCGAATAAAACAAGCAAGGAAACCCAAGGAAAAAGACAGAAAAAAACCTCCAGAATAAAATAATCAAGAAAATCAGATGTCTAGACAGCAAAAAAACACAAACCACACCAGGAAGCATCAAGATATGGCCCACTCAAAGGAACAAACTAACACCTCAACTGAGTTTCAAGAAGAGAAACAACAATTAAAGATGTTCAAACAAATCTTCTAAATCAAATCAATGAATTGAAAGAAAATGGGACAAAAGAGATGAAGACTATAAAGAAGACACTGGGAGATCATAAGGAAGAATTTGTAAGCTTGAAAAAACAAATGTCAGAACTTATGGGAATGAAAGGTACAACAGAAGAGATGAAAAACACAATGGAGACATACAACAGCAGACCTGGAGAAGTAGAAGAAAGATGAACAAACTGGAGGACAGCACATCTGAAATCCTACACACAAAAGAATAGATAGGGAAGACAATGGAAAAATATGAGCAGGAGCTCAGAGAACTGAAAGACAACATGAAGCACATGAATATATGTATTACAGACATCCTAGAAGGAGAAAAGAAGGGAAAGAGGGAAGAAAGAATAATAGAGGAAATAATCAATGAATATTTCCCAACTCTTATGAAACACATAAAATTACACATCCAAGAAATGCAGCATACCCCAAACAGAATTGATCCAAATAGACCTACTCCAAGACACTTACTAATCAAACGTCAAAGACAAAGAATTCTGAAAGCAACAAGAGAAAAGCAATCCATCACATACAAGGGAAGCTCAATAAGACTAAGTGTGGATTTGTCAGTAGAAACCATGGAGGCAAGAAGGCAGTGGTATGATATATTTAAGATACTGAAAGAGAAAAACTGCCAAACAAGAATCCTATATCCAGAAAAACTGTCCTTCAACAATGAGGGAGAATTTTAAATATTTACAGATAAACAGATACTGAGAAAGTTCGTGAATGGGGGACCTCGAATACAAGAAATCTGCTACAGACAGATAGGAAAAGACAGGAGACAGAGGAGTGGAGAAAAGTGTAGAAATGAAGATACCAGGAGATATAAAGAGGGTAAAGATCAGGCATTTGATGCTGAAGAAGTACAGAATATTCAACAGGATTGAATTTATAGATCCAGAAATGGATGGTACAATACTGGGTGATAGGAGCATGATGCTGTAAGTACACTGAACAAAGATGACTGTGCGTATGGCTGAAAGAGGAAAGTCAGGTGCTTGTAGGACACCAGAAGGAAAAATAGAAGATAAATACTGGGATGGTATAACTTTGTGAAACCTAGAGTGGTCAATGATTGTGATTAAGTGTACTAATATAAGAATGTTTTTACATGAGGAAGAACAAATGAATGTCAACTTTGTGTGGTGTTGAAAATGGGATGGTATTGGGGAAAAGTACAATCAATGCAAACTAGACTCTATAGCTAACAGTAACATTGTAATATGCTCCCATTAATTTTAACAAAGGCAATATACAAAAGCTGAATGTATGTAAGATGGGGTTATAAGGGAGGGGTATGGGATTCTTGGCATTGGTGTTGCAGCTTGACCTTTTTATTGTATTAGATTTTAATTTTATTTCTCTTTTGTTGCTTTTTAGTTGTCATTCTTTTCTTTCTTTTTCTTTTTCCCTTTTTGTTTTCCTTTTTTCACCTCTTCCTCTTTCTTTGTGGAAGAAATGGAAATGTACTCATATAGACAATGGTGGTGAATGCATAACTATGTGATAATACAAGCATCCACTGATTGTTTACTTAGGAGGGAATGTATGGTGTGTGAATAAAACCATCTAAAAATAAACAGAGGTATACAAGTGCTGGAGAAAATATGGAGAAAGGGGTGTACCTAATCACTGTTGGTGGAGAAGTAGAATAGTGCAGTCCACCTGGAGGGTCATGCGGTATTTCCACAAGAAGCTAAGCATGGGGTTACCACGTGGTCCTGCAACACCATTATTTGGTGTATATAATTGGAAGAACTGAAAAGAGGGACACATTTTCACAGTGGGGTGTATGGTGGCAGTAGTCACGATTCACAGTGGACAGAGGGGGGTCAACGGTATATCGACTGACTAATGGAATGATAAACTGCGGTATATACATACGATGAAATATTGAGCTGCTACAAGAAGGAATGAAGTTGTGAGGTATGCAACTAGGTAAATGGACATTGAGGACAGTGTGTTGAGTGAAATAAACCAGAAATGAAAAGACAAACATTATAATGCCTCACTAATATTGAATAACTGTAATGTGCAAACTCTGAGAATTGAGTCTGAGAGTATAGGTTATCAGGGGAAGTCTTATTGTAAAGGTTCCTAGATTATAAGCTGTTATAGCAGTTACATCAATTCCTGAGTTTTAATGGCTATTTCTAAATTCTGAGATGCTGAGCTCTTTGTATATAACCTGGTTGGTCCCTGGAACTTTGGGAATCTGTATGACACCTGAGACTCAGAGCCAGAGTCCAGCAGCTATGAATGTCAGCATTACCCCATACAGCAAATGTTAACAAGTCTGAAAATGAGACCAGACTTCAATTAGCGATATGAATGAAACAGACTTGGTTAGGACTAAGGTAAATCAGACTAAAGGGTAAAGGATGATAGTGATGGTGTTTTAAAACTTCAACTTCTGTGTGAGACCAAAGGAAGAGATGTTTACTATGTGTAAAATCCATATTTCTATAACACACTATATATAGTGTATGGTCAGTTTATTCAAACACCATAATTATGCGAAACTTTGAATGGGGAGTGAAATCTGCTTGGTTTGTAGAGGTTATTATGAAGCCCCAATACATCCTAGAGCAATTTGGGCAGAGAATAAAAATGTATTTGCAAAGCCCCCTTGAGGGACTGGGGGAAAATATGGAAATATTAAACTTCCCCACCTGGGGAATTACGGATATTCTCATAAGCATTGGGAACTACCAATTTAGAAAGCCAAGCCCTTGATCTGGGGGCTTGCCCTTATGAAGTTTGTTACTGCAAAGGAAAGGCTAAGCCTACTTAAAATTTTGCCTAAGAGTCACTCCCAAAGAACCTCTTTTGTTGCTCAGATGTGGCCTCTCTCTCTCTCTCTCTAAGCCCACTGGGCAAGTAAACTCACTGCCTTCCTCTCTTTATGGTACATGACTCCCAGGGGTGTAAACCTCCCTGGCAATGTGGGACATGCCTCCTGAGGGTGAGCTTGACCCTGGCATGGTGGGATTGAGAAAGCCTTCTTGGACCAAAAGAGGGAAGAGAAATGAAACAAAATAAAGCCTCAGTGGCTGATAGATTCCAAATACAGTTGAGGGGTTACTCTAGAGGTTATTCTTATGTGTTATATAGATATCCATTTTTAGTTTTCAGTGTATTGGAATAGCTAGAAGAAAATACCTGAAACTGTTGAATTGCAACCTAGTAGCCTTGATTCTTAAGATGATTGTATAATTACATAGCTTACACTGTGTGACCATGTGTTGTGAAAACCTTGTGACTCCCACTCCCTTTATCCAGTGTATGGACAGTTGAGTAGAAAAATGAGGACAAAAAGTAAGTGAATTATAGGGAGGGATGGGGATATGGGATATTTTGGGTGTTCTTTTTTACTTTAATTTTTATTCTTATTTTTTTGTGGTAGTGAAAATGTTCAAAAATTGATTGTGGGGATGAATGCACAACTGTATAATGGTATTGTGAACAACTGATTGTACATTGTGGATGACTGCATGGTTTGTGACTATATCACAATAAAATAGCATTTTTAAAAAAGGGGAAAAGAGAAAAATATGGAAAAAGACACAAAATGGAAAATGAATTAAAAACAGGACCCATCTACATGCTGTCTACAGGATACTCACCTTAGACTGAAGGACAAAAATAGGTTCAAAGTGAAATACTGGAAAAAGATATTTCACACAAACAACAAACAGAAAAAAGTAGCGGTAGCTATGCTAATATCAGACAAATTAGACTTCAAATGTAAAACAAGCAAAAGAGACAAGGAAGGACACTATGTATTTAATAAAAGAGACAATTCATCAAGAAGGCATAACAATAATAAATTTGCATACATGAAACCAGATTGCCCCCAAATACATAAAGCAAACACTGATAGCACTAAAAGGAGAAGGAGACACAGCTATAATAATAGTTGGAGACCAGTACATGACTCTCATCAATGGACAGAACATCTAGGCAGAGGAACAATAAGGAAACAGATCTTGAATAGTATGATAAATGATTTAGACTTAACAGATATTTACAGAACAGTGTACCCCACAACAGGAGGATGCACATTTTTCTCAAGTGCTCATGGATCATTCTCCAGGATAGACCACATGTTGGGTCACAAAGAAAGTTTCAATAAATTTGAAAAGATAAAAATTATACAAAACACTTTCTCAGATCATAATGGAATGAAGTAGGAAACTAATAGTAGGAAGAAAGCAGGGAAATTCACAAATATATGGAGGCTAAATGACACACTCTTAAACAACTAGTGCGTCAAGTAAGAAATTGCAGGAAAAATCAATAAATTTTCGAGGTGAACGAAAATGAGAGCACAACATATCAAAACTTATGGGATGCAGCAAAGGCAGTGCTGAGAGGGAAATTTATCACCCTAAACACCTATATTAAAAAAGAAGAAAGAGCAAAAATTGAGGAATTAACTGCTCACCTGGAGGAACTAGAGAAAGAACAGCAAACTAACTTCAAAGCAAACAGAAGGAAACAAATAACAAAGATTAGAGCAGAAATAAATGAAATCAAGAAGATGAAAACAATACAGAGAATCAACAAAACCAGAAGTTGGTTCTTTGAGAAAATCAATAAAATCGATGGACCCTTAGCTAAGCTGATGAGAGAGAGAGAGAGAGAGAGAGAGAGAGAGAGAGAGAGAGAGAGAGAGAATGAATGCAAATAAAAAAAAATCATAAATGGGAGGGGGCACATAACTAGCGACCCCACAGAAATAAAGGAGAAAATGAGAGGATACAATGAGCAACTATATGCTAACAAACTAGACAAATTAGAAGAAATGGAAAATTTACTAGAAAAGCATGAACAACCAACACTGACTTGAGAAGAAATAGAAGCTCTCAACAAACCAATCACAAAACATCAAAAACCTCCCAAAAAAGAAAAGTCCAGGACCTGAACACTTCACATGTGAATTCTACCAAGCATTCAGGAAAAAATTAGTACCAATCCTGCTCAAACCCTTCGAAAAAAATTGAAGAGAAGGGAAAGCTACCTAACTCATTCAATGAAGCCAATATCACCCTAATACCAAAGCCAGAAAAAGATACTACAAAAAAAGAATCTTACAGACTAATCTCTTTAATGAATGTAGATGCAAAAATCTTCAACAAAAAACTTGCAAATCAAATACAGCAGCACATTAAAAGAATTATACATCATGGCCAGGCCAAGTTATTTTATCCCAGGTATGCAACGGTGGTTCAACACAAGGAAATCAATTAATGTAATACACCACATTAATAAATCAAAGGGGAAAAACCACATGATCATCTCAATTGATGCAGAAAAGGCATTTGACAAAATTCAACATCTTTCTTGATGAAAATACTTCAGAGGATAGGAATAGAAGGAAACTTCGTCAATATGATAAAGGGAATATACGAAAAACACACAGCTAATATCATCATCAATGGGGAAAGACTGAAAGCTCTCCCTCTAAGATCAGGAACAAGAGAAGGATGTCCACTGTCACCATTGTTATTCAACACTGTGCAGGAAGTTCTAGCTAGAGCAATTAGGCAAGAAAAAGAAACAGAAAACTTTTGCTGTCTGCAGATGAGAAAATCCGGAAAAATCTACAGAAATGCTATTATAGCTATAAATGAATACAGCAAAGTGGCAGGATACAAGATCAACACACAAAAATCAGTAGTATTTCTATATACTAGTAAGGAGCAATCTGAGGAGGAAATCAAGAAAAAAAATTCCATTTACAATAGCAACCAAAATAATAAAATATTTAGGAATAAATTTAACCATACATCAAAGACCTATATGCAGAAAACTACAAAAGAAATGCTAAAAGAAATTTAGGAAGAGCTAAATAAATAGAAGGACATACCATGTTCATGGATTAGAAGACTAAATATAGTTAAGTTGTCAAATCTGCCCAAATTGATTTATAGAGTCAATGCAATATCAAATAAAATCCCAACAACTTACTTTGCAGAAATAGAAAAACCAACAATAAAATTTATTTGGAAGGGGAGGGTGCCCTGAATAGCTAAAAATATCTTGAGAAAGAAAAAAGAAGTGGGACATCTCACACTACCTGACTTTAAAGCAAATTACATCTCCTATCACAGAGATATGAGACGTTTTATTATTCCTTTGAATAGAGGCAATTAGCAAACATAAATCCCACCCAAATGCCAGGTGAGTTTAAGATGAACTGTGTATGATAAATGGTGCTGTCAAATCCTCTTACTTGAAGACTAGTTTTGTTTATCTTGAGAACAATTGTAATGGGTTTTATCTGTTGCCTATATAAAAGGGTGAGATTTTTTCTTTCTTTGCAGTCTGTTTACCAGATTACCTGTGATGCACCACATTCTGGTTTAATACTTACTCAATAATAAAATTCTTTTTCTTATTCTTAAAAAAAAAAAATAATAATAAAGCATATTACAAAGCTACAACAGTCAAAACAGCATGGTACTGGAATAAAGATAGATATTCTGATCAATGGAATCAAAATGAGTTTCAGAAATAGATCATCTCATCTATGGACAATTGATCTCTGATAAGGCAGTCAAGTTGACTCAACTGGGACAGAGGAACCTCTTCAACAAATGGTGCTTAGAGAGCTGGATATCCATATTCAAAATAATTAAAAAGGATCCCATCCCACACCTTATACAAAAATTAACCCAAAACGGATCAAAGACCTAAACTAAAGCTAAGACCATTAAACTTTTGTAAGAAAACATAGGAAAATATCTTAAAGATCTTGTGATAGGACATGGTTTCCTAGACCTTAAAACCAAGGCACAAGCAATGAAAGAAGAAATAAACAAATGGGACTTCCTCAAAATTGAACACTTTTATGCATCAAAGGACTTGATCAGGAAAGTAAAAAGGCAGCCTACACAATGGGAGACAATATTTGGAAATCACATAGCAGATAAGGGTTTAATATCTAGAATGTATAAAGTGATCAAACAATTCAACAACGAAAAGGCAAAGGACCCAATTAAAAAATAGGCAAAAGATATGGACAGACACTTTTTCAAAGAGGAAATACAAATGGCTCAAAAACATAAGAAAAGATGCTCAATTCACTAGCATTATGGAAATGCAAATCAAAACCACAATGAGATATCAGCTCACATCTACTAGAATCACCATTATCCAAAAAAAAAAAAAAAAAAACAAAAAAAAACTGCAAGTTCAGGAGAGGATGTGGAGAAAGAAGTACACTTATTCACTGTTCATGGGAATGTAGAATGGTGCAACCACTCTAGAAGGCAGTTTGGCAGTTCCTTTGGAAGCTAAGTATAGAATTTCTGCATGATCCAGCAATCCCATTACTAGGTATATACTCAGAAGAACTGAAGGCAGAGACACGAATGGACATTTGTACACCAATGTTTATAGTGGCATTATTCATGACTGCTAAGAGATGGAAACAGCCCAAATGTCCAACAACTGACGAGCAGATAAACAAACTGTGGTATATACATATGATGGAATATTACTCAGCTGTAAAACAAAATAAAGTCATGACACATATAACAATATGGATGAACCTTGGGGACCTTATGTTGGGCAAAATTAGAAACAAAAGGAAAAATATTGTATGGTCTCACTAATATGAATTAACTATAATGTGAAAACTCTGAGAGCTAAAGTTAAGAACACAGGTTATCAGAAGGTAGAAAGAGGGTGGAGATCAGGCATTTGATGCTGAAGGAGTACAGAATATTCAACAGGATTGTAAAGATCCAGAAACGGATAGCACAATACTATCTGATAGTAACACTATATTGTAAGCATAATGAACAAAGTTGAGTGTGAGTATAGTTGAAAGAGGAAGGCTAGGGGCATGTATGACATGAGAAACATTGACAAGGGATAAAAACTGGGACTGTATAACTTAATGAAACCTAGAGTGGGCAGTGATGGTGATTAAATGTACAAATATAAGAAAGTTTTTACATGAGGGAGAACAAATGAATGTCACCATTGCAAAATGCTGAAAATGGAATGGTATTATGGAAAAAAATACAATCAATACAAATTAGGGTCTATGGTTAGCAGTAACAATATAATATTCTTCCATTAATTGTAACAAAGGCAATATACCAAAGTTAAATGTCAATAAGATGGGGATATAAGGGAATCTTGTATGGGAATGGGATTCTTGTTATGGTGGTTGTGGCCTCTCCTTTTTATTTTTTCTTATTCTTTTTTTTTTCCTTTTTTTCTTTGCAGAAGAAATGGAAATGTTCTCATATAGATTGTTCTGGTGAATGCATAAGTATGTGATTATACTGGGAGCCACTGATTGTTCATTTAGGATGGACTGTATGGTGTGTGAATAAAACTGTTTAAAAAATAAACAGAAACATACAAGTGCTGGAGAAGATGTACCTACTCACTGTTGGTGGGAAAGTAGAATGGTGCAGCCCCTCTGGAGGGCAGTGTGGTGGTTCCACAGGAGGCTAAGTGTAGGGTTGCCACATGATCCTGCAACCCTATTATATGGTGTATACTTGGAAGAACTGAAAGCAGGGTCACAAATAGGCATTTGTACACTGGTGTTTTTATGGTGGCAGTATTCACGATTTGCAATGTATTGATGTAGCCTAAGGGTACATCAATGGATGAAAGAAGGGGTGAACTGTGGTGGACACATACAATGGAATATTGAGTGGCTGCAAGGACTGAGGTCATGAGGCATGCAACTGGATGAATGAATCTTGAGGACATTATGTTGAGCGAGATAAGCCAAAAATAAAGGGACAAATATTGTAAGCCTGCGGGGCACTGATTACATGCTTCGACTTGGCGGGCCTGGGCTGGGGGACCTGATCAGCCCCTGGGGAGGGTGGTGGGCACGGGCGACAGCGCCCTCTGCAGACTCCCAGGCCTGAGAAAGTGAAGCCGGAGGCAGGCCCCATTTCCTCACCCCAAAGTACAATCGTCGGGGAGGGCTTGCCGGAGAAAAACCCCACCCCTGTGCCTTACCCGTACCCTCCACCCTCTTCGTTACCGGAGCAACTCCCGCACCTTTTCAATCAACCTTCACGCCCTCTCAGAACCAATCCAAGCCTTTAACCCCTACAGCCACCCCGCCCTCTAAACCGCCCGATATAAGCTTGTACTCTCCCCTAATAAAGGCTCTCTTGGCTTCTTCATCCTAAAAGAAAGGTGTCCCGCCTGTTCCTTTCTCGCCGCCCTCCATACTTTGCACGCCTCCGCCGGGGACCGGGCCCAGTCCCCCGCCTCGCCCTCGCCTCCGGGAAAGAGCCCCCGCCGCCGGTACCCTCCGAGCAATCCTGAGAGCCTAGGATTTAGCAGCCGGCCACCACTCCCCCCCCCACTAGACGAGTCAACGACGACCGCAACTGGCGCCCAACGTGGGGCAAGTCCTCTCCACGCAGCGGTCCAGTAAAACCACCCGCTCGCCCGGACGCCTCTCCAGCTCCCCTTCTCCTCGCCTGCAAAGTAAGGGCCGCCTCTCCCTCGCCGCCCCGCGGAGCCGCCTCTCCCTCGCCGCTCCACGTCTGGAGCCGCCTCTCCCACGCCGCTCCGCGCCCGGGCCGCTCTTCCTTTCCCGCATTAACCTAGCTTTTGCCCCCGACTACCTTTCGTCTTCTCTTCCTATGTCCCCCCATTCCTCCTAACACTCTTCCTCCAGTGGCTCTCCCTCTTCCCCTCCATTACTTTGCTGTGGTCCTCTGTGTCTTTGTTTCTTTGTTTGGCGCGGTGTGCCTCTTTGCGACCGCCCCCCCCAAACTGCTCTCGCCACTAGAGGGTCCTGCCTTCTATTCTCACCGTCTCCTTCGGCCTCGCGGCCCCGGTTTACCTCATTTTCTTTACTCAATAATCAACCCCCCTTTTTCTTTTCTCACTCCGCTATGGGTAATCGTCTATCTGCACGCCAATCAAACCAAGCACCCCAAGTTCGCGCTCTGGCTGGTCTCCTAGACACACATCGCTGTAAGGTGTCTGTCCGGCAGCTGCAAGTATACTGGGACCTCCTGCTGCCCTTTAACCCATGGCTCACCACTTGCCACCTTTGGGACCCCGTCACTTATGATCGCCTTGTTGATCGGGTCACCAACGCCATGGAACATGAGAACAAGCGCTTCCCTCCCGGCTTGCTCCCCACCTTAATAACCGTCCGCTCCTGCCTTCAAGGCTCCCTCCCCCCTGATCGAGGCCCCACTAAATCCAAGGAGGCCCTATCAACCCAGTCAACAGATTCAGACAGCGATACTAATGTAGACCACGATTCGGACACAGAATCCTTAGTCGAGCAAATTAACAACGCGCTCGAAGTCGCCCCCCGAAAACAAAGCAATACTAAGCCTCTCCAAAATGGCGAACTTCCTCCTTCTTCTTCCACTGAGGGGAGGAAGTGCTCTAGTGATGACGTCAGCCTTAAGCCGGGCCGGAAACCGCATGCGCTTTACCCCGCCCTTTCACAGGGCGGAGTTAGTCCGCCATCTTATGCCTTGGGCCCCGCCCTTTCACAGGACGGGGCTAGTCCACCATCTTATGCCTTAGCCACTCCCACCGCGCCGCCGTCTCGTGACGCTTGGGGCCTCCCACTTCCGCCTCCCCCTTCGGCGAGCTCCCCCTCGGAGCCGCTACCGGCAGCTGCCGCCGCTCCTCCCACCCTGCCGACTAACAACCCCTGGCTGCCTTCTACACCTCAAGGCAACCCTTGGGGCAACGCTCCCCCTACCCCCACTCCCGCGCCAAGCCCTCTGCAAGCGCGTCCTCCTTTCTCTCGTGCTTTTCGCTGCTTTCCTCTTAACCTTACCCCCACACCACAGAAACCGTACGACTGGTATCCCATTGACTCAGATACTATCAAGCAGCTTCGCAGGGCCGTCAAGGAGGACGGGTTAGGTAGCCCATACGCTTCCCAAATACTGCAGGATCTCGCCATGGACTTTTGCCTCCCCCAAGACTGGGCCTCGCTTGCCCGTTCCATTCTTAACCCCGGCCAGTTTATTGACTGGCGTGCTCACTTCCAGGCGGAAGCAGCTAAGCAAAGCTAGCAAGACGCAGCCACTGGAGTCTATCATCACCCCGAAGCCTACTTAGGCACGGGAGCGTTTATAAATGCATCTGCTTATATTAATGTACCTGCCACCTTTTGGCCTATCCTTCGGGTAATCGCCTTGCGAGCATTTGCCAACTGTTCCGCCTGTCGGCCTACCAAATTCACCAAGCTCCTCCAGGAGCCAAATGAGCCTTTTGCCACCTTTGTCTCCAGGGTTGAAGAAACCTGCGCCAGGAAGGTTAGCGATCCCCAGGCTCAACTGGCTCTCACTCGAGAACTCATTCTCGAGGGAGCCAATCCCCCTTGCAAGCAGGCTATTCTTCCCTTGTGGGAGAAAAGCCTATACGATTGGGTACTCGCCTGCAGCGCCTTTGACCCAGCTGCCGCGTCCCTAGCCCAGGCTGTCTCTGGCGCTGTCACTGCCGCCTTAGCCGCCACCACAGGTTGCTTTAAGTGCGGGCAGAGTGGCCATTTTGCCCGGGAGTGCCCCAATGCGGAGGTCAGTCGCCCGCCTTTCAGGCAACGCAATGGGCGCCCCCCTCCCACTCCCTGCCCACGCTGCCAGCGTGGCTATCACTGGGCGCGCGATTGCAAGAGCAGCCCCAAAGATATTAGCAAGGATAGCTTAAAAAACCTCTGCTATCCCTGGTGCCCTGATGGCAGTCAGCGCCAAGGCACTGAGCAAGCTTTAAACTCCAAGCGGGGCAAGCCTCAGCCCCGCCCCTAAGAGGCAGCGTGCTGGCCGGTTCTAATAAAACTAATCACTTCACCGGCAGTAAAACGCTTCTCTGGACAGTCCCTATCACTCCAGAAAAGCCTACTCGTAAATTAAGAATAGGGGGGCAATGGTACACGGGCACGCTCGATTCAGGGGCAGAAGTCTCTTGCATGCCCGCTCAGTATGCCACCATGTGCATGGTTCTCGATGGTCCCTCGGTAGTGGGAGCCACTGGTACCTCCACCTCTCTTCAGGCCATAGGGCCCATTAAGTGGGAGGATGAAGAGGGCCACTCAGGCACCTTCCGCCCGTTATTTCTACACACCATAGACCAAATTTTATGGGGCCGTGACATCCTCGCCGCCTCTGGGGCAGTGCTTACCACGCAGCCCCCCCAATAATGTGCGCCACTGCTCGTTTAACACCTCCAGCGCCCGTTCCTCTGCAGTGGGATACTGAGGAACCTATATGGGTGGAGCAGTGGCCCCTTCCCACGCATAAATTAGCCGCACTCCAAGCCCTTGTCCAAGAACAATTGGACGCCGGCCACATAGAACCTTCTACTAGTCCCTATAATTCGCCAGTGTTTGTTACAGGGAATTCTCTTCATGGGAGTCCCTTGGGACATAAAAACGGACAATGGGCCTGCCTATCGCAGTGCCTCCTTTGCGGCCTTTCTTCAGTTATATAACATCACCCATCATTTCGGCATCCCTTATAATCCACAGGGACAAGCCATTGTGGAAGCAGTCCATCGCCGCTTAAAAACACAAATTGAAAAAGAAAGGGCAATGCTCCCCCAGGCAACTCCAGGGGACCTTATCATAGCAGCCCTTATTCACCTTAATCTACTCACATTCAATAAAGAAGGACTTTCGCCCCTACATAAACATTGGGGGCCCTCATATAGGCCCACCCAGGCCCCGATGGTCTACTGGAAGGACCCAGAAAATAATGCCTGGAAGGGTCCCTCCCCACTCCTCGCCCAGGGGCGCGGGTTTGCTTGTGTTTTCCCAGATGATGCAGCACAACCAATCTGGATCCCGGGAAAAGCAATCCGACCCGCCACCAGCAGCCAAACGGCTGACAAGACGAGAACGCCGCCGTCTCCGCAGCCTAACGCACCAGATGACAACAGTACACCTGAGCCTGGACCCCAGTCCGAGTGAAACCCCGGAGAAACAAAAAATCAGAGAAATTATACGCCTCTATAGACAGGCAAAAGCCAGCCCCCTACACCTCCACAACCCTCACCCCAGCATAGCTTCCCTTCTAATAATCATGTTAACTCTCGCCTCTTCCACCCAGGCCAACCCCCACCAGCCTTGGAAATGGATCTTAACACAATGGGAAGATTCCAAAATTGTGCAAACCAATACCACCGCAGGGCGACCCTCTTTTCTCGTCAACGCCTCTAATCTATTTCCCAACCCTCCCGTTGGCAGTAATGAACACCAATATTATATGTGCCCAGCCTCCAACCCTGGAAAATCGTATTGCAATGTCCCCAATCAATATTATTGTGCCTATTGGGGCTGCGAGACACTAGCTACTGGTTGGAAGCCGTCTAGCGTTGATCACTATCTTACCCTACACTGGGCCCCCTGGAACTGCAAACCCCGTGATGAGCCCGTTTATTTCAGCACGGACGACAGTTCCCACCTTCCACCCACAGGTACCTGCACTCACCTTAATCTTACCGTGCAACTCCCCACTGATCCTTCCTGGTTAACCGGTCGAACTTGGGGCTTCAGAATCTATAAGGACGGAACCGACCCAGGATCACTTATTCTCATAAAAAAAGAGGCTGCAAACCAACCAGGCCAAAATACTGCATTAAGAACACCCTCTGGCATAGGTCCCAACCAAGTCATTAACCCCCTTTTTCCACAGCCCCCCAGCCGCACCTCGAGTACAAGCAGCACACCCGGAAACCGCACCTCAGCTGCAAACGGCGCGTCACCAACACCACCACCCCAACCTCGTCCGCCCCCCGCCCGTTACTCCTCTCCCCTCCTCAGCCTTATCCAAGCAGCCTTCACCTCAGTGAATTCCTCCAACCCCAATCTTACCTCCTCTTGTTGGCTTTGCCTCTCCACTTCCTGCCCCCTGTATGAGCCAGTAGCCTCCAACCTCTCCTTTTCAGAAAACACAGAGGACAGCCCCTCGGAATGCAATTGGAATACCTCTGCCGTCCCCCTAACCTTTCATTCAGTCTCCTTTACAGGAAAGTGCATCCGCCCTCGCTCAAGTAACTCTCCCAACCTCACAGCTTGTGCCGACTACTCATCTCCCAGCAGCTCTGCAAAATTTCTCATTCCTCATAACTCCTCCCAATGGCTCTGCTCCTCTACAGGGCTTACCCCCTGCCTTAACGTGCAAACCCTCAATACAACTAATGAAACTTGCCTCCTAATTGTCCTCATCCCTAGGGTCCTATACCACAGCGAGGAAGACTTCTTCCTCCGCCTGGAAACAACTGCAGCTCCTGCCCCACTGCAAAAGCGAGAGCCCATCACCGTCCTCACGATTGCCTCCCTCCTAGGTCTTGCAGGCGCTGGCACCGGAATCGCCGCATTAGCCAGTCAAGGCTCCGCCCTAACTCACCTCCGGGCGGCTGTTGACGAGGACATTCGTCACCTACAAGACGCTATTTCCCATCTTAAAAATTCTGTCAATTCCCTCTCTGAGGTCGTGCTCCAAAACCGCCGAGGTCTCGACCTTCTCCTCCTCAAAGAAGGAGGCCTTTGCGCCGCCCTAGGAGAAGAGTGCTGTGTTTATGCCAATTCCACAGGTCTCGCCGAGGACAGCCTAAAGAAGGTCCGAGAGGGACTGGAACAACGCAAAAGAGACCGTGAAGCCACCAGCTATTGGTCCCATATCTTTGCCCCCATCCTCCCATACCTCCTCCCTCTCCTCGGCCCCCTACTAATGATTATTCTAGCTCTTACCCTAGGGCCCTGCATTATCCACAAAATTGTCCAACTTGCTAAGAACCAAGCCGATGCTGTCTTTTCATCATTTGTGCAAGTCCAGTATCAACGACTTGCCTCCACTGAAAAAGCTGACCCTCCGCAGCGCCACCACCCTCGTCCATCCCGCAAGCAGCGAGGCCCCTCTCGAGCGCTCGGGCGCCACACCAACGCCGAGCTCCAGCCTCTCTGAGCAACCGTCAACCCCTTTTCCCCTCCCCGGCCTCCCCTTCCCTCATCCCTTAGCGGACCTCTCCGGTAAGCTTCTTCCTTTAATTAAAACAGAAGGGGGAAATGCGGGGCACTGATTACGTGCTTCGACTTGGCGGGCCTGGGCTGGGGGACCTGATCAGCCCCTGGGGAGGGTGGTGGGCACGGGCGACAGCGCCCTCCGCAGCCCCCCGGGCCTGGGAAAGTGAGGCCGGAGGCAGGCCCCATTTCCTCACCCCAAAGTACAATCGTCGGGGAGGGCTTGCCGGAGAAAAACCCCACCCCCGTGCCTTACCCGTACCCTCCACCCTCTTCGTTACCGGAGCAACTCCCGCACCTTTTCAATCAACCTTCACGCCCTCTCAGAACCAATCCAAGCCTTTAACCCCTACAGCCACCCCGCCCTCTAAACCGCCCGATATAAGCTTGTACTCTCCCCTAATAAAGGCTCTCTTGGCTTCTTCATCCTAAAAGAAAGGTGTCCCGCCTGTTCCTTTCTCGCCGCCCTCCATACTTTGCACACCTCCGCCGGGGACCGGGCCCAGTCCCCCGCCTCGCCCTCGCCTCCGGGAAAGAGCCCCCGCCGCCGGTACCCTCCGAGCAATCCTGAGAGCCTAGGATTTAGCAGCCGGCCGCCACTCCCCCCCCACTAGACGAGTCAACGACGACCGCATAAGCCCTCACTAATATAAACTAACTATAATGAGCAAATGGCTGAGAACTGAATTCAAGAACATAGGTTATCTGGGGATAAAATGGGGGCAGACATTGGGCAATCGATGATTAAGGAGTATAGAATGTTCAAGAAGGCTTATTGTAAAAGTTCCTAGATTGTAAGCTCTTACAGAAGTCACATCTATTCCTGAGTTTTAGCTGTTATTTCTAAATTCTGAAATGCTGGGCTCTTTGTGTATAACCTGGCAGTTCCCTGGAAATTTAGGTAACTATGTGACACCTGAGACTCAGAGTTAGAATTGTGCAGCCCTGAAATTTAGCATTATTCCATACAGCAACAGTTAAAGAAGCTGAAAAAGAGATCAATTAGAGATATGAATGAAATGGACTTGGTTAGGACTAAGGCAAATTAGAATACAGAGTAAAGGATATTGACTGTATTTTAAAACTCCAACTTCTGTGTGAGACCAAAAGAAGAGAGGTTTATTTGGTACGAAATTTATATTTTCTGTAGCACACTATCTAATTTAACCTGTCTGGACAGTTTATTTAAACAATGTAATTACATTGGACCTGGAATAGGGAATGAGGTCTTGTAATTTTGTGCAGGCTAATGTAATATTCCAATACACCTCAGAATACTTGGGGCAGAAAATAAAAAAGTATTTGCAAAGTCCCCTTGAGGGCTGGGGGAAAATGTGGAACTATTAAACATCCCCACCTGGAAAATTCCTGCATTTTTTTTAAGAAATATGGGCTTCCAATTTAATAAGTCAAGCCCTTGATCTAGAGGCTTGCCCTTATGAAACTTCTCTCTCCAATGGTGAAGCTAAGCCTACTTATAACTATACCTAAGAGTAACCCCCAGAGAACCTCTTTTGTTGCTCAGATGTGGCCTGTATCTCTAATCCAACACTACAAATTAACTCACTACTCTTCCCACTATGTGGGACATGATTCCCAGGGGTATAGGTTTCCCGGACAACATGGGACATGACTTCCAGGGGTGAGCCTGGCCCTGACATCATGGGATTGAGAATTCCCTCTTGACCAAAAGGGGAAAAAGAAATGAAATAGAGTTTTAGTGGATAAGAGATTTCAAATAGAGTCCAGAGGTCATTCTGGAGGTTATTCTTGTATATTTTATAGATATTCCTACAAGTTTCTAGTGTATTAGAATAGCTAGAAGGAAATACCTCAAACTGTTGAACTGCAATTCAATAACCTTGATTCTTGATGGTTGTGTAACTATACAGCTTTTATTGTGTGACCATGTGATTGTAAAAACCTTGTGACTGACACTCCTTGGATCCAGTGTATGGGCAGATCCAGTGCATGGGCAGATGAGTAATAAAATAAACATACACTATATATATAACAGGGGAAATTAATTAAGGGTATGGGATGCTTTGGGTGTTCTTTTTTTAATTTTTATTATTTTTTTGAGTAATAAAAATGTTCTAAAGTTGATTGTGGTGATGAATGCCCAACTATATAATGATATTGTGAACCACTGATTGTACACTTTGGATGGATTATATGGTATGTGACTATATCTCAATAAAATTGCATTTAAAAAAAATACTCCATAGCATTTAACAATAACGAGGCACATCTATACATACTGATATGCAGAGATGTCCAAGCTACACTAACTTTAAAAAGTAAGTTCTAATTATTTTAACACTATGATCCCATTTGTATAAACACAGATATATAGATATATGTATGCTTGGTTATTACGTAGGAAATCTGGAAGGATCCACCTGAAACTGTTACAGAGCTTACCTCTGAGATGCGGAGTAGACCTGTGAGGAATAGCAGTAGGGAAGGAGACTTAATATTCACTTTGTACTCTTCTGCATTGTTTGGATCTTTCTAAATGAACGTATCTTAATTTTATAAAATAAAAATTAGAAAAGAAGCTGAGAGTGACAGAAGATAGGAAAGGAACAAAGAAGTTCAGAGAGAAAAACCAGGGGAGTTGAGCAAGGACACACAGGAAACAGAGAAGCAGAGAGGAAGCCACTGAAGCCAGAAGCTGGCAGCAAGAACCCAGGAGAAAGGGAAAGACCAACAGACATTGCCATGAGCCGCGCCACGTGACAGAGCTGCTGAGGATTGCCGTTGCCGATCTTCAGGGAGAAGAGCAACTCTGGGCCTCATCCTCCATATGTCAGGAGCGTATCTAGAAATGCTTGCCTTAGCTCAGGGGTCTGCACACTTTTTCCATTAAGGATCAGAGAGTAAAACATAAGCTTTGCAGGCCAGTTTGCTCCTCCAACGAATATGTTGGGCATGAATGGCCGGGGATACTTGAACACAAAGTTGTACCTCAGCAGCCAAAGGGAGCCCTTCCAAAACAAATCAGGTTCTGTGAGTGTCATCTCAAGGAGACTTTTCCTGATGGACCCATGATCACCTAACCCAGCCCATCACTCCAAACCCCATTCACCAACATCTAACCTGTTGTTACGTACTGTGTGACTTCCCCAACTAGAATAGCAGTACCTGCAGGACAGGGCAATATCTATTCTCTTGGGTTCATCAACCTCTAGAACAACATTTGCCACACAGTAGGCTCTTCATAAATGTCTGCTGAATGTATGAAGCAAGGTTTGACTTGCCTATACATTTTACCCCCACACTACACTTTCTTTTTTCATTCCCACTTCAAGTTGTGATGATTAAAGCATGAAATAGGGATGTTAAAAGGGCCACATGTTCTTTTCTGAGATAAAGCTGGTCAATGATGCTATTCATATGCAATTTGTACATTGCCTTTAGAAAATTAAAATGTGAGAATTTCAAGGCCAGCCAGCACGTGGTCAGAGCCCTGAACTAGGCTCCACCTCCGGCCCCTCCCCTCACTACTTGGAGTGGGGGGACACTCAACCCCTGAGCATCTGGCTTCTCAACCGAGACCCAAGAGGGGGGGTAATGCCCACTCGTTGCACTGCTGGGGGAGGTCCCAGAAGATGATGATGCGGAAACCAGGCTGTCTGAGTGAGAGGAGGATCCTGGAATTTCTGAATGGACTTGCCCAGAGCTAGTCATGCACAGCTGAACTGTCACACGAGGTCCAGCCCCTACCCAGTTGAACAGGAGGCATGCAGAGACCAGAGAAAGACAGGAAGCTTGAGGAATTGGGTTAAGTTCCACCCCAGCACGGGACTCATCCCAGGATTGCAGCCAACATGCAAACGCATCGTCCAAGGTTGTGCGAAGACTCTGCTCAGTCCAGGCCGGGGCGGCTTCCCAGGGGCTCCTTCCCAGGAGGCGGCACCAGCAGGGTCTTCTACTTACAAGGATCAGAGCGAGAGGAGGGTGGGAGCAGCTAGACAGCAACAAGACCCTAGCCCGGTCACAGAGGGAGCACGGGGCGGTGCCACCCTCAGGAGCCAGGAGGGGAGGAGGAGCCCTGAAGCCGGGGCGGGGAGGGAGCATGGCTGAGCCAGCCTGCAGAGGAAGGACAAGAGGAGCTTCACACCCGGGATTCTTCTCATCAAACCCTCTGCCAGCAAAGCCATGTCCTGGTCTTTGTGTAGCTAAACAAGAGGCCAGAAAGGAACCCAGGGCTTGGCTGGGGTCTATGCTTGTTCCCACGGGTACAAAGGGACATAATCAGGGGTGGGAGAAGAAGGAAAGGGAAATGCCACTTTGCCTAACATGGCCAGAGAGATGCCCTGCAAACTAAGAGGGACTTAGAACACATTTCTCTTTCTCGTTACCAAGTTGATGGTACTCTATTTCTAAGCATGTGCATGTGTGTGTGTGCTTGTGTGTGTGTGTGTGTGTGTGATTCTACCTGGACAAAGGACGAAGAACCTGGCATGTCTACCAGTCACATGATGGGGGCCACCCTGGAGGGCCAGCCCACCCCACATGTTGCTGCAGGATTGGAGTAGCCTTGGTGTGGTGCAAGGTCTAAAGTTAAGGCTCAGTGTCATGTCTCCCTTGGTCAAGTCTAATTGTCCACAGAAGGAAGAGGCAGTGAAGGGAAGTATGGCCCACCTGGCCCCACATCTCAGGTGGACACATGGCCCACTGTAGGGGCTGTGCCTATAACTCCCCAGGGAGGCTCGCGGCAATGTAGGCGGGGGCCCAGGAGCCCGGGAGAGATGGGAAGGAGCACAGGCCACTCGATAGCGATGACAAACAGATCACTCAGAAGACCCATAAAATAGGACTTCCACATACTCATAGTTATGATGGTAAGGAGACCCTCAAACACGGGAGGGAGAGAGGGGAAAGCACATGCCAGCGCTCCTGCATTGAAGACCCTGTGGTGCTCCGCTCCGTGCTGTACCTGAGGTCTACTCTGTTTGGCACACTCATCCCCCAAGATCACTCCCACTCATCCTGCAAAGCCCCTGTTGCCAGCTCTCTTTGACCCTTTACTTTTTTTCAAAGAGTGCATCACAAACTGTGGCTGATCAATGTCTGCCTCCCCATAGACCTGCAAGCTTCAGGTATGCAGAGCCATGTCCACCAGCATGTTCCCAAGCACACGGAAGGCTCTCAAGAATTATTTGTTGGATGAAGGACTTTATATACTGAGTAAGAAAAAAGGAGTCAACTGTGTGTTAGCAGCAGCCGAAAGCTGGAAACCACCCAAATGTCCATCGCCTGATGCATGGAAAACAAACTGTGGTCTATCCATACAATGGAATATTCTTCAGCCATAAAAAAGGATGAAGTTTTGACACATGCTACAACATGGATGAACCATGAAAACATTGTGCTGAGTAAACACAGTCAGACACTGATAGTGGCATAGAGAGGAGTGGAATTTAGTTAGTCCCCTGGATCAACTAATGAACAACCAGGAACAACTAGTAAATAATTTGGAATAACTGCTGGGAGACTACTGTGACTGTCCACACATCGTACACCAACCCGGATTGGGTGAAATGCCTGAGACCACAGTGTGGAATCTGTAAGTAAAAGCTGCAGAATTGAGCCAAGAGCCCCTCCCCCATGGCAGGCTTTGCTACAAAACCTCACTGTGGTAGAAACTAGCAGCACTCTCTGAGCAGAACAAGCAAATATAGCTTAGCTCAGCCCCAACGGGGGTTTTAATTAACAAATGTGGACTACTAAATACAAACTATGAACCCCCAAGAAGCAGGCAGAGGCTTTTATTGATGACTGACCTTAAAAAAAACAGAATACTCATCTGTCCTGGGAGGGGGAGCCCAGGAGACTGGGTGTTACCTCTGGCTAATGAGTGAATCTGGGGGGCCATGTACTGGCTCCAAAATGGGGCTTTCTGTCCCTTTTTCTCTCTCTCAATCTGAGTGGCTCAGCGGAGAGAGCCTCAGTCATTTTCGGTTCCCAGTGCTCTGACCCAGACAGGGGAGGAGATAACAGAGTCAGAGAGACCACAATTCAAAAGCAGATGAAAACTCAGGCGGGGGTTTATCTTCTCTAAGAGTAAGGAGGTGGGGCCCAGCTTTCCCTTCAGAACCAGACCCCAGAGCCTGGGGGAAAACAGCCAAAACAGAAACTAAGGAGGCCACACCCCCTTATACCAGTTGGGAGCTACGGACTGACAGGCACCACCTGCTGGGCAGGTTAGGAAAAGCACAGCGAATAGAGACCTCACAGGAAAGTCTGTCATTCCTCTAAGATACATCCTGAATATAACCCCATTCTGAGACCTGAACCCATTCTGGGATAACCAAGAAAACCAGATACCTAGACAACAGAAAACTACAATCTATACTAGGAAAAACAAAGATATGGCCAAGTCAAAGCAACAAACGTACACCTCAATCAAGATACAGTTGATATATGGTTTCACTTTAATGAAACAATCAATTAAAGATTTTCAAAGAAATATGCTAAATGAAATCAAAAACCAAATCAATGAGTTCAAGGAAGATATAACAAAAGAGACAAAGGGTATAAAGAAAATACTGGGCAAACATAAGGTAGAAATCGAAAGTTTAAAAAACAACTGGCAGAATCTATGGAAATGAAAGGCACAACACAAGAGATGAGAAAAACAATGGAGACATACAACAGCAGATCTCAAGAGGCAGAAGAAAACACTCAGGAACTGCAGAACAAGACACCTGAAATCTTACATACAAAAGAACAGATAAGGAAAAGAATGGAAAAATATGAGCAACATCTCAGGGAATTGAAGGATAGCATGAAATGCACAAATGTTCATGTTATGGGTGTCCCAGAAGGAGAAGAGAAGGGAAAAGGGGCAGAAGCAATAATAGAGGAAATAATCAATGAAAATTTCCGATCTCTTATGAAAGACATAAAATTACAGATCCAAGAAGCTCAGTGTACACCAAACAGAATAGATCTGAATAGGCCTATGCCAAGACACTTAATAATCAGATTATCCAACGTCAAAGACAAAGAGAGAATCCCAAAAGCAGCAAGAGAAAAGCAATCCATCACATGCAAGGGAAGCTTGATAAGACTATGTATGGATTTCTCAACAGAATCCATGGAGGCAAGAAGGAAGTGGGGTGATATATTTAAGATACTGAAAGAGAAAAACCACCAACCAAGAATCCTATAGCTGGCAAAACTGTCCTTCAAATATGAGGGAGAGTTTAAAATATTCTCTGACAAACAGACAATGAGAGAGTTTGTGAACAAGACACCTGCACTATAGGAAATACTAAAGGGAGCACTACAGATAGGAAAAGACAGGAGTGAGAGGTTTGGAACACAATTTGGGTGATGGTAGCACAGCAATGTAAGTACACTGAACAAAGATGACTGTGAGTATGGTTGAAAGAGGAAGGTTAGGAGCATGTGGGACACCACAAGAAAAGAGGAAAGATAAAGACTGGGACTGTATAATTTAGTGAAACCTAGAGTGCTCAACAGCTGTGATAAAATGTACAAATATGTTTTTGCATGAGGGAGAACAAATGAATGTCAAACTTGCAAGGTGTTAAAAATAGGCTCGTATTATGGAAAAAATACAATCAATGCAAACTAGAAAAAAATAAAATAAAAATTAATTTAAAAATTGTAAATATATGAAAGTGGGATGTAACTTTTTATTACCTAAGAACATCCTGAGAAGTCATAGGGCTTGCTTGTGTTTTCATCCAGGGTGTGAGAATGAACTAGCCCAATGAATACATTTAAAAAGACTATGGTTACATCCCATGAGGCACCTTTGTTGAATGTGAGATTTCACAACACATACAAGAGAATGAAAGGACAGACACCAAATAGTAACAGTGGTTATCTCTTGGTGTTAAGATTGTAAGTATATTTCCTTTTTTATACATAGCTAATTAATCAAATTTTGTATAGTAAACATCTGTTACTCTTGTAATTGATTTTTAAAAGGCAATAAATAATCTTCTAAAAATCCTGAGTCCCAAAGTGAAATTTTCACAAAACTATAAAATAACATCATTACAAGGAACCTTTCTAAGTGGGAGTTACCCAGTACACTTCCACCTTGTAAATGAAGTTGAACTAAATGATCTTTGAATCCCTTTAATATGGCATTGCTCCTGATGTTTTATCCTTTCAATTATCTTATTTTATACAGCTCTTTCAAGTTGCTTTAAAAATTTGTTGGAAGGAGACAAGATATAAATAATGAATAAATGAAGGAAGTGGGCACCTTACACATTATATTTTCTCTAAATGAACATCTGCCATAAGCATTAAGTCAGAAACCTAATTTCTTGTTTATGTGAAAGGGGTATGGATGAGTTTTCCTTTAGTATCATCTGCAACCTGAACCGTGAAGCTCACATATTAGACTCAATTGGGTGCTACAGAAGGCAGGCCCCTTCTCTAGTCATACAATTTTCTTTCTCTTTGGCACTATTACAGGATTCTCCCTTCCTGCTTTGACCAAGTGGTCCTTTGGACATTTGGGACATCTAGATATTTATGCATCTTGAAAAATCTGTGAAAATCCAAGCCCCAGAAGTTTGGCAGAATATCGAAGAAAAGTCACGTTATACCAGTCTTCTGGATCTGCCCGCTGACTTCCTGCTAATATTTTCAAGGTGAACCTAGGTTTCTTGGAAACTGCTGTCAGGGACTCTATACCTTCATACAGGATTCTGTATGCGTGGGTATGTTGGTCCATTTAATCTGTCTTAATTTTTCACAAGTGGTCCCTGGAGTTGTTGTATCTAATGGTACTGTCAGTTTTCCAGGGAGTAGTATGAAAAATGGCCTTGGTCCGAGAGACTGTTATTGTTGAACATTAATTAAATCCCAATAGTGCACTAAATTGGAGATGTAATCTAGAGAAGCTCCTAGACTGCAAATGTAGAGGAAAGTTGATATTTTCTTTTCTTTTTTCATTAAATGTTCTAAGGAGAAAAATCTTTATCTATCCTACCATAGCTGAACACCCTGCCCCAAGGTGATCTCCTCCTCCTATAATTCCAACAGCAATTACTCTCACATTCTTACTTCATAATGGACAGCTTATTTTTTCACCTGTCCATATCTGACTTCCACTGCTATACTGTTAGCTAATTTCACATATTTTTCTATTCCCCCTTAAGGGCTTAGCATACAACTTTGCACATGATAAATAATCAGTTAGAGAATGCTAGAATTCTGGAGCTGAATGAACATTTAAAACATCCATGACAGCATATCATTTGAGGTGAGGTGGGGTACAACTTATCCTGTTGAGGGATCAGGAAAGGTGTCTGTAGCACTTTGTGAACAGTAAAGCTGAAATCTACCAGAGAAGGTAAATGATCCGTGGCTGCTAACAGTGTTCTTGCTAAACCCTGAATACAAATATTCAAGTGTCTAGGTCTAACTACTAGTTTACAGGGAATACAGAAGCAGAAGAACATGTTAAACATTACCTTTTTTTCAGGTCAGAAAACCCAATATTCAAAGATTTAACAAAGAAAGAGAGAGCACAAGAGTGAGTAAGTGAGAGAGACCGAGAGAGAGAGAGAGAGAGAGGGAGCTGTTTGGGGCTCATAGTTTACAAATGTCTTGCTTCAGGTATGGCTAGATCCATGTTCTCAAATGATGTCATTAGAAATGGCTGTCTCTTTATTTGTCCATTTCTGTATGATTAAGCCACCTTTGGGGAGGTTGTTACATGCAGTGTACCTAATCCTATCTGACAGACAACCCCAACTCTTTCAGGAGTTCCCATGAAAATACTGGACTGACTCTCCTTAGCTTAGCCTGGCCCATAGATAATGGACACCAATGAACACAGCCAGGGGATTTCTCACTTTATTTTACAAGGCTTGTTTCCCATACCCACACTGTGACCGGGGATGGGGTCAGCCTCATCCAAATACATAGTCTGATAATGGGGAAATGCTTTTCCACAAGAAATCAAAGTGATCTTAACAGAAGCAAGGGGAATGGCTCAGAGCAGGCAGAAACTTCAGATATCCAAGGCAGTAGCTGAAGGATCTTCTCTATTTAAAAGGATTTGATATGCTAGTTTAATAAGCAACTGGAATGCTCCAACAGAAAGGATCCTGGAGCTGGAATCAAAAGATCTGTGTTCTAACTCTGCTTCTGCTGAAACTAGTTATCTTGCCAGTCAACTCTTCATCCTTAGTAATTTCTTCTGTAAATTTGAGGGATTTTATATGAGTAATTTCTAAGGTCTTACTTGACTCTTAAATTCTACACATTTTAAACATCTTTCCCTGCTCTTTTCTCCCCTACCTCACTATGCTTCCAGACACAGCAGTCTTCTCTCAGTTGCTTTCATACATAGCAGTTTTTTCCTATATTTGAACTTTCGCCCATGCTGCTCCCTCTGCCTGAAATGCCCTTTCCCCTACTTATCGGACTGACCTTCAGGTTTCAGCTTATACAGCACTTCTTCACCAGAGCCTCGCATGCATTACATATCAAAATTAAACATTATCTTTGCAATCAGCAAAATCCAGAATGTGATAAACTCTTTGACACAAATGACCTACTTTCTTTAAAAAAATTGCAAGAAAAGAAAAAAGAGGGAGAAGAAATATCCTGTAGATTAAAAGGGGCTTAACAGATATATCCATCAAACTCAATGGAGCATCTTTGGATCTGGCTTCGAAAGAATCAACTGTAAAAAAAATTTTTGACAACTGAGAAAGTTGAACACTGAATGAACAGATATTTGATAGTATTAAGAAATTACTCATTTTCACATGTGATAAACCTATTGTGGATAGGTTTATACAAAATTCTTGATCTTTCAGCAATACAATACTGAAATGTTTATAGATGATGACTGGGATTTACTTTAAAATAATCCAGGGGAGAAGTAGGGGGAGTTTTGTATAGAAGTAATAAGATAGGCCATGAGTTGCCATTCGTTGAAGATGAGTGATGCATGCGTGAGGGTTTATTGTACAATTCTCTCCATTTTGTGTTTGACATTCTACATAGTAGTTTGTAAAGCATACGATACAGTTGGGAAGTCAGTATAAATAAAAATATAACCAAAACTGCAAGGTAGCATAGGGAAAATGCCAACTAAATTATAAAGATAATAAGGGCTATTGGAATGTGTGGAGAGAGCACTTTCAAGGAGAATGCTTCTAAAGAACTGCATCCCAGGGAATGTGAAGATGGAAACATATCGAGTAAACAAGTAAATGTAGAGGAAGGGATGCACAGTCCAAGCACAGGAACAGCATGAACAAAGATGTAGAGCTCATAATTTTCCATTTGTGAACATATCCTGGCTCTCTAGTTAGATTTCAAGTCCCTTTTGGTTGGGGCAATATGACTTACTTCTTCCTATTTCCAATGAAAGACCAAGGTAGACAATAAATGGGATTTTTTTAAAGTTGTGGGAGGTGGGATAGAGTAAGATATAGATAATAGAAGACCACCAGACATTAGATAATGTCATGAGCAAAGAAGGATGAGTTACAGATAATAGACCACCAGACATTAGATAACATCATGAGCAAAAGAAAAGGGTGGTCAGCTCTATGAAGGGGTCATGAAAATAAGTATTGAAGAGAGGCCACTGATTGGCCATTGGAAGACTGAAGCTGACCTTCTGTAGTATACTTATCAATGAGTTGTGAGGGTAGTGCTGAGCTGGAGAAGAGCAAGAAGTATAGCAATTGTGCGAAAGCCAAATTAGCAAATGTAGACCATTTGAGAGAGTTTAGCAGTTAGTGGGAGTGTGGACAGCAGCAGGAGCAAGAACAATCATTTCTCAGAGCAGTGGGTTGTTTAAAGCAGAGGAGCATGAGCTCCCAATGGGGAAGCAATGGAGGGAGAGATGCTACTCCAGCTAGCAACCTCCTGTAGACAAATATCAATCCCACTACTGGTGTATTTGCATGCAAATGATTGTTAATTAAATGCATAGTCTGCTTCCTCATACATAACCCCCCCTCTCCAAAATAGGTACATGAAGAAAGCATTAGCTATGGTCATATAACCTGCCCTCTAATTATAACTTTACAATCCTTCCATTTAAAAATGGCCGTAATGGCTAGATAGACAAAGAGAAGGAAGCAAGAGTATAGCGGAAAGGTGGCAATATGTAGAAAAAAAGACTGTCAAAACAACTTCTAAGCTGTTATGGAAAATAGCACTAATGTTACTGTGATTCTTGGTCAATATTTTATAAAAAGCTGCCATCTCCTTGACTTGACAAAGGGGAAGTTATATTTTATCAGAATCTCACTCTATATTTAATATTCTTAGAAGTCCGTTAGAAAATAAATAAGAGTCTTCTATATATCATGGAGAAGTATCAGTAAATAACTCTTCTACATGGTTATAATCCACATAAAAATATTGAAAACTGTAGCACTGAGACGGCAGTTCAAGGTCTACATATACGCTCACTGCATTATGACGATCACTAATTTCAGATTGGGTACTTTTAGGGACAAGGGAAATAACCAGATACATGTGAAGTGGTCAAGTGTTTGACCACAAAGAGCGGTGAGGCCTGGGACAAAATGATCGCACGTGCCAAATCAAAGCGCTCATATTCAATCTTACAAAACACTATGCGGTCATATTTCCCACCCCCATTTTATCCATCTTCCATCAATAAAGTTGTGAAGTTACAGGGAAAAAGATTTAGAAGATGTGAGAACTAGACACCTTAAGCCCTCAGGTGAGATTCAATTTCTCATCTCAGACCCACTGCTTGAATTCACTTTTTGGTGTTCATAATTATCACCTTGTCTTTTACCAAAAGTAGAGGAAAGGGAAGGTTGCCTTTCTCACACTACATCTCGTTTCTGCCGTGCTATCCTAACAGGGGAGAGCTAATGTGAAGAGCACACTGAAAATTAATACGGGGAGAGGAGGGCTGTCCCTGGGCAGGTACCAGAGATACAAACAAGCACCAAAGGGAGTGAGGCTGAATTACCATCGCCAGTGCCGAGAGGGTCTCTGGGATCTAGCGGAGCAGACGGCCAGGTCTGGAGGGCGGCGGGCGCGGAAACCGGCTCCAGGGCTCTCAGACGGGCCCGCAGAAGGTACAGCGCACCCGGGGCGTCCTCTCCGGGGGGCGCCTCCTCGTCCGCGCCCGCTAGGAGCGCGGAGCCCCGACCCAGGCTCGGCGCCGGGGGTTTCTGAGCCGCGTAAGCGCTGAGAGCCGCGATCAGGTTCTGTTTGTCCAGACCGTTGTCCACCTTGGGGCTGAGCTCGTCAAGCTGGAGCTGGCTGAGAGTCTGCAGCCGAAGATCCTCGGGATAGCTTGCCCGGGACATGGGAGGATAAGTCAGAGCGGAACTACTGCCCTTGGACGTCTGCGCCACGTAGGTCAGGATGCTCTCTGGGAAGGGGCCATCACTCTGGAGGGGGCAGAAAACAACAAGACAAAAGGTGAATGGCCATAGTAAACCAAACTGCACTAAAAATGGTGTTTCGTCTCAATTTGGAAGGCCCTAAACAGCACCAGGCCATCTCTGAAACCAAAAATAGGCACTATAATTTTCATTCTATTGACTGACCAAGTTCCATATTTCATATTCGTTATTTGCATTGTGAGTGTTTCTGCGGGGTGTTTTTTTTTTGTTGTTGTTGTTTTTTTTTGTAACAGCTTTCAGATTTAATTCACATACCATAAAATTTGGATTTACCTATTCTGAACATTTTATCTAAATGGAATCATACAATATGTGGCTTTTTGTGTCTGGCTTTTTTCAGGAAGGTGAAGTTTTCAAAGTTAATTCATGTTTTAGCAGTCATCAGTATTTCATTCCTTTGCATAACCAAAAAAAAAAATCCATTTTATTAATATACCTGTTTATTCATTCCTCAGATGATGGAAACTTGAATTGTTTATACTTTGGGGTTTTTAAGAATAATGCTGCTGTGAACATTCATGTACAAGTTTTTGTGTGTGCGTATGTCTTCAGTTAATCTAGGATTGGAATTTCTGGATCAATCAATGCTTAATTTTTAACTCTATGTTTAATTTTTTGAGGAACTTCCAAACAGTTTTCCAACATGGCTGCACCATTTTACATTCCCTCCAGCAACATATGATGGTTCCAATTTCTCCAGATCCTCACCAACACTCATTATGGTCCATATATTTTATTATTGCCATGCTAATGGATGTGAAATGGTATCTTGCTGTGGTTTTGATTTGCTTTTCCTTAATGGCTTATGATCTTGGTTTTCTTCTCATATGCTTACTGACCATTTGCATGTCTTCTTTGGTGAGATATCTGTTAAATTCTTCTCCTGCACTGACAACAGTAACTCCAAAAGGCTGCTTCTGCCCATAATTGAATCTCTTCTCCAGCAACCTTCAGTAGAAGCGCCAAAGGCTTTGTCCGGGGGCCTTTATTTTACTCTGACTCCTTTGCTGATCATTTAAACCATTTTTATATTGTGTTCTTTTAACAGCAATATTCTGTACTAAAGAAGTAGCAAGAGACTCTCGTTTAATAATTATGTATGATATCATTTAATAATCCATGCCCTGGTCAACATGGTCTGTCAGTGAACCCTCAACCTATATTTTCTCCTACTTATTTTGTAATTTTCCCAAGAGTATACTTGTTCTCTTCACACTTTGTTTCTTCCATTAGACAAATCAAGGACCAGTTGTTGTTCTGACCTCTATTATAACTATAAAAATATTAGGAATATCAGTGTTCTAACCCTGACTATAGTGCCATCAAAATTTAATGGGCAAACATGGTAATTTTCAAATTTGAGACACTCAAAAAGGCTGCTCTGGAAACATACTCAAGCTCCCTTATTGATGTGGCATGGGTCCATGAACCATACATTTTTAAAATCTTGCCCATTCATATTTTCTACTTGCACCTCCCTTGGGATACATGATTAAGTTCAAGTCAATGGGGGTGTATGTCTTGAGATCTAGTTAAGGTGTGTAGCCATGACTGAATTTAAGACAAGTATTTCAAATTCCCAAGTCTTGCAATTTACAAAAATTTTGGGTTTGACACTGGGGACTGACAGCTTGACATGCTGAGCCCTCTGTCTGGGGCTTGCCCCTATGAAGCTTGTTACTGCCAAGGAGAAGCTAAACCTGCTTATAATTGTGCCTAAGACTCTCCTCCTGAGTGCCCCTTTGTTTCTCAGATGTGGCCCTCTCTCTCTAGCTAAGCCACCTAGGTGGGTGATCTCGCTGCCCTCCCCCCATGTGGGACCTGACTCCCAGGGGTATTAATCTCTCTGGCAGTGCAGGATATGACTCCTGGGGATGAATCTGGACCCAGCATCATGGGATGTGGGATTGAGAACATCTTCTTGATCAAAAGGGGGATGCAAAATAAAACGAAATAAAGCTTCAGTGGCTGAGAGATTTCAAATGGAGTTGACAGGTTACTCTGGAGGGCATTCTTACGCACTATATAGATAACACTTTTTAGGTTTTAATGTATTGGAATAGGTAGAAGCAAATACCTGAAACTACCAAACTCCAACCCAGTAGCCTTGACGCTTGAAGACAATTGTATAACAACGTAGATTACAAGGGGTGACAGTGTAATTGTGAGAACCTTGTGGATTGCACTCCCTTTATCCAGTATATGGATGGATGAATAGATAAATGGGGACAAAAACTAAGTGAAAGGTGGGGTGGGATGGGGGGGATGATTTGGGTGTTCTTTTTTATTTTTATTTTTTATTCTTGTTCTGATTCTTTCTGGTATAAGGAAAATGTTCAAAAATAGATTGGGATGATGAATGCACAACTGTGTGATGGTACTGTGAACAGTTGATTGCACACCATGGATGATTGTATGGTGTGTGAATATATCTCAATAAAACTGAATTAAAAAAAATGTTTGGGTTTGGCTTTCATGGAGAAATTTCAGAGTAATGAGCTGAAAGCCAGGAATTCAGAGCTTGATATGGGTTCTAGCTTCAACTATGTATGAACTAGGGCAAATCACCTGACATTTTGTGGCTCAATTTTCTTCTCAAAGAAGGCGAATGGAGATTATCTCTAAGGTTTATTTTTTATTTCCTAAAGTGATATGATTTTAGCTGCCATCAAAGTTGTTTAATTTTGTTCAAGTACTAACTGAAATCTGCTTTTCTTTTAGAATGAGAAAAAAGTAATATTTGTTAGCGAGACACAGAGAGATAAATATAAAATGCTCCCACAACAAAATGGCCCCTGAAGCAATTTCCCACAAATTGGGTGTAAGTGTCAATCTTAAGCTCAGCCTCAGCTTCCTTTCAGAAGAGCTGTCTCTGAACACCTGGTCAGGTCACAGTGCTGGGGGGCATGGATCCACATCCAAATGACTCACTGATGTGCCTGCGAGCATCTTTCCTCTCTTGGTGACAAGTATGATCTAACCTGGATCATCCATTCAAAGGGCCTTTAATTATAGTCAAGTTGGAGAGCTCCAATTAGAAGACAACCAGACTTAACACAATGCATTCCAAAATCATAGCAGGATGGGATCCATGCAGTAGACTGGGATAAACAATCTACTGTTGATTTGTTTATGCTCTGAACCAAATTAAGGCAAAAAGAAAAAAAAAAAAGAATATTTCAGTTAGTAGCACAAACAATAGCAATTGTAAAAATCCTAGAAAACATCGGTTTTCACAAGTCACGCTAGGTCTTCTACAAACTATTGCAGACACTGCAGTGTCATCAAGGGAGCCTACCACAGACTCAAGGACCTGGGAATTGGGAGAAAGGGCAGTGAGAAAAAGTATTCTCAAGGTTGCTTCCTCTTTTGAGGCTTCAATTCTCCAAAGAGAGAATAAGTAGCATGTATTGGACTCTGGAGCTAGGTCACCTGGGTTTGAATCCTCTGCTGCTGACAGGCTGTGTGACCTTTGCTTTGGCAAGTTATTTAACCTCTAAGTCATTTGTAAAATGGGGATAATAATAAGGCCTGGAACAGAAGAGTTAGTGGCTACTTCTACTACTATTATTACTGATATTATTTAATTTCCCTTCTCATACCCTTGCTTTCTTGAAAGCAGTCAGGAAATCCCTAGATGGAACTGAGGAGGAGCCATCCAATTGTATTTTTTTCTTCCACTTTCAACTCTGAGCTTAAAATTCTGTGTCTCAATTGTATAAAAATGTAGCTTATGAAGGGTGACAATGTGATTGGGAAAGCCATATGGACCACACTCCCCTTTGTCCAGTGTATGGATGGATGAGGAGAAAAATGGAGGCAAAAAAAAAAAAAAAAAAAAAAAAAAAAAAAAAAAAAAAGCACCCAGTGTTCTTTTTTACTTTAATTGTTCTTTTTCACTTTAATTTTTATTCTTATTTTTGTGTGTGTGTGATAATGAAAATGTTCAAAAATTAATTTTGGTGATAAATGTACAACTATATAATGCTACTGTGAATAATTGAATGTACGCTTTGTATCACTGCATGGTATGTGAATATATCTCAAAAAATATGAATTAAAAAAAAAATTTGATGTCTTACCTTCAAAACCCCTATTTTTGAGTTTTAATTCAACATACCTATAATATTGGGTTTCCTAAGACTATGTTGAATAATTTTTAAGACTGTAGTTGCCCAAACCTGGAAATTAGCAACCTAAAAGCATGAACATTTATCAATTTCCATCAGATGGTATGGACACTTCTTGTACATGAATTTGTGAAATTATGTGTCAGAGAAATCTAGTCTGGACCTTCTTGGAGTGGTCTACTTTGTATTCATGAAGCATCTGAGAACTGCTGTCAAAGTTTGCTGAAATTTAAACTACAATGATAGTCCTCTAGGCATATTCATCAACCCAGAGTGTTTCCAAATGCTAAGGGGTAGAAGCCATCTGCCCACACATTCCACAAGTGTAGATGAATGAAACAAGGGGCAAGAAGGCTGGTTTGGGTGGCTGGTTCAATCGCTGGTGGCACAAATCTGTGTAACCTATGTAGCGTTGGATGAGTCATCTAACCTCTTTGAGCTTCACTTTTACCAATTGCAAAACTGGTAAAAAAAATCCTTTTTTCTTTTAGCAGTTGTGAGAATTAGGGAAAGTATAGGTAAAAGTGCTTAGCTCAAAACACGGCACAGAAAAGGTATTCGCTAAAAGGCAGTTACTATCATCATCATCATCACCATCATCATCGTTGTGTGGTGTGCTAAGTCTGGGCTACATTCTACTCTGGAAGAGTGACTCAAACATGGTCCTGTACTCAAAGAGCTTGGAGACTAAAATGAGAGGGAAGACACGGACATTAACAACTGTAATTGAAAGTACACTCTTAGAGAGGTTCAGAAAAGTGATGCTGGGTTTGGAAGGCAGCCAGTGTATTCAGCTGGAGGAAATAAGAGCAGCTCCCTGGAGCCAGTTCACACATTCATCAAGCCAGGTGTGAACACACCCTGCAGTGCATCTCCTGCCAACAAAATAGTGAGATAAGGCATGGAGATGGCTCTCCACACTCCCCTCTTTCCCATGGCTGGGGTACAAAGCTAAACATTAGGCATCCTTCCTTTGACAAACATGTCTCTCATGGAAGTCCACCCATCCTGGTCTCAGATTCCATACTTAAGACTCACAGAAAGGGCTGGAGTTCCTCTGATTCCCACATGCCAGCAAATACTGTAAGACATTTTTCTACACACTGGTCACTCATGCTCACCAGACAATCTCTTGTACCAAGGATTCCAAAGAAATTAGAAAACACAAATTGGATCATCTTTTGACCATATAAAAAACATTTTCTCCAGTTATCTCACAGTCTGGAGGCAGTGTTGACAAGTACACTTTGATCAAGATGTGCTTGCTGCTGGCATGACAAAGCATGAAACAGCAGGGCATCCTCGGGCTTCCTAATGAGACAGCACCAACAATCACTGGAAGTGGCAAGATTTGGGAGCTCACCTCATGGGGGAGTCCTGAGCACCCCCAGACTCCAGCTCATTAATACAGAGTTGGGGTTATTTCACTGTGCACTTTTGCACTTGGATTGTAGAGGTTGAATCTGGTGACTTGTTCAGTGTTACTCTCTCCTTCCCTCCCTCTTCCCCACCCTCTCTCTCTGTCACAACACAGTGGAAAGGTGTCAGTGCTTAATGGTATTCACATTGTAAGTGACCCACAAAGGGAGGGAGGAAGTAGAGTGGGAATGTGGGGTGCAGGACATCATTCTTACTGACAGTGCTGTCACCAGTACAAAACACAATTTTTTTTTTTTTTTTTTTTTTTTTTTTTTGCATTCAGGGAAGCAGAGAAGCCTCACACTGGTTTATGTTGTGCTATCTTTGCAGTCAAGATATAGAGCTTTCAGTTAGAAAAATCAGTCCCCAAATAGTTTTTACAGAGTTTACAAAATCTATGAGGTTGCAAAGTATTAAGCGCTAAACTAAAGGATTGAGGAATCTTCTGGAACATTGACAGTAAAATGAGGTGTAGATGTTGAATTATGGATATCTGCAAATAAGACTACATTGTGCTAGTTTGGTATTTCTCTGAAGAGACAAATGATGACATGAAGCAAATTTTGTTTCTCTTCGGGGCCCTACTCTGTACACCAACTTTTTTTTTTTTATCTTCCATTATTTCCACTTTATTTTGTTCTCCTTCTGGTTTGCATTTTGGCCTAACTAGTAGCCACACGCTATAGTCCCATACCCAGCAAATAAAAAGTAAAGAAAATGGACTCAAGCAGAGAGTCTCGATACATTTTTCTATCCACCTCGAATAAGCAAAAGGCAAGAAGTTACAGATTATTCCACTATCAAAGCCAACTAGAGGGTAGCAGGGATAATTGCAACCAAGACTAATACTTACTAAGTGCTAATGTCAGTCTGTGTTCTTTTGTTGTATATGTTTTAGTTTATTTTAACACCCTTAGCAACCCTTTGATATAGACACTATTTCCCTCTTTTTACAGACAAGGAAACAAAGTCACTAAATGAGGACGTGTTGGACCTGTCCGGCTTTGGGCCTGTGTTCTCACCCCGTGCTATACTGCAGAAAGAAGCAAATGCATCCCTGCAGTCTGTCTGATAAAAAGCAGCTGAACTTGTGTTCAAATGAGTTTTAAGGATAGAACTTGGCCACCCCTGATTTACGGCTTAAAAAAAATAAACCTGAAAAAGCTGGATGAAAATTCCAGGATTATGATTTCAGCTCTGCTACCAATTAAGTGTTTGAAATTGAAAATTTCACTTCATCTCTCTTGGCCTCAGTTTCCCTACCTGCAAAATGAGAGGAATGAACTGAAGATCTTTAGGGATTTTGCCACTCTAATGTAACATGGGTCTATAGAAAGTACAATAAAACATTCGGTAACAAGCCTATTGCTTTGTTTTCCTTGTCCACTTTCTCAGCTCTGAAGGGTCCAGCTGGGAGAAGTCAACAATAGTCAGGAGGTCAGAGAATACTGAATACATGCCAATATGAGAAGTTAAAACAGAAACAAAGAAAGAGAACAGAGGGAGGCGGGGCAAGATGGCAGACTGGTGAGCTGTATGTTTTAGTTACTCCTCCAGGAAAGTAGGTAAAAAGCCAGGAACTGCGTGGACTGGACACCACAGAGCAATCTGTCTTTGGGCATACTTCATACAACACTCATGAAAACGTGGAACTGCTGAGATCAGCGAAATCTGTAAGTTTTTGCGGCCAGGGGACCTGCGCCCCTCCCTGCCAGGCTCAGTCCCGGGGGAGGAGGGGCTGTCAGCTCCAGGAAGGAGAAGGGAGAATTGCAGTGGCTGCTCTTACCGGAAACTCATTCTACTGATTCAAACTCCAACCATAGATAGACTGAGGCCAGACACCAGAGACTCTGAGAGCAGCCAGCCCAGCAGAGAGGAGACAGGCATAGAAAAAAAACAACACGAAAAACTCCAAAATAAAAGCAGAGGATTTTTGGAGTTCTGGTGAACACAGAAAGGGGAAGGGCAGAGATCAGGCCTTGAGGCGCATATGCAAATCCCGAAGCAAGGCTGATCTCTCTGCCCTGGGCACCTTTCCTTAATGGCCCTGGTTGCTTTGTCTATTAGCATTTCAATAACCCATTAGATCTCTGAGGAGGGCCGTTTTTTTTTTTTTTTTTTTTTTTTTTTTTTTTTTTTTTTTTTAAATCCTTTTTGCTTTTTCTAAAACAATTACTCTAAGAAGCTCAATACAGAAAGCTTCAAAGAATTGAAATTTGGGCACGTCAAGTCAAGAGCAGAACTAAGAGAGCTCTGAGACAAAAGGCAATAATCCAGTGGCTGAGAAAATTCACTAAACAACACAACTTCCCAAGAAAAGGGGGGTGTCCGCTCACAGCCACCATCCTGGTGGAAAGGAAACACTCCTGCCCATCGCCAGCCCCATAGCCCAGAGCTGCCCCAGTGCTTCAAATAACAGGCACACACCACAAAACTGGGCGTGGACATTAGCCTTCCCTGCAACCTCAGCTGAATGTCCCAGAGCTGGGAAGGGGGAGCAGTGTGAATTAACAGAGCCCCATTCAGCCATCATTTGAGCAGACTGGGAGCCTCCCAACACAGCCCAGCAGCCCAGAACTGCCCTGGGGGGACGGCACTCACCTGTGACATAGCACAGTCATCCCTCAACAGAGGACCCGGGGTGCACAGCCTGGAAGAGGGGCCCACTTGCAAGTCTCAGGAGCCATACGCCAATACCAAAGACTTGTGGGTCAGTGGCAGAGACAAACTGTGGCAGGACTGAACTGAAGGATTAGACTATTGCAGTAGCTTTAAAACTCTAGGATCATCAGGGAGATTTGATTGTTAGGGCCACCCCCCCTCCCCGACTGCCCAGAAACACGCCCCACATACAGGGCAGGCAACACCAACTACACACGCAAGCTTGGGACACCAATTGGGCCCCACAAGACTCACTCCCCCACTCACCAAAAAGGCTAAGCAGGGGAGATCTGGCTTGTGGAGAACAGGTGGCTCGTGGACGCCACCTGCTGGTTAGTTAGAGAAAGTGTACTCCACGAAGCTGTAGATCTGATAAATTAGAGATAAGGACTTCAACTGGTCTACAAACCCTAAAAGAACCCTATCAAGGTCAGCAAATGCCACGAGGCCAAAAACAACAGAAAATTATAAAGCATATGAAAAAAACCAGACGATATGGATAACCCAAGCCCAAGCACCCAAATCAAAAGACCAGAAGAGACACACCTAGAGCAGCTACTCAAAGAACTAAAGATGAACAATGAGACCCTAGTACGGGATATGAAGGAAATCAAGAAGACCCTAGAAGAGCATAAAGAAGACATTGCAAGACTAAATAAAAAAATGGATGATCTTATGGAAATTAAAGAAACTGTTGACCAAATTAAAAAGATTCTGGACACTCATAGTACAAGACTAGAGGAAGTTGAACAACGAATCAGTGACCTGGAAGATGACAGAATGGAAAATGAAAGCATAAAAGAAAGAATGGGGAAAAAAATTGAAAAAACTCGAAATGGACCTCAGGGATATGATAGATAATATGAAACGTCCGAATATAAGACTCATTGGTGTCCCAGAAGGGGAAGAAAAGGGTAAAGGTCTAGGAAGAGTATTCAAAGAAATTGTTGGGGAAAACTTCCCAAATCTTCTAAACAACATAAATACACAAATCATAAATGCTCAGCGAACTCCAATAGAATAAATCCAAAAAAACCCACTCCGAGACATATACTGATCACACTGTCAAACATAGAAGAGAAGGAGCAAGTTCTGAAAGCAGCAAGAGAAAAGCAATTCACCACATACAAAGGAAACAGCATAAGACTAAGTAGTGACTACTCAGCAGCCACCATGGAGGCGAGAAGGCAGTGGCACGATATATTTAAAATTCTGAGTGAGAGGAATTTCCAGCCAAGAATACTTTATCCAGCAAAGCTCTCCTTCAAATTTGAGGGAGAGCTTAAATTTTTCACAGACAAAGAAATGCTGAGAGAATTTGCTAACAAGAGACCTGCCCTACTGGAGATACTAAAGGGAGCCCTACAGACAGAGAAACAAAGACAGGACAGAGAGACTTGGAGAAAGGTTCAGTACTAAAGAGATTCGGTATGGGTACAATAAAGGATATTAATAGAGAGAGGGAAAAATATGGCAAACATAATCCAAAGGATAAGATGGCCGATTCAAGAAATGCCTTCACGGTTTTAACGTTGAATGTAAATGGATTAAACTCCCCAATTAAAAGATATAGATTCGCAGAATGGATCAAAAAAAATGAACCATCAATATGTTGCATACAAGAGACTCATCTTAGACACAGGGACACAAAGAAACTGAAAGTGAAAGGATGGAAAAAAATATTTCATGCAAGCTACAGCCAAAAGAAAGCAGGTGTAGCAATATTAATCTCAGATAAAATAGACTTCAAATGCAGGGATGTTTTGAGAGACAAAGAAGGCCACTACATACTAATAAAAGGGGCAATTCAGCAAGAAGAAATAACAATCGTAAATGTCTATGCACCCAATCAAGGTGCCACAAAATACATGAGAGAAACATTGGCAAAACTAAAGGAAGCAATTGATGTTTCCACAATAATTGTGGGAGACTTCAACACATCACTCTCTCCTATAGATAGATCAACCAGACAGAAGACCAATAAGGAAATTGAAAACCTAAACAATCTGATAAATGAATTAGATTTAACAGACATCTACAGGACATTACATCCCAAATCAACAGGATACACATACTTTTCTAGTGCTCACGGAACTTTCTCCAGAATAGATCATATGCTGGGACATAAAACAAGCCTCAATAAATTTAAAAAGATTGAAATTATTCAAAGCACATTCTCTGACCACAATGGAATACAATTAGAAGTCAATAACCATCAGAGACTTAGAAAATTCACAAATACCTGGAGGTTAAACAACACACTCCTAAACAATCAGTGGGTTAAAGAAGAAATAGCAAGAGAAATTGCTAAATATATAGAGACGAATGAAAATGAGAACACAACATACCAAAACCTATGGGATGCAGCAAAAGCAGTGCTAAGGGGGAAATTTATAGCACTAAACGCATATATTAAAAAGGAAGAAAGAGCCAAAATCAAAGAACTAATGGATCAACTGAAGAAGCTAGAAAATGAACAGCAAACCAATCCTAAACCAAGTACAAGAAAAGAAATAACAAGGATTAAAGCAGAAATAAATGACATAGAGAACAAAAAAAACAATAGAAAGGATAAATATCACCAAAAGTTGGTTCTTTGAGAAGATCAACAAGACTGACAAGCCCCTAGCTAGACTGACAAAATCAAAAAGAGAGAAGACCCATATAAACAAAATAATGAATGAAAAAGGTGACATAACTGCAGATCCTGAAGAAATTAAAAAAATTATAAGAGGATATTATGAACAACTGTATGGCAACAAACTGGATAATGTAGAAGAAATGGACAATTTCCTGGAAACATATGAACAACCTAGACTGACCAGAGAAGAAATAGAAGACCTCAACCAACCCATCACAAGCAAAGAGATCCAATCAGTCATCAAAAATCTTCCCACAAATAAATGCCCAGGGCCAGATGGCTTCACAGGGGAATTCTACCAAACTTTCCAGAAAGAACTGACACCAATCTTACTCAAACTCTTTCAAAACATTGAAAAAAATGGAACACTACCTAACTCATTTTATGAAGCTAACATCAATCTAATACCAAAACCAGGCAAAGATGCTACAAAAAAGGAAAACTACCGGCCAATCTCCCTAATGAATATAGATGCAAAAATCCTCAACAAAATACTTGCAAATCGAATCCAAAGACACATTAAAAAAATCATACACCATGACCAAGTGGGGTTTATTCCAGGCATGCAAGGATGGTTCAACATCAGAAAAACAATCAATGTATTACAACACATTAAAAACTCGAAAGGGAAAAATCAATTGATCATCTCAATAGATGCTGAAAAAGCATTTGACAAAATCCAACATCCCTTTTTGATAAAAACACTTCAAAAGGTAGGAATTGAAGGAAACTTCCTCAACATGATAAAGAGCATATATGAAAAACCCACAGCCAGCATAGTACTCAATGGTGAGAGACTGAAAGCCTTCCCTCTAAGATCAGGAACAAGACAAGGATGCCCGCTGTCACCACTGTTATTCAACATTGTGCTGGAAGTGCTAGCCAGGGCAATCCGGCAAGACAAAGAAATAAAAGGCATCCAAATTGGAAAAGAAGAAGTAAAACTGTCATTGTTTGCAGATGATATGATCTTATATCTAGAAAACCCTGGGAAATCAACGATACACCTACTAGAGCTAATAAACAAATTTAGCAAAGTAGCGGGATACAAGATTAATGCACATAAGTCAGTAATGTTTCTATATGCTAGAAATGAACAAACTGAAGAGACACTCAAGAAAAAGATACCATTTTCAATAGCAACTAAAAAAATCAAGTACCTAGGAATCAACTTAACCAAAGATGTAAAAGACCTATACAAAGAAAACTACATAACTCTACTAAAAGAAATAGAAGGGGACCTTAAAAGATGGAAAAATATTCCATGTTCATGGATAGGAAGGCTAAATGTCATTAAGATGTCAATTCTACCCAAACTCATCTACAGATTCAATGCAATCCCAATCAAAATTCCAACAACCTACTTTGCAGACTTGGAAAAGCTAGTTATCAAATTTATTTGGAAAGGGAAGATGCCTCGAATTGCTAAAGACACTTTAAAAAAGAAAAACGAAGTGGGAGGACTTACACTCCCTGACTTTGAAGCTTATTATAAAGCCACAGTTGCCAAAACAGCATGGTACTGGCACAAAGATAGACATATAGATCAATGGAATCGAATTGAGAATTCAGAGATAGACCCTCAGATCTATGGCCGACTGATCTTTGATAAGGCCCCCAAAGTCACCGAACTGAGCCATAATGGTCTTTTCAACAAATGGGGCTGGGAGAGTTGGATATCCATATCCAAAAGAATGAAAGAGGACCCCTACCTCACCCCCTACACAAAAATTAACTCAAAATGGACCAAAGATCTCAATATAAAAGAAAGTACCATTAAACTCCTAGAAGATAATGTAGGAAAACATCTTCAAGACCTTGTATTAGGAGGCCACTTCCTAGACTTTACACCCAAAGCACAAGCAACAAAAGAGAAAATAGATAAATGGGAACTCCTCAAGCTTAGAAGTTTCTGCACCTCAAAGGAATTTCTCAAAAAGGTAAAGAGGCAGCCAACTCAATGGGAAAAAATTTTTGGAAACCATGTATCTGACAAAAGACTGATATCTTGCATATACAAAGAAATCCTACAACTCAATGACAATAGTACAGACAGCCCAATTATAAAATGGGCAAAAGATATGAAAAGACAGTTCTCTGAAGAGGAAATACAAATGGCCAAGAAACACATGAAAAAATGTTCAGCTTCACTAGCTATTAGAGAGATGCAAATTAAGACCACAATGAGATACCATCTAACACCGGTTAGAATGGCTGCCATTAAACAAACAGGAAACTACAAATGCTGGAGGGGATGTGGAGAAATTGGAACTCTTATTCATTGTTGGTGGGACTGTATAATGGTTCAGCCACTCTGGAAGTCAGTCTGGCAGTTCCTTAGAAAACTAGAGATAGAGCTACCATTCGATCCAGCGATTGCACTTCTCGGGATATACCCGGAAGATCGGAAAGCAGTGACACGAACAGATATCTGCACGCCAATGTTCATAGCAGCATTATTCACAATTGCCAAGAGATGGAAACAACCCAAATGTCCATCAACAGATGAGTGGATAAATAAAATGTGGTATATACACACGATGGAATACTACGCGGCAGTAAGAAGGAACGATCTGGTGAAACATATGACAACATGGATGAACCTTGAAGACATAATGCTGAGCGAAATAAGCCAGGCACAAAAAGAGAAATATTATATGCTACCACTAATGTGAACTTTGAAAAATGTAAAACAAATGGTTTATAATGTAGAATGTAGGGGAACTAGCAGTAGAGAGCAATTAAGGAAGGGGGAACAATAATCCAAGAAGAACAGATAAGCTATTTAACGTTCTGGGGATGCCCAGAAATGACTATGGTCTGTTAATTTCTGATGGATGTAGTAGGAACAAGTTCACTGAAATGTTGCTATAGTATGTAACTTTCTTGGGGTAAAGTAGGAACATGTTGGAAGTTAAGCAGTTATCTTAGGTTAGTTGTCTTTTTCTTACTCCCTTGCTATGGTCTCTTTGAAATGTTCTTTTATTGTATGTTTGTTTTCTTTTTAACTTTTTTTTTCATACAGTTGATTTGAAAAAAGAAGGGAAAGTTAAAAAAAAAAAAAAAAAGAAAAAAGACAAACAAGGAAAAAAAAAAAAAAAAAAAAAGATGTAGTGCCCCCTTGAGGAGCCTGTGGAGAATGCAGGGGTATTCGCCTACCCCACCTCCATGGTTGCTAACATGACCACAGACATAGGGGACTGGTGGTTTGATGGGTTGAGCCCTCTACCATAAGTTTTACCCTTGGGAAGACGGTTGCTGCAAAGGAGAGGCTAGGCCTCCCTGTATTTGTGCCTAAGAGTCTCCTCCTGAATGCCTCTTTGTTGCTCAGATGTGGCCCTCTCTCTCTGGCTAAGCCAACTTGAAAGGTGAAATCACTGCCCTCCCCCCTACGTGGGATCAGACACCCAGGGAAGTGAATCTCCCTGGCAACGTGGAATATGACTCCTGGGGAGGAATGTAGACCCGGCATCGTGGGATGGAGAACATCTTCTTGACCAAAAGGGGGATGTGAAAGGAAATGAAATAAGCTTCAGTGGCAGAGAGATTCCAAAACGAGCCGAGAGATCACTCTGGTGGGCACTCTTACGCACACTTTAGACAACCTTTTTTAGGTTCTAAAGAATTGGGGTAGCTGGTGGTGGATACCTGAAACTATTAAACTACAACCCAGAACCCATGAATCTCGAAGACAGTTGTATAAAAATGTAGCTTATGAGGGGTGACAGTGGGATTGGGAATGCCATAAGGACCAAACTCCACTTTGTCTAGTTTATGGATGGATGTGTAGAAAAGTAGGGGAAGCAAACAAACAGACAAAGGTACCCAGTGTTCTTTTTTACTTCAATTGCTCTTTTTCACTCTAATTATTATTCTTGTTATTTTTGTGTGTGTGCTAATGAAGGTGTCAGGGATTGATTTAGGTGATGAATGTACAACTATGTAATGGTACTGTAAACAATCGAAAGTACAATTTGTTTTGTATGACTGCGTGGTATGTGAATATATCTCAATAAAATGATGATTAAAAAAAAAAAAAGAAAAAAAAAAAAAGAAAGAGAACAGAGACAATGTCTTCTGCCCACAAAGAACTCAAAACTAAAGAAAAATATGACAGAGATTTGGCTTCCCACAGTGCTTTGTTCTTGCTTAATTTATATAACTGTCTCTTGGCTTAGAAAGTCAACTATGGGAGAGCAAGGGCTATGTGCGATTATGTAGCTGCAGAGTCTACCGCAGTGCCTGGCAGAAGGCAGAAGTGCAACTCACTGCCCAGGGAGGACCCAGGACAGAACACTGAGAAGGGAACAGAAATTGGGTCTGGGGTAGAAACTTAGTTATCATATTGCAAATATTTTTATCCCCAGCATTTTAGCATCTGTCACACCTTAGGCACTCAGTCTGCTTAATGAGTGAATGCACAAATGAACAATAAAGTAAGTTGATTTGCATGTTGAATCACCCAGGATTGTTTGATGTTTCCTAGAGTAGTTCTGAGAACCTTTGGCCTTTGGAAAGGGAATGGGGCTGCTACTGCAAGTGGGATTTTATGTAACTTTAAGTGTTGAATAGAGGGAAAGGTTGAATGATCACCTGGCAGGAGAAATCACAAGTGAAATTAATAATAAAAGGCCCAGCATTTATTAATCCCTCATTATGACTTACTCCCTTTTTACTGTTGTGTATATTAAGAATGACACATTCTTACCGAACGCTGACAATGGCTCTAACATCAAAACTGGCTTCTCACCAAAGGTCAGTGAAAAGAATTGCACAAGCAGGCACAGTTTTGACCAAATGATTATCATGGATGTAGAATATACAAAATATGGTGGGCCATGGTCCTCACAGCTCTGTGTCTTTGCATTTGCTGTTCCCAGTGGCATAGCTAAGTACATGGCAGGGGAAACCCATGTCCCCAACACAATCTCCTAAGGTAGCACCTCTTCAGGACTAAAGAAACAGGGATAAGATAGGCTTGTTGGTGAACACTGGGGTTGTTTCCAGTTGGGACTTTTAGGAATAATGATGTACAAATCTTATGAACATATATTTGTTTCTTTCTCTTGGGTAAATACCCAAGAATGGAATTGCTGGGCCACAGGTTAATTGCATATTTAATTTTAAAGAAACTGCCAAATAATGATTGTAACAATATGTGCCCACTAATTTGAGAATGTCTATTACTCTATATCCTCACCAAGAGTTGTTGTCATTTTTTTTAAAAAAATTTAGCCATTCTAATGGAATGAAATGGTTATTCTTTTTAGTTTTACTTTGCATTTCCATGATTAATAATGATGTTGAGCACTTTTTATGCACTTATTAGCCTTTGTTTATCTTTTTTATAAAGTATCTGTTCAAAATCTTTATACATTTTGTATTGGGTTGCTCGTCTTTTCTCTCTTTCAGCTTTATTGAGGTACAATTGACATACAATAAATAGTACACATTTGTTTTGATGTATGTATATATGTATGAAGCTATCACCACAATCAAGTTAATGAACATATCTCTCACCTTAAAAGTTTTCTCACACCCCTTTGTAATCCTCCCCTCCTACTCATCCTCACTCCCACATCCACAGGCAACTACTAATCTGCTTTCTATCACTACACAGTTTTCATTTTCTAGAATTTTATAAAATAGAATTATATAGTATGTTCTCTTTTGTGTGTGTGTGTGTCTTTCACTCAGCATAATTACTTTAGGACTCATCTATGTTGGTTCATTTTTATTGCTATGTAGCGTTCCATTTTATGGACCAACACAATTTGTTCATCTATTACCTTGTTGTTGGATATTTGGATTGTTTCCAGTTTTTGGCAATTTCTACTGAAGTTGTTATGAAGATTTGCGTACACATCTTTGAATGGGCAGATGCTCAATTTCTCTTGGGTAGGAGTGGAATGGCTAGATAGTAGGGCAGGTATATGTTTAACCTTTTAAGAAACTGTCAAAATGTTTTCAAAGTAATGTTTTCCACCAGTAATGTATGAGAGCTCCAGTTCCTCCACCTCCTCACCAACACTTGATACGGTCAGCCTTTTTACATGTTAGCCCTTCTAATAGGTGTGAAGTGGTACCTCATTGTATTTTTAATTTGCATTTCCCTAATGAACAAAGATGTTGAACATTTCACAAAAGCTTATGTCTATCTGTTTATCATCTTTGGTGAAGTGTCTGTTCAGATCTTTTGCCAATTTTTTTTATTTGGTTGTCATTTTTAATAAGTTTTGAGAGTAGTTTATACATTCTGGAGAGAAGTCCTTTATCAGGTGTATTATTTGCAAATGTTTTCTCAGACTATGATATGGCCTTTCCTTTCTCAACCTGTATTTTGAAGAAGAGAAGTACAGGTCTTCAATAGACAGATTCTCTCTATTTTTGTCTGTGTGAGAATCCTATTTCACCTCCAGTTTTCAAGTATATGGGGTTTTCAGTCAACCATTTTTTTCTTTCAGCATTTTAAAGATGTTGTTCCATTGTCATCTGGCCTCCAGATGAGAAGTAAGACTTCATTTTTATGATTGTTCCTCCAAATATAAAAATATGTTTATTTTTCCCTCAGGCTGCTTTTAAGATTTTCTATTTATCTTTGGTTTTCACCAGTTTGATTATGATACACCTAGATTTGGTTTTCTTTGGATTTATGATGATCACTGAGCCTCTTGGATCATTGTTTTGATGTGTCTTATCAATTTTGGAAAAATTGCAGCCATTATTTCTTGAAATAATTCTGCCTCATTCTCATTCTCTCTATTTCTTTTCTTTTTAGGACTCTAACTGCTCATATATTAGACTGTGTAATATTGTCCCCCAAAATCTTCCATTTTGGAACTCCTTTTGTGCTCTTTATGTTTTGCTTTGGATAATTTCCATTGACCTGTCTTCAAATTCAATAATCCTTCCTCTACTGTGAAGAGTCTATAATTAAACCCATCGAATGAATTATTTATTTCTAATCTTACAGTTTTCATTTCTAGTATTTCCAGTTGGTTCTCTTTACCATTTCCATCTCTCAGTTGAAATTTTCCATTTGCTCATTTATGTTTTTCACATCCCCCACTAATCCTTTGACATATTTCCCTTTATTATAACTTCCCTTTCTAATAATTCCAACAGTAGAGGCATATGAGCCTTCTTTTATTGACACTTTCTTCTCTTGACCATGAGTCACATTTTCTTGATTCTTTAGGCATCTCCTAATTTTTTTATAGTATGCTGGAAATTTTGTTTTAAACAGTAATAAACAATGAAGTAAACAGTATTTATCCCTAGAAAATGGTATGTCCCTTCTTCTATCAGTCTGCTAATGTGGGGGCTCTCAATCTAATCTGTAGTTTAAATGGGAGCGGATCTTGTTGCAGAGTCAGTCAGATTCAGTCATTACTGGCTACAGTTATTTTGAGGGCAGGTTTGGGACTTTTTTACAACAGGGCTTAGATTTAAGCTCTAGTGAGACCCTGGAGATCTCTTTATATTTTGCAGCCAGCTGCCACTTTTCTGAACCATGAAAGATATCTCTCTGCTTTATATCCCAGGTGCCAATCTGTGATTGCTGAAGGGTTCTTTTCCCTCTCTAGTCTCACCATGGCTTGCTTTTTTTTTTGTCAAAATTCATTTTTATTAATAGAAAATAAACACTTAGCCTAGTTTCAAAGTTGTTATACTTGAAGTTGCTAATTTAAAAAATGAATTGAAAATAATCATTTAATAATCCTGTTTTGACTAAGACAATGAAACTGTGGCTTAAAAAAAAAAGGATTCAGCATCATCTGCTCATAAGTCTTTCAAATTTGTTCTTAAAGTTTCTGGAACTTTCCTGTCTGAAAGCGCAGGAATTGCTGAGCTTCATGAGAAAGCCTCTCTGGGACAACCAATGCGAAGTTAAGCAATCATCATAAAAGGAATCAGTGTACATTTAGCATGATAACTTGGACTATACAACAATCCCCTCCCCTCCACTTTAATTCAGAAGAACCATGCTTCTAAGCACTGAGGTGTGAATAGTCAAAGACTGTAATTTGCCAATTGGAAAGAATTGGTCTTTCCAGCTAATAACAGTAAATCTCTGGCACAGAAGCTATTGGTCCTTCAAGACTTGTGATTTTAGGAAATTCTGAAAATAGTTTAGATTTAGTTCAATTTATTCAGAAATTAAGCATGTTTCATAAGGTTCCCTACTCTGCCAGAGTAAGAGTTTGCTGGTTTAGTATAAAATACATGTATACATGCAGGTAAATCATAGTCTTAAAGCATACTTCGAATACTGCATTATTTAAACCAAAATCTGTTTTAACAAAATGTCTATAATTAGAAGCAGCTGATGAAACTAAATCCAAAGTTATGACAAGGAAAACTCACTGTCACTTGAAGCTGCGTTGTTCAGAGCCATTCAGAGGCACCCTCTCTCCTCAATTTTTACTTTTTTTTTCAATTGGGGTTAGGCCAGAAATTAACATTTCTAAGTATTTCAGAAAAAAACATAGACGTATCTAAAAGTCTTATAAAAAAGAATGTCTGCCTACCTTTCCACATCAGTGAGTGGTAGTGCTCAATAAGAATTTCCTAATAACAGACCAAGTCCATACACTTGGTCAGCTGTCAAAGAAAGGGGATGTGGAATATGAGGTCAACACTAAGGCAGAGTCTCTGCTGGCTTTTTACAATACACTGTCCACCAATGTGAGTAAGTGGACTTTTGTGAGAGAATAGAGTTTGGTGGCCAGGAACTCCTTTGGGCATTTGTTCCTAAATGGAACATACAACAGATAAGGGAGTAGGGGAAGTAATACAGGGAAGCTACTCTTTCCAGCTCAGAAGGACTTGATGAAGCCCATATATGCATTCAAGAAGCCCATGGGATCCTCTAGCTGTGGTTAGTGGCTAATGAGGTCATCCAGAATCGACATTGTGTTCTGCAGCAGTGTTTTCCTGTGCAGCTCCAAAAACCCCGGATAAGGATTTACAGGATCCAGTGGTCCACAGATAAAATGAATGGGAATAGTTATGGAGGCAAGAGCTCCCACCCAACATCTTCTAAACTTCTTCCTTTGACTGATGTACTTTGAGAGACTGTCATTGTTGCAGATCCCTGCCCACGTGTCTGACAGCTTGCTCTCAGAGGGTCGGGTGTATGGCCCAAAGACTGGGGTGAAACATCGACAGAATACAAAGAAGTTCATTAAGCATGTGAGGATGGATGACAACATGACTCCATTAGCTTCTGGAGAAGGAGAGGATGGTAAGTATCAGGAAATATACCTCCATTTGACAGACAAAGACTCTTTATAGTAAGTCACTCCAATTGATTCTGCTTATGCCTATGGAGCAGCTCCTGAGCAACGATGTCTTCATAATCATGAGACAAAAGATTGATCCTATGGTTCTGGAGCCCCAGATACCACAAAAGCACCTCCACAATGCTAGCTTGCTCAAATATGGAGTAGTGATGTGGTCTTGGTTTGTTACTGAAGCCAAAGCCTAAGAAATCAAGGGCAATCTCTCGATGAAACCTCAGGGTCAGACCTTCCCAACTCTTGTCCCAATCACAGCTGGAAGGTGGCAAGCCATGTAAAAGCACAACTATCTCTGGAATTCCAACCATACCCACTGAGTCTTGGTAGGAGATGCACAGTTCCTTGTAGGTGAAAAATTTGCCTGAAGACTTCCAAGAGTGTAGAGCAGGGGAAAGCTGAGGGGGTGGGATGTGCAGATATATAGCAAGCAGGGGCACAGCCAGCAGCCCCACCTGGACCCATCACTCCTTCATCCTTTGATAACTTAAGGGAGGATGGAGTAGGGACTGATGTCTTTCCATGTAGGGACTGATGTCTTTCCACATCATAGAGAAGGACTGGAGGATCCACAAACCCCAGCAATTCTACACCTATTTACTCAAGAGAAATAAAAACAGATTGCCATACAAAGGCTTCGACATGAATGTTGATAGCAGCTTTATTCATAATAGTTAAAATCTACGTCCTTGAAGCCAACATGAGTCGGTTTCCCTGAATTTCCCAAGATGCTTCAGCCAAGCCCCTGACACCAGGAAGACCATTGTAGCAGGATTTCCTTCAACCAGAAAAATTCCTTCACCATGGCTTTCTGCACTTCGTAAGATTTCTCCACCATGATCCCATGTTCCAAGTCTTCAGAGAGCCACTGCAGTATACTCTATAAAAGCCAGGAGTTCCTTCAAAGGATCTCTCTCAGTTTTCCTTCCCTTATCCCAGCCTTTAGTGAACTGTATCAGTGAAAGCCCATGGGAAAGACTTGGCAGGTGTAGGCAGACTCACTCTGTAGAATGTGTCTCTCACATCATTCTACATGCAGCTGTCAACAGCTCCTAACAAGTTTGGCTGAATTCTTATCCCCTTCTATCATGGATTTCCTCTATAGATGTTCCACCATGTATGATAGCAGCTGTGGTTATTTCCAGTGGGTTCATCACTCTCCAGAATTTGGTTCAATTAGGTTTCTTTGTATCCTTAGCTCTCTGGTGGGCTTTTAAAAAGCTATGATTTTGTAGCTTTTTAGGCTTATCCATGTTGTTAGGATGAGAATGGGAATGGTATCTTGACATCATATATTTTAATTCTACCACAGTCTCTTCAACAGGTGATTTCTAGTTGTCCTTCAAAAATTCCATCTTCTTAGAAGCCCTCTATGATCCCATTTGCTGCATTCTGGTTTAAGAGTTCCCTTTACTTTAGCTTTCCTTCTACTACAGTAATTGCTCTATGTTTTAACTGTATACTTATTTGTCTCTCTTATCCAAAAAGACTATAAAGTCATAAAGGCCAGAGACTAACATTTTATCTTCTTAATCCCAGCACCTAGCAGTTTCTAGCACATAAAAAAAAGTGTTTTAAACAAGGTTTCCAAAGTAAATCAATTAATTAATGGTAATGACAAGTGATAAATTTAGATTTAAACTTCCTCAATTATATAGAGTATATGGGGACTTTATAGTGCTCTATATATAATGATTAAAAGGGCTTTGAACTAATGCTAAAGCAGTCTATAAAAAAAGGAATCGGTTATTACCACTATCAATGCAGATGTAATAATAACACTTTGATTTAGTCATCAATAAGAGTTCAATTAGTATGTCAGAGCTTTGAGTTAGCCAGTTTGATTTAAAAGGAGTAGTGTGATTTTATTCCCTATGGCTTCTGTTATGAAGCAATCGATATTAAAGCCTCTAAAGATAATAAATTCAGATTATTTCTCTGACTCTCTATGCTAGAGTTAGATTTTTGATGACAGATACATAGGGAAAGATGATTTATAAAATAATTCATTGGGAAGTGGTTGTACCTTGAAAGATCATCAGTGTATAAAGCCTAAATTTCCAATTGAAATATTTCATCAACTGAGAGAGGAAGGGATCAGAAAGCACCCCCCAAATCCCTAGCTGGCTATATTTATGTAGCAACAAAAGTCTGCACAATAGCTTTGGTAACATCTGATTATGTACTTTGTGTACTTTTTTCAGTCTTTGTTCATTAGAGAGATGACTAAGAGTTTTCTCCTCATTTAAACACTGTACTGAGAAAGTAATAAGTTCTGAGTTTCAAGCATTTTTTAATATAGAAAAGCATCTATCTTAACACGGAAGAAAAATGCTAATACCTAAGCCAAAAATGCCACCAAGTGCTCATTTTATGAATAATCCTTGTGACCAGAGTGCTAAAATGGCCGAGTGGTAGGATGACCTTATAATTTATTATTCAAACTGGGCAATTTTTGCAAAGGAATAAATGTCTTAATAATTATGCTGGGGCAACGGTCATAAACCAGCACTGTCCTAGGCAAATTGTGATGTATGGTCATCCTACAGGGTGAGAATTTTAAAGATTTCAGAGGCCAAACTTAACAGAAGGTGGCAAATAATTGCTGATAGAATGCTTGACAAGACCAGCCTCAGTCCCTATTTTCCCATTTCTGTTTCTTAAAATGGAGAGCAGGTAGGGATGTTGGCAATGACAACATGTCAAGGAGAAGAATGACATTCCTTTCCCATGCACCTCAGCAACCCTGGGGTGGAGATGTCTGCAGAGTTAACCTGCCTACACCACAAGAGCTCAACCTTTCCAAATCCCAATCATAAGCTTCTGAAGGAATGAATATTCTAGTGCAAAGACATCAAATCACAGTATCTTTATAGTATGGAGAAGTCTGCTTTGAAAACAATCTCAGAACTCAGTATTCTGATTCCCTTTTATTGGAATCACAATATGCATAAATCAGGACTGGAAAGACTTTCCGTGGTAAATACTACTTTGCGTGTTAACAAGGCTACAAATTCATTGCTCACACTCCTTTGGCCTGATAAGTATCCAACTAATAGGGAAATAGCAGAATTATTTTCCCACCTCAAGAAATGCTGAATATCCTAAGAGCTGCTTTAAGGAGCAGCGCTTCTATCTTCTACAGGAATCTGCTCTCTCCTACAGGAGCTGCTATTAGCTGTTTCACACGGCATTATCCACAATTCCTCCTAATGGCTCATAGCATGAACTGCTCGATATTCTACTAAAAATTTCCAGTTTCAGAAAGTTTCTACACTGAACTACAGGCTTGTTTTTTAATGCCTGAATGTCACACCTGCTTGTTTTACTGGGCTGCAAGGAGTGTGGCACAGAATCAGTGGGCATTTCTTTGAATACACCCTTCAGATGTCTGGTACATTTCATGCCATTCCTTGTCCAGTGAGCAAATTCTGTTCTCAGTTTGACTCTTTCATTTTGTTACTAGGGCTAAGTTCATAAAATAATGAAAACTGGAAGAGAAACATGATCCTAAGATCAGAATTGAACAACTGAGGCTTCCATTTTATAAAACCAAATGCTCTTCCTGTTTATGCTTGATTAACAGCCCTTCTCTGAGGCAGGCTGGCTGTTCTCTGAGTATGTGGTCCTCCTCTCTTCTATTTTGGTAGAAGAGGAAGAGGGCATCTGGGACATAGGTCTAGGTTTGCATAATATCACCGTTCAATTTGGGAGAAAACATGTGAAACTGCTTCATAAGGAAATTCAACTGATTTTCTGTCACTCAAACTTCTTCTGAGTCTCTGAAACTTTTAATAACTCTTTTCCCTTTCCCACTTACACTACTAAAACCATCTCTAGACTGCACACAAGTTACTGTTTATTGATTATTTACGTCCAACATCTAGAGACATGATGTGATATCTCCATTACAGAAGTCCAGAAATCCCACAGCAGTAGTGAAGGCTGAGCATGTAGCTTCATGTCTCCTCTGATAAAAGACACAACGGGAGACAAAGGAGGGAGACAGAAAAAAAAAAAAAAAAAAATTATTCTGCATTTGTTTGTACTTAAATTACCAATATTCAAGGGAATTGGGAGAAATATTGATTTTCCACTGTGCCATGAAGTAAACAAATGAAATCTGTATTGCGTTGCATTATGCCAAGGATAGCAGCCTGCTACTTCTTGGAATTCTAAGGCAATGGGTTATATTGATTAAATTTGTTTTGCAAGTACAGTTGCTTTCCTCTGATTTTCATTTGTAGAGCTAGAGAAATTTACCAAGTTTCTGCCAAATGGCTTTCAGAGTCTTGACCTAATTTTTGTTTTATTTGTAAAAGATTATTTTATTAAAATTAATAAAAATAACATTACAATAACTACTATTTGTTGGTCATTTCACTACGAGTTTTACAGTAGTTTTCTTCTTTAATCTTCACAATGAGTTTATGACTATCATCATCCTAATTTTACAGTTGAGGAACCTGAAGGGAAGACAGGTTAAATAACTTCCCCAAGGGTATGTTGGTTGGGGAAACTGGGCTCTGAACTGGCTCTAAACTCTGCCTCTCTCATTGATCTCACCATCCATATGTACACATCACTGATTCTCTAAGGAAAAGATCCAGGCTCAATTCATCTTCAACCCCTGCAATATCCAGCCTGGTGTCAATATCAGTGAATGAATAAAACAACAGAAAAAATTTTTAATTTAAGTTTAACCGAAAAACAAACAAACAAACAAACCTAGCATTAGATGGACCTGATTCAAATAGGGTTAAGGCTCATGTTGAGATGCTTGTTGGTAGTTTATATAAAAGGCTTTAAGTTGTATTTTTCAATCTGGCAAATGGTCTATATCAGGGATGGGAAGGCTTGGGCAAAGTACAGTGCTAGAATCATTCGTACATTATGTTATTCTCTACTTCTAGAGGGCAGGAGAGCTCTGTTGAATTTCCATGAAAACTGATGATCCCCCCCTCCACCTCCAGCATTAGGGATGGGACTTCCACAAAGCAGGCAAACAAATTTGCATGATCCAGGCCACTCAGCAGATGTTCCAAGGGGATCCTGTTAACACTGCTTCCTCCTCAGGGGGAAAATGCAAATATGGGAGTGGTACCACTGGACAAAATGCCCAACTTTCCTTGGAGCAGTCCAATCCAGCCCCTCCAACATGACTTCCAGGAGCTCTAGAACACTCTCTGGCCCAAGTATGTGCCCTGGGCTTTTTATTCATGCAGCATGGTGGTGGAGCTAGTCTCTGTGCTCAAACATTATTATAAAACGCTTGCTAGTCAAATATGGGGTGGATGTCTGTCTAATGACTGCTAAGGTCATAACACAAGTTATTTTGGAGGACACTTAGCATAACAGATCTGGATCTTTCTCTGGAGCTTGCTCTTAAGATATAGAAATGAACAAGCTTCTTAATCTAGCCCACATCAAAATCATTAAAATCTGTGGTACTGCAGCATTCCTCTATGAAAATATGTACCCCTGTTTTCTGAGGTGCCAAATTCAAGGTTCCACTAAAATCCCCAATCAACTCTGTAAGACCTCATAAGTGGAGTGAACTCTAAGAGGATTTCAAACTGAACTTTTTAGGTATATGCTTGATGCCCGATATACCAGCACTAGGTTGACTTTAACAATTTCAACCCCTTGATTGCAGGAAAATAATTGAAAATTTGGCCTAAATTGCTTCCCATGCATTTCCAAGGGCTATTGCAAAAGCCACAACCATCTTCTGAAGAAACTATAGTAGAGTTTAAAAAAAAGCAAATAGAATCCCTCAAATTTTCATCAGTCTTGGGTTGCCATGGCTTTGGTCTCAAAAAAAAAGTTGGATTTAAGTTGATTGTTACTAACACTTTGCCGAAAAAGAAGTAGAGCTGTCACATATCCAGCATACCCAGGATCATCCTGGGCTTCAATACTTTGCCCAAAATTCTATCTTCAAAATGCATAATGATCCTCAGAGTCTGAAGATCACTCCTCTAACACCCCATCTCCTTCCTTTTTCTAGGCAAGTCAAACTCTGGCAACTCTAGTTTAACAAGCTGTCATAATAATCATGCATACTTTTCCATTTAAAAAGTTCATTGACATTTCAAATTCTAGTTTCTTTAAAATGTCCTTTTGAACAGGTTTCATATCCCGAAATGGCTCTTGGGCAGATTTTGCATTAGTATAAAATGATCTTATAATGGAGACTATAACAATTAGGCTTAGTCCTGGATGAAATATTTTGGTAGTTTATCTTCCAAAGTCTGTCTGTCTCTCCCATATTTCTAATCTATCCATCTCAACTTTTGGTACCCACACTCTCTGGATACTTTCCTACACAGGCAGCCACAGTGTCCTTTTGCTGTCCCAGGATGCCCACCAAGAGTAGGTTTGCTTGGGGCTGAGGGGTTTCCTGGGACACAGGCCTTTCAGTGCTAAATCCAGCACTGTGCCTGGCAAACCAGAAGGTATGGCCACTCTATGCCAACAATTCCAGCCAAATTCAGGGTCCTTCTTGCCCTCCTTTCTCTTATCAGTTTTGAGAGTCCATTGCTATAATTTCCTCAGGTCCCAATCTGTTTTGGGGTTATAGACAGTGAACACATGGTCTTTTCCTTAAAGGGTAAACATGATGCTGTCTTGACTCACAGGTGTTATGTTCATATTTTTTTTACAATACCTTATCCCCAAGAAGAGATTCTAAAGACTTTCAGGCCCAAGGGTAGCTTGGAAAATTAATTGGCTCGACTTTTACACCAGGTAGGCTACCTGCATGCAGAATCAGCCCTATTGTTGGACTTCTAAGTACCTGTGACTCCAAAAGGGGCACCATAAATATTTTTCTCCACCCTGCTCTAGATCTTTACTTTATTGCCCATTAGCATGAGCTAAAGGAGTAAAATCAAGAGAAGCCACAGCTTTATGAAACATTCATAAGTATCTGTACCCTGGAGAAAACTGCCAAGCCAAGTCAAAGTTAAACTATAGCTTATAAAAAGTAAGTTACAAGTTTCAACCTTAGTTGGTGATTTGTCACTCTTCATCCTGGGGTACACATTTGAAACTGTGGCCTGGGACAGAATCCCCAGGTAAGGAAGGTATTGTTGAAGAGTCTTGGTCAAGGTAACGTCGTTCTCCAGGCTGAACCTCCTCTCGTTGCCAACATTCTGTTTAGAGGTCCTGAAAAGCAAAAGAAAAACACAAATCTATCACGTTTGCTTAGTGTCGATTAACTGCCTTTTTCTCCAATAGACACCACTATGGGAGTATGAGAGAAACTTAGGTCATAAAACCTGACCTCAAGCATCCCCTGCTGAGAATGCAGATGGTATGGTCAAACCCAGCTAACTCCAACTTGCACTTTGTTATTCATTACTGTGGGATTTGAGTTTCTCACTTAACTTCCCTGAGCCTCAGTTTTCTAACATATAAGGTAGGCTAATGCCTACCAGAGCTGTTCTAAGGAATTAATGAATGACCCTAGTAGAGGGCTTACCACTTAGGCATGTTCTCAATCAGTGATGCAACTGACAGTCTAGGACAGTAGATAAAACTAATATACGGGAAATAATTATAGAGCAATGAAAAATATTAGCTGCAAGTTCAACAAAATTCTAAGAGAGACATAAAAGGGAGAGAGAGTGAAAGTACAAGGCACGCTTGGAGCAGGAGATGGTCTATGAAGAAGAGGTGGCCAATAGAACTAGATAAAAGCAACTAAGAGTGAGGGCTTTCTTATGGGGAATGAAGAGGAGGGCAGAGGCGGCAAGAAAGGTATAGTTTTGGGAATGGGTATAACACATTCAGTGGGTTTATAAGGAGCCCTGCCAGCCTGGAGTGGAGATCAAGAAGTAGTAAAAATGAGAATTGAACCATTTTATATCTAAAGCAGGGCAGATATATAAAAGGAGAACTTGAAACCCTCTAGTGAAGGGAGGCATGGCACAATATTGTAGAAAGAGCCCCAGAAATAGTTGGAAACCTGAAATTGAGCCCTAGTCTTATCACCTCCTTGCTGTGGGACTTCTGAAATCTCAGGTGCCCCTTATGTAAAATTGTTCAGAGGTTCAAAAGAAATAAAGTAGTGAAAGCACTTGGTAAGCGGTCAAGAGCTTGTGGTAGGCAGACAATGGCCCTTCAAAGATGTCTATATCTTACTCCCTGGAACCTGTAAGTTAGGTTATATGGCAAAGGGGAATTAAGGTTGCAGATGGAATTAATTAAGGTTGCTAATCAGTGGACCTTAAAACAGGGAGATTATCCTGGGTTACCTGGATGGGCCCAATGTAATCACAATTATTCTTAAAATGGAAGAGGGAAGCAGAAAAGGAGGTGAGAGTGATGAGATGTGAGAAGGACACAGCCTGCTTTTGCTGACTCTGAAGATGGAAGAGGACATGAGCCAAGGAATGCAGGCAGCTTTAAGAAGCTGGAAAAGGCAAGGAAACGGATTCTTCTCTAGAACTTCCAGAAAGCAGTGCAGTCCTGCCCACCTCATGGTTTTCGTCCACTGGGACCTGTGTTGGAATTCTAATCTAAAGAATTGTAAGATAATAAACTTGTGTTGTTTTAAGCTACTAAGTCCATGGTAATTTGTTATAGCAGCAATAGGAAACTAATGCAGTGCTACCTGCCTCCACATCATGGTCATTGGTATTGTTAAAAGCCTCCTTATGGATCACCCTCTGTGTATACAGAACTTGCAAGGCACAGGAGTTTGAAGCTGGAATGACAAAGAACAAGCTTTTTGTTGGTTTTACTTTCTACATGGAAGTGGTACTCTTTCTGAGGCTGGACGTGGCCTCCTACCAGAGCATCTGTGAGGAAGGGGGACTGAGTTGGGAGTTGGGGATGGTGGCAGCTAGGACATGGCTACTGAAATCTAGGCATGAGATGACCGGAACTGGCCATAGGACTAAAGACAAAAAGGTGAATCTAGGAGACAATGTGAAATGTAAATAGAATGTAACTACCCTAAGGATGCTTAATGCTATCGAGAACTCACTCTCTCCCCAGCTTACCCAGGCCATCACTAGCTAAGTGTGTCTGTAACAAAAGGCACTGGGAAAGTGACCAGGTAGTTACTGAGACCAGCAGAAATCCAGAGAAAGTCAAGGCGACAAGTGCTTATAACAAGCATCTGTGTAAACAGATGTCAAACCTCATCAACCAGCCCATCTTTAATCCTGGGTGGTGGAGGTGTGGGAGGGCAGGAAGGGGGAAGACTGCCTTCTCCAGCTTCCTGTCGAGATTTACTCTGCGTCCTCTCGTTAACTGTGGCTTGCCGAGAGTGAGCCAAGAGCGACAGGGGACCCCTGAAATGGACAGCATCCTTTTCCTCACCCGCCGGCTTGGAGCTCGGCCTCTGAACCGGCCCCAGTGCTGAGGGTGCAGATGACCCAGAGCCCCTCAGTCCAGATTTATGCATTTGCTTTTATACACTTTGCATTTCTCAAAAGGCCCCAGAGGCTGTGTCTCCTTAATAAGAAGGAAATACAAATGGGAGGACTACTCTACCAAATGGGATTAAAACTATAAAGAGCACTTGAAATAAAATCCAAAGATTTAGTAGAGCTAGAGTTTTAATGATTGGGAAGTACTGACCAAAATGCTTATGAATCCTGCTAATTCTCAGTTTTTAAATAACTGATTGCCTTGTTTACATCTATAAGATAGTGAAGGCTACGATTAAAGAAGCAGCATGTCTGAACCAGCTTTGGGTACCACATCCTGCCCAGCTCTGGCTGCAGGCTCCCTACAGATGCCTCTCACCCTCAGTCCTGATGCTTCAACAGGAATGTTCCTGGGTTCCGCCTCCTAAATCCACTTTCTCCATCAGAATCATTCTTGGTGGAAGTCAGATCCCTTCAGATCTGACTTTTGTTTTATGCCTGGACCCTTATATTTGATGACCGAGTTTCTCCCAGCCTTCCTCACTGTCCTTCTCCCAGCATGAGGTCTCCAGCCTTCATTTATTACAGCTCCCATAATCACAGGCTGAACGTGCCCCATCCACTTCTCCCTAGTCCCAGGGAGAAGCTGGAATCAGAGCTGAGGCCCTTCTTAACCCAGGAGAGAGGTCAGTCAGTTATTCTGAGGCCAAAGTGCAAGCTACCTCAGGGTCCTCTTGTCTAACCCATGCCACCCCCCCACACCCCACGGGTTTTCCACTGCCTTGACCTCCTGAACACGGGTCTTCTACAGTGATCGGCTCGCTGGCAGGCTCTGGTTCTCTCTGACTCAGATGGCTATCTGCAGCTGGCAAGGATTCCACGGTCCAGCCCTGCTTTCATCTCCTATGGTTAACAGTGCCCTGCTATGGCTGAGAACTTGCAACTTAGAAAGGCACAATCAGAACTCAGAGTTCTGCAGGCACCATTGCAGCCTCAAGCCCACAGATGCTGTTTTCATAAAAATCCTTCACTGGTCATCCAAAAACATGGACCATTCTTTCCACTGTGTATGATTCTAAAACAGAACCCATAAGACCCATTTCTCAGTAATGAATAAAACAATTGGATGAAAACTCACTAAAGATATAAAGTATTTGAACAACACTGTTCAACCAAATTGAACTGACATTAAAAACCATTACAGCCAACCACTGCAGAATTCAAGTGCACGTGGGGCATTCACCAAAATAGATCATAATGGGGCCATAATGTCAGCATTAATAAATTTCAAAATATTGAAATATTACAGAGTATGTTCTTTGGATGAAAGGTAATTAAATTAAAAATTAGTTATCAATAATATATCTAGAAAAGCCCCACATACTTGGAAATTAAACAGCATTTCTAAATAAGCCATGGATCAAAAAAGTTGCCACAGAGACATAAGAAAATATTTAGATATCCATAATAATGAAAACACAATATCTAAAAATTTGTGATATGCAGCAAAAGCAATGCTTACAAAAAAATTTATACCCTTAAATGTTAACACTAGAAAATTTTTTTAAAAGTTTATAATAAAATATCTAAGTTTCCACCTTTAGAAACTAGAAAAAGAATGGCATAATAAACCCAAAGTAAATAGGAGGAAGCAATAAAAAGATACGAGGAGATATCAACAAAATAGAAAAGTGACAAATGAGAAATTTAACAAAGTTACAAGGTGATACTATGAAACTATTAACAAAATAGATAAACTTCTGGCAAGCCTGATCAGGAAATAAAAGAGAAGAGAATAAATTACCAATATTAGGCATGAAATAGGAATAGCAGAAAAATTCTACAGATAAGAAAGATAATAAATCAATATTATGGGACACTTCATGCCTATAATTTCAACAACTTAGATGACATAGAAAAATTTCTTGAAAAACTAAACAACAAAATTGAAACTAGAAAGAAGTAGAATACCTGAATTAGTCCCATATCTGCTAAAGAAATTTGAATTTATAATTAAAAACCTTTCCACAAAGGAAACTCTGGGCCCAGATGGATTCATTAACTTATTCCATTACATGTTTAAGGAAGAAATAATGTTAATCTTTTACAAAAACTTTCAGAAAACAGAGGAGGAAATACATTCTAATTTGTTTTATGAGGTCTTCATAACCCTAATAGCAAAACCTGATATGAAAATTACACCAAAAGAAAATTATAGATCAATATTACTTATGAATAGAGATTCAAAAATTCTTTTAAAAATATTAGCAAATTTAATCCAGCAATATATAAAGAGAATAATATATCATGACCTAATGGAAGCTATCCCAGGAACAAACATAAAGCAATTCACCATATTTAAAAAAAGAAAGGTCAATAGATTCAGGAAAAAAAAAAATTGACACCTAGTAATGATAAAAATTCTCCAGAAATGAGGAATATAAGGAACATCCTCAACTCAATAAAAGGCATTTACAAAAAGCCTGCAGTTGACTTCATAGTTATTGATAAAATAATCAGCACTTTCCTTATAGGATAGGGACCAAGATGAGGATATCTGCTCCCTCCTGTCCTAGTCAACATTTTACTGTAAGCCCTAGCTGGAACAAGAAGGCAAGAATTAAAGGCGGGACACAAATTGGAATACTTTCAGATTTATAGAAGAGTTTCAAAGATAGTACAGACAGTCCCTTTATATCTTTCACTCAGCTCCCCTAACATTAATATTAATTGAATATTTTTATAATTTCATTTTATTTCCTTTGTCAGTTTATTAGTATAATTCTTTGCTTTGTAATTTTAATGATTGCTTCAGAGTTTATAGCATACATATTTATCAGATTTTGTCTTCAAATGATTCATACCATTTACCATATGAATAAGAACCCTAAAATACTATATTCCATTTCTACCTTCCAGTCTTTATGCTATCACTGTCATAAATTATACTTATAAATACGTTACAAATTTTGCAATATATTATTATTTTTGTGTAAACAGTAAATTATACACATCCTGTGGCAGAATTCTACATCTGTGAAACTAGAAAACAGTTATCTGCTCCCAAAATATAAAGACAGAACAGGCACAGGATAGCAGTTATAGACATTCCAATTCAAAAAGGGAGAAAATGAAAGAAAAAAAGGAATCACTAGTCGTAAAAAATTTCAAAATCCAATCGGGCAGACTCCATTAGGTTTCAAGGCCTTGGGATAATGCTCTGTGGCTCTTGGCTGCACCCTCCAGGCCCATGGCTCCACTCTTGGAGTCATCCTTCCTTGTTCATGAAGGGCAGCATGGAGCCACTGAGGAGTTTTATCAGCCAGTTTCCAGGCTGTAAAATTTGGGAGTCTCACAGTCTTCTTTCATTTCACCGTTTCTCCGTACCTTTCAGTCCAAGCTCTAAGTGTTTCTTCTGATACAACATTCTCAAAATCCTTGTGGGTCTCCAATGTATCTCAGGAACTCACACTATTAGGTAAGAGGCTTTCCCATAGATCTTTCCTGGTTAATCCCTTCTCTATTTTTTTGCTTCTCCTAAGATGGCTGAGGGGATCCATAAGTCCCATGCCTAATCTTTCCAAAGAGGTCTCATTATCATTGAAAAATCTGACTGTGTGATCCTTCTGAGGCACTAGTCAAAAGTGGTTCAGCCACACCTTTGGCTTTCTCTCCATAGCACAATTTCCTAACATTGAATCTCCTGATTTTAGTATCTTTTTGCAATCTGGATAGGCTGAAAATTTCCTAAATCATCAAATCCTGGCTCCCTTTTGCCTAAAAGCTCTTCCCTCAATTTAATACAATTTATGTATTGCCCATGGACAATACATGGCAATACATTTCTGTAAATGCCAAAACCATTCAGTCAGTTGTTCTAGCCACAAACTTCTGAATGACTATTATTCTTGCTTTTCTTTTTTTCCCTGCATATACATCAGCAAGTCCTGTCAGTTTGATCTCAAAAATACACTGCCAGTTCTTGCTGGTTCCATCTCTCAGCAGCTAGTGTGATCTTTTAAAACATTAATCAACTCACATCTCACATCACTTATTGCTTAAAAATCCTATCATACTCCATTTTCCTTGTCATCACTTCTTGGCTCAAAGATGCCTTCCCAGACCTTCCAATCTGAAGTATGTCCCAGTCATTGTTTATTACATCATCCTAAGTTATTCCCTTTATATCATGTATTACTAGCTGAAATTACCATGTTTATTTACATATGTACTTGTATGATATCCCTTCACTAAAATGTAAGCTGCGTAAGAGAAGAAACTGTATTTTTCTAGTTCACTGCTTTAACCCCAGAATTCACAATGGAGACTTATTCATAGGAGGCCCTGAAAAAAACATATTGACTGAATGAATGAGTTTAGATACATCCATTAAATTCTCAGTTAATGTAGAGTCTGCTGGTTTGAATGTATTGTGTCCCCCAGAAAAAGCCATATTCTTTGATGCAATCTTGTGGGGCAGACATATTAGTGGAGATTAAGTTGGAACATTTGGATTAGGTTGTTTGCATGGAAATGTGCCCCACGCAACTGTAGGTGATAACTCTGATGAGATATTTCCATGGAGGTGTGGCCCCACCCATTCAGGGTGGGCCTTGACCAGTGGAGCCATATAAATGAGCTGACAGGCAGAGGGAACTCAGGGCAGCTGAGAGTGGCATTTTGAAGAGGAGCTACAGCCAAGAGGGACAATTTGAAGAACGCACTGGAACTGAGAGAGGAGCTTCAGCTTACAGAGAGATTTTGGAGATGGCCTTTGAAAGCAGACTTTTGCTCCAGAGAAGCTAAGAGAGGACAAACACCCCAAGAGCAACTGAGAGTGACATTTTTGAGGAGTTGAAGCCTAGAGAGGAATGTCCTGGAAGAAAGCCATTTTGAAACCAGTACTCCAGAGCAGATGCCCGCCATGTGCCTTCCCAGCTAACAGAGGTTTTCCGGACACCATTGGCCATCCTCCAGTGAAGATACCCAATTGCTGATGTGTTACTTTGGACACTTTATGGCCTTAAGGCTGTAACTGTGTAACCAAATAAACCCCCTTTTATAAAAGCCAATCCATTTCTGGTGTTTTGCATTCTGGCAGCATTAGTAAACTAGAATATAGAGTTACCTTAATACACTAGCATTTCATATTATCATGTTAAATGACATTTTTTCTAACATAGGAAAATTATCTCTCTGAAATATATAAACTATTATCACTGACAGTAAAGTTACTATAAAAATACTGATTGGTGTGGTATAATGGGAATTATGCAAATTATGAACTTATTTGGAAAAAAATTGTTTCTTTATTTAAGAATATGAATCTTTAAAATTATACAAATACATAATACTCTTAGTCTCTGCTAGACTCCTTTGACAACCACATATACTAGTTTATATAGAAAGAACCTGATTTACATTTGCCTTAGCAAATTGTGCTGTCTGCGTAATGGACACTCAATAGTTGTTGTAGCTGATTTCTGATGAATAAATAGTTATACAACCTGACATTTGTATAGTAATGTATGTTTCCTTCTCATACTAAATTCATGTGGTCTTTATGTAAGTAGTACTAGGTTTTACAGTTTGCTTTATTAACTGCCAGCAGTACCCTTTGTTCCAGTTTGCTAATGCTGCCATTTTGCAAAACACCAGAAATGGATTGGCTTTTATGAAGGGGATTTATTTGGTTACAAAGTTACAGTCTGAAGGCCATAAAGTGTGCAAAGTAAGGCATCAACAATAGGGTACCTTCACTGGAGAAAGGCCATTGGCGTCCAGAAAACCTCTGTTAGCTGGGAAGGCAATGTGGCTGGTGTCTGCTTGCTTCCAGGTTGTGTTTCAAAATGACATTCTCCAAAATGTCAGCATCAGCTTTCAACGGCTGTCTTCAAAATGTCTCTGTAAGCTGCTCTGAGTTCCTTCTGTCAGTCAGCTCTTTTATATGGCCCCAGTGATTTAATTAAGACCCATCTTGAATGGGTGGGGCAACAACTCCATAGAAATTATCCAGTCAAAGGTCTTGCCCACAGTTGATTGAGTCACATCTCCATGGAAACACTCAATCAAAGGATTCCAACCCAATCAACACTAATATGTCTGCCCCCCACAAGATTGCATTAAAGAACATGGAGTTTGGGAGGACAGAATACATCCAAAGAGGCACACCTTGATGTTGCACAAGAATATTCCAGCCTACTACTAGAAAGGGGGTACAATTTACACAATACCAATATGTGGTATTGAAAAAATGGAATATGTGAAATACATAAACTCATGGTGATATTTTCTTCATTTTTTTCCTATCCTTTCCTTGCTAATTTTGTACTCTGAGAGATTTGGCTTTTAAATAATGATTGACTTTTCTCTTCTGCTTACAAGAATATGATATATGATAAAAAGTTTTACAATAGTTTTAGAAAATAAGGTGTTTTAATGTATAAAAATGAAAGTCCTCCAGCTCTCCCAAGCACAGGGATAGAGCCTTAGAAAAAGCCATTTAAAAAAAAAAAACAAAAAACTAGGAAAAGGTCTTCAAGGAGCCAGATACATCTCAGGGTCCTGAGAACTCATTTAAACATTCAACTCTACCAGGCATGTACCTGAAATCACTGCATTTCAGGATTTCAAATTTCAGTGCCTCCTGCAGACTCCTGAACAGCCACTCGATCTGGCTATCTTTTCATTAGGCTCATCTACTGCCAAGACTCTCACTATAGCAGGTAGATGCAGAGTAAAGAAAGAATATCCATGGTAGACACTGCAAGGTGCACCCCCATCTCCTTTTCAGGGTTATCAACTCCCCATTGAGTTTCCCAAAATTGCCTTCAACAGAAGGAATTTGCCTTGCCCAAGTGTATGCCCTATCCTTGGGGAAGTCTACATCCAATGCCTGGCCCAAAGGTCAGGCCCTCTTGCCTCAGTTGGGACAACTTTGAAGATGCATGCCAGCTCCAGACCTCTAGGAGAAGGGATCAGGGTTTCGGAGACCTCTGTGGCTATTGCATCAGTGTTCTACTTCTCCCTTTGCCATATCCTGTTTCTTTCACTCTCTCAGAGGTTGTTTTCCCCAACATCACTGCCATATAAACTTCCTGCATGCAAATTACAGAATTTCAGAGTCTGTTTTCCAGTAACCCAACTAAGACATATAGGTCTTTGGGTACCCCTGGTGTCATCCTCTGGATGAGCCAGAAATCTTGCTGTGTAGGAGATTGAGTCCAGAACTTTCCACATGCACATGGATATTAGTGGTCCAGAAGCCCCATGCAACCTTAAGAAACAGGCATTCTCACCCCTATTTTACAGTTAAGGAAACGGTGGGCTAGTTAATCATTAAGTAACATGTTGATTCTAAGTTTGAGTGTTCTTCTAAAAATGGATAAATAAAAAATATACTTTCTTCCTAGTTTAGAATTTAGATTCATCCATGGTTCATGAGCCTCATCCACATTTGCCAACCTCAGAGTGGTACCGAGCAGCAGGATTAGAGAGCAGTGCAGTGAGCACCTACAGTTATTAGGAGCGTTTTTATCTGTCTGCCACCTGATTTCTTCATGTCTTGGAGCAATGTTTTTTTGACTTGAAGCTAATATGGATGATTCTAGCTGAACAAAGAGAACAATGCTTCATAAATTGAAATGCTTTTTATTCTCTTTTAACAAGAAATTTGGCAGTGACCACATGGTGGTCTCTTGTTACTACATATGAACATGCACTATATATATATACACAAACACACACAACCTATACATACATACACAGGTATACCCCACAAAATATTTTCCAATGAACATTTTCTTGGTGGAATATCTCTTGGCTTTTCTAATTTAATACCCAGGTTTCAGAGCACATAATTATCTCAGTACAGTGGGGGATTTTTTGCTGATGTTTATAAAGTAAAAAATATACATGCATTTCCTTCCCCAGAATTCTCTGGTATATTTTGAACAAAATCATGTGCAGCAAAAGTTTCATGTTATATTCCAAATATAATGGCATGATGTCAGCATCAACCAAAAGGAGGGGCAACTGAGATTTTGCAGGTGGTAAGTGAGGCAGCATTACTGCAAATAAAGTGCCTAGTAACCGTATAAATTTTTGGTTGATGTTACATCCAAACATGACAGTTCGCTACTTATATAAGTGTCTTCACTATAATTTTTGGAAATCTATTGGTCTCCTAGGTGGAGGGTAACTCATTTTAAATTTTCCACTTAAAATAAAGGGAGATAGGTTTTCAGTGTTTTCATACAGGGCATCTGATTTTAAAAACGGCTCACTGATGTTAGGTGGAAATTATCTATATGTATTTCATAAAAGATGGAATTTACAGAAAATCTTCATATTTTTGTTTATTTCAATTAATAAAACTGTCCTGTTTTTATTTCTAATGCTTTTTGAAGTTATATTGACTCAGTCTTAATAGGAATATAAATTATCATGCACCTCACAGTTCTTTACATATCAAAATCATGGCAATATTTTCTCAGACCATTTTTCAATGGATGAAATTTCATGTTCTGTGTTGTCAGAGAATAATTTAGCTGAAGTCAATTTACTTTTCTGGTATTTTACCTATTTTTCTCACTAATTGCTAATCAATGCAGATAGAACCACCTCATAAATGTTCCTTTAAATTGTCTTATTCATCTTCCCTGTGTCTCTGTTCATGCTTACAGACTTGTTTGTGACACTGTAATATATTACAGTGATGAGAGTGTTCATCATTATGTTGTGCAACATTGTAGCAATTAACTTGCAAATTGACTTTTGCCCTGTAATTTGGCTCTCAGTAGGTCAAAAACTTTTTAAGTGTACATTCTCTACCTCAAAAACATTAAAAATATTTCACACATTGGACTATGCTATTCTTTTTTTCACTTGTGTGCAATGACCTTCATGCTCCAAATAATATGAGATGCCTTGAGTTGTCACATAATGAACAAAATCTTTGCAAAGATCGCACAGTGAACCTAGTTCCCAGTGACTTTCTAAATGATCCTAACCTTATTTCAATAATCATTTCAGGCACATCAAATTTTTCACATAAAAGCTTCACAGCCACCCTGACCCAATGCTTCCAGCTAACGGTTTTCTATAAAATGATTGCCGGTCACTGTATACTGCTGGCATTGCTAGACGTATGGTCCTGTTTCTAGGAGACCTGAGAGTAGGGCATGTTCTTCATGTTTCAGTTTTTTGATTGATCTCTTAAGTCTCTAGCTCTTTTCCATGCATACAGTATCCATAAATACTGTTTTGCTGATTTTCCATGACGCATCTCTCCCACTTCCTGACTTTCTCACACAATACTTACTGTGAGCCAGTGTACACTATGTGCAGAAAGAGAAGAAAAAAGCAGACAACATGAGCTCAGGGTTACTGACTCTGGACAGCTCAAGAACACCTATTGACAAGAAATTCCGAAGGCTAAATTCTAATCTCATCTCCATTTCCTGATTGGATAACTGGGTTTGAGCAAGTTACTTAATCTGTCTAAAGATCAATTGCCTTGTAGGAAAACACCAACAATTTCACTGGCCTATTGTGGATATTAACAAAGCTATTCAATACAGAATGCTCTAAAAATGCACCACTGAATGGAGAAAGTCAGGCAATATTCTTGGTTATATTCCAAATATATGCATTTTTTTCCTTCCTTCATTTATTCAACAAATATTAACTGAATGACTACCATGTACAAAGCCTATGCTAGGGACTGAATATATGATGGTCTAGAAGAAAGGCACATCACACTCTATACAGAAATTAACTCAAAGTGAATCAAAGACCTCAATGTAAGAGACAGTACCATAAAACTCCTAGAAGATAATGTAGGGAAACTTCTTCAAGACCTAATATTAGGAGGTTGCTTCTTAGACCTTACACACAAAGCACAAGCAATGAAAGAAAAAATAGATAAACGGGAAAAATCAAAAGCTCAAAATCAAAAGCTTCTGTACCTCAAAGGAATTTGTCAAAAAGGTGAACGCAGCCAACGCCATGGGAGAAAATATTTGGAAACCATGTATCTGATAAGAGAATGATATCTTGCATATATAAAGAAATCCTACAACTCAATGACAATAGTACAAATAGCCCAATTATAAAATGGGCAAAAGATATGAAAAGACATTTCTCCAAAGAGGAAATACAAATTGCTAAAAAAAAAAAACATGAAAAAATGTTCATCTTCACTAGTTATTCGGGAGATGCAAATCAAGACCACAATGAGATATCATATCACACCAATAAGAATGGCTGCCATTAAACAAACAGGAAACTACAAATGCTGGAGAAATTGGAACTCTTATTCATGGCTAGTGCGGACTGTGTAATGGTACAGCCACTCTGGAAGACAGTTTGGTGGTTTCTCAGAAAACTAGATATTGAATTACCCTATGATCCTGCAATTCCACTTCTCAGTATATACCCAGAAGATTTGAAAGCAGTGACATGAACAGACATTTGTACACTGATGTTCATAGCAGGATTGTTCACGAAATAATCCAAGCATCCTTCAACAGATGAGTGGATGTATTAGTTAGGTTTCTCTAGGGAAACAGAATCAATGAGAGGTGTCTCTGACTATCAAATTTGTAAAAATGACTCACGCAATTGTGGGTATGCATGAGTCCAAATTCTGTAGAGCAGTCAGCAAACTGTCAACTCCAAGGAAGATGTCCGATGAACTCCTCAGGAAACGAACTGGCAACTTTGATGAACTCCTCAGGAAATGAACTGGGATCTTCAACAAACGTGTTCGATGAACTCCTCAGGAAACGAACCGGCAACTTCAATGAACTCCTCAGGAAACACTTCACTGGGCAGCCGAAGAAGAAGTGAAGGTCCTCTATCTGTCTCACTTATAAGTCTTCAACTGATTAATTGGATTAAATCCAGCCAATTGCATTCTCTCATTGTGGAAGACACGCCCTTTGGTGAGTCATCAGTCACAGCTGCAGTCAATTGACTGATGATTTAATAAACCAGCCTGTTGGTTTATTAACCAGCCACAAACATCCTCACAGCAATTGTTAGGCCAGTGTTTGCTTGACCAGACAGCTGGGTACTATCACCTGGCCAAGTTGACACATGAACCTAACCATCACAGTCCACCCCTTGTCAACTTGGCAGTTATACACATCACTTAAAACCATACTTTATCTCTAAGTAGATAACAATAACAGACATATATTTTGCCTAACAATACTCTGCTGTGTGGCATACAACTGGAAACGCACTAAATCTCTCCAGAATGGGGTGCAAGTCCTTGGGTGACATTAGCTCTTAAAATTGATTTCCTTTAGCTTAAATGCAGCAAAATGAACAGTACGGGTTATGCCATATGATAAGGGGATAAAACAGAGAAGAAAGCAAAGATATTTGCTTTACAGACAAATACCAACATAATCATAACAAAACAAGGAGGAAATATTCATGCCATTGTAGTCCTCGTTTCTGTAACTGGTCACGTGGCCGTAGTTCACAGTCATCACTACCTTCTTCCACTACCCATTCCATGTTCCCTTTACCCTCAGCAAGCACTTCAGCTGGCCATGGTTCTTTGCCTGGTAGAGTGACCCAAACCTTCATTCCTGAAGTTTCTTGGCCATTGGTAATCCTGCCTGGATTGGGTTGTTGCAGTTTTCCATTGACTTTAATCACAGGGCATGGTAGTACTAAGAGACGCCCCAGGGGATCTCCTGTATTCCAGGAAAACTCTTCTTTACTTCCATTGTGTAGTTGCAGTGCTATTTCCCCTTGATAGTCAGGATCAATCACCCCAGCCAGTACAGTAATCTCCTTCCTTGCCTGTTGATTCAGAGGCATAAGAAGACCAAAGCGGCCAGGTGGCAGTCTTAACTTCCAGTTCAATGGGATTATTGTTGTGTTTCCTGGTGGAACCACTCCTCCTTTTGGAACCAAGACCTGTAGACCAGCAGAGTTTAAGCTTGCAGGGACAGGAAGCAAAAATTTACCTAGTGGATCACTAGGAGTGATGGTGAGTGATGCCAATCCTGTTTCCACCCCTTGATTCCTGGACCCATGATTCCTGGCTATGGGAGAAACAGCACCATAGAGTGGATGCTGATTCAGAGCATACACAGCCTCCTGGAGAACACTGCCCCAACCCTGCAAGGTATTGCCACATAGTTGGCACTGTAATCGAGTATTCAACAGGCCATTCCACTGTTCTATCAACCCAGCTGCCTCTGGATGATGGGGAACATGGTAAGACCACAGAATTCCATGAGCATGTGCCCATTCCCTCACTTAATTTGCTGTGAAGTGGGTTCCTTGGTCTGAAGCAATGCTGTGTGGAATACCATGACAGTGGGTAAGGCATTCTGTAAGTCCATGGATGGTAGTTTTGGCAGAAGCATGTCGTGCAGGGAAGGCAAACCCATATCCAGAGTATGTGTCTATTCCAGTAAGAACAAATCGCTGCCCCTTCCATGATGGAAGTGGTCCAATGTAATCAACCTGCCACCAGGTAGCAGAATGATCACCTCAGGGAATGGTGCCATATCGGGGACTGAGTGTGGGTCTCTGCTGCTGGCAAATTGGACACTCAGCAGTGGCTGTGGCCGGGTCAGCCTTGGTGAGTGAAGTCCATGTTGCTGAGCCCATGCATAACCTCCATCCCTACTGCCATGACCACTTTGTTCATGAGCCCATTGGGCAATGACAGGAGTTGCTAGGGAAAGAGGCTGATTGGTATCCACTAAATGGGTCATTTTATCCACTTGGTTATTAAAATCTTCTGCTAAAGTCACCCTCTGGTGAGCATTCACATGGGACACAAATATCTTCATGTTGTTTGCCCACTCAGAAAGGTCTATCCACATAGCCCTTCCCCAGACTTCTTTGTCACCAATCTTCCAATCATGTTCCTTCCAAGTCCCTCACCATCCAGCCAAACCATTAGCAACAGCCCAGGAATCAGTATACAAACACACCTCTGGCCAGTTCTCCTTCCAAGCAAAGTGAACAACCAGGTGCACTGCTCAAAGTTCTGCCCACTGGGAGGATTTCCCCTCACCACTGTCCTTCAGGGACATCCCAGAAAGGGGCTGCAGTGCTGCAGCTGTCCACTTTTGGGTGGTGCCTGCATATCATGCAGAACCATCTGTAAACCAGGCCCGAGTTTTCTCTTCTTCAGTCAACTGATTGTAAGGAACTCCCCAAGATGCCATAGCTGTGCGCTGGGAAAGAGAAGGCAAGGTGGAAGGAGTAGGGGCCATGGGCATTTGGGCCACTTCCTCATGTAACTTACTTGTACCTTCAGGACCTGCTCGAGCTCTATCTCATATAAATCATTTCCATTTTATGATGGAGTGCTGCTGTGCACGCCCAACTTCATGGCTTGGAGGGTCAGACAATACCCAGCTCATGATAGGTAACTCAGGTCTCATGGTAACTTGGTGGCCCATGGTTAAGCATTCTGTCTCTACTAAGGCCCAGTAGCAGGCCGACAGTTGTTTCTCAAATGGAGAGTAGTTATCTGCAGAGGATGGTAAAGCTTTACTCCAAAATCCTAAGGGTCTGCATTGTGATTCTCTTATAGGAGCCTGCCAAAGGCTCCAAACAGCATCTCTATTTGCCACTGACACTTCCAGCACCATTGGGTCAGCCGGATCATGTGGTCCAAGTGGCAGAGCAGCTTGCACAGCAGCTTGGACCTGTCAGAGCCTCATCTTGTTCCGATCCCCACTCAAAACTAGAAGCTTTCCTGGTTACTCAGTAAATGGGCCGGAGTAGCACACCTAAACGAGGAATATGTTGTCTCCAAAATCCAAGAAGCCAACTAAGCGTTGTGCCTCTTTTTTGGTTGTAGGAGGGGCCAGATGCAACAGCTTATCCTTCACCTTAGAAGGAATATCTTGACAGGCCCCACACCACTGGACACCTAGAAATTTTACTGAGGTGGAAGACCCGTGTATTTTTGTTGGATTTATCTCCCATCCTCTGCCACGCAAATACCTTACCAACAAATCTAGAGTAGTTGCTACTTCTTGCTCACTAGATCCAATCAACATGATATCATCAATGTAATGGACCAGTGTGATGTCTTGTGGGAGGGAGAAACGATCAAGATCCCTGCGGACAATATTATGACATAGGGCTAGAGTTTGTCCTGCAGGTTTTAGGAACTGTTTTGGTCCTGTTAACTCTGTTTTCCTTACTGTTTCTCCTATGGCAATGGGAATGTTTATCCTATGAATGTCCCTCTTTTATATATTGGAAGCACATAACTTGTTATAAGTTTACAGATCCACAGCTAAAGGAAAATTATGCCTTAGGACTGACCACACCTATAATTGATTTTGATGGGATCTTGTACATAACTATTGTTACTGAAATGATTTAAGTTTCTGTGATATTGTGATGAGATGATGTATTTTGTATATGGAAAGATAATGTCATTTTGGGGTCCAAGGGGTGGAATGTGCCAGTTTGAATATATTGTGTCCCCCAAACGCCATTATCTTTGATGTAATCTTGTGTGGGCAGATGTTATCATTGTTGATTAGATTGTAATCCTTTGAGTGTTTCTGTGGAGATGCACCCCACCCAACTGTGGGTGATGACTCTAATTGGATAATTTCCATGGAGTGCTGGCCTGCCCATTGGGTGGGCCTTGATCAGTGGAGCCATATAAATGAGCTGCTGGGCAGAGGGAACTCAATGCCACTGAGACTGACATTTTGAAGAGGAGCCACAGCCAAGAGGGACACTTTGAAGAAAGCACAGGAGCTGCAGATGAGAGACAGTTTGAAGACGGCTGTTGAAAGCAGTCTCTTGCTCCGGAGAAGCTGAGAGAGGACAAATATCCCAAGTGCAACTAAGAGTGACATTTTTGAGGAACTGCAACCTAGAGAGGGACGTCCTGGGAGAAAGCCATTTTGAAACCAGAACTTTGGAGCAGACGCTAGCCTCGTGCCTTCCCAGCTAACAGAGGTTTTCCGGACACCATTGGCCATCCTCCAGTGAAGGTACCCGATTGCTGATGTGTTACTTTGGATACTTTATGGCCTTAAGACTGTAACTGTGTAACCACATAAACCCCCTTTTATAAAAGCCAATCCTTCTCTGGTGCTTTGCATTCCGGCAGCATTAGCAAACTAGAACAGTGGATAAAAAATACATGGTATATACATATGATGGAATACTATGTAGCAATAAGAAGGAACACGGTCCTGAAACATGGCAACATGGATGAAACTTGAAGATATAATTCTGAGTGAAATAAGTCAGACACAAAAGGAGAGATATTGTATGCTACCACTTCTATGAACTATCTGAATGTAAAATCAATGTTTTATAATATAGAATATTGGGGACCTAGTGATAGACAGTAGCTAGTAAGGGAGAATGATAATCTAATATGTTCAGATATGTTAATGAGGGTGAATTCAAAGGTATAGGAATGGCTAGGGGTTACAACTGTTTGTTAATGGGATTATAAGTATCAGAGCTGTATTGAAGGCGAACAGGATGGAAAGGGGTTGTTTAAAGGCATGTTTTCCACAAATCAACACCACAAATATAGATACGTGCTTGCATAATGTACTTCTAAGGTATGACATTAGGACAGAGAGTTGACAACAGAAGGGTATATGGGAAAAATCTACATATTATATACTATGGACTATAATTAATAGGAATATCATACCAGTATTACATGAAAGCTAGGGACAAATAAGTAAGGGCTGACAAGAATTATGAGATGTTTTGGGTCATGAGAATTGTTTAAAATGGAGAGTGATGAGGATTCTACAACTAAGTGATGATAATGTGAGATATGGATGGATTATCATGGACATCACATATGCTATGTGAACTTCGGAACCCCCTCCTTTATAAGTCAAGCCCCCAATACTGAGGCTTCTTGGGTAAAAATTATGGTTGTAAAGGGGAAGCTAAGCCCACCTATTATTATACCTAGGAGTCACCTCCAGAGAACCTCTTTTGTTGCTCAAATGTGAACTTTCTCTCTCTCAGCCTAACTCTGCAAATAAATCCCCCCCGCCACCGCACATGGGAAAGGACCCTGAAGATGAATGAGTCTTCCTGGCAATGTGGGACTTGGATTCTGGGAATCAACGTGACCCTGGCATCGAGGGATTGAGAATGCCATTTGGACCAAAAGGGGGAAAAGAAAGGCAAAATCAAGGTTTCAGTGGCAAATAGAATTCAAATAGAGTCAAAAGGCTGTCCTACAGGTTACTTCTCTGCAAGCTTCACTTAGATATGCCAAATGACCACAATATGATAAGCCCAAGTCAACAGTAGTCCCCCAAACCTTAAAGAACACCTGGATCCCTATCTGAGACTCCAAAAAAGTTTCACTTACTAAGTTTATTCTTCAGAAACTTTAATCCTTCCAAGTGTTCCTATGCCAAATAAGTCCCAAAACCCAGAGCCTCTTCAAGAACATCAACTAAATGTGTCCCCTTTGCTCATAAAGTTGACACCCCTTTTTCAACATGAACAGGTTAGGGTGGTCACTGTCTAGACATCCCTGAAGATCGGGAAAGTGGTTAAACTAGAGGAAGGTGTAGCAACAGACAAGACGGAATTTAACATAGGATTATGAATACTGAATCTTTATCTAATTTTCTTTTTCTTAGTTGCTAGGGTATTAGAATAGCTAGAAGGAAAGAATTGAATTGGTGGAACTGTAACCCATAACATCCTTTGAAATTTTTTCTATAGCTACTTGTTAAATTGTAAATTGAAAACTATACATTTTTGTATATATGTTATACTTCACAATAAGGAAATAACTGAAACTATGGTACTATAACTCATAACAACTCTGGAAACTTCCTATATACCTACTTGTTAAATCATCCTTTGAAAGATATTACCTTTTTGTATAAATGTTATATTTCATAATAAAGAAATAACTGAAACTGTAGAACTGTAACCTATAATATTCTTTGAAATTTTCTCTCTAACCACTAGTTAAATTGAATTTGGAAAGTTATCACTTCTATGCATATGTCATATTCTACAATAAAAATATGATTAAAAAAAAGAAGCAAGGCACAGAGGGAGTTACTAGGAAAGTGAAGAAAGTGAATGTATAAAAAACTCATCATCTCATGTAGGGTGTTCTGGTTTGCTAATGCTACCGTTAAGCAAAATACCAGAAATGGATCGGTTTTTATAAGGGGGTTTATTTGGTTACAAAGTTACAGTCTGAAGGCCATAATGTGTCCAAGGTAAGGCATCAGCAAAGGGTACCTTCACTGGAGAAAGGCCATTGGTAGCCAGAAAACCTCTGTTAGCTGGGAAGGCACATGGCTGGTGTCTGCTTGCTCCCAGGTTGTGTTTCAAAATGGCGTTCTCCAAGGTGTTGCTCTTGGGGTGTTTTGTCCTCTCTTAGCTGCAGCTGCTCTTCAAAATGTCACTCTCAGTTGCTCTGAGGTCCTTCTGTCTGTGAACTCCTTTATACAACTCCAGTGATCCAATTAACACCCATCCTGAATGGGCAGGGTAACACCTCCATGGATATTATCCAATCAAACATTTCACTCACAGTTGATTGAGTCACATCTCCATGGAAACACTCCGTCAAAGGATTCCAATCTAATCATCACTAGCACTTCCGCCCCCACAAGATTGCATCAAAGAACATGGCACAAAGGGGGACTCAGAAGGTACAGTCCTTTAATCAATAATGGAATAAATCTGCTCCTTTAAAAAATATCTAGAACCTAAAAGTGCTGGCCACAAATTAAATTTAAAATAAGATATACAGTTACAAATACTGAATAATATAAAGCAAACAAGTTACACTGTATAGAGGAAGAGAAAGAAAGCAAAAGAAACAGGTTCTCAACTGTTTAAACTCTCCTATTAAGCTTCCCAAGTGAGTTTTTTCTCAAATGCCATTTTACACTGTTTATAAAAGCTCTATGTAAAACACATTGAGTCAAAGGGGTGAAATTTTAAGGGACGGTCCTAGATTAATCAGGCAGAAATACCAAAGACAAAACAGAAATGGGAATCCAACTTAAGAAAAATAGAATCCAAGACAAAAAGCATTAAAGGTGACAAAGATTACCATTTTAAAATGGCAATAAATATAATGACCAACAATAAAGACATGATATAAGCCTTTATGTGCTGAATATGAGAGCCTCAAATTCTATAAAGAAAAATATATTAACAACAAAAGGAAAATTTACAGAAACACAGTTTTTGTCTGAGAAATTTCAGTAAGTCAAAATATAAATAAGACATAATTTTGATTAATACAATTTATATATACATTTGTGTACATGAAAAATTATAAATTATATATATAATTGTACATTACATATAAAATTTCATTCCCTGCAAATAGTGGGTGCAAATACCTTTTTGAAGCATACATTGAAAATTAATAGAAGTATTATATAAACTAGGTCACAAAGTAGACCTCTAAATTTCCAAAAACATAAAAATGAAGAGGCTGCTTTCTCTAACTACAGTGCAGTAAACTCAGACACCAATTTAAAGTATAATTTAAAGTTTAAAAGCAACATATAAAAATGAGAAAATGAAAAAGCCAATTAAACACTCATGTTTTTAAAAAGGATATAAAAATCACAATTGCAGATAATTTAGAACAAAAGCAAATGAAAATACATCAGTTATAGGATTGTTTCAAATCTATATTCAAAGGCAAAGGCATACATTTACATGATATCATTAATTCTTACATACATGTATAAAAACAACAAAAAAAATTCAACTCAAGAATTTTTATAAAGAAGAATAAATCCAAAGTTAGAAAAAAAGAAGAGAATACAAGGGATATTAAAGAATTTTGTTAAAAAGGTGAAGAGAAGAAGTAAGTTTAAAATGGCAAAGGGGTTATAACTACACATATAACAAAGAATTTTTAATATTATAATACTATATACTATACTAAGTTAACAAATTTGGAAATAGCCATGAAAAGGATAGCTTTCTGCAAAATATAAGTGGCCCAAATTCACACAATAAATACTGCAAGCATATTTTACTGATAATACTGGAAAACAATGAAAATGATATCAAAGATTTACCTACAAAGACATATCATTTAGGAGTGAATGTGGAGGAAGATGGCAGATTAGAAAACTCCAAATATTAGTGCCTTCACTAGAACAACTATTAAACAGAGAGGAACTGTCTAAATCAACTATCTTAAAACTCCAGTGGAACACTGTAGAGCATCCAGGGAAGAGAGGGAGGAAGAAGTTGGTAAATTGCAGAAAATACCACCAAATTGCTCTCACCACACAGCAGTTACCATCACCCATCCCCCACTCCTGCAGCAGGCAGCAGTGGGTTCCAGCACTGGCATAGCTTGCTAGTGCCAGAAGGGACATAAAAATCCAGTTCCCCAAGATGCAAAGGGAGCACAGTGCAATCCACTGATCACTGCTTTTGATTAGTCACTTCAGATCACTGGCATTGTTTCAACCTGCCCTGGACAAAAGCAGCAGGGGGGACTTAGAGCGTATGCTCCCTCAGAACTGCAGAAGACAGCTGAAAGGCTCCTTTTGCTGGGCAGGTGTCAAGTCAAGAAAGTGCAGTTTGAGGCGCTATGGATGAAGCTCCTGGCACCATTCCTGGCTTCTCCTTCATCCCCTCCCCAGGGCAGTTTGGCACTAGCTGGTGCTCCCTTTCTGGGTCCTTGGCCTTGTTCCAGCAGAAACAGACTGACTTGGGAAACGCCTCTCCAGCTTGCCCCAGAATTTACTCTCAAGGCAAAAGCAACCTTAGACAATGAATGAGGTGTAAGAAACAATTGAGAAGGACCACCTGGGGCAAAAGATTACCAGCTTTAAAACCTGCAGTGGAACAACTGCAAGAGGTAGAAGTTCTGTTAACTGGGAAGTAGAGAGGGCATCCTAAGGCCACTAGCAAGCATAAGCCAGGATGAGACACAGGCCCAGAAAAGATGGGGAGGACCCCGTACTTTGCATTTGCCGTAGGATGACCTTGCTGATGTGAGGACAAACCCTGACTGAGAGCAGCAGCCAATGCAAAGCCAATTTGCAAAGATAGTGAAAGTGATTTTTGCTTAGCTGTGCTTGGTTTTGTTAGCTCCTGACATTTAATGGTGAAAGACTGAAAGCTTTCCTTTTAAGATCAGGAACAAGACAAAGATGACCACTGTCACTTATTTGCCATTGTACTGAAAGTTCTAGCCAGAGCAATTAGGAAAGAAAAAGAAATAAAAGGCATCTAAATTGGAAAGGAAGAAGTAAAACTTTCCCTTTTATAGTTCATGATACTATATACAGAAAATCCTGAAAATTCCAGCACAAAGTTCCTAGAGCTAATTAATGAATTCAGCAATGTTGCAAGATACAAGATCAACAAAATCAGTAGTGTTTCTATTCATGAGTAGTGAACAATCAGAAGGCAGAATCAAGAAAAATTCCATTTGCAGTAGCAACTAATAGAATCAAATATCTAGGAATAAATTTGACCAAGGATGTAAAGGACTTATACACAGAAAACTACAAAGCATTGCTAAAAGAAATCAAAGACTTAAATGAATGAAATGACATGTCATGCCCATGGATTAAAAAACTAAATATTGTTAAGATGTCAACTCTATACAAAGTGATTTACACATTCAATACAATCCAAATCAAAATTCCAACAACCTTCTTTGCAGAAATGGAAAAGCTAATCAACAAATTTATTTGGAGGTGTAAGTGGCACCAATTGGCCAAAGCTATCTTGAAAAAGAACGAAGTTGGAGGACTCACACTTCCCTATTTGAAAACTCACTACAGAGCCACAGTAATCAAAACATCATGATGCTAGCACAAGGACATACATATAGAACAATGGAATCAAATTCAGAGTTCAGAAATCAGCCCTTATATTTATGGCCAACTGATTTTTGACAAGTGGCAAAGACCACTCAATTGGAAAAGAAGAGTCTCTTCAACAATTAGTGCTCAGAAAATGGGATCCCCATATTCAAAAGAATGAAAGATAGACCCCTACTTCACACCATATCCCAAAATCAACTCAAAACTGATCAAAGACCTAAATATAAGAGCCAGAAATATCAAACTTAGGGAGGCATCTTCAGGATCTTGTGTTAGTCAATGGTTTATTAGACTTTACACCCTAAGCACAAGAAACAAAAGAAAAAATAAATGGGACCTCATAAAAGTTTAAAATTTTTGTGCAAAGGACTTTATCATGAAAGTAAAATGACAACACACACAAAGGGAGAAAATATTTGGAAACCATATATATGATAAGGGTTTAATATCCAGAATATATAAAGAAATCATTCAACTCAACCACAAAAAGACAAACCATTTAAAAAATTAGCAAAATTCTTGCCTAGACATTTTTCCAAAAAGATCTACAAATGACCAAAACGCACATGAAAAACCTCAACATCATTAGCAATCAGGGAAATGCTAATTAAAACCACAATGAAATACCATTTTTCATCCACTAATGTGACTACTATTTTAAAAATGGAAAATTACAATTATTGGAGAGGATATAAAGATATAGGAACACACATTCATTCACTGTGGGTATGTAAAATGGTGCAGTTGTTGTGGATGTCAGTTTGGTGGTTCTTAAAAAAGTTAAGGACACAATTACCATATGACCCAGAAATCACACTTCTAGGTATATAACCAAAAGCACCGAAAGTAGGGACTTGAGCACATTTTCACACCGATATTCCTAGCAGCATTATTCATGATTGCCAAAAGATGGAAGCAACCCAAGTGTCCATCAGCTGGTGAATGGATAAAGTAAATGTGCTATAAACACAACAATGGAATATTATTCAGCCATAAAAAGAAATGAAGTCCTGATACATGTGACCATATGGATAAACCTTGAAGATAGTGTTGAGTGAAATCAGCCAGATACAAAAGGACAAATATTGTATGAGCTCAGTGATATGAAATAATTAGAATAAGCAAACTCAGAGTCAAAATCTAGAATATAGGTTACCAAGGGATGTGGTAGGGGTAGAGAATAGAAAGCTAAGGCTTAAAAGGTACAAAGTTTCTGTTCAGGATGATGGATACATTTTGATAATGGATGGTGGTGATGGTAGCACATCACTGTGAATGTAATTAAGAGCTCTGAATTATATATTTGAGTGTGGGTAAAAGGGGAAATTATAGGTTGTATATATGTTGCTAGAATAAAAATTAAAAAGATAAAACAACATAGTGACTGTACAACACAAACAGGGAACTTATATGTAGACCATGGACTATAGTGATAGTACAATTACAATAATTTTCTTTTATTAATTGTAACAAATGTACCACACTAATGCAAGGCATTAATAATAGGGGGGCTACATGGGAGCTCTAAATTTTCTGCATAATTTTTCTGCAAGTCTACCAGTTCTCTAATTTAAAAATAATAAGTGAATAAGTAAAAATAAAAATAAAAAAAACAGTGTGAAGCATTTGCACTCGTCTAAAATAAAAATGTAAATTCAAGACAGCTCAAGTTGAACGATACTTTGTTTTTACTTATAGAAAGTCTCCCATATCTTTAAAAACTATAATGGCCCATTCTCTTTGTTAAAGTAGTTTTTAAAGGTGGATATGCTCAGCACAAGTAATGCAAGGAAATAGTTCCTGCCCTCAAGAAGTTCGCAGTCTAGTAAGATCACTAATCTGGTTAATATTCTTTCAGTGCCAACTATGTGCTGGGGTCTAGTTATAAGTTCCTTATAGGTATTAACTCATCGAATATGCACAAGAACACTGAAATGAAATTTTTAGTGACTTGGCTGGCTCCATCTATAAAATGAAGGCAGATATCATTATCTTTTAGTTACTGAGATTTTTCTAACTAAAAGCTATGGGTATAGAATATTCTCTGTCTCTCTTTCTCTTTCAGGGTAAAGTGGACTTTCCAAATTCAGACTTTATTTTTTAAAACATGATGAAGCTGAGAGAGGCATTGCCTGAATAGGAAACTTAAGGTGGATGGACTTTTTAAAAATTATTAATTTTATGTACTCACCAGTAATGGTCAATGTCAAAGGCGTGGTAATTATAGAAAAGTTTAAAGAAGAAAGTAAAAACCTCCTTTACTCTCGCCACATGGAGGCCATCACAGGCCACACTCAGAGTTTTCTGGGACCCACGTTTGTGCATGTTGCCATGAGGACCTGGTCACTGCAAAAGCCCCCCAACCAGATCCCTGCATCCACCCTAATCCTCCAGAGTCCATTCCCTACCCGGAGCCAGAGGCTCCGTCCCTCCTGCATGCAAAGCCCTCTGGTGGCTTCCATCCCACTGGGAGAGAGATTGAGTTTCCACGTGGCTGCCAAAGCCCCGCACAATCTTCTCTGTGCCAAATGTCTTCCCCTTGTTTATCATCTGTCTCCCCTTCCAGAAGGTGTGCTCAGGGAGGGCAGGGACTTGGGTCTGTGTTGTTCCTGTGTACCTGTGTCTCCAGGCCCTGGAAGAGTGCCTGGCCCCCAGGGGAGTATCTCTGTAAAACAAATGTGTGTGTGCGTACATAGAATAGAAAGATTGAGATTCAGGATGGTTTTTATCCACGATGGAATCCCACAACAAAAAATATTTATCAAGGGCATCTTAGCACCAGGCCCTGATTTGGCACTGGGGAGATGTCCATGTGTCAGACGTGGGTGGCGTCCATGCACACAGGCTCACAGTCTCCTGGCAACACCCCGGCCTTTTGTCATTGCTTGAGATTTTCCTTGCCCAGTAACTCTAGAATCAAACAGGCAGTCCCAGTTTTCTTACTGTGGCTCCTTTGGACTAATTTTTAACTTCCCAATGTCTCAATTTCCTCATTTAAAAAAAAAGGAGTATGGCATTACTGATTATCTCATAGGTTGTAGTAGTATGAAATGGGATGATATAAAGTATTTAGCTCAGGAAAGGTTGCTATGCTTTGGGAAATGGGAAGGCATAGTCTTTCATGATTCAATTCTTTTTGTATTGAAGTGAACATAAATTCTTACAGAGAAATGAGAATTCTTGACTACTTCTGCTTTTAAACAAGACCCAAAAGATGCAAGACTTTTCTACCAACCTCATGGCAAAATGGGGGAAGTGCTCACTGGGCATGTCCCTCAATGAAAAGAGGATCACTCCAGAGGGTCACTCCAACTCACCTTTCTCCAGTGGACTACGATACAAATAGGGAAGGAAGCACCAATCAGCTTACCTGGCTGGGTTGGACTTCTCCCTTGAAGAAGTTTCAGGATGCCGTGGGTAGGTTTTGGGGAGGTTTGAAAATTCCTGGGCCATCACACGCTGGGTATAGTCATCCTGCCATGTGAAACCTGTGGGGAAAAGTTGCAAAAACTACGTTATCAATTTTGGAAGTTTAGCCAAAGGTCTTAACAGTGTCATAAGTAATCAGTGCTATTTTAGAAATAATTTTCCTTCAAGCTAGTGATACCATTAACCAAAGTGAGGTTCTTACGAACCAGATGTTCTCCTTAAAGGAATTCCAACTTTCGGAGACTTCTAGACCAGAAAGATGATGGATGTTTAGCTACATTACAAAAAAGGGCAAATGAATGCTGGCTGTGACTGGACAGCAAAGAGACCTCAGCCAAATATACATTTTAGTCATAAAAGATATTTTTGGCCATGGTGAAAGATGAAAAGTTTTCAGCATGGAAAGGTTTGATAGCAAAGATACTCTCATCCATAATGGGCAGATATTTATCCACTATTCACCCACTATTCTGCCTGCTCAACATTTCTTGGGCAATTTGTTCTTCCTAACCCCATCTGGCTTAAAAGTCAAGCATTTGGAATGGAATAAGGGGTATTGTTGCTGGGAAAGCAATTATCATGGGGTTTAATGTACTGTATCTGGGAGCCAATTACATTATATTTATACTCAAATGTTATGACAAAGAGCTTTATAACAAGGGTGAAGTAGTTATGAAGGCAAAATCCATGTGATTATGCATTAATTACATGCACTGCAGATCACATGATAATTATGCTCAGAATTACCAAATAACTCCCAAGAATAATTATTATGCAATTTGTACATTTTAGATCTTATAGTAACACTTTAGCTCTTAGAACTACCCCATGCAATTATCCATAATTATCTAATCACTAAATATCATGTAATTACAGAGATATATTTTTACGCCCTGTACAAAAACACATTACCAAAATCTTCCAATCAGGAAAGCTCTGTGCTTGTTTGTGTGTGTGTGTGCATGTGTGTGTGTTGGGAGGAAGTTCAAAACTTGCTGAGAACCACATATTCTGGAAGGAATTTTAAATGAAGGGCTCAGTAGATAATAAGCTGCCTTCACAAACAAACTTACATTTTTTTTTTTTTTTTATAAAAAGCAAATCTAACATTTAAAAAAATTTTACAGGTGGCAAAATTCAAACAGCTTGCACATTTCTAAATCTCAGAAGGCTCAAAAGCATTACCCAAAGGGGAAGCTGATGGAAATATTCACCAAATAAGATGGCCTCCTATGGCAACTGGTTCTCAGAAGGTTTGTTTGGAACATAACTTTTGGAGAATAGGTCACTGCGGGTAGACAGTCATGGCACTTAAGACACTGTTACCTTTATTTTAGGATTAAATGTACTTAATAATAAGCAAGTCTATTCCATTTGCCAAAAGCAGCTACAAAATCTACATGCAATGAATGTTTATATGGTTATTATTGGTCCATTCCAAGGGGTATGCTCAATTGAAAGCATTTTCCAGTGTTAGCATAATGTCAAGCACTGTGAATTTGGAAAACATATTTTAACCATTCCTTTCCCAAAACAATGTCATTAATATTAATATTTATCAGGAAACAGAATAAATCAAAAGCACAATAGAAACGTCTCATGAAATAATTCATTTTTAAAATTCAACAACAGAAATTCAATAAAAGTTTTCATTTCAAAGAGCACAAAAGTCTGATCTACTTCATCTCAAGAGTGTATGAAAAGGGCTCAGTCATTCGAGGACAGAAGTTGGCGAGCTAGTAGGGTTGGGCTGAATTGAGCAGTCTTAGGAGGACCCTGTATTCTCCTCAGCCCAGATTTCTAAGCTTTCCTGAGAGGAAGCTGGAAATGTGTCCTTGGATATGAGGACAAAAGGATAGCATACATCTGGGGGACTGAACATCACCTATGAACTTCTCTCCCAGCCCTGTATTGGACAAATATAAAAGCCTGGGAAGACAGGACTAGCTTTCAGAAAGATGGGATACATATACTTTCCTCTATCCCTCTCACTAGGTACAACTAAAAACTTTAACATTATAAATTAAACAAATATAATACTCTAAAAGGTGGAAAGAAGAAAGCAGACCAGCTAGGTAACTCAGGATACAAGGAATGACATAGCATGAGTTTCTGGGATTTTCTTTTCGTCTTGTATATCCTAGACTTGTTGCTGAAGAGGCTGGCAACCCAGAAATGCCAATGGGTGCAGACAAAAACAACTACAACAGACCTAAGAAAAGCCTACTCTCTTTAGCCAAAGGATCAGGCAAGTAGTATTCTGTCAAGGCAGAATACTTGTAGACAATAACTGTTATACACCAGCCAAAGATACAGAAAAAAAACTGCAGCCCCACTTCCACTCATACCAACAAAGCCTAAGAAGGGAGAGTACAGTTCTGCCCTCACAAGACAGTAGCAAGATTCTCCAAGACTTTGCCAGGGTATTGTCAGACTAGGCTAAGTAGGGAGCTGGAACTTCCATCCCTATTGGCCAGGAGCAAGCCACTTCCCTCATACTTTGGTGGAGAACCAAAGGATCCTCAACTTCCATACCAACCCAACAGCAACAAGGCACCCCTCCCCTTTACTGCATTGGTATGGTATCAGAGGAAGCCTAGTGGAGAGTCAGGACTTCCACAATTGCCCAGTGGTAAGGAGACCACCCACCATTATAGGATCAATGGAGATAGCATGGGAAACTGAAAGGCATGCTTAAACCCTAACATATCAATAATTACATTAAATGTAAATGGGCTAAATCCAGCAATTGAAAGGCTGACATTGACCGAGTGGATTAAAAAACATGATCAAACTATATGCTGTCTATAAGAAACTCACTTCAAATATAATGATATAGACAGGTTGAAGGTAAAAGACTAGAAAAAGACATTTAATGCAAGCATTAATCAGAGGAAAGCATGGGTGGCATATTAATATTAAAATCTGATAAAATTAGTCTTCAGGGCAAAGAAAATTCCCAGAAATGAAGAAGGACATTATATAATGATAAAAGGATCAATCTACCAAGAAGACATAGCAATCATGGAAAATCAGAATTGCAAAATATATGAAACACAAACTGATAGAACTGAAAAAAGAAACAGACAAATCCATAATAATGGCTGGAGACTTCAATACTCCTTTCTCAACAACTGATTGAACAACTAAACATAAAATCTGCAAGGATAGGAAAGAACTCAATAAAACTATCAACTAATAGGATTTATATAACACTCCACCTAGCAACTGCAGAGTATACATTCTTTTCAATTGCACATGGAGCATACAAGTCAGATCATATTCTGGACCATAAAAGAACTCTTAACAAATTAAAAAAATTAAAACCATCCAGAGTGTATTCTCCTATTGCAATGGTGTCAAACTAGAAATCAACAACAAAAAGATAACAGGAAAATCTCCAAACACTTGGGAATTAAACAACACACTTCTAAATAATCCACAGATCAAAGAGAATCCAAGATAAATAAAAAAATAATAATTAAACTGAATGGAACTGAAAATATAAAATATCAAAATGTGAGTCACAGTTAAAGCAGTATTCAGAGTGAAATTTATAGCACTACATGCTTACAATAGAAAAGAGGAAAATTTTCAAATCACTAATCTAAACTCCCATATAAAGAATATAGAAAAAGGAGAGCAAAATAAATCCAAAGCAAGCAGAAGAAAGGAAATAATAAAAGAGCAGATATTGAAAACTGAAGAGCCATAGAAAAAAAATTGTGGTAAATTGAATTATGTCCCCCAGCAAACATGTTCTTAATCTTAATCTGTGTTCCTGTGGTATGAACCCATAGTAAATGGGACATTTTGAAGATGTTATTTTTAATTGAGGTGTAGCAAAGTGACCCAGGGGTGCCTTAATCCAGATGACTAGAGGCTTACAAAGAGACCCTAGAAGTCATGGAAGAGAAAAAGGAGAGGGCATCGCCACATGGTGGGAGGCAGAGATAAACCAAGAAATCCCAGGGATTGCCAGCAGCTGGTAACAGAATGCTACAGACTGTGGAGAGTTTTGACTTCCTGACACCTTCATTTTGACGTCTTCTATCCTCAAAGCCATGAGCCAATAAATTCCTACTGTCAAGCCAAAACTAAGACACCAATGAAACAGAGCTGGTTTTTTGAAACAAGTAATAAAATTGACAAACTTTTATCAACATTGTCAAAGAAAAAGAGAGAAAATGCAAATCACCAATATGAGGAATGAAATGGTATATCACTACATACCTTGCAAACACCAAAAGGATGAAAAACTCACCGTGCATAAATTTGGCTATTCACGTGAAATGGAACAATTCCTCAGAAAATGCAAACTACCACAACTCATCCAATATAACATAGATAATTTGAATATCCCTATAACCATTAAGGAAGAATTGAATTCATAATTTAAAACTTACTCCCAAAGAAATCTCTAGGCACAGAGAGTTTTACTGGCAAAATCAACCAAATACTAACAGAAAAATTAACACCAATTCTATATAACTCCTCCACAAAAGAGAAGAGGGGTAAATAGTTCTCAATTCATTTTGTGAAACTAGTATTAACCAGATATTCAAACCAGACAAAGATAGTAAAAGAAAAAAAAGTACAGACCCTCCTTAATATAGACATAACATCCTTTAGAAAATATTAGCAAATAAAATCCAGCAATATATTAAGAAATTATACATCATGACCAAGTAGGGTTTAATTCAGGGATTCCAGCCTGGTTCAATATTCCAAAATCATTCAGTGTAATCCACCATATTAATAGGCTAAAGAAGAAAAATATCAGATGATTATATCAAGCAATACAGAAAAAGCATTTGAAAAAATTAAATACCCATTCATTCATGACAAAAACTGTCAAAAATAAAATAGGAATAGTGGGGATATTCAACAACTTGATAAAGACCAACTGCAAAAACCTGCAGCTAACATTATACTTAAAGGTGGAAGACTGAATGTTTTCTAGCTAAGATTAAGAACAAGTCAAGGATGTCCACTCTCATAATTAAGATTAAGTATAGTGCTGGAAGTTCTAGCTAATATAACAAGGCAAGAAAATGAAGTAAGAGGCACTTATTTCCAGATGACATGGTTGTCTCTGTAGAGGATTCCAAAGAATTTCCAAACAAAACAAAACAAAACAAACAAAAAAACCTCCTAGAACAAATAATTTCAATTCTTTTTCCATATAATAGCAATGAATGCATGGACACTGAAATGAAAACTGAAATGGCATTTATAATGACTCAAAAAAGTAAATACTTCAGTGTAAATCTAACAAAACATGTACAGAACATGTGTGCTGAAAACTACACAATGGTGATGACAGAAATCAAAGAAGATCTAAATAAGTGGATAGACTTATAATGTGCTCATGGATTGGAAGTCTCAATATAGTGATGATGCCAAGGAAAGGCAAAGGAACTACATTAGCTAAAATAATTTTGATAAAGAAGAATAAAGTGGGAGAAATCTTTCAACTTGATTTCAAGTCTTACTATACAGATACTATATTCAAGATTATATAGTATTGGTGGGGGAATAGACTTATGGTTCAATAAAACGGAATAGAGAATGCAGAAATAGACCCACACAAATATGCTCAACTATTTGGAAAAGGTGCAAAAGCAATTGAATGGTGGAATGAAAGCATTTTCAATAAATGGTGCTGAAGCAACAGGACATCGACAGACAAAATCATGAAACTTGACTTATATTCCACACCTTACACAAAAACTTAATTCAAAATGGATCACAGACTTAAATGAAAGATGTAGAACTATAAAACTTAAAAAAAAAAAATCTTGGAGATCTTACCCAGGCAAAGAGTTCTTAGACTTGACACCAAAAGAATGATCCATAAAAGGAAAAATTGATAAATCGGACTTCATCAAATTAAAAACTTTTGCTCTGTGAAAAGCCCTGCTAAGAGGATTAAAAGACAAGTTACAGAGCAGGAGAAAATATTTGCAAACCACATATATGACAAAGGACCAGTATTTAGAATATATACAGAACTCTCAAAACTCAACTGTAAAAAAAAAAAAAAAAAAGGTCCATTAAAAAATGGGCAATGGACATTTCACCGAAGAGGATATACAGAGGGTAAAAAAGCACATGAAAGCATGAAAGGATGTTCAACATCGTTAGTCACTAGAGAAACGAAAATCAAATGCACAATCAAATATCACTACACACTTATCAGAATGACCAAAATAAAAATAGTGACAACAAATGCTGGCAAGTGGGGAAATTGGATTATTCTTACATTGCTGGTGGGAATGTAAAATGGCACAGCTACTCTGGAAGAGTATTTGGCAGTTTCTTAAAACACTAAACACATAGCTTCCATATAACCCAGTGATTGCTTCTCTGGGCACTTATCCCAGAGAAATGAAGACGTATGGTCAAACAAAAACCTACACATGAATGCTTACAGCAGTTTATTTGTAATAACCCCTAACTGGAAACAACCCAGATGTCCTTCAGGAGGTGAATGGTTAAACAAATATGGGTACATTCATACTAGGGACTACTACTCAGCAATAAAAAGGAACGGGACTACTGACATACATATTAACCTAGATGGATCTCCAGAAAAATATGCCAAATGAGAAAAGCCAATCTGAAAGGGTTACATACTGTAAGGTTCCATTTACATAACATTCTTGAAATGATAAAATTACAGAAATGGAGAACAGATAGGTGGTTTCTGGAGGTTAATGAAGGGGTGGGGAGGTAGAGAAGTGAGTATGGCTATTAAAAGGCAACATGAGGGATCCTTGTGGTGATGGAAATGTTTTGTATCTTGAATGTATCAATGTCAGTATCCTGGTTGTGATAATGTACATAGTTTCAATATGTTACCATTGGGAAAAACTGGGTGAAGGGTACAGTCAATTTTTCTGTATTATTTCTTACAACTGTACATGAATCTACAATTATTTCAAAATAAAATTTTAATTAAAAACAAAACTCTGGGAAGAACAGATAAATTTTAGATGGTTTTGCATTTCTCTAGGGAAGACAAATGAAAATGAAAATCTCCTAGGTATTTTGCTTCATGGAAAAATATTTTGTTCATGTCTCTTAAACATAACACATGAATTTTCTTTCTTTAACTGCTCACATGGTCAACTGTATCTTAATGTTAATTCTTAAGGCTATTTCAGGATGTGAATCAAACCCATGTTCCAAAATTTTTCTTCTAAAAAAATATGATTTGCTATAGAAGTTTCTTCATGAAAGAATTGCATTGCATTTTCTCATCAGCTAGTGCCTGCAAAATTAGGCATTTTTGTTTGAAGAAGTTCCATAGTCAATTGTCATGGGAAGAAAAGAAAAGAAAAAAAAATACAAGAAGTGGGTCTAAATAAGAGAAACAAATGCTTTTAAACTTCTAGGAAACAAATACCAAACAACACAAACAAAGCAATATATATATTTTTAATGTAATTTTTCATTTTGTTTTTGCAAGGAATATAGTCTTCTCAGGGATGTCTTTTTGGAATTCATGAATATTGACCAAGTTTCAGAAGATTTGACTTAAAATTCAACTGATATGAAGAAAAGTTGTTTTTTTATTTTTCATACTTGTCAGTTGACTATATTAAGCTTACTCGTATATTCTACATAAGGCACTGCCTTAAGTGTTACGGGAAGACAAGGATGAACGAACCATGATTCCTATCTTCTTCAGCTTACAGTCTAGTATTAAACACAGACAGATACATAATTAGCTAAATCCAAGTTGTAGGGTGACAACTGTATAAGTAAACTTATAAGCAAACTGCTATGGGAATAAGGAAATGAGTTTAATATGGATTGAGAAGGTTAGGAAAAATTTTATAGGAAAAAAAAAGGTGGTATTGAACTAAGTTTGAATGATAAATTGAATTCTAACAGGTAGACTTGGGTTAGGGGAAGAACTCTAAGACAATGGAATAGCACGAGACAAGAGACTAACGATTGTGAAATTGTGTGGCGTGCTCAGGGCACAGTGTTGATATGAAGTGATGAGAAAATGTCCTGAATAGAAGCAGAGGAAGGCAGTGGGGGGCCTGTGCATGACCAGCTGAGAGGATCGTCACAGGAGACCTTCAGTGTCACACTGGGAAGTGCTGGCTTTTTCCTGTATAAGAGCTTTATGAACATAACAGTAAAATTACCCAAACTGACTCTTAAAAAGCAACCAAAATAACAATATGAAAATAATGTTAAAAATTAAAAATAATAGTAATATATATTTATTGAGCCTTAACTATGGGCCAGGCACTTTTCTGTGTACACAGAGGGAAAAGCTTTTGGTAAGGATTATAGAAAAAAGCCCTTTTTTCTGCATAACCTTGTGAACTCAAAGGATGGAAGTGGGGATGTTTTTGAAGTGATGAGTCAGAAAGAGAATTGATAAGAATTAATCATTACTTAAATGAAGAAATAAAGGAGAGCAAGGTTTTGAGGTTGACTTCAAGGTATATTGGATAAGTCACTGGGAAAAATAAGAAATCATCAGTGAGAACAGAGAATACATCAGCTTTGTAGGGGAAAACCCTGAGTTTGTTGTTTGTTTGTTTGTTTGTTTGTTTGTTTTGACAACTTTGTGATGGAGGAGAGCCACATTGAAAAGATGCAGATTGCGATAACCAGCTACTAAGATTGAATCGTGCCCCCCACAAAGTCATGCTCAAGTCGTAACCCCAGATCTGTGGATGTGAACCCATTTGTGCATGGGACCTTAGAGGATCCTATTAAGATGAGGGCAAACTCAAATAGGGTGGGCCTTAATCCAATATGACTGGAGTCCTTACAGGCAAAGGAAAGTGGACGGTGTAGGATTAGATTAGGAGACAGATGGCCATGTGACAGAAGCAGAGATCGAGTTATGGATGGCTGGGAAACCACCACCAGAACATTACAGACTTCAGAGACAGCCTGCTCTGGACTTCAAGACTCCAAAACTGTGAGACAATAAGTTCCTGTTGTTTAAGCCAATCTGGCTGTAGCATTAGTTACAGCAGCCCTGGCACACTAAGACGACAGGACAAGACTGCTGAGGAAGACAACAGAGGAGGCTGAAGTAGAGGTAGGAAAGGGGTGTGGTGGGCAGTGCATCTTAGCATTAAGTGAACGAACCCATAAAAAACAAACAAACAAACAAAAAAGAGTACCTGGTATGTATGAGAAACTAAGACAGCAACTTTCAACCTTTTTTAGCAGTACCCAAGAGTAAGATACACATTTTACAGTGAGATCTAGTGAAAACAAACAGAAGTTTCAAAAACATCGCCTACCCTTATTATGTGTGAAACAAATAATATTCTAGTCTATTCTATTTTATTTTACCTACTCTATTCTATTTCACTTTTTAAAAATTCTGGCTGAAATACCCTAAAATTCTTTTGTAGTCAATAATGAGTAGTGACTTGCAGTTTGAAAAACATTGATAGGCCTGTTGGAAGGGACACAGCAAAACTAAGGCATAGAGGGGCATAGAATTGTGAATAAAAATGAAGACAATTAAATGCTAAGCCAGGAGGTTCAAGAGTTAATACAGGGGGCAAGATGGCACCAGAAGGAAAGTTGGTGGTTAAAAGATGGGAATGTATAAAACAGTGAACCCTAAGGTGGACAATGTCTGTGATTAACTGTGCAAATATTAGAAATCTCTTTCATGAACTAGAACAAATGTATGACACTATAACTAGAAGTTAATAATAGAGAGGCATACAGGGAAAAAATACCTATTGCAAACTATATACTACAATTAGTAGTATTTTAACATTCTATCATCAACACTAACAAATGTACTATATCAATACTATGAGTCAATAATGGAGGGGGGATGGTTAGGGGTTTGGAAGGATTTGAGTTTCCTTTTTTTGTCTTTATTTCTTTTCTGGAATAATGAAAATGTTCTAAAAATTGAAAAAAAAATAATTGTGTTGATGAATGCACAGCTCTATGATCATACCAGGGGCAACTGATTGTACACTTTGGACCTTTGGATAATTATATGGTATGTGAACAGTGTCAATAAAAAACGAATGAATAAATAAATAAATAAATAAATAAATAAATAAAACTTCTATTGTGGCCATTCTTGCTATGTTATGCACTTTCTCAAGAAGCAAGAATCTGAATAAGCATAATCACACACCCTGAAAACCACCGATTGCTAAATATTTGATGAAATAAATTGATAAAGTAGAGGAAATTAGAAACTCATTAGCTGTCGTGGATTGAATCACTTCATCCACAAAGACATGCTCAAGTCCTAACCTCTGGTACTATGGATGTGAATTCATTCATAAATACATATGATGTTAATAGACAATCTTCGAAGAGTCTATTAAAAAGACAGCAAACCAAATCAGGGTGGGTCTTAATCCAATATGACTGGAGTCCTGATAGCAGAAGAAATTTGGATGCAGAGGAGTAACAGACCAAAGGAGACAAATGGGCATGTGAGGGAAGTAAAGACTGAGTTAAGGACTGCCAGCAAGCCACCACCAGAATGTTACAGACTTCCGGGAAAGCACAATACTGCTGACACCTTAAGTTTGGACTTCTTGCTCCCAAAACTGTGAGTCATAAAACCCTGTTGTTTAAGCCAACTAGTCTGTGGTATTTTAAAAGCAGCCCAGTAAACTAAGACCTTAGGTATTCAATTTTCTGATCTCTGAAGAAATGAGTACGAATAAAAGATATATTTCCTGCTCTCATGGAATTTACATTCTAGTGGAGGGAGACATTCCATAACGTATATACACACACCGGCAGGTGCCGTGCAGAGGAAATGCCGTCTTGGCTGCCTCAGCTGTGCCCCCGGGGCCACTGAGCGTCGTGCGGGCCTCAATGTCCTCCTGGCCCAGGCGTGATGACACGGGGTCTGGGGGAGCACAGCGGCTGCAGGGGCCTCCCGGGCAGAAGCAGTAGCAGCACGACACACAGCAGTTGCTGCAGCTCAAGCACCTGGAGTCCTTGAGCTCCTGGCATTCAAGGAAATCTCTGTCATAACACTAGATGGATAAAAGGTTAAGGAACAGATGCCTCAGAGTTTAAGTTTCAGTGATAACACATTAAAATATCAAAATGTCCAGGTTTCAACAAAAGATTCCAAAGCATACAAAGAAACGGAAAGGAATGCCCCAGGCAAAGAAGATTAAAGCATTAGAAAATTCAACAAGGAGGACCAGACTGGGACATAACAAGCAAAGATTTTTTTTTAAATGGTCCTAAATATGCTCAAAGAGCTAAAGGTAAACACAGAAAAAGAACTAAGGGAAATCTGGAAAACAAAAGATGAATACAAAGAGACTATCAATAGAGAGATGGAAATTATGAACAGGAATCAGAGGTGAAGACCACGGTAACAGAAATTAAAAATTCCCTAGAGGGGTTCTACAGCAGAGTGGAGCTGGCAGAAGAAAAAGTCAGTGAACTCGGGTAGGTAAGATAATTGAAATCATTCAGTCTGAGGAGCACAAGGAAGAAAAAGTGAGGGAAAATGAACAGAGTTTGAGGAACCCATGGGTCACCACCAAGCCTATCAGTATATGCACTGTGGGAGCCCCAGGAGAAGACAGAGAGAATATTCAAATAAATAATGGCTGAAAACTTCTCACATTTAACAAAAGACATGAATTTATGCATCTAAGACACTCATTGAACTTCAAACAGAATAAACCCAAATAGACCCATACTGCAACACATTATAATCAAAAGCCAAAGATAAAAAGAATTCCTAAAGTTGCAAGAGAAAAGTAACATATCACATTACAAGGGAGCCTCAATGAAATTATTATTTCTCGTCAGAAACCATGGAGGCAGGAAGGTAATGGGAAGACAAATTTAAAGTGTTGAAAGCAAAAAACTACCAACCAAGAATTCTATATACAGGAAAACTGATTTTTGAAAATGAGGAAGAGATGAAGACATTCCCAAATAAAAATTGAGGGAATTTGTCACTACTAGACTGGCCTTACAAGAGAAGCAAAAGAGAGTTCTGCAGATTGACAGAAAGGACAGTAGACAATAGATCATGAACAAGTAAACATCACCTGTAAGGGTAACAACATGGGTAAATATAAATGCCAGTACTATTGTATTTTTGGTTTGTAACTCCACCTCTTCCTGTAAGAACTAAAAGGAAAATGTGTAAAATGTAATGGTAAATCAATGGTTTTGGACTCATAATGTATAAACCTGTAACGTGTGACAAGAATTGCATAAAGGTGGGGGGATGGAGGGGTATAGGAATAGAGTTTGTGTATACTATTGAAGTTAATTTAATTTTATTAAATTTAAGTTCCATGGTAACTTCAGAGGAAATATCAAAGAATATCCAAGCTCACAGAGACAAAAATTAGAATATAGGTTGCCAGGGGCAAGAGTTAGAGAGAATGGAGAATTAATGCACAATGAGTGTAGGGTTTCAATTTGGGGAGATGGGAAAGGTTCAGTGATGGAAAGTGGTGAGGGTACTGCAACATAAGGAATGTGATTAATTCCACTGAATGGTATGCTTGGGAGTGGTTGAGTTGGGAAAGTTTAAGTTGTATATATATTGCCACAATTATAAAAAAAAAGAAAAAGGAATGAAAGGGAGTAATAAATGCAATATCTGATCTTTGGTGGGATGTAACAAAGAAGGAGAAAATGATCAAAAGAATATTATTGGGACATGAAAAAATTGGAATATAGATTATAGGCTTTATACCAATGTTAAATTTCTTGAACTTTATCATTGCACTTAAGGTGATACATAAGTGAATATTCTTATACTTAGGAAATGTACATGACAGTATTAAGAGTTCAAGGAGCATAATCTACACACAAGTGTTCAGAAAATGAATGGATAGATAGATGATATATAGATAGAACAATATGGTTAATGTGGCAAAATGTTAAAATTGGTTGGATTGGGTATATGGGGGTAGGGTATATAGGTGTTCTCTCTATATGGGATTTGCATTATTTTTGTAACTGTCATGTCAATTTGAAAGTATTTCAAAACAAAAAGTTAAAATAAAGAGGATCATCATACTAAGACAAGCTAATAGTTCAGTGAATTTCAGTTCTAGGTCTCTGTAGGGTTTCATACAGCATCAGTTTATTTATATTTGATCCTGGAGTGTCTGGTATATTTTATTAATTGTTTTAGATATTGTGTGGTTCAAATTTTTTAACCAAGAATATCCTTTTAATTTTCGCATTCTAAAAGCTACCTTTTCCTCATTAAAATTTACGATGCTCCTCTTAATATATATACATATATATGTATATATATATATATATATATATATACACATATACATATAGAATTAAACAAGAAATTTTGGGGTTATGGTAAGTGCTATGAAGGAAGTAAACTGGGTGGTGGGTAGAGAATGGCTGGCTGCAGAAAGAAAGGGTGCATTATAAAGAGGCCCGGGGAAAGAAGGATTAAGAAGAGATATGTTACAAAAGTGCCCTTGGGAAGAGGGAGCAGCGTACACAAAAGATATGAGTTCCAAACAGGCCTGGCATGCTTAAGAAACAGAAAAGGGAACAGTGTGGCCAGAGCATATGAGCAAGGAAAAGTGGTATGATTCCGACCGGGAAGACTGACAGAAGTTGGGACAGGTAGGACCGTGTCAGCATGGTAAGTGCCATGGGAATACACTAGAGGGAGGTAAGCAGGGAGTGGCAAGCTAGAACTCTTGGTTTTTTGATTGTTTGTTTTTTCTTGCAATTTTATTGATATATATTCACATACCATACAATCATCCAAAGTGTACATCAGTTGTTCACAGTATCATCCTATAGTTGTGCATTTGTCACCATAGTCAATTTTTGAACATTTTCATTACTCCAAAAAGTAATAAAAATAAAAATAAGAATAAAAGTAAAAAAGAATACCCCAAACAACCCATTTCCCCTATTCCCCACTATTATTCATTTATTTTTTTGTCCCCATGTTTCTACTCATCTGTCCATCACTGGATAAAGGGAGTGTGAGCCACAAGGTTTTCTACATCACACAGTCACACTGTGTAAGCTATATAGCTATACACTCATCTTCAAGAAACAAGGCTACTGGATTGCAGTTCAATATTTTCAGTTATTTCCTTCCAGCTATTCTAATACACTAAAATTTGAAAAGAGATCTCTATATAATGCTTAAGAATAACCTCCAGAATGACCTCTTGACTCCTTATGAAATCTCTCAGCCCCAGAAACTTTACTTGGTTTCATTTCTCATCCCCCTTTTGGTCAAGGCTTTCTCAATCCCACTATGCTGGGTCCGGGCTCATCTCCGGGAGTCATGTCCCACATTGCTGGGGAGATTTATACCCCTGGGAGTTATGTCCCATGTAGGGGGTAGGGCTGCGAGGACTCCTGTTTTTAAAAGAACACTAGCTATCCTCTGGGGAATGGATTGCAGAAAGCACTAGAAGATCAGTTATCAGGCTACTACAATAGTGTAGACTGAAGGTGATGGTGGCTTGGGCCCAGTGAAGTTAAGAGAAGTGGAGAAGCGAGGAGATCCAGGATATATTTAGGAAGTAAAATAGACTGGACTTGTTGATAGAATGGATTTCTGAGGGTGGGGGAAATGATAAGTCTTTGATTCTTGATTACTTCTATGTTTGGGGGTTGAATAACAGACTGATTGGTGGTTCTATTGGTGGAGAGGGGAAAGACTGAGGGGAGGAAAGTCAAGAATTCCACTTTGGCCATGTTAAGTTCAAGATGGCTACCAGACATCTGTGCCAGCTTGTATATATTATGTCCCCCACAAAAAGCCATGTTCTTTAATGCAATCTTGTGGGGGCAGATTTATTAGTCTTTTGATTAGGGTGGAAACTTTTGATTGAGTGTTTCCATGGAGATGTGACCCATCCAACTGTGGGTTATACTTTTGATTAGATTATTTCCATGGAGGTGTGGCCCCGCCTATTCAGGGTGATCTTGATTAGCTTACTGGAGTCCTTTAAAAAGAGCCAACACAGACCCAGTTGCTGGCTGATGCTTGGAGATGCTTGGAGATGCAGACAGAAGGATGTTTGGAGATGCTAAGCTAAGAGATGAAGCCCAGAGTTTGCCCTAGAGAACCTAAGAGAAACCCAGAGACATTTTGGAGAATGCCGTTGTGAAACACAACCTGGGAGCAAAGGAACAGCAGATGCCAGCCATGTGCCTTCCCAGCTGACAGAGTTGTTCCAGACACCATCAGCCATTCTTCAGTAAAGATATCCTCTTGTTGATGCCTTAGTTTGGACACTTTTATGGCCTTAGAACTCTAAATTTGTAACAAAACAAACCCCCTTCATAAAAACTAATCCATTTCTGGTATTTTGCATAATTAGCAAACTAGAACAACATCTAAGAAGATGCAAGCAGGTTGTTAGATATCAGTCTTGATCTAAACGAGGGATAGAATTGGAGATACACATTTGGGATTAATCACCACATATGTTACTGAAAGCTATGGGACAGGATGATATCACATAGGGAGAGGGTATAGTTATTGAAAATTGGAGCTATTCCTGGGAGTAATAATACCTATCTCACAATATTGTTGAAAGGGTGGAATGAATCAGTATACATAAGGTAGTTAGTATACTGCTTGGCATGTAATCAGTAAATTTTAACTATTATTATTATTATCAATGTTACTATCACTGTGTTGTTGAAAGGGTTAAATGAGTATACATAAGGTACTTAGCATAGTGTTCAGCAGCATGTAGCCACTACATTTTAAAAATTATTATTAGTAGTAGTAGTAAATAGTAGTAGCTGTAGTTGTCAATTCTGCTCATTCCAAACAAAGTCTCAGAAAAAAATATTAGGGGAGAATGCTGAAATTATTGGTTGAGATCAGGTTGCTGTTGATTTCCTGAAGTCAGTGCTCCCTCCCCCTCCGCAGCAAGCTGTCTCTTTTCTACTGCTCATTACAGATGTGCAGCAGATTTGTCCTTTCCCTCCTCACCCCGTTTGGGTCGAGGAAGGGCTGTCGGTTCTCCCTCCCGGGCACAGGAGAAGCCGCAGTCCCATCAGCCCATCATGTGTTCCTTTACAATCCATTCAAGCTAAATGCAGAGGTTGATAAAGCCAGCCTCAGTCCTGGGGAGCCCGTGAGCAGTGCTGCCTGAATATTGGAAATGGAGACGTCCACGCTGGCCCGTCCCTTTAAGCCTATGGTGGGAGCCATAGCAGATTCTGATCCTGGCTCTGACACTTCTGCGCTGTAAGACTTTAAGCAAATTATTCAACTGCTCTGAGCCTCAGTTTTCACAGGGATAAATATAAGACCTTTTTCCCAAGGTTGTTGTGAAGAGTAATGAACTAATGCTTAGAAAGTGGTTAGCCCAGAGCCTGGTACAGAGTAACCACTCGACAAAAAGTCGGAAGTATGTGAAGGGCAGCACCTTTAGTCACAGGCTAATCCTGAACGATTTCTTTTCTTTTGTACTCCCTCCACTTCAAGCTTGGCTTTGGATCCCCATTCACCTCCTGTTTTCTGCCTCTTACTTGCCCCTCAGACCTTCAGGGAACTGTGGCACCACTGTTGCCACCTTCCCCCAGCTGTAACTCCCACATTCCCTCTGGGGAAATCTGCCTCTGACTGCGCTGGATAAACATCCCATAACCCAGCTCAGGGCCTTGGACCCTGCCCGGCCTCGTGGTCAGTTGGCCCCGAGCCTCCTGATGGAGCTGATGCCCACAAGACTCCAGGGCCTGAGAACATCAAAGGTGAGGGAGGACTGGCATTGAGAAAATTCCTGATCGAGTTCAGATTTCTCTTCCTGGGCCGTAACAGTCATCCCATCTGAACAGAAAACACAGGCCGACAAGGATCTCCAAGTGCAAACCTATGATTGACTGAAAACGTGTCCCTCTCGCTAGGCACTTGGACCATAATTCCACAAACCTGGAGTTACAATCCTGCCTAAAGTTAACTTTATGCTTCCTACTCCCCTTCTTTTAGACATCTACACACCTACGTAACACACACACACAAATGCATGCATGTGAGTATATAAAAGAAATTCTTCCCTCATGCTGAGGCAACCAAGCACAACAACATTCAGAGAAATGCGACAGCTGCGAACAAGATGTACGCTGGCAAGGATGTGTGTCTCCTTTGTTTTGACGGCCACACCTATAGCTACCCCAATTATCACAATCTGTCTCTGCTGACTGTCCAGCACCATGGCGGGGCTGCGGAGCTCACACATTATTTCCACGTCGGTAAAGGGGGCCGTGTTGTGGGGCAACCAGCTACAGCTTTTCCATCTTGCTAGAGCTCAGATGAGGATACCTTTCTTTTGGTCCTGCCCTATCTGAGATGAATCCTGCTAACTAATTAATGGCCACTGAACTCTGGTTCTCATTGGGAAAGAATGACTCATGGGAGTGATCGATTGTTAGGAGAAAAAGGGAAAAGGAGGGGTCACGGAAGGAAAATGCTTAATTACTAGGTGTTTTCTTCCCTAATATTGGGATTGAAGAGTAGCCCAGGACAACCTGGACGTTTCACAAGTAAGGGAAACATCCTCTCTCCCTCTCTCTGTCTCTTCATCCCTCTTCTCTACCCACTCCCCACCCCCTTCTCCCTGGGCCAAGCAGATTGTATCAGTTAATTTGAAATAAAGTGGAGAGTTTATCTGGCACCAAAAGCATAGCATGAGAGGGTGCCCGGCAAGCTGGGAAGACCACAGTTCCAAGAGCCTCTTGTTTTGATTGCTCATTTTAAACTCATTTTTTTTCCCTGCCTCTAGTTATTGTCCTTCTTAACCCAACTGAACTCATTGTCTGTACCACTCAAAAATGCTGTCTGTTGGAACCTATTTTATTTTAGATTTCAGGTCTTAATCATCTCTCAACAACCTTTTTCTCTTCCTATTCTTAAAATCGGAATGTCCTCATTATTATGTCACTAATGCCACATTTTCTTGCCCATCTTATGGCTACTGTTGGAAGATTTTCTTTCTGAAAGGCTAATCCCCACTGTGCTCTGTTGTCTTCTAGTCCTCAACATTTGTCCCGTGAGAGCACCTGAACACCTGCTGCAGACGGAGAAAAGCCCTGATGTCATTCGGGACCCCTTAGTCCCTGTGTCTATCGTGATTCCTCCAAGAGGATTTACATTTATTTTTGAAGGTCTCCTTTCAAATATCAGAAACAGGCTTTGAAGGTCGGACAGGACAGATAAGATTCTGGACACACAAAGAACACAGGTGCAGCCAGGCAGGGACAGAGAAGCTTGCCGGCAAGTCCTGATGTTAGAGGGAACACAGTCAGAAAAGGCGGGGGTTTGGGGGTACAGGCATGGCAATTATGGCAGGGTGGAAAGAACCCAGTGTCCAGGTCAACAGAACTGAGTTCCCATTTGGGGTTTACAGTTTATAATACAGAAACTAACCTTTCCCAGTCTTGAGTGCCTTATCTTTAAAAAGTGGCTTAAGATACCTCACTCTGACAATGAAAGTTTGTTGCACAGTATGTGGGCCTGGAGCTGAATTTTCAAAGATGCCAGTTGAATCTAAAGCTGAGCATGGAGGCAGGCAATAAATAAAGGTGACAACCGGGTCCACCACAGACTAACAAGTGGGCACCCCAGGCAGTGGTGGGGCAAGGCAGGGATTCGGGGTGGCAGGAAAAGCAGTTCCAGGTAATCAGGTGTTTGCTCTGGGTGGCCTGGGAGGGGCCAGTAGGCTGCCAGCCTTAGGTTTAGCATTAAGGCAGCTCTGAAAAGAGTGACTCCATCTCAAGTCTTGAGTAACTAAGGTCCCAGGAAGAGGTGATGAAAGCAGGGACCCTGTGAGTGACATGGCAGCTACAAGGATAAAGGCAAGGCCACAGGTATGAGACCAAGGAGTAAGCCTTGTCCATTAGCTAAAGAAAGGTTGGCCCAATGCTGGACCACTTAGTTCTGGTCACACGGCTTCCTGAGCAGGTACATGTGTTTCCCAGGTTGCCATAGCAATGCACCAAAACCTGGGTGGCTTAAAAATTCAGGAGGCTAGAAGTCTGAAATCGAGTTGCTCCCTCTGAAAGCTGTAGGGGAAAGTCCTTCCTTGTCTCTCTCCTGGCTTCTGGTGGTGGCCGGCTAAGTCCTTGGCATTCCTGGATTGTGACATAATTCAATCTCTGCATCTGTCATCACATGGCCACCTCCTATCTGTGCCTGTGTCTGTCTCTTCTCCTTCTTCCAAAAAGGCACCCGTCATATTGGATTAGGGGCCTGTTCTATTCCAATATGGATCTCATCTTAATTGAACTAATTCCGCTTGCAACAACCCTGTTCCCAAATAAGATCACATTCTGAGGTACAGGGTTTAGGACATAAACGTGTCTATGTTTTAGGGGGAGGGGACATGATTCAACCCATAACATGGGGTTTTAGAGACCCCAGTGGTGGGCCAAAGAGGGTAGGAGGTGCAGAGACCAGGCAGGTAGCTGACATCTCGAAGGCTCTCCCCCATGAAGTCCTCATCTCAACAAATCTGACTGGCATTTGCTAGGCCAGTGTGTCACAGCCCTCTTCATCAACAGATGAGCTTGGCATTGGTGCAGACGCAATGCCACAAAGACCTTTGCCGGGGTTGGGTACAAAGCAGTTATTCCTCTCCTGTCAGTTCCAAATAGCAAGGTGGCACAATTTTTTTGAGGTTAAAAATCCATTGTCTGGTTCCCTTGGCTTGCAGTAACACTACCCAAAGAATAATAAGCCACTGTGCTTAAACAGAGCAAAACAAAACATTCTGTTCTAACCAAGAAGTTCAGGCCTATATTTAAATGTGTGGCAAAATTACAACCCAGTGATGAGTAGAGGGGGCTAAATTTTTCCTGGAGCTTCTTTCTTTGGCTTGCTGATTTATCTCAGTCAGAAAACCAGGCTGCTCCCTCATAGAGCTCAGTGCCCTCAGGCCCCCATGCCATGTGTTGCAAATTGTTTACGCCTCCTTTAGCTGTCAGAATGTGCCCGGCATTGTGTGTGATTGGCTTTCTTCCCTATTTTCACAACAGACAGGTCAACACTTGGACGTGACTTTCTGCTGGCTGCCATTCCCCAGTCCCCAGAGTGGCCAGACTCATTCTCATCTCATACTTCCATTTTCAGAGCTCAAGGACACATCAAATGATGTTCGCGTCATTTCATGCACTTCTCCTAGCTACCCGCAGCTCTAGTGCCAGGGCGGTTGCACAAAATAAGATTCCTGTTATCAAGCAACTGCTGTATTTCCCACCTCTGGATGCAGACAAAGATAAAGCCAGCAGTCATTTCCCAGTAAGATGGAAACAAGCCACGCTTTTTCCACGGTGATTTGGTAATGAAGCACTCACTAATAATTGCGGGTATGCAGGAAGATGCTATAAATAATAATTAATCTCTGAATGAGCAGATTAAGGACACTTATCTTATATGTCAAGAGTGTTATGTGGCCAACATCTAGATTGAGAGAGGTTGAACTGGTGATACAGGCTATCTGTAATTTCAAATTTCGGGAAGAGAAACATAAATTGGTCCCTAGGGTCTAGACCTACTGGTTGAAAGTGAGAGAAATAGAGAGAGAAAAAAATACCAACTGAAAATCAAAAGAGCTCAAACAGCAGTTCGGGTTGCATGCAGTTTATTTGGTGGAACAATCAGTATATTTCATTTCTTAAGACTGTCTTTTTTTGTCTCTGAAAAATATGGAAGAAGCTGGTTAAATATAACTGAGTTCTTCCTCCTATTAAGAGATCACAGGTAAAATGGTAGGGAATAAATAAAAGAGGGAAAAAAAAGTCACAAGAAGATAAAGCCAGCAAATCAGTCTTTTAAATAAATGTTGGTGGGAAGTGGAGAGGAAAAATAACATCAGCCAATATTATTAACTAAAAACCCCAAATATAACCAGGATAGTTTGTCATATCAGAATGAACCAGATGTCATAAATAGCAAAAGGCTGCATCTCTTTCCAGCTTCACATTTAATAGACTTTAATATTCTGTTGAATACTGATTTAGTGAGGGGGCATATTTGGCTAAAAGCAAAGAAGAAAAAAAACCATTAAATAATTGAAATAAAATCCTTATTCTAAGGCGGTTAAACTGTTTGGAAACATGAATGGGAAATACAGACTATAATTGGATTTCTAGAGAAAGGCCTTTGGTACTGTCCCCAGAAATTGTATTTAGGAGTTTACTTCTAAATAAATAGATGCCAATGCATTGCCAAGATGCTGCAGGGGACAGCCTCGGGATCCAACCTTAACAGAAGGCCCTTTGAGCCCTGCAGAGGCCCCCAGGTGAGTGTGGGAAGTTGGGCGTGTGGGACCATTCAGCACACCAATTTCAGTTTTATGATGGAAAACTTCATAGTTTCCTTTTATGAGGTTTTATAAATTATTTCAATTACCAGATTGATTCGCTGCCTTATCCCAGTTTAGGCAATAATTTCCTCTCATAATGTATTTGTCGAAGGACTTTACTTTTTAATTAAATAAAATCTTTCATTGTCCCTGGTACAGATTTTTAAGTACAAATCATTCCATCCTAACTCAGTTATCATATTATTTCCTAAAATATTTACTTCCTCTGTTTTTGATATACAAGGAAAGCAGGAAATGTTCAGCCATACTTTCTCAAATCTTACTCGAATATTCTGATTTATTTTAAAATTAACATTCTATGGCTCACTAGTGCCCTGATGAGATTTCACAGTATTTACAGGAAACAGCTTGAGGTCCTCTACCAATTCTTACTTAGTAAGAAAATATTTAAAAAAATTTTTTAAGTGAAGGAAAGAATACATATGGCTTTAATATTCTTAAAAGGGCATATCAACCAGGGAGAGGAGAGACCCTACAGCAATGCTGAATTCTTGAATCTCCTCACTTCCCATATTCTGATATGATATATAGCCTCAAACATGAGTCCATATTAACACTAACCTGGCTTTGCATTTGTTATCAGAGTGTGCATGCTTTTGCTGTTATTTGTTTTCAAATCTTAATTGAATCTGATTTAGCCCAAATTGCAGCTTCATCTCATCCAAATAGTACTAGCCTAATGGCTTCTGAGCATCTCGTGGATCCCTTCATCTTGTAACCAGGGCTATCCTGGACAAGCAATGGGGGGTTGAACAGGAAATTTCTATTATAATCCTTACTCCCCTCTTTCCCTTCCTTTCTCCTATTTTCAATCTCATCTTTTCAGGAGCACAACTCAGTCAGCTGTCTTAGGATACATCCTCCACCTACTTATACACAGACTCCTTCAAGCTTTCAGCTTAGTTTCTTTTCAATTAGAGAATTAGAAATCAGAAAAGACATCAGGCAAAATGGAGAGATTCGGAAGATAAGAATTTCATGTTTGATTCCAATTAACAAGTGAGAGCGAGGGAGAAAACCCACTAAATTTAGACTCCTTTTAAAAAACAAAACATGCCAACCCAGGAAACTGGTGCTTGAATGGGTTCAGGTACAAAGCACAGAGGCCTTTAATAAAAGTTCAACATCTGATGTGAGTGGACTACTACATCAGAGAAAGTTTTGTTTTTTATTCTTTTTTCTTAAATCAGATTCCCAGCCAAGAAATGTGTAATAGAAAGTCTTCACTTTCCCAGGGTTAATCTAAAGCAGTTTTACTTATTTTTTCCTGTTCTATCTCTCTAAAAAATGAATCCAATAGGAGTACAACATCCTGCACAATTTTGTTTAAAAGTCCAAGTCACTGTAGAAAGAGAAAAAAAAAATCTACTAAATCATCTCTGTCCTTGTAGGAGGAGATGCTCAGTTGAGAGGATGCTTTGTCAGTGTCTTCCAGTGTGTTCTTTTGGCCCCATGGACACTGGCCCAGTTCCACTCGGCTGGCAGCCAGCGACCTCCCGTGTCTTGGCTGAGGAGCAGTTTTGAGTCTTTTCTTCAGCCTCACTGAAGACCAAATTTTGTTTCCCGGGAAGCTCCAGGAGGCTGATTTCACCAGAAGTAAACATCCTGGCAAGCAGCGCATCACACACGGAGCTCTGTTCCTGTGATTGCTGAGCCCCTTCAGAGTGGGTTCCCATCACTCCCCAGCACTCCCCTCCCTCTCTTCTTTCCAACAGGCGCGTGCTCCCAACTAGTTGTTGCTGCAGCATCAAGCTGTTGAGCAGAGAACAAAGGGCTTCCCACCTGACTTCCAGGGAGGTTTCTGCACATTTAAAATGGAAAGATGGGGAAGCAGTGTGTTCTAGTTTGCTAATGCTGCCAGAATGCGAAACGCCAGAGACGGATTGGCTTTTATAAAAGGGGGTTTATTTGGTTCCACAGTTACAGTCTTAAGGCCATAAAGTGTCCAAGGTAACGCATCAGCAATCGGGTACCTTCACTGGAAGATGGCCAGTGGTATCCGGAAAACTTCTGTTAGCTGGGAAGGCACGTGGCTGGTGTCTGCTCCAAAGTTCTGGTTTCAAAATGGCTTTCTCCTAGGACGTTCCTCTCTAGGCTGCAGTTCCTCAAAAACGTCACTCTTAGTTGCACTTGGGGTATTTGTCCTCTCTTAGCTTCTCCGGAGCAAGAGTCTGCTTTCAACGGCCGTCTTCAAACTGTCTCTCATCTGCAGCTCCTGTGCTTTCTTCAAACTGTCCCTCTTGGCTGTAGCTCCTCTTCAAAATGTCACTCACAGCTGCACTGAGTTCCTTCTGTTTGTCAGCCCATTTATATGGCTCCACTGATCAAGGCCCACCCTGAATGGGTGGGGCCATGCCTCCACGTAAATATCTCATCAGAGTTATCACCTACAGTTGGGTGGGGTGCATTTCCATGCAAACAACCTAATCCAAACGTTCCAACTTAATCCCACTAATATGTCTGCCCCACAAGCTTGCATCAAAGAATATGGCTTTTTCTGGGGGACATAATACATTTAAACCAGCACACAGTGTTAACACAAAGTTGTCTTTTGTTGTTGTTTTGGTTTGGTTTGGTTTTTAGTTTAACCTTGCTGGGATCTTCCTAAGTGTGATTCCTTTCTGGGACTTTGAAGTGCTTCCATCACAACTTTTTTTTAACCTATAAGTGTAGGAAATTGAAACTAACTTTTAAATTGATGCAGTAGGGTGGAGAAGGGGAAGGAGCATAAAACTACTACCAGAAATAAAGAAGAAAAAACGTTAAGGCATTTTACTGAAGAATAAGGCTGAAAAATTCCCACAAAAGGACTTTCATATATTTACGAAACAAGAGACGTATAGTCCATGTAACATTTGCAAACATTGAGCTGTTTGATGTATGTTTGGTATACATTTTATGTATTACTATGTTTTAAACAGTATTTTAATATCAAAATTACCCAAGATTTTGAATGGCTTTAGGTTGTGCATTGCTGCATAAGAAGTTTTTTTCTGAGTTAAATCAAATTCCTAATAAAAGGGAGCTGGTGGCATGCAGTAAGTGCAGTGAGAAAAGCAAGAGGGTTCAGGTGAAAATTTCTGAGTTCAAACCTACTACCAGTGTGATCTTAGGTAAGTTACATAATCTTTCAGATGATCAAATTTCCTATCTATACAATGACAGTTCCACAAGGTTGCTGTGAACATTAGATGAAAAGAAATATTTAGAAGATCTAATATACTACCTGGAACATTGTCAGTTCACAGAGCTCCTTTAATCCCTTTAACTGAGCTATCTACTAAAAACATTTAGAATAGACGACGTGGTAAAACTCACACAACAGAGAGTCTGATAGTACATGTAAATACTGTTTCAAAAGAGCGAACCAGAACCACGTACCCCCTGGATATTTTCATAAATTCTGAGGCCCAGGACATGGTGTGGTTTCAGGCACGTGATGCCAGGCAATGTCTAACTCTGGGTAGGTCTCTTCAAACCAAGTTCATTCAAATAGAATTGATAAGTGCTGCCCCTGTTTATCAGACTAGGAAACACATGGTCTGTTAGATTTATTGATTAGGCACTTAGAAGACATCTTAAAATGTTTGTTTTGCAACAACATTAGTATCACAGATTTCTGAGAGCACATGGGCACCCCTAGCCCGCATCAAAGTGGAAATGGTTCATCTGTGAATGTCCTTTGAAAGAGAATAAAATCTTCTTGTAAGGAACAGGAGTAATGCCCCACCTTATAAATTAGCTGGGTTGAGTAACCTGTTTTTCAGACTGTACCTTATTGGAGGTTGATATGAATTGACCCAAGGCATGTCTAAATTCATGTTGAGAGGAACCATTATAAACCCCTTCAGGCGGTTTTATCTTAAGAATTAGACAGTTATCTCATATGATTGCTGCGAAGATCAATGAGATGAAAGGTGAACACAACTGGTACAGAGCCTGGCACAGTGCAGGAACTTTAACAAATGGTAGTTGTCATTCCATTTCTGATGTCATGATTATTCTCCCAATATGCATCTATCCTGACTTGCAGACATAGGAACTAGCCATCAGTTCTAACACACAGGTACATTGTGAAAGGAGTTGTATTGAAAAGCAGTTCTTAATTTAATTGATTTTCCAGTTAACTGTTGAGATATGAATCAGTGCCTGGTTGACAGCAATAAGATTTTCAGAGAAGCCTTCTCCCCCAGTGATAATAAATACTGAATGATGTTACCCTCCAGTAATGACACTAGATTTTGTGATATCAGGATTCATTAAAAATGAATATTCTTGGCTAGATTGCATTCAGTGATTGATTTATTTATTAGACTTATTTAAAATACACATTTCTCCTAAGCCTCTGGGTACATGTAGCAAAATACAAATACCCCACATAAATTAAATTAAAGTCAGTGCTTAAAGGAACTAAAAAATAAAAAATAAAGAACAGATACTGCTGTGGAAATGACAACACAAAAGCATGTGTTGTCATTTCTTCACAACCTAGAGGCAGATTCTTTGGAGGTGAGAGATGAAGAAAGAACTAGTAGGTTTAAAGATATGGAATGAAGAAGGCTGGATTCTGATCCCAACTCTGCAATTAACACGTGGTTTGACCTTGGGCAAGTCACTTAACCTTTCAGAACCTGTTTCTTCATCTGTAAAATGAGGATTGCTAAGACTGCTTTCAGCTCTACAATTCTGCTCTAAGTGATGTCCGAAAGAAAAATAAATCCTTTTTCTGGGAGAAGAAGGAGTTTTGAAGTTTGATTTCAGAAGTAGAATTTGAAAGTGTGAGCATTTCACAATTCACCTTAGATAATGATTGCCCTTGTTTGCAGAGTGTTTCAAAGTAGGACAACCTGTATTCTAATGTATTCTTTTTTTTTCCTTCTAAACTTTTCAAAGGACTTACACAGAAAGTAATGGCAACCAAAATAATAGGGTATTATTTTAATCCAACCCCACAGAACTAAAAAGGAAGGCCAATCACTGTGGTTGGTTGGTCATGATAAGAGGACAAAGAAATTTACATATAGAAATAATGTTCCTCAAAAGTACAGGCTTCAAGGAATAGTGGGAAACATTTTTAAGAAGTAAGCAAGGGGATTGAAAGCAGCAGGGCCATGCCTAAGTTGGAGAGGTATGTGCAGTGGGATGATTTGATAAGGGAGTGGGGTGGTTTAAAGTTGTATGGACCCCAGAAAAACAGGTTCTTAAATCTCATCTGTTCCTGTGGGTGTGAAAACCCATTGTATGTAGGACGTTCTGATGGGGTTACTTCAGTTAAGGCATGGCCCACCTCAGTCAGGACGGGTCTTAATACTATTACTAGTCCTTTTATAAAAGAATGAAATTTGGAGAGAGAGAATAAGCTATGGAACCAGGAAGCTGCAATTAATGAAACCCAGAAAAGAAGGATGTGCCTTGCCATGCGGCAGGGGAACCAAGGATCACCAGCAACCAGTCATAGGAAAGAAAACATTGCCTTGATGACGCCTTGATTTGGACATTTTCACAGCCTCAAACTGTAAACTAATAAATTCCCATTGTTTAAACCATCCCATTTCATGGTATTTGCTGGAGCAGCCTAGGAAACTGAGACAGGGAGAATGCATGAACTCCAGGCTAATCATAATTACACCTTTGAACGTCATTCCTGCTTTTCACTACTCAGAATATTTTGCCAGCAAGTGATTCATGGAGAGAAACACTTTCAGTTAGGCACACAGAGGCAAGTGAATAGGGATCACTTAGGCAAATGCTAAACCATGCCCAAGGCTCAGGCTGAAACAGATGGATCAAGAAAACTCATAGGTACATTGATCTGGAAGGAGATTTCCAATACATGCTAGATTTTTTTTTCCTATGAAGGAAAGCTGCAAAGGGCAGAGAGAAAATCAGAGAGTGCTCCTGCCCATTTTAAATATCTCAAAGCAAAATAAAAAATGCAAAGGGAATAACAAGTGGGAAGAACCAGCAGACTTAGCTCAGGAGAGCCATTCTGGCATATGTATTTAATCCACATAACTAATTCACTCACAGTGACAAGAGCTTACACTCATATTAGCTCTTATCACGTGTCAGACATTTCTATCAACACTGTACATAGGGGAACTCTTTTAATCACATTAAAGAAGGAACTGTTGTTATCCACATTTTACAGATGAGGAAACTGGGGCATAAAGGCTGTAAACAAATTGCTTAGAGGTACATACCTAGCAATGAGCAGAGCTAGGATTTGAACCAAGGCAACCAGACTCCAAAGCCTATATGCTAAACTATATATTACACACGATCACCCTACCTGGAAAGGTTAGGCAGGGAAATAGGGAAGAAAAATATTTTTTATCACTACTGTAATTATTATGAAAGAAAAAATTAAAGTTTACCTAATAAAATTATAACATTATTTCAAAGGATAAAGAGATTGGGAAATTGAGGCACAGAGAGAGAAAGCCATGGAAAATGAAGAAAATGAGTGATATCTTTAACACACTTTTAAGGTAAAACTCTAAACTAAGGTTACAAAACTCAGATGCCTACAAGGCAGGGAGGTAAAGCAAAAGAGGGAAGTAAGATAGGCAAATTCTTCTTATACACATTCTTTGTTTGTATATTAAAAGCTAGGTTTATATTTCACTTCTTCCAACATATGCTCCCTCATCCCTCCGCTTTTGAGATTGAAACCAAAGGCCTCCTTGCTAGGTGCAAAAGTAGAAGATATGTTTTACTTTTCTCCCAACTCTACTTTAAGAAACTAATGGTGCTAGATCCATGATAAATGGAAACTGACAAGCATGTGCCTCAGAGACAGCAAGTTGGAAAAGGGTGGTGAGGACTGGACCAAAGTGGGGGCGCGGCCCGGCTTGGCCCCAGACGAGTGTGGCCATGCAAGAACACAGGCCCATGGGCATCAGGCTTTTCCCTTTCTCAGGAGAATCCAGAAATGGATATTTATTTGAATCCCAATTTTGAAAGGTTTGCAATGAATTCAAAAAAATTTTAAAACACTGTGTAAGACCAAACAAACAAAACATACAATAAACAAACAAACAAACAAATAAATAAAACACATACACACACATGCCTACCAGTGATTTGAATTGGTTTGTGAGTCTCCAGTTTGTGACTTCAAAGCAGCCCAAAATACCTGATTAGGGACTTCTTTGGTCAGTTTGGCTTAGGTTTAGGACCAGATAAAACCATAACCCTAGGATTGGCAAGGGCTTTATCAGGAGTCTGTTCGAATCCTCTGTAACATCTTTATCAAGTGGTTGGTCAGCTTCAATTGACATTCATTCATAAAGTTCGATTTTTCATGACATTCATTCATTCACGTATTCAACAGACTTGTTGAATGCATTCTTATTTATTTACTAATTTTACTATAATTTGACAAATATACCAAGACCCTTCCACTCAATGTACATGTGTGTATATAATACATATACAAACATACATAGATATTTACTAAAGTTAAATGCTTAGTAATGCTTATTGCGTATTATTTATATTGGTAATGCTTATTGCATATTATTTATAGAAGTGAAAAAATAAAAAAAATTCTTCTATGCCTGGCAATAGAAGAATTGTTAAATGAATTAATATATATCAGCTCAATAAAATCTTTTGCAGTAATTAATATATTTATGAAAATAGTGTAACAACAAAAAAGAAAGCTTATATTATCAAGGTAAATTAAGCAAACAGGATTCAATAACTGGATATATGCTACAATCACCACCTCTAAGTCTATGCACAGGAAAAATAAAACAATAAGAGTAACTGTCTTTGGGAGATAAGAATGTAGATATTCTCTTTCTTTCCATATTTTTCAAGTCTTTCTAATCAAAATATATCATTTTTCTTTATTTGTATAACTGAAAAATATTTGTATTGAAAAAATTAAAATAATATTAAAACAACAGACATTATGGAGAACAAAAAGAGGGGACTGGCCCCCCCATGTCCCTCCCAACCCACTCAATACAGAGTTAATAGTTTTTTCCCTGTGCTCGCACACACATACACATATCCACACAGAAAGACAGACAGCGTGTAAAAGATTCTTACAGGACAACAACAATTTTTACAAGAGAAATTAATTTCTTACGTTGAATCTCAAACCAATTTTGTAGTTTCTGCCCACAGTTCTGTTTTTTTGATGTGGCATGAAATCAGTTTAATTCCTGAGCCAGAAGTCCAGATATTTTCTTTGAAATTGACATCATCTGATTACTTAGTATTATTTTATAAAGTTTCAACCAGTTATAAATTTGCCTTACCAATTATGTTAATATGAAACATAATTTCAGTTACTTTGCTATATGGCACAAGAAAGAATGAACAATTCACTTGTTCTTAAAGTATTTGTGGGAAATTTGTCTTTTAAAAAAAGGTGAAATTCTTGACAGGGGATTGAATACATTTTTTAACTTAAATATTACAAGTACGGAGATTAACACTCTATTGAAATCTTGAAAGAAATAGTATAAAAACAGAATTTAGGAGACTATTCAACATCTAGGCTAAAATAAAAAATCTAATGCATAGTACAGGTAAAAAGCCATGCTCATAATTGGGTATTGTTTGAGGATACTCAAGAATTACACGAATGATGGTAATAATATACTCATCTTTAAGAAAATAAAAATGATAAGCATTCAGGGAAAAAGAATTGATCTAAATGTTCTGCTGAGGTCCCTAGGATATTCAATTTTGGAATCTTCAGTCCTTGAACTAACAAAAGCATTGCTTTTCTCCCAATATAAATAAAACTTTCCCCTTATTGTTGTAATCTATCTACAGAAGACAGGTATATATATTCATAAAGCTCAAAATACAAGCACATAAGTTCGTGACCCTTGTAAAACTCTAAAACTGGAACTGTAACTTGAAAATCTCCATTTCATTATTTGAAATATATAAGCCTGACCAGTATAACCATTTGGATAGTATGAATGCCCCAGGGTAGAAGATGAGAAAATGTGGACCACAAACAGCAAATTACAGCACCCGAGTCTGGGCGGATCAGAGCAAATGCCTTATGTGAAGCTCAGTGATTCCAGCCTCTTCATCATCTCTCACAATACTCTCATTTCACTAAAAATAAAAGTGAAAGGTTGAAAGGGAAGGTCCCTCTGTCGTTTGCCTAAGCAGCATGGCTCTCTGGTTGTCATAGCAACTCCAGGTCTGGTTTGCTGTGCAGCCCCCAGAATTCCCGGCTACTTCCGAGTGGGTGGGAATCTGATAGAACACAAAGCACCCCCTGGCCTGACAGGTTTGCCTTGTCTCCTATCACCTCTGCTGCAGAGAATCAGAGCAATCACAGCAGCACCAGGCTACACTACTCGGGCAAACCTCTTGGTGCCAATTACTTGGAGGAAAAACAAAATCGTCCCTGTGCCTCTGGGTAGTGAGCAGTGTCACCATTTGGATGGCTCAGACTAAAGCAAGCAGGCTCAGTGATGGGAGTGGAAAAATTTTTATGTAGGCAGACCTGAGCATATTGCTACTAAATTATTTGTATGTTGTTGGATGGCATGCACTGAAGAGGGACCAGAGACCCTGAAACTGCATTCCTATCTATTCCCCAACCTCATTTCTACTCGGTTATCACAGGCAAACAAGAGACATGTTTCTCCAGACAATTACTGACTTGACAGGAAGCCTTCTCTATAACTTGTCTCCAGGTACCCCTGGCTATCAAGGAAGCCAACTTAGCAATATCTCTAGCTGTACAGAACAGGACAGATTCAGAAGTAGGACAGTCACAGCCAAATGTTAAAAACTGAGAAGAGCTGTATAGCCCAGTTAAATAAAGTGCTGGAAAGTAAAATAATGCGGCAAGTTTCCTAACAATAAGCAATATGATGTGCAAAACCAGGACAATAATCTCATTTTTCCCTAATCCAAATCACTCCAGAATCCATGATTATTTTGATGATGAGAAAGAGTAAAATGCTAGAAAAATAAACTCACATCACAAATTGGACACCACACTATTTACGGAGGTCTGATTATTTCTCCCTAAACCTTGGGTTGGCTAAATTTGACCCAAAATTCCTTACCTTGCCCTTAGGAAACTAAGAACCAAAGAAGATATTTGGAAGGCATGATTTCCTTGTATTGATCTTAATTATCCAGACCAAACTAAACCAGAATAATACTGTCATTTTTTTTTTAAACTGAATGCTTTGGATATGTGATTGCTACTAGGGAGCATTTAAAATAAATATATGAGTCTCTGATTCAAATAAACAGACCAGATTCCCAGATCTATCTAGGCTAATCTCATTTTCTAGATAACCTGAACCCAAATGTGCATAATTGAAGCTGTCCCAGAACTGATCCAGTAACCAGGGAGCTTGGAGGCTCTGGCTGTTCAATATAACAGTATAGATTTTTTTTAACCTTTTCCTTTCACAGGATAATAACAGCACATGATTTTCCTTTTAGGTCAGATTTTCTTAGAAAGGAGGTCTTAGGAGAGAAGAGAGACACTAAATGAAAGTCTTCTGATTTCCTTCTTGATATGCCACAATGGTTAAGTTCATTTCTTAAAAAGAACCCACCACAAAACTAACACGTCACCTGCCCATCTGGATCAGAAATAGTCCCTTGGGTTCTGGACCACAAAGGAGGCTCCCCAACCTGCTCAGCACAGGGCAGCTAACTCCCTACCTGAATCTGTCACAAAACCATGGGTCTTAGTCTTCAAGCTATTGGGCCTGTCTTCAGCGGGAGTCCACAGCATGTGGCAGACACACAGACCAGGATTTGGGTCTTCATTTGACAATAAGGTGTTCAGTGCTTTAAAAATACTTTAAAGGAGAGAAAGGGAATTTAGATAAATGATTCAATAGAAAAAAGAAATTATTCTTTTTAAAAATAACACTGCACTCAACATGATGTCTTCAAAGTTCATCAATGTGGTCGCATCTATCAGATCCTCATTCCTTTTTACAGCTGAGTAATATTCCACCATGTGTATACACCACATTCTGTTTATCCATCCAATGAAATAAGCCAGACACAAAAGAACAAATATTGTATGATCTCACTGATATGCAGTAATTAGAATAAGCAAACTCATAGAGCCAGAATCTAGAATACAGGTTACCAGGGGGCAGGGTGGGGGTAGGGAATAGGGAGTCAATGCTTAAATTGCACAGTTTCTATTTGGGATGATGGAAACATTATTGTAATGGATCGTGGTGCTGGTAGCACAACATTGTGAACATAATTAGAAGCACTGAATTATGTATTTTAATGTGGTTAAAGGGGGACATTTTAGGTTGCATATATGTATTACTAGAATAAATTTTTAAAAAATCCATGCAACTGTACAACCAATACAATGAACCCTAAAGTAAACAATGGACTATAGTTAATAGTACAATTATAAAAATGTACTTTCATCAAATGTAACAGATGTACCACACTAATGAAAAAGTAATAATACAGTAGAAGTTTAGAAACATGCTAGGCCAAAAGACTATAATATCATATGGCATACATATTTATTAAGACCACTGAAGCATCACTTTTTTCTTCAATAGTAACAGAATGCCAGTGCTTTCTGACAGCATTCTCTACCTTTGATTCCTACATTTAGAAAGGAGAGTGCATTTGTTTGAAGTCCCTATAGGATAGGAAACGATAGTATTCATCTTTGCTCCTGAAAAACTCAAGTATTCAAATTTTCTCTAGCCCTACAATTTGTTTTCTAGAGATTTCTGCTTTGTATAGTAAAAGACACCTGCAAACAAAAAAGTAACGCTATCATTGAATTATATGGAAAAAATAGGGGCATGGGCTGGCCCCAGGAAAAAATTATAAAAGAGGTAAATTTAATCTTTAGTGTTCTCTTTCCTAGGGCATCCCTTTCCACCCAATCCCTTGCTTCAACCCCACCTCCTTTCAGTACCCTCTTCCCTTACAAGGCATCTATTCTATTACTGCTGCATAATTTCACAGAGCAAACAAAAATATTCATTTACAGGAACACATTACATGTCTGTGAAATACATACACACACATGCGCGCGCACACACACACACACACACACACATACAAGTATGGAGTATATCATTTTCCAAAAGAAGCTGGACAAGGAAATAATTTCCAATTTTTTCCCAAAAAAGACTACCAACAGTGCAATTTCCCTCAAGCATAGTCAGCAGAGATATGTGGGGTATATCTGGCCCTTCCTGGAAGCATCCCTTAAATCATACTGTAAAAATAATTTAAAAACATGGGATCTACTATACATTCAATCTCAGGCTAACCTCTTTAGGGACCAAGATAATGGAGACAAAGTGGGTTCATACATAAGAGACAAAACTTGAATGGAGACCATCCATTGGGATCACAGAGAACAGGGATGTCAAATTCCCATATCAGGAACAAAAGTGTCAACAAGTACACTCTAAAATTTCAACTTTAAAGAGTCTTGGCTGAATGATGCTTAATTTGTCTCAATACAATTGCTTCAGGGAAAAAAAAAATGGGTTCATGGATTCGGGGGCATCGGAGGAAAATATTTGTAGAGGAAAAATTATGTAATCATATAATTTTGCGTGGAGTGGGGGGTGTTCAGTTCTACTCTGCAATTTCCAGATGTTTTTGTAATGTTTTTGCTGAACTATAAATTTTCCAGCAGTGTTTGTTTCATCTCTTACAAGGACTGTGCTAACCTGTCAAACTCTCATTGCTCTTTTATTTGGAAATCTCAACCTATCTCCTTATCAGCTTCTCACTCTACAACTTTATTCTACTCTCTTCTCACAGCAACTAGTCTCCTTATTGACTGATACATCCCTTCCTTTGTCCACTGGGACATGATTGATCAACAGTTAACTAGTAAAGTGTTCCTTCTCTACTCTCAGGATACCTGTTTCCTCTCTCATTTCCTAATTGCTCTGCTTACTTCTTAACTGTATCCAGCAACTGAGACCTCACATAATTAGACAATTCTCAGAATTACCTAGCCTTGTGACTATGGCTTCAGAATAAAAAATGCCACCAGGAAATAACTTGTTAGAAAGGTTTCTTAGTGTATTTAATTTCGGATGTAGTAAACATAATCCCACTTGTGTCTATGGTGTTTTAACTTACCCAGGGGGCATCATGTATTTACCAAGGGACTTTCAGATCGGAAACTGGCATTTAGAAATTTGAAGGTGGCATTGATGATATGTCACATACTTAAAAGACAGTTGTCATTCACTCAGGAGTACAGATTTGGGCCAAGCACTCCCCTCCATATCACACAACGTCCTGATCTACTTGGGACTTAGACTCTAACACGACCTACTGATGGAGGCAGAGAGAGACACACACAACAATTAGACTCAATCGTCTTTATTTATAAAGGGACCAGAATAGCACTGATGCTTCTTCTAGCTCTAACACTGCTGTTTATATGTGCCCTATGAATTGATCAACTAAGCAATTCACAAATATTTACTGAGCAACTACTATATGCAACTATTCTGCTCCATGTTGTGAGGAACTTTTTAAAGTTTTCAATAACAGTCCATTTCCAGTTTTAAATATATGCACCTAAAATAAACTAGAAGAGATACCTGTGGGTGTAGGTACTTAAAAGACACATGGAGGAGGCAGAACTTGGCAGGTGGGCAGGATTTACCTGTGGAGAAGGGGGCTGCTCCAATTAGGGAAAATGGTGTGAGCAGAAAAAGGACGTTAAATTGAACAGTCTCACCGCAACAACAGAAGTTACATATAAGGGAACTATTGGAAAAGTAACTTGGGACCACACTATGAAGTACAACCCAAGGGCTGCTGAGTGAGGCTTTAAATGAAGTCAGTTACTGCAGTCAGGGAGTCGCTGGTTCCCTGGGGCAAGGGCTCATAGCCTGGGGTCCCAGGGAGTCTTCACAAGTGATCAATATATATATATTTTTAATTTGACACAATTAAAGATTTGCACTGTTCCGGTGTTATCTCCAAAGAGGTCGTATGAAGCAGTATAGAGTGAGGCTCAACCTCTCTACACATAGTCAAGCCGGCATTTGAGAGTGTACTTCACCATAAAAGGTTTAACAGCCATTACCACAGTGTCTTCAAAGGCCTATAATCTTCCCTAAAAGTTTAACTGAGCCACAATAGGGAGTTTATGCTCTAAAAATAAATGATACAACATCTGTAACAAAATTTATCTTCCTCCAAATGGAAAAAATGAAGTTACGGTATTTTTCCCCCAAATATACATTCATAACAAAAGTCTCTAAGGAATTCTGGAATAATTCAACCATTTACATGTAAACAAAGCTAAAGCAAAAAGAAACGTGGATGTTGAATTTATTCTTACAAAATAATGAGTAAAATCTTGCAAGAAATACTGGCTTTACACTGAGAATCTGAGTTGCAACCGACATCCTAAAAGACTTCAAGGTTCACTGGCTTTTTTGGAGGTGTTTTTAGCAACTTGGGCTGGGAAAAGGGCACCTGGGGACCCTGCTTTCAAGCTAATGAGAAGAGCCTTGTAATTTCCCTGCTTTTTCTGGGATCTGGGTTAAAAGTGAAGTTCACTAAGGGACTCAGGGAACAAACAGTGTTTAAAAAATATTTTCAAGTGTTTTTTGTATCCGTTACTGTGTAAGGTGAGGAGTTAGAAGGGTATTTGCTCCCTGTGGGACCTCGGACATATGGCTTCTCTGGGCTTAGAGTGAAAATCTGAAAACTAAGAATTTAGTCTCAATAAGAGACTTTAAAAAATTTAGACTTAGAACCCTTTCTTTAAGCAAAAACTTAAACAGGGACACAAAGTGTTCAGTGCATCCATATGCCACTGTTTCAGTTAAATTAGGAATGGAGGCTCTTGAGCTCCAACAGCTCAAATGCCTCCCACCATTATCATCCTTCCTTTGGGTTGCCAGATGTAGGAAATAAAAATATAGGATGCCCAATTAAGTTTGTATTTTAGATAGAAAACAAACAATTTTTAGTATAAATATGCCCCATGCAATGTTTGGGATATATTCCTTCCCACCCCCCAAAAAAGTTCATGATATAACAAAATCAAATTTAACTGAGAATCCTGTACTTCATCTGGCAACCTATTCATCCTCTCAGTGGCTTTTGAGGCTTCTGGGGATCACAGTGTGAAAACTATAGGATTAGATAATCTCTATGACCCTCACCCCAAAAGCCTAATGAGTATGAGCTAGTGAAAAGTGCCTGAGATTTAAAGTGAGACATGTAGTATAAGCCAAGTTTCAAATCCAACATTAATTAGTGACCTTCAGAACTTCACTCCTCTGAGCTTCAGTTTCAACAACCTATCTCCTTAGGTTGTTCTGAGGATCAACTGAGAAGGTAGAGCAAGAAGCAGTTACCACCCAGACAGTCTAATGCTCAACTATATGTTGCTGACACCAGTGAAAGAATACATGCAAGTCCCTTGTAAACCACAAAGGAGATGTATGTGTTAACTTGGACTCTACTCTAATGATCAAACATAACGTGCATGCAGAATAGCATATGTGATTATAGAGAAACTCATCAAAATAATAACTTTAAAAATCTCCCTCAAGGTCTTAAAAGAGATTTTTGTAACTAGGTTTATAAGACCATGTTTTCCAGAAGGGAAACTATGAAGGCTCAGAATAAAAGCATCTTGCCAAGGTCCCAGAGTGAATCAGTAGTGCAAATGGGAATAGAAGCAGGGTCTCTAAATGTAAAACCCTGAAAAGGTAATATGTTTTTCACAAGTCAGCAGCAGTGATTATTTCATGTGCGAAAAAAAAAGAAAAAAGTCATTGTGGTCCCTGAAAAGGTACTTTCTAACACAGGGTTCTCTGACTGCATAAACCCAAATCCTGGCCAATCGATGGGAGCAAACACTGACGAAGTTTCTCTTCGATCTAAGCAACTGCTATCTTAGCTGGGAGGTGTTGCTTTGTGGAAGGATCATCTCAGTTCTTTACCTCCCGACTCCCCAAGGTCTCACAGCAAGATAACCCATATGATTTGCTCTTCCACTTCAAGCTTAAGTGCAAATTAATTCTTAAAGGGTGTTTCAATGTTGTCTATCAACTCAACTTTACTGAAACATGCTGCAAAGATATAAAAATAAACTTTTTAGTCCTAAAACAACTGGACAGATGAAAAAGCTGGCATGGTTCCAAGCTCTTGGGAATGATATACTCAATCTATAGTCACCGAAAGTCAACAATGTGAGGGATTTTAATTCTTAGCAAGTTCCTTCCCAATTACAATTAAAATACACTAGCAGTGAAAAAAAAAAGTATCCAGATCAGTCTTGCTGTTTTGTAGTCAGAATCCAGGAGACTAGATGCATTTTGCTTGGAATAGAGGGTTTGAACCATAAAGTGCAAGCCCTAAAGGAGCCCAATTTTGATTTGTTCCAGGAGATTATGCCGAAATTTTACTAGGGAGGGTAGGAGGTATTTTCTTTGGCAAGTAGGTACTCTGGGCAGCTAACTCCCCTAGTAATGGATCAACTTTTGTTCTCATCTTGGGACTCCCCTAGATAGACAATGGCCTTCCCTTCAGTTTGCAAGAGAAGTCCTATGTCTCATGTTGGAGAACTTGTTCAAGACTGCCAAAGAGTCACTGAGTGCCTCTATCATGTACCCTGCAGGGTGGTAAACACAATGGGGAATATATTTGTTAAATCAGAAACTGAAATTTCTATGCAACCAGTCTAAAAATCCCTTTGTAAGAGGAGAAAATGCTTCTGTACACCCTAAGTGGCCCCAAAGTGAACTTTCAAATCTTGGGTGATCATGATGGCACTTTCTCCTTGGCTTACTAAAAGAGGGAGGAGGAGAAGCAGGGCAGAGCATTGCCCTGGGGTAGGGCACAGGAGAGCAGAGACCTGATGGCTGGGAGCTGGGAGGAAAGACTTGGGAAAGGAGGTAGTTGGGTTTTTTCGGTTCCAGTGAAATGCCATGTGCTGTGCAATGTGACCCCTTTCATGACCTCACTAAATCTACCACATGCTTGGTGTGATTGGATTTCTCGTGGCATCTGGCAAATGGAATTGAAATAGTATTAGCTTGTGTGGACCGGAGGGACAAAGAACATCTGGGATGTGGGAAGGGTTTATGAAAATTCCATTCCTGTCCTCTAGGAGTTTATGAGATTTAAGGTGAATGGAGTATCTGGCCTCTGTGGAGAGAGCTGTAGTTTACAAAGTAAGCTCTCACCTACAATGACCCCAACTGATCTTCAGGACCACTGATGAATAGGCAGGGCAGGTTTGCCTTTGTCCATCTGACAGGCAGAAAAACCAAGGCTTGGAGAGATTAGAAGTATGCCTCGGGTTGCCCAGCTAAATGGTTTGGCCGGGAGTAGAAAGCAGTGTCCAGACACCTAGGTCCAGTGCTGTGGACATAACTGCCACCCCTCTGTATCTAACACAAGCCTCAGAAGAGAATCCCTCTCCTTTTAAAATCATGCACTTCCATTTTTTGCTCCATATACTCTTCTTTTAATAATCTGAAACATTGGTCCCTTATGCCTCTAATTTCTTCAGTTCTTTCTTCTTTATACTTTTCCACTTTGAAACGCTCATTTAACTTCTTTTGCTTAAAGAACTTCCACTTGCTCTTGCCTCCCATTTCAGTAAGTAACTCCTTCCTTTTTTTGCTTTCATGGTTAAATCTCTTAAATATATTGTCAGTGCCCATTTCTCTCCCTTCCAGGTCATATGAACCCCCTAAACTTCACCCTCTATCCTCACCCATTTTCTCCTAAGACAACAGTGATTTCCTTACTTCTCTCTCCAGTGGTCTTTTCTCCAATAGCCAGTCACCCTCTCCCTAATAGAACTCTTCTCTCTGTGGTTTCCTTGATATTTTAACATTTTGTCTCTCCTCCTACTTTTTGGCTTCTCATTCAACTTTATAGCTTCTCAAATGCAATGCAAGATAAACATGGCACTTCTCCTCCTTCTATTTCTTTCCCTCCAAGCTCTAAATATGTATCTTCTCCAATGTCTAGTTCCCCTTTTTAACTCCTTCACTTATCTCCATGTTTATGACTTTCAAATCTATATTCCCCCATTTCAGTTGCCACAGTACCCTCTGAAAAGTAGACATTGTCATGCAGACATTCTGTCTTTCCCACAAACCACACCTGCCCTCAACTGCACTTACATGTCTTAGAAAATCAACTTTCTTCCCTGGTTTCTCAGTCTTTGCCCTGACTTTTCCCAGTCATCTACATTCAAAGCCTTATGATAATGTTTAACCCATCCCGCCACCCATCACTTTGATCCATTTTCCCGTATCCTCATAGTCACATTCCGGCAAGCTTTTTAATTTTTTTCTCCAGTTCAACTGATTGTTCTTAGAAGTTTGTGGTGGGGCTTTATTGCTCCTACCATATATTCTTCTTGAAAGATGTCAACTGAAAAGGCTATCTATACATAGATAAAAACCTTGACAAGTACCTGATTTTTCACAACATCAAATGGAAACTTTCCCTGACTTTCAGTGTTCTTGAAAATCTTCTGTCCTCCCCATCCAACTGTACAGGTAATCAAAAGCTCAATACCTCTGACTGTGGCAGAGTTAATGTCTCCATGAACCCAGACTGCTTATCAGGTATGGAAACCCTCACAGTGCTTAAGAAGTCAGACTGCCTGGGTCAGATTCTGGCTTCCCCGCTTACTGTGTGTGCGCCTCAGTTTCCTTGATGGCAAAATGGACATGATGACATTATCTATCGCATAGGGTCGTTAGTGCACCCAAAGATCTGATTTTAATGTACAACATATAGTAACCTGTCAACAAATGTCATCTACCTGTCTATCTACTTATCTATCCCCTATCCTATCAACATTATCATTAACATAATACTGGACTTTTGGTAACTTGGGATAGCTTCAGGGATAGCTTTTTTTTTTTTTTTTAACCCCTCATATTGACCCTACTTCTACCATGAAACTTTCTCTAATTTCTCTTTTACATTATCTACCACAGCTCTCAATAGCCCATCACAACCAATGTAGAACCTAATTACATACCATCATTCTCAGCAAAGGCCCCAGACATTTAGCATTTCTCTGAAGCCTATTTCACAGCACTACTGCAAAATACAGGTGGATCATAGCCTGGTGATGCTGAAAATTTAGTTTTAAATAGGGGCAAAATAGGGATTTGCTTAACATACACAAATCATTAGCTCCTACTTCAAGTGAATAGGATGTATATAATCCTGCAATCACATACAGGAAGACAAATTTAAGCATCCTCTATGACACAGACTTAATTTTACTAAGCAAACTGGAAGTGGTCCTAACAAAGCAAATGATGAATTTAATGGTCCATACTCCTAAGAAAGAACAGCCTCAGATCAATGACACTAGAATGAAAACAATTCTCTTGGGCAGGTATTTTCCAAATGCAAAGGATGATTTTTAGTACTTTCAGAATACAGGTCAATATATATAGTTACTTGGGGGTTGATTTCTCAGGTAGCACAGCCCAGCCACCTCAATAGGAATTAGTGCCACTGAGAATCAGATATTCTGTGGACTATGGGGACTCTACCAAGGTTCTTTCAAGGTTATTTTAAACTGACCTATAATACCTTACCTTAAAATGTTCCAGGAAAAAATTGTTTCTCCCATGGTGAGGGCCATGAAGCTTCAGATTCTATTACCTAATGCAGTATCCTTCAGATAAGAATCTACATGATGAATTTATCCTAGAATTAAATGTCAGATGATGTGCATGTCTGTTGAAAAACTGGCATACTATTGCTTATTTGAAAATGTTCTGGTTATCTATTGCTGCATAACAAACCACTCCAAACATAGGCTTAACACAGCAACTATTTATTATTTTTTGCTGTTCTGTGGGTTGGCAATCTGGGAAGTCCTTCTGCTAGTCTCTTGTGAGTATACGCATGTGGCTGCAGCCATTTAGTGGCTTGTCTGGGGCTGGAGGGCCCAAGGTGGCCTCATTCACATATCTAACAGTTTGTGTTGACTCTGGCTAGGGATCCTCAGTTCTTCTCCATGTGGGCTCTCTTCCACTAGACTGCACTGGTTTTCCTCATGTTATTGTGGTTTCAGGGTCCCAAGAAGGACAAGGAAAAATTATAATGCTTCCTGAGGCTTAGACTCCAGAATTCATATGATGTCACCTGTGCTTCATTCCATAGTAAGTCACAAGCCCAGCAGAGTTTCACAGAATGGGGGATAGGGAGGTGTGAGAGGAGGAGAAGAAATGGGTTCCATCTCTTTATGGGAGGCACAGCAATGTCACATTGCAAAGGGGGCAGTCATGATACTTGGCGGGGGGGGGTGGCATTATTATAACCATCAGCTACAACAAAGATATCTAGAGAGCACTGCAGCGTGACATTTTCCTTTAAGCAGTGACAACCAAAAGTGTTGGAATTAAATAACTGCTCAGCTGCCATAATACTCTTACCTATGGTTTCTAGAGTGAGTTTGTGAAAGTAAATGCGGGGGCAAGATGGCAGATTGGTGAGCTGTATGTTTTAGTTACTCCTCCAGGAAAGTAGGTAGAAAGCCAGGAACTGCGTGGACTGGACACCACAGAGCAATCTGACTTAGGGCATACTTCATACAATACTCATGAACACGTCGAACTGCTGAGATCAGCGAAATCTGTAAGTTTTTGCAGCCAGGGGACCCGTGCCCCTCCCTGCCAGGCTCAGTCCCATGGGAGGAGGGGCCATCAGCACTGGGAAGGAGAAGGGAGAACTACAGTGGCAGCTCTTATCAGAAACTCATTCTACTGATCCAAACTCCAACCATAGATAGACTGAGACCAGACACCAGAGAATCTGAGAGCAGCCAGCCCAGCAGAGAGGAGATAGGCATAGCAAAAAACAGCAAGAAAAACTCCAAAATAAAAGCAGAGGATTTTTTGGAATTCTGGTGAACGTAGAAAGAGGAAGGGCAGAGCTCAGGACCTGAGGCTCATATGCAAATCCCGAAGAAAAACTGATCTCTCTCTGCCCTGTGGACCTTTCCTTAATGGTCCTAATTGCTTTGTCTCTTAGCATTTCAAAAACCCATTAGATCTGTGAAAAGGGCCCCTTATTTTTTTTTAATCTTTTTTTCTTTTTCTAAAATAATTATTCTAAGAAGCCCAATACAGAAAGCCTCAAAGACTTGCAATTTGGGCAGGTCAAGACAAGAGAAGAACTAAGAGAGCTCTGAGACAAAAGGCAATAATCCAGTGGCTGAGAAAATTCACTAAACACCACAACTTCCCAAGAAAAGGGGGGTGTCCGCTCACAGCCATCATCCTGGTGGACAGGAAACACTCCTGCCCATCGCCAGCCCCATAGCCCAGAGCTGCCCCAGACAACCCAGTGTGATGGAAGTGCTTCAAATAACAGGCACACACCACAAAACTGGGCATGGACATTAGCCTTCCCTGCACCTTCAGCTGGTTGTCCCAGAGCTGGGAAGGTGGAGCAGTGTGAATTAACAAAGCCCCATTCAGCCATCATTTCAGCAGACTGGGAGCCTCCCTACACAGCCCAGCAGCCCAGAACTGCCCTGGGGGGACGGCACTCACCTGTGACATAGCACAGTCATCCCTCAACAGAGGACCAGGGGGTGCACAGCCTGGAAGAGGGACCCACTCGCAACTCTCAGGAGCCATACGCCAATACCAAGGACTTGTGGGTCAGTGGCAGAGACAAACTGTGGCAGGACTGAACAGAAAGAATAGACTATTGCAGCAGCTTTAAAACTCCAGGAACACCAGGGAGATTTGATTGTTAGAGGCATCCCCCCTCCCTGACCGCTCAGACACACGCCCCATATACAGGGCGGGCAACACCAACTACACACGCAAGCTTGGTACACCAATTGGACCCCACAAGACTCACTCCCCCACTCACCACAAAGGCAAAGCAGGGGAGAACTGGCTTGTGGCGAACAGGTGGCTCGTGGACGCCACCTGCTGGTTAGTTAGAGAAAGTGTACTCCACGAAGCTGTAGATCTGATAAATTAGAGATAAGGACTTTAATTGGTCTACAAATCCTAAAAGAACCCTATCAAGTTAAGCAAATGCCAAGAGGCCAAAAACAACAGAAAATTATAAAGCATATGAAGAAAACAGACGATATGGATAACCCAAGCCCAAGCACCCAAATCAAAAGATCAGAAGAGACACAGCACCTAGAGCAACTACTCAAAGAACTAAAGATGAACAATGAGACCATAGTACGGGATACAAAGGAAATCAAGAAGACCCTAGAAGAGCATAAAGAAGACATTGCAAGACTAAATAAAAAAATGGATGATCTTATGGAAATTAAAGAAACTGCTGACCAAATTAAAAAGATTCTGGATACTCACAGTAAAAGACTAGAGGAAGTTGAACAATGAATCAGTGACCTGGAAGATGACAGAATGGAAAATGAAAGCACAAAAGAAAGAATGGGGAAAAAAATCGAAAAAATTGAAACGGACCTCAGGGATATGATAGATAATATAAAATGTCCGAATATAAGACTCATTGGTGTTCCAGAAGGGGAAGAAAAGAGTAAAGGTCTAGGAAGAGTATTCAAAGAAATTGTTGGGGAAAACATCCCAAATCTTCTAAACAACATAAATACACAAATCATAAATGGTCAGCGAACTCCAAATAGAATAAATCCAAATAAACCCACTCCGAGACATATTCTGATCACACTGTGAAATATGGAAGAGAAGGAGCAAGTTCTGAAAGCAGCAAGAGAAAAGCAATTCACCACATACAAAGGAAAAAGCATAAGACTAAGTAGTGACTACTCAGTAGCCACCATGGAGGCAAGAAGGCAGTGGCACGATATATTTAAAATTCTGAGTGAGAAGAATTTCCTACCAAGAATACTTTATCCAGCAAAGCTCTCCTTCAAATTTGAGGGAGAGCTTAAATATTTCACAGACAAACAAATGCTGAGAGAATTTGCTAACAAGAGACCTGCCCTACTGGAGATACTAAAGAGAGCCCTACAGACAGAGAAACAAAAGAAAGGAGAGAGAGACTTGGAGAAAGGTTCAGTACTAAAGAGATTCGGTATGGGTACATTAAAGGATATTAATAGAGAAAGGGGAAACGTATATATGACAAACATAAACCAAAGGATAAGATGGCTGATTCAAGAAATGCCTTCACGGTTATAATGTTGAATGTAAATGGATTAAACTCCCCAATTAAAAGATATAGATTCACAGAATGGATTAAAAAAAATGAACCATCAGTATGTTGCATACAAGAGACTCATCTTAGACACAGGGACACAAAGAAATTGAAAATGAAAGGATGGAAAAAAAATATTTCATGCAAGCTACAGCCAAAAGAAAACAGGGGTAGCAATATTAATCTCAGATAAAATAGACTTCAAATGCAGGGATGTTTTGAGAGACAAAGAAGGCCACTACATACTAATAACAGGGGCAATTCAACAAGAAGAAATAACAATCATAAATGTCTATGCACCCAATCAAGGTGCCACAAAATACATGAGAGAAACACTGGCAAAACTAAAGGAAGCAATTGATGTTTCCACAATAATTGTGGGAGACTTCAACACATCACTCTCTCCTATAGATAGATCAACCAGACAGAAGACCAATAAGGAAATTGAAAACCTAAACAATCTGATAAATGAATTAGATTTAACAGACATATACAGGACATTACATCACAAATCACCAGGATACACATACTTCTCTAGTGCTCATGGAACTTTCTTCAGAATAGATCATATGCTGGGACACAAAACAAGGCTCAATAAATTTAAAAAGATTGAAATTATTCAAAGTACATTCTCTGACCACAATGGAATACAATTAGAAGTCAATAACCATCAGAGACTTAGAAAATTCATAAATACCTGGAGGTTAAACAACACACTCCTAAACAATCAGTGGGTTAAAGAAGTAATAGCAAGAGAAATTGCTAAATATATAGAGACGAATGAAAATGAGAACACAACATACCAAAACCTATGGGATGCAGCAAAAGCGGTACTGAGGGGGAAATTTATAGCACTAAACACATATATTAAAAAGGAAGAAAGAGCCAAAATCAAACAACTAATGGATCAACTGAAGGAGCTAGAAAATGAACAGCAAACCAATCCTAAGCAAAGTAGAAGAAAAGAAATAACAAGGATTAAAGCAGAAATAAATGACATAGAGAACAAAAAAGCAATACAGAGGATAAATATCACCAAAAGTTGGTTCTTTGAGAAGATCAACAAGATTGACAAGCCCCTAGCTAGACTGACAAAATCAAAAAGAGAGAAGACCCATATAAACAAAATAATGAATGAAAAAGGTGATATAACTGCAGATCCCGAAGAAATTAAAAAAATTATAAGAGGATACTATGAACAACTGTATGCCAACAAACTGGATAATGTAGAGGAAATGGACAATCTCCTGGAAACATATGAACAACCTAGACTGACCAGAGAAGAAATAGAAGACCTCAACCAACCCATCACAAGCAAAGAGATCCAATCAGTCATCAAAAAGCTTCCCACAAATAAATGCCCAGGGCCAGATGGCTTCACAGGGGAATTCTACCAAACTTTCCAGAAAGAACTGACACCAATCTTACTTAAACTCTTTCAAAACATTGAAGAAAATGGAACACTACCTAACTCATTTTATGAAGCTAACATCAATCTAATACCAAAACCAGGCAAAGATGCTACAAAAAAGGAAAACTACCAGCCAATCTCCCTAATGAATATAGATGCAAAAATCCTCAACAAAATACTTGCAAATCGAATCCAAAGACACATTAAAAAAATCATACACCATGACCAAGTGGGGTTCATTCCAGGCATGCAAGGATGGTTCAATATAAGAAAATCAATCAATGTATTACAACACATTAACAATTTGAAAGGGAAAAATCAAATGATCATCTCAGTAGATGCTGAAAAAGCATTTGACAAAATCCAACATCCTTTTTTGATAAAAACACTTCAAAAGGTAGGAATTGAAGGAAACTTCCTCAACATGATAAAGAGCATATATGAAAAACCCATAGCCAGCATAGTACTCAATGGTGAGAGACTCAAAGCCTTTCCTCTAAGATCAGGAACAAGACAAGGATGCCCGCTATCACCACTGTTATTCAACATTGGGCTGGAAGTGCTAGCCAGGGCAATCTGGCAAGACAAAGAAATAAAAGGCATCTAAATTGGAAAAGAAGTATAACTGTCATTGTTTGCAGATGATATGATCTTATATCTGGAAAACCCTGAGAAATCGATGATACAGCTACTAGAGCTAACAAACAAATTTAGCAAAGTAGTGGGATACAAGATTAATGCACATAAGTCAGTAATGTTTCTATATGCTAGAAATGAACAAACTGAAGAGCTACTCAAGAAAAAGATACCATTTTCAATAGCAACTAAAAAAATCAAGTACCTAGGAATAAACTTAACCAAAGATGTAAAAGACCTATACAAAGAAAACTACATAACTCTACTAAAAGAAATAGAAGGGGACCTTAAAAGATGGAAAAATATTCCATGTTCATGGATAGGAAGGCTAAATATCATTAAGATGTCAATTCTACCCAAACTCATCTACAGATTCAATGCAATCCCAATCAAAATTCCAACAACCTACTTTGCAGACTTGGAAAAGCTAGTTATCAAATTTATTTGGAAAGGGAAGATGCCTCAAATTGCTAAAGACACTCTAAAAAAGAAAAACGAAGTGGGAGGACTTACACTCCCTGACTTTGAAGCTTATTATAAAGCCACAGTTGTCAAAACAGCATGGTACTGGCACAAAGATAGACATACAGATCAACGGAATCGGATTGAGAATTCGGAGATAGACCCCCAGATCTATGACCGACTGATCTTTGATAAGGCCCCCAAAGTCACTGAACTGAGTCATAATGGTCTTTTCAACAAATGGGGCTGGGAGAGTTGGATATCTATATCCAAAAGAATGAAAGAGGACCCTACCTCACCCCCTACACAAAAATTAACTCAAAATGGACCAAAGATCTCAATGCAAAAGAAAGTACCATAAAACTCCTAGAAGATAATGTAGGAAAACATCTTCAAGACCTTGTATTAGGCGGACACTTCCTAGAGTTTATACCCAAAGCACAAGCAACAAAAGAAAAAATAGATAAATGGGAACTCCTGAAGCTTAGAAGTTTCTGTACCTCAAAGGAATTTCTCAAAAAGGTGAAGAGGCAGCCAACAATGGGAAAAAATTTTTGGAAACCATGTATCTGACAAAAGACTGATACCTTGTATACATAAAGAAATCCTACAACTCAATGACAATACTACAGACAGCCCAATTATTAAATGGGCAAAAGATATGAAAAGACAGTTCTCTGAAGAGGAAATACAAATGGCCAAGAAACACATGAAAAAATGTTCAGCTTCACTAGCTATTAGGGAGATGCAAATTAAGACCACAATGAGATACCATCTTGTACCGATTAGAATGGCTGCCATTAAATAAACAGGAAACTACAAATGCTGGAGAGGATGTGGAGAAATTGGAACTCTTATTCATTGTTGGTGGGACTGTATAATTGTTCAGCCACTCTGGAAGTCAGTCTGGCAGTTTCTTAGAAAACTATATATGGAGTTACCCTTCAATCCAGCGATTGCACTTCTCGGTATATACCTGGAAGATTGGAAAGCAGTGACACAAACAGATATCTGCATGCCAATGTTCATAGCAGCATTATTCACAATTACCAAGAGATGGAAGTAACCCAAATGTCCTTCAACAGATGAGTGGATAAATAAAATGTGGTATATACACACGATGGAATACTACACGGCAGTAAGAAGGAACGACCTCGTGAAACATATGACAACATGGATGAACCTTGAAGACATAATGCTGAGCGAAATAAGCCAGGCACAAAAAGAGAAATATTATATGCTACCACTAAGGTGAACTTTGAAAAATGTAAAACAAATGGTTTATAATGTAGAATGTAGGGGAACTAGCAATAGAGAGCAATTAAGGAAGGGGGAACAATAATCTAAGAAGAACAGATAAGCTATTTAACGTTCTGGGAATGCCCAGGAATGACTATGGTCTGTTAATTTCTGATGGGTATAGTAGGAACAAGTTCACAGAAATGTTACTATATTAGGTAACTTTTTGGGGGTAGAATAGGAACATGTTGGAAGTAAAGCAGCTATCTTAGGTTAGTTGTCTTTTTCTTACTCCCTTGTTATGGTTTCTTTGAAATGTTCTTTTATTGTATGTTTTTTTTTTTTAATTTTTTTAAAATTTTTTTTTAATTTTTCATACAGTTGATTTAAAAAAAAAAAGTTAAAAAATAAACAAGGAAAAAAATATGTAGAGCCCCCTTGTGGAGAATGCAGGGGTATTGGCCTACCCCACCTTGATGGTTGCTAACATGACCACAGACATAGGGGACTGGTGGTTTGATGGGTAGAGCCCTCTACCACAGGATTTACCCTTGGGAAGACTGTTGCTGCAAAGGAGAGGCTAGGCCTCCCTATAATTGTGCCCAAGAGCCTCCTCCGGAATGCCTCTTTGTTGCTCAGATGTGGCCCTCCCTGTCTACCAAAGCCAACTTGAAAGGTGAAATCACTGCCCTCCCCCCTACAAGGGCTCATACACCCAAGGGAGTGAATCTCCCTGGCAACGTGGAATATGACTCCCGGGGAGGAATGCAGACCCAACATCGTGGGATGGAGAACATCTTCTTGACCAAAAGGGGGATGTGAAAGGAAATGAAATAAGCTTCAGTGGCAGAGAGATTCCAAAAGGAGCCGAGAGGTCATTCTGGTGGGCACTCTTATGCACAATTTAGACAACCCTTTTTAGGTTCTAAAGAATTGGGGTAGCTGGTGGTAGATACTTGAAACTATCAAACTACAACCCAGAACCCATGAATCTCAAAGACGATTGTATAAAAATGTAGCTTATGAGGGGTGACAATGGGATTGGGAAAGCCATAAGGACCACACTCCCCTTTGTCTAGTTTATGGATGGATGAGTAGAAAAATAGGGGAAGGAAACAAACAAACAAACAGACAAAGGTACCCAGTGTTCTTTTTTACTTCAATTGCTCTTTTTCACTTTAATTATTATTCTTGTTATTTTTGTGTGTGTGCTAATGAAGGTGTCAGGGATTGATTTAGGTGATGAATGTACAACTATGTAATGGTACTGTGAACAATCGAAAGTATGATTTGTTTTGTATGACTGCGGGGTATGTGAATATATCTCAATAAAATGAAGATTTAAAAAAAAAAAAAGAAAGTAAATGCAAGTAGAACTTTAATAAGCATTCACACATATAAGCTTTCTCCCTGCTCCTCTTGAGAGCTCTGAGGAAGCTGTATGAAGATGAGATACAAGTGGTCAATCACCCCCCCCTTTGCCCCAGCTGACTGCCTCCAACCACCAAGCATGTGAGGGAAGCCACCCTGGGTCATGCAGCCACCAGCCGAGCCTCCATCTGACCAAAGACACACAAGTGAGTCCAGCAGAAATCAGCCACATGCTCCACATCAAAAGAACCACCAGCTGACCCTCAGATCATAAGTTAAATAAATAGTCATGGTTTGAAGCTACTAGGTCTTGGGGTAATTTGTGAAACTGCAATTGTTAAGCAGTGGCTCCCAAACCAGTGTCAATGCTGAGGTTTTCTTAACCCATCTTGGGTGCAAACCCTTCTGTACAACGGTGCACTGCAAACCTGTACCTTTGGTTCAATTTCCTAAGACTATTTTTTCTCTCTCTCCCAGCCTTTTTCTGTACCACAGGTATAATACTGTAGATGGAAAGGGATGTTGTCTTAAAGCCGTGGGAAAGAGCTTACAAAAATGATTTGCAGAGACCTGTTCTTATCCTTTCTGCTCAGCCTAACTGTGCTTCTTCACCTGTTAGCACCACTGGAGCTCTAACTTGGGTTCTCCCCATCCCCACCCCCCTCCAATCCCCTTCTCTTGCATCAGGCTTCTTGCCCTTGGCTGCACTCCTTTCTTAAAAACAAGATGTTCCTAGAAATACTCCAGTCTGATTATTTTCCTTTACATATCTTAGAAGACTGAAATAAATGTAACTCAGGAACGAGTTAGGTGGCCTGATTTCATAGATCTTTGCTTTGCTGGTCACCAGGGAAGGCAAGAGGGAGATGTTCAAGGGAACCCTGAGGCTCAACAGGGAACCAGTACAGCAGGACCTGGAATTCTGGCCTTCTGCCCACCAGAAGGATTGTCACAACTAATTAATATTTCTAGACCACACACAGTGCAATAGGAAGGAAAAAGCTATCAAAGACAGAGTCTCTGCACTCTGGGGCTCTCACCCCATTCCCAGCTAGCCTGTGACAAATCCGTGTGGGGAGCCAAATTTGTCCTTGGCAGCCCTGTTTCCCCTCCCTTTTCCTTTTCAGGGCTTCACCCTTATCCCTCTTGGGCTTTCTCTAAAGATACCTGATAAAATAATTCCCTCTAAAGTATTAGAGACAATGCGTTACTCCTTTGCACGTGGCTGCCTGCATTTAAAAGGCAGTCCAAAGGACTAGTTATCTGACAATACTCCTGTTCCATCACGCCCATTGTGGAGAGTTTCTAAAATGTTCTCTATCCAACAACATGGGCAAATTCATAATGGCATTGTTGCATTTTACTCTAAGCATGAGTTTCATCTGCAAGACAGTTGTAAGAAGCACCAACTGGGTGTTTCTTTCTGAAACAAAAACAGGAAATCGCTTCTCGCTGGTGTCGGGTGACTAAATCCCAGGCACTTCCTGTAAATTTGATGGTCTGTAGTACAGCAGTCTGCCACCAGGTGTCACTATGAGTAAATCCGCTTGGGAGAAAAGTATTGTCAGGGCTGTCAAAAGCAGGCATTTGAATGATTTCAGCACTCTCTCTTTGCAAATTTAGCTCACAGGGTCTTTCTGCCAACAGCTCTTTCAGCTGTCAGGTGGAAGTGTGCTCTGAACGTCATTTAAAACCAAAATGTTTGAGGATATTGTTTTTAGGTTATAATCCCCATGAATCTTTAGGAAATCAGAAGTGAAGAAATATTCCTTTTCTTTTACTAGGACTGTGAATAATTTCTAAGATAAGAATATCATTTTAATTTAAGAAGAAAGTGAGGGCAAAAAGGCCTAGCTTCCTGGCCTGGATTTCAATGCTAGTGATAGTCTCAAATCAATATCAGTGACCCATTCATTCAAAATTCAACAGTTAACAATTTGATTTTATTCCTGGAAATGCTTTCTAATCCAAAGACTTCCTCTGTGACTCCACTTCAAGAACCTTGTTTTGGCCAATCCTTTATCCTTTTTGATTTGCCCAGAAATTCCCCTCTCTGATTGTGATCTCTTGCCTCACAATTCTCACCCTTCCTTCTAACCCCATTTATCGCCGTCTCTAAATCTTTCACCATTTTCTTTCTCCATGAAGGTGAATCATTACTAGTTTCTGACCACCAAATCCAACCAGGTCCCTGGTGATCACAGGACCTTCGATTCTCTCTCCTCCACCTTTAGTGCCGTCATCCCAGGGCCTTCCAAGGGCCTCCTGTGTCTCAGCCTGCCAAGTGATGAGAAAAAAACACAATGAAATCACTGTGCATATGTTCTTCCCCAGCCAATCTTCAGCAAGGCTCCACGATCCTCTTCCCAGTCCCCGGGACTTCATTTTCTCACAGCTAGAGCTCTAAGTGTGTATCATTATCCTCAGGATTAAAACTCCACTCTCTCTGCCCATTCTCTACCTTTATTTCTACTTCGTTCCTACTCTACTTCCTTTATTAGTGAACAAGATTTACTCTATGTGGAAACCATCCAGGTTTCCCCATATTGTACTGCCCCAATAATGTTATTTGGGACCAAAACCCCAACTCACAAAAGTAACACTTTGCTTTGCCTTTCCATCATATAAATATATATGTATATGTCTATTTATAAAGGCATACATACATACATACATACATACACACATATATATGTGTGTATATGAAACATATATGCATGTATATAACACACCCACACACACACCCATCCTTTGGGAAACTCATCGGAAGAATTGCCTGTGCCTGCTGTGGGCCAAGATTTGAACGTTCCCTGGTCTCCTGGTCTCATACTGTTTCATGTACCAAAAATCTCACTATAATTTTCGACAGCTGGCACGGTCTGATGAAAATTTCAAATCCTTACAGCCTAGTGGAAAGCTACAAAAAGAAATAAGTGCAATAAAGTACTAGAGGCACAAAAACAAATAAATGCAATGAAATATTAGATACACAAAGTATAGTGGGACATGAAGAAAACAGGGTTTAATTCTGCCTGGGAACAACTGATACTTGAAAGATTCATAGGTCAGATGGCCAGGGTAGGGAAGAGTGTTCCTCACAGGGGAAAATGCAGGTAGGTATGAAAAGTGTGGAGGAGCAGTTGGGTGCAGCCTGCCATTAGGGGCAGTGAGAGATGTGGCTAAGGGAGAAGGTGGGGTCATGTCTCCCAATAGCTCACAGCATCTTCTACCTCTTTGGATTCCCAGTGCCTAACACTGTGTCAAGCACATTGAAGACTCCTAATAATAAGCTGTTTTGGGGAATTGAATCATGCACCCCACAGAAGACAGGTTCGAGTCTTAAACTGCATTGCTGTGGGTGTGCACCCATTTGTAAATAGGACTTTTTGGATGTTATGATTTACGTGTGGACTCATTTTTGAATAGACTCTTTAAAGATCCTTTTTTAGATCAGCCCAAATTGAAACAGGGTGGGCCTTAATGCATGTAACTAGAGGCCTTAGAAAGACAGGAAATTCAGATGCAGTCAGGCAGTGGACGCCAAGAGTCAGAAGAAGTTAGAAGTCAGTGGAAACAAGAGGAGCAGACACAAGAAGAAGCAGATTGTCATGTGACGAGGGCAGAGATGCAAGCCAAGGAACACCAAAAAATTTGGCAAGCCAGCACCAGAATGCTACAGACTCCGAGAAAAAGCATGGCCTGTTGAAAGCTTGATTTGGACTTCTGGCCTCCAGAGCCATGAGAAAAAAAATTCCTGTCATGCCAACCAGCGTGATATTTGTCACAGCAGCTCTGGCAAAGTAAGAAGACTGTTTTCAAGGATCTCTTAGCTGCAGTGGAAGCTGATACCAACGAAGGGGAACCCCAGAATTAAGAATAACTGTTGCTGCCTCAGCCAACCTACACTGAAGTTCATATTGCCCTCCACAGTGTTTGTCTGCCAGTAAATGACAAGACTCTTGAGGATCTGCTCACTATCCTTAGAAAGCGCTTATCTGATATATTTGGTTACAGAGATGTCTGTCTGGACACATGAACATTTTCTAGCTAAGAGGCAGACATTTGTATGAAGAGTCCTCTCTCTATAAATGGTAAGCAATAATAACCATTTAGACAAGTCCTAGTGAGTGTTCCTCCTCTTTAATATGCTCCAGAGAATACTGGACAAGAAATGCAGGCTCTGTCCTTCCTTCAAAAGTGCCCAGGCAAAGCCCAAGTTGGATCTGAATCCTAATATCATTTGTGTCACAATCAGTTCCAAATCCCTGGTAGTTTGTGGGTGTGAAACAAAGGCAAAATGGAAAGTGGGTATTGAACAGGAAAGAGGGACAGAACAAAACAGGAGCTTGCAGAAAAGCAATGCACAGAGAGGACCAAAGGTAATCGGCACAGCTATCTGAACCCTCTTCTTTTAAGAAACGGTTGTATTTGTTGGTTCTGTTGAAGGTTCAGAAGCCACAGGATGTAACATCAGAGGACATGAATTTTTTTTTCAGTAAAAATTGATGGTTGATGGAACCAAGGTTCACCCCAATATCACCAAAGCCCTCTTTGTACACAAGTGGTACACTGGCCAAATGTAGAAGAGCAAAGCTTCCGCTGCCTGCTACTCGTTCTTCACATCTCTAAATTCTTAACGTCAAACCACACTAGGCCCCACATTTCAATATGCGTTCGTGCTTAGTACAGTGCACATGGATAGAATGCTGTGTAAGAGTGACAGAACAAAGAAAAAGCTTAAGTTTGTATGTTTCTCTTTCTCTTGTTTATTTTAGAAATAAACTAATGCTAGGCTCAGGCAATACTATCATACATAGGATAGACAAATATTCTCCTTTCCTTGTGGGGCTTACTGTCTAATAAGGAAGGCAAAAAATTTAAACAAGGAGATTCAGTAAAGTATGACAAATGAAATGACAGAGAAGTGGATTTGATAATGCAATATAAAGTTTCCCTGCACAATCCCAGGCATAGATAACTGCTCACTGCATGAGAAGTTATATTATGAGGGTGCTATAGGAGGATGCAGGCAGGAGATCTAATACAGACTGGGGGTCAGGGGAGGGATAGTCAGTGGAAGAAATAGTTAAAATGAAACCAAAAGGAAATGTAAGAGTTAGACAGTCAAAGGGTGTGGAGGAACCAGTCAATGGGACAGTGTTCCAGACAGAAAGCAGCATGTGCCAATGTCTTGAGGGAAGAGAATGGGAAGGAAAGGAGGGACCCAAGCAAGCGTGGTAAGACCCAGAGTGTGGAATTAGGGTACTGTGGTGTTTGGAAGCTGTATGTACCTCAGAAAAGCATGTTCTTAAAGTTAACCCATTCCTGTGCGTGTGAACCCACTGTTAGAAGGAAATTTTGATGAGGCTACTTCAGTTAAGGTGTGACTCACCTCAATCAGGTTGGGTCTTAATCCTATTATTGGAGTCCTTTAGAGTAGAGTGAAATTCTCACAGAGAGAAAGCCACAGGAAGTAAGAAGCTGAAATCAATGAGGCCCAGGAAAGAATGGAGAGGCCACCATGTGCCTTGCCATGTGACAAGCTAAGGACCAAGAATCGCCAGCAGCCAGCCCCAGAACGCCATAGTCCTCGGGGAGAAAGCATTGCCTTGATGATACCTCAATCTGGACATTCTCCCAGACGCTAGCCATAAGCAAATAAATTACCATTGTTCAAGTCACACCATTTCTTGGTATATTGCGTTCAGCAGCCTAGCAAACTAAAACAGGTGCTTAGAGGAAGACCAGAGAAATAGGCAGAAACCAGGTAGGTATGTTCCAGGAACAGAAAGAAGCAAAATTATGACACAAGTGTGGGGAGCTATCCTCTGAATACTATTCCATCGGAAATATTTAACACTTGGTGTATTTCCAGTGTTTCTTACATATAGCACTTAAGATACCCTGAACATATATCTTGGCTAAATTTGCAAGTGTACTCAGGTCAATTCTTGACAGTAGGAGTGCTAAGTCAAATGATACATGAATTTATAATTGAAGAAATCATGACAAATTTTTCTTCCAGAAAGTTGTCCCAACTTATATTCCTATCAAATGTGTATGAGACATGAAATTTTACAAACCTCTCATCAGCATTCGTATAATCAAGAGTTTTATTTTTGGCAATCTAATAAGTGAAAATTTATATCTCGTTGTTTTGGTTGTTCCTCTTTATGAACAAGGTTGAATATTTTATATATTTACAGTTGATTTCTATTCCTTTTTCTATAAACTGCCTGTAAACAGCCTTTGCCATTTTTGGATTGCCTTGTATTTTATTTTTCACATTCATTTGTATGAGATATTTGTACATTAAAGTTTAGCTCCTTGCCAGTCATGTGTATTTCAACTTTTGTTATGGTATTTTTTCCACTCAATTTTCTTAGTTTTATGTAGTCAGGTTTATTACTCTTTCCATGCATGGCTTCCAGTTTTTGTATCAATTTTAAAAGGCTCTCACATTATAAATCAAATCTACCTACTCTTTTTTCTACAATCTTTTGTTGTTGTTTTACTTTCATTTAAATTATTGATACATTGGGCATTTATTTTTGCCTAAAGAAATAAGAATTCAGATATTTTCCCCCAAACAGGATACAATTTATTGAGCAATTCTTATTATTATTAGCAATTTAAAAATTCATCTTTATCATATTCAAATTCCATATGTATTTCTGTCTATTTCTGGACTCTTCTGTTTTACTATTAGGTTACTTGGCATGATGTTTAATTAGGAAGCTTTCCATATTTATTTAGGTTCTGGAATACCTTAAACACCACTGAAATCATCTGTTTCTTGAAGGTCTGAATTTGTTTACCAATAAAACCAAAAGGTCTGATATTTTGTGGATGGCTGGGTCAGTGTATATTGTATAAAACTCATGAATTTCCCCAAATCTTCCAATATTAATGGTCTGTTTAGGTAGACTACATCTTCTGTGATCAGATTTAATAACTTCCATTTTCTTTATAAAGAACTTATTCCATTTGGATTTTTTAAATTGTATTTGTAAGGTTTTTCAAAGCACTCAGTTATGATTCCCTTTTTGAATATTTACTTTTATGCTTCTAGTTTTCTGTATTTGTGATACCTCTCTTTTTTCTTGACTAGGTTAGCCATTAATTATTTTCTTGTTTTCCTTTTCATCTAAAGAACTAGCTTCAACATTATTTATCACTTGTACTTATTTTCCATATTTAATCCATTAATTTCTGCTTTCTCCTTATTATTTACTTTCTTATGCTTTCCTTGAGTTTTTGTTGTTCTTTCTCTAATTTCTTGGCATGTATGCTTCATTTATTTTCAATGTTTCATTTTTAGTTAACATGGAACACACTGTTGGTTAGCCGATTCTGCAGCCATCCCCGCTGTCTTGTGGCTTGCCTTCTCCCTTTTTAATGGTTAGAAAAGCTGAACACTCACTTCCCAGCCTCTCTTGCAGCTAGCAGTAGGCATGTGACCAGTTTACGCCAATAAAACATAAAGGGAAGTCCACTGAGGAAGGCAGGGAGGATTTATTTCCTTTGCTATAAAAGAAGAGATTCAATGGAGGAAAATTCTTTTTGCCTCAGCTCCTCCTTCCTTTTTTCTTAAATGAATACATGATGTCTGGAGCTGCAGCAGACATTTGGGATCATTAGGTAACAAGAATGAGGGTAAAAAGCCTGAGAGAGAAAAGTCAACATGCTAAGAATAGCAGAGTATAAAGATCCAAAGGTTGTGGATCTTTGTTGATGTCACTGAGCTGCTGGCAAATGCTTACCTCCAATTTTCATGTTGTGAGCGATGATAAGTATTTGTATTGCTTACCCACTGTTTGTTGGGTTTCCTTTACTTCCTCTAAAAGCATTCCTACCTACAAAGTAATGTAGATGATAAACACCATGGCTTTTCTTCTGAGCACTACCTTAGCCATATCCCATAAGTTTTTAATGTAATGTATTTTTATTATGGCTATTTCCTATACATTCTTTTTTACTTTGATTTCCTCTTTTATCTAAGAGTTGTTTATGAAACAGGCTTCAATTTCCAGGTGGAACATTAATCCTAACTTCAGGTAGGATGATTAGGTAGGAACCCAGCCATTTGCTAAGAGACCCAAAATATAATTTGTCATCAGGTAGGTTTATCAAGAACAGCTCATAGGTGGACTGCCCTTGAGGTATTTTTTTAGTTGATATTTCTCCTGTAGCTTTGCCAAATGTCCATGCTTTGGGATTCAACACTCTTTCTGTCCTAGAGCCTATTCCAGTGTGGACTTGCATCAGCCTCGGCAGTTCCTAAAACCCAGCTGATTGACCCGGCCAAAGAAGACCCACCCCTCTGCTTCCTCACCCTCTCACCTGGGTGTCCCCAGCCGCTCCCTCCCCTGCACGGACTCTGATGAAGACTTCGTTACCTGAAGACTGATTCCGGGAGCACTGCTACCTGAGTGCCTCTTCCTTGACTCCAGCTCCCTCAGAAGATCTTTCCTCTTTTCTATCTACATTTAGATTTCTATTTGTGGCTGGGGAAATGTAGCCGTGTGTTTGTCATCCGTCGGCTTTTGCTCCCCGGACTTTCCACTCAAAACGACTCCCCCAAGCGGCAACTGCAGTGATTTTCCGGTTTCTGGGAGAAACAGGAGGTGCTGTGGAGGGAACTGCACTCTTGAGGGACCGTCTGGGCCTCATCCTAGCCCTCACCTGCTCCCCTTCCATTCCCCTCCCAGCAGGAGCCACTAGTGAAGTATTTGAGAACATTGATTACCGATTGATTCCCTCCCTCTGAAGGGCTTCTACGGAAGGCGGAGTGAGGAGATGCAAGGATCTGAACCAAGCTGAGCCAGTGGATTCTTGGAACCTGTCTTGCTTTTTCAGTAACTATCAGCCTTTATTTCTGCTTGAATATCATCAATGATATCTTTTTTCTTTTTTTTTTTACGATTTATTTGTTTGTTTTAACCTGTGTGTTGTTCATAGTGCTAAGATTTAAGGAGACATATTCTGAGATCTGGTTTCACAATGACTCCCTAAGCCAGAAGTCCCCCATAACAATTGATAAGAGTGTTTTCTGCAAGATAGACACCAGGGAAGGCATCAGGACCCAGGGCTGTGTCAAATGTCTTTATGGATATTTCTTTCCAGTAAGGAAGGCAGGTACTGAATAAGGAGTTAAATTCAATGAAATAATTATAACATGATGTGAAGAAGACAGCACCTGTACAGCAGTGGTTGCAAGGGAGACTGAATCTAATATGACCCAGTGACATCAGTAAACCCAAGCATGAAAGCCTATGCACTGCCTTAATTTGCCAGGGCTGCTGGAATAAATACCACAGGCTAGTTGGCTTAAACACAGGAATTTGTTGTCTCCAGTTTTGGAGGCTAGAAGTCCAACAGCAAGATGTCAGTAGAATTGTGCTTTCTCGGAAGTCTGTAGTTCTGGTGGTAACTTGCTGGCAATCCACAGCTCAGTCTCTGCCTCTGTTACATGGCCATCTGGCTCCTACTACTGTGTCAAAATTTATTCTGGACTCTAGTCATACTGGATTCAGCCCCACTCTGATTCAGTTTGGCTGCACCTTAACGAATAACATCTTTAAAGATCCTATTTTCGAAGGGTTCAATCCACAGGACTGGGGGTTAGAACACGAACATACCTTTGTGGGAAACATGATCCACTCTATAATATGCACTTTATATTTATAAAGGCCCTCTCTTAATGCCTTTTCTCTCTAGTGTTAAACACTTCTGTCAAGCATAGGAGCCTAATTTCCAACTTCCGTCCATTAGAAGCCAAGTTTCTAGTCTTCCAGAAGTAAAGGAATTCTAGAAGTAGTCACACTGACAGCATAAAGAAATGACAAATGATAGCTTGACAACAAGTAAGAAGGCTGAAATGCTGGAAAAGCAGACAGGAAAATGCAGAAAATGGAGCAGTCATTTAAGGAGAGGGTTTGTAAACTCTCATACTTCATTAGCTCCTGCAGCTCTCAGTGTCACAGAAAAGGATAAGAATTGAAAATTTGGATGATTCTCATCTGAGTCATTAGGAAAAACCTAAAGGAGGTTCTGTAACCTCTGCTTAAAACTTTCATCACAAATGGCTAGAATATTTTTTGGAACTTCAAGAAATGCATTTCTATTATCTTGGAAATTAAATGATATGAAATACTTCATTGCTTGGCACAGCCTAGTGAAAGGGGATTTACTAATAGACCTAAGGGTAGCTTAAGGTAGTAAGAGGAGAATTTATTCTTTTCATGTAAACCTGCCTACTCCCAAGCTGTGATGAGGGTGATCAACCACCTTCAACCTCAACCAGGTAACAGATGTAACTGTATGTGGTGTGAGTGTGTGTGCACATGTGTGTATAGGGGAATTGCATTCTGCACAATTAGGTCTTATGCTTACAGACCTAACAGACAAGATGCTGTGTTTGTCTGTCTTTAGGGTTTGGAGGAACATATCAGTGTAGTCACCAGATTTTCCAAAGCAAAGCAAGACAAAGCAAATTAACAACTGTCGAGTATTCTTAAGCTAGGATGCTGCCCTGGGCTGGTCTCCATATCACCTGCTGGCTTGACAAAAGATTTCATATCAGTTGCCTGAAAGATTGCCATCTCAGCACACAGCTCAATTAAAAAAAATTCCTTGGAGAAATAACATTTTAGATTCAAAACTCTGCTTTATAAATAATTTGTTGTTAATAGATAGTAGTGCATACGTTTATAAATCATGGTTACCAGAACCCATGAACATGACCAGATGTGACTTTTCCTGAAAGCCTAGAAAAAGAGCTCATTAAAATAAAACCCAGAAGGGCTATAAAATCCAGAGTGTGCACTCCCAAAACTCCAAATAAATAAACACAAACAAAAACCAATCATAACATTTTATCCTATAGACATTCTCATTTCTATAAGGTTAAAATCCTTGCACACAGAACACACACACACACACGCACACACACACACACAAATACAAATTAGCTGTTGCCACTGGCACTCAGTGGGGTTGAAGATAACAAGACCACCTTTATCTCAGGATGCCATTTCCAGAAAAGTATACTTTGCTGTAGCGCATTACCTCCAAGGAAAAGTGATTTTGGTAGAGATGGTTCCTTTCCCCTAAACTCTAGGAAGGAAAGATAACCTGAGGGAAAAACTAAAAATACGAGAGAAAGCAGATCAACAACTTAAGTAGGGGATACCATCATATTTCTTGTCAGTTTAGAAGGGGTGTGTTCTCAGGCCAGCTCCTTAATTTCACATGTGAGATAAAACAGAATAGGACAGCTGAGAGGCAGCAGATGAAATGTAATGAGAAGATGTGCCAGTTCTAGGGTCAACTCAGTGATCCAGAACACTTGGTATACAAGCAATGGAGACGGTCTACGCCTCTAAGACGTGTATATTCTAATGGAATCCAGGGCTCTTCAGTCAAAGTAGCCATCAGGCCCCACCTAGAGTGGTTAAATTTCCATGTTAGAGATAGTGGCCCATACAAAAGGGCACCTGGGCTCTTTCTCAATGGGCTACAGGGTGTGGTGGGGTGTAGTGCCCATGAGGTAGCAGTACAGGCTAGCAAGGTAGCACAGAAAGCAGATGGGAGGGCTGAGCCACCAAGTAGACAAGGAGGCAGAAAGGTTGGCAGGCAGAAAAGTTACCCAGGAAGGTACAGACAACAGCCTGGAGTTCAAGGCAAAGATCAGTTGCCAAAGATTCTGTGGGACTGAAATGACACCACCACCTGGAAAATAATATAAGCAGATAGATGTGTGTGAGATGCATCCTTCCCTGGCTTCTAAGATCATGTGTGATCCCTGACATGGAAGCCAGTACAAATTCCAAGAGAACTGGGCTAAGACCTACAGGTAGAAATTGGCAAAGACCATACTAGACTAAAAAGGGGCAGTTAGGGACCAAAGGCCAGCAACTTGGTAAACAATTCCTGTTTACCTGGGGAAACTTTTTTGAACTTTTCACTGGTGGAAGGGAAATGGATGATTTCCCTGCAAGTTCTAGGTAGTGGCTTAGAATTTGGGAGACGTCAGCAGCCTATCCTGAGCTGGACCATTGACTTTTGCTTCCTGGAATCTTCTGAAGTGGGAATAACAAAAGACAAACAGTATGAGTTCAACTTCAGGAATACAGGGCTATCTCAGAGCATTCTTGGACCTTCCTTCTCTGGAAGAGTCACAATGCCTGCCAGAATGAAAAGAGTATATTAAAGAAAAGTGCTTTTAACTGTGGAAACTTTTCTTCATGTAACACTCAGGAAATATCTTTCAGAATTAGTATTTCAAGTTCCAGAGACATTTATAGGAAACATGAGTCTTTGCATATCCTTATGGGATTTCCTGTGATTTCAGAAGATATTAATTCTACATCTAACACACTCAGGAGAGAAAAATCTAGTGGAGCTATCACTGCACAAAAGCCAATCATGGCTGCACTATAGCTTACTCCTTTCAGCTGTGACATTTGAAGACAAGGACAGGAACTACAGTTGTCCTGAGGCTATGGGTTCCCAAGTGTGCTACTTGCCCCAGCTCCAAAGGCTTCCACAGTTTTCAAGAGCACTAAAATCTTCAACCCCTACCTATTAAGGCTAAAGGGACAAGCCCCAAAGACTCTCTTGGCTCTCTCCCTCCTCCCTTTCCCTTGTTTCCTGACCTTAACATACACACACAAAGCCACCATTCCTCCAATCCCTCACTGCGGCTCCAGTGGTTTGAGGAAAAGACATTAAAGAGCTACAGCACTTTTCTCTGGACAGCGGGAGACGGGGCCCTTTAGCCACATTTGGCAACCAAATTGATTTCCTTCTTGCTCTCTTCTGAGCCAAATGACCTTGTCTTCAGCCCGCAGCCTTGGTGGTCACACCTCCACCCATCCCTCTTGGAAGCTATTTTCTTGAAGAATCCTCTTCTCCTTGAACTTTAAGAGGATTGCTGATAAACTCTGTACTGGACAGTCATATTGGCTTCTGCTTTCTCTATACTTTTCAAATTGTACACTAGGATTTTGTCCAAAGGTTTTTATTTGCATTTCTTTCTCATGCCGTGCCATCACAGAGGGGCGTGGACTAAGTGCTATTTTCCAGATTTTTACTGCTGAGCATTTCCGTTCCTTGGGTTTTGGAGAAAGTAGATTTCCCAGCTGCCAAGAGGTTTTATTTTATTTTATCTAGTTATGGGGCAAAATACAGCTGTGAGTGGCTTCCTAATTACTTACCAGTCCTCTTTCTTTACTCTTACCAGGGAACTCCACCCCCAACCCCTAGCCTCCTAGCTTCTGGAAAGGCTAAATGGATCCTTGGCTTTAAGTATTTGCCAGCTTGGCTCACTCTGATTCCATATGGCATCGACTTAGAAGGGCCAAAGTGAACTTAGGCAGAATATCTGCCTCTCAATCTATAAACACTTTGCCTGCATGGTAGTAGGTTACACTAATTTAAATGACATTTGGAAATGTGGAAGAAAGGCTGAAATGACAGTCGACCCAGATACCAATATTTCCCCAGCATGTCCTGCATTTGTTTATTCAAATAAGAGTGACTGACAGCCTAATGTCCCTTAGTAGACCCTCAGTGATGACAATTACCAGCTGGCCAAGGCTGAATTTCATTTATAACTATTTTCCTTGCTTAAATTCCAATCAAGTTTTAACCTTACCATTCTTTCACTTTTCAATACATTCATTTTACAAACTGGAACTTATAACCAGGGCAGGGTTATTATTTAGAAGGAGGTCATATGGTTAAGACACAAGTTTCCTAACTACCAATGCAAAGCTTGCTGATAACACCACCCCTTAATTAATAACTGTGGCAGAGCATGGAGTGCAATGAACATCCATTTAGAGCTGGCAACTACCTCCTAAAAATATCAGGATAGGAATAAAACCATCCAATTCAGCAGACAAAATAAAATACATAACTGGATGAAACTGCATTAAGACATGGGGTACACTGAAATCTGAAGTTAAAGAGTTATTTGTGTGTTCTTTCCATTTTTACCATTAAAATAAGACTGTACTAGAAGTGTATCTCCCAGTGGTGATTTACTGATTTCTTACTACTATATAGGCTATATAGGCTATATTGTGCCATTTAATTCTCTTAATTCTAAGATCGCTTTGTTGAGACCCCACTCCTTGATTATATGAAACAGATTACAGCAACACATAACTTGCACTTTGGGCTCCCATGTAGAGTCTGGATTGTTAGGCGGGTTATCAGGAGGGTGGGAGCAGAAGGGAAAATTCAGGGGGCTGCTGCAATAGTCTAGGCAAGAGATTCCTATCGTTTTGTAGACACTTTTTCAAGAGGGAGTTGACAAATGCCCAATTTTTTAGAAGTGGGTTTGTGTAATTCACCATCCTGTAGAAAACTCTCAATTGGTGCCAAGCAAGAAGGTCTCCACACAGTGTTATTTCTCATGGCATGGTCCCCAGTGCTACAATCTGGGCACTTTCTTTAAAATCTTGGGAGGGTGGCGGTGTTCATAATATTTCTAGGTCCCAGTACATTGCTTCTTTCTTTATTATTCTCCTTTTGCATGGAAAGCCCTTTCCTCTACCCAAACACACCCTCATCACCTCCTTCCAGATACGACACTGCCTCTTCTCTTCAATCTTTCTTGCCAACCTTGAGCTCTCTTCTTTCTGTACCCCTACTAACCTTAACATTCCATTTAGGGTTGCTTCTCTAACTTTTCAACATAGGGTTGCCTACCTCCTACCATCAGAGCGCATGCTTCTTGAGAACAGGGGCTGCATCTTTTAGTTTGTATTCCTCACACCCCAGAGCCCTTCATGAAGTCAGGCAGAGTAGATCTACAATAAATTGCTGAGAAATTAATGGGCAATGGTCTCTTAGCAGATGTTCCTCCTATTGCCCTAGTTATACCCCCTCTACTCTGCTTATTCTGTGGGAAACACACCCTAGGTTGGGGCAGCCTGGACACTCTGGCACATCCCACAGTATGGCTGTCGTCTGGTCCTACCAGAAATGTCCACATGCTTTCTCCCCAGAGCCTTTTCTCCATTTTTCCCATTACTCCCTGTGCCAGCCTAACTTTGGCACATTTTTCATTTCTGGCTGGTGCATGCCATCTCCTAGGGAGCCTTCTCACCCCCCAGGCTGGGTGTGGCACACCACCTATATGCTCTCATCCCAATTATTGCCTATATCCTTTGTAGTAATGCATCAAACAGCCTGATGGCAAGGCATGGGACACTACTGTTTCCCTAGGTAGCACAGTCTCCCACACACAGTGTAGTGTTCCCTTCGTCAAAAGAAATGAATAAATAGGTAGCGAAGGAGTAACCAGGAAGAGGTTCAGCTAAACATCTTTTAAAAGGCCTTGGTCAGAGCCCAGCCCAGCTCCTCCATGAATAAATATTTAATCAAAGCCCACCCCATTGTGGGGCTGTGTTCACCCTTGTCATATTCCCCAGTTTCTCTCTCCAGCATACACAGGTGTCATCCTACCTGGGATGATGAAAAGCACCCTGGACCGCCCAACCCCAAAACTGGAAAAAGAAGTTCTTTGCCAACCCATAAAATGACACACCTCCCTAAACTTAACTCCCTGTACAACTATTAAAAAAAAAAAAAGACGTGGGCTGCACACACACACTTGCACATTTGCTGCCTTTCTATTTGACAAGGTAAAATTGTTTCAGAGGTGGTACCAGGTGTTTTTTCAGTTTGGTTCTTTAATGTAGTTATAAGCAAGTTTTGGTGTTTAAGAACTACTCACTGGGAACAGTAGTATTACCTTATACTGTATCATCTCTCAAGCTTACACCAGGAAGTTTGTAACCACTGCCTTTGGGAGAGTCTCAAGGCACAATCACAGGGCCTGCCCCAAGTCATAGAGTGAGGGGGCAAAGCAGGAACCAGAAGAGAATTGTTTTCCTGAATCCTAATCCATTGCTCTTTCCTCTTCAGCCTAGTGAACCAGTGAGCCACAGATTCCTAAAAGTGCGAAAATGTTAATTTCATTCTGCTCTTAATGATGTGTGAGCGGCACACAGAGAAGTTAAATTCAGAGCCCCCCTTTGGTGGGCCAAAGGTTAACACACAGGAAGCCCTGGAGACCAAGGACACCTTCAGGGATATTATTATTAGGTTGGCAGCCAGGATCAGGTGCTTTTGAGAGCCACTCAGTGTTGATTCAAAGCAAAGAACAGTTGCTTTAAATGTTAACAGGTTTCTGAAGGCATTCACTGCTGTCTCCCTTCAGAGATGGGTGACCCTCAAAAGGCTTGGCTGCTTCACTGAAGCTTCTCCAAACTGATCTAAGCTGCTTTGGCCTGAAAATTCTGACTGTCAGTTCTGAAAGGACAGCTGGTCTCCTGAGATTTCCTTTGTAGGTCCCGGTTTAGGGCAGGTCAGAAACAGGGCTCCCTGAGAAGAAAGAGCTGGCTCATTCCATCAGCCACTGTGTCACAGCGCTAGGAAGTAAAGCAGCCTGCCAAACCACTAGGAGAAATTTTCAGAACTTGAATGAGTTGGGGTTCTCTTATTACATCCAAGCCAGTCTGCCTTTTTCCTTTCTTTTGGGCTGCACACAGGTAGCAGCCCTAGTTTCACTTTTCATTTTGGAAATAGTCCTGAAGGAAGATATGTTGGAAAAACTAGGCCATCCTTGTCTGTTCCCCAAACACTCATTTTCTGTGAGCCCCGAAATGGGTGAGAGGTGGGTTGTTAATTTCAATGACGTCAGCGGGCACCGGCACCCGTGCTGCATCTCTCCTGGCCCCAGACACTCGCAATTGGATGTGCAGTCAGCAGCCGGCCCGGCTCCAGGAAAGGGCAGGGTGATGGCAGGGTTCTTGGAGACCGTTTTTGTGACTCAGGCAGGAGGAGACACTCAGCCATGGCGGGGTGTTTGAAGCACTGAGAAGGGGTTGGAACGAGGAGCCCCAGTCAGGCATCTGAGTACATGCAGCTCAGATGCAGGGAAGATTGTGCACTTGCCAAGACTTTCATTGGATGGGTCTAGAGTCTTGGGTGAAAAGAAGGATATGAAACAAAAAGGCACCAAGAAGGAGGAAATTCTCAGGTGTGATCTGACCTCAGACTCTCAGACTGTTTGTCTTCCTTCCTATTTGATACTGCTTGATTTGTTGAAGCCATGGGGGGCTCACATCAGTGTGTGCACGTAGCCCGCCATCTTGCCTCATCCAGCTTAATTTCCTTTCCACCCCAAACCTCAAAATATTTTTTTTTTTTTAAAGAAAGAAAGAAAAAGATCAGCTCAATGAAAAAATTCTTTTAAAAAGGTCTTTTCTGGATATCTGGAAAAATCCCATGTTGAATTCATCCTTGTTTATAGTATATTCCTTACAAGTCAGAGCTCATGAGGTGGGGCTCATATTTCCCATACTGCAGACCCTTAACAAATGGCAACTAGTTAAAAACAGCGATAGCCAGGGCACTGAGCCTTCCCCAGATCCTATCCCCAAACCCTTTCAGAGGGCACTCTATGGAGAGCTCTTTGCATTTAGAGCACCTCCAGGTCTCCCAGGGCAAATGAAACCCTGAAGACATTTGCTATCACTCATGTCCCTCTGGCCCCCAACAAGCCACTGGGTCACTTCCTGGGGATGCAGAGCCACTGAGTCTTGCAATTATTTAAATATACCCAGAAGGTATATTTAGTCTTGCCATTTAGCTTCCACCTCCCATGCTCTTTAACATTTCTCTCTGCCCCTCAGAACGGGGATCAGCACACCCATACTCCGGCACATGCTCATATATGAGAAGACAAGAGGATGACAAATAAGAAGAGTCAGTACAATTCTGTCAGATCAAAAGACGTCCTGCAAGCCCTGGAAACACAGTCTGGAGGAAGGCAGATTACAGAGATGAATTTGCCGTGCTGGACTCAGGACAACAGCAGTTGCAGTGTGATGTGTGACAAAAGTAACCGTGGGCTGGAGCATGGGCAGCAGATCCTAATGTGACACAACGAAGGAAAGGCTTTTAACTAGGGATTTCAGCAGTGGTAGCCTCAGTCACAGACACAGTTGCAATATTACACTTTTAATCAAAGAGGAGATGAAAGCTTTGTTATATTTGAAGATTGAATTCATAGTCAGTTTAATAACTCCAAGCATCATTGTCTGACACAGTTTAAGGATGGAGTTCAAATACGCCAAATTAAAAGACAGTCGTTCATTGGCAATACAAAAGGGGAAATGGGCTCAAATTGTTATTAAAAGCAGTGACATTATTTAAATGTCTCTGTTAATCAGGGTCCTGACATGAGAGCTGATGCTTGGAGAATTTGCTTTTCAGACTCTGCGCAGCATGGGTCAAGACTGCTTAATATTCCACGCTGGCTGAGCCCCGCTGAACTTTGCGGCCCTGTGAGCTCTCACATCCTGCTCCCCCTCCTTCGTCTCTGAATTTGAGATGCACTGGTATTTTCAATTTTCTTTGCCGCTAAAGGGCAAGGAAGCTGCAGTATAAATGCCTAACTTACTTTCAAGCCTTGTTTATAATGATTTATACATTATACAGCTGCTACACCTGCTGAAGCTTCCGCAGAACACTCAGGAAGCTTTTTAATTTAAGAGGTTCAGAAATGTTTACACCTTGCTGTGGTATTTTAAAGATTGCTTAATCAGGAAGGAGCTACAGACAGTCAGGAAAACATTGCCTTCATCTCTTGCTTCCTAGCCTGGAGCACATAGGGGGCAGAGTTCACACGATAGGGTGGTAGGTATTTTAATTATCCTGCCCGGCTCAAATCAGAGGGAGGTAAAGGAAACCCAGTTGGAACACCAAACTTGTTAGAAATGAGAATAAGGAGAATGTGCCCTCTCTGTGTTATCTTTAGGCAACTTAGCAAGTTACGTTTATGTATTGATTGCTGATAACATACTCTGGGCCCTGCTCTAGGCACACACCTGCCATAGGTGCGTTTAGCACAAGAAATCCTCAGTCTTTGGGGGAAATGAGACAGAGACTGCTATCAGAGCTATAAGAATTCTGAGAAAAGATGGATATGGACCCCACATTCCATATTGCACCTAGAGAAAGAGAGATGAGATCCTTTATGCTAAGGATGAGTCAGCAAGAGCACAGCATTGCCATGACTAAGCATTAGAACATGGAGCTGCCATCGTTTTTGGAGAGCTGATGAAAACTTCACAAAGATACCTGCTATGGATAGTTTAGCATTGAATGACATAATTATTTTCATCCTCTTTGGGTATAGTCTAAAATCCTGTGGTCCTTTTCTCTCTTTCTTTAATAGCTATCCTTCCATAATTTAACAACATTTTTAAATAACATTTGGGATGTCTGTTTCTTGGATTGTGTACAACCCCAGGACAGCAAATGAAATCCAGCCTCTACAATTAGCTGTGCATTATTCTTCCTTTTACTGTCTCTGTGTCAATGACTTTGAAGCATTTCTTTATGTTATTAATTGTGCCTATAGTATTAGAAATACCATTTCCTACCTCCTTAACTTTGCTTTTCCACCACCTCCATCCTGGTAAGTCATATCAGAGAGATACAGTTGACCCTTCCTAGCCTGTCATTTAAACATATAGTGGGAGGCTATGTAAAACATAGATTGCTGACCCAATAGAACACATCTGGGGACATTTGTGCTGCCATCCATGGCATGAGGTCCTATTTGAGTGCTCTTTGGGGCATGTGGATTCTCAACACAATAGACCATGACAGCTTCTCAGAAGCAATTACAGCCCATCATACTCAGGGCTAATTAGAGATTTCTTAGTGGATCAATGACACAATATAGTCCATAACAGTGTCAGAGCCGCAGCTGCAAATGCACTCAGAGCCCAAGCACTAAATATCCTTATGAGATTGTTATTGAAAGCAGTTGCTGGGCCTGAAAATTGCAGCTTTTTGAAAGCACAAACTGTGTATCTCAGGCTTTGTTTTCTAGAAAGGATGCAGTGGCTGCCGCCCAACTGTTAACAGTTGAATTGAATAGCCTTGGAGCTTAAAGGGCCTCCAAAGGACCCTAGGGAAGTCATCTCCACTTCCCTAGTCACACTCCTCCCTCCTCCATCTTCTGTTTGATTGTACTTTAGGTAACATACACTGAAGGGTCCTCTTCTTGGAGACCCTCTTCCCCACCCCAGGGAGAAGACTTGCCCTGGGCCCTTAATTGAGCAGGATGAGGGCAAAGGGCACCAGGATCCCATCCCGGCAATATTGCTTTCTAAGTATGACCTCAAGCAAGGTCCTCATATTTTGAACCCCTATTTTTTCATTTGTTGAAAAGGGTAACAGCAGTTACCTGACAGAGCAGTGGTGGAGTGCTAAGTATGGTGCCTAGTGCTATAAGTGCCCCCCAAAGCACCAGCCAGTAGAAGGAGTGGCCACAGTTTGGATCTATCACAGCTCCTTTTTAAAAATCTCCCTCAGTGCTGATAACAACAGAGTGGTTACTGTCCCATATCTGATCCCCTTCTGTGCCAGTGTGGATGTATGATGTCCCCAAAACACCATGTTCTTTAATGCAGTCTTGTGGGGGCAGACATATTAGTGTCGATTGGTTGGAACCTTTTGATTGTTTCCATGGAGATGTGACTCACCCAACTGTGAGTGACACTTCTGATGAGGGTGTGACCTGTTGATTAGATTATTTCCATGGAGGTGTGGCCCCGCCCATTCAGCTTGGGTCTTGATTAGTTTACTGGAGTCGTTTAAAAACGCTGGCCAGACGGAGACGATTGCTGGCTTAGCTCAGAGATGCCTGGAGTTGCGGACGTGTGAGGTTGGCTGATGTGGATGCTTACACATGCTTGGAGATGCAGACAGAAGGACATTTAGCTAAGAGATGAAGCCTAGAGTTTGCTCCAGGATATGCTAAGACAGGACTCCCCAGTGCTTAGAGAGAAACATCCTGGGAGAAAAAATCAAGAAAGCACAGGAGCTGAGAGAGGAGATGGAACACAATCCGGGATCAGCAAGCGCCAGCCATGTGCCTTCCCACTAGCAGAGTTTTTCCAGATGCCATTGGCCATCCCTCAGTGAAGGTACCCTATTATTGATGCCTTAGTTTGGACACTTTATGGCCTTAGGACTGTAACTTTGTAACCAAATAAACCCCATTTATAAAAGCCAATCCATTTCCAGTATTTTGCATAATGGCAGCATTAGCAAACTGGAAAACCTTCTATCGTGAAAGCCCACTTTAACCATTTTCATTGCTCCCCTTCCAGGTGAGAAGTATCAGAGGTAGGGAGTGGTGCACGTGAGGCTTTTGCCCTCCTGGAACTTCATCAACCAGAGGACACAGACAATGACACCGTGACAATGGCAGCAATGGGGGGTGGGCTACAGTGTGGGAGCAAGGAGCTGCCAAGGCTTTCCCCCATCCTGACATTTTCATTTTAGCCCTCTGGTGGGTGCGTAGGATCATTACAGTAGGGTTCTAACTTGGATTTCTCTGATAATTAACACTTTCTCATATACATTAGCCACATGTATCCCTTCTTTGGTGAATGCCTGCTCGGTTCCTATGCCCATTTTTCTTTCAGGCTGTCTCCTTTTTCATACTGATTTATCATTGATGTGTATACTAGGTGTATGTCCTTCATCAGATATATAAGCAGCCAATATCTTCTCCAACTCTGTAGCTTGCCTCATCACTCTCTTAATGGTGTCTTTTGATGAAAAGAAGTTACTAATTTTTATGTAATCCAATTTATCCATTTTTTTCCCTTATAGTAGTGCTTTTGCCACCCTGTAAGAAAGCTTTGCCTTCCCCAAGATCATGAAAATGTTCTACCCAGCAAGATTGTGACCTGTGAGAACACTCTATGACTCTATTTTAATTTTAAAACTATTTGTGTATATTCAAATCAGGTTTTTAAAATTCCCTTGGGGTGGGGGAGGAAAGCAGATGAGTTGAAGGGACTTAAGAAGGAAACATTGTGCCAAAATAAGAACAAGTTGTGAAATACCCAAGACAACCACTTAGAACAAGAAGTCAGTTATGAACTCTGGAAACCGGATTGCCCATCTGAGATTTTCTAAATTGAAAGACATGACCACAAGGTTTTGGAGACAGAGACCCAGCACCACCTCCTCTCCAATTTCTTTTTTTTCTGGTTTAGACCCTGAATAGGAAAGCTCAAAGAACAGGAGGGTTTGGAGAGATGATATGAGGTGTCCCTAAGAAGAGTCTGTGGGCTATTTTTCTATGCTGATGCTTGAGAGAGATAGAGATAGAGATAGAGAGATAGAGAGATAGAGAGATGGAGATGGAGATAGAGAGATAGAGAGATAGAGATGGAGATGGAGATGGAGATGGAGATGGAGATGGAGATGGAGATAGATAGAAATAGAAACCATAACCACCTGACTCATCAATTGTCTGGCTGAACTCTGCATCCCTGGCTATTCTACTCTTGGATTCCACTCTGACCAGAGCTCTTTTACAGGAAAGGGTCAGCTCATTAGTGAAGAATGAGTCCAGGGTTAGTTTATTAGGAGTAAAAGAACATTTTTTAAAAATGCAAGCTAAAGCCAACACAAGTGAAGGAGTCATGCCAGCAGTAACTTTCTGTGGCTTGTAAAGTCACTGCAGTGAGAGGCTTGTCAGAAAGTCCCCTGCTGGCCAAGGGGCAGGGTCTGCAGGCCAGGACATAGAGGGGCCAGAAGGAGGGAACGTTTTGCTAGGAACAGAGCAGAAAGATGGGGTGAAGGTACAAAGAGAGAACTGAATGTGTCAGTTCATGCTGGGTGATTAGATATCTTCATACCTTGACTTCAGATTGCTGGTAATTGGTTATCAGAAGTAAGTATATGCTGTAATTTTAATTGTAAGCCAGACTCCTATGAACTAGTATGCCTCATTGGCCATAACATGTATTCCTGATTCACTGTTTCCCACCTGCCCACTACCAGGCCCCACCATCATTCAACTGGAGCCAGCTATGAAAATCACAGGCTGAATGCCAAAATGAATCTGAGTCACTTTAAGGAAGTGACTCTTGAAGTTTTTGACCACAATTTGCTACAGAAGGGCAAACATTCCTGGGTCACCCTCTCTATCTGAAGTGCTACTGGGAAAAATAATTCAGTGATGAAAATGAAATTTAACCTAACAAGCAAATAGCAGTGGTGATAGATTATGTTCATATTTGTCCTTGCATTAGGAATATAGCAGAGTCAGCTTTGAACCACAAAGCAAACAAGCTTTAAACACTAGTTATTGGAATATTTCGACAAAAAAAAAGCTTTTAGTGCAAATATGCCTCACCACACAGTGTATAATTAACCAGGCATCCTATAATAAATCAACATTGATGAAACTAGATGAATAGGAACTTACAATTAAAATATATAATTATTTAATTTATAAAGCAAAACCACAATCAACTCAAAATAATACTGATGGGATAGAATTCACTAAAGTCCTTTCTAAAAACTATAGTAATCTCAAAAATTGGTATGGTTGCATGAAAGAGAGGAGCGCTGCATCAATGTCAAGCATTCTGTTTTGGCCGTACTTCTTAGTAGATGCTAGCAGTTTTTAGTTTATATATACCAAATTTTAGAAAACGTTAACTGCTCACATGATAAGCTGCTAATATATACAATATAGAATTTTTAAAATTCTCTAATGATCATAAAATGACCTTCTACTCTTGAGATCAGTCACAACCCATCACTGTGCTCAAAATGTTCTTACAAAGAACAGCACCATTTGTTGAGAACCAACACCATAGTCTCAGGCTGGGCAGGGGTGGGGAGAGGGCCTCCGTTTAGTTTTACTGGTAACTTTCGTATACCTATTACACAAGAAAGGAGAACTAGCTTCTCTTGGTCTGGAACATGAGAACGTTCAATTTGTTTTCTCCTTATTTAAACCAATCTTCAGTGTCTCCTGTAGAGAATGGTTCTGGCTGAGTCTGAATCCAAGTATCTTAAATCCTTTCTGGGCCCTGGAATCATCTCTCTTCCTACTCACTTACTAGATTTCCTCTGATATTGAATAAACTTCCTGGAATTTGGCTTCTATTATTTTCCTTATTGTTAACTAGCCTACAGTGCAATTGTGTCTACTTTTGGTGGTTTTTGTTATAGTTTTCTCATGTGATAATTGGTTTGTTTCATTTCACATTATTTTTTATAGTAACTATATTATGAATGGATTATTTGACCATTCCATTCACTGAGTCTTGGTTGGGATCCCCTTTATTGAAAAGATTAAAGGGCATAAAAGAAACTGAGGCAAATGGGAAATAGCATGCCTTAAGAACCACTGAGAAGGAGAATGTAAAAGAAGAAATATAAGGAGTTGAAAGAAGGTAAGGATGTTCATGGAATCAAAAAGAAACAGTAGTTGATGACAAAACTCATAAACTACCCGTGTGATCTAGGTTAGTCAATTATCTTTTCTAGAAAGACAGATACCCTAACTACTCATATGGTGTTTCAAAGATGAAAGGAGACTATATGAGAAACCATTTGGAAAAGATCAAAATATTTGCATGCATTAGTCACTTACTCAAATCTTTATTAAAGATTATTGAATAAATGATTTAAACTGCTAAAAATTTCTTTAAGCAATGATTTCTATAGGACTTTTCTTAAAGACTACAACCTAGCATGTCAAATAAACAGAAAGATCATAAGAGCATATAAAATATAATCTGTGTATAAATTGGACATCCCTTCAGGTAAATTTTTATATTCAAACATTAGCCATGTAAATATAAAATATCTTCAAGTCACTAGTGTTCATCCCTTCCAATCTTCCTTATCCATTATTAGCACACTAAATCCCCAAAAAACATAAGCACTAAAAGAAAACCAGCCTGGACCCAAGTAGAAGACAGACCGGCAAGTGGATGTCAGAGAACATTTTGATTCAAAGCAAAAGTGTAGCTCAGCCACAAAATATGAAGTAAGTGATGCTGACATAACCAGCTTCAAAGGCATGCTGGGTCTTCAGCAGTGAACTGCTAGTAGGGGAAGGATTCCTAAAGAGAGAAGGACCCAGGCTGTGGGAAAAGAAGCATTTGGCCAGTGAGGAGCAAACATGACCATCCAAATGACAGTGCTCAGCGGGTCCATCCAGGCTGGGTGTAAATTGGCACCCGAGTCCCAGGGGGTCTAGCTGGGTGACAGGCATGCCAAAGTCTCCAGGCAGTGAAGATTATAAAGCTATACAGGTAGCATCCCTGAAACCCAGTGGAAATAGAGCAAGTCCCCAGCTTGAAGATAGGGAAATAAGATATGGGTTGAGCCTCCTCAAAGAGGAAGTCTGTAAGAGCTGAGCAGTTGTGAGGCCCAGCCAAGCCTCAGGAGCAAGGGAGGACCCAATCAGGCAGAGAAGGATGTATCACAAGCTGTAGTCATATGGTGGTAAGAGTAAAGCCTTATATTTGAATAGTCCTTCACAATTCACGAGTATTCTCCTTAAAGGCTTAGCATAGTGATGAAGAACATAAGCTGGAAATGGATTGCCTGGGTTCAAATCTCAGCTTTGTAAGCTTGTGTACACCAGTTAACTGCTCTGTACCTCACTTTTCCCATCTGTAAAATAGGGATAATAATAGTACTGACTTAAAGAGTTTGCAAGGATTAAATGAGATAGTACTTGTAAACTCACTATAATGGGGTCAGGTTCATGGGAAGTGATGGGTAATATTAGTATTAGTAATGCTACATCAGGTCTTATCCCATTATACAAATGAGGAAACAGATTCATAGAAGTTGGGTGACTTGTTCAGAGTCAGGCAACTAAAAGATAGCAGAGCTGAGAATAGACCCTACAATAACTAATTCAAATACCAGCGTTCAAATTAAGGAATTAATGTTAATTTTGTTAGCACTGATGAAGGTATTGTGGTTAGGTCTTTATAAGTCCTTTCCTGATAGAGATATGCATGGAAATACACATGGGTAAAATGTTCTAATATGTGAGATATTTGAAATACTCCAGCTAAAAATAATTCGGGAGGGGGAGGATAGATAGGACATGAAGGACAAGTTGATAGCTGTTGAACTTTGTGTGGGGTACATGAAAGTGCTTTGTATTATTTTCTCTAGTTTGGGGTGGGTTTGAAAATTTCCATGATAAAATATTTAAACAATTCTAGTACTCACTTTCCATGAAAAAACATAACTCTTGTGCTTCATAAGTAGTTTATGGGGTGTGTGAGGCCCCAGGAGGGGAAAGTCAGGTAGCCCATACCATACATGTGTGTAGATGCTGAGGACACACAGGTAAAAGGCAGGGCCCTCCCCTGAAAAAGCTTACATTCTAGTGGGGAAACACCAGCAACAAATAGGAGCTCAAGCAAACAAGCACTGAGAGCTTTTAAGAGTAATCAATACTGTGAACTCAGTTCTGGAGGTGGTGTTGACAGTATGCTGGACAGTCTAAAGTATGTGATTCCCAGTGAAAATGTGATTTGGAAGAAAGTATTCCAATGGCATAGCAGAGAAGAAAGGTCCTAGTGTGATCACTGAACCCATCGTTACCACTAGTATAGTTGGACATCATGATTTTGAAAATGGTTTTTCCTCCTAAAATGTGAAGTTAACCAGAAGGCTGACATCAGCTGACCTTAGTAACTTTCATGCAGAGTTGAAGCATCTTGGGGAAGAGAAGGGTATAGGCTGACACACATCCTCAAGCCAAGTGGAATGGGTGCTTATGAAAAGAAGATGCCTTCAGGAACATTCCTTTCTAGGGGAAATAAGCATGCATTGAGGTTTGTGGTGGTCAAGGACAGAGTTCCTCTTTACTCGCTGGAACATGACTATATTCATGTCTAAGCAGGGCTTTCTTTACTTTTTGCAAACTCCATTGTATAAGGGTCAAGAATCAGAAGAGGCAGTACATTTTTAAAAGCTTAGGTCACAGTGTAATTCTTTTCTGATGTATTTTATAACTGACCTGTGTCAGAAGTAGAGAAATACCTTGAATCACAGAATCATGAATTTTAGGCACTATTTACCAAAGACATGGAACAGGATTGCCCAGAAAATATATAGTTTGTGCATTCCAGTGTCAAGATGTTTTTCTCCCACTAAATTCCTTCTTGCTCTCCACCAGTATGTGATCCCACCTTTAAAACATATTACATGCACCACATGCATGCTTACATCTTAATATGAGCCAATATTAAAAAGATTTTAAAATCTCAGACTTTAGGATGATCTTCAAGGAATGCTGGATGAGGTGAAATCTGAAGTAGCCATTGTTGGTTGGAGAGTCCTTTGGAAGGAGGCAGTTATGTCTTCATCATGTTTCTTTCATTAAACTATAGAGTAATGCACAGGAAGTGGATGGTGACAGTTTTATAGATGTGGATGAAAATGTAAGGGGAGTGCTACAGAGGTGCACGGAGGAGATAATGAATGGCAGACAATGTGGAAGAGTCTATGAAAAGACTATGACAAAGAAGAAATTAGTCATAATAATTAATGAACCACTTCAATATGCATAGTTTCAGCAAACACCTTCACTAGTTACAATCTGGTGATTCTATCATGTGTGTAATAACTTTGCCAGCAACCCTATTCCATTGAGTCTTGAAGTTACTTGAGGAAAAAAAACAAAACGAAAGAAAACAGTCTCCCTTAGGTTCCAGATCAGGAAGCAAAGTGGGGAGAAAAGGATAGTCATCAATTACAATGTATTTTTCAAAAGAACTAACACCGGAGAATGCCTCTTCCTATTATGCCTTTGCCATCTGTTTCACAGTTCTCTCCCTTGTCTTGCCCTCTTCCAGATTCCCATCACCTTTGGTGAAGTGAACTGTGATTCCAGAAGTCAGGAGCATTTCCTGAAGTACAGTTAAATGAACTCACCTTGACATAGTCTATATACCATCATCACCTCCATCCATCCATACAGATGTAACAAATCAGACATCCACATAACTCATTGCCTCATCACTTCAATTTGCAGATTCAGTTAATTTCAGTGTTAATGTAACAAATATCATGTAGTTTACTTCAGTGGCAATATTTATTCATCATTATTAAGCGCTTTAGTCCTACGCTTACAGAATCATCAGTCTCTGCCATTTCACTTAATTTACTGAATTCTATTTTTATCACTTTAAGATGTAAAGTATATGCTATCATGGAGTTAATAAATTTTGGCATCCATAAAAATCCTAGTATATATCCCTTATGAATGTCTAGCTTCTGTTTCAATTATCAAAGTAACATTATTATTTGTTTTTATGTCAGCTTCCTCCGCACCCCTAGACTGTGAATTTCCTCTGCATTTGTAAAGATAGGCTTTGGTGCTGCTACAGTAATAAATTAACCCAAGACATAATGCATGCAGATTAGCAAAACAAAGCTTTATGTATTGTTATACAAGTCTGTTAGAGATCAGGTGGCTTTCCAGTATACCTCCTTTCCCAATGATGACTCAAGTGTGGCCTCCAGGTCACTGGGGCAGGGAAAGAGAAGTAGAGCTTCTCATACTGGCTTTTAAATGCTTAAACTCAAACCAGAGTTAGGGAAGAAAGGATAACTGCCCATGATGAAGTCATTCCACTTAGCCCATTGCCACAACTGGCCTTATTGCAAGAGGGCTAAGAAAGGTGGTAAGTAGTGAACTCTGAGATTTCCTTCTATCCCTCTTCCCTCCACTCCTGTGCCTGGTGGAGGGCCTAGCTCACTGCAGCATTTAGTAAATATTACTCAAATAAAAGACTACACCATCCTCTTGTACATCCTCTTGTACACTCTTTCCAATGACTTATTACCTCCTCTCCCCCTTTTCTTTTCTCCTTCTCCTCTTTCTTTAATGTTTAGAGCACAGATTTGATCCTTGATCTTCAAACTTTACCTTTGCTTTCTCTGGTTAAATTTGTGGAAAGGGAACTTAATGCCCTTTGCTTCACTTCCATCCCCCTAACCATTTTGCCTGATGAAATGTTGGCAGGTACAACTGCTGTTTCCACTCAGAAAGACCAAATAAACACAAGCTGAAAAGGTCAGAACTCACCAGTGGTTCCCTGACTATCCAGGCAGAATTGCCCTTAAACAAATGATCCAGGAAACAGAAAACAAAACCCCAAGCTTCTCCTTAGATAGGATTCTCTTGCTAGTGTAATCTACTAAATAAAATTGTTTAGTAAAACTGAGCCCCAAGGAATGTGGCTACAACTGTTCAGTGTACTTTAAACATCACCCACTGCTGCTACGGAGGACAAAAAGTCAAACCAGCAAGAAGCTCCTTGGGTTTAGGATTCCATGAGCAGAGGAGGGACCAGCAGAAATAAAAAGTAGCTGGACTCGCTTGTCTCTGCTAGTAAATCCAAGGCCCAGGAGGTCAACCCCTTTTCTACTCCCTTCCCTCCAGGGGCTTCTCAGCTCTCAGAATTTTCTGCTGGTCCCAAACAAGAGGGAGGATATTTAAAAAAAAAAAAAAAAAAAAAAAAAAAAAACAACAACAGAAGTGTGCACTTAAAGATCCTGGGTAATATTTTGGAAAGTTAGAGCAGGAATGTAACCTCCAGAATGCAGTTTCATCCATCCATCCACTTATTCATTTTCTTTCATTCATTTATTCATTCATTATTTATTGAGCACCTATCATAACTCAGACACTGCTATACCCCAGAGATACAAAGAGGGATATGAAATGGTCCTTAGACCCTGCAAACAGCTCATAATATAGAAGGAAAAAAAAAGTCAAACAAAATCATATTATGTATGTGATAAATACTAGAATGAAGATCTAAACCAAGTACTGTGGAAAGAAGGTAAATGCACTGGCTGGAGGAGTCAAGGAGGCTTCATAGAAGAGGGCACCTGTGAGTTCAAGTGAGTTCATGAAGAATGAGTATGTATTCTCCGTGTACAGAGGGGATGTGGGCATTCCAGACAGCTTCCCCCAGTGAGCTGTGCATTTGTATTTCCCTGTCTTAAAGATTCCACAGAAAGTATGTCACTAGTGAGCACTTCTTGCTCACCTACTTTGGGAACACCATATAGGGATTGTGAGGAAACCCAGAAGACAGGAGCCTGCCCTCATGGAATGTCTGTTTCAGTGTCACTTCAGAAATACACAGAAATAACAGCACCCGGCACAAACTCAAGTTCTAAGCACATGTAAGGGCGAGCTGGGAGAGGCACCAGACTCCTGCAAGAGCACCCTCCGAAGGAACATTCCGGAAATATGTGGAGGTGCCATTTGGGATGTTGTGATGATGGCGGGCAGCATTACTGACATTTAGGGGATGGGGTCCAGAAGGGGTTAAATGCCCTCCAATGAACAAGATATTGCTCCATAACCAACAATTGTCTTTCTAGACAGTTATATAGCAGGAAAACCACTTTATATTTCTTTAAGCCAGAACCTAATTCCCTCTTACATATAAACACAAGGTGTTTTTTTACAGTTTTATTAGATAATTAATTTTCCAGGCACAAATATAATGCGAATCAAGAGATTATATTTTTTATTTTTTAAAAATTTTCCTAGAACTGTTCAACAATTCTGAAAATCACCTCCATAGCAACACTGTCAATGGTACAACACTAGCATCACTCTGCATTTGTTGAACCACTCACTGAGACTCTATGTACATGCGCAAACATCAACTGCTTCCTATTGTCAGATATTTACATGCTATACTGTCCTTGTGCCCAGGCATTTACACATGGAAATGCACATTATTTTATCATCCCTTATTTTTCTTTTAGTTGTCCTTTACATGATACTTAGAACATTACATTGATTTTTTTAAAATGTGTGTTAAAAGACTCTATTATTTATTGATCTCATTTTAGGATAGTAAAGAGGGTATTAAAAATAGTGTTATAAAAAGGGGTCCCTGGGTCTGAGAAGGTTGAGAACCACTGCCAGAGACAAATGTAAGGCAGTCAAAGGTGGCTTTCTGAAGAGGGTGGCTCTTGACTGGAGCCTGGAAGATCTCAAGCAACAGGGCATGCAGGAGCTTTTAGATTCAGCAAAGAAGGCCACAGAGGAAATGAAAGAAGACACCGAAGCAGAAAAGCCCCAAGAATATGAGATCCTGTGGACATCCGTCCATTCAAGCATATGGCTAGTTGACGGCCTGGCATGAATCGCTGGATCTCATCTGCATCACCATAGGATGACTGCAAAGATGCAGCCCAGCACAGGTTTGCAGGATTCCTAAGGGGTTGAGCAGGATCCCACCGATCAATTCCATTTTATTGCATATGGCTGCAGCTTGGGATATGACACCCAGACATGACCTGGGTTTCCATTGAACAAGAAATCACTTTGGTAACAAAGTTTACTCAGGGAAAAGACCTGAATGTTTGTTACCACGGTTGGCTTTTCATCTCGTATATCTTTAGCTGTTGGTATAAACTATTTTCAACAGGAATAAATACTTAAAGGCAGTTACCATGCTCAAGTTTCAATTACAACCCAGAATGGTAGAAAGAAGTCATGCATACTTAAAATGCCCACTTTGCAAAGGAAATAAAGTACAGTTCCAGATAAACTGAAGTCATTTCACTTCTGAAGGATATAGTCAGAATATTTATTTGCTATTTCACAAAAGAGATGATGGAACTTCATACGGGATAAAATCTCCCTTCCTCTGGTAGACAGAGACAGGCACAGAGCTGCTTTTCATATTCAAATCCACCACTGATTAGTTTAACTCTTGTGGGTGAAGTGAGGGAGCCTCTTTCTCATCCTTTGTCATCACCCAAACACCTCCCCCCAACACACTGGCACACCAGATACGTGGATTGCTGAGGGCAGAGGCTATTCTTTAAAAGGAAGAAATAAATAAGAACAATCAGATCCCATTTCACAGCATTTGTGCCTTCACCATGGTACTGAGTCCTTGGCACTCTGCAGGCAGAAAGCAGCCCCTTCTAGAATCCACGCCACTGCCCGGTGCATTGGCAAGGACCACTACAGTGAGTGCCAGCCATAGCCCTGAGTGAGCCATCCTCTAATGCCAGCTGCCGTGGGAGGCCCGGCAGAGATAAGACTCGGGAGACAGCCAAATGGAAGCAGGGCCAAAGTGCCAGCTCATTCCCCCTGGGACTCTTTACCAATCTGACCTCCTTTAAATGACTGAACAAAGTTTACGCAGTGGCAAAAGTCTGCATTAAGAAGGTAAGGGGTACGCTCCTTTTTATTACTCCCTCCAAGTGAAAAAAACAGCTCAATTATGGCAGCCTTGATAAACTCTTTATTTAAGCCTACACTTCCAAAAGTTTGGTTATTTTGCTTCCCTAAAATATCCTACCCAGCAAATTTTACTGAACAGAGTGAAAAAAAGCACCCAACAATAAAACTCAGAGGCGTCCCTTGAATAAAGGCATTACCCAGAAAATGCACTAAATTAGGATTTAATTGCTAGAAATTACTTTCAATTACCAAAAATTACGACAAATTACTTGTTGAATAGACACATTCTTTCACCACCATTAATAATTTTAAATTGCTAATTGCATGTAATTGTCAGTAATTTTTGTTCTTTGGTGAGAAGCAAGGTGCTGCATTATGCAGGGCCTGCTTTGCCAGGGCTGGGGCCCCTCCTCTCCTGTACCTCTGTGTGTGGCAGCCCCAGGGCCAGACCTCCCCAGAAGAGAAGGAAGGCTGTGTAGGCCTCTCCTCCACGATCCAAAACCTTTGGGCCCAAGTGTATGTAGGTCAACGGGGTGGCAGCTCCAATCTGCTATCAGCCACCTTAATGACAAGGGATGGGCAGAAGTGGGTAACCTTCCCACCAGTCCATCAGCTCTTCCAACAAGAGTAAATCAGTATTTCCAATTAAACCCAGATTCTCCAGAAAACATCACCCTGCTTGTCAACATCCCTGTCACCTTAAAATTACACAAAACCAAGATCCTGATTCTATTACCTTTCCAGTTTTAACTGCCACACTCCCTAGGACAACAACCAAACTGATTTCTATGTCCCCCAAATGTGTGTCTTGTTTTTCTCTCTCTATTTGCAGCTTCCTTAACTCACCTAGAGTGCTTTTCTTTTCCACCTGTAAAAACTATCCCAACATTCAAGGCAAAGCTCAGCTACACCTTCCCTGAATGCCTTCCCTGACCAACCCATCCTAAAATTATTCTCCTTCTGGCTGCCTGCTGCTTTGTTGCTTTGCACACCTCTGTCCCTCATTTGACAGTAACCAGTGGCAGCCTAGCCTTGTTTACGGTAGTGAGTTGAAAGGTGGCCCACATAAAGAGGTGTCCATGCCCTAATTCCCAGACCTGTTACTATTACCTTCTATGGCAAAAGAGTGAACATCACTTTCTATGGCAAGAGATGTGATTGAGTTAAGGACCTTGAAAGGAGGAATGTATTCTATTTTATTCAAGGATCTCCTACCTGCAATCACACGTATCCTTACAAAGTAGACACATGAAGGAGAAGGCCACGGAAGATGGAGGCAGGGATTGGAGTGACACAGCCATAAGCCAAGAAACACATGGGGCCACAAAAAAGGTGGAAGAGGCAAGGAGTGGAATCTTCCTTAGAGCCCTTGAAGGGAGTACAGCCCTGTCAACACCTTGATTTTGGACCTCAGGCCTCCAGAATTGTGAGAACATAAATTTCTGTTGGTTTAAACTACCACGTTTATAGGAAATTGTTGCACCAGCTCCAGGAAAATAATGCAGGGATCTTTCCTGTTTATATACCTGGTCTCCATAATTAAACTATAAGCTCCTTGAAGGTTGCAATCAAGCTTTCAAAGCTTCCATATCCACATAATGCCTACAAACAGGGGCTCAGTGGAAATTTGTGGGTGGATTTAGTGTTCATTGAGGAGTCAGGATCCATCCCATTGGCTGATGATCATATGCCAAATTGGCAGCTGAGTCCTTCTGTGAACCAGAGACCATGTGGAGAGCAAGCTCTGGGCAGGAACATCACCTGCAGATGCTCTTGCCTCCTAATCTCTGCCTCTCATGTCCATGCTTCATTCTCTTATATAAAACAGTCAGCTTTGATGCAACCCCGATCAAAATGCTACAAGCTTTCTTTGCAGAAATGGAAAAGCTGATCATCAAATTTATACAAAAAGGCAAGGGTCCCCAAATAGCCAAGACTTCTTGAAAAAGAACAAAATTTGAGGACTCACATATCTCAATTTCAAAACTTATTACAACACTATGGTAATCAAAATGGTATGGTACTGACACAAGGACAGAAATATAAACCAATGGAGCAGAACTGAAAGCACATGTTGTGGTATGGAGCTATGTACCCCGGAAAAACATGTTCTTAGACTGAACTCATTCCTGTGGGTATGAACTCATTGTAAACAGAACCTTTTGATGAGGCTATTTCAGTTAAGGTGTGGCCCAACTCAATCAGGAAGGGTCTTAATCCTGTTACTGGAGTCCTCTATAAGCAGAATGAAATTCAGACAGAGAGAGAGAGAGAGAGAAAGACACAGAGGAAGAAGCCAGAAGCTGAACATCAACAGAACCCAGAAAAGAAAGGAAAGGCCATGTAACAGAGAAGCCCAGGACCAAGGGTCACCAGCAGCCAGACCCAGAATCCCACTGTCTTTGGTTAGAAAGCATCGCCTTGATGATGCCTTGATTTGAACTTTCTTCTAGTCTCAAAACACTGAGCCATTTAAATTCCCATTGTATAAGCAACCCATTGCACAGTATTTGCTTGAGCAGTGAAAAAACTAAAACAGCACAGAAATAAACCCACACATGTATGGTCAATTGATTTTTTAATAAGGGAGCCAAGTCTCCTCACTGGAGAGGAGACTTTTCAACAAATGATGCTGAGAAAACTGGGCATCTACCTGCAAAAGAATGAAAGTGGTCCCCCCATCTCACACTGTGCAAGTTTGTATATATTATGACCCCCACAAAAGTTAAACTTTTGTGTATCAAAGGATATTATCAAGAAAATGAAAATACAACCTACAGTATGGGAGAAAATATTTGGGAACAATATATATAATATATGTTTAATATCCAGAATATATGAAGAATTCGTACAACTCAACAACAACAACAAAAATTAAAAATGGGCAAAGGCTTGAATAGACATTTCTCCAGAGGATTTATACAAATGGCCAGTAAGCACATTCTCTACATCAATAGCCATTAGAGAAATTCAAATTAAAACCCAAATGAGATACCACTTCACACTCACTAAGATGGCTATTATTTAAAAAAATAGGAAATAACAAGTGCTGATGAGGATGTGGAAAATAGGAACCTTCACACTTTGTTAGTGGGAATGTAAAATGGTGCAACTGCTATGGAAAACAGTTTGGCAGTACCTCAAAAAGTTATGCATGGAATACCATATGACCTGGAAATTCCAGTTCTAGGTATATACCCAAAAGAACTGAAAGCAGGAACTTGAAGAGAGATTTGTACAGCAATATTCATAGCAGTATTATGCACAATACCCAAAAGGTGGGAGTAACCCAAGTGTCCATCAACAGATGAAGGGGTTAAAAAAAGGGGGGGGGGTAGACTTGCGTACTATGGAATGTTATTCAAGAATATCTCTCAAGTAAATGACTAGTGACCAGGTCAGATACTTATAATTCCTTTCCTCCTGCTACTTAGTAAGGATAAAAAAGGAAGGACATTTTGATACATGCTACAATATGGATGAATTTTGAAGACATCATGTTGAGTGGAATTAGCCAGAAAGAAAAGGACAGATATTGTCTGATTTCAATTATATGAAATAATTAGAATATGCAATTTCGAAGGGACAGAAAGTAGAACACAGTTTGTCAGGGGTGGGGAAGGCAAAATGGGGAGTTTATGCCTTATGGGTGGAGGGTCTCTGTTTGGGATATTGGAAAAGTTTGGGTGGTGGATAGTGATGATGATAGCACAACACTGTGCATGTGATTATTGCCACTGAATTGCTTGCTTGGGAGTCGTTGAGATGGGCAATTTTGTGCTGTATATATGCTAATGTAATTTAAAAAGAGAGAAACTAAAGAGACAAGGACAACTAAATGCAATACAGGATCCTGGACTGAATCCAAAATGGAGGAGAAAATGTCCAAAAGGATATTATTGGGACAACTGAAAAAGTGGGAATATAGATGGTATGTTTATATCAATGTTAAACACTTTGAATTTGATAATTGTACTAATTGGTTACATAAGTGAATATCCTTGTTTTTAGGATATTGAAGTATTGAATGGTAAAGGAGCATTACACAACTTTTTCTCAAATTTTAGAAAATAGATTAGATAGATAGATAGATAGACAAACTGACAGTATGATACAACAAATATGGCAAAATGTTAAAAATTGGTAAATCTGGGTATCTGGGTAAGAGGTATATCAGAGTTCTCTGTATTATTTTGTATTATGTTTGCAACTTCCCAGTAAGATTTGAAATTATTTCAAAATTGAAAGTTAAAAAACACATACAAATCTTAATGTATGCAATTATTTCTGAAATCTTCAATCCATCTGAGGAAATGACATGTTTGCTTTCTGACCCTGAGTTTGCAAGGACATAGAGCTGGCACAAGAGCTTTAAGAAGGCTACACTGGGCTCCTCTCCCCTCTCCCCATCCCCCTCCATAGACCCTTGTGGAAGCACAGGTTAAATGGCAGAACAGAAAGCTCCAAGAATTGGTCCCTCAACCAGTACAACTATTAAACAGACAGGAACTGTCTAAATCAACTATTTTGAAACTCCCAAGTTGTGTCTCCCAGCCTGAGACAACAGAAGCAGGTAAGAAACAACTGAGGCAGATGGCATGACAGTAACGGGTTACCTGCTTTAAGTCCTGCTGTGGAACACCCAGGAGAGGGAAATGGTCTGTTTCCTGGGTGGTAGAGTAGACATTCAAACTCCTGTAAATGGGGGAACTCCTAAGACCTCTGGCAAGCACAGCCCAGGAGAAGACACAGGCCCAGAAATGACTGAAGGACTGGGCACTTTGCATGCACCTTGGGCTGACCTTCTTACAGGGGGGCTGAACTCTGAGGGAGAGCACCAGCCAAGGCAAAACAAATTTGCAAAGATGGTGAAAAGTGTTTTTGCTTAGGTTTGCTTGGTTTTGTTAGCTCCTGACATTCAAGAATATCTCTGTTATATCATCAAGTGGATACAAATTCAGGAAACAGGCATCTTTGGGAATAAATCTCAGGGTTAATATTTTAAAATATTAAAATGTACCATGTGCAACTAGAGACTACAAGACAAATAAAGAAACAGGAAATTATGGTCAATCCAAAGGAAGAGCATAAAACATTTCAATGAAGAAGATCTGACTGTGGACATAGTGGACAAAAAAAATTTTAAATGATCTTCAGGAAGCTCAAGGAGATAAAGGAAAATACTGAGAAAGAACTGAAGACTATCAGGAAAATAGTCAATATGTGTAAGGAGATGAAGGAAAATACAGAGAAAGACTAAAGAATATCAGGAAAACATTGAGTGAAAAATATTAGAATTTCAATAAAGAGATAGAAATTTTAAAAAGAAGTGGAACAGAACTCCTGGAGTTGAGGATCACAATAATGGAAATGAAAAATTCACAGGAGGATTCCAACAGCAGATTGGAGATGGCAGAGAAAAGAAAAAGTAAACCCAAAAACAAGGCAATTTGAAATGAGTCTGGGTCAGGGAAAAAAAAAAGACTATAAAAAGCAAAAACAGCCTAAGGGACCTGTGGGACACCATCAAGCATACCAATAACACATTATGGGAGTCCCAGAAGGAGAAAAAGAAAGGAAGGGGCAGAAGGAATATTCAAAGAAATGACAGAACTTCCCAAACTTAGCAGAAGACTTGAATATGCACATCCAAGAAGTTTTAAGAACACCAAACAGGATAAACTTGAAGAGAAATATATCCTGTCAAATACTCATCAAACTGTTGAATGCAAAGGACAAGAAGAGAGTTCTGAAAGCTCCAAGAGAAAAGCAATGTGTTATGTACAAGGGAATCCTAATTAAATTAACTGTGGATTCCTCATCAGAAACAATGGAAGCAAGAAGGCAGTGGGTTCAAATATTTGAAGTGCTAAGAGAAGACAATTGCCAACAAATAATTTTATATCTGGTGAGACTTTCTTTTAAAAATGAGGGAGAGATTAAAACATTCATAAATAAGCAAAAGCAGATGGAGTTCATTAGCGCTAGACCTGCCCTGTGAGCAATGCTAAAGGGAGTTTCTCTGACTGAAAGGAAAGGACAGTCATTCAAAGTGCCATGAAGAAATAAAGACCTCTATTGAAAGTAATCATTTGGGTAATTATAAATGCCAGTAGTTTTGTATTATATTTTTTGGTATGTAACTACACTTCTTACATCCTACAGGTGCCAAAATGAAAATGCATAAAATATAATGACAAATATATCATTGCATATACAATGTACAAAGACCTAATTTGTAACAAGTACAAAAAAGTGGGGGTAATGAAGAGATACAGGAACAGTGTATGTGTATGCTACTGAAGTCAAATTGTAAAAAATCAAACATGATTTCTATATATTTAGGATGGTTAATTTTAATCCCTTGGTAATCACAAGGAAAAATATGAAAAATATATCCAGAAGGAAATGAGAAGTGATTCAATATGGCACAATACGAAAAAAAAAATCAAATAAATATGAAAGTAGACATTAACAGAAGAAATGAGGAACAAAAACAGTAAAAGACTTACAAGACTAAATAATAAAATGACAGAAGAAAGTCTTGCATTACTAGAAGTGACTTTAAATGTAAATGGATTAAAATCTCCAGTCAAAAGGCAGAGACTGGCAGAATGGGTAAAAAATCATGACTCAAATATATATTCTCTGTAAAAGACTCATCTTAAACTCAAACACATAAGTAGGCTGACGGTGAAAGGATAACCAAAACAGAGCTGAAGTAGCATACAAAAATAATATAAAATAGACTTTTTGTCAAAAACTGTTATGAGGGACAAAGACAGCCATTATGTACTGATAAGAGGTCAATTCATTAAGAAGATGTAACAATTATAAAAATATATGCACCTAACAGCAGAGCCCCATAACATAAGAAGCAAATACTGGCAGATTTGAAGGGAGAAATAGACGGTTCAACAATAATAGTAGGAGACTTTAATAGACCACTCTCAATGATGGATAGAACATCTATACAGATGATCAATTAGGAAATAGAAGACATGAACACTACTCAACTAGGCCTACCAGACATATGTAGAACACTTCAATCTACAGCAACAGAATAACCATTTTCCTCAAGTGCACATGAATCATTCTCCAGGAAAGACCATATCTTAGGTCACAAAACAATTCTCAAAAATATTGAAATCATAAAATGAATGTATCTTCTCCAACCATTATACAACGAAGCTAGAAATCAATAACGGGGAAAATGGAAAATTCACAAATAGGTGGAAATTAAGCAATGTACTCCTGAATAAACCAATTGGTAAAGAAGAAATTAAAAGGGAAATTAGGAAATATCTTGAAGAAAAGAGAAATGAAAATGCAAAATACCAAAACTTACGGGATGCAGCAAATGCAGTGCTGAGAGGAAATTCATAGCTCTAAATGCTTACATTAAAAAAGAAGAAAGATTTCAAATCAGAGATCTAATCTCAAAACTGAAAGAATAAGAAAATGAAAAGCAAAATAAACCTGAAGCAAGCAGAAGGGAGGAAAAAACAAATATTACAGCAGAGATAAATGAAATAGAGAATAAAAAACAATAGAGAGTAGACTCAGGCAAGATGGCGGCATAGAGAGGAGTGGAAGCTAAGTAGTTCCCCTGGAACAACTAAAAAAAACCAGAAACAACTAGTAAATAATCCAGAATAACTGCAGGGGGACAAACGAGACCATCCACTCATCATACACCAACCTGAATTGGAAGGAATGCCCGAGAACACAGCATAAAATCTGTAAGTAAAACCTGCGGAACCAGGTCGGGAGACCCCCTCCCCCATAGCCTGAGCTGCAGAGCTGCGTGGTGCCAGAGAGAACCTTTCTCCCAGCAAGCGAATACAGCTCAGCTGAGCTCCAACTGGGGTTTTAAGTAGCGAGTGTGAACTGCTCACTACAGGTACGCAGCTCCAAAAAACAGACAGAGGCTTTGGGTGACGACTGACCTGGGAGAGCAGGAGGGTCGCCTTGGACCGGGTCTGAAGGGGACTATCTGTTTCTTTTTTGGCTCAGTGGAGAAAGCCCCAGTCATTTTCAGTTTCCAGGGCTGTGACTCCGGGAAGGGTGGAGACACCACAAGCAAAGAGCGAGACCATTGAAATGCTAATGACCTCCACCTGAGGGGTCTGTCTTCTCTAGGAGGAAAGGGGTGGGGCCTTTCCATTCAGAACCAGACCCCAGAGCCTGGGGGAACACGGCCATACCTCCTCACACCAGTCAAGAATTATAGGCTAACAGGTGTCACCTGCTGGGCAGAAAAGCACAGCGACCTGAGGCATCAAAGGCTGGAGCAATTTTCTAAGACACACCCTCAGGGAAACCAGATACTGAATATTTCTTCCTTCTGGGACCTGAGCCTGTTCTGGTCTGGGAAAACCTGATTTGGATAACCAAGGAAACCATGCCTAGACAACAGAAAATTACAACCTACACTAAGAAAAACAAAGTTATGGCCCAAAGGAACAAACGTACACTTCAACTGAGATACAGGAATTTAAACAACTAATGCTAAATCAGTTCAAAAAGTTTAGAGAAGATATTGCAAAAGAGATAGAGGCTGTAAAGGAAGCACTGGGCATGTATACGGCAGAAATCAAAAGTTCAAAAAACCTACTAGTAGAATCTATGGAAATGAAAGGCACAACACAAAAGATGAAAGATACAATGGAAACATACAACAGCAGATCTCAAGAGGCAGAAGAAAACACTCAGGAACTGGAGAACAAAACACCTGAAAGCCTACAGGCAAAGGAGCAGATGGAGAAAAGAATGAAAAAATATGAGCAACGTCTCCGGGAACTCAAGGATGAAACAAAGTACAATAATGTACGTATCATTGGTGTCCCAGAAGGAGAAGAGAAGGGAAAGGGGGCAGAAGCAATAATAGAGGAAATAATTAATGAAAATTTCCCATCTCTTATGAAAGACATAAAATTACAGATCCAAGAAGCACAGCGTACTCCAAACAGAAGAGATCTGAATAGGCCTACGCCAAGACATTTAATAATCAGATTATCGAATGTCAAAGACAAAGAGAGAATCCTGAAAGCAGCAAGAGAAAAGCAATCCATTACACACAAAGGAAGCTTAATAAGACTATGTGCGGATCTCTCAGCAGAAACCATGGAGGCAAGAAGGAAGTGGTGTGATATATTTAAGATACTGAAAGAGAAAAACCACCAACCAAGAATCCTGTATCCAGCAAAGCTGTCCTTCAAATATGAGGGAGAGCTCAAAATATTTTCTGACAAACAGACAATGAGAGACTTTGTGAACAAGACGCCTGCCCTACAGGAAATACTAAAGGGAGCACTACAGGGTGATAGAAGACAGGGGTGCATGGTTTGGAACACAATTTTGGGAGATGGTAGCACAACAATGTAAGTACACTGAACAAAGATAACTATGAATATGGATGAGAGAGGAAGGTGGGGAGCATGTGAGACACCACAAGAAAGGAGGAAAGATAAAGACTGGGACTGTGTAACTTGGTGAAATCTAGAGTATTCAACAATTGTGATAAAATGTACAAATATGTTCTTTTACGAGGGAGAACAAGCAAATGTCAACCTTGCAAGGTGTTAAAAATGGGAAGGCATTAGGGGAGGGATGCAATCAGCATAAACTAGAGACTGTAACTAATAGAATCATTGTATTATGCTTCCTTTAATGTAACAAAGGTGATATACCAAGGTGAATGCAGATAAGAGGGGGGGATAGGGGAGGCATGTTAGACAGTTGACATTGGTGGTATTGTCTGATTCTTTATTCTACTTTGATTTAAGGTTATTTTTCCTTTTGCTGCTTCCTAGCTGTCATTTTTTTTGTTTCCTCTTTCTTTTGCCTCTCTACCTTCTTTGACTCTCCCTCCTGCCTTGTGGAAGAAATGTAGATGCTCTTGCTTAGTATGAGCAGAATGTTCAATTAGGATGAACTTAAATGTTTGGAAATGAACAGGGGTGTTGGTAGCAAGATGTGAGAATAACTAACAGCGCCAAATGGTGTGTGAATGAGGTGGAAAGGGGAAGCTCAGAGTCATATATGTCACCGGAAGGAAAGTTGGAGGTCAAAAGATGGAAATGTATAAAACTGAATCCTATGGTGGGCAATGTCCATGATCAACTGTACAAATACTAGAAATCACTTCATGAACCAGAACAAATGTATGACAATACAATTAGAAGTTAATAATAGAGGGGCATATAGGGAAGAACTATATACCTATTACAAACTATATACTACAGTTAGTAGTATTTCAACATTTTTTCATAAACAGTACCAAACGTACTATATCAATACTAGGAGTCAACTATTGAGGGGGGTTGGTTAGGGATAGGGGAGGCTTAGAGTTTCCTTTTCTTTTTTTCTTTTTTCATCTTTCACTTTATTTCTTGTCTGGAGTAATGAAAAGTTTCTAAAAATTGAACAAAAATTAAGTGTGATGGATGCACAGCTGTATGAGGGTGCCCGGGGGCAAGTGATTGTACACTTTGGATCTCTGGATAATTGTATGATATCTGAACAATCTCAATAAAAATGAAAAAAAACAAACAAACAAAAAAAAACACTAGTAAGGCCAGAAACAAACAAACAAAAAAAAAAAACAATAGAGAGGATCAACAAATCAATAGTTGTTTACTTTAAAAAGGTAAATAAAATGTACAAACCTTTTGAGGAAAAAGAGAGGACACAAATAAAATAAAAAATGATATGGGGGACATTACTACAGATTCCATATAAATAAAAAGGGATATAAGATGATACTATTAACAACTGTATGGCAACAAATTAGATAACCTAGATTAAATGGACAAATTCCTAGAAGCACACCAAATACCTACACATTCTTCAAGAAGAAATAGATGATCTCAACAGAACAACAGCTAGTAAAGAAATAAATCAATAAACAAAAACCTCCCAACAAAGAAAACCCCAGGACGAGAACTATACAACTCCTCGAAGAAAAATAGGGAAGTTTCTTCAGGATCTTGTGTTTGGTGACGGTCTCTTAGATTTTACACCCAATGCACAACCAATAAAAGAAAAAATAAGTGGTACCTCATCAAAATGAAAAACCTTTTATGCTTCAAAGGGCTTTATCATGAAAGTAAAATGACAACCTACACAATGGGAGAAAATATTTGGAAACCACATATTCAATAATATAAAGAATTATATAAAGAAATACATAAAGAATATATAAAGAAATCCTACAACTCAATAACAAAAAGACAAACAACACAATTATATTATTTCACCATTGAGTATGCTGTTAACTGTGGGATTTTCATGTATGCCCTTTATCATACTGAGGAAGGTTCCTTCTATTCCAAGTTTTCTAAGTGTTTTTATCAAGTGTTGTCAAATGCCTTTTCTGCATCAATTGAGAGGATCATGTGTTTTTTCCTTCATTCTATTAATGTGGTATATTACATTAATTGATTTTCTTATGTCAAACCACCTTTGCATACCTGGGATAAACCCCACTTGATCATGGTGTGGTATGTATACACAATGGAATATTATTCAGCTGTAAAAAGTAATGAAGTTCTGACACAGGTGACAACATGGGTGAATCTTGAAGATCTCATGTTGAGTGAAATAAGCCAGATACAAAAGGACAAATATTGTATGATCTCACTGGTATGAAATAATTAGAATAAGAAAACTCACCAAGTCAGAATCTAGAATATAGATTACCAGGGGATAGATTACGGTAGGGAATAGGGAGTTTAAAGCTTAAATGGTACGGAGTCTCTGTTCAGGATAATGGATAAGTTTTGGTAATGAATGGTGGTGATGGTAACACAACATTGTGAATGTAATTAACAGTACTGAATTATATATTTGAATGTGGTTAAAAGGGGAAATTTTAGGTTGTATATAGTTACTAGAATACATTTTTTTTTAAAAATCCATGGAACTGCACAACACAAAGAGTGAATCCTAAAGTAAACCATGGACTAGAGTTAACCATAAAATTATAAAAATGTTCTTCCATCAATTATAAAAGTAATATAGCAATGCAAGGTGTTAATAGGGTTTGTACACAAGCTCTGTAGATTATGTATTTTTCTGTAAACTCACAACTTCTGTAAACTCACAACTTCTCTAATAAAACAAAAAAGGCGGTGGTGGTAAAGAAGGCTTTACTGGGACTCAAGAAAACTGTGTGTGTGTGTGTGTGTGTGTGTGTGTGTGTGTGTGTGTGAATTTATCCTTTCTATGTAGAAGGAAGAAAGGAATTATCTTAGTTGGTCACTAGCCATTTGTTTGCCAGAGGAGACTGAGGTTCCTCCAGCCAGTCTCTTCTAAGTGAGGGTGGTGGAAGGGAAATGGTGTCAGAAAAAAGTCAAGTGCAGAGAAAAGATGCCTGTTTGCTGTCTTCTGTGTGGGATAAAGGCTGCCATGCTGTCACCACCTGGCTGGCATTCACCACTTCCGTCTGTCAATGGACTTGACTCTTCTAAGCCCCCTACTAGCAAGAATGGCAGGATTAAAGCAATCCTAACCTTGACTTTCACTCTATGAATAGCTTTCTGCCTTTATGCTCTTCATTCCTCACATACCCACACGCACATGCAACACACACGCCCCAGCTCCCTGAGCCCCCTGGGAGCAGCCAGAGTGATCCTGGGGCGAAAGCACACCTTGATGCAAAGGGATTTGATTTCTCTTTCATATTTGCTTTAAAAATGAAGTGTTCAAGCAGGTGAGGCTACAGCTTTGGAAAAGCTTCCTCCAGACTAACCTCAGATTCCCCTCCCTTCATTCATTTCTGGCGCACCACGTGCTAGCTACAGAGGAGGCACTTATTGCCCAGAGAAATCAGAGTGCTCCGCAGGCTCACCGGGTCCTCGAGGCCCGGGATCGCGGAGGGAAATGGGCTCCAGGGCCAGGAAATAAAAGCCCAGTGCAGGGTCTAACAATGGAGCCCTCCAGTTCCAACCTCCTGAATCTGGAAGCCCTGGGGCCTGGTGTGCCAATGAGAAGAATCTAGAAGGAAAAACACTCTGGAATCAGCAAAAGGAATCATGTCCTTATCGAAGTGACAATGACAGGGCCTGCCCCTGTTCTTTCCCATGTTTCTACCTTATTACAGCAGGGCCCTGTACCCGGAGGAGCCTTTTTATAACCCCCGAGGAGCCTCTTTTTATAACCCCCGAGTGCCTCTGATGATGGAAAGATCCAACTCTCATGCACAGAAGGCAGCTGGGTGCTTGCATGAATGATTCAGCGATTTTAAATGTGTAGTATTGAAATGGTCCCAGCCTGCTCTTGAATGTGATATCTCAAAAGAATTGAGTTAGAAAAGGGAAAAACAAAAAATGAAAACCTTTGCCCTCGCTCCTCCCTCTTCCCAGTGTTTGGCCCTTTCTGGGGTCCCTGCGTGTCCCTGCCTGTCCCTCTCCACTTCTGGGGGAGAAGAGAAACTCAGCCTTTCCTGAGCTGAGAAAGGCAGGGGAAAGGGGGAAATCCATCAGCTTTACTAACTTATTTCATTTTCAACCTCAATTCTTTCCCATCTAGCAGGTGTCTGTGCAAGGGAAGAAGGCACAACAGCGAGAACAAAGGTTCGGTGTGTGGTTCAGTCTTTTCAGGACGGGGAGAGAGAAGAATTTGCTATCAGGCAGAGTGGGCCGCGGTCCCTCGATCTCCCCTTCTCCTTCCTGTCACTGCATGCGTATTGTGCTTCTTGTCTGCAAAAGAAAGGCTCTCAGCGTGCCACGAACCCTTGAAAATTTTCCAGCCCACAGTACCACTCAGAGAAGGACGGCTCCAGAGGGAAAAATAATCTTTGTGTGAGGAGCAGGCTTTGTTCTTCGGTGTTTCCTAAATGTTCAATGACATAAAAGGAAGGTTAAATCTGCACCTCAGTGTTATCCAGGCAGAGATGCTTGTCAGATTCAAAAGGCATCACCCTCCCACCACGTATCAGAGCCGCTGCTGCGTGGCTGGGGGTAGAGGCAGCCGGGGGACAACCGAGGGAAGGAAACTGTTTAGTGAATAGATGTAGCTTCAGCAAAAACGCCCCTTCTGTGTCTTGATTTTGGCTGACCTGTGAACTTGATCCCAGTAAGTGTGCCAATTAAAATAAACACATATCATTAACTTCACTATGACAGGCAAATTCAAAGGGCCGGTACACGGAACAACACAAACTCATCATGCAAAAAAGCCTCACGCACATGGCTTGATGGTTAAATAGTCGCCCCAGATCTTTCTCAAGGTACATAAAAGCAACTTCCTGTCAGATAATTTAAACTTGTTTAAAGCTTTAATTTGTCTAACAAATCTTTTCATTAATTTAAATTGCATTCCACTCCACAATTGGAATATCATAAATCCTAAATCCGCAGCATCCAAGCATATTTGCATTTGCCCCTCTCCTTCTAAATGCATAGACACAATTAGAGAACTGGATCTTTTGCCACATTGAAACCCAAACTCAGAGAGATGGCATGCTCTCTTAAAATTTGCCAAGAGACAGCTAAAGAAAAATGTCTCCTCTGACAAAGGCTACATTGCAGAGAGAGCTGAAGAAGGAATCTCCTCAAAGGCCTGGTGTGGAAGGAGTGAGATCTTTAACCATTTTGACAATCTGCTGAGAAAGTGAAAGGGAAGAATTGGACAAGAAGGAGCTGTAAAATGCCGCCCAGCTTTTGCACTCTACCTGGAAATTCAAGATAATTCTATGACCTTGAAGACTCCAATCTTTTCACACAAACCATTTTTATGTATTTAATTGGCCCTCTCCAGGGGATTTTTTTGAAACTAGGTCTTTGAAGATCTTTCATTATGGTATTGAGATAAGGGGAGAAAAGAGCAGGGGTTTATAGAGAGAACAAAAAACTGCAGATAAGAGAAGCAGAAGATGAAAGGAGTGATAGAATGAGAAAAGGAGGAAAAGAGAGTGAGGGAGGGACAGGGTAAAGAATTCACCAACAGTGTGGATACAGCCACAAAGCGAGACACTAGAATTTTTTCACAACTGTAGATTCTTGGAGCCAGTTCATGAACTTAACAAGAGAAAGATCACAAACCACCTTTTTTCTGAGAATCATATTATCGATTTTTAAATTTTCCCAAATGTTGAGTAATGGAAATGTTATTTGGAGAGAGAGTTCAACTGTCTAGTTAAATGAGAGAAATAAAATTTCTACTCATAGTGAAAAGACACAGATTTTAAAGTAGAGGAGCACAGGGGCTGTAAATAAGCCAAGAGCCTGGCACAAATAGACACAAGTATATATCAGATGTGACATGGTATCACTTCTCGACATAGTATGTCTTGAAATATAAACTAATGATAGTATAAAGACATAACAAATATGAAAAGTTATTGTTTATTCTTTATCTCATCTTTTATTTCAACATTTGTGTATAGTTTAGAAACACATAAAATAGAATAGTCATATATATTCTTAACAAAGAATAAACAAGAATATTTATTATTATTCTTTTACTGAGAATTTTAAAAATTGGAATTTGGGAAGAGTCATTTATTTAGGAATTATAATTTATGAAGCACAGTTACATGTATGGTCACCTGTGGTTCTCCCAACAACCTTATAAGTGTAATATTCTTCTCATTTCACAGATGAAGAAATAGATGCATATTGGTTAAAGAGCACAGAATAAGTGGAAAAATTAAGCCCAGGTCCTCCGACTTTAAATTATTTGCTTTGCATTCCATCACATACTATATCTTGATGATGTCTGGAGCCATTGAGAATACATGAACCAAAATAAAAATTCTATCTTGGAACCATGTCAAGAGGGGCTCCATTCTCCAATCTATGCTACTAGCAAAGAAGATTCCCCATACAGGCTTGTGAATAAATAGATAAAACCTGAATAAATCCTGCTGGATTTCTTGAGGCTTAAATGGTCTCAGATGCCCAGACCCATTGTATAACTCATCTTATTTTTGTTAACAAGAGATGCAGGATTTACATTTTAAAAGGGGGCAAAGGCCATTTCTCCTATACTGATGCTCCCAGCTCAAAGCCCATCCTGTTGTTTCCCAGATTTTGTAGGCCTCCTGGAAATAGGATTTTAAGAAACAGGGACACTTATCTAGGGTAAGGATTTCCCTTCTGGTTAAGGTTAAGGGAACACTGCATTCTGAGCAAGGATTCTGGCCTCTGATTGGCAAGGCCTTCAGGAGTCTAGCCCAAAAAGCTCTTGAATGTTTCTAATTGACCATTTAATAGAGTCCCTGTCACTAATGACCCCATTATCCTCAGGGAGTGGCTTTCTTTTTCCAAAGCATTGAAACAGAAGAAATTAGACGTATGCCTAAGACAGCATCAGGATACCTTCTCTATTTCTAAACAAATTCTCATTCTGCATGATTCGCAACTAAGTAGTCTTTTCCTGTTGTGAAAGTGACTTACCAAAAGTGAGAAATGAATAAAAATATATCTTATTTTTAAAATCCAGGATGAGGTAGGATGTTTTGGAGAATATATAATGTGCTGGCATCATATGTGAAAACAGAAATACATTAATATTACTGGGCTATAGGGCAAAAAAGCATGGGTATGGGACATATGAACCTGGTGTCAATTCTGACTTAGCCAGTCAAAGAACAAAAGTCTTGGGCAAGTGTACCAGGACTTTCTAAGCCTTACTGGTTGTATTTGTAAAGTGGGGATAATTGTGCTTATATTTGCAAGATATTTTTGAGTAATTAAATGGGATAACAGTTAAAGTGACTAGCATCGCAATTGGAACACAATTGTCCCCTTCTCTCCTTTCATTAGCAATGCCTTCAACTATTAGAAGGAAAATGTACTGAAAGAAGAGAATAGGAAAGATAGGCATGGAGTCAGATGAAATATACACTAGACTATATACACGAAACAACACATATTGTTACAAGTCATTTCAGAATTTTACATCCACCACAAGAAGAAAACCAAGTATTTTAGCCAAGCAACATCTTTCATAGGACAGTTAATTCCTATTTAGGACTATTAACAGAGAAGATCATAAAGTTTTAGTCTAGTCACCCAGACTCAGAAGCAAGAGGAGAGAAATGAGCGTGTGAAAGGAACTTTCACATTCCACAGGGTCTTCACATACCTCTCAGAGCCAACATGCTATCTGTATCCACGAGGTTGTATTGGTGATGGAGAGAGGGAATGAGAGCTAGATGGTGGAGACCAGTAAGGGCCACAAATTGGTAGGAGCTAACTTGAGATTTGAGCTTGTCTACAAAAACCAGGGACTCCCAAAGGGGAAGGAGGAAGGAGAGGAAAGCTTAATTGCTGAGTCTTGGAGTTGGTGGCTACTCCCATGGTGGAAGGGAGAGCATGAAAGCTGCAACTGCTGTTGATGACAAAGACACACGATGAGTTTGCTCTAGACTCTCAGCACTGGGTTTACAATATCTCCAGAGCACTCTGATAAGGTTTATTCTTCAACAACGTCAAACATCATTGTTGAATGACCAAATTTTACTGCATCTTTATCCCCCAGTAGATGGCCCCCATGCAGATAATCAGCAGTGCTGAGCCATATTCATTCCAATGCTCATCAAACATCTTCTACCACCAAACACACAAAGACACCTATTCCTTTCCCTAACAGTCTCCCTAGGTGCTCAGAAAAGCCAAAAGAGTCAGGAACATTGACCAAAATGCAATTTGAGTACCCTATCTAGAAATCGCCTTCATCCTAAATTCATGTCTAGGAGAAGCAAGTACGGAAACAACCTAACATTTAAACACTTTTCCTTCAGAGTTATTGTGTCCTGCTTTCTTAAAAAAACTTAAGTTTAAGGAAATCAAAATCAGACTCTGTGTTAATAGCACATTTAAGATATGCTTTAAATATGTGTTTCAAAACTATATTTTGAGGGCATTGTATTTCCATTGCACATTTATATTCTTGAATTCTGTCAAGCACATTTTTAAACATGAATATTTGTATATACAAGTTTTATGTATATGTATCCAATATATATTATTTATATGTGCTATCTAAATATAAGATGATATATGTTTTATGTATATGTATCCAATATATATTATTTATATGTGTAATCTAAATATAAGATGGAACACATATGACTCAGCATAGGCAAAAATTTTACTTTTAAAGAGAGTCCAAATAGAATGTAAGAGTGATAATAATGATAATAAATAGCTAAAATTATTGAGCACTTAATTATGTTGCAGGCATTCTTCTGAGTGCATAAAATATATTAACTTAGTCAATCCTCTCAATAACTCTAGGAAGTAGGTAACACTATTAAGCCTACTCCTCATTTTACAGGTGAGAAAACTGAAGTATAGAATGGTTGTTACCTCTTCCAGTGTCACACTGGCAGTAAGTGGAAGAGGTAGAATTTGAACTCAAGCGGAGCCCATTCTCTTAATTACTTTGCTATCAATGGTACTGAAAAGTAATTACAAACTTTTTTGTGTGTGTGAAGATCATTTAGGAGAATTCATATTCCAGAGCAGCACTTCTTAGAATCTCAACTCTTTCCCTCTGCCCTCCCAATGTTCACATATTCTTGACCCTCTCCCTTGTCTTTTCACCTCCATCCCCCTCCATACACAAACAGCTTCCTACAGGAGTAAATTTCCCATACCTGCTCCTCTGCCAGAGATTCCCTTAATGAGCAGGTTAAGGCTGTGAATGTGCATACATAAATAATTTTGAAAACTTTTATTGTGTATGTACACATATCACAATACAGTATAGGCTAACTGACGTGGACTTTTAAAATAAGGGTACTTACATCTGCAGTCCCTTTACTACACATATGATACTCTTAAATTGAACAGAGTACCTCTGTATACATTATTCACCATGCCAGTTTTTCCACCAAGAGCCAGTCTTGGGCCATATTCTAATGTTATCCTTCACTGGAATAACAAAATTTATGATAATAAATATTATCCCAATAAGCATTCATCATCTTGATAATTCCCCCTTTCCCCCCAACTATTTGCATCCTGTCTTGTTTTTTGCTTTCATTTGAAAATATAAGATATTTTGAATGTGACCAACTTTGGGCCAATGCTGGTGAGACTTAACCAGCCCTGGTAAAACTGCCTGTCATCCTGTTCAGTTCCAGGTCATGTATATGGAAAGAATAAAAGGCATTCTAGAGATTACAGGTACATGGTAGTCAAACAAAAGAGGTGATATGGGGGATCCTATGCTGGGATAGGAGGTATACCAAGGAATCACGAGGAATAAAGTCCAAAAGCAAAGGGTCCCTTATTAACAAAGGGTAGCAAGAGAAACTAGCAAATGCCTGATTGCCATTCTCTTCTTGAAAACATGGGGCAGACCCACTGCCACCCCCTGACTCCCCCCCACCCCAACCTGCAACAAAAAGCAGAGTGTGGAAAGCTTAAAATCCCATTCACTATCCAGAGCCAATTCTGGCAATTTGGGCCACTTCAGTGGGTATTATCACCCAACGGCCGACAGAGCCCTGAGCCCGCTCTGCCAATTCTTCCCTAAAGAAGGAGCCTGGGCCAGTAAGTTCCTTCATCCCACTCAGCTGTTCAGGAAATTGGACTCACAAGATTGAGCAGCTCTCTCCAGATACATTTCTCCCCTTTTCTATTACTACCATTTCCCCTGATTCCTCTACTTTGTTCCATTCTATTCCTCCCCTACCCCACACCTTGAGACCAGGTGTCAAGAGTGCCTCGTTTGATTGGCCTCCGGCTGACTGGGGAGGAAATAAGACTTCTTCACGAGCAGAGGCCTGGAAGTCTGTATCAGCAACATGGAACTAACTTGAGCTCTTTGTTTCATAGCTCCGTGCAAAGATGTAGTCCTCAGGCGAACGAGTGAACAGAAACAAGGTAAAGAACACCCCAAGCTTCAACCAAAGAGACCATTCTAACTCTGCCACCAGCCTCACTGAAAACCCAAATCCAAATCTGGGCCACAGAAATTAGGACAACCATTTGGGAACATATGCACATCCTCCTTCTCAAAGGTAAGCTTTGTATTCCCCTGATATTCCACACACCTTTGAGGCTATAGAGTCACCAAGTCAGACACGACACAAAGCAAGTTAAATAGAATTGATTCCTGGTGTTCAGGATTAGGAGTTATGGTAGATCACTATAATGAATAGTTATTAATGACAATAAGGAAACTCACACCTTCGATTTCTTAAATGTTCTGTTTTTGTTGGGCCTTAGCTCTTTATACTTTGTTCTATTTTGCGTCAATATAATTATGTTGTTAGTTCATTTTGAATCTGTTTTCTTTACTAATTGTGAATTTTCTGAGAGCAAGAACTGATTATTATTAATCTCTGTATCTAGTAATATCTAGAACATAATATTCAATAAATGCTGACTGAATGAATATGTGCATATTTTTTAAATATTCAGGGAAAGGGGGCATCTGATTCCTTAAGAAGCCAAAGGGTAAAATACAGAATTTCTTAACCAGAAGGAAGCAGTGACAGGAGGCATTTCCATTTTAGGGAGGGCAATTTTAGGATCACAAGGCAGGAGGTGTTACAAAGGGTTGTCTCCATTCTGTTCTACTGAGAATGATAATAATAGCTTCCATTTTCATGTCAGTTTATAATTTTCAAAATTCCTTCACCTATATTAACTTATTTGATCTTCACAACAACTTCTTTTTAAATGTAGATATAACTGTGTTACTTTGTATAGTTAAGATACCTGATAATATTCATGTTTGAGGATTCTAGGGATTTTTATGATACTGCCTACTTTTTCCTTGATGTACAAAGTTATAAGGTACAGAACTGCATATATTTGTAGACCTATGGAAATAATGAAGATATCATTTAATAGAGTATGTTTATATTTGTTTTATTTTAGTCTAAGGTCTTGGACTCCTCCCAAGTGTTGATGAATAACTAGATTTTGGTAGGTTTCTAATGTTTCATGAAAGGTGTTTCATTCATCTGGTTTTTGTCTTGGAACTTGAAAAGATACACTGGTTTAAATAAAATAGTTCTGCAGCAAAAAAAAAAAAAATTCATGGAACATAGACTGTGACATACGCTTGAGAGTTCCATTGTACTTTGTTGCTTGACTTATTGCTTCTGGTTTGTAATAATTTTTTAGAGGCTGAATACAGTGTTAAAAGAAATACTCTGTCTGGACCAATGTTCTTGCACTTTGTAATTCAATTCCTGACTTCAAATAAAACTGACTTCTTCATACAGCTTTGCCATTTACTCATATGGCCAGCTAACATCACCAGAACACTGCAAAATCATAAGGAAGTTTAAGGTGTGGAGAGAGAGAGAGAGAGAGAGATGAAAGACAGACAGAAAGAAGAGAAGGAGGCAAAAACCATTTCCAAAATGAGAGGTCCAGAAATCAATTTGTAATTATCTGCCCACACAAGTCTAAAGGCTTTTATTTGGTAAGGCAAGTAATACACAAGCCTGTAATGTGAATTATTTCAAAGAAGAAAAGCTTGATTGTCTCCATGACCTATATAGCTTTTAGTGGGGTTTAAAACAAAATTACATTCTATGCAGCCCATAAATGGATCCCTCCTCTCCCCACCTTCTTGTTTCTTTCAGAAATGCCAGGATTTTCTGTGCCATCTGGTAAGCTTCCAGGTTTCGATAGGTCTCAATTTCTTCCTCTGTTGATACATCTAATTCTCTTGAGGGTGAAGGCTTTCTCATGTCTGAAATGAAGCCTCTATTAAACAAAGGCTATCCCTACGCCAGCACGTTCAAAAGCAGACACTAGCCTGCCTCCTGATGAGGCATTTCCATTAAGGATAAATAGTGTCCTAAATCAAGCTTTTAGCTTTTTAAGTTTTAAACAGGGATGAATTCTACCTGACCTCGTATTTAAAATTTAAAAGCAAATTATGTAGTTTGTATCAGGAAAAAATACGAGGTTTTAAGCCTTTCAAAAGTAAGCCATCTAGCTTTAATGAGGGTAGTATATACTTTATCAATATTTCTTAATCCTATAAGAATACCTAAGCATCACACGCCAGACAAAAATTCAGCTCTCAAAAAAATATAAAGAAGAATGATTTTGATTTTCCCCAAAAGTGATGAAATTGCAAGAGAGTTCATTACTGATTCACATATTTGTAGTTAAGTATTGCATGAAAATTAAAGGTTTACCATTGTGTCAGCTAACTGCATTCTAGATTGGGATAACAGAAGTTTCATTTTCTGCATCTACTCTGCCTTGAGAGTGTCACGTGCATCTTAGTCATCAGTTCCTGAAGACAAATTGCAACATCAGAAATGCATACCCATTGCTTCTGATCAACCAGAGCTTGGCTTTATTTGAACCATTTGGAGGCAGGCAATATGACGATGTAAGGTAGAGCAGGGAAAGAACAAGAGGAGCAAGTGAGTGATAGGGAGCTTTCCAGTGATGAGAACTGTAGGAAATGATAAGAAAGGTGGGAAGAAACCCAAAGGAAACCATGAAGGGACACAGGAAATACTGGCCACCTAGTAATCTGTGCTACTTATATTTCCATATATTTAGTTCACTAATGTTTCTGAGAATCTGAATAAATGGTGTTCCATTTCACTGTCTCTCTCATGGCATTTTATTGTATTTTCATGATAACATGTCTGCTCATTAATATCTGATGCAAGTGATCCAGTCATCATACTGTCAACATTCTTTGGCATGCTATCAGAAACCAAGCTTGAGATGATTAGAGAGTTAAATGGAGAGATGAGTAATCTAAACCCTCTTGGCCCACTCTCTTGTGGCCAATTGTTTATCTTTTTGACAGGGCTGATTGGGCAAAGTGTATATGGCCATAAAGCCTCGAAGCTAGCTGACCCAAATGGGGATCAAAGAAAACACCATAGCTTTCTATGCATAACACTCAGAGAGCACAGAATATAGGCCAGGCTTGCAGGGGCTAGTCAAAAGGAGAGATAATCATAAATCCTGGCCAGAATATCATAGAAAAATATGAGATCTCTAAATTCAAAGACATTTATCTTACTAGCTATTCTGCTTATTAAAAGATAATGATGAAAATGCAATGTGAAAAGTTAAAAACTTATTCCCTCAGAGTCAAGTTCCCAGAGGGACTGGCACAGCATATGTACACAGCTCTTGGTATCACAGCTCTAAAAAGCTAGGGATAAATAAAGCTTTTAAAAATTGATCATATTTTCTATTCTGACTACAGGACTATTTTCTCTTTATTTCAGATTGATCAATATTTAGAAGTAGCCGTGAACCCTTGGGCTTTAAGCATTTCTGTCCTAGTGTTAGTAATTTGGAAACCAATTCTGAAAGGTACCAGGGGAACTCTTTCTTCAAAGGAAATCTGCAAGAATTCTTTATGAGGGTGAAGAAGCCCCCTTCACAGTGTCAATGATATTTCTAAATCTATTCATTATTATGTTTCCTTTTAGTTCAGCAACCCTCACCCCATCATATGTGCTTAATGTGGCCCTTCTTTCTACTAATTTAGAGATGCAGAGACAATTTCTTGCCTTGGAAAGATTGTTCATGTATGACCATACACTTCTTTGATTTCAAGATTCATCAGCAAGAACGAGGTCTTTTGGAATCAGGGAGGATATATCACAAGCAAATATATACTTAGAAAAAAAAATACAATTCAGTGGGTTTCTTTTAAAACAGGCAATAAATGGTTAATGATTGGTCATACGTTGGCTTTTGCAGAGTTTAAGATTACTACATGTGCACATAATACATGTCAGTTTTTAAATAAAACTTGTGCTACACAGCCATATATCCTAATTAGAGTGTTTCCTCGTCTCTATTATGGGCCCAGATCATATTTGGGGATATATCACAGTAAGATAACTTGGGGACAGAATTAATTTCTGTTAATTTAGACTCACTCTTGCTGCATTAACAAAACCTTTTCTTATTTAAGCATTTCTTTAAGTATTTCCTTAATGATTATAGGATTATTCAAGTTTTCTTTATCTTTTGGAGTCACTTTAATTGGTTTTGGGTGTTTTATTTAATTGCCTTTTATTTATTTTCAAATTTCTTACAACAAAGTTGTTAAAAGTATCCCCTTGTGATTTAAAACTCAATTTTATCTATTAGTGATAGTCCCTTTTTTTCCCTGATAATTGTGCATTTATACCTTTTTTGTTGTTGTTTAGTCAAAACAAAGGTCTGTTTTGTTAGTCTTTTCATAGAACTGATTTTTTTTGTTTGTTTGTTGACTTAATTCTTGCCACTGTTTCTTTTTATCTATTTCATTATTTTCTGCTCTGGTTTTCGTTATTTCCATTTTTCTAATGCCTTTTGTTTGCTCTGTTGGTCTTTCTCGTCTTTAATATATTATGAAATATGTCATTTGTACAAAAAGAATAAAATACTATAATAAATAGCCGTTTCTCACCATTGTTTTATTTAAAAAAATAAAACATTACATTATAGTTGGAGCTTTTTATAGAACCCTCTCTGATTGCATTTCTTTTCACCTCATCACAAAGTGACAACTATCCTAATATTGTGCACAGATACCAGAATTGTACCATACAACTAGAAGTGTGATGTAGGATTTTTACATAATCAACTTCATATTTCCAAAATGATATTCAAAATGATTGTACCAGCTATGTTTAAGCATTTCCAATGTTCTCTAGATCTGGCCAAAATTTGGGATTCCCAGATTCTTTAATTTTTTGCCAATCTTACAATTAGGAAATAATGTCTTGTGATTTTAATTTGTATTTCCCTCATTTCTTGTGAGGTTGAGCAAACTGTTTTTCTTATTGATTTATAATCTTTTTTTTCTACACATTAATTTTTTGTTGGCCATGTGTTCTAGTTTGCTAATGCTGGCAGAATGCAAAACACCAGAAATGGATTGGCTTTTATAAAAGGGGGTTTATTTGGTTACACAGTTACAGTCTTAAGGCCTTAAAGTGTCCAGGGTAACACATCAGCAATTGTGTACCTTCACTGGAGGATGGCTAATGGTGTCCGGAAAACCTCTGTTAGCTCGGAAGGCATATGGCCAGCATCTGCTCCAAAGTTCTGGTTTCAAAATGGCTTTCTCCCAAGATGTTCCTCTCTAGGCTTCAGCTCCTTAAAAATGTTACTCTTAGTTGCTCTTTGGGCGTTTGTCCTCTCTTAGCTTCTCTGGAGCAAAAGTCTACTTTCCAAGGCCATCTCCAAAATGTCTCTGAAAGCTGAAGCTCCTCTCTCAGTTCCAGTGCATTCTTCAAAGTGTTCCTCTTGGCTATAGCTTCTCTTCAGAATGTCACTCTCAGCTGCACGGAGTTCCTTCTGTTTGTCAGTTCATTTATATGGCTCCAGTGATTTAATTTAGACCCACCCTGAATGGGTGGGGCAATACCTCCATGGAAATTATCCAATCAGAGTCATCACCCACAGTTGGGTGGGGCGTATCTCCATGCAAACAACCTAATCCAAATGTTCCAACTTAATCCCCACTAATATGTCTGCCCCCACAAGACTGCATCAAAGAACATGGCTTTTTCTGGGGGACATAATATATACAAACTGATACACCATGTATATTGCAATATCTTCTTCAGGACTGTGACTTGCCTTTGCATTTTAAGATCTCCTTGACTTGGGTATCCCACAGTTTCATTATCATGTGTCCAAGTATAAATTGTTTTTTTCCATATCTTTTCAGGAAATTGTGGCCCTCCTTCAATCTGAAGACTCATGCCTTCATTTATTTCTGGAATTTCTCAGCCATTCCCTCCAATATTGCCCCTCCTGCATTTGCATTCTCTTTATCCTTTCCTTCAAGAATTTTTATTTTACATCATTTGGAACTTCTCATCACTCTTACCTGCTTTTTCATATTTTTCATGTCTTTGCCTCTCTATACTATATTTTTTGTGATTTCTTCAGAGCCATATTCCAGTTCAATAATTCTCATTCCATTTCTTTCTAATCAGATGCCTAATCCATTTGTTGAGTTTCTAATTTACATGACAATATTTTTCATTTCAAGAAGCTCTAGATGTTTTGTTTTACTCTGTATCTTTTCCATTCTGTTGTATTCTTTTATTATGGCTTGCATTATTTCTTTTCATAATTATCTTAAACATTTACCATATAGCCTCTTTCACACTACTCCATTATTTTTCATTCTTAGGGTGCTGATTCTTTTATTTGTTGCTTCTTCTGATCCTCTATCATAGTGGGTGTTTTTTCCCCTAGAGTGGTTTTAACTTTTTGATTGACTTCATCTCGAGTTGGGGGAATCACACTTCCCTGTATTGAAACAGTCACTGTAAAGTGGTTTCCATTACTTCAGATCAGGCTGCTGGGATTTCAATTGCTCTGGACCATTGTTCTTTTTAAAAGTAGTCCTCTGAGAAAGCAGTACACATATACTTATTTCAATAATGCTATTTTTTCAGGATACTTTCAGAGTTTTTCTTTCAGGAATTATCTTTGGAATTACCTGTAAATAGTCAATTTTTTTATAGTATAATGTTGTTTCTGACCTAGAAACTTCCTTTTTTATTTATCTGACTCTAAATCAAATTTTGATGTTCTAAAAATCAATTTTTTCTCCACAAATAAAGTGATTTGCCTTCAGCAAAATATTCATGTAAATATATTATAGGCTCTGATTGCATTTTCAAAGAGTAGTCCCCAAAGTGTTGTTAGCAAAGGTAGTTTAGTTAGAATAAGTATATGATCTCACAAGGATACTACTGCAAAGAAGACCATTTTCCTTCAGATGTTTAATTCCTGCGGTCAGTCAGAAAATCTCACTTCTGAGATTTGATTAGATTAGATTGAAACTAATGTAAGATCACTCATTAAAAAAGGAAACACAACAATCAGTATTATCTTCAAAAGAAACCACTCTAAAGCAGAATATTTTTGTTCAATCTTGACTCACTTAATAGAATATTAACTTTTCATAAGAATATACATTAATCTAGAGCAAATTGTCTTTAAGGATTATATTTTGTGGATTGTTTATTAATGTTTGAAAGGATTTTGGGGGAATTGACTTCTGAGGGTTCCAAAATATATTGATCAAGAATCCAAAGAGAGCCAGTGTTTACAACTGGGGACTTTTGGATGAGCCATCCTTGCTATGGCCCTATATGGTCATTTCCTTATAGAGAGGGGGTCAGGCGTGGATGCAGCCTGTCCAGCTGGGAATTTTAGAGGCCGATTACATGGCCATCTCCATCAGCTACTCACCATTCACACATGACAAGGTGTCAGGTATAAAAAAGCCCAAAATCTGGAAACTTCCTTTATAACTTAGGAGGGGGCTGTACTTACACCAAGACTTGGGCAGTGGTTCTCATTACCTTGAGCTTAAGGTGTTTCTTCATCATATATAAGAACTTTAAAATGTTTCAAGTCCAGGTTATCCTTGTAAGTCTAATGGGAAAAATAATCCTCAGAAAAACCAGCCTTGCTTACCTCATGTCACCCACTCCCACCCCTCCCAGAGAACTTCCTGTCAGGGCAGGTTCCCGTACTGCAGACCATCCTCCTTAGCAGTTCAGCTTCGCCCTCCTGCCCTACATGGAAAATGGCATAAATGTGGTGTCAAACTCATCTCATCTGTTGGTCTTATTAACATCATCATTTCTCATTTCTCCTGTCTCTTCCTGACTCTAACCCTCCTCCTTTCTGCATTTTAATGCCTTGAATTACAACAGCCCTGCATGAAGTCTTCCCCCTGGAGGTCAGGGCAGGTGGGGTGGGAAGTGGACAGGGAGCTAGAGGTAGGGAGCTCAGGGGTGAGGAGATTCTGAGGGTAGGAAAAGTTTAAAGAAACAGCGTCAGGAAGGGGCTGTGTTGGCAGTCACTCCATATTTTTTCATACTGGAAAGGATGAGCTGGGAGAGAAGCCTTGTGACATTTAACAGAGCCTTTGTTCCTTCTCTCTTCAACAGCAGCAAACAAGGGTAACTCCTGTCGTGCCGGTATTATTCACCTCTGAGCAGCTAATTCTGACAATATGACAAATACCTGTGACCCTAAAAAGAGTAAGAACTCAGTAAACACACTGCCAAACTCACACTTTTTGTCCCCTAGAGGGAGAGGGACTAGGTTTCCCAGCAAACCAGCCAAGCACCCCTAACCTCTAAGCCCACAGCTGGAATGAAAACCCCAGCCAGTGAGCACAAAGCGCTCTGCCAGCAGGGACGCTGTGCCCAGGTCTGTCTCTATTGTGCTGATGGACGTGGACTCCTTGTGTTTTCTGCGCAAGCCCCCATCCTTCCTCCTTCCACACTCCTCGTATTGATTGGCACTGGCTGCCAAGAAGTAATGAAAAAGGAAACTGATGACAGAAATGAAAGAAAATGGCTGATCATCGCAGGAGGAGCTGTAATAATGGCTAATGCTTACCCTGGAACTCGCGGCTAGCAACCCTGGCAGTTCTGCATGGATCCCAGAGGTCGTTTTCACCAAGGATCTGTCAGAGCTGCTCCAGGGAAAATTCAGGACCTGGGAGTCACTCCAGCCAGGTGCTGGACCCAGAAGGAGAGGAGGGAAAAAAACACAGGTGGTGCAGCTGGGTGCCGGCCACAGGCTCAGTCCCATCGGGGTGATCCCGAAGTAGGGCTTGTTCATTAAAGGGCTGACCCAGTGAGGAAGCTGGTCTTCATCCTGCATTGCTTCTGCAGGCTTCACCTCTGGAATCGATTTCAGTCTGGGGGAGAGGGGGCAGTTCCTGATGACCACCTGGGAAACACCTGGGCTACTTCACCTTGTCCCCTTAGCAGAATATGAGGCTTCCCTCTGCTGCTCTCCGTTTCCAGGGTGCTTGACAAAAACCAAGGGGCTCACAGATCAGGCCTTAGTTCTGTGACGTAGTTGGGCGTCAAAGCTCTGCATTCCTCCCCAACATGCAAATCATCAGTTTTAGTTGTCATAACTCTGGTAGACTCCCCCCAGTTTGAAAGAATTATCTCCAAATAAAATTGAGACTATTTCAACTTCAAAACACAGGGATACCAGTATGTACCAGACCCCTTGTTCCAGGGTTATAATTAAGGGCCAAGAAAAAGAACCTAGCACATACAGTTGTTAGTACATTTGCCTCTTGAAAGTAGTGCAGGACTTGATTTAGCTCCATCTCTCCCTCTCCCTCCTTCTTGCACCCAGATCCTTTCTCTCTCAATTTTATACCCACACAGATGAAACGGTTTGACAATTTTCAATAACTACTCACAGCTATACCAGGTCAAGCACCTCTTCCCCATGAGGCAGTAGCTCCATGAAGGAGTCTTGGTATAATTCCATAATTTTCACCCCTTTTCAGTTACTAAAACTATCTCATTTTGGTAATTAAGACAGTCCATTAAAGAATTTCAACCTCAAACTCAGTTCAGTGCTCTCATCCCCTCCATCCTGTGTAGGTAAGACCCTCCCTCAGTCTGGCTCCAGGACCCTGCCTGCCCCCCTTTTCCTAGCTCCTCTTGTGTTTGGGGAGAGCAGAGGACTTGAAGAAGTGGAGCTCTCCTTGCTTGTCAGGCTGCCTCTGTGTCAGGCTGATCGCTATGAGGACATTGGTCAAACAAGAGACTTCCTTTCAGCCCACGTTGATCCTGGGCCCCTCTGTTACTGAGAAGTACTAGCACCATGCCATCCTCTCCTGCCAGTTAGGCAGAGCCTCCCATCACTTTGCCCAGCACTGCCTGGGCAGCCCAGGGCCCAAACCCCATCTCATGTCTGTGCTTCTTATTCATTGGGGCCACAGGAGAGGGTCCAAAGGCCATGGAGACCTAAGACAGACTCCTGTCTTCTTTATAGATACATGCTAAGCCATAATTCACTCAAGCCCTACAGGCAGAAACTGTTCTAGAGACACCAGTCTGTTCAACCACACCCTCTAACTTGAGGGGACACACATCAGGCATTTCCCTTTGTCTGGCTCCAGGGAAGTGAAAGCACCTTTCTCCATTAACAGTCTGGGGGTGGTGTGGGGCACGGGCTGTCCCTATGAGCAGTGCACTCACACAAGGCCAGTGACCGTCTCTCTCCCTTTGCCCCCTTATGTGGACTGGTGCAGGGATAGGCGAGGTCATGTGTGTTGATTCCCCAGCCCTTTTCCTGGTACCGAGGCAGAAAGAACCAAAGGAAACAGGAGGAGTACCACTATACATAGCTTGTTACAAACTGCTCTTGGTGCCAAATTGCAGAACATTGACTTGGTTCCCCCAGGCTTGTTCCATCTCTAGACAGACAAGGAAATTCAAAAATTAGGTCACATACTGATTTTCTCTCTTGGCAATATTCTTAATGCTTAAGTCCTATATACATTCAAGAATTTCTAAAACTCATTTGTAGTATCCCAAAATAATTGGAGAAAATTGTTTCATTTCATTTTGAAGATCCTTTGTTCAACCAGCATAGCTGCTGTGGTGGTTTGAAGCTGTATGTACTCCCCCCGCCCCCCACCCCCCAATGTTCTTAAATCCAATCCATTCTGGTGGGTGTGAATCCATTGTAAGTAGGGCCTTTTGATGAGGTTATTTCAGTTAAGGTGTGGATCTATAAGAATGGATCTTAATCTATTACTGGAGTCCCTTATAAACAGAATGAGATTCAAGTGAGACAAAGCCAAAGAAGCTAGAAAATGAAATTCAACAGAGACCAGAAGAGAACAAAGAGGCCAGGAGAGGCTGCCATGTGTATTGCCATGTGACAGAGGAGCCAAGGACCAAGGATCACCAGCAGCCAGCCCCAGAACTCCAGCCTTCAGGAAGAAAGCATCGCCTTGAGGGTGCTGTGATTTGGACTTTCTTTTAGCCTCAAAACCATGAGCAAATAAATTCCCATTGTTTTAGCCAATCTATTTCATGGCATTTGCTTGAGTAGCCTAGGAAACTAAAACAGCTGCCGTCTTGCTAAGCAAAATTTCTGCCATGGAATTTTGGTGTATTTTTCCCTTTCTGCTTTTGAATGACCCCATGAGTATAAGAGTACTAGTTAACTATGTCTCTGTGTATGGTAGAGGTAACATATACTTTGTTCAGGTATCAGTAGGGTCCCAAGTTACGATATGAAATAGATATGTCATTTTTGGATCATTACATTGCTAGAAATAAGTCGGTTAAGTGATAGCAAAGGGAAAAAATTTAACTATTAAAAAACAAGTACTATCTGAGTTGTGTATAAAATAGATTCATCTCTCTCCAAAGGAATACTGGTTTTGGCCTTTGAGTTTACCTTCCTGTGCTCTTTCTTTCTAACATGAAAGTCATTTCTTCAAAGTCCCAACTGGTGTTTCTTTCTTCCCTTGTATATGTTCAAAGGTTTCTTTTCTCCTTAATCTTTCAGTAAATACATTTGAAAGTGAAGGTAACTAATAGATAAACTTGAAGTACATCTTTATTTTAAATACCAGCGCTTCAATGAAGTTTTTGGATTTTGCTCCCCCACTTTGTTCATATCTAACTCTCATTTAATTGTGTGGGTAAAAAGTAGTACATATGTACTTTGGCTGATAGACTAGCATCATTTTCTGAATAACATATTTGTTTTTTGTTTAATAAATTTAGTTTGCTGAGGAACAAAACAAAGAAAACTATTAAGTCCTTTCATGACAGTGTTGAAATGAAAATACACTTGCTTTTGAACCATTTGACCTTCTATTTTAGAGGGAACGGATAAAAATATTGGCATGGAGATGAATACATAACAACCCCCAAACACTTGGTAGACTGGTAGCATTCTTTTCACCTTCTCTTCTAAAAACCGTATTATAAAAATATGTAACAAAAGCGATATTTAAAATAACCTGTATGTGCTGTCACTGACTTGCTTTTCATTCAGAAAGATATGACAAGAAAGAAGGACAAAATGTCTTGTATTCATCATTAAAGTCTATATTTATGAACACCTACTTTGTATTAGGCATTATGGAGGGGGAAGGTCAGCAGTGAGCAAAACAAACATTATCGCACCTACATGGACTTTATAATTTAGAGGAGAAGAAGGATGTTAAAAATAATCACCAAGATAAATTTTATATAGTTTAGAAAGTGTAAAATGGTATGGAAAAACAGCATAGGATACAAAAACAGAGTATGAACGGGAGATCTAGACTGAGGTTTTAGGGAAGACCTCTTTCCAGCAGCGACACAGAAGTGGAGCCCTGAGGAAGGGATTTGTGGGTAATGCTAACAAGGGGAGCTATACCACAGCCCAGATTCTGAAAGCCTTAAAGATCATGTTTACAGTCAGATGACAAATTCCCCAATCTCTCCAACTAAAAGGAATGGGTCTGTCTGCTCCCTTTCCAACACTCTTATGATTGTCTTTCCGTGACTTCGCTCCCTTTTGTTATTGTTTGGAGGAAAGGAAAAAGAACACAGTGTGATTTATCCCAGGTTGGCGCTGCATCCACCTATCCCCACCCAGAAACAACCCTTACAACTTAACCCCACTGAAACAGTTCTAGGAAACAGAAACTTAAAGAATTTGGGAATGTAGAGGAAATGCTGCTCTGAAATGTACCAGGGGTACGTCCTTCAGCCTGCGTGTGGTAGTCGGGTCATTAACCTGAAGGTCTGAAACCAAGTTATCCTCTCTTCCACTTCTAAACTATCCTTTCATATGCCCCACAGATGGCATTCTCCAGCATGCACCTGAAGAGTCTTGAAGCAATAAGAATATAAATGTAAAAAAATAAAAAATGCTATGCTTCCCAATTTCTTCTCTATTCTAACACTTACTGTCAGATGTCTCCTAGTATTTCTTAGCCACAATCATCTCTGCTGCTTTGGTTGGTGCCTTTCCAGCCTTGAAACACACCATGTCAATCAGTAAAAAATCCCTTTACATAGTGTTGTGGCTTGGGGTTATGTATCCAAGAAAAACACTTTTTTAATTTTAATCCATTCCTGTGGTATGCCTCTATTGTAAATAGGACCTTTAGATGAGATTACTTAAGTTGAGATGTGGTCCAAAGGAATCAAGATGGGTCTCAGTCCTATTACTGGAGGCCTTATAGAGAAAGCCACAGAGAGAGAAGCCACAGGGAGAAACCAGAAGCTGGAAGCCAAAAGAAGCTGGAAGAGAAAGAAGAGGCATTGCCATATGACAGAAAAGCCAAGGATCAAGAATGGCCAGCTGCCATCCCTAAAACATCACTGTATTTGGGGGGAAAGCATTACCTTACTGATGCCTTGGTTTTGGACTTTCCTAGTCTCAAAACCATGAGCCAATAAATTCCCTTGCTTAAGCCAACCCATTTCATGGTATTTGTTTTAGCAGCTGAGAAATTAAAAGATGTAATGGCTGCTATTTGCATAGCACATTTTAGTGTATAAAATGGTCTCACATATATTATTTTCTCTGACCACACCCAAATCAATTCTACAAAGCATTATGAGTTCCATTTTTCAGATAAGGAAACTGAGGTTTTGCTGGGTTCACTGACTTGTCCTGGGTTACGCAACAGAGCCCAAACTCCAAGCTGTTTTCTGATTCAAAGGTGTTGATTCTTTTGACTCCCAGATGTGATTCTGCAACCTACATTTACATTCCAGTGCATATACAGTCCTCATTTAAGACTACGAATTATATCCTACAAGAAATGAGGTTGCTCATTATTGGGAAACCCACATTCTACGTTGAATAATCGTCTGTTTGGAAAATTCTGCATATTATGAGTATTGGTGGGAGACAGAGCCTACATCCCATTGTTTAGAATCTCAAAATGTCAGAAGCTCATTTTTCTAGTCTCCCATGCAGGGAGGACATAGCATTGCAACCTAGACTTGGTCAATCAGATGAGCTCTCCTAAACCTTTAAATCAGGAGCTACCAACACAAAGAAGCAAGAATACGGGTATTGGGTATAGGGTATTGAAGCATGTCCCCCCAAAAGGCATATTCAAGTCCTAACCTCTGGTCCTGTGGGTGTGAACTTCGTAAATAGCACCTGCGAGGACGCTACTATTAGGTAAGGTATGGCCAAGGTGCATGAGGGCAGGACCTAATCTAATGTGGCAGAAGTCCTAATGAGCAAAGGAAAATGGGCATGGAAGTAGATGCCAGAAGTAGGAGAAGCCAGAAAGTCAGAGGACAGCCACCGTCAGAATGCTACAGACTTTGGAGAAAGCACGGCCTTGCCGATATTTTGATTTTGGACTTCTAGCCTCAAATCTGTGAGCCAATTAATTCCTATCATTTAAGTCAACCAGTGTATGGTATTCATCATGGCAGCCCTGGAAAACTAAGACAAGGAGATAATTCTGTTGCCAAGCCATTAGCAATAGCCATCAGTTGTGCTAATAACAGAGCCCAGTGTGCAGCCTGGGTGGGATCTTTGGTGCCTGCCATCATGTTCATACCCAGTGGCGAAGGCAGCACTGGCTTTGCCAATGACGCTTGTAATGGCTGTAGTTCTGGCTGTGCACCCTGTGTATGTTCCTGCCCATTTTATGAATTTACTTCCACAGATTTCCCCCAAATTCTATGAGATTTCTTTTCAATAAATGCCTCTTATTTTTAAATCAGCCAGTCAGTTCCTTTGCTTGCAATTCGGAATGTTGCCTGATACAATCCTTCACTTATCTATCTGATTGGGGAGTATGAGTATTTGGACACTGTACTCATTTAAGGCAAGGCTCTCCTTATAAATGGCCAGCAAGCATTCAGACTGCCATGTGTTAAAGGCAAAGGAAAAATTTCATAGCATCCAAAGGGACAATGCTTGTTGAAGAGTTAGGAATGCTAAATGAAATATGAAATATCCACAGCTCTATGGATATATATGTATACATATATATATATATATATATATATATATATATATATATATAAAATATCCACAGCTTTGTAATGTCATCTCTCCTTGAGCACCATTCAAAATTCCACTCACGCACCCCCCCAGGGCACATGCAGGCCCACTGTCAGACAGGTCTGCAAGTAAACAGGATGGAGAGATCTGGCCGTGTGTTCTCACAAGGGCCAACACCACTCAAGAAATCATCAGTTAAATAACAGCCATCAGTCTAATCTGTTGTCTCTTCATTAATTTTATTTCTGATCCAGCATTATTGTGCTTCTTGATATATTTACATCTAGTTGAAAAAAAAAAGTCTGTCACATGATTCAGAATTTTGGCAGGTGGCATGATGTCTCTGTGGTCATCCATGCGAATGATAATGCACTGCTTGATGTGCTGTCACCAATACAACAGCAGCACCACAGACAGAAAGGGAGAGAACTACTCACAGGGACAGGCTGCTCAGCCATAGAACAGGTGTGATGTGAGCCACAGAGCACTGTAGAATACTGTGGAGCCTGTTCTTTCCTTTTCTGCTTCTTTCTGAGCATGTTTGGCTAAAAAGTGCCACCCATCTTAAAAAGCAAAAGCAAAAATAAAACAGCAGAGCACAGCACAGCACCAGGGAGTAGGTTCATTTAACTATGTCTTCCTGGGATTGTGGCAGTCAAATGAGACCAGAGTAACAGAAGGATAATGTTCTTTTGGCTTTGAAAGGTGATTTCCCCAAATTTCAGGTGTCTGGTTGGTGGAGTAGGAGTAGCAGTGAGTCACTATGTTCTTTTTTAACTCCAGTGGAATTTTTCACATCTTCACTGCAAACACTAATGAACTGAATATCATAACAGTCTGCTGAGCTATGATGTTAGTGCATTATTAAATTCAAATTTGAGGGAAGGTTTTTGACACTAATCACTACTTTTTATCCCACCCGAGTCTTGTCACATTTCTAAGACAAATCCAGAGTACTTACTAAATAACTGGCCCAACTATCTACTCCCATTCACAGAGAAGCTCAACTGCCCACTGGGGAAAGCTTTAGTGGAAGTCTATCCTTTTCACCTTTCTGCAGAATGCACTGCCTCTCAAAAAACAATCTTTTTCAGCTCATTAACATGGCAAAGACAGATAGCTAGAGCGATCTGAAAGCCGTAAATGAGCTTTTTTACCTCTCTAATAGTTTTTACTAGCTATAGATTATGTCCCCAGTCCTGAAGCTGTTTACTGCACTCGTCATCAATTCCATTAAAGCACCATTCATCTCCCAAGCCATGAGAGATGGCAGAGTAATTCGATGAGGCTCCCATGGAATTACAGACAGGGCACTTGCTTGGGTTTGGTCTGAACCAAGGCAAAGCAAAAACCATGGTCTGAAACAGAAACTTATCTCAGGTTTTCAGAAAGTAAGAACCTTTGGCCCTCTTAACCACTACAGGGACACCCAGTGAAGAACACACAGCAGACCATCAGACTGTAAATAAATGGAAAGGATAGAAACAAGAGACTGGTTAAAAAAGGAAGGGGAACAGATTATATGCTAAATACTGGAAAGTCTTCAGGAAAAAGAACATATTCCTCTACTCTCCCCCTCTTTAAAATGGTGCACATTCAATTCTTTCTGACACACGGGACACGTGCATCAGTCTGGAAGTCCTAGGCACCCACAGCTGGGAATAACCATATAACAGCCATAAACATATATGGTTTAAGGAATGAAGTATTCTTCCCTGGGTTGGACACGCTGCCTCCTAAGTGGCTGAGAAGTGGCTTAGCTATGTCTCTGAAGCTACTCCAAGCTCCTTCCACCGAATAACGACATCAAGAAGCTGCTCAGAATGACTTCATATTGATATAAGCCTCAACCAGCCACTGTTTCCTATTTTTCTATGAGTAATGATTAAAGAATAGTGCAGATATAGCTAATGAATTCAGAAGAATTTAAAGCATTAAACTGAATTTTTTGGAAGAAAAAAACCTCAATAGTAGTAGGAACTGGAAAACATATTTTGAAGAGTTTCTAGCATTACTATTAAATGACCTTTTACCATACAGTTAACTAATTTACATACTTATGTAAATTATTTGTTGTTTTTTCTGCTTTATTTTTTATCCTTTTTCTTTCCTTTTCTATTTTTTATATAATTGTATTATTTTTAGTAGCAGTTCCTTTGTTACAATTGGTGAAGGATTACTAAAACAGTTCCATCATCCACCATTTACATTAGGTGTATTTTTTCCCATAAACCACTCTATTATTACCACCTTGTATGACTATCATTCATTTATTATAACCCATGAATCAGCATTCTTATACTTGTACTATTAACTATAGTTCGTCATTTACAATAGGGTTCACTGTGCTTTACAATCTTACATTTTATCTTTTAATTTTTATTCCAGTAATACAAACATTCTAAAGTTTCCTCCTTTAACCACACTCACCTATATAGTTCAGTGCTGTTCATTACACTCAAAATAATATGCTACCATCACCAATATCCATTTCCAAACCTTTACCATCAGCCTAAATAGAAATTCTGAACAAGTTAAGCATCATCTTCCTATTCTCTAACTCCAATCTATCTCCTGGTAACTTATATTCTAGATCCTAATTCTATAAGTTTGCTTATTATAATTAGTTCATAACAGTGAGGTTGTACAATATTTGTCCTTTGGTGTCTGGCATATTTCACTTAACATAATGTCCTCAGTGTTCATCCATGTTATTTCATGTGTCAGGACTTCACTCCTTCTTACAGCTAAACAATATTCAGTTGTATGTATATACCACATTTTTTATCCATTCATCAGTTGGTGGACACTTGTATTGCTTCTGTCTTTTGGCAGATGTGAAAAATGCTGCTATGAACATTGGTATGCAAATGTCTGTTTGAGACCCTGCTTTCAATTCTTCTGGTTATATGCCTAGTGGCAGGATTGCCAGATCATATGGCAATTTTATACTTAGCTTCCTGAAGAAACACCAACCTGTCCTCCACAGTGGCTGAATCATTTTACATTCCCACCAGCAATGAATGAGGGCTCCTATTTTTCCACATCCTCTCTAACACTTGTACTTTTCCGTTTTTTTAATAGTGGCCATCCCAGTAGGTATGAAATAGTATCTCAGTGTGGTTTGATTTGCATTTCCCTAATAGCTAGTGATGTTGAGCATCTTTCCATGTTCTTTTTAGCCTTTTGTGTTTCTTCATGGGAAAAATGTCTATTCAAATTTTTGCCCATTTTTTAATTGGGTTGTTTGTTTTTTATTGTTGAGTTATAGGATTACTTTATACCTTATTGGATATGTGGTTTCCAGATATTTTCTCCCATTGAGCATGTTGCTTTTTTACTTTCTTGACAAAGCCCTTTGAAGCACAAAAGTTTCTATTTTCGATGAGGTACACATTTATCTATTTTTTCTTTCATTGTTTGTGCTTTGGGTGTAAAGTCTAAGAAACCATTGCCTACCACACGATATTGAAGGCCTTCCTTACATTTTCTTCCAGGAATTTTATGGTCCAGGTTTTTATATTTAGGTCTTTGATCCATTTTGAGTTAATTTTTGTATAAGGTGTGAAATAGGGGTCCTCTTTCATTCTTTTGCCTACGGATACCCAGTTCTCCCTACACCATTTGTGGAAGAGACTATTCTTTCCTAGTTGAATGCACTTGGTAGCTGTATCAAATATCAATTGGCCGTAGGTGTGAGGGTCTATTTTGAACTATCAATTCGATTCCATTGATTATTATGTTTATCTTTATGTGAGTACCATGCTGTTTTGACCACTGTAGCTTTGTAATATGCTTTAAAGTCAGGAATTGTGAGTCTTCCAACCTTGTACTTCATTTTCAAGATGCTGAATGACATCAAGAAGCTGCTCAGAATGACTTCATGGGGCCCCTTACCCTTCCACATGAATCTGATAATTGGCTTTTCCATTTCTGCAAAGTAGGCTGTTGGAATTTTGACTGGAATTGCATTGACTCTGTAGATCAATTTGGGTAGAATTGACATCTCACTGATCTTTAAGATTTAGTCTTCAAATCCAAACTACCCAGAACACAGAATGTCCTTCCATTTATTTAGCAATGTTTGGTAGTTTCTTTTAGCAATGTTTGGTAATTTTCTATGTACAAATCTTTTACATCTTTGGTTTGATTGAGTCCTAAATATTTTATTCTTTTAGTTGCTATTGTAAATGGAATTTTTTTCTTGATTTCCTCCACAGATTGTTCATTACTACTGTATAGAAAGACTACTGATTTTTTTCATGTTGATCTTGCATCCCACCACTTTGTTGAACTAATTTATTAGCTTTACAAGCTTTGTTGTAGGTTTTTTGGGGACTTTCTATAAGTAGGATTATGTCATCTGCAGAGAGTGAAAGTTTTACTTCTTCCTTTCCAATTTGGATGCCTTTCATTTCTTTTTCTTGCCTAACTGCTCTAGCTAGGACTTCCAGCCCAATGTTGACTAACACTGGTGACATTGGCATCCTTGTCTTCTTCCAGATCTCAGAGGGAAAACTTTCAGTCTTTCACCATTAAGTACAATGTTAACAGTGGGTTTTTCATATATGCCCTTTATCATGTTGAGGAAGTGTGTTTCTATTCCTGTCTTTCAAAATGTCTTTATCAAGAAAGGATGCTGGATTTTATCAATTGCCTTTTGTGTGTCAATTGAGATGATCATGTGTTTTTCCCCTTTGATTTATTAATATCATGTATTACATTAATTGATTTTCTTGTGTTGAACCATCCTTGCATACTGGAATAAAGCTCATTTTATCATAGTGTGTAATTCCTTTAATGTGCTTTTGGATTCAATTTGCAAGTATCTTCTTCAGGATTTTTGCATCTATATTCATTAGAGAAACTGGTCTGCAATTTTCTTTTCTGGTAGAATCTTTATTTGGCTTTGGTATTAAGGTTATGTTTGCCTCATAGAATGAGTTAGGTAGTGTTCCATCCTCTTCAATATTTTGGAAGAGTTTGAGCAGGATTGGTATTAATTCTTCTTGGAATGATTTGTAGAATTCACCTGTAAAGCCACCTGGTACTGGGATTTTCTTTGTTGGGAAGTTTTTGATGATTGATTCAATCTCTACTTATAATTGGTCTGTTAAGGTCTTCTATTTCTTCTAGAGTCAGTGTAGATTGTTCATGTGTTTCTAGAAATTTGTCCATTTCATCCAAGTTGTCTATTTTGTTGGCATACAATTGTTCAGAGAGGATAAGGATCATATGCTCTTATGATCCTTTTTATTTCTGTGGGGTCAATAGTAATGCTTCTCATTTCTGATTTAATTTGTTTGCATCTTCTCTCTTTTTTGCCTTTGTCAGTCTAGCTAAGTGCTTGTGAATTTTATTTACCTTCTCAAAGGACCAACTTTTGGTTTTGTTGAATCTCGCTGTATCTTTTTATTCTCAATTTCATTTATTTCTGCTTTAATCTTTATTTCTTTTCTTCTGCTTGCTTTGGGACCAGCTTAATGTTCTTTTTCTAGCTCCTCCACATATGCAGTTAGGTCTTTGATTTTAGCTCCTTTTTCTTTTGTAACGTAGGCATTTGGGCTATAAGTTTTCCTTTCAGCACTGCCTTCGTTGCATCCCATTAGTTTTGGTATGTTGTGTTCTCATTTTCATTTGCCTGGAGATATTTATTGATTTCTCTTGCAATTTCTTCTTTAACTTTATGATTGTTTAATAATGTGTTGTTTAATTTCAATATATTTGTGAATTTTCCAGTGCTCCACCTGTTGTTGATGTCCAGCTTCATTCCACTATGGTCAGAGAAAGTGTCTTCTATAATTTCAGTCTTTTTAAATTTACTGAGACTTGTTTTATGACCTAACATACAATCTATCCTGGAGAATGATCCATGAGCACTTGAGAAGAATGTATATTCTGCTCTTTTAGGCTGCAGTGTTCTGTATATGTCTGTTAGGTCTAGTGCATTTATCAAATTAGTCAAGTTTTCTGTCTCATTATTGATCCTCTGTCTAGATGTTCTATTCACAAGAGGGGTGTACTGAAGTCTCCAGCTATTACTGTATAAACATACATTTCTCCCTTCAGTTTTGCCAGCGTTTGCCTCATCTATTTTAGGGCATCGTGGTTAGGTGCATAAATATTTATGATTGTTTTTTCTTCTTGACGGATTGTGTCTTTTATTACTATGTAGTGTCCTTCTTTGCTCTTATAACAATTTTGCATTTAAAGTCTATTTTGTCCAATATTAGTATAGCTCCCCAAACTCTTTTTTGGTTACTGTTTGTGTGGAATATCTTTTTCCAACCTTTCACTTTCAACCCATTTGTGTCTAATGTGAGTCTCTTGTAGACAGCATACAGTTGGACCATACTTTTTTTATCCATTCTGCCAATCTGTGTCTTTTGACTGGGGAGTTTAACCCATTGATATTAAATGTTATTACTGTAAAGGCAGTACTTATTTCAACCATTTCATCCTTTGATTTTAATATGTCATGTGTTCCAGTTTGCTAATGCTGCTATTATGCAAAACACCAGAAATGGATTGGTTTTTAAAAAGAGGATTTATTCAGGTACAAATTAACAGTTCTACAGCCATAGAAGTGTACAGATTAAGGCATCAACATGTGTATACCTTTACCAAAGGAAGGTGAATGGCATCCGGAAAACCTCTGTTAGCTGGGAAGGCATATGCCTGGCATCTGCTGATCCCAGGTTGTGTTCCAGCTTCTCTCTCAGCTCCTGTGCATTCTTCAAAATGTTGCTCTTGGGGTGTTCTGTCCTCTCTTAGCTTCTCTGGAGCAAACTCTGGGCAGTATCTCCAAAGTGTCAGCAAAAGTCTGTTTTCAATGCCCATCTCCAAAATGTCTCTCTAAGCTGCAGCTTCTCCATGGTCCTTCTGTTTGTGAGCTTTTATAGGGTTCCAGTAAACTAATTAAGACCCATGCCAAATGGGTGAGGCCACACCTCCATGGAAATGATCCAAAGGTATTACTCACAGTTGGGTGGGTCACATCTCCATGGAAACAGCCTAATTCAAAGATTCCATCCTAATCAACACTAACACATTGGACCCCACAAGATTGCATCAAAGAACATGGCATTTGGGGGACATCTCATTCCCAAACCAGCACAGTCATGTCTTGTTTTTGTTTCTCTTTTTACCCTTTTAGTTACCCTTAATGATAATCTTCATTTCTATACTCTACTCCAAGCCTCTGTCTCTTGTCTTTCCTTTCAGCCTGTAGAACTCCCATTATTATTTCTTGTAGGGCAGTCCTCTTGTTGATGAACTCCCTCAGTTTTTCTGTTTACCTGAATATTTTAAACTCTCCCCCATTTTTGAAGGACAGTTTTGCCAGTGAAACAGTTCTTGGCTGGCAGTTTTTCTTTCAGTACTGTAAATATATCATACCATTGCCTTCTAACCTTCATGGTTTCTGATGAGAAATCACAACTTAGTTTTATTGTAGTTCCCCTGTTTGTGACGGATTGCTTTTCCCTCCTTCTGCCCCTTTTCCCTTCTCTTCTCCATCTAGGACACTTGTAATGCACATATTTGTGTGTCTCATGCTGTCATGCACATCCTTGAGTCCCTGCTCAATTCTTTCCATTCTTTTCTCTATCTGTTCTTCTGTCTGGTTCACTGTCTTCTGGTTCACTGATTATTTCTTCTGCCTGTTCAAATCTTCTGTTGTATACCTATAGTGTATTTTAAATTTCTTCTATGGTGCCTTTCATTCCCATACTTTCTGTTATGTTTCTTTTTATACTTTCAAATTCTTCTTTATGCTCACTTGATGTCTTCTTAATATCCTTTATCTCTTTAGCCATATTTTCCTTCATCTCCTGAAATTCTTTGATTAGTTGTTCCAACTGCCTCCTCTGGAGTGATAATTTGTTCCTTTGACTGGGCTATATCATACTGTTTCTTAATATGTCTTGTAATCTTTTGCTGATGTCTAGGCATCTGATTAGCTTGATGAGTTTACTCTGAAGGTCAGCTTCTCTCTCTTGCCTAGGGTTTTATTGTTGATTGGCTTTATGTTACGGCTCTTCTTTAACACTTGGTTCAATTTATTCTAGATCTTTAGAACTGCCCATGTTTAACTAATCCTATTTTTTTCAGCTCTTCTTTATCTGATTCTTGCCCTGGATATGCAATACAATTTTTAAGATTGCACTATTTGTGCAATTGTTTCCCCCCAGGAGAAAACTTCCTTTCCTCTTTTCCTTCTCTAGGAATCTTGATCCATTCTCTTTATTTTTGTTTTGCCCCTCTCTCTCTCTCTCTCTCTCTCTCTCTCTCTCTCTCTCTCTCTCTCTATATATATATATATATATATATATATATATATATATTTTTTTTTTTTTTTTTTTTTTTTTACCCTCTTTCATTGCCTCTAGCTGCTTTTGCCTGGAGAGAAAATTCTGGGATGAGGGTCATCCCAGATAGGATTTTCCCAGTTCCATAGTTCAGAGCTAAAACAGAGCCAGGGACCCATGAAGGGTGTGCAGACCAGCTCCAGAGAGCCCTGGAGAGAGGGTCAGGAAGGGCACCCAAAAGCCCTTTTGATGGTTCCCCAAAGCTGTGCTTTCCTGGACTGCCCCATCGATGGCACTCTTCAGCAAACTGTTACCCACAGACCTAAGGAGGCACTGTGTCTTTAAACCTCCACCACCTCTGCCCTTGTCAGGGTTGCAGTTGAAAGTATGACTTCAGGTGGTCTGGGGTAGGTTGAAACAGTAGCTCAGAGCCAGAACCCAGTGATCTGAATTCCCTAACTAAAAGCCATGATCAGTGCTTGGCCATGCCCATCCCTGTTCTTGGAGAAGAAGATTTTTATGTCCTTTACTGTCTACAACAGCTAGCCAGGACCAGCCATGGGAGTGGGGGATGGGCACCAGCAGCCACTGCAGTGTGAGCTACTCTAGTTCTATACCACAATTTCTCATGGTTTTCCTCTGATTCTTCTCTGGATACCGTACAGTGTTCTTCTGGCCTCTGGAGCCCCAGAAGGGTTGTTTCAAACAGTTCTTGGCCTGTTTCCTAGTTGTCTTGGAGGAAGAAGTGAGTTCTGGAGCTCCCTACTCCTCCACCTTGCCCAGAAGTCCTCTTTCCTTTTCTCTTTTAGACCAGTGTCTCCCTGCCCACAATTTTTATCCCTATAAATTCAAATGTGCATGGCAAAAGTGCTCTGTTGCTTTCCCACATTAGATGCCCCCTTAAGAGTCTGATATCGCTGCCTTACAAAGGCAGGTCACTTGGAGAACTTTTCAATATGAGATGCAATGACATTTCTAATAGAGTAGAGTGGAAGAAATAACCTAGCTTGATTGGAAAAGAAAAAAATTCCTGAAAGAAGACATTCCTATGAGTGTTAAAAATCTAGAGTGAAGAAGAGCCTTCACTTTGCCCAGAGCTTTGAAGAACCCAAGACCTATCTGTCTTTCCCCTGAGATCATAACTAGCTCAGGCAAGTTGTGAATCTTCTGGAAGAGCCTAGCACAACTCCATGAAGGGCAAAGTGCTGCTGTCAGGTCTGAGGAGGTGAAACTTTTGGTAGCTCCTGTGCAATGGTGTGCTTATGAGTGCTAAAAGATAAGATTGGAGATTATATTTATCTGTACTACACCTGAACCCACACACTCCTGCCTTGTGTCTCTTTGAGGGGACTGTTCTCTTGGTTTCTATAGTCACTGTCACTGCCCTGCACTCAGCTGGCTTTACATAGAGACTCTGGAAACTGTCCCTGTGCTGTGTTCTTTAATTCTATGCAGACCTTGAAAGTGTCCACAAATATCATTCTTATCACATCATCTGTTTGCTCAAGTATCTTGTGACTCAACTGCAGCATGGATTTCACATTTCTTGTCTAACCTTCAAAGCCCAGCAGAAACTTCTCCTACAATATCCCACCACCTCTTAATCTCCCTTTATTTCTTCCCACTCCTTGGCAGAGCCTCCACGCTGGCAAAGTAACCGGGACTAATGTCCGCACTCTCTAGCTTGCCTCTTCTTATCTTTGCTTTAAAATATTTGATTCTTCCATGTGGAAACCTCTCCTAGTCCCAGTCCTGTCTTTCCCCACACTGCCCCTTGCCTTACAAACCACAGTTTACAAAGTCAGGCAAAAATTTCAGGCATGTTCAAGAAAGGCCTTTTCCAGGAGATAGTATGACTGGCTCATGGCATCCGGGTGGGTAACACAGGCCCTATTTCCTTCCAAGGAAGAAATTTTTTCCAACACCTGATAGCTGAGAAAAAAATTTCCTATGTAGACATCTGAGATGTTGGGCAGGAAGTAATTTATGTCACTTTGACCAGAAGTGAATGCCTCTGAAATTATGGATGGGCCAATCAAGAAGCAAATTTTCTTAACCCAAGTCCATTTCATTAAAACAAATTCCAAAATAATTATAATCCTCAGAGATGGATTCATTGTGGCATTTATTAATGATGATATTTGGATTTTGTTATGGTTAATTTTTATGAGTCAACTTGGCTAGGCTATGGTGTCCACTCATTTGGTCAAACGCTAGCCTAAAGATTACTGTGAAGGTATTCTGTAGATGTGATTAGCATCTATAAACAGTTGACTTTAAACAAAAAAGATTACCCTCCATAACGTGGGTAGACCTCATCCAATCAGTTGAAAGCCTTAAGAGCAAAAAATGGATCTCCAGAGAAGAAGAAACTCTGCCTCAAGACTGCAACATCAACAGATTTCAGACTTGCTACCCCCACAATTACATGATCCAATTGCTTAAAATAAATCTTTATACATATACATATATCCTGTTGGTTCAGTTTCTCTGGGGAGCCTTGACTGATACAAGCTCTGCCGTGGGCCTTTTAAAGTTGAGCTCATGAAGCATGTTACCAAAAGTCTCACTTTTGTCACCCAATCCAGCTGTCAGTGACAGAGCACCAGGGCTGGTTTCATGGGCACAGGACCTGAGCAATCACACAGGCTTCCATGCTCAGGAGGATCCCACTTTTGTTTAATGCTGCCACCATCATGACATTCTTAATTTTATCTCTGAACTTACGTTTCACAATAGAAGTCCAGTGGAAAACAGAGCACGCACACTGGCAGAGGAGATATCGTCCACATATGTGTCTGCCACCATTTCTTGCTCCATTTGCATATAGCATCCATGATGCTCATGAGCTCAGAATTCCAGTGGACCCACCATGCATAGGAGTCCAAACAGACTCAAAGTAAGAACAAAGTTAAGTGTATCTACATTTGAATAAGTTGAGCCATGAAAAGACCATGCTTCCTGTTTGAATGAGAACTTGCTACAAACACAGAAAGATAAGAAACACAATCAAGAAATCCTATTGTATCTTTTCTTACTCAAGTTACTTCCCTGTGTAATTTATGCTAAAATTGGTGACAAAAGTAAAGAGAAACAAAGGTTAGCCTACTATTTTAGTTTCCTTGGCTGCTCAAGCAAATACCATGCAATGGATTATCTTAAACAAAGAGAATTTATTGGCTCAGGGTTTTGAGGCTTAGAGAAATCTAAATCAAGGCATCATCAAGGGGATGCTTTCTTAATGAAGACTGGTGCTCTGGGGCTGGCTACCAGTGATCCTTGGTTCTGGGTTCCTCTGTCACATGGCAATTGACATGGCAGCTCTTCTTGGCCTCTCCCTTCTCTCCCAGTTTCCTTTGATATTCAGCTTCTGGCTGCCCCCTCTGTGGCTTTCTGTCTGTCTGAATTTCATTCTGCTTATAAAGGATTCAAATAATAGGATTAAGACCCATCCTGACTGAGGTGGGCCACACTTTATCTGAAGTAACCTCATCAAAAGGTTCTACTTACAATATGCTCACACCCACAGGAACAGATTTAGTTTAATAACATGTTTTCTGGGGTGGATAGCTCCAAACCACCACACCCACTGTCCCTTTCCTTTCAGACCTTCCTCACTCATCAATAAGCCAGAGTGCTGGTAGAACTTGCATGTATTAGGTAGTTAAGTTAGTTTTGTGCAGCATTTCCACTGTTGTAGTAAGAATGAAATACATAAGCATGTTTAAGCTATGAAATAAAAACTGTATAATTTTGTGATTCTACATATGAATTAAATGTTCTTACATTCGCATTTAAAATTGGCATTATGCAATAAAAAAGATGAACAGCAAAACACATACTAACAACTTAAAAGTTTAATGTTTCTTTATTTAGAATGCCATTACATAGCAAATAAAAAAAAACAGCATGACAAGCTGAGAGAGAGAACATGGAAGGAAAATTCTCTATCTTAGTTCCTTTAGTGGCACTTTTTCCAGCCTTTTGAACAAAGGGTGTTTTCATTTCCTTGGGCTGCTCAAGCAAATACCATGAAATGGGTTGGGTTAAACAATGGGAATTTATTCATTCACAGTTTGAGGCTGAGAAGAAGTCCAAATCAAGGCATCATCAAGATAATGCTTTTACCCCCAAAGACAGTGGCATTCTGGGGCTGGCTGCCAGTGATCCTTGGTCCTAAGCTTGTCACATGGCAAGGCACATGGCAGCATGTCCCAGTCTCTTCCTTCTCTTCCAAGTTCCATTGATGTTCAGCTACCTCTGGCTTTCTCCTTCACCGCCTGAATTTTATTCCCCTTATAAAGGACGCCAGTAATAGGATTAAGACCCATCCAGATTGGGCTGGGCCACACCTTAACTGAAGTAGCTTCATCAAAAGGTACACTTATTATGGGTTCACACCTGCAGGAATGGATTAGATTTAAGAGCATATTTTTCTGGGGTACATACAGCTTCAAACCACCACAAGGGCCTGCATTTTCATTCTGTACTGGACCCCACAAATTATGTAGCAATTATGCAGAGCATGAGCACAGATGTACGAATGATCTGCCCAGCTGTCCTTTTAGGCTCTGTGTTGAAGATTCTTTGGCATATTTCACTCCTTCCTATTCTGACCTGTTTGCATTCGTTGGCAATCACTTATAAAAAGCTGGACAAATATATTTATTCAGAATTCCCAAGCAGTTAACAGGTTCCCAAATAAGTTTCATCTTTTTAGCTCGCAAGGCACTTAACAAATGATTTGTATTTATTAACCAACCAATGAAATGAATTAGTGCATGTACCAGCAAAACTCCTGTTTCTGAAGAAATTCAATTTTTCTCCCAGTTCATATCTGAGTTATTTGATACCTCAAATCGTAAGGGAAGACTACCATAATCAGTACTGATAAGAAAAGGTTATTAATATTTCTTGAGAATATAGTTTATGTAGTCTTTAAAATTTAAACTTTAGCACAACCCCATAAGATAACTGTTACTATGTTTCACCCACCCTAAGAAGCTATTGATTATAAGACAAGCTATTATTTTAGTATTGCTAAGGGAAACAAATGCTGCCAATTAAACTATGACATGCTAATGATGCGAGATGCATCCCAATTTCAGGGATCATCAAGTAAGAAAGGATGAAATATGGTGCAGTGGATGCTGTGATGTGCTGCACAGATCCACCTGTCAGGGCAGAGGTGCCCTTCCCTCTAGCTTCCCAGAGTGTGGGAGGCTTATGGCTCTCCCCTGAATCCCTCCCTGGTCATTTACCCTCAGGCCAAGGGAACAATCTCTCCCTAAGTCACTATCCCCTGCTCCCTGGGGACAGACCACTTCCAGTGACTATTCCTTGCAGAGCATAAAGGCCCAGTCCCATTGTTTCATTGCATCATCTCTGAAGCATAACCCCAGCCCCAGCTCCAGAGCTCCTTGTGGGATCAGCCCAGGCATCCATTGCAACTGCAACACAGTTGGACTTCTCCCTCTGCCCTCTCTTCTCCCTCACCCTCACAGGCATTATTCCTGGGAAAACTCTCCAATAAACCTACTGCAAGCCAACCTCTGTCTCAGAGTCTGGTTCCAGGGTACCCAGTCTAAGGCATTTCCCAGATAAATAAGTAGAAGCTAGGAGAGCTTGTGTGGCACAGCTGGTATTAAAAAACTTAATTCATGTTCCAAATTCATGCTCTTTTCTCTCTACAACCAGTTCTCAAACTGTGGTCTAGGGACCCTGGAGACCTTTGCAAGGGGTCTATGGTATCAAAATTATTTTCATAAAATACTGGCATTATGTGCCTTTTTCACTCTTATTCTCTCATGAGAGTACAATAGAACTTTCCAGAGGTTACATAAGTGAAAGAATGCAGAAGCAGATTTGAGAATCTAGCTATTTTCTATTAAGCCAAACATTAAGGAGTTTTGCAGTAATGTAAAATAAAATGTAAAAATGTAAAATAGAGTAAAAACGCATACTGATCGCTATTTTTTTATATTTTGGAAAACCACTATAAATAGAATATAATGAGTTTATTCTTATTAATTTTATTTTTTAATGTACTAATAAAGACCTGTTCTAAATTTTTCTCAGTTTTAATTTCTAATGTAGTAATGTGGATAGCACTTAAAAAAGAATATCTTTGGGGTCTTTGATAATTTTTAACAATATAAAGGGGGTCCTGAGATCAAAATTTTGAGAACCTCTCCTTTACACACTGCTGTTCTGGCCCCAACTCTGAAGCAACTTTTATCACTTTGTGCCTCGGTAATTTTTAATCTACTAAAAAACAAGATCTACCCTTCCTACAACAAAAAGAAAACATGGGCGAAATATCGTAAGTTAAAACTATCTTAAAAATTAAAGTTTTCTACATTATAGTGGGTATTACTATTCATTATTCTACTAAAATTGTAACAAAATATGTAATGCTAATTTACCATATAGGATTAAAATGCCATTGAATTTTAAAAATTTTAAGACACAAATAGGGAGCAAATGATTCATATGCTTGTATTTGAAACACATCTTTGAAATACATTAAATTATCATATTAATAGACCTATCATACAAAAATATTTTTAATATTGATATTTTAAAGAATTTTAATTATATAGTATCTCAGACCTGTGGCTCAGGTAACTCAGAGAATGTTAGTCCCACTTTATAAATGATAAAAGAGATATGATTAACACACAATTTTTGAGAGCCTCTGATACAAGGCCACAAATGAAACCAACCAGTTAGAATCTTTGAAGGATAAAGCATAGACATCAGTGGTTTTGAAGCTTCTCTGTGATTTTAGGATGATGCCAGGGTTGAGAACCACTACTCTAGAGAATGGCTTCGCCTCCTTTCATGCAGAACAATCCTAGGGATATTTTTAACAGAGAAAGGGGCATCAAAGAAAATCTGCATTCATTGCTATACTAACAAAACACATACACATACAGACATATTGATTGATTCTGGGAAGACGGATGTGGCCATAACAGCATTGTTCTTGGATATTCTCCAATTCTCACATAAAAATAGACAGAAAACTAGATTGTGAAACAAAAGCCATGGATAACATTAAAATAAAAACTAATTGAAGTTATTTCTAAGGCAATGTCCAGATAAAAGTGAGGAGAGGAGTGGTGGGCATCAATGTAAAGATGGCAGAGAAAGGGCCTCCAAAAATTCTCTCCTCCATTAAAGCAATGAGAAAACTATCAAAAATTGCCAAAGTCTATTATGATGGTTTGAAGCTGTATTTACCCCAGAAAAGTATATTCTTAAAATTAATTCATTTTGGTGGTGTGGGCCCATTGTAAGAATGATCTTTTGGTGAGTAGGATCTTAACTTAAGATGTTACCCACCTTATTCAGAGTGGGTCTTAATCCTCTTACATGAGTGCTTATAAGAAAATGAAATTCATACACAAAAAGAAAAAGCCGTGGAAGCAAGAAGCTGGAAGCAATGAAACCTGGAAGAAAGGGAGAGACCAGCAGATGCCGCCATGTGCCTGGTCACCTGACAGAGGAGTCCAGGATCACCAGCAGCCGGTTTTCAGGAAGAAGGTGTTATCTTGATGATGCCTTGATTTAGACATTTTCACAGCCTCAGAACTGTAAGCCTGTTAAACTAATAAATTCCCACTATTAAAACCAGCCTATTTTATGGTATCTGCTTTTGGCAGCCTAGCAAACTAGAATATCAACTCTTTCAGAACTCTGGAAATTAACCAAAGGTTTGCAGCAGTGTGGGGAGCATCTAATCAAACAAACAAACAAAACTAAGTCTCAGTAAGAACAGTGAGCTTTTTGGTATTTTAACTTACCCAGTTTCTATCACAGCTCCTCCTTAACCTTGAAAAAGCAACAATCTGAACTAACAGTGAAGGCCAGCAGTTTGGCAGACACCAGAGGAGGCAAAAAGGGGCTAGGGTTCCTTCCAAGCTTCATTCCCACAAAAATGTCATTATTTGACCTGTCTGGTAGTTCCCTGGAAGATTCCACTTGAAAATCTGTCTTTATTTGACCTGACTGGTAGCTTATCATGTGCAGAATGTCTTTTCCCTGAGAATGTTTATTAAAAACATTTGGAAGAAACTGTTTAAGTTCACAGATGCCTGAGGTGGGGGATAACAGTTGAGACAAGCTTAAAAACCAGAAAGCTTCAAATGAAAAGCTTGGGAATGAAATGTCAGTAAGAGCTTTATAAATATCTGACATAATTCTGGGACTCTGGATGGCCGCACACATGTATAGGTCTTAGCATGTGCCAAGAGCAGTGCATGTGCTCAGGAAAGACCTCAGAAGACTCTAATCTCTCACCTCTGGCTGACATTGAGGCTCTGTGCAAGTAGGAAAAGAAGGACAAAGCATAGTTATCAACTGTCTGGCTGATTGTTGAACAGTTTGGCTAAGACTTGGAGACTTATTTTTTCCAGGTTTTTAAGGAAATTTGCCCAATTGTTATGTGCCCACCAAGCTAACAGATCAGAGATGAGATTTCAGTGGTCACACATGATTAAAGAATTAGTTCAGAAAAGTCATTAACTAAGCAAACAACAACAAAAACAACAAACAGAAAAACCAAAAACCCTGAGGAAGGGGGAGAATCAAATTTCCAGGGTTACCTCATTATATTGTTGAAACATCTAGTTTTCAACAGGAAAAGATTGAGACATGCAAAGAAACAAGAAACTCTGGCCTATACACAGGAAAAAAAGTAAACAACAGAAACTGTCCCCTGGAGAAGCCAGATATTGAACATACAGAAAAAGACTTTAAATGAGTTATTTTAAATATGTTCAGACAACTAAAGGAAACCATGTATAAAGAACTAAAGGAAATTATGAGGCTAGTTTCTCACCAAATAACAAATATTAATAAAAAGCTAGAAATTATATGTTTTAAAAATAGAAATTGTGACGTTGAAAAATATAATGACTGAAATGAAAAATTCACTAGAGGGGCTCAAGTACAGATCTGAGCAGGCAGAAGAAAGAATCAGCAAATTGTGGACAGTCAATTTAGAATATCCAGCCTGAGATGCAGAAATAAAAAATAATGAAGAAAAATGAACAGAGCCCCAGAGATCTGTAGGGATTGAGCACTGAGCATTCTAACAAGTCACATAAAAGGAGTCCCAAATGGACAGGAGAGAGAGAATTGTGAAGAACAGATATTTGAAGAAATAATGGTTGGAAAAGAAACAAAGTTGATGGAAAACATGAATCTACACATCCAAGATGCTCAATAAACTCCAAGTGGTATAAACTCAAAGAGACCTTTACCTAGACACATGAAAATAAAACTGTCAAAAGACAAAGAACATTGAAAGCAGCAAGAGAGTAGCAATTCATTAAATACAAGTGGTCCTCAATAAGATTAAAAACTAATTATTCATCAGAAACCACATAGGCCAAGAGGAAGTGGATAACATATTCAAAGTCCTGAAGGAAAGAGAATTCTATATACAATGAAACTATTCTTCAAAAATAAGCTAGAAATCAGCACATTCCCAGATAAACAAAACAGAGAATTTGTCACCAGTAAACCTTCCCCATAAGAAATACTGAAGAGAGTACTTCAGGTTAAAATAAATGGAAACTAGACAGTAACTCATGCCCAAGTGAAGAAATAAAGAGTGTCAGTAAGAGTAAGTACAAAGGTAAATATAAAAGACTGAATTAATGTATTTTGTGTTTGTAACTTTTTTTCTCCTATCTGATCTAAAATACAATTGCATGAAAGAATAATTCTAAATCCATACTGATGGGCATACAACATATAAAGATGTAATTTATATGACAATAATGGCACAAAGGAGGGTGAAGGAACCAAGCAATATAGGAACAAAGTCTCATATTCTATTAAAATTAAGTCAGTATTAATCTGAACTAGATTGTTATAAAGTAAGATGTCAATTATAATTCCCAGTGAAAACATTAAGAAAATAACTAAAAAAAGAATAATTAATGACAAGGAAATTAAAATGATACACTAGAAGACATCTCTTTAATGCAAAAGAAGAGAGGAATGTAGGAAGAGAGGAACAAAAACACATAAAATATTGTTAGGGATTGAATCATGTATACTACAAAAGGCATTTTCCAGTCCCAATCCCTCATCCTGTGGGTGTGAATCCATTTGCAAATAGAACCTTTAAAGAAGTTACTAGTCAAGGTTTGCCCAAACTGAATGAAGGTGGACCTTAATCCCGTATGACTAAGTTCTCATAAGAAAATGAAAGTGGACACAGGAAGAAAAGCCACAGGGAGTAGCCACAAGCTAGAAGGCAACAGAACCCAAAAGAGAAAGGAGAAGATACCAACCTTGTGCCAGAAACCAAGGAACCCCAAAGATTGCTGGTCAACCAGAAGATACTGACTCCAAGAAGAAGCAAGCCTTCTAGACCCTGAAACCATGAGCCAACAGATTCCTGTTGTTAAGCCAAGCCATCGTAAAGTATTTGTTTTAACAGCCGGAAAACTAAAACAATAGGTGTATTAGTCAATAATGATCACATTTACCCAGAAAGGGGAAGACCAAGAAAGGAACGGGTTTGGAGAAGGAGTATGAGTGGAATAAAACTATTCTCTTTTTGAACAAGTTGATTTCCTGTTGGATATATGAGTTTGGAGCTTGGTGGGGAGGGCAGTGGTAAGGACAAAATTGGTACACCATGAGCATATAGGTGATCCAGGAAACCCTCCCATCAAAAGGAGCAGCATCTGATCTCTTAAGAGGAAGTGAGCTTCTACTAGGTGCCATGCTTGGCATATGTTCATTCCACCCACTCCCCTCCTCCAGAAAAATGCAATCATTCTTTCTTATTAGATTCTAGTAAGTGCTCCTTACTGTCATAAAATTGGTATGCTTAAGTACCAGGTAGTGTGCTGAGCCATAAATTATTAATATTTCACAATAACCCTTTAAATTCAGAAATAATATCCCTTAGAAGCAGCTAAGGCTTAAATAAGATAAGTTGTCCAAGGTTTCATAGCTTGTAAGTAGAAGAGGTCAGATCTGTTTGACAAGGCCCATCCTCCTTTCATTATCATATACATACATGTATACACACACACACACACTTATCAACAACTTGGGGCTTTTTAAAATTAAGCTTTGAAATTAATGTTGATTATTTAGAAAGTGCAATGTGTTTAATAATAGCTCATTTCACAGAAACACATTAGGATACAGAGAAATTAAAAGCATAGCAGGCACAGGTTAGAAAGGGGGTTAGATTAATTAAAATAATGGCCCAATCATGGTCTAGCTGTTATTTTATCAGTGACCATCTCTCTTCAGCAATGGTTCCATATCCCCCATTCAATCTCCTGTTCACCCTTAGTGATCCCTTTTTATATGTCCCCACCACATCTGCATGTCCAAGCAAATACAATGCAAACCATGAAAGGCAAGTATTTATTTTGTGATTCTGATACATATTCTTCATGTGCACATCACGCACGTGATTTGGTGCCAAATGTTCTCCATCTTCTCGACTCTACATTACAAAACTGCCTGGAGGTTGATGTGGTAGATCTCAGTTGGATCTCAGCAAAAACAAAAGACTCAGATTTTCAAAGGCAGAAGGTGGGTGTTCAAACAAGAAAACTCAGGTTGGTAAGTAGAAGGCAACTGCAAGGAGAGAAAATAACCAAGGAGAAAAATCAACAAGAAAGCAAAGCTTAACGTAAGTGACCTGCCACACTAACCAACTGAATGAAGAGTGTGCGGGCACCACATTGCTAACAGCTCTCTCCTCTGCGGATGGCTGTCCTGTTTAGCAATCACTGTGGCCAATACTGGTTTTCCGTGTTGTATTCCATATTGTTTGGGGATTTCTTTTCATTCTCTTTTAAGGAAGTATGACACTGTGTTAGGTTTTTTTTGTTTTGTTTTGTTTTTTGCTTTTTACTTTTGACATACAGCTCAATACATCAGGAGATTCTTGCCAGGAAATAAATCCATAGTTGTTTTCATGACAGCAAATTACATGCCAACGAGTGACATTTAAATGCTGGAATTTAATGGCTTGTCAGGAGAAGTGAAATGTATTTAAAAAAAATTAATACTTGAGAGAACAATGTGTCTGCCCATGAAATAATGCTGCCTGTAGTAGACAAGAATGGTAAATATGAAATAAACTTATTTTGTTCCTTGATGCATATATTTATACTGAAGAAGAGAGTTGCACAATTAAATTCCATTTACCCTTCCTTCTTCAGGTGGAAGGCTCTCCATAGGCAGCGTAAGCAGCTGTCTCTCACTGAGAACAGCAGCTTGCTTTCCAGGAACAGGTGCCTTGATAAAGTGAACAAATGGAAACATACAACCACCTCTGTGTTTCAACTGTGGTTACCTAGGTAGAAGGACTGAAGAGATTCTGAAAAGCCTCCCTATCTACAAATCATCTCCACATCAGGTTAACAAATTTCAGGAAATTAGCAAGATTAGAGATTTTTTGCATAGGTTAAAACAGAATCCCTAACATTTCATGGAATGTTATCCACTATTGAGTCGGTCATGAACGAGGTTATAAATCTAAAAGGCCCAGAGAGACAATGAAATAGAAAGTAGGTAATACTGGTTGGGGAAAATAAATAAAAGAAGTTCCAGATGACACGGCACTGTTGAAAAAGACAGTGCTAGATGAAGTACTACAAAGTGATACAGACACATGCATGAGTGTGTGTGTGTGTGTCTGTGTGTGTGTGTATGTGCACTAGTGGGGACCAAAGAGTGGTGATAACCCAAGTCCTGAGGGCAGCCACATTAGATACATTCAAATAAGGCCTCCATAAAAGACTGGTATAGGATTAGCATAGCACAGGATGATCCAGAATTTAAATTGCACCAAAATTCCCAATCTTCTAAATTTATACTCATTCAATTTATATGTACCCCTTCTTTTCCTACGCATGTCTATCCCCTCCTGTTGGTCTCCATTGAACTGCTCTGACAGCCCGCTAGCATCTGCCAATAGCAGGTGTCTGCAGACCATTAAAGGAGTTCACAGGAGGAAGTCCTGAAGCACACTAATGACCTACAGTGAAGTCAAATGTCCCTCACACTGCCTGTCTCAGAATTATCTCTGGTACTTATTGAAAATGCAGATTCCCAGTCCCACTCCAGAATACTTCGTTGGAATCAATTGGGATGGGGCCCATGAATTTACATTTTAACACATTCCCAAGATGATTTTTCACTGGTCTAGGGAAACTAACAACCCAGGAAACAGAAGTAATCAGTCAGGAAGCAAATGAGAGCCTCAGACAGCAGTCCCTGAAGGACAAAGTTGAGCTAGGAGTCTCTGGCTCTAACTGACCTGCCCACAGGTATTTATATTTATGTCATAATTATTTATAATATGCCTGAATTGACACTCTCAACAAAAGCCAAAACCAGACCAAAGACACAGCTGGGCATGGGGCTAAGTTCATCCCTTTCTATTGGTGAGGCTTCCTGACTTTATAAAGCTCTTTAACTTCAAGAGCGAGCACCAGAAATGTTGAAGCAGTAAAAGTTCATATGAAGGCTTTATGGCAAAAGTAAAAAAGAGCAGAAGTTTATAGAAAGCTTCATAAGGAGGCAGGTGTTGAACTAGGTCATAAAAGATAATGTGTTGGTCACTCTAGAGGAAGTTGCCATTTGCCTTTTCCAGAGTCTGGTTTAAGTTCACTGCCACTGAAGTGAAGCCCTGGTTGGAGATCTCAGGATAAATCAGGCCAAAAGGAGGCCAAGAATAGCCTGCAGAAAAGGTTAGGCCCAGAAGGTAGTTCATCATGGGGCAATTTCAAAGTTAAAAATTGCTATTACTTTGCTACCTGAAAATTATTTTTCCTTTCTTTTTCTTCTTTCCCTCCCACTGTTATTGCTCCAGGTCCTCTGGAAAGATGAAATAAAGACAAAGGGTAAAGGAGGGTGGAAGGAGAGGTGATCAGGGCTGGCAGAAACCTTCACCAAATCTAATCTGTGGATCTAATCTTAAGAACTCTTGTCAAAATGCACTCCCTTGGAATCATAATTCCAACTCCCCTTAAAAAGAGCACCTCAAACTCATTTCTATTCTTAATATTCTCAAGTAGGATGATAATTTTTCCAAAGAGCCAGTCATTAAACTATCTTAGAGTTGCAGGCCTGACCTTAGAAACTGCAGATTCACACCCATGAATAGATGGAAAGAAGCAACATGAGTTTTAAAAGGGTGTCTACTTCGTAAATTGTGTGAGCATGTGCATTCTGTAAATGTGCTCACCTGTAGTGAGAAGGGAAGGATAGAAGCACCAAAAGAGGGACCAGAAGGAACACAGACAAAAGGGGTATGAATCAGAATTCAGTCAACAGCCATCAGTGAAGAGATGTTAGGGTGCATCAGCTTAGTGTGAGCACAGGGATAGCAGAGAACTGGCCAGTGGTTAGCCTTTTGGGGGAGTCCCAACAGGAGGAAATCTGTAAGTCATCTCCAGAAAAGCTTCAAACAATGTGGTTCAGAGAAAGCAAGCAATGTCCTCCCAACTTTTCTTTTTAAACTAGCATAGAAAACCCCATCTCATCCTTATATCTCCAGCATCTTATTTGGAGCATGTCTTTTGATGCTACTAACCGAAAGGAGGAAATATGATTTGCTATTATATGTACAAGCTACTTGATGGTTACACTGGTAAGCCTGGCTAATCACTCTTATATGCTCTTTTAAGAGCAGAAACAGAAGCTGACCCCATTATTTCCAATGCCAGGACCCCACACCAAGCAGAGCCATCCTCTCAGTTTATCCCAGCCTACATGGCTCCCTCTAGATACAATTAACCCTGTTCCAGGATTGGCTGGAAGAAATTAATTTAGAACTGAGATGTACTTCTCTCCTTCCCAGCCTCTGAATGTCCCACCTTCCTCCTCCCTCATCTTCACCCTCGTCCCTCGTCAACAGTGATGTTCACCAAGGAACCTTCCAGCCCAACTCCTGGGCAGTGCCTCAGAGAGAAAGAGTAAATAATAATAATGATTATAAGAATAATTCTGAAACCTAATTTGGAGGTAGAAATTATCAGAAGCACTTTACTGCACACTGTACTTTATTTTTTAAAAATAGATGAAATCTCTATGGTAGGAGGGCAAACACACCTCTCGAGGCAATTCAAATGCAAGTCACAGGAGAGCACGGAGGGGAGGTAGCCTAGCTCAGGAGCTGCATCCAAGGCAGTGTCCAGGGTGACAGGGGACTCTTTGGCCCAACTCCAAGGGTGTATTACAGATTGTTAAATGTCAGAGTTTCCACCTCTCTCCCAATTGCAAGCTCTGGGGTTAAAAGGAGCAGACCATGAAGAAATCCTCATTAAGGTAATGGCTTCTGCCTAAGACTGTTAAATGTGCCCGCCTCTCCCTCTCGCTTCCCCTGACTGCATTAAACCAGCAGCCGGCGTTCTGGTGTCACTGGTGAAACCTGCTGTCTGAAAAGCACGACCACCAGGGCAAAATGTTGCAGGCAACACTGCCTAATTAGAGCAGCAGTGACCTGACAGAAATGTCTTCTTTACGGCGGCGGCCTCCAGTGTTATTTAGAGGACCTCCCTGTTGCAGTGTAAAGAAAGTGTTTTAAACGGAGGCAATTCAACAGCTGCTATGAAGGACTGTCAATACCCCTGTGCTAGAAAGCACTTTTGATTTGCTATATCTAAATGCCTTTAAATGTTTTCAGCTTTCCTGGGGCTGATATCATGACATCAGAAAGGAAGGGTTCAAGGTAGAAAGACAAGGAAGTCACATGATGGACTCGATTATCGAGGCAAAGGTGGTTTCCCTGGCCTCCTCCTGAAACTTGCCCGAGTTCTCACTATCATTATCCATTCGTAAGCAAAGAGCAACCGCCTGATACCAACCCACCCAATCTGGTGACCCCCAAAGTGAATTTGGCTAAAGCCTGCTGTGGGCAAGACCTGTGTTGGCAGAATATTTCCAGGTGGAGAGAAAGGAGTAAATGACTGAAAATAATAGCCAGAGCACTGGGCGCTGTGTGCCAGGCACTGTACCAAGCTCTGACTAAGCCCTGTAATTATCCGCAATATACAGATGAAGACATAGGAGCTGATTCAGGTCTAAATAATTTGCTCAGGGTCACAAAGCACTTTTTTTTGGCTAGTTCTGCTCTCAAAGAGGTAAACTCACTTTAGAAATTTTTCTTTCCTACTAAAGTGACATGGGAGTAGCTTAAGCCATGGTTGGTGTGGTGGCTCAGAGCTAGGTAACCCAGAAAAACATGTTCTTCAACTTAATCTATTCCTGTGGGTGTGGACCCCTTGTAAATAAGATCTCTTTAAGAGGTTACTTCATTTTCGGTGTGGCCCAAATGACTCAGGCTGGGCTTCAATCTGGAGTCCTATATAAGCAGAGTGAAAGTCAGAAAAAAAAGCCAGAGGGAGCAGCTAGAAGCTGGAGGTCAAGGGAATAAAAAAGCAAGGAGAGACCACCACGTGCACTGCCACGCAACAGAAAAGCCAAGGATCACCAGCAGCCAGCCCCATGATGCCACAGTCTTCTGGTAGACAGCACTGCCGTGATGATGTCTTCACTTTGGACTTCTCCTGCCTCAAAACCATAAGCCAATAAATTCCTGTTGTTTGAGCCTACTACCCATTGCATGGTATTTGCTTTAGCAATGAGGAAACTAAAACAGTTGGGGATATGGAGAAGGGAGGAGGATGTGTTGCAGATATAATCCTGTTCCCTTCCTCCTTGCCTCCTTGAATTCCTCTAAGTTTCCTCCTTTACCACTGTGACAGTAACTTCTTGAATTTTTCACTAAAGACATTAGTTCTAAATATGTAGAAATGACTGACTGAAAGGTATTTTCTAGTAGAAGGAAAATCAGAATAGTATTCTGGTTATGGAAGCTAAGAGATAACAAAGCTTCAAGAAAGGAGAGAAAATAAACAAGAAAGAAAATCAGAGCTAATGGACAATCATATGAAGCCAATTTCTAAAACTTTCCCAGTTTTTCCTATTTGTTAAAAAATTTGGAAGTTGTTTGGTATAAACAAATCTTTAATTCATTCACATAATATTAGGTGGAATCCCCTAAGGCTTTAGTGCTTGCTGTTTCTTTAAAAATGATGGGCATAGGGTAAGAAAAGTCATCTTTGTTTACCAGGGGATTTAGGGCCACAAAATCATTTCCTATCTCTTTCCTTTTAAAACTATTCTTAAATTTCTTATTTTTTCATTGCAGTTTTTCTTATATATCCATGAATTTAAATCACATTACTTTAAGCATAGAAAACAATTTAAAAAGATAACTCCTAGAGAAAAACATCTAAGAGGAAGCTAAATTTAGAGTACTGTGTACCAAGTGTTGGACTAACTATCTGAAGTAAATTCAAGGACAAAAAAATATGACCACAAAATGGCATTAACACACAATGGACTTCATTTCGGCAGTGATAGGACAAGTTCACATGAGAAGGGAAGTCCTTCCCAGCAGGAGACCTTCCAGAGGCAGTGATGTGGGGCCACACTCAGAAGGGGAACAGGGCAAGCGAACTGCAGGAGAGGGAGGGGGAATCAAGAGAGGGCTTATGTGTGTAGGTGATGTCACTCAGCAGCATCCTGAGGGGTCTCTGCACCAGAGGGCTTCAAAGGGCAGCAGCAGTTTGGGGTCTTTTGTAGCCCCCGGGTCTAGCTTTTATCAATGACTAGCAGATGTGCAATTTCATGGTATATTCAAATCAGACAGGTTCTACATGGCTGAAACATATCTTTACTTGGACTAAATTTCAAACAATTGGATGTGTAAGAATTTTAGTTTGATGGTGGTGGGTTTTTAGGTTAACAATCCTGGCCTGCTATGAAGAAGTAAATGACACTGAGGCCAGTACGCAGGGACCATCTTTGGCTCACTTATATAACACCATCCTATATTTTCTGATTGAATTTTATTCTATAATACTATAACTCATAGACACCTATGCAGGGTCCATGAGGCCATCTTAAGTATACAGCTCCAAGATGAGGCGAGCTGACTCTGAAACCACCACGTTCAATGGACTCCCATGCTTACATGCTGCCTACAGCTACATATAAAGCATGGAATCTGTCAAGGAAGAGGAGATGACTTTCAATATCTTTAGCTCGAAGACAATGTAGGGACCAATTATTTGTGCATGGTTATAGTTACATACATATCTATAGCTGGATCAAAATTAGACTCAAGGAGAATTTTCAGAGAATGATGAACAATTCTTATGCAAATATTACTTTCCTCTACTTCTTCATCAAGCAAGCCATCAGTTTAGCAAAAGCCAGCCCATCTGTTCACTATTTCAATAAGAAGGTGGTGTTTTTGCTCTTCTCCTTAAGATAATAAAGCGAAGGGTTGAAAAATGAATAGAGTAAGACTTACAAGTAGAGTAATCTCAAAATGAAAATATAACGTAGTACAGAAGATTCACATTCAATCTTCCTCTCAAGAATTAATTCCGTTAATTTTCTTTGTTTGGAAGCATTACATTTCTATCTCAATATCATCTCTACTTCTATACATATCTCTTGTCCTTCCTTCCTTCTTTCCTTCCTGCCTTTCTGCCTTCCTTTCTTTCTTCCTTCCTCAATTCCTCTTGAAAAACTTTAGTTTTAGGGCAAAAAAAAAAAAAAAAAGTTAAAAAAAAAAAGGTTACTGAACCAAAGAAGCCACTCCTAAACCTATGGTACAAGAATTGAATTATAAATATGTCTTATAAATTTTTTTCTTTTTACTCTAAGATGCAAAGCCCAGAACTAGACACTCATAATAAGCTCAATAAATGCCTGTATGTTATTCGATTAAGTTTAGCTTTTGGTTTTACCCATTGCAAAATGTTTCCAGTTTCCTATTTTCTTGACTAATAATGTTTTTTATTAAGTGCAGAAAAGTGGCAGTTCTTCCACCTCCATCTGTTTGAGGGATACCAGAACTATCAAATGTGCAAACTTGTAGGCCCCCTATGCAGTCCCCACATGTCCTGTCCTCACCTGCTCACTCCTTCCTCCCTGCCCAAAGTCATCTTTTTAGAAGTCACTGCAGTCCCACCACAGCTCTCCCCTTATGTATAGGCTTGCAGGAAGAGAAAAGAGAGCATACAGCACAGTTATGACCTGGAAAAGTGACAATGTGAAAAACTGCAGTATATTAGTCAACAGCCTTTCTCCCTATGTGTCTTATTTTACTGACAAAAAAAACCCAGATCTGACTGCTGTGCCCAAACAATGATAGTAAAGAGATCTGGGATCCTTCCCAAGTCACAAACCTGGCCTGACGTTCAGCCAGGATGTGCTAAACGCCTTCTGGATGTGAAAGATTCAAGTAGTGCATTTCATGCAGATCCCTAGGCTTCATGGGATAAACACCTGTCAGGAGATTCAGTATGCTACAAGGCATTATCATCATAGTTGTTACCACTATCATTTTAAGGAAAGAACTATACATAGCCTGCTTGGAAAACAGTTAAGTCTTTCTGATATTTGAACTTATACACACAGCTAACCAATTTAACAGAAACTTTGCAACAAGCTCCACTGAAAATTAATTGGCGTGTATTATCTGTATAATAGCTACCATAATTTGGAAACAAATGAGTATTGAAATAAACAATACTTAACATTTAGAAATACTTCTATTTATAAATTGTTTTAAAATACTGGATTTCATGTGACCTTCGTTCCAACCATGTTTTCTTATCCACAATTAGTAGATGAGGAAACTGAGTCTCAAAGGGGTTCCCACCTTAAACAAGGTACCTCCATGGAATCAGAGAACACAGAACTCCCCAGGACACATCTTTGAACCAGTATAGTTACTGAACTGAGCACTTTGTTGAGAGCCTGACACCCAGGCTCCTGTTCTAGTCACTAACTCTGTGACCCAATCCAGCCATCTCTCCACAGTTCATTTCTCCATCTCATAATGAGGCTAGAAGTACTAATATTTATCTCCATAAGACATGTAAAGCCAGTATCTCAAATTTCAGAAACCTGAGCTCAGGAAACCAATTTTTAGAAAAAGGAATGAATAGCAATGTTGCAGCGGGGTGAGGCGCATGAGCTTGGGGCCAAACTAACAAGTTCAGATTCTGGCTCCTTCATGTTCTGGAAGTGTGACCTTCTGTGCCTGTTTCCACACGTGACAAAGGGGGACTGATCACAGTAGATGCCACAGGTTTATTGTTAGTATATGTAAAAAGCTGGAGAAACTGTCTGGCACATATCAAGTCCTCTGTACACATCAGCTGTAATTGAAACAAATGACTGAGCTATGCTCGAGTGTGGCCTGGCCTGCTATTTCCTTGTGCCAAACTCTGCTTGTCCAAGCCAGGGATGGATCCAGGGGATGCAAGGCTTATATGTTTTAAAGAAAAAGAATATAAAAATATCTTACTTTTACAGATGTTTCAAAATTAAGAGCTGGGAGGCGGGGCAAGATGGCAGACTGGTGAGCTGTATGTTTTAGTTACTCCTCCAGGAAAGTAGGTAAAAAGCCAGGAACTGCGTGGACTGGACACCACAGAGCAATCTGTCTTTGGGCATACTTCATACAACACTCATGAAAACGTGGAACTGCTGAGATCAGCGAAATCTGTAAGTTTTTGCGGCCAGGGGACCCGCGCCCCTCCCTGCCAGGCTCAGTCCCGGGGGAGGAGGGGCTGTCAGCTCCGGGAAGGAGAAGGGAGAATTGCAGTGGCTGCTCTTATCGGAAACTCATTCTACTGATTCAAACTCCAACCATAGATAGACTGAGACCAGACACCAGAGACTCTGAGAGCAGCCAGCCCAGCAGAGAGGAGACAGGCATAGAAAAAAAACAACACGAAAAACTCCAAAATAAAAGCAGAGGATTTTTGGAGTTCTGGTGAGCGCGGAGGGGGGAGGGGCGGAGGTCGGGCCTTGAGGCGCGTGTGCAGGTCCCGAGGCGGGGCTGGTCTCTCTGCCCTGTGCACCTTTCCTTGATGGCCCTGGTTGCTTTGTCTATTAGCATTTCAATAACCCATTAGATCTCTGAGGAGAGCCGTTTTTTTTTTTTTTTTTTTAAATCCTTTTTGCTTTTTCTAAAACAATTACTCAAAGAAGCTCAATACAGAAAGCTTCAAAGAATTGAAATTTGGGCACGTCAAGTCAAGAGCAGAACTAAGAGAGCTCTGAGACAAAAGGCAATAATCCAGTGGCTGAGAAAATTCACTAAACAACACAACTTCCCAAGAAAAGGGGGGTGTCCGCTCACAGCCACCATCCTGGTGGACAGGAAACACTCCTGCCCATCGCCAGCCCCATAGCCCAGAGCTGCCCCAGACAACCCAGTGTGACGGAAGTGCTTCAAATAACAGGCACACACCAAAAAACTGGGCGTGGACATTAGCCTTCCCTGCAACCTCAGCTGAATGTCCCAGAGCTGGGAAGGGGGAGCAGTGTGAATTAACAGAGCCCCATTCAGCCATCATTTGAGCAGACTGGGAGCCTCCCAACACAGCCCAGCAGCCCAGAACTGCCCTGGGGGGACGGCACTCACCTGTGACATAGCACAGTCATCCCTCAACAGAGGACCCGGGGTGCACAGCCTGGAAGAGGGGCCCACTTGCAAGTCTCAGGAGCCATACGCCAATACCAAAGACTTGTGGGTCAGTGGCAGAGACAAACTGTGGCAGGACTGAACTGAAGGATTAGACTATTGCTGCAGCTTTAAAACTCTAGGATCATCAGGGAGATTTGATTGTTAGGGCCACCCCCCCTCCCCGACTGCCCAGAAACACGCCCCACATACAGGGCAGGCAACACCAACTACACACGCAAGCTTGGTACACCAATTGGGCCCCACAAGACTCACTCCCCCACTCACCAAAAAGGCTAAGCAGGGGAGATCTGGCTTGTGGAGAACAGGTGGCTCGTGGACGCGACCTGCTGGTTAGTTAAAGAAAGTGTACTCCACGAAGCTGTAGATCTGATAAATTAGAGATAAGGACTTCAACTGGTCTACAAACCCTAAAAGAACCCTATCAAGTTCAGCAAATGCCACGAGGCCAAAAACAACAGAAAATTATAAAGCATATGAAAAAACCAGACGACATGGATAACCCAAGCCCAAGCACCCAAATCAAAAGACCAGAAGAGACACAGCACCTAGAGCAGCTACTCAAAGAACTAAAGATGAACAATGAGACCATAGTACGGGATATGAAGGAAATCAAGAAGACCCTAGAAGAGCATAAAGAAGACATTGCAAGACTAAATAAAAAAATGGATGATCTTATGGAAATTAAAGAAACTGTTGACCAAATTAAAAAGATTCTGGACACTCATACTACAAGACTAGAGGAAGTTGAACAACGAATCAGTGACCTGGAAGATGACAGAATGGAAAATGAAAGCATAAAAGAAAGAATGGGGAAAAAAATTGAAAAACTCGAAATGGACCTCAGGGATATGATAGATAATATGAAACGTCCGAATATAAGACTCATTGGTGTCCCAGAAGGGGAAGAAAAGGGTAAAGGTCTAGGAAGAGTATTCAAAGAAATTGTTGGGGAAAACTTCCCAAATCTTCTAAACAACATAAATACACAAATCATAAATGCTCAGCGAACTCCAAATAGAATAAATCCAAAAAAACCCACTCCGAGACATATACTGATCACACTGTCAAACATAGAAGAGAAGGAGCAAGTTCTGAAAGCAGCAAGAGAAAAGCAATTCACCACATACAAAGGAAACAGCATAAGACTAAGTAGTGACTACTCAGCAGCCACCATGGAGGCGAGAAGGCAGTGGCACGATATATTTAAAATTCTGAGTGAGAGGAATTTCCAGCCAAGAATACTTTATCCAGCAAAGCTCTCCTTCAAATTTGAGGGAGAGCTTAAATTTTTCACAGACAAAGAAATGCTGAGAGAATTTGCTAACAAGAGACCTGCCCTACTGGAGATACTCAAGGGAGCCCTACAGACAGAGAAACAAAGACAGGACAGAGAGACCTGGAGAAAGGTTCAGTACTAAAGAGATTCGGTATGGGTACAATAAAGGATATCAATAGAGAGAGGGAAAAATATGGCAAACATAATCCAAAGGATAAGATGGCCGATTCAAGAAATGCCTTCACGGTTTTAACGTTGAATGTAAATGGATTAAACTCCCCAATTAAAAGATATAGATTCGCAGAATGGATCAAAAAAAATGAACCATCAATATGTTGCATACAAGAGACTCATCTTAGACACAGGGACACAAAGAAACTGAAAGTGAAAGGATGGAAAAAAATATTTCATGCAAGCTACAGCCAAAAGAAAGCAGGTGTAGCAATATTAATCTCAGATAAAATAGACTTCAAATGCAGGGATGTTTTGAGAGACAAAGAAGGCCACTACATACTAATAAAAGGGGCAATTCAGCAAGAAGAAATAACAATCATAAATGTCTATGCACCCAATCAAGGTGCCACAAAATACATGAGAGAAACATTGGCAAAACTAAAGGAAGCAATTGATGTTTCCACAATAATTGTGGGAGACTTCAACACATCACTCTCTCCTATAGATAGATCAACCAGACAGAAGACCAATAAGGAAATTGAAAACCTAAACAATCTGATAAATGAATTAGATTTAACAGACATCTACAGGACATTACATCCCAAATCACCAGGATACACATACTTTTCTAGTGCTAACGGAACTTTCTCCAGAATAGATCATATGCTGGGACATAAAACAAGCCTCAATAAATTTAAAAAGATTGAAATTATTCAAAGCACATTCTCTGACCACAATGGAATACAATTAGAAGTCAATAACCATCAGAGACTTAGAAAATTCACAAATACCTGGAGGTTAAACAACACACTCCTAAACAATCAGTGGGTTAAAGAAGAAATAGCAAGAGAAATTGCTAAATATATAGAGACGAATGAAAATGAGAACACAACATACCAAAACCTATGGAATGCAGCAAAAGCAGTGCTAAGGGGGAAATTTATAGCACTAAACGCATATATTAAAAAGGAAGAAAGAGCCAAAATCAAAGAACTAATGGATCAACTGAAGAAGCTAGAAAATGAACAGCAAACCAATCCTAAACCAACTACAAGAAAAGAAATAACAAGGATTAAAGCAGAAATAAATGACATAGAGAACAAAAAAACAATAGAAAGGATAAATATCACCAAAAGTTGGTTCTTTGAGAAGATCAACAAGATTGACAAGCCCCTAGCTAGATTGACAAAATCAAAAAGAGAGAAGACCCATATAAACAAAATAATGAATGAAAAAGGTGACATAACTGCAGATCCTGAAGAAATTAAAAAAATTATAAGAGGATATTATGAACAACTGTATGGCAACAAACTGGATAATGTAGAAGAAATGGACAATTTCCTGGAAACATATGAACAACCTAGACTGACCAGAGAAGAAACAGAAGACCTCAACCAACCCATCACAAGCAAAGAGATCCAATCAGTCATCAAAAATCTTCCCACAAATAAATGCCCAGGGCCAGATGGCTTCACAGGGGAATTCTACCAAACTTTCCAGAAAGAACTGACACCAATCTTACTCAAACTCTTTCAAAACATTGAAAAAAATGGAACACTACCTAACTCATTTTATGAAGCTAACATCAATCTAATACCAAAACCAGGCAAAGATGCTACAAAAAAGGAAAACTACCGGCCAATCTCCCTAATGAATATAGATGCAAAAATCCTCAACAAAATACTTGCAAATCGAATCCAAAGACACATTAAAAAAATCATACACCATGACCAAGTGGGGTTCATTCCAGGCATGCAAGGATGGTTCAACATAAGAAAAACAATCAATGTATTACAACACATTAAAAACTCAAAAGGGAAAAATCAATTGATCATCTCAATAGATGCTGAAAAAGCATTTGACAAAATCCAACATCCCTTTTTGATAAAAACACTTCAAAAGGTAGGAATTGAAGGAAACTTCCTCAACATGATAAAGAGCATATATGAAAAACCCACAGCCAGCATAGTACTCAATGGTGAGAGACTGAAAGCCTTCCCTCTAAGATCAGGAACAAGACAAGGATGCCCGCTGTCACCACTGTTATTCAACATTGTGCTGGAAGTGCTAGCCAGGGCAATCCGGCAAGACAAAGAAATAAAAGGCATCCAAATTGGAAAAGAAGAAGTAAAACTGTCATTGTTTGCAGATGATATGATCTTATATCTAGAAAACCCTGAGAAATCAACGATACACCTACTAGAGCTAATAAACAAATTTAGCAAAGTAGCGGGATACAAGATTAATGCACATAAGTCAGTAATGTTTCTATATGCTAGAAATGAACAAACTGAAGAGACACTCAAGAAAAAGATACCATTTTCAATAGCAACTAAAAAAATCAAGTACCTAGGAATCAACTTAACCAAAGATGTAAAAGACCTATACAAAGAAAACTACATAACTCTACTAAAAGAAATAGAAGGGGACCTTAAAAGATGGAAAAATATTCCATGTTCATGGATAGGAAGGCTAAATGTCATTAAGATGTCAATTCTACCCAAACTCATCTACAGATTCAATGCAATCCCAATCAAAATTCCAACAACCTACTTTGCAGACTTGGAAAAGCTAGTTATCAAATTTATTTGGAAAGGGAAGATGCCTCGAATTGCTAAAGACACTCTAAAAAAGAAAAACGAAGTGGGAGGAATTACACTCCCTGACTTTGAAGCTTATTATAAAGCCACAGTTGCCAAAACAGCATGGTACTGGCACAAAGATAGACATATAGATCAATGGAATCGAATTGAGAATTCAGAGATAGACCCTCAGATCTATGGCCGACTGATCTTTGATAAGGCCCCCAAAGTCACCGAACTGAGCCATAATGGTCTTTTCAACAAATGGGGCTGGGAGAGTTGGATATCCATATCCAAAAGAATGAAAGAGGACCCCTACCTCACCCCCTACACAAAAATTAACTCAAAATGGACCAAAGATCTCAATATAAAAGAAAGTACCATAAAACTCCTAGAAGATAATGTAGGAAAACATCTTCAAGACCTTGTATTAGGAGGCCACTTCCTAGACTTTACACCCAAAGCACAAGCAACAAAAGAGAAAATAGATAAATGGGAACTCCTCAAGCTTAGAAGTTTCTGCACCTCAAAGGAATTTCTCAAAAAGGTAAAGAGGCAGCCAACTCAATGGGAAAAAATTTTTGGAAACCATGTATCTGACAAAAGACTGATATCTTGCATATACAGAGAAATCCTACAACTCAATGACAATAGTACAGACAGCCCAATTATAAAATGGGCAAAAGATATGAAAAGACAGTTCTCTGAAGAGGAAATACAAATGGCCAAGAAACACATGAAAAAATGTTCAGCTTCACTAGCTATTAGAGAGATGCAAATTAAGACCACAATGAGATACCATCTAACACCGGTTAGAATGGCTGCCATTAAACAAACAGGAAACTACAAATGCTGGAGGGGATGTGGAGAAATTGGAACTCTTATTCATTGTTGGTGAGACTGTATAATGGTTCAGCCACTCTGGAAGTCAGTCTGGCAGTTCCTTAGAAAACTAGATATAGAGCTACCATTCGATCCAGCGATTGCACTTCTCGGTATATACCCGGAAGATCGGAAAGCAGTGACACGAACAGATATCTGCACGCCAATGTTCATAGCAGCATTATTCACAATTGCCAAGAGATGGAAACAACCCAAATGTCCTTCAACAGATGAGTGGATAAATAAAATGTGGTATATACACACGATGGAATACTACGCGGCAGTAAGAAGGAACGATCTGGTGAAACATATGACAACATGGATGAACCTTGAAGACATAATGCTGAGCGAAATAAGCCAGGCACAAAAAGAGAAATATTATATGCTACCACTAATGTGAACTTTGAAAAATGTAAAACAAATGGTTTATAATGTAGAATGTAGGGGAACTAGCAGTAGAGAGCAATTAAGGAAGGGGGAACAATAATCCAAGAAGAACAGATAAGCTATTTAACGTTCTGGGGATGCCCAGAAATGACTATGGTCTGTTAATTTCTGATGGATGTAGTAGGAACAAGTTCACTGAAATGTTGCTATATTATGTAACTTTCTTGGGGTAAAGTAGGAACATGTTGGAAGTTAAGCAGTTATCTTAGGTTAGTTGTCTTTTTCTTACTCCCTGGTTATGGTCTCTTTGAAATGTTCTTTTATTGTATGTTTGTTTTCTTTTTAACTTTTTTTTTCATACAGTTGATTTAAAAAAGAAGGGAAAGTTAAAAAAAAAAAAAGAAAAAAAAGAAAAAAGACAAACAAGGAAAAAAAAAAAAAAGATGTAGTGCCCCCTTGAGGAGCCTGTGGAGAATGCAGGGGTATTCGCCTACCCCACCTCCATGGTTGCTAACATGACCACAGACATAGGGGACTGGTGGTTTGATGGGTTGAGCCCTCTACCATAAGTTTTACCCTTGGGAAGACGGTTGCTGCAAAGGAGAGGCTAGGCCTCCCTGTATTTGTGCCTAAGAGTCTCCTCCTGAATGCCTCTTTGTTGCTCAGATGTGGCCCTCTCTCTCTGGCTAAGCCAACTTGAAAGGTGAAATCACTGCCCTCCCCCCTACGTGGGATCAGACACCCAGGGAAGTGAATCTCCCTGGCAACGTGGAATATGACTCCCGGGGAGGAATGTAGACCCGGCATCGTGGGATGGAGAACATCTTCTTGACCAAAAGGGGGATGTGAAAGGAAATGAAATAAGCTTCAGTGGCAGAGAGATTCCAAAACGAGCCGAGAGATCACTCTGGTGGGCACTCTTACGCACACTTTAGACAACCTCTTTTAGGTTCTAAAGAATTGGGGTAGCTGGTGGTGGATACCTGAAACTATTAAACTACAACCCAGAACCCATGAATCTCGAAGACAGTTGTATAAAAATGTAGCTTATGAGGGGTGACAGTGGGATTGGGAATGCCATAAGGACCAAACTCCACTTTGTCTAGTTTATGGATGGATGTGTAGAAAAGTAGGGGAAGCAAACAAACAGACAAAGGTACCCAGTGTTCTTTTTTACTTCAATTGCTCTTTTTCACTCTAATTATTATTCTTGTTATTTTTGTGTGTGTGCTAATGAAGGTGTCAGGGATTGATTTAGGTGATGAATGTACAACTATGTAATGGTACTGTAAACAATCGAAAGTACAATTTGTTTTGTATGACTGCGTGGTATGTGAATATATCTCAATAAAATGATGATTAAAAAAAAAAAATTAAGAGCTAAAGTGAACACACTGCTTGCTTCATGAGCTTCACAATTAGTTTGCCTCTGGTTCAAGGACTGGGACGCACACAAATGAGATGCACATTGTTCTCTGCACCCATGTGCCACCCTCAGACATGGAAAACAGCCTAAAGACGTTGGTGGTTTCTTTTATAGGCTATCTTCCCTTTGGACATGTTCTGCTTTCAGTCACTGAATAAAGGTGTATGTCATTTTCAGATGCTAGATGTGTCACAGAATGTATTCTCAGAATAAGGCAAGAGAGTCTGTCTCCATTCTGTTCAGAAAGGGCCCTGGCTTCAGAATCAGAAAATCCTGGGTGGATTGGTTAATTTCTCTAGGTCTCACCCTCCTCTTCATAAAATGTGGACGACAAGGAGATGAAATGAAATCGTGAGTAAGAAGTGTCTAGCACAGTCTAGCCTGGTGGTCAGTGCTCCACAAATGGCAGCCATTCTGACTGGAGAGAGGCACAGGCAGCCAGAAACCCTAAATACCCCACTGATATATTTATCAGCACTCTGGGAACCCCTTTTCTTTCGATCACCTTCCCAGGGTTAGCAAAGGTAAGATGTGACTATTGGGAGTAAGAAATTAAAATTAGGAGTAAGGTTGCTTTAAGAAAAATAAAATAAATAATGCATTCTCAGCTCTTAACAAACTTAGAAAACATACCACCATATGTGCCCAAACAGAATGCAATCCCAAAGACAAGACGAAAAGAGAAGTGTTTTGTCCAATTTGAAAAGACAGGCTTTCAGATGTGTAGGTGACATGCCTACTAATTACAGCTCACATTCTATTTTACTTCATTTCTTGCTATGTATTAATGTATATTAAAGTTTATACTTAAAATTACGTATCACACAAAATACTGTACTAATTTAGAAATATTGCTCTTTTCCCATTTTCACATTTCATGAAACAATTTGACCCAAATCCAACCTCTTCACAGGGTAGTAGTTGAGAGCACAGACTCTATACTCAGTTTGCATGGGCTTGAATGGGTTCTTCCACCTTTTAGCTGTGTGACCTTGTATAAGTTACTTAACCTCTCTGTCCTTACCTAAGTTATTTAACCTCTCTTTTCCTCAGTTCCTTCTTCTGTAAAATGAAGATAATAATAGTACTTATTTCACAGGATTGTGGTGGGGATGCAATTTGTTCATAGATGCAAAACATTTAGAACAATGCAATACACAGTGGAAGCCACTATAAGTAATTGCTATTATTGTCATTAGAGCTGCTTTAGGAGTCATTTGAGAGTTTTTCAGATGCCACATTTCCATTTCAATCTAAGTTGTTTGAAATAGCACTTTTTGAACCCATGTGATATCACCAGATATTTCTTCCAAAGATGTAAGTACAATTTGTGTACCAGTAGTATATGTGGTATTTTCATTAGTCCTGTAGGTGTACTTGTAATTTCTACAACCCTATTCACTAACTGAATTGCTTTCTAAGGTGATCTTTAAAAGACTTGGCTAAATGACTGTGATGATTTCTCTCCTGAAGTTATTACTAAGTGTGTATTAAAATCTTTGCCTCTATTTTTTATTTTAATCAGTTCCTTGAAGTGATCGCTGTATGTCTCAAATTCACTTTGGCTGAAAACTATACCGAGTCTAATCCTGTGTGACTGAATTACAAGACAAATTGAATTCCCAACTTTACAGAGTCTCTTTTATTACAGTTAAGGCATTGATTTGGAAGGAATGGGATCCTGATAATCAGGGTGGATACATATGGGAAATCCTGGTGAAAATGGGTACCTCAAACACCCCAATTCTACCAAGCCTTCTTTGCCAATAGAAGCATCACTTCCTCTTCTGCCTAAAGAAGTTAGTATGCCTTTGTTGAAGAACCTGCAATGGGCTCCCTTGAGGTATTTGCTTTGTATGTTTGGTCCTGCAGATAATCCTCAGGACCTACCCTCACCATCTCTCATTGCATCTAGATCTGTAACTAGACTCAAGCACTGGCAGACCCCACAGGATCAGGTACAAAGCTCGCCATGAGAAAGCACAATACACTTTAAAAGAACTGCATGTTTTTATCAATTTATATCAATAGAAACTCAGGAATATATGTGGGAGTGGATCTTATGAAAGTGGGATCAAGGTGGAATGCATATAAATTGGATTAGGACAAATTTATTGATATGGGCCAAATAAGCACAGATTCTTCATTTCATGTTTTATATTGAGGGGCTAGAAATAGCTCTAACAGTTTCCACAGTTGGCTGACGAAAATATGGACCCCAAGGTTGCCTACACAAAAAGAAGTGGAAGTGACAGAACTTTCATGGCACGCTATAGAGGAAAGTATTCAAAGGCTTTGGAGGACTGGAATGCTAGAGTACATTTATCATGTAAAATGTGCTGACCACCCCAGGAGGATCTAGAAGACATGTTTGCTACCAGGAATCTAAGAAAGAAATTCATGAGTGGTGCCCCAGAATCCTTGAAGAGTTCTGTGGTGACTCTTCTCTGTAGACCAGAAATGACAGTGGGTACTATTGCCATCAAACTGGGATCCCTACGTGAAATGGGGATAATGGGATTCTGGGGTGATGGCACTTAAGTGCCTAAGAAAAGGGAGCTATGGTTACCATAAAGCAGCAACCAGAAGCACCTGACTCACAGAGACCTTTGACATTGGCTAGTTGTTCATAGTGTTCCTAGAACTTAATAAGCGTTATTTATTTGTATAATCAGAAGTCTGAATGAGATCTACTGAACAGAAGTCAGAATTAGATCACAGCCCCTCAATCAGTTCCCACACTTGGGCCATCTCACAGACCCAGAACACTTGAATGAAGAGGAGGCTAGGTTTTCCTGACGAAGGACCCTGCTACACTAGTTTAATCTTTCTTCCAGCTTTTCCCAAAGAGAGCATCAACTATTAACCAGGTGACTGTGCTTTGAGGGAAGGGAACTAATCAGCTTTTCTGGGATTACTCAACAATGGCTCTGAAATGACACTAGTTTTGGAGACCCAAAATAACACTGTGGTCCACCAGTCAGATTAGAGACTTATGAAGGTCAGGAGTTTTGGCTTAGGTCTGTCTCAGAATGGGTCCAGAGTGCCTCTGAACTCTCTCTCTCTGGCTATTTCCCTAGTTCCAGAATGCTTGATTGAAACAGGCATAACAAGCAATTTGATCTGTTATGTTAGGACTATTATGGTAGGAAAGACCAAGTAGAGGCATCCAGAATTCTCTCTACTTAAAAAATAGTAAACTGAAAGCAATATCGCATTCCTAGAGGGACTATAGAAATGAAAACCATTAAGGACTTGAAAGATGAAGGTGGGATGCAGCCTGCCACATCCCCACTAAACTGCCTATTCGACCTGTTCAGAAGAAAAATGGATGTTTGAGTATGACAGTGAATTACTATAAAGTTAATTGGGTGGTGATTCCAACTGCAACCATTGTTTCAGATGTGGTTTCTCTGCTGAAGCAAGTCAACAAATCCCATGGTACTTGTTATATAACCATTAATCTGGTGAAAATTTTTTTTTTTTCTTTTCTCTATACCTATAGTAAAGATCATTAGAAGCAGTTTGCTTTCAGCTGGCAAGGCCAGCAGTATACCTTTATAGTCCTATACCAAAAATATATCATCTCTCCAGTCATCTGTCATTATCTGGTCCTCAGGGACCTTAATTACCTTTCCTTCCCATAGGACATCATGCTAGTCCGTCATATCAATGATGTTATGCTGACTGGACGTAGTGAGTAGGAAGTAGCTACTACTCTACACTCATCAGTAAAACACTTGCATGCCGAAGGGTACCAACGACAGACAGGGATGTTGTTTGCAACCTTTGGAAGACCCTTTCAGTGAATCACAGTGCATCTCCTTAGGATTTTGGAGCAAACACATGTCATTCTGTGCAGATAACTACTCTTTAAGGAACTGTTTTTGGCTTGTTACTAGGCCTTAGTAAAGACTGACATGACCATGGGCCACAAAGTTACCATATGACCTGACTTGCTTATTGTGAACTAAGTGGTATATGATTTACCAAGTCATAATGTTGTACATGCATGACATCCCTCCATCATCCAATGAAAGCAGCACATAAGAATCAGGCTCAAGCAGGTCCTAAAGGCACAAGAAAGTTCTTCATGAAATGGCCCAGAGAACCATGACCCCTACTGCTACATTACCTTCTCTCTCTCAACCAAAATATATTGGGAGTTCCCTATGGCCAAGAGACTTAGGCTTTATTTACAAATGGCTCTGCATAATATGTAGGCTCGAACCAAAAGTGGACAGCTGTGGCAACACAACCCCACTCTGGGACATCCTTGAAGGACAGAGGTGATGTGAAATTTCCCAGTAGGTAGAGCATCAAGCAGTGTACCTGGCTGTTCATGTTGCCTGGAAGGAGAGATGGTGAGAGATACAGGTCTATGCCAACTCAAAGGCTGTGGCTAATGATTTGGCTAAATGGTCAGGGACTTGGAAGGCATGCAATTGGAAAATTGGTGACAAGGAGGTCTGAGGACGAGATATGTGGATAGACTTCTCTGAATGGGCCCAGAGTGTGAAGATATTTCTGTCCCATGTGAATGCTCAGCAGTGGGTAATCTCTGGAAAGGAGAAGTTCAATAATCAGGGGTATAGGATGATCTGTTCTGTGGATATCAATAAGCTTCCTTCCATAGTCACTCCTGCCATTGCCCAGGAATGGAAGTTTTGCTTGGACTCGGCAACATAAACTTCCACTTACCAAGGCTGACCAGGTAACAGTTACCGCCAGTGGCAAAAACCTTAGCCCCTAACATAGCACCATTCCCCAGAGAGACCAGCCAGCTACCTGGTGGCAGATTGATTGCACTGGACTACTTTTACATCACTAAAGAGGTAAGCACTGCTTCTTACTGGAATTCACAGTTGCTCTGGATATGGATTTTCCTTCCTTGACTCAATGCTTTACCAAAACTAGCAAGCATGGAGTTACAAAATGCCTTCCCCACTGTCATGATATTCCTAACAGTATCATTTCTGACCAAGGAACTCATTTCACAGTAAATGAAGTATGCTAATGGAGCCACGCACATGGGTGTTCCCATCATCCTGAAGTAGCTGGGGTGATTGAATGGTGGAGTAGCCTTTTGAAGACTTAGTTATGGTGCCAGTTAGGCAGCAGTATCTTTAAGGAATGGGGCAATAGCCTCCAGGGTATGGTTGTACTCTAAATCAAAATATGTGCTGTTAGTCCTATAGCCATAATTCTCAGGTCCATGAATCAAGCAGTGGACATGGGAATGGCTCCTCTCACTTTTATCCCCAGTGATAACAGAAAAATGTTTGCTTCCTGTCCTCTCAACGTTAGGCTCTGCTGGTCTAGTGGTCTTAGTTCCAAGAGAAGAATGCTTTCACCAGGGGCCAAAACAATGATTTCATTGAATGAGAAACTAAGACTGCAACCTGGCCATTTGGACTTTCATGCCACTGAATCAATAGGCAAAGGGTTACAGGACTGGCAGGGGTAGTGCTGATTTTCAATGGGAAATCGACTGGCTACTACAAAAGGGGGGTAAGAAAAATTATGTCTGAAATGCATTAGATCCTCTTAGGCACCTCTTAGGACCTCCATGTCTTGTGATTAGTCAATGAAAAACTACAAGAACCCATTTCAGGTAGAACTTCAGGAATGAAGGTTTGGATCACAAAAACAGGCAAAGAACCAAAAGCATTTGGGGTGCTTGCTGAGATCAAAGGGAATATGGAATGGTAATGGAAGAAGGCATGTATAAATACTAGTTACAACTATATTCAGAAACAAGGACTATAGCAGTTGTATTTCTTCCTTATTTTGATATGAATATGTTTGTATTCATATTAACAAATAATTTTTGTTTTAGTACCTTCTCTCATCCACCTATCATGTAAGAAAAGATGTACTAATAGATAATTTTACATCTCATGATTTAAGTTATATGGTATCAAAAGGGGAGCATAAATCAGCTAGAATAAGAGTGAACATCACCCAGAGGCAAAAAAGGGACTTTGTATCCTCTTACGGGGATCATATACAGGATGCTTACAACATGTTAGGCTGAAAGACGTCTTTGTTATTGTCTTTATTGGGAAATTAGCTATGGTTTAAGAAGATCTGTGTGTGTGTCAACAAGATATTAAGGGGTAGACTGTGTCAATTTGCTCACAAGAGGATTTCTTTGGGAGTTTGGAGGGTGGAAGTAAAGTAGCAGCCATTGCATACCTTGCAAACGTTGTCACTGATCTGCATCAGCTGGCCCTACAGCTACTTCACCTTTCCCCTGGATCCTCCTTTAGCTTCTGGACCAGGTGGTGTATGTATGTTTACCTCTATGACAAAGCGCCCTGGCTTCTAAAAGATGCCCACACCACCAAAGTCAGAGGCAACAAAAATTGACATGGTATCAGTCTGTGGTGTTTTGAAGCTGTATGTACCCCATAAAAACATGTTCTTGAATCTAATCCATTCCTGTGGGTATAAACCCATTTTAAGTAGGACCTTTTGATGAGGCTACTTCAGTTAAGGTTTAACCCACCTCATTCAGGATGGGTCTTATGGAATGAATACATAGAAATCCAGGGAAGCAAAAAGCTGAAAGAAATGAAACCTGGAAGAGAAGGGATAGAAAAGCAGATGCCACCATGTGTCTTGCCACATGGCAGAGGTGCCAAGATTTGCTGGCAGCTGGTCCTTGGGAAGAAAGCATCACCTTGCTGATGCCTTGAAATAGATATTTTCTGGGCCTTAAACTGTAAGCTAATAAATCCCCATTGTTTAAGCCAATTCATTTCATGGTATCTGCTTTGAGAAACCTAGGAAACTAAAACAGCCTATATGGCGGGTTCTAGCTTTTTCTTGATCTTCCCTACTGTACATTAGCCTATCCTTCCTGTCTGCCTGCCCTATGGACTTTCAGCTCTAAGCACAAAGACAAAGCCTTATAGAAACAACCGGCTCCCACAATTAAAAAGGTCAAATCCCTAAAATGAATCATATATATGATCTCCTAGTTGTTCTGCTTCTCTGAATGAACCCTAACACAATTTGTGAAACTGGGAGAAAGAGTTCAGATTCTTTATTAAAGACAAATTTCTTTCCTGCAGAATTTTTCAGGTTCTTTAATAAGCCAATGTACATTGTCAACATCAAAGAGCAAGTATAGAATAAGTTTTTTCTCAAACTTATTTGAACACAAAACTTTTTTCAAATGGAGCAACTTACAAAATACTCTGGGAAACACTACTATAGCACTATGACACTAGAATGAATGTAAAGGCTAAAAACCCAAGGTTGCTCAGCCTCTCCTAGTCCCCTACCACCAGGTCTTGTTCTCCTGTTCAGGATTGTTTAACTCCTGGCAATGAAACATGCAGTTATCACCCTCTTGGAGCTTTCCATTATTGCTCCATATTATTACCATTGCATTATATTTACAAATTGGCCTTGTCAAGGTCCTGAGGATGTGAAGAGACATAAGTTTATTATAGTAATAAATAATAATAGGTTGTAATAATGCTGAACTGGATGACAGAGCGCCCCTCCTCAATTTTTTTTTTTGTAAAAATTATCTTCTTAGCACTCCTCTTCTGCAACAAAATTGTACAACAAAAATTGTATAACAATAGGTAGAAGCTTACTGATTTCCCAAGGTCATTGGTTGAACAGCTATTGAGTTGGATATGGTGAGGCCCAGCTAAATAATTGCCCTGTCCTCCAGACTACCTTATATTAGGAGTCAGAAATGCTGATTTATCAACCACCAATATATTTCTCAAACTACAAAGCAGTAAAAGAATCCCTGGGCATGCAACACCGAGCTAAGTCTTCTTCTAATTCTAACCCATGAAAATTTTTACCAGGAGTGGAAACCATTCATAAACAAAAGCTCCCTGATCCCAGGACAATGCTCTCCATCACAATGCTAACTAATTTAGCCCAGAGGATTCAGGACAGAGGATATTTCCAACACCACACTGCCCAGGAGGTCCTGTGAATTGTTAAGAAGAAACAAAGGCGTTGACCGAGGACTCAATTTGGTAGAAGCCACCAAAAGACCTCCTCTTGGGGCTGCCAGCCCAGTGCCATGGCACGGTTCTCCTGCCTAACCACTACTGTACCTGCGCGGGACAGCTTCTGCAAAGTGGCTCTCAGATGCTGCAGAACAACCGACGAAACTTCATATTGGTACGCATCTATCACCGGAATCCTCTGGCACCTTCCAAACACCCCATCTGTAAGAAAAGGGGAAGGAGAGAAGAATGAGAAAGTGACATTTTATTCTCAGAGAGGAGAAACGTATTCTACATAAACTTGCAATATATTCTAATTATGCACAGTGGTATGGCTTTGAAACATGACTTTAAAAAGTCATCAAAGAGCTATTAGAATTCAGAAGCACTTGGAAAGTAATGGTTTATTTAAATAAAAAGCAGTGCATCATGGAAAACACAAATTTGCAGGTGGAGAGAAAACGATTTATTAATCTGGTATGGTTTGAATATTTTTATTCTACTTTTCCTATCCCTGCCTCTCCCTACTACCACCCACACACCAGCTTCCTTTCCCCTAGCTTTGTGTAATTTCCTTCCCTTGTTTTTCACAGTTTCTGATGTGAAGCTTGCTTCTGACAATTCAGTGACAAAAAAAAGTCAATAACATTCAGGGCCTGTTTTCCAGATGAAAAACAGAACACCCAGAAAATATAAATATTAATTTTCTGAAGCCATGAGGATTTGTTGAAATATCTTTAATGCAGACGTTGTGTGTTCCGCGTTGGTAAATGAGGGCTGAATCCGTAATGGCCAGCAAAGGCTTATTTCAAGGGGTGCTTTCTAATCAATGCAATAAAAGAGAGCTGCTCCCAGAACAATGAGGTATTAATGGGGACTAATTTATTTAGCTCTATTCCATTTGTCTGAAATGACAGACTCTTCTCATCAACATCCTTTCAAACCACACCTTCTAATTAATTTAGGCCCTAATTAGTCTTTATTTGGCGAATTGTTCATTTTGAGACAAGCTTCCTGTGGGGGTTCAAACATTCAAATTACCTTCTTTCGTACACACAAAAGACTAATTCAGTGACTAGAGCTTCACATACAGTGCGGCCATCTGCAGTTTTAGGCCTTGGGTAGAAGGGGGAAAATGGGTTCTTTCATTGTTCACAACAGTTTCAGTGCATACAGTGTGGCCAAAGAAAGCCATTCAAATGCAACAAGTTTAATTAGCAGAAACACATTTTGCCTAGTGCCAGGCTGACTCAGTAATTACTGGTCTGATGTTACATATATGCCTAGGAAGGATGGTGCCTTCTGATTAGCAGAAAATAATCTTAAGTATTGCAAGCATCTCATGGATTTCTATGGGATTTTGCAAAGCCCAAAGAATATGGGAAGAAAACTTGCCCAGCTGCTCAAAGCCGGTGGACAATGGCCATGGAAGAGAAGTTAAACCTTAGGCCTTTTTTGTTTTTCTCCGTGCTGGGCTCTACCACATTGCCCCTTCTATACAAGGGCCTTACTGAAATTAATGCAACTGCTAAATAAAACCAGAATGTTTCCAAATGACAATGGGTTGTCTACCTCCCCCCATCACCACCCAGCAGGGTGAACAGTCTGCTCGGCATGAACACAGACAGAAAAAGTGCCCCTGTTCTTCTGATTTGTTTAATATGGAAGGACTCAGGGCATGTGTGGTTTTGTGTTTCTGTGGGGTAAGAGGAAAAGAGAGAAGGCAGAGAGGAGAGAGAAGGTATACAAAAGTGAGAAAACTAAAGATCTACTGAAAAAAATACCAAAACTTTTCTTTTACTTTGCAAATGAAAGTATCTTGAAAGTCGAATCATAGTCTGTAGGAAATAGAAGGAACACTGGGATGAAATAACTCCCATATTTTCCAGATGAGAAAACTAAGGTCTGGGTGTCTTGACCAAGACTCTGGAGAAGGCAGTTAGCAGCTGAGCAGGAAAGGACAAGAAATCAGGCTCCTTGAATCGTATGGGCTGAGCACTGGCCAGTAGGCCCCTAAGTCCTCAGTCAGGGCTAGCAAAGCATTCAAATCCCTGTGGGCAGAATGCAAGGCTAAGAACTGGACAAGAAACGACTGCACGGTATCAATGTTCAACATATTTGGGATAAAAGTCTTCTCTCTACATCCCCAGTACCAACAACTGCCTGGCCACCCAGAGCTCATTGTGCACCCTGGTGAAAATTAGAACACTGCATGCCGTCTGGTAGACATGGTGTGGTGGGCACAGGGCTTGGCAGAGCCCAGCTGGCTTGTAGACCCCACTCAACTGCTCCACTGGAAATCTCTGTGCAGTGCGTAGTTAGCTGTGGCCCTGAATGAACTTGGTAGTAAATGTAAGAGAAACACATCCCCAAGTAACAACACTTCCAAAGAGCTTACCCGTTGGTTGAGAATTATCTTCCCAAGGAAACTCACCAGGTTTTCTTAAAGAAAAAGGACCAAAGCCATTTCCCATCTCTTTTGGAACTTTCAAAGTAAATTATTCCTGTTCTAAAGTATAATGACATCATTCCTTAAATCTGATCTGCTGTAAACATACAATGTTGTAAATAAAGTCTCAGAATAATATTGATCAGATTTTCTTGAAAACTTTCTTTTAAATAAATACAAATATATTTAGAAAATATGAATACAAAATAGTACAATTGTGTTTTTAGAATTAGTTTTAGCTAATGAATTTTTTTTTAATGATGTTAAACATGAAAATGAAACTAACCATTGATTCTTTTTGTCTCTAGAAAAATATTTCCATGCTGGTGAGTTAGAGACAAACACTGCCCCCAAAGCATTTTTCAATATTGAAAGTCCTTTGTCACCATACTTAACAGACATCACAATATGAATGTCCTTTATTCATATATATATAAATATATGTACACACACATACTCCATATACATCTCTATCTATCTATCTATCTAATCAGCAACAAGGCTTGCCAATGGTGATAATGACCAGAAGTAAAGAGCCCTGAAAATTCCGCAGATATTGTATACTCTCATTGGCACCCTTCTTGATTTTAAGAGGGGATTGGTTTGCTGGAGTTCCCCAGATTTGTATATATACCTAGTAATGAAAGTGAAAATGAAAGAAGTACCTAATATATTCATTAGAATTAATTTTTACTGGCCAGAATTTTGAAACCATTGCTTTGTATTTCTGTGCTACTTTGCTGGTAGAAGAGCCCCAGAAGGGTTTTTAAGAAAATAATAACACTAGAAAAAAAAATAACAGAAAAGAAAAATTAAATGAGTAAAGCAGATGGAATCAGGAATACTCCGGAGTTATAAAGTCAAGGGTGATCACAAAGTTGTTGGAAGTTGCCAGAAGATTCAAAGCTCTCACAAATCTGGATTTGGGAGTTTCTTTGTTTTTGAGAATTTATAGTCTCTAAAACTAACACTAAAAGTGACATAACTGGAATCATTTAGCAAACTGTCTAATCAGGTTCAAAAATACCCAGAATCCTGAAGGTTCCATTTCCCGCACTGAACATTTCCTTGTGCCTCTGGCCCATATGGCTCACCCTCGGTATTCCTGGAATAATCACATTTAGTTGTTCTCACCCAGTGTCTCCTTATAAGCTCTCAACTATTTTTGACTTCTTGTTTCATTTTTCTATGTCCAAGCCTCCATACTCCATCAAAATAATCTCTTATCTAAAAATGGACTAAGCTACCCAGCTCAACAACACTGAGTGCCCGTGCTGTGCCCTTAATTAATTCAAAGCCTATTGTAATGAAGAGCAGTCAGGTTTGGATGCTTTAGAGTTTACATGCCTATTTATTAGACTCTCACAACTTAGGACCCTTCTCTTCTTCCAGAACTGACATTACACAAACATCCTTGATTCTGACTTTCATTCCTGGAAATTTTTTTCAAATTGGGAGAATCCCACAAAAAAAAGGGTGCCTGAAAATTGTGAGACATAAGAATGGGCTTGCCTATTAAAACTGTGGATTCTCCAACTCTTTCCTCCATCATTAGCTATCATCACGACTACACACACATCCATACTTACAGCCTTTAGCATTCATTTAAATGCCAAACTTAATATGAGAACCCAAAAAAAGCTGTTATTCCAAAATCATAAATTCATCCAGTGAATAGATATTGCTAATACCTCTGTACCAGAAACCAAGCTCCCTAATTTTTTTCTCAGTAAGTTACTACCACTACCTTTTTTCTCTAATGTCTCTGGAGGATGGGTGTACCATCTGACTGACAGATATCTCCATCGTTTCTGAAACTGATATCACCTACATATTTGCAAAGTCCCTTACTGTTTTGTTTTGTTAGTTTCCGTCGCCATGCATGTTGCACTGCAGGGCTCTGCCTAGAACCCTGTATCTCAGGAAATGCACGACTCTGTTGGATAATTGAGATACTTGGATAATTGTGACAGAATGATTGAAGGACATGCTATTAGAAGAAGCATTTAACCATTTGCTGCCTAAAAGTTATCTGGGTAAGAAAGTGGCAAAAATTGATAACACGGACTTTCCTCTCGAGGGGCTTCCAGTCTAGTGGTGCAGACAGACATTGAACCACTAATTACACCTAAATTATTCAATTATAATTGTGACATGGGCTATGAGAAAGGACAAGACTCTGCGAAAGCATAAAAGAAGAGGAGTTGGTTTTGCCTAGGAGTCAGAGGCTTCCCTATAGAAGTGGCATTGGAGTTGAGCTCTGATATCTAAAGAATGACTTGCCTAAGTGGGGATGGAGAGAACATTTCAGGCAGACAGAAGAGGCTGTGTGGCGGGAAGGGGAGAGCCAGGCTCATTGGAGGCACATTGCTGGAGTTCTGGGAACAAGGCCTGAGATAGTCAGTTATTCGGGGGCAGATCATGCAAAGCCTGAGGGCATACAAAGGTTTCAGTGTCCACCAGAGGATCTGGAAGAAGCACCTAACATATGTTAAGCAGGGCAGTGGCTTGATCAGGTTTGCCTTTTAAAACAGATCTCGCTGGTAAAATGTGAAGAGTGCAGAAAGATTAAGGAAGGCATGAATGCAGCAGCCCAGTCCAGAGGGGACAGTGGCATGGACCAAGGTGGTAGGAGAGGAGACAGAGAGATCAGGAAGATATTTCAGAGGGAAAATTGATAGGACTGAGGCCATTGCAACCCCAATTGCAGGGAGATGCATCCCTTTTTTCTAAATGTTGCTAAGCCCAGGGCACAGAGAGGCTCTTCTGGTGAAAGGGACATTCTAGCAGACGGTCCATAAAAGTTGTTTTTCCAAAACAATAAAGAACTCCTGCTGCCCTAGTTAGAGAGCTGGGGGACCATGGTGGTTCCTCCAAAGGCAACTCCGGCCCTGAGCACGCTGCACAGTGACCCATACGGGAGCGGGACTTTGTCCTTCTTTTGAGAGAGGTCACCTCCCTGCCCACTCTGAACAATGACCTGCAGGAACAGTAACCACAAAAGGCATTCTCTGGGGGTTGCCATCATCAGATGAGGTGAACTTAAAATCCTAAGATTTGGTGAACTCAGTTGAACTCTGGGCTTTGCCCCAAGTCCACAAAATTCTGTAATGGCACTTTGTCACTCACTCCCCTTTTTATTGTGCAAGCAGAAAACTAAGTCCTCATTGCCTCTGGGACCGAAAAGTGAACAATTCTAAAGACAGGAGGAGAAAGGAAGTCTGAATTACAGAGAAAGTAGATTATTATCTACTAGTTAACTGAATTCAATATAATTGACCCAAAAGAGCTCTTCAGGAATACAGTTTTGAGGAGCAAAAGCTTTGTTTAGAGCCATTTTTATTAGTAATCATCTGGAACTGGGTGGTTAGTTTCTTCCAAATACTGACTTTCTTTTTGGCTGGATTTTTGGAAGAATACGAAAAAGTAGCTTGTTTGTTCTGTTGGTTTGTTTTGAGCCAATGCTCCTTGGAGCACTGTTTCCACCGGCAAAAGTCATTTTCACTCATAAACATCACTGTCGCCTAAACACAACTGATACAGTCCTGTCACAGTGCCTCTGCTCCCTCTGATCCCTCATGGACGGCCATGTCAGGCCCACTTCAGTTCCCACTTACTCGATGAAGCCGGCACTCGTCCCTCCAGCCCCACACCACGCGCGTGCACGCACACGCATACCTGCAAGCAGCAAGACCACTCCGTACTTCTACAATTCCCCAGCACCTGACATATTTCTCCCCTCAGTGAAACTGTGAACTTCTTAAAGGCAAGACTCAAAATGCAAGCCCCTTTGAGTTTCCACAGCATCTAATAAAATACCTTGGACCCAGTGTGCATTAAATGAATATTTTTGATTAACTGGTGTTTTCCCCTTTGCCTAAAAAACACTGAGATGTCCACAGGCATTTATAAAATCGTTTGCTAGGAGCTTAATCTGGTGGATTCTTATACAGATTTAGATGCTCTCAACTTCTGGCAGAGGTCCAGACTGGATGAAGAACTTGCAAGGATCCCTGGAGTCCAAACCAACCAGGCAGTGGTGGAGACCTTAAGCTTTGGTATCTCCTTGCACAGTATAGCGCTGCTCCTCTGCTCCCTCCCACCTTCCCCGTTGACTCCGCTTTGGCTCAGGCCGCTAATTCGGCTCAGGCCGCTAATTCTCCTCCAGTGCTTCAACAGCCTATGTGCTCCTGGGGGCTCCTGCTTTAGGGAGTGGAGGGTGGAATTCCCCTGCCCTGGGAGGCCTTGCCTTGGGGTCCCCTTTGGCGGGATCTCATGCTCAGAGAGGCAGAGCCAGCCCTTGCGAGCCTTTGGGTGGCTGCTAAGCTGCTGGGCCTCTCAGAGAGCCACCCCGAATCACCCCTTGATTCAAGTCGGACCACTAGAGAGCCATGTATTTGAGCAAGGTGGTTTTGGTCTCCCCACAAGAGAACTGTTTTGCTAAATTTCATTAGGTCATAGACCTCAGGCTTGCACTCAAGGACACTACAAGGAAAAAAAATCAAATTATGCATTTGCTGAGAAATGTCACCCTCACTGCATTACCCAACATCTCTATCATGATGATCCATGGGAGAAATAGCTCTCGGATCCTAGTGCCAGAAATGCCTTCTGTGACTGAGTAACATGAATACTGTTGCCAGATCAAGTTGCCCTCTTCACCTTGGTAGCTGGGTTGCTCATATAAATGCACTAATCTACAGTAACTGTGCAGGCTCTTATGACATATTTTAATGAATTAACCATTTTCTTTACACCCATCATATTTTAATCCTCTTTTCTCCTTTTATAATATTCTTATTATTATATGTCATTTTGACACTTCATTATGTCTTCAGGGCTTAGAGATATTGGAACTTGGAGAATTAAGAATTAATAAATACAATTTGATAACCCAATTTAATATATCAGATTGGGTTAATTAGCTTAGGGCATTGTTTAGAAATTCTTGCAAAGCATATACTTGTTCGGTAATTTGTATAAATACAAATATTTTTTTCATGTAAATAATCTGCCTGTCTAAACTTATTACCTTGCTTCCCTGGAAATCACAGGAACAAAGTTCTTGAGTTTTTAGCAACAAGAGATAGGCAGAAAAGATGCCACAGTTGTAAAATCTTTGCAACTGAAGGTGTAGAAGAGATTGTATTAAAATAATTATGGGGCAAGCAAGAGACATAAAACAAATCATCCAACTGTAGAGAATTCCTTGTAGGAATAAGAACGAGACAGCAGCATTCACCAGCGCTGGAACAGGGAACTAACCTTGTTTCTTTCTATAGTTACAGGAACAATGAGCCTGTGACATGCATTCAGGTTTTCAAAATACTGTATACAGTAAACACTCTATGCATTCATTCACCTTGTGAAACCGCCAGCTGACCCTGCCTGCACAAAAGAGAACTACGTGAGTCTGTTTTAAAGCAGCTTCCTGGGAACGTGCATGGGAAACTTGTTAAGTAATAATAGGTTTGACAACAGGACCTCCTGGGGAACATTTTGAAAATTAAATCCAGCACTTAGAAACAGCAAATGCTGACAAGGCTCAGAGCAGGATTTTTCAGAGAAAATTCAGTTCCTGATCATAGGAACCATATGCTGCATTTTAAGCATTCTTCAGCCTATGGAGGGTAGATGCTTCCTAGGAAGCATTCTTCCCATATTATATTTTTTAAGAACTGGTTTATCATTTATGCCTTCCCTGCATTCAAACTTGGTAAGCTGAGGAACACCAACTTGGCGCTTGTAAGGAATAAGCAACAACAGTGACCCCTAGTGGCTACTTCACTTCATTGTCTGCTGCTTCATCTGCTGACAGATTTGCAGCGGAGCTCCATATTCTGACTCATGCCTGAAAATGGCCGATCTCGCTTTGAATGAAACCTCGAGGGCAGCAGAACATGCAAACAATTGATGGTTATGTGCGCCAGCCGAACTAAAACATAAGTTTGCCTATTGTATTAGAGCAAGAAAATGGTGACGCTGTTTTCCCAATTAAGTGCGAATAAACAACAAACACACAAACGAACAATGAGAATAACAATAAGTCATTCCCAAATCCAACCCCCTCCTCGGGTGTGGTTTGCAAGTGTCTCTCATATCAGGTGTCCACACACACCACTAACTCAAACCACTTCACCACACAGGAAACCCTTTAACAGGCTGCAGTGTGCCGGGACTACTGTCGATTTTGTGGGCAGGCAAGCCTTGCTTTCCTCCTTACTAGCTGCATGACCTTGGCCACATTACTTAAGTTCTCTGAGCTCATGGAAAATGAAGGCAGAACCCCTCCTGTGAAGGGCTGTCATGAGGACTGCATGAGTAAATGGACATAGAGCACGTAGCTCTGTGTTTAGCATCAAGGAGGAACTCTGTGCCTGCAACTTCCCCTCCTCTTCCCCTCTGATTAAATGTAGCCACCACCACACTCTATGCACGATGTGTCGGATAATTGCCAAAGAAGTGACACGCTGTGAACAAGGAGTAACCAAGCAGCCCTAATGCAGATGCCATTTCTCTCTCTCTGGCCCACGTGATCACTCCTTCTGCCAGTCACTGAGTCACTCAGTTGCTTGTTAATCAATTGCATGCTATACACTGGATTTGGTATTACAGGGGAAAATTACTTCTCTCTTCAGCAGCGAATCGTGCCCTGGGCTTCCTGTGACAGGAGCGGCCACTCATTACTGGACTAATGATGTCAGGGACCAGCAGCCAGGCTAAGCAAGTATCCATCTGCAAAGAGCTGCCTGCAGTCACTTTGCAGATGCAGATAGCTCCTGGGCCCTGCCTTTTTTCAAGTGTCACGCTGTTCCAGGCTAAACCACCCTTTCACCCTTGCATAATTCCTGCCTCTGCTTCTTGGGTTTAGGATGTCTTTCTCCCATCCCTTTCTCCAGGTGGAAGCAGCCCTGCCCAGATAGTTTCCTCAGACACCTTCTGATCTGGAAGTTCCCGTGCTCCTGGGAGGCTGAAGCTGTCTTCTGAAGCTCCCTCCCTGCAGGGAGCCAGCAGCAAGAAAGATGTCAGGGGCCTTCCACCCTGCCCTGCCCAGAGCCTCCTCAAACTCCCAGCAGGGCTTCTCACACTACAGCTGTGTGCAAAAGAGCCTACTGGTCTACCAGAGCACCCAGTGATATGGCAATAGAAAGAAAATCCTCCCCAACTATTTGTGGACAAAAGTCATGACAGTCCAGATTTTTCCAGAGGGGATAAAAGACTTTCTTGGAACAGATGTAATATCTTCCACATACATTTTTCTACATGATGCTATAAAAACTTATGTTCTCAGGGAATTCAGCTGCACCCATTCCACCCAATAGACTGTTGCAAAAATTCCAGAAAGTCAAATTTTCAATTTCTTTGAGAAAACGCAATGACTTCTGAGGCCCAAGGAAATTGGCATTTGGTTTAAAGAACTCCCAGGCCAGATAGATTTAAGAAGCCATTAAGATCTATGAACTATGTCTGAGGCAGGAGCACTGGTGAGTTTGAGCAGCTTAGTTCTTAATGAAAACTGTAGATAAGCCAGTGCCCTATTTACTTGGAAATTCCTTGACTTTCAAGGATTTCATTACCACCCCAGAGCGTTACACTGAGAAGTGGCAGAAGGCGGGTGATCTCCAGGCTGACAAGGCATTCACACAGGCAGTAGGAACACAGAAGTATCTGTTTAAAGTTGCTGGCCAGCACAACTTGTGCTTTTACAGAATAACCTGAGGCTCCTGCCCAGAAGGTGGCAATCATGTCCAAAAGGCATCTGCCTTAATGACATGGTGTGGGCTGGGGGCAAGCAAAGAGGCTGAGCTGTCCTGAAACCTGCCGGTCAGCCAGCTGGCCTTGATTTTCAGACTCCTGAAGTAATGATGCTCTACCACTCCATCCTGTGAATAACAGGATATCTGTTTCTTTCTATCACCCAAGGATAATAATAAGTTCTGGGAAGATCAATCTGACCAGCACACAGCAAGGACTGGCTTGTGGGCTGGCCTCATTTCAAAAGCCACAGGTGTCTGACTGGGATTTTCAACTGGCTCAGTGGTGGGCTGGGCAATGGGTAACTAGGGCATAGCCCCCTAACAGGACCCACGCTGGTTCTGGCTTGCAGTCCTTCCAGAGAGAAAGGCGAGTTCTGTGGAGAAAATGCTTCCATTAACTGAAGACTTACTATGTGCCATGCACTTTTTAAAGCATTTTGCATGTAATGACTCATTAAATCCTTACCACAATCCTATGAAGTTGTTACTGTGTCAGTACTATTATGTCATATGTCAGGCTTTTATGGCATATGGAAACTGAGGCACAGAAAAAGTAAAATAACTTACCCAAAGTCTCAAAGCCAATAGCATGTATTACATAATGACTGGGCGTCAAGCCACAGGATTTCCCACAATGGTCCCCATTTCACCCATTTTGGGCCAAGATGGCCCTGAACACACTCATTTTCTTTTCAGAACATGTGTCCCATTCTTTGACTTAGGAAATGTGGTTGCCAGGGTTATAATGAAGTGACAGAGTGCCTGGAACCAATAAATCCAATCCTCATGGTCCCCTGTAAAACAACTCTCACAACAACAGCTAACATTTATATACAATTGATTATGTACCTGCACTATTCTGAAACATATATACATACAGATACACATAAACATATACACACACACATCCACACACACTCGACTTGGTTAATCCTCATAGCAACCCTAAGTGGCATGAACTATTATTGTTCTCATTTCACAGTTGTTGAAAAAACTAAGGCCTGGGAAAGTTAAACGACTTGCTCAAGATTACACAGTAAGTGGCAGTAAGTGGACTATTGAACAATAAATGGATTTGAATCCAGGGAATCTGGCTCCAGACTGCATGTTCTCCTTATTACTACATCACACTGCCTTTCTTTATTAGAGAAAATGTGTGACTATGAAAGTAAGTGTATGGTGGGGTATTAGGGGAAATAGGATGAACTATTCCAAATATTCAATATTTCAAGAACCTTCATCATCCTAATCTCTTGAACCTAGACCCAGAAAAAATAAACTGCTCTGAGGCTTCAAGCTGAAAGGAGAGAGGAGGAATGTACGTGCTCAGTGGTTCTCTTGAGCCAGGGTATACTACTACTAGTTCCCTGAATGGACTGCTATACAGACTGAGTCTTGCTCTCTTTTGGGTGTCCTATGGAGAGAAACTCACCATGTGTGCCCCAGAAACAGTAGAGAGTTTACGGGCTGTGGCAGGGACTCATGCACCCTTCCAAGGATACGTTTCCCTGCCCCTTGCATCTAGCTGGGGCAATGTGACTAGATGTGGCAATTGAAATGTGAGCAAAAGTGCTAGGTGACACTTGTGAGCCATGGTGGTTAATTCCATGTACCTTTCCAGTGTTTTCTTCCCGTCCACAGCAACCTTGACTGCTATGAGAAGACGATGCCAGCATCACAAAGCAGAAGGGTCCTAGATCCCTCCCTGCTTAAGGCCCTCCACTGAACAGGACTACACACTTTGAACTTTGCATGAGCAAGAAATGGATTTCACAATGTTAAACTACCGAGATTGAGGTTAGTTGTTACAGTGAGCATAGCCTGATTAAAACAGTGATACATAACCCAGGAGTCTTGGTGCTGGGAGAACCCTAAAACTTTTGACTCTCAGGCCAGAGCAATTCTATTTCCAGAAGTACATATTTTGTTCCAAGTGTATAAATCAGTGCCGTGATTTCATCTGGGAATGCTTGATGGCTCTGTGGTAGTCTGAAGTTACCAGCTCAGCTCACAAACGACTCCAAAGGCACAGAAGCCATTCCTCAATTCTCAGCTACCTTAATATTTTCCAATCAAATAAAGACAAAGTCAAAGCAACGGATATTCACTGAAGCTCCACATATCTGGAGTGATACCAACAACTGTAAGGAATCCCAGATCTTACAATCTAGGTAAAGTATTGAGACAAATATGAATTTTTTAAAATAGTGAATAATTTCAGAAGTAATTCAAAATAAAGATAAAAGAATGTAACAAAGCAGTACATTATTAAAGAGCAGATGAAGTATGTGGATAATGAAATGTTAAGGTTTTCTCAGGAGTCAGAGATCACTTTCAGCTGGAGAGGCCAGAGGGCAGAGCTGAGCTGGCTTTACTGAGTTTCAGCTGCTGCTGCTGCTATTACAGCCATGAACTAGTATCTGCTCAGTTGACATATTTTCAGTTGAGGGTATAAGACTGCATTTCTTATCATCAGAATGAATTGATATTAATTCAGTTCAGATCAATGAACATGTATTTTGCATCCACTATGTCCACTGGTATCACTCAAGTAGTTCATATTAAGAAATGGACGGTCTCCTCTTACATGTAACTCAAGAAACTCATAAACAGCATGTATTATCCAGGACTGTAAGTCATGTCAGCGTAAAGGGTCAGCAGACAGGCCTGGCTTGTCAGAGAATGTGAGGGTTAATCAGGGAGGGCTTTCTGGAAGAGGTAGGCCTTTGGCTACAATTTGGAGATGAGTTTTTATACTGTAATTGGCCTGCTGGGGAAAGTCTGCGAAGCACTTCAATGCCATGACTAGAGAATGAAGTTTGCAATCAGGAAGTGAGAAGCTGATGAAGAGTCCAGGGGAATGTGGAGAGCCCTGCCTTTGGACATCACAGAAAGTCAGCACAGAAGGCAAAGGATGAGGGCTTAAAGCCAATATATACAGGTCCTGCTGTCAAAGGGTGGGTGGACGCTAGCAGGCCCCCAACTATTCCAGCAAGACTCTTGCTCCTTTGGGGTCCTCCTCTGGCAAAAGGAACAGCAACTCCTGCGTGACCCCTCTCACGGGATGATTATGTGGATCACGTGAGATAACAGATGTGGTGACTGTCAAAAGCTGGAGGAACACACTTTGGTCACCCCACATTGGGTCTAGCCTATGCAGGAGGGGGAAGGCTGGCTTTTAACAGGAATGAGGCTGTTCTAATAATTAGAAGTAATTGAAAAAGTTTGAGTTGAACTTCTATACCATTAGCACTCAGTTCAATAGAGGAGAGTGGGCAGTAGTTGCAACAAAAGTAAAACTTTCATGTTTATATAGCAACATGATGAGATTCCTCCATCAAGCTGGTTACACATAGTTTTCACTGTTAAATCAATGCTTGCAACCCTTTGCCTCTGGGTTTTGAATGCTAATTACACTATCTGGAATCTAATACACTAAACTCTTTGGAGCTTTGGTTGAAACATCACACATAGGAATTTGGAATTGTGTACAAACACAAAACACTAGACTTTTCTAGCTCAAGTCAAGAGAAATATAATAATCATAGATGTCCCAGATATAATCCAACTAGAAAGAAAATGTGAGGCAGTATTGTTGAGAGGTGGTATTTCTCCTTAAGTTTAACTTGAATAGAAGTGATAAGCTTAAGGCACACAGTTTTGGAGGCACTGGAGCAGACGTTAGCAGCATTTGGAAGTGCATTTTATAGAGTAGTACCCAGAAGGAATCTGACACTTATCGGATAGGAAATCATGTACCTGCTTCATGTAACTGTTTTACTGGAAATAATTTCTTCCCAGAAATCTCTCTTTCTGTTTTAAGTGAATAATGTTGTGTGAAGTAAGGACACACAAGCTGATAGAAGATACTTTCCCCCTAACAGAGTTCTATGCAGAAGGGATCTCAGATCCAAGACCTTGAATTAGGTTATGGAGGAAAGCATCTGGGCCAGGTGCACAAGACTGCAGGACATAGATGGACAGAACCAGAAGAGAGAATTTGAAAAATAAAATCATGAGTATAAAATGTCAATGACACTAAAATTCTCTGATCCGGAGTTGTGTTTCTGAGGGCTGACTGCTTGTGCCAGGGGACAATTTTTGAAGGGGAGTCCCAGGAGATAGTGCCCAAGTGTCTGCTCCCCACGATGAAATAAACACCCCTGTTAGCAATGCCTCAAAAACTAGAAAAATCGTCTGAGTGATTAGACATTAATGAGGGGAAGGAAAAAAAAAAAAAAGCAAAAGTAGTCACTGGCCCATCTTCTGAGCAACTAACAAATTAGTTTCTTAATTTGGAGTTTCCATGAGCTATTTTAGTAATCAGACATATGTCAGAAAAGAAGCATTTTATTAAGAAGGAGCCATGGAATATTTTATGAAGAGTAAGGATTTCAAGGCTAGAGAGTTATCCTCATAGCATTTAGTTTTGAAGAGGATGGAATGCTTGTCCATCAAAATGAACTCTCGACAGTCTCGAAAGAATTGAAGAGGGTGATAACAAATGACAAGAGAGAACAATAGTTGTTAGGTAACTTTGATAAGTACACATCCCTGAAAGTTTATATATCCAAAATGGTCCAAATCTTTCTTTTGCATCTTCTTACTGGAACAATGACCTTATACTAGGGGACAAATGGGTGTCTGATAAATGAGTTGATGTCTTTCAGATTATTTGTCCCATGGAATGTCCTACAGAAAAAGTCCTCCTGAAGCCACACACTGAGGTAGCCAAGGCTGGGGTTTGGAGGCAGAGCACGCCATCAGCTTATCTCCCACACATGCATTCTCCAGATGAGGAAACTGAAGCCCAGAGAAGTAAAATGCTTGTTCACACAAATATTTAGTGGCAGAGCTAACTCTAGAATCACACCTGCTATGGCTAACTGTGGAAGTCATATGTGTCTGTCAAGCTTTCCTATGTCCCTAGGTAAAGCACAGCCCTGCTTTTCCTGTGGGGGTGCACTACTCTCCTGCTTCATGTCATCCTTAGAGCACTGTCAATATGGGTGGCAGCCTGCTCCTAGCATGTGACCCAGGCCTGGCCAATCAGAATATCCCATTCTCTGCCCTAGTGATTGGTTAAGGGCTGGGCCCATGACCCACCCCAAACCAATCAGAGTTCTCCCCTATGGTTTTCTTTTATGGAAGATTCTTTCTTTTCTCTTGGATTGGTTGTAAGCCAGGTAAATGGGAGTCAGGTTGGTGTGCAGCTATCTTAACAAAATATGGAGAGAGATCATAAAAATAAAGCCAGAGACATACATGGCCAAGAAATAGGGAATGACCCTAAGACATTGTTAGCCATTGGATCCAGCCACACAAGACCAGAAACACCCTGGGGTTTCTCACTTACATAATCTAATAAATTCCATATTTGTTTGAGTCAGGCCTTGGTCATTTGTAATCCTAAGGGTCTTAAGGCTCACGCCAGATCTTCTTATGCCTGGTGCTCTTTCCAACCCATCGCAGACCTTTCCATGCACAACTGAGGTTACCTCTGGTAAAGGCAGAAGACCCCAGCACCATATTACAATGACACAAGCCTTGTCTTAGAGAATGACGTGGTGGATCTCATCCCTACTTTAAAAATTCCATCCAAGGTGATCCCTTCTGGGATGCTTACCTTAACTGATTTATCCTGTTTGCCAATCCTTAATCTACTCCTCTTCAACAGACTCCACAATTACTATAACATGGGAATGTAACTAGTGCTCTGGGATTATTTATTTCATTTTGTTGTACTGGACGGTTCCTGAGGGATTCTGAGGGCAGCGGCTGGTTTGCTTCTTCACAGACCCATAAGCACCTCAGCTCCTTTATACATACAGCCCTTCCCAATAAATGGCCTGCTGCCTTTCTTACACTTGAGAATAAGTGCTAGTTCTCAAACATGTCCATTCAAACATGACCAGATCATAGGGATAAAGTATAAAAGTCCTTACTGTACCCCTGACTGTAAGAAAGTTGCTTAATAAAGTGAATTCAAACATTCTGTGCCTCCCCTGAAAAACTGTCTTCAAATAGATTTCCTGGAATGTCTCAGATTTGCACTCTTTAGAGCAGGGGTGAGACCTGGTTAAACGATGGCTTAGTCTTGTATATCTGATCATTACTGAAGAGCAAAGTAGATATATACTCCATTTAGCATTACCCTTACCAGTTTGTTGCACAGCATTTCCTCGCAGTGTCCAGGACCTCAATGGTAAGTACTCACATGAAATCAGTCAGCTTCTATTCCTATTATCTTTATGGCCAAGACAAACTTTCATCAGAAGAGACAGCTCCTTTCCAAGAAGGGGTCATATTGACCCATAGTCATTGTTTCTGCAAATATGCATAGCATGCCAACTAAATACAAGTATTGTGCAAGGTGAGTTTAGAGAATAAAAAGAGGAATGGAGCAGAAATTCTGCCCTCAAAATGCTTTTAGTCAAGTACTGATTTAGACTTTTGGAGTGTCACATGCATATTTAGAATCTATGTATGCTTCTCAATGGACTTTAAAACTCCTCAAGGTGATGGACTATGTCTCTAAATAGTGATTTAGCATCATTATAGAGTAATTTTGCTTCTATCCTCTCATTTGATTCTCAGAGAAACCCCATGAGTTGGGCTGCACAGAAATCACCATGCCATTAAAAGATGGGGGTGATGATGCCCAAAGTCACTGCGTGATGTGCCCAGGTTACACACTTAGTGGTGAAGCTCATGGTAGAGCCCTCGTCCCCTTACTTTCTGGCCATTGCCTGGCACAAGACCACATTCACATGGGCTCCCAGTACACATGGGACAGTACACATGACCACTCCATGCTCAAGAGAATCCACAGTAGTCACACACATGGGTCCCTCATCATATCCAGGCTCCGTTCCAAGAGACTGAGGTATGTGACCTCATTTAAGCTCCATCGCCTCCCTTTTACAGATAAGAAAACTGATATCAAGTAATTGGATTTCAGGCTGTCTATCGACAAAATGCAAAAGGCTGAAAAACTGATTATATGAAGGGGAAAAAAAACATTCTTAGAATACCAACCTAATTTGTATAATGTTTACCAAAGTACACTATTTTTCTCCACATGCTTCTAAGTTACACATCCATAGACCTTTGCCCAGTGCTACTCCTTAGGTGCCAACTGCATACACTGGTTCTCGAACACCCTGCAGTAAACAATTTGACCACATCTGAACCAGCTTCCAGGACCCACATTTATCTCGTCGAAAGAAAATCACTGGCATTTTTGAGGAACACTGTCAACATCATACTTTTAGGGGAGAGCTGCCAAAACTGAGTGAGCCCAGAAGGCTTTCAGGAGAGGGAGCGCCCTCGAGTAAGAAGCACGGCTGAAGAAGCCTGAGAAGGGCCGTCGGCCAGGAGGGGGCGTCAGGGGAGCTCGCCGCAGCCTCTGCGGGGAGACGCAGCAAGGAGGTGCAGACACCACGGGAAGCGGCCTTTCAGGGCAACGCGACAGCGGCTGTCGCTCGCTGCCTTAACGATTCCTCGAGCATATTGCTCCCCCTTCAGAATGACAGCAGTGGCCAGGGAAGTCAGTGCACAGCAGACAGCTGTCCCTGGACACCTCCCGCCCGGCATCGCCATCCCTCCCGGCCAAGCCCTCGGCATGCCTCGTCCTCGCCCCTCTCCCCAGAACCCGCGGAGGCACCCATGAACCGTCCCCTACGCAAGCCGAGCCCCAGCGTCCTGACCGCTGCCTTCCTGCTAGCCCTCACGGCACTGGCGTGGTCTGGGTCCCCCTGTTCCCGTGTTTCTTTAGGGTCTCCGGTTGTTGAAGATAAGTAAGTCTAAGCTTAGCCACCTCAACTGGACTGCAAGTCCTCTGGGACAGAGATCACATACTTCCTTTCACTTTTTTTTATCCCATGCCTGACAGTTACCGGCACACACCAACTGTCCGGTAAGTGGCCTTTAAGGAATGCAAAATATTATAGGCATTTGAGCCCCAAGTTTCTTACTGGGTAAACAATTATCTATGAATGAAATGGCAGAAGGAACTACCTTATTAATTCCCCCATCATTTTCTAGGGTCAGAGTGGGACAATTCCATATAATCCTTACATTCAGACCCCTGCTCCAGCTCAGAGGCGTCTTTTCTGGCCCATGCTGAAGCCAGCCGGTCCCATGTCTAAAGCCAGAAATGTTATAATCCACATGGAAGAGGTCCTGTGCATGACATAAATAATTTTCATGAACAGTGGTTTAAACTCAGGAAGATGAAAGAACTGGCTATTAAGAAAGTAGCAAAACATTCTGTGTTGAAAATAAAAAAAAAAAAAAAATTCACATTGCTTCTCTCCCTGGCTGGCTACCAGAAAGCAAATTTATATGAGCACTACTTCTGCCACTGCTACTGATCCGACAGACTACTTTGATGGGGTATTTTCCAGAAATATCTGAATAGCCATTAGCACAGCTCTTTCATCATCCTTTTAATAACTACTGAAAACTGAAGAGGGATTAGGCTTGTGCAATACTTTAGTTGATTCACAGTTGTATTTAAACTTCTTATTGACTTCTAACCCCTGAAAATGAGGTCTGGCAGCTGAGTGTTTGGAGCTGCTGGGAATGGAAAGTTCCGGGCCTCATCACTTTTCAAGGAGGAGTGATTTGGGTAGCCTGGTATTGGTAATCGAGGGTTCGATATTGATTGGCAAAAATGAATTACACCTGAGCCTCCAAAGCTCTTAGCCTTTTCCTGCAAAGAAAATTCATCTCTTAATATTATCAAATATGGCTTTCAATCACTTGAATCTAAATGTTTTAGGTGAGAGCAGTAATAGATTTTCAAATGGAGACATTAACCTTTCTGAACGGCTTCTCTCCATCTCAGGCAGAATGGGTTCTACCTGCCGTTCTGCTCAGTTCCTGAAATACAACAGGTTCCTGCTGTGCCGTGGCCACCAGCCAGGTCACCTGGCTGCAGAAATGCCAACCTTGGTAAACAGACTAAACGCCCCATTATGCAGCACCTGGCTGTTCCGTAGATAGCCTTTAACAGCAGGTCAACAAATCGCACCCTGTTATTATTTAAAATACATCAGTTTTATGTTTTTGGTTTTTTGTTTTGTTTTGTTTTGGTGGGAGTTGAAAAGAACTGTGGAGAGTATTTAATTCAGGCCCTTTCATTTTACAGAGAAAAAAACCTGAGGTCCTGCGAGTTGAAGCAACTTGCTCAAGGTCATGCTGCCCACTAGTGGCAGAGCTGAACCTGAGCCTCCGTGCCCTGCCTCCCCGTCCAGGGCTCTTTCATCACCACCATCTCTCCTGACACCACAATGCTGATGAGATCTGTGTTTTGGCCCTGGTACAGTTAGGATATTCTAGCATCTCATTTTTCCCCTTTAATAGAAAACAATGGGATAAAAATAGAAAGGCAGAGTTAAAAGAGAAGATATCACATTGGGCTGGGTAAACAACTCCTAGAAAAAATATACCAGTTGGACATGATTTTCTAAGTAGGATGTTGAATTCGGAGGTCAAAGCTTACTTTATACCTGAGGAAGTTTGCATTTGGAAGACACACCTACACACATCTGTTCCTCTCTGAGTTCTATTACAGTGACAATGAGAAAAACAAAACAAAACAAACATTGAACCGGGCACTAAAGACTAGGTGCCAGTGTCAGCTTTGCCACTGAGCTGCTGGGCAACCTTGGGGAAATTACTTCCCTTCTCTGTGCCTTAGTATCCTAAAATGAGAGAGTTGAATTAGATATTTTCTAATATTCTTTCTAGTTCAAGTGCTCCCTGTTCGCATGAAAATACCTAGGGCACATGTGTGCTTGCCTGTAATGCAGTTCCTCTGGGCTGCAAGATTTTATCATGTTCACCTTACCCTTATAGATCTACTTGTAGCCAGCACCTTTCGGTGCTCCCTCCTCCCACTGCTGACACTGTGTTCATCTGTATACTTGGGTTCAAACACAGACCTCAAGAAATGCAACTTCCATAGCTGCAAATCTAAATCTGGGCTGATCACAAGCGAGAAATGCCAGGAAGAACAGGAGTGGATAGCAGTGTGGGCCAAAAGAATGATTGGAGGGGAAACCCAAAAGCACGCAGTGAATTCTCTTCATGAACAAAAAGCCCAAGTCCCCCAAATTGCCAGGTTTTGCAGAGCCACTCTAGCTGCACCCCAAATCCAGCATCTACCATCTAGATGATGATAGGATTATTGGTCATTACAGCCAGCCAGTGTGAAGAACACACTGTGGGAGCACAAAGGGAGAGAGGAGAGAGATCTGTGTGGCCACCTGAGCTGAGAGTAAGACAGTCAGTCCACAGGCAGCTCTGCAAACACACAGGGATCCTGAAAGGGCTGTGTTCATCAAACGCTTTTGATAATTCTGCCACCTTTCTGTCCATCTGCTCACAAAATGGAATGTAAACTCGGGTCCAGATACTTCAAGGAGCCATGATCTCAATCCCTTGCCACTCTGCCTGCCCAAATGCTATGATTCAATATAGTGACCCTTAAGATTCAAGCCCTGGGTGAAATCTTTATTTTTTATTTTTTTTAATGGAAAATTACAGGGTTTTTTCCATTGCATGTTCAAACACAGACATGCCAATGGTAAATTTCTTCTTGGCTCTGTCTTCATGGCACTTAAGTAAATGATTAAAATCTTCACAATTGGGATACAACATATCTAATGTACAAGACTGCCATTTTTTTTTTAATATAAGGACAATGCAGGCAAGTCATCATTGTTGATAAAATCCCCTCTGGATTCTAAGATAGCCAACAAGTCACTCTTTGTCTAATCTAGCACTTAAGTTTTTATAATTCATAAAACCCCACACAACTTATTCTTTTTTTCCCTTTTTATCCTGCATACCAGGAAGCTCAAAGGCAGATTTAAAGCTCAATCCCACTAACTTTGTTAACCATGATGGGTACCATAGGGTACCGTATTTGTTTCTTCCTCCCTTCCTTGGTCAGGATTTCACATTTCAACCACAAATTGATCAGTCTCATTTTATGTCTCTTTTTCGCTTCCTTAATTTTTTTTCTTTGGAAGAAGAAAGCTGAACATAGTGAAACATAATTATAGTAACCTTCCAACCAAAATGCTACCAGTATTCTAGTGCAAAACACAGTGCTTGGCATATAGCAGATGCCCGCAAATGCCTTTTGAATAAAGGAATAACATATTCAGAATGGTCTTGTTCTGAATGTGCACCATTTCCCGGGTATGGTACTAAGTGCTGCACATAGAAGAAAATTAAAAAAGGTAAATAAGGCAAGGCTTATATTTGCAAGGAGCTTCTATTTTATTTAAGGAGCCAAGTTTATGGGCAACTGATAACACAACAAAGACAAAATGAAAAAGAGCAAAAGAAAGTACTAACGATGTCTCATAACTAAATTTCTCTTTGCATTTTCTGCAGGGAAACTGGATGACATTTACTCAGTGAGAAAATTTTTACATAGACCAAAAATCATCACCATCATCAAAACTGTTGCTAGGGAAGCAGAATGTGACCTTCAGGAAGTCCCAGACCAGAAAGAGATACGGTGGGTTAGTAGAGCTGGCTCAGCTGCAAACTGCCCATGTGACCCTCATCTAGCTGCTTAACCACTTGAATTTCAAGAGTTTGTGCTGCTCTGAAAATAACAGAGTAGAACTACATGATCTGAATATCTCTTCTACTTACAAAATTGAATGGTTCTGTACAAACAACCAAAAATTAACAATGAGGATTTGAGCCTTCTCAGGAAAAGGGGAACCATAGAATAAATGAAGTGAACTCAGGGCTTGGTTTTAGGAATTTAGGAAAGTACTCTCCCAAATACGGCATGACAGGGTGAGGGATTTCATTCTACAGTTAATTTTTCCTCCCCTTCCACACTACAGTTGAAGGAAATTTAACAGGAGAAAGAATAATAAATAGAAGATGGGGGGTAAAAAAACACACCAATGAGTGCCCCAATTTGCTGCAAACATGTTGGTTTACTGACTTCTTATGACATTTTCCCCAAAGGCTAGAGCAATATTCTGTTATGTGCTGCCCTTTGATCTAGACTAGACTGAATATATTTAGCAACACTTCAGTAATTTCAGGTGGTATTTTTCCATTCTTCTTTTCATGGGGGTGACAGGAGCAATCTCCATCACTTATTAACAAATGTTTGCTTCTTTGCTCTTTGTAAATGGGCGAGATATGGTCAGAGCCCTGATTTTCCAGCATCTCAACCTGAGGCCGGGAGCCCCCAAGGCTGGCCTCCTTGCAAGCTGCTCAGCAAACTTCATTTTCCGTGGAGCTCAGATCCCACCCAAACCACCAAGGGCTGTCATATTTGGTGCAGTCTGTTGTGGGTGTAAAGATAAGCAGCAGGGAAGGAAAAAAAAGGGGGTTTATCTGTGGCAGCTAATCTCCTCCATCAACAGCCCTCTGCTCTGCTCGGTGCCGTTGCCAGGTAACCGAGGCCGCTTCTCTTATCAGCCTCATAATGTTTCATTGACTATTCAGACGAGAATAGAAGCCCTGACACTTAGGGTTATAAGCAGTACAAAACGAAAATGGCACATTATGGAGGATGAGAAAAAAAGAAATCTTTTAGCCCTCACCTTATCTGGACAGTGACAGTTACTCAAAAAACAGCCATCCATCACTTGCTTCTTTGCTCATTTTTATTCCACCAATTAAACTGTATCTCACCCCCACCTTCCAGAGACAGATATAGACAGACAGACACACACACACACACACAGAGCAGGGGGTTGGGGTGGGGAGGGGGGAGAGGGAGAGAGGGAGGAGAGAGAGAGAGAGAGAGAAAGAGAAAGGGGTGCTTGTTCCAGTTTATTGTAAGGTCTCTTTTCTCCCTTCCCTTCCCTCCTCTCCCCTCCCCACTCGATTCCCGGATCAGTTCTTAAACTGGGGCTGGGAGGACAAATGCAAGGACTGAGAGGGGCTGGAGAGAGGGACCAGGATGCTTTGGGAGAGACAGGCCCACCTGCCTGCCCCTCAGCTTTGCCCCTGGCAAATCTCCATCTCTGTCACTGAGAACAGCCTTGGTTTCTTCTCCTTTCATTGGGAGACAGCCAGAGACGGCCAATGAGGACGGGAGAAGGGTTTCAGAGGGCATCTCTCCTCCCTGCCTCACTGCCTGTAGGAGACAGGAAGCACTTGGGCTGGAAGAAGCTGTCTTTGCTTCTTTATGATTTCCTCCCTACGGCCTGGCAAAGCTCTGTACGTAAAAATTAAAAGTAACACTTCTACTTTTGGACACACAGCCATGCAGCAACCAGCCCTGCTCTCGTGAGAGCCCGTATGGGCCCTGTGACCCATGTGAATGCACCCCCAAAGCCAGAGCCTCCTCCGGGTCCCTGCCCACTGGAGAGCAGCCAATCTGGCCCCGTCCTCTGGCATACAGAGGGTATGGCCTTCTGGAGCTATGCAGATTTACCAGGGGCATAGGGCATCATCTACAGACTCAAGGTGGGTCACCTAAGCCTCCCTGAGGAGGAAGAAGATTTGCTAAGGACCTGTATGAATTAATATCATAAAGGGACTGGAGTCTAAAACTTCCTAACAAGATGCAAAGAAGTGAAAAATTGGGTTATTTTTTCTTTCTATTCACGCAGGCCTCTGTGCTCTTGATGTATACCAGGTGACCACACATTTGTGTAACATTTCATTAGGATGCTCTAGAGACTCACTGGGCCTAAATACTCTAGCAACACTCAGGGAGTATAGATGGAGGGCCGTGGAACCAACCTGGATCTCATCCAGGAAACATGCTCGTGGCTTTTGATAAGTTTAAGGTTGACAGGTGTCTTCGCCTGTAATATTATCCAGGCTTTGGCTTTGTATTTCTTCTGCTTTCTGTGAATCTGCCACGCATGTGACATAAGGGAAGGGATAGAGGGGAGCCCCTACCTATCCTGTTGGCTTTATCTTCCTCCACCCACACACCACACACTCTGTCCCATCCTTGGTGAAAGTCTTGCATATCCACAAATGCACCATGCTTAATTGTCTTTACCTGTTTGCATGGCTGGAAAAGGCTGCTGAACTCCTCTTATTCATCTCTCAAGACTTAGCTTCTATGTCATCTCTCTGGAAGTGATACCTGCTAGTAGAATTAACAGTGTTCTCCTCTGGGACCCCTTAGCATTGTCTGCATGCCTACATGTAGTACCCAGAACCCACTACATTGCGACAGTCTTTTGTTTACTCACCTGTCTTCTAATAGGAAAGGGACTGGAATCTGTTCATCTTAATATCCAATTACCACAATGCTTGGCCTATAATAATGGTTTAGTAAAAATTTATTGAATGAAGGAATAACTGGATAGGAGAGACATCATCCCTACTTTAGGGACTGTGATGAGGAAGACAGATCTATAGACAACTGATTGTACTAAGCAAGGTGTGAGTTACATGCTGCCTAATTGTGAAGAAGCAATTGCAGGATTCTAACAACATATCCTGTGATTGATGAGCCTGTGTTCCAGAGTCCAAATTAGTCCAAAGAAATCCATGCTTAGATTAAAATATATTATCAATACTCATAAATATCATTTGAAACAAACAAATCTAGGAGAAGAGCTCATCACTTATATTTGAAAATATCTTAGTTTCCAATTTGGAAAGGATCAGATCTTAAGGGGAAAAATGGATTTTTAAAAACTTGGGGACATAAAAAAATAAACCTTAATTTGGTGTCATGTTGGCAAAAATATCGTTTGGTGAGGCTAATCAACAGTAACCAAAAGAAATGCTGACAGATAATTAAGATCAACCTTCTGATGTAAAATCCAGTTAGAATCATTGAGGTGCCCTTTCTCAGATAAAAATAAAGTACTGTCATGAGTACTTAAATGGCCTTCAAGTATTTCTATCTAAAGTATCAATTTCAGCAACACTCTAGGTTGTTTTTCAAATACAAAAAAATAATAATAATAATTTCTGTAAAACCAACATGGATCATCTTTAATTACTGCATTGCAACCATGGCTATTTAAAAACCAAGCCTCAGCAAAGTAGATGACAAACATTAATGAGCAGTAATGCACACATGGTATTGTAAATGAAAGGATAATGAAAGCAATTTATTTGAAAATTAAAATATGATTAAGAATGGCAGCCCGTACGAGAGCCCAGATGCCTAAAGAAACCAACCGATGTGCAACCAGACTCTCATTAATTTAGGAGCCTTATGAAATTGCTTTCCTTTCTTTGACAGTTTTTAATATAAAGTAACTTAACTAATAGATAATGTACCTACAGTAGGAGCTCCAAGACCCTTGGAGATATTCAGAAGTAAAGAATCGAAAGTGCCCCCATTCAGCTAAAAAAACTGGCTTGTTACTAAACAGAGAGTGTCCCTCTGAGACAGGGTTACGGATGAGAACAACTGAGGGCTGTATGCCTATCCAAGCTAAGACTTAGTCATCAGCTTACTGGGGAAAGGAATTTTGATCACTGTGAAGGCTGCTTTCTTGCTGCCCAGACCATCTGCATTCGCTGATAGAGATTCTTGTCATCTGGTCCTAGATAAGCTATGGGTTCTTAACATTTCGGATACCGAGACCAAAGGAGCCACTCAAGAGAGCAGGTTCGGCACTGAGCTAGAACCACAAAAGATTTTGAAATCTGGAACCAGCCCTTACCTGCAGGTCATGCTCTGCACAGCAGATCCTGAATCATCCCTAAGAAAGAGTACACAGATGACTCACCAGGTGGCTTATGAGGTGGGTGCTGACATGAGGGCACTGAGATGGTTGGACTCTGCCCTCCCCACTAGCGGCACAGATGACACCAAGGAGGTCTCCCAGGAAGGTCACCAGCCTGGAGATAAGAGTGGGTCGGCCAGATGAACAATAGACGTTCAACGGCATCCTTGGGCAACAGAATAGTCTAGCCAGCTCGCAGGTCCTCCTGAGCACATTTTAGCCAGACCTTTATTAAAAAGGAGCATCCAAAGCTCACTTTGGTTTATGATAGCTGAGCAGATCCAATAGCCTTTACCTATCCCATATTCTGTTTCTTGTCCTCTTCCCATTTATATTGGATTCTGACTTCAACCCATTTTCCCCACTTATATTCTCACTTCACTGCTTGAAACAGATGTTTATCCCCTTCTACACCTTTTATGTTTGGTTTTCTTACTCAAATCCTTCAGGTCACCTTTATTTGTGTTGCCATTCTTCTCCGAGTCCAACCCTATTCTGCCACATGTACTTAAGGCTCTGTCCCAGTCATCAGAAGGAAAAAGTCACAGCCCCTCACCCTCTTGCTTACCATCTTTCTTGAGCTCCACCCATCACCTTCTTGGCCCTTCTAACTAAGCTGCAATGCAGCTTGTCTAGATGAGAGGTTTCCCTCTGTCTGGCTGACTATATCTAGATATCCAAGTTAATTGATATGTATGGGGCCTTTACTAAAGGCAATGCCATACTATGTGACAGGTAAATAAAGAGATGAATAAAATATAATCCCTGCCCTTGAGATGCTCCTAATGTAATGCTGGTATAAAAGACACATTGAGAAAAAATATTTTCAATATATAATATTTTCATATATAATGTATGTGTGTAATACATGTATACATATACATATACACATACTATATATGGATGGACTTTACATATCAAGAAAAACACTAAAACTCCAACAGAAAAATGGTAAAGGACACAACCAGAAAATGCACAGAAGATATCCAGAAACCAATACATTTAAGGAAAAAAATAGTTTAAATTGTTTATTTTACTTGTAATCCAAGAACTGCAAACTAAGGCAACATAACAATTTTGCCTATCAGATTGGAACATGGCCTTGTGTAATGATAATTCTGATAGCTGGTGAGTGTAGAGTGAGACAGGCTCATTCATTTATTGTTGGAAAGAGTTCAAATTAGATACAATATTTCTGGAGGACAATTTGGCAATATTATCAAAAGTTTTAAGGAATACAAATCCTATGACCCAATAATTTTCCTTCCAGGACCATATTGTAAGGAAATAACTGGACATCAGTGTAAAACTATGTCAAGCTTTTCAATCACAGCATTGTTAACAGAAGTGAAAAAAAATCTGGGTTCAGGTGAGAGGGAAAGGAGGAAAGGAACTGGTTAAAATGCAGCTAGAGATTTGTGAGAATATTAGTTTCTTGCTGAGCCCCAAATATCCAAGGTGTCAAGAAAATCAAACCCCACTAGAGGACTGGCTCATATTTACTTTTTGGTAGGATATCATTCTGAGTACTGACCTTGAATCAGAAAGAATTAAAGAGAGTTAGATCTCAAAATGACATAATTGTGACCAGAAAGCTCATACAATACTCTAAGAGCTGAGTATCAGTTTCTTTAAGTAGAACAGACTACACGTATTCTTTGTCATTCACATTATTATGGTCCAAATAGATGTAAAAATCATATCTGCATAGGAGAAAATTGCATATGCAAATTCATTTGAATATGCAGGTTCCTTTCCCCTTGATGCTTAATCATCAGGAGCTGGCAATACAGCTGCTCTAAGGTGAGAACGTGGTGAAAGGTCAGGGAAAAAGGGAGGAAGAGGGAACGCTGAGGGATCTTCAATTATGATTTTGTGAGAAAGTGCACATGCAGCAAAGGGAAATATTAGAGCCTGGGTTTCTACATATCCCTCCTAGGACGTCAGGGAGAGTGACAGCTGCCCCTAGAGAGAATGTATGGGCAGATATGACATTAGTATTAGATAGTAGTGCGCTATTAGTATTAGAAGGGAGGACTTTTGATTAGTAAACAACCCCCACCTCCCCACATGCACAGAGGCGCGTGCGAGCGCGCGCACACACACACACACACACACACACACACACACACACCCCTCACCAGATCAGAACTTTCAGTCTGACCCTGAGTATTTTATCCTTCTCTTGAAGCACTTGGGAAGTTTAAAAATATTGTAGTTAATGACATTCCAGCCAATGGGATTTGGGGGAGGTGAAACAATTCTATAAGACCAACAAATACCTACTTTCTTAACCATTCTAACCCATGATAAATCTACCTTCCAAATATGAGTTTTTTTCACAGCCTCCACCTTAACTTTAAATTCAGTTATGTCTGAGTACGAATGTTTCTTTTTATGGTTTATAATAGTAAATCAATTTTTAAATATCTCCCAAGATCTGAGAATAGAAGTTAAGAGGCAGAGATTCACATGTAAGTTTAATAAAGAAGTTCATATTAAAGCTGGGAAGTTCAATTAAACATCAAACTTCACATTGAAAAATTGTGCATAAGGTTTGCCATGCATAATTCTCTGTTCAGGTACCAAATCACTTGAGATTTGCTCTTATAGCTGGAAAGTCATCATCCACACCCCTTGATGTGTTTGTGGAGCCTTATCACTAATCCAGGATGTTCCCACTGTCTGTTCAAATGCGGACAGATCATCTAGGCATATTTATCTTTAAATATACACCTCTGCCAAGAACTGTTATCTGGAGTCTCACAGGCATGTGACTTCTACTCAAGAAAATAAAAGGAAAAGAAAGCCAGTTACAATTTAAGCAAAGCTCTAACAGTTATGGGATTTATTGAGTCAGTGTGTCGATACATACAGCTACCCTCAAACATACATTAAACACATGCACATGCAGTACATATGTATGTTATAATCCTGAAATAATGATTATTGGGTTTATTTGTTCTAAATCATTACAGCATTCTTTACTCTTGAGATGCAATCTGAATAATCCCAGATTCTAAGCATTTTCCAGTAAATTATTGATAGAAAATATACAGGTGGAAAATTACCCTTGAAAGTGCCTCACATGTAGCACACTCTCAGAATGAAAAAACTCCATGTTATCAGGATCGACATTTGGAATTTTTAAGGGCTCTAGAAGGTCAGTCAAGCTCTAAGTAGGTCTAATTGGCACTTCTGAAAACTGATTTTTTAAGCTCATTACAATTAACAAGGGTTTGATTTTTTTCCTTTTTCTATTTCCTTTCCTTTTCTATCCTTGTCTTCATCTCTTCTCCCTTCTTATCTACAAAAGAAATCATATTATATTGATTTCCTGATATTCAGAATTCTGATCAATCAACAAGAGTGGCAGAAAAAAAACACTTTAGCTCCCGTAGGAAATAGCATATGGTCTGGCAAAGTGCTCATATGTGGTTGAAAACCCATTAGAAGTGGTATCGAGTGGAATCATTCCTTTAATGAATGCAGCATATGTGTGCACACACGTGCACATGCACATCCGCACATGAGAATTATTGGAAGCAGCAACAGCACATACATAAACTGTCAATACACAGCATAAGATTCTCTCTGCTACTTGGAGATAATGAGAAATTTCCATAGCAACCCTTGAGCAAGCATCCGCATCTCTCCTTGTTTCCCTGAAAACAGTGCCATCACAGCAATCTCCATCTCCCGAAACATATATTGTTTGAAGGACACGAGGCAATGGGATCCTGGGACAGCTTTTCTGTCACATTTTGTGGGACCTGTCTTAAAGATACTTTTCAAATCAATTGCCATTCAGCCTGGGTTCCTGTCTTGAATTTCTGTCTTCGTTTCTGGTCACCAAAGATCCAAAAGCTGCTGTCCCCTTACTGATATGTTTCCAGGGGTATTGTGAATGGAAATAAACATTGAAAATGATTGCAAACATCCAAAGGAAAGCAAAGAGGACTCAAAATAGTAAAGCAATTCCTTTACCGATTTCTAGAGGGTGTTTCTGCTGACAGAAGCTCATCATCGCTGGACAGTTCTGTTTTCTTCTATTCAGGAATTGAAAAGGATAGCTTTAGGGGTTTGGAAAAAAGCTGAATTCAATATCAGGAACAGCAAGTTCAATTTCAGTGAGGAGTAAATTCATGCTTAAGGATAAGGGGAAAGTCTCAGATCTGATTTGTCATTAATAAACCAACCCTTGAGTGCTCCAAAGCATAGGACAGAGGCAAAATTATTCTCTTGTAAGTGAAGGTAATTGCTTAGGAATCGTGGTACACGACAAAGAATGGGGAATTAGAAGTCAGGAAATCAGGGTTCTAGTTCAAGTTTAGGCATAAATTTGCCATGTAGCCTTAAATGAATTCCTTAGATGCTTCAAGTCTCTGTGTTCCCGTCTGTGAATTGAAGGGGTTATATTAGATAATATTCTTGATTTCCACCAAGTCCTTCTATGATCCTAGAATTCAGATGAGTTCTTAAGGACCACAAAGAGAAAAGCCATTCCAGCCTTCAGAGTCAATGAGGAAGCAATAGCCTATGGAAGACGATGTCGAATGAATTAGGATGACAAAATGCATTGGTTTGTATGTTCACCTTGCACTTCAGTTCTGCTGAGCTCTCAGCATGCAGTGACACATTTGTGAATGAGCCTGGGCTCTCCATCCTTTAGAAATAGAACCAAGAAGTATGAGACAAGCTCAATTACTGTTTTTTTTTTCCCTCCAGATAGTGGAAAATAATAACATCTTGAGCACTTTTATGGATATCAGAATGGAAAGACTAATAGTTTGATCTCTTTCATACAGGAGCCCATCTGGATGCTCAAAAATTCCCCACTGAAATGCAACTCTCTAATGAATTCATTTTCAAAAGGTTCATCTATATGAACAATTTCTCTAGAACATTTGCAAATTTTAACTATGGAAAACAGCATCTGGGAATGGTTTGTCTGATTCCACCATAACTTAGAACTGTATTCATATTTTTAATTGTGCTTTGCCTTGATTTTCACTTCTGTAAATTTCCCAGAGAAGTAAAATAACTAAATCGAGCTAAGGAGTGAACAAGATTTGGCAAAAAGCAGAAGCCATTAATGGGGATGATAATATAAACCTTTATTGAATTGATGAGGTTATAATATCGAGATCACTTCTTATCTGAGTCATATATTTTGTTCTATAATTCCATAATTTCAACAGGATAGGTTTTTACAGTATGTGTTGATTTCAAGAGATTAGCTCTTGAAATGACTTCACATATGCTAAATAGGACTGTAGCAATATCATTGATGAGACAGACTGAGACCCCTCTAACTGTTTCAGCAAATTTCATAGGGGGATCTCTCTGGTATCGACTTTAAATAAGGAAAACTCTTTTTTTTTTCCTTAGAAACTGTTTATAGCATTTTCATTATTTCATCCAGAACTTTACTGAGAGTTTTTATTATTCCTGCTTGTATCATTCCCTGGGCTAATAATTATCATATAATTATTACCAGGTATATGAAGAAGGGTATTCATATATGGTAAATGTCAGACAACAGACACTACCTTGAAAATTTTCTATATGGACTTTTAGGTTAAGTCAACATATAAATGCAAGTGCCCAATCCATCCTGTCTCACATAGTAATAGAAATTTATAACAAGATTGTGAATTAGGAAGTGTGCCAGTGATCTATTAGACCATGTGAGGAATTTCCAGTGACCAAAGTGTCACTGGAATTTCCAGTGACCAAGCAGTATCCTGAGGCAGAACTTTCTTAAGTAAAAAGAGAATATATTTCAACCCCCACCTCCCTGTTTCAGCACCTTCACTGCCCCACCATCCTGGAGCTACCTTCTAAGTGGCTACAGTAGTTTCACCCCATCTGTAGCACCTCTAAATCTCCTGCCTTCCAGGAGCTGTAATTTTAGGATAAGAAATCTGTTATAGAAGAGTGTAGAGGCAGGAATTGTAATGGGAGGGATCTGGATGCTACAGCATTTTGTACTTGTTCATGGCATGGGCACAGCTACATTATGATTCAAAGTACCTAGAATTAAACCCCTCACCACATGGCTGGTAGAGCAGGTGGCAAAAGCAGGATTTCTCAACTCAGGGGAACCACTAGAAAAATACTGCCAAACACCAGACATTCACATAAGCAACTTCAATCTGAGAGGATCAAGAGAATCCACTGATTCTGTTTATCAGTAAATGTCGGTCCTGAATATACTTTGCCCCATGCAAGGATTAAAAGGTAGTTAAAACAACTGCAAACAAACAGAGACACCAGAAAACAAAAACATCATGAGGTCTAAAAATGATTTTGTAAAATAAAAAAAGTAAACCTACATTGAAGGTGTTAAAGTAAAACCTATTTTTAATAATACTCCTGGGAACACTTAAATTTTAGAAAGCACCTGATTTGTATATGCAACAATATTTACAAAAATAGCAACTATGAAGCAATTAGATAATAACACAACATGTTAGATGTAAAGGGAACTCACTTAAAGGTAGATAGACAATAAAAATTGACTTCAAAGAGAAAAGACAAAGAGTGTCATGAAAGGCAATAATGGAAAGAAAAATCTGGATTAGAAAACAAAAGAACAAAATTGTCCCTTTGGAATCAAATCAATAAACTGAAGCCCAAACTAAAAAAAAAATCTTAATATGCAGACAATAAGTAAGAATGAAGTGATGAAAGTTGTGTGAGAGAGTAAATGGCATGTGTTAGGTAATTGAAAATCAAGATCCAACATACGGATAATTGCCTTTTAAAAAAAAGAAGAAACCATAACAAATGGGAAGGAAGCAAAAATCTTATAGAGGTAATCTTTCAGGTTCAAAGATTCTAGTCTGAAGATAACAGAGTTAACTGATTACAATTGTGCTGGTTTGAATGCATTATGTCCCCCAGAAAAAGCCATATTCTTTGATGCAATCTTGTGGGGCAGACAGAATAGTGGGGATTAAGTTGGAATGTTTGGATTAGGTTGTTTGCATGGAGATGTGCCCCACCCAGCTGTGGGAGGTGACTCTGGTGGGATACTCCCATGGAGGTGTGGCCCCACCCATTCGGGGTGGGCCTTGATCAGTGGAGCCATATAAATGTGCTGGCTCAAGGAGAGGAAAAGGGAGTGCAGCTGGGAGTGATGTTTTGAAGAGAAGCAAGCTTGCTAGAGAGGAACGTCCTGGGAGAAAGCCATTTTGAAACCAAAACTTTGGAGCAGACGCCAGCCACGTGCCTTCTCAGCTAACAGAGGTTTTCCGGACGCCATTGGCCATCCTCCAGTGAAGGTACCCGATTACTGATGTGTTACCTTGGACATTTTATGGCCTTAAGACTGTAACTGTGTAACCAGATAAACCCCCTTTTTTTTATAAAAGCCAATCCATCTCTGGTGTTTTGCATTCTGCAGCATTAGCAAACTAGAACAACAATTAATAATTTATTATGATTAATAAATTTTGAAGTAATTATGAATAACTTTTGAAAGGCCCTTACATACAATTTTTTTTAATTACAGAGAATAAAATGAACCATTAAAATTGAAAAGTTTGGTAATTGCAAGACAAAAGTATAAAATGCACCAACAGCTACCATTTAGAAAATATTATAGGGAAAAATAATCTCACTCACAGAAAATATTAAATGCTTAGGAATAACCTTCACAAGAGCCATGACTCCCTAGGAATAACTAGAGGCCTAAAATAAGCCATGTGTTACATGTGTAAATTCTTAACTTACCCCAGATGGCAAAACAGATCCCTGAGAGCTTAAATATATTAAAATAAAACTGTCAAAAAAAAAATAGAAAAAGTACAGATGAACAATGATCATATTTTAGAATAAGGAAGACTTTTCAAACAAAAGAAAGCAAAGGAAAATGTAAATTTAATTTCATAAAGATTTAACCTTCTATATGTTAAAAAATGTAAAAAATATAATTGACAGAATGAGATAAAATGTGTAATAATTTTTACCAATAAAATTCATTTAAAAAAAGTTAACATAAGACATGAAAACTAAAACAAGAAAAAAATTTCCTATACAATAAAATTTTAAAATAACAATATTTAATTTCAACATTAAATTTATTTAATGTTAATATTAATATTTAATTTTAATATTAAATTATTAATTTAGTAATTTTAATATTATTTTAAAAATTTTAAATAATAATATCCTATATTGGTCAACCTGGGGATATTAATATTATCATTCTGCTGAGAGAATAATTTGATGCATGCTCTCTAAAGAAAACTTTGGCAACACACAAAAATATATAAACCAATTGATCTAGAAATTTCATCTCTAGGAATTAGTTCTAAGGAAATAATACATATGCAGAAGGCTGTTGGTAAACAAAGATATGCTTATTCATTTAAATAGCAAACATTGAAAAAGAAATTTCCAACAATAGGTGAATAGTGAATAAATTATATAGCATAATGGAATATTAGGCAAGTATTAAAGATAATATTTTTTAAAAAAACAGATAAAATGAAATGCTTATACTATTTATTGTAAAAGAAATATAAAACCACATGTGCATAATTTTCTAATAGATATAGATATAATTATAAAAGACCAGAAGTAAGCACACTAAATGGTCCATAGCTACCCAGTGATGAAAGTTAATGAGCAATTTTATCTTCCCTGGTGGATACCCTGCTGTACCGCCTCAACCATCCCTTTAGGAATCAGGGACTTGTCCCTCAGCTGGCAGCCCTTTTTAGGGATTGCCTCAATGAAGAAAACAGCCTTGCCCAGGTCACACCTCCTTCCAGAGACAGCTCTCATCCAAGGACTGATCCATGAGGGGTGTAAAGATGCAACTTCTTCATTCCAACCCAGGACAGCTTTGAAGGGGCACCCAGCACAGTGTTGGCTGAGGCCTTCAGCAGGCCTGCACTGCCACTCAGCTTCTGCTCGCCCAGTCCTCCTTCCCTTCCCCAGGTATTGATGCTGGCCGCATGCCCTAAGAGACACCCTGCTATCTGACCTCCCTCTCAGAGTTGCCTCCCTAGAGAATCCCAAGTATGGTATCTTCCTTTAAATGTTTTTCTCTATTTTACACAGCTTGTTCTATTTTTAACTGCAGAAATAAATATTATTAAGCAAACAGCCAAAAGGGAAACAAAGTTGGGGTGTGTAGTGTTCTTTCTGAACCTGCCACTTTGGACACTCCCCTCTCACAATTTTCCTGCAGGCTCTGCTTTTTACTGCTGAGGCTTCCTGCTAAAATTTTCCTGAACCCGACAGCAACACCCTCAGCCACTCTGGACAGCCCTGTTGGAAAAGCAAAGCTAAAGCTGGACCAGGGCTACTTACCAGTAGGCTACCAGGGCTGGGTGCTCAACCAAAGTGGAAAAGCAGATTTCAACCCAGTGGCATCTTTAATCAAATATTTTCATGCAGAAGAAACTTTCACTGATATGAACCAAAGGCGGCTTTGTCTTTAAAGGAGTATTAACATAGCCATTTATAAAACTAATATGAAAGTAAATGTGGTTGCAATAATAATGCACGTACACTGCAGAATCGCATTATGGAAATAGAATACCAAATTGATGACTTGACCTTGGGGCCTAGCTTATTCTAGATGAAGATGACTTCTGAAATGAAATTTTTTGTTATAATTTGCTCTTGCTTTTCCTAAAAGGTTGAAGGCATTTCTATTCCAACTGAGTATGGGTAATATTAATTTCATAGCAATACCCAGCATGTTCTTAAATATGTTTACCTTCAGCAAGTAAAATAATATTGATTTTTTAAAAATATATATTTCTTTTTAGTAAACTAGTGGACCCAAAGCTTGAGGGAGCATTTTTGTAATGCACACATATTTATGAAGAGGTCCTTTACTTAATCTCTCCAGAGGAAAAAATCCACCAGTTACCATTGAATCAAATAAAGTCTCTCTCTCCTGGCATAGATATTTGGTTGTGTTTTGGTTTGGAGATTGCTATTTTCTATTGAATTAATGTGATTCATCCATCTGTGAAATGAAGAAATGTATTGCTGTGTAGCCAGTTGCCAGCAAATGAAAGTTGAAGAGGGAGCAGGACTCTGAAATATTCAAATAAATAATGATTATGTTTCAGACCACTCCCCTGAAGACCTGAGACTAGTTTGGCAAGCAGGGACATGCAAATATTCTTCATCTGGGCAAAAGCCAAGGTTGTAGTCTCTTAGAGCAGGGCATGATGACAACACTTTCCATCTCTTTTAACCAAGCCCCAACATTCTGTCTTGCGCCAGATAGCACTCAATAACCACTGAATAAATGAGTGAGCAAATGAGAATGGTTATGGGTGTGGGGTTGCGCTAGACAGTGAACCAAACAATTAAACACAACAAAGCACTGCACTCTAGGAAATAAACAGTGAGGGCAACAAGCAAAATTTATGTTCCAGGTACTTTAGTAAATGCTTTATCCACATTCACCCTTTTAGTCCTTGAGTTAGGTATAATTATTCCTATCTGATAAAAAAAAAAGGAGAAATTGAGTCTGAACTTAAATAATTTGCTCAAGGTCATAAAGTTAATTAAGGAGGAGAGCTGGATTTCAAACTCTGGTCTATCTAATCCCAAAGTTATTTTTTTAAGACTACAGATACATATAAAAAAACAGACCATGGAAAATGCAAATTAAAAGCACTACATCACAACTAGAGTAGCTGAAATTAAAAAGTTTGAAAACACTAAGTGCAGGTAAGGATGTAGAGCAACTGAAGCACTCTTACATTCTTGGTAAAAGAGGACAACCATGAGGGGTGACAGTGGGATTGGGAATGCCATAAGGACCAAACTCCACTTTGTCTAGTTTATGGATGGATGTGTAGAAAAGTAGGGGAAGCAAACAAACAGACAAAGGTACCCAGTGTTCTTTTTTACTTCAATTTCTCTTTTTCACTCTAATTATTATTCTTGTTATTTTTGTGTGTGTGCTAATGAAGGTGTCAGGGATTGATTTAGGTGATGAATGTACAACTATGTAATGGTACTGTAAACAATCGAAAGTACAATTTGTTTTGTATGACTGCGTGGTATGTGAATATATCTCAATAAAATGATGATAAAAAAAAAAAAAAAAAAGAGGACAACCATATTAGGGAACAGACTGCATTTTCTTATGAAGAAAAACATAAAATTACCCTAAAACCCAGCAATTCCACTCCTAGTATTTACCCAAGAGAAAGAAAACCCATATCCATAAAAATACTTGTACAGAAATGTCCATAGGAACTTTATTCAAAACAGCCAAATACTGAAAAAAGAAAAAAAAATGTCCATCAACAGAAAAACAGACAAATAAAATGTATCTATATGATGGAATACTGCTCAGCAATAAAAAGGAACTAACACACAACATGGGTGACTCCGTCAGAAATTCAGTACTTCTGGCTTCTTTCACTTCTTTTCTGAGTGAAAGAAGCGAGGCATAAAAGAACACCCACTGCAGAATTCCATTTATATGAAGTTTTAGAACTGACCAAACTAAGCTTTTGGAGAAAAAGAACCAGAGCAGTGGTTTCCTGTGGGATTGCCTAGAAAGGGGCACAAAGGAAACTTCTGAGATGATGTAAATGTTCTATAACTTGACAAAGGTAAGGGTTACCAGGTGTATGCGTTTTTCAAAACTCACAGAACTGTATATTTTTAAGATCTCTGGATTTCTGCTATATGAAATTTAACTGGAAAATGTAAACAAAAAATCATAAAATAAAGGGTTGGGAGTAGATGAGTAAAATCCCTTCCAGCATGAAGACAACCAACAAAGTAGAGCACAGCAGCACATTCCATACAGGAATAGACACACAAAAAGCTTTACCATCATCAAGTAAATAATTGTAACAACAATGTCACATTTTTATAGAAGAAACTGGCCTTCAAGGCTAAAGATTATGATGTACATTGAACACTCTTCCATTTTGCAGTGAAAACCCTTCCTAGGGGACGTGGTGACCACTCCGAGTGTGAACGTCAGAAAGGACCACAAACCTGGAAGGTGCCCCGAGGGGACCACACCTGCCACTCTCTCTCTTCCTGACTCGCCAGAAGTTACAGGCAGCTGCCACAGCACATTGCCTGGAACAGTCCAGAAGCTGGAGGCTTCATCTCTCTCAGGTGAGCAAGGCAAAAGGTTTGTCCCCGTGGGTTTGGTTTTGTCACTTATTCCTTCATTCAACGAATATTTGTTGAGTGTGTGACAGGCACTGTCCTAGGCACTGTGAACAAGTATATTGATCAAAGAGTTTGTTTTGTTTTTGATTAATATATTGAGGCTAATAATACCTACCCTTGCTGGCCTGTTGTAATAACTGAGATAACACATTTAAAATGCTTAATGCAGTTGCTACCAAAAAATAATGGCAGCCATTATGATGACGACAATGGTATTAATCTACCTATGGATGGGTCTTTATAATGGAGAAAAAAATCCCCCTTCCCAAAGCTCTATAATCTATTAATTCATTTATTCTATAAATATTTATTCAAGAGTTCATATGGATAAATTCCTGGTCCTCAACGAGAAGACAGACAATTGAATAAGCACAGAGCAGTAGCACCTAACATTTATGGAGCAAGATGAAGGTCATCCCTAGCCTAGATCTGACATATTGGTCCAATTCAGTCAGGCACAGCTGAGGAGGATAAGGGTGGGGTGTGACAGTCTATCCAGGAAAAGAGAGCACGTGTGGAGGTCTGGCACTGAACAAGGTCACATGTGCTCAAGATGGCTGGAGTAGAAAAAGCAATGGAAGAACACACATTTTTTTTATTGCCTGGTCATTGGCAGCTCAGCACAGCTTCAGCTAGTCCTGGGAACCCTTCTTCAGAAGCAGCCAGGTCAGATGAGCATGCAGAGGGGGGCAAGCGGCCCACGGGCCAACTCACCTGGGGGTGGCACCCGGGCTCAGAAGCAGAGACATTGGGTATGCAAACCAGCTCTAGCACTTCTGAGAGTTATAACCCTAGGCAAGTCACTGAACCTGTCTAAACCCAGGAGTTTAAAACTGTAACATAGGTAAAACAGCACTGACTTTGTAAAGTACTTTATAAATGCTAGCTTTCTCCCTCCCCTCCACTCCCCTTTCCTCCTCAGAGAATCACCAGGGAAGAGAAGAAATACAGAAATCTTTCTTATGGAAAGAGAACTTTTACTGTCTTTTTCTACTTTCTTAAAGTATATTAATACATGATACATATTCACTTCAATATCCTTATAGTATATTCCTGTGTATCATTACTCACCATCTAGAGAATATTAATGTATATATTAATATATCAGCGTTTCCTTAAAGACACACCTCCTGAATTGAACATCTGACAAAAGTTCAAAAGATAGACCTAATGTAAAATTCTTCTTAAATAGCTTTGAAGAATTATTTTTAAAACTCACTCAAAAAAAGTGATCAGAGGCAAAAGTGGCAGATAGATTAAGGCATTTCTGCTTCCATTACTGAATATATCTGTGTGAGACGATCCATGGAACTAATATTTGCTTCAGAACTGAGCAATAATATACATATCATCCCTATAAACAAATAGAAGATAACATGTATTTAAATTTTTACAAGACAAGGCTTCTCAAGAAGAGAACACTCTCACTCCTCTGGAGTTACCAATATAAAGTGTATAGTTTGCCAGTGAACATGTTCTCAATTTCTATTAATTAGCTGGAATCAAAGATGTTAAATATACTATAGAAATTGCAAGAAAAGATTTTAAACAATGAACTAGTCAGAGTGTCAGAAATTTAATTTGAAGTTCAAAAGTCAAGATACTACTCTAAATAGAGTCACCAAAACACAAGGGAAAAAGATGAACTTTATTAAACGGTTGGGAAAGAATGGCATAGATTTATATTCAAGTGCCCAAAGAACCTCTACTTTGCTTCTCAAAGTGTCGATTTTCACAAAAGCCAGTAAGAGCCAAGGGCAGCATTACAGGGCAGGCACGAAGGGGGAATTCGGGTTGAATCTATCTCTTTTCACATAAATATATGTTTCAAAAAAAGAGGTGCATAGATACTAACAAGCAAAATCTACAAATGGTGATTTTTATGACTTCTTTACAGAATTACATAATAATGGACAGTAATATAAAAAAATCCTTTTGACATATGAAAATTACTATTATCCAGAAAGTTTAAAAACACTGAAGGAATCCTTTGCTTGAATCCTTGGGTTGAAAATGATCCTTTTTTTGGACTGATTACATGTTCCCTGGTTACTTCCTATGCAAAAATCTGACTCTGATTATTTTCAGAGAAAAGAAAAATGTTTTATATTTTATAGTTTAAGAGATTATTCTAAACATTAATTCTATATGTTTGAATCACTCTACATATCCTGTCTTTATCTTAATCACCCATATATCTCATGTACCATTGATTGATGTGTGCAAACTATTTTGCATTCTACCTTTCCCAACATTATTTGACACATATGTCTTTTGACAAACTCCACATACTAGCATTTGGAAATCACCTCACACAAGAAAGAAATGGTTTAGTGTCTACATGGTCATAAATTTTCAGATCAGTCCACTAATGGTGAGGAAAGCAGGATGGACCTCTTAACCAGGGCCAAATATTCCCTTGGCAGCACAGGCTCAGAGGACAAACAGCACAGAATCAAGTATCCAACTTGCTTAAGGGCTGAAAAACCTTTTAATTGAGGACTGTCAGAGACAACGCCTGCACTCCAAAAATTTCCCCTATTGAACCAAATTAAAGCAAAACACTGATATATCTATAGTGGAGGAGCTGGGAGATCCCTTAACAGTTAAAGATCTCTGCACTGTAAACTAAAGTATACAATGCAAACCAATACCATATACTAAATCTGTATTTCAGAGAAAAGTTTAAGCCAGAAAAGTGTTTGTGGTACAAAATAAACCTACCTTTTATCAAAAATCACTACAAACTCTGTATGCCTAAGTAAGGCTCATCTGTATATTTAAAATAAATTTAAATTTACTAAAAAAAGATTATATTTAACTCTTGAATATGCCTTTATTGTAAAAGTTATCAAAAGTACAAACATTGAAGAACAAATTTTCAGAAGACTATTTTTGTGAGTCAGAGGGCCAACCAACTACAACTGGATATTAGTATTTCCTAGACGATAAATGGGTTTTGTTAATAATATTGCTTCCACATTCTTATGGTAGTTAAATTAACAGCTGCTTCTATAGCTACTTCAACATTCCTGAATGGAGTTTTCTTACTTTCTGAGTTTTCCATTCCCTCCTCCGCCACCAAACATAAAACATCCCAGCTAACTAAACATCAGAACATCCAGCTAAATATCAGAAACACTACCATAAATACCATAATGTATTTCTCGGTGATCAGGATGCTAAATTATATCATATTTAATTTTCAAGTTTCAGAAAATGTCCTTTTCCAGGTAACAGTGGTCAAAATGACTGATCTAAGTCAGACTGTTATCATGCTGAAATAACTATATTGCAGCACTCGTGGATGGACCCTCCACCCACCAGAAAGTCATGAACCATCAAATCAGGGGAGCCCTGTCCCTCCATTTCTCACCCACGCACCTAAGACATGGCATGGGGAAAGAGGATAAAAGCCAAACATCACAGTTCCATATGACTTGGAAAAATAAAGAGGAAATTTGAGGTAATTCTCCTAAAAACACACAGATCACCTATTCTCTATCAAAATCTGCTCCCAAAGTTAGATGGGCTCTGAATTGTCCATATCATTGATTTTTAAACCCAAATTTTATAAATAAAATTTCTTCTCTTCATTTCACTTTGTTCTATGACCAGAATTGACAATTACATTGTCACCAAATATAGAACTTGTGAATCTACTCCACAGAATGCATTCCAGTGAGGCTCAGGGTTTAGAAAGCCTCTTGGAAGCAGATCACCCCATCTTAAGGACAATCTGCGAAGCTCAAAGGAGAAACAAAAGCGAAGGTGATCAGTGCTCACACCAGAGAGAGCAGGCAAAGAGAAGCCAGGGGGCCCAGGAAGAAAACCTTCCACCCATTTTACCTGGTGGTGCCAGAAGATTTCAGTCATGGAAGGGAAGCTCCTTAGAGAAGGAGCCACGAGACTGGCCCTTCAAACACAGAGAACCCTCACCCAGCATATTTCTATTCATGAGTCTGCGTGTCCTTGCGGATGAGGAACTACACCGTCAAGTAGGAAAAGGCAGCAGAGGGTGGGGGTGGATAAGGTGAGGGGGAGTAAAGAAGAAAAGTAAAGGACATTCAAGAAAGCAGTCTCTGATTACCAGGGCATGACTGCTGTAAGGTTTTCAAAATGAAGCACACTATTGCAAGAAGTTGAAAATTAAAGGACAAGAAGTCTTGAACCCTACCATGAATATAAAGAGTTAATTACCATATTTATTGAATTATTTTCTCAATAAAGAGCACAATACTGCAGCTCATTGATTTTTGCAAAATTCCAACTTAAAAGCTACATAGATGGATAGCAGAAAACAGCAGTTCCTCTTTTCTTACTCTCTCCCCCTCTTAAGCCCCACCACCCATAATAGCCATTGGTATTGACACTTTCTAGCTGAAGTGAGTTTTCACCAGTACAGTTAATGACACAAGATAAATGGCTGGCATCAGAATGCCGAGTACTCAAAGAACATCACATGACCAGCTGACACTTTTGAAATCAACAAGGACCTCTGCAGACTTTGGAGTTATCAGTCAAGTACCAGGGAATATTATGAATGTCATTATGCATCAGAGGATGAAAGCTATGCTTTTCATGGCTCCTCCTTCCACCTCTCCTCCATTGATGTTCTGAAGCTCCATTTTCACAATAGGGCTTAACAATATGACAGTCATTTCTGCAAGAGCCACTCCCTGACATAGGCCATGCTAGCACTTCTGTGGTCAGTTCCTGACTTTTCAGGGCTTTTAACTCAGCCATGCAAATACACATCTTTGTACTTATAAACAAGGGTTGACATTGTACCAAGAGGATGCAGGATGACATAGCAAAGTGGAAAGTGGCAAGTGATATGATGAGCAGAATTTTAAACACAGCAACAATGTCACTGCATGAATTCAGACTCCAAAAGAGTTTTTGCTTTTGAAACAGGCTGTAATTATCCCAATCACAACCACAATACTGGAGAATATGATGAATTAGATCATTGGTTTAAAAACTGTTTTGTGAAGAAATAAATCCTTTGAGAATAGTTTTCATGTTTATTTTTTCTTTGAAGATATATGTTTTTATCAAAGAAGAGAACTATTTGTAAGAACATTAGTTTAGACTTATATAAGCCACATGAAAAAAATCCCAAGGTGCCTGGTACTAAATGCGTATCTAGCTCAAAAGAATCTGTCTTAGTAGTTAAGACCATGTTCATATTTTGAGTTTCTGCCAATCAATGCTATTCATCATATTAGATGTATTTTATTATTTAAATATTATTATGGCTTTGTTTACATTTACTTAAAAAATTTATTTCGAATTTATAGATACAAGTTCTATAAACTTAATAGTTTCATCTTACTAATTTTTTAAAACACTAGTGATAAAAATACCTTAAGTCAATGTTGAACATCCGTGGTATTTTATTCTTTTACATGGGGTTTAGATGTTACCCAAATTTTACCACGGCTGGCATACAGAAAAGTACAAATTCAGTCCTGCCATTAATTAGCTATATGATATTAGAAAATCATTTAAAGTCCCTGGGTCTAAATTTCCACGGTCTCAAGTAAGAAGATTGGTTAGGTGACCTTGTTGGGTATCTTCCATTGTTAATGTTGTAAGATTTTTATCTACATGAATACGGCTCTGTAGAATTTTTCACTCTAAGCAAATATACTATGAGCAATTTCCCACTGTGGTACAGGAAATCACATCAGTTCATTCAGACTTATGCACCCAATTCTTGCTCATGGCAGGTACATTTCCAGGCAGTTTGTTGGAATCAGGGGTAGAGTTTATAGCTATAGGTAGGTGCAGTTAATTGGACCAGTTAAAACATGAGAAGACCTAATTGAATACACTGTCAGTCTTAATGACCAAATACCTAAACTGAAGGAAAAAAAACCAGAAAACCTCTATGGCATATGTACAGTAATTGCCTTTCATAAACTAAAGTCGGCTGATTAATAGTAGATGCTCTAAAACTCAGTGACTGAATTGATAACTAGTATTATCTCTCAAAGTAGCATTGAGGGTTTATATTTAAGGATTGCTGTCATGAAAATGAAGTTGGAGAGGCTGCTTCAGAAAAGTTACCAGACCCAGACAATTTAAAGTCCTGACCTTTGGCCAATGACATTTAAAAATCCATCACCAGCCTGTATTTTCCTTGCCTAGACATGCAATTATGCTTAAGGTAGAATGTTCACAAAGAATTATTTTTCTAAAAATGAAAAATAATCAAAATTGTTATGATTATTGGTTACATATTCAAACTAATAATGGTGAGTAATTGGCCTCCAGTCAAGTTAGAAAAAGCAAAGCTCAAGTTCCATTCTTGAGGCAATAAATTATATCTAAATTTGAAAATGTTCAAGATACAGATGAAACACTCCCTTCATCAGGACCCCTGCTGTCTCAATTCCAAAAAGTTAACTGGCAGATGGGATTGCATCCTTCCTTAACAGACCTATCTCTTTGCTTGCACAGATCCAATGGAGTGCCTGTGTTTTAGAACGCAGAACGCTATGTCTGTGCATGATGAAAACAACATCACACCAATTATGCTGGGCCCTTAGCTCCTAAGAAGAGGTAGGGTCACCCACAAATATGTGGTCTTGGGCAATTTCCTATTGAGCTTACTTCATATTTTGTGCACTAATGTAGACAGCTTGTTAAAGAACATAATTAGACAGTCAGGACTATCTCCTCTCCCCCCTTCAGCTCATTAACATGTCCAAAGTAGCTTTTCCTTTTAAAAAAGGAAAGTAACTTTTCTTTTTTAAAAAAAGGAGGGGGCAAATTCCAATCATAAATGTCCCACCCATAACTAGAACAGGAAAATTCCATGTTTGAAGTTTTTGCTGTGGTCTGTAAAATCCAGGGCCTTCTAGAAGGTCAGAAATATAACTATGGATGCAATAAGCCCCTCTGATAATGAAACTCCCAGGATGAACCCTGGGCTGAGTTTCAGTTTAAATTCACATATAAGAAGAGGTTTAGTAATACTTCCTTTACTCCCTGTTTCTTTTCTTCCCTGCAGCCCTGCTATCTGTCCCTACCTGGGACAGATGATCATGGGATAATGCAAGGTTGAGCCACAAATCATTTTCATCTAATAGGCTGGAAGTTCCCTACAACCAATAGGCTAGAAGCTGGTCCACAGTGCTGGTTCTGAGCATTGCAATCCATCACAGTTCAGAGGGCCAGCCTCAACTTCAGGAAGGCAGCAAATTCATTCCAACTAATCTCCACCCAGTAAATCCTCTTGGCAACCATGATAAAACTATATACAATTATAGAATCTATAATCTCCTAAGAATCCTGTTTGATATGACTTCTAAGATTCAATTCTGCCTTAGATTACCTTTAAGAAAAACCCCACCATCACTAAATATAAATTTACAAACTACCAACTCTCTCATTCAGATGATTAAAAAAAAAAAAAGAACTCAACCCTACTTGAATCTCAGTTTTTAATCACATCTGCATCCATTGCTGTTGTTTTGGGAAAAGATGATATTACAAGCAATTTTTCATTGTTGCTTTTCCTTTGTGTCCTATGTTTTAGAGTATTGCATTACAGAGATAATTAAAAATAAATACATTTTATAGCAAAAGAACAATTGAGGGAAACTGGAACACTCTCAACATCCTGTTTTGGAGCTTCCACTCTATTCTTTTTCATATTTGCCTATAGTTGTTTGATACTCCATTACGGCATAAAGAGCTCTATAAGTATTTTTTTCATTGCCTCCTTTAACACTGATTACTGAATTGATCACAAAAATCTAATTGATGAATTCTATCCCATCCATAGTCTTCTTTCTAGTTGTAGGTATGGACCCATAATGCATTGATTTAAACAAGTTTAGAATGTAGTTTTTCCATTTGTTTGTAGTTTCTTCCTAAACCAAGGAAGAGAGACCAGAAATTCATCCATAACTAAAACATTTGCATTTAAGCATATCTATGTCCAAGTTTTTCTTGTATTGCAAAAACATAGAGCATTTTTCTTCTCTACACTCACCCTCAACATTTTTTGCAGCAGCATCACTTAGGACTCTAGGCTGCAGAAAACAAAAACAGCAACAACAACAAAAACAAAAACCCTCAATCTGGAATGTACGGCATAAAGAATTTTTGTCTTATGTGACTGAAACCTCACAAGCTTCAGGTAAGGTTGGATCTAGGAACTCAGATTCTCTTAAGAGTCAGTCTGCTCCATCTCTCAGCTGTGGTATCCTCTGTGTTGGTTCCATTCTTAGGAAACCTCTCCTTTTATAGAGGTAAGATGAGTAACTTGTCCAGCAGAGAAGAGAACGTGCCTTTTCTAAAAAGTCCAAGCAAAAATCCAAAGGAAATATGAAGATCTGATCAGCCAGACCCACTTCAAATGCTGACCCCTGAATCTGAAGGTGAAGTCAAAACCACCACAAACTACATATACCAAAAGTCAAGAGGCAGGGCCTCCAGGGAAATCAGGATACTGTTTGCAAAAGAAAAATCCTGGAAGCTGAGAGGCCAAAATAACATACGTTCACCACAGATAGGTTTGGCAGGGGAAGAAAAAATGAAAAGTGGTATAAAACAAAAACTTTACATAAAGCTTAATTTGGTCAGTTGTGATCAAACACTATTCCGTTGGATCAAACACTAAGCTGCTCAAATGCAGAAATGTAAATAAAATTGCTTTGCCTTTCCTTAAGATATACTGTTAGGTAGTTTATTAATGCAGACCTTTCCCCTTAAATAACATTTATGTTAAGAATTCACCCAAATGCTCATCCTCATGAATCTAAGTTTAATCAAAATGTATTTTATTCCTCATATATTATATATTATGCGAAGTGTGCTGAAATAATTAAGCAATCCTTAACTTACTGGAGTATTGATTTCCAATAAAGATGATGTAACTCAAGACATAATCTGAGTCCCTGCTTTACCTTGATTTAAGACGGACGCACATAACTGCATCTGGATATTTTTGTTTTCTAGGAACATCTTATATGTTAAAAAAAAATAAGCCCTTAGCAATAGGATATGAATATTTTTCCTAATTTTACTGTTCTCATTTTACCTTGCCATCCAGAATTTTTTTTTTATGTAGTTGAAATAACTGATATTTTCTTATATAGTTTCTTGAGTCTTAGGCAGGGTTAGAATGGCCTTTCCCACTATAATATAAATAAGTATTGTAATAAATAAATAAAATTTTCATTTAAACAAATAAATTTATTTAAATATATTTTATGTAATTGTTTCATCTAGTACTTTTTGTGGTTTCACTTTTATGTTTATATTTATCCATTTGTTATTTACCCTGGTGTATGGAGTGTGTTACAGATCAACCTTCCCATATGGCTACCCAGTTTATGTAACACCATTTTCCTAAAAATTCAATCCTTTCCCCAATTATTTGAGACACCATTTGTACCATAAACTAAATTTCCATTAGTGTCTGTGTCCATCTCTGGACTTTCTGTTAGATTCCATTGGTCTGCCCATCAGTTCATATACCAGTATAAAAATATTTACATTATTGAGTCTTTAAGATTTGTTTTTATGTTTAAGAAGGCTTGTTTCCCTGAACTGATCTCTTTTGAGGTTTCCCTAGCCATTCTTGTTTATTTTTGCATAAGAAATTTAGAATTTATTTGTCGAGTTCCAAACACCAACAATAATAATAGCTACAAAAACCCTCTTGGGATCTCTATTGACATTGCATAAAATTTATAAATTAAATTTGGTAGTAGTGGAAATCCCTGTCCTGTCTTTGACTTCAATGGTAATGTCTATAGGGTTCCCTCATCAAACATGATGCTGGTTTGTGTGTGTGTATTTGTGTGTGTGTATGTATGTGTGTATGTCTGCACGCACATATGTATATATGAAGATTCTTAAGCCAAAGGAATGAAGTTCTATAACTGAAATTTTCCTTACCAGCATACAGGCCAAAGAGGTCCACAGGTAATACCATGTAGACTTTTGACAGCCCAATTAATGCCTGAGTTTATCCCTGCAGATAAAACAAATTGGACTATCCATGGGAAAGAATCACAGGGAAAAATCCAATAAACCACTTTGTAAAACTCACCATCAGCCACATTTCATTACTCTTAGGTCACAGGCTCAAAAAAACAAGGTTTACTTAAAATTCAAAGACCCATCTGAGAAGATTGTTGAAGGCTTGTCCACAGAGGGCAGCTGTTCCCAAATTTAAGTGACCAGTCCAGGTTGGTGTGTGGGGTTCTTAGAGAAGTTGTAGAAGCAGGCATAGAATGAGCATTCACAAATCCACAGTCATCCCCATTCAGAAGTTATTATGAGCCTTCAAATCCATCTACCTCTCTGTCTCATAAGCCCTGTAACATACATTCAATCAACAAATATTTATTGAGTGACTACCCTGTGCTGGGCATAGTTTTAAGTTCTGGGATATACACCAATGATGATAACAGGCAAAAATCTCTCCCTTCATGGAACTTATATTCCTATCAAGTAGGGCAACACACACACACACACACAAAAAATCAGATTTATTTTCTTTAACTACACTACTGATCCCTACTGAGCAACCAAACCCCTGGGATCCCAGATCCTGGCTACCTCATCTTTCAGTTAGTGAGAAGACCTCCTGAATCCATATAGCTCGATTATTCTTCCTTTAGTCAATTGCTTTGTTCTTGTCCTAACTGAAGCTCAGCCTATTTATATTCAGACTATTTTCCCATTTTGTCATGGTCATTTAAAATTTTAATACAATTCTCTATGGGTTTAGCCAACTCATGCGATCTTCTACCTTAAATGAAAAGGTTCTCTGCTTCCATCTTATAAGTCATTGATACAGTTCAATGCAATGTGGTTCAACAAGTAGTTCTGAAAACCTACTTAATCCATTTCAGTTCAAGGACTAGCCCCTGAGGAAAGCAGTTAAAATGGCTTCTCCATCCTCTGGCAATCTCCTCCATATCTATGGTTTCCTTTCTCTCAGTCCAATTCTTGATTACCATAAAACCACTAATTCTCATCTAATTTTATATCCCTTTAGCAGTATATGCTCTAAAACACCAGTAGCTAACTCAAATGCCCTGCAGTCTACACATGTAACTTCAATCAGTGAGGATGCAGAGAAAGCTTGCCTTATCTCTGTAGGAGGGAGAAGCGAGAAAGAAGGGAGAGGGGGCAGAAGGGACAGCTGATCAGCTGATATCACTCAGCTTCAGCCAGTTGCTGCCCCATGGGTGTATAGGCCCAGTGTTGGCAGATGTTCTGATATTTTAAGGGAGCAACTTAAGTTTTGTGTGAAACCTTCAGATTTGTATATGTGGACACCTAATTCAACTTTATTTAAACACCTAAATCATATACATAAGCCAAATATACCCGTTTTCAACCCCACCTAATCATAATTCCCAGTGCTTTGCTGGAGGTCCTGATGAAATCAAGATGTACCATATGGGGCATCATCCTATGCTCTGCCCTGCATAGGATTCTATCATAGAAAAAATTAAATTGGTCTGATAGAATTTATTCCTTCCTAAGTCATGTCAACAAATGGCCTTGTGATCCTCCAGGTTATTTTTCTTGAGGACTATTTAAATTGAAATGGGGTCATGGTGGAGGAGATTCTAAAGTTCCCATGTAAGCTGAAGGATATAAAGTCACATTGCTTTTGTTTATATTTTCTCCCACTGGTTCTTCAGACTTAGAATGATGCTTCAGCCCTCTCTTGCTTTATATTTCCTTCACTATACAACAAGCAGAGCCTCCTACACATACTTGTTCTCGGAGAAAGTGATCCTCAAACTTAGCTGCACCTTGGAATAACTGGAGAAGTTTTAGAAATATGGTTCCTTAGGTCCTACCCCCCATCTGCACCCCAAAAGATTCTGATGCAATTGGTCTGGCATGTGGTCTGGGCATCAGGAATCTTAAAAGCTGCCCAGGTGATTTAATGTGCAATCACGTTATAGAACCACTCTAGAGTGACTGAACTTCACCTTTCCCTTAGGCCAGTGTTCCTCAAAGTGTGGTCCAAGGCTTATCTGTATCAGAATAGCCAAGTATGCTCCCTAAAATGTAGATTTTTGAGCACTTCCCTCAGATCAGAATCACAGAGGGTAGAGGGTGGCTAGGGAATCTACATTTGGAACAACCATGCCAGATGATTATTTCAGACCTTGCATTGTAAGAATCACTGCGTTATTTGATATGTGGAATCAATACCATTGCAATATTTGAGCTAGACATGTGACAAGGACCAAGTGATAGCCTTAGTGCAGAGGTGATGGAAAAAAATCCAGGTTCTGTCATGATCTGCACCCTGAGGTGCCCAGAGCCCATGATGAGAAGTGGGAGAAGCTTCTGGGGAAATGTCTTAGAATGAAAGGCAAAGAACTCAGTAGCAGGGTGTTTTCTTCCTTGGGGTGCCACTGGTTGTCATGGTGATGGACCAAGACTGAGCTGTAAGCAAGTGTGAATGCTGCAGGTTCTCATTAATTTATGAATGCTTTGTTCTAATTGACCTTCTGAGTTTGGCTGGAGCACCCACTGATTTCCTCTTGTGGCACGGCAAGATCATGGCTGTTACTATTAATAATTCCAAATTTATTTTCAGATTGAGAAATCTAGTTTCTAGTCCAAGTTCTGCCACTAATGAGCTAAATGTATAATCTTGAGCAAGTCACTTACACTCCCTGGATTAGATGTTCTCTAGAGTCTCTAGACTAGGTGAAAATGGGTAGGTTGGTGAACCTACATGCATTTTCGAAATCATCCTACTTTTTGTTTTTAAGGAAAGATTTTATGCTCCCTTTTTTTGGTTATTGGATGTGTCACCATTTGTAAATAATCTCCAAATTGTATGTGATCTTACCACTACAGAAAGGACGCAGTTGTTTCATTCTGAGCTTATTCATTCATTGTTTTATACTGGGTGTTTGGGATTTAGGAGTGAACTAATCAAATAAAAATCCTTCTTTTCATGGAGCTGACATTCTCATGGGGATGAGAGGGAGAGTAATAAATAAGTTAAAAGGACTATGGTTTAGGTTGTATATATGTTATTAGAATACAAATTAAAAAAAAAAAATCCAAGGGACTATGTAATACGAACAACAAACCCTAAGGTAAATAATGGACTATAATTGTACAATTATAAAAATGTGCCTTCATCAGTTGTAACAAATGTACCGCACTAAAGCAAGGGGTTAATAATAGGGTGCTATATGGGAACCACGTATTTTATGCATGCTTTTTTCTGTAAACATGTGCTGGTTTGAATCTATTATGTACCCTGACAAAAGCCATGTTATTTTAATCTGTTCTTGTTGGGGCAGACCTATTGTAGGTGGGATCTTTTGATTAGATTATTTTCATGGACATGTGACCCAGCCCATTCAAGGTGGGTCTTAATTAGTGTATTGGAGTCCTTAAGAGAGCTAAGAGCCAACACAGACCCAGATGCTTGGAGAGATGCTTGAACAGAAACACCCCAGGAGAAACAAGCAGAGAGTCGAGAGAAGCTAAGAGAGACAGAAGCCCAGAGACATTTTGGAGGAAGCCATTTGTCTCCTGGAACCAGAACCCAGGAGAAGAACAACCAGCAGACATCACCATGTGCCTTCCCATGTGACAGAGGAACCCCAGATGCCATCAGCCTTTCTTCAGAGTCAAGGTATTTTTCTCTGGATGCCTTAATTTGGAGATTTTCATGGCCATAGAATCATAAACTTGAAACCTAATAAATCCCCACTGAAAAAGCCAACCCATTTCTGGTATATTTAGCAGCTTTAGCAAACCAGAACAAAACACATAACTTCTCTAATAAAAAAATTTTAAAAATTCCAGTGCATCAGAATATGGTAATTCTAGAATACTAGAGTGCATATTCCAGTGCATCAGAATATGGTAATTCTAGAATACTAAAGTGTTAGGATGCTAGCTCATTAGCATCTTGGAATTCAAGGATTAAACACAAACAAAAACTATAGAGAAAATTAAACCTTAAAATGGGATAAAGAGTAATGAGGTGGGGTGAGATCAGGGAAGGCCTAAATGAAAAGATATCATTTAAATAAAACCCAGGAATATGTGCTGCCCGGGAAGGCAAAGGAAGACAATGCTTCAAGGTGCAGGGAGAGTCCAGTTGTGACAGATGTTGCTGAGAGCTGGGCTTAGAATCGCCCATTCAATTTTGCAGCATGGAAGCACTGGTGACCTTGTAAAGAGCAGTTTAAGCAGCGTGATGGAACTGAAAGCCTGGCTGGAGTAAGTTCAAGAGAGACAGGAGGAGGGGAAGGAAAGGGTGACAGCAAAGACAGACAACTCTTTAAAGGAGTGTTGTTGTAAATGAAAGGGAGTGGGGAAAAGGCTGGAGTAAAAGAGAGGTGTGGGTTTGCGCTCCCATTTTCTTCTGAGCAGAACCTTTGTGGCTGAAGGGGTATGACTGCAGGCAGCTGGCTGGGGTCTGAATCTGAGGAATGATGTTTTTCCTCTCTTTATTGAGCAAGTTCTTCTGTAGGACGATCACACCCATGACCTTAGCCTCATTAGCACAGTGTTCTAACTAACTAAACACACTGTCCCAGACAAGATAGTTGCTCATGGTCCTGTAGAGACATTAGCCAATTCTTTAAGCTGCGATTCCTCAGGGGCTGCAGAACTGAATGCGGCCAATTTGTTAAAGTAATCTTTAGATGGCTCCTTCGCAAGTTCTGCATGGCTCCCTGCCCTTTCGGCCCAGGTGCTGCCTGCTTCAGTGGCCAGAGCACAGCTGCCTGTTTCAGGGAAGGCAAAGATTAAACGCTAAAGAGAGTCAACCTATTAAAAAGCTTCTGCTTTTTCAGGGCCATCTGATAAGTTTTCTTACTGTCTAATGAAAGGGAAAGATTTTCTTTAATTCTTCTTTTGCACACAATGTATTAAAAGAACACACAGTGAAATCCCATTACACAACTTCCCAGCTTTATAAAGATTTTGCTAAGTTAAACTCTAAAATATACCCTTTGGAATATAATGATTTCTGGGTGGGGGTGGGAGTGGGTGGGTGGGGGATGGTAGATAAGCTATGTTGAATCATTATTCATCTTCATTTGTGACTGTCATGTCCCCTGAACCAAACAGCAAATCCCATGTGGGGAGGGGCCACACCAGCCCTAAGACAGTTTCATTCAAGCATGTATTTATTCATTCAATTAACATTTCTTGAGCATCTGTTCTGTGCCAGGCACTGTTCTAGGCTCTGGGAAACAAAGTAGACATAGAACCTAAGGCACTGTTGTCATGGAGCTTACATCCTAGTAGAGGAGACAGACAGTTCGAAGCATAAATATATACATGAATAACACCTAGTAATGTGTCACCTGAGGAAGTAATTTTTAAATGGATCTACCTGATATGAAGGAACAAGCCCAAAAATTGTCTGGAATATGATGTTCTTGGCAGAGAGAACAGCAAGGCTAAGGGTCCTGAGGTGGAAATGAGTTGGCATGTTTGGGATTCAGCGAGCAGTCAGGCAGTGGGGAGACTGAGGTTGTGACAGATGAAGCTGGAGAGGTAGGTAGGGAGGCTGGGCCATGCAGGCTCTCCCAGGAGCCTGAGTTTTATCTTTGAAGGACGGGAAGCCATTGGAGAATTTAACATGGAATGGCATGATCTGATTTCCATGTTCAAAAGAGCTCTCCGGCTGATGGGTGGGGAACAGACTATAGACGGGTGAGAATATAAGCAGGCATGCACATCTGGGGTCAGTGCTATTGTCCGGGGAGGAGAAGAACAGGAGTTTGGACTGAGTTGGTAATTGATGAGGAGTTTGAGAAGCAAACATCCTTAATTGAAGAGGCTGAGCTGACAGTACCTGCTGGTGGACTGAATGTGGACTGGGAGGGAAAGAGGGATCAGAGGCTCCTAGGTTTTTAGCCTGCACCATGGGCTAAACAGTGGCCCCAGGTACCAAGATGGGAAGACTGGGGAAACAGCAGGTCTAGCAAGTGGGGAAGCAGAAGAACATCCAAGTGGAGACACAGAGAGTTTGAATATGTGGATCTAAAGCTAAGGGAATCAGAGCTGGAGACAATTTTGAGATGCATTCGTTTCTAAGTGTATTTAAAGCCATAGGAATAGATGAGTTCACTTAGGGCATGAGCAGAACTAACTAGAAAAGGAAGAAAGCCAAGGATTCAGCCCTGCGGCATTCTTATTAGAAAGAAGGGAGAGGAGTACCTAGCCTGGGAGAATAAAGAAAATCCAGGAAGACAAGAGAAAAATCAGTGTGGTGTCCTTGAAGGAGGAAGTGGCAATTGTGTGACGTGGTCTTGGAAAATGCACCTTCCCCCTTCCCTGCAGAGTTTTAAGAAGCCCCCACGCCCATTTCTACTTTATTTCCTCTTTATTTTTCTGAGGAGGGTCACTCATATCTTGTTTGCCTGATGGTGGCATGACTATTCTCCTTTATTGTCCTGTAACTCTCTTTGGGCTGCAGATCCCTAGAGATAAATCAAAGTTAAAAAAAATAACAATGAAAAAAGGCAGAAGAAGAGTAAATGAACAGGATTAGAAAATGATAACACAAGTTCTTTTCTCTTGATTTTCCCCTCTAAAAATCCCATTTGCTCAAATTGCCATTTTAAGGATCAATGTTCAGGGGCAAAGAATATTTTTTGGGACTATGTGGAGAGGGATGTATATAAATGATGGACTATACGAGACGAATTCAAAGTACTTATATTGAAGATTTGTAACATCAAAAGGAAGGGCCAGATACTTACAAACTTTACAATACGAGTGTCAGAAAGGAATTTTGTTTGAGTTAGAGGTGCCTAGCAGAGAGAACATGATCTCCAGAGCCACACTCCATCTTGCTTCCATATTGCTTCTGGGTTGTTTCTGGAAGTCCACACATATTTCTCAATTGACTGGAATGGAGCACTGACTTGTAAGTGAAACAAATCTTTAAAGTATTTTTTCTAATGTGCAAACCTTGCATAAACAGTTCCATAAGCAGCCTGACTTCCACAAAGAATGTTTTCAGAACATTTCTCCTCGCTCAGTGTTACAACTACCTTTTCTCCATTTCAACTTCATTTTGTAGCTCTTGAACAATGAGCAGACTTACCCATACTGAGAAAAGTGGGGCCTGCAGCCCACTGAAGGACATCCTGGGCATCCTGCTAGAGGGCTGACTATTATTTGATTTAATAATGAAGACTTTGCCCACTAAAAGCCTCTTACCTCTTATAGCTATCTTTTATTTCAATGAATATAGTATTTCACCTCTATTTTACCTCTCAAATCTCTTACACAAAAAGCCAGTATGAACAAGTGTCTTCTCCAGTGCTCTGTTGAAATTTCTGTCTGAATAACTGCATTCAACCTACCCCAATTCCATTTCCTCTGGTAAAATGAGTCTAAGAATAATTCAACCTGGTATGGATTTATGCCAGACACTCTCAGCCAGCCGCTAGATGTTTCTTCAGTTCCATAGTAGCTTAAATGATTCTATACCATGCCCTTACTTCCCAGGAGAACCAGGAAGCTTAATTATGAGAAATACTCTGACTTCTCTGCTTCTCTGGCATTATCAAGGACTCAGAATTCTTCATTTTTGTCACTGTTCTAAGACAATACTCAAATCAAAGGCATTGAGGTTTGGGCAAACATGAAATGCCTTGGTACTCCCAAGACAACTGTGAATTTCAACACGGAACTCAGATTGAATGGCCATAAACAACTGTCTTACAAGAGCAATTTATTTTTAGTTCTACAACCTGAAATTGCAGTGTGCCCCTCTCTGCTGAGACCCATGCCCTTCCTATGTTCATCCTCACCATTTTATTTGGCTCCTCTGTCCAGTGTGGGAATACCTTTTACTTCTCTCTACAGTCTTTCTGCTTTCCTTTCCTTCAAAAGCCAAACTCAAGTTCTTCCCATCCATGAAGTTTTCCTGAGAGGCCTGAAAACTGCAGCCCATAATCATTTCTTCCTTTGTGAACCTTAAAATACTCATTAGGACAGAATGATAAACCACTTTATATTGCTAACTAACTCCTTTAAGGTGTATATTTTAAATCTTCTGGAAAAAAAAGATGGAAGTTTCCTAAAGCACATATTATATCAAGCTTCTTCTTTTACCCTCCCATTCACAGTGCTGAGCAGATAATACGAGCTCAGCCATCATATACCTGGAGGACAGTAGTGGAAGAGGGATGAGGCTCACGTGGGATGATTCCTAAGAGCTAATGTAGGACTAGTGATTAGAACCTACAGGGAAGCAAATGTTAACTCAATAGGAGGAAGAAATACCTAATGATGACAGCTCTCCAAATATACATTAGGTTGTCCCTGGGACTAGAAGTTGAAGGAAATAGGGTACTTGTAGGTTAATACATTAAAGAGGATTAAGGTGCTACGTAGGAAGTAGGTAATAAAGTACCACCATTGGCTTACATAACTAAGGTCTCTCTTATTTTTCATTAAGCATTTCTTAATGCATTAAATACAGCAGACCTGTTTGTAAAGTTTTGTAAAATATCAATACTCACATTAGAAAATGTACGGCTGACATATAGTTGCATTCATTAACTACAAAAAAATAAAAATGTACTTGGCCACAGAATTCAATTACTTTGGATTTAAGTTCCAAAAATGCAAGTTCATTGGAAAAGAGATTTATTGTGCCTTCTTTTGTTGCAGCACCTCAATTAATTCTCTGGTTATTGAAGAATAAAAAACATCAACCTAGAGGCTTTTCCCCTCATATAAGATACTAAAGTATATGTGAATCATTACAGTTTTGATTCAGAATTATGAAACAAATACTCCTTCTTGTTAAATAAATTTAAAAATGTAGAATCTTTGAGAGATCAGTACATAAGAAAAATACATTTAAAATAAAGAGATGCCATATTCACAAATTTAATTCCAGCTTCAGCTATCATCCTAGCTCCCAGAATAGGATATTTGACACCACCGTGTCTGCTGAAGGCACATTAATAATTTGCACTGGTTACATAGTATATTATTTACAAATTGTGACATATAGTTCCCAAGATGGAAAATGAACTAAGTGAAAATCAATCTCCCCTACTTTTCGTCCTTCTTTCCTTCCTTCCCATATCTTCTCAATGTTCACAAACAGGGATCATATAGGGAAAAAGAGAGGAGTCAGAGCTCTTTTATCAAGTTTGTGAGATTTTCATAGCTATATCAACAAAAATAGGAGAGACTTTTCATGACTCTTGTGAGCCCTTCCAAGTCCTCTAGGACTAGTCATTGCATTCTTCTGCAAATGCCAGGAATCCAGCTTTGCCACCTTCCGGGCCAGCTCTGGTAAGGATGTTATTGGCAATCACAGTCTCCTCCATGAAGATAAGAGGGATACCTAAAGGATAAAGTCTCTTAACAGTCCACTTTACTTTCGGCTACTTTTATCCAAACCAGTTTTCTCCTTGCTCCCATTCAGCTTCATTTTCCACGCCCCATCACCCAGTTGCCGAATTCACTTAAAAGTGGACAAATGCAGTTTCACTGTGAATTCTGAGACATTATTCATCTCGGGCCAGTGTCCTCACATTTCTTGTATAGGTCATGTAGCTCAGCTGTTGCTAAGTGGGAGAAGCCTCTCCTCAAAGGCCAAGTGCACACAGCAGCCTCAGAAATAGAGGATATTTACAAAGTACTGATTCTGAGGCAGTGAACCAAAGCAAAAGCAAAGCCACATTAATGTGCTTGATGGAAAACGGACTCGCCTTCAAAGAAAAGATAGAGTGGAACCAAACACCAGATGAGAAGGAGGAAGGCGGGAGCATGCAACCTAAAGAGGACTACGTGAACCTGTAGATGGCCACCAATGCTGAAAAGGCTGCAATCCTATGTTGCTTTCTCTAGCTGTGCAGTGATTTGATTGAAATTAACCAAAAACCCAAAGCCCGGAGAGCACTGCCCTAAGTAACTCTCAGAAGGACGCCCTCTTCTGACGATGGAAGGAATTGAGACTTTCAGGGCTTGGCTCCGAATAACCACACTGCCAGGCACAGGCAGAGCTGGTGATGGACCTCAGGTCTGCAGACTCGGGGGCGCTTCCTTCTCCCAGGCCACGCTGCCTGACACACCTTCTGCCCTTGGGAGGGACATAGAATCACCCCTTCTTCCACATGAAATAAAGCCCTCAGCATCCCATGGGAGCCAACCAATTTCCCCCAAGCCTCCTCTTTTCTAGTCTCACCATCCCTATGTGACCTGTTTCCAGAAGCATGTTCTTCCTCCTGACATCTCTGCATCTGCTCTAGTTTACAAGTGCTCCTCCTAAAATGCAACAACCAGGGCCAATGCTGAAGATAAATACCACACACACACACCCACTCTCTTTCTCTTTATCTGAACAAACTGAAGTGAAGATTGCAAAATACAGGGGGCAGAAGACAATTGACCATCATGTCACATAGCGTCATCCAGGTCTTGAGATTTCTTTCAGATGTGACATCCCTACAAACACAAACCCTCCTTTTGAAATAACAGGAAATAAATCTATCTTGATTAATTCCATTTTTAAAAATTTTGCCACCTCCAAACTTTATGGGATTGAAATCATTCTAACCACAGGCTAGATGTCATTCCCAGTCATATCTTCATGCAGCTATTGAACTTGAAACAATCAGAAGTAAAACTATTAATTGGTAGCCAAACAGAAACAAATACTTCCTATTCCAAACTCCCTAATCCATTGGCTGTCACTCTCTTAAAGATACAAAGTATCTGCATTCAAGACCTCAGCTTTTGGAGAATGAAAAGCTGACCCTGTGGACCACCCTGTCACATGCTGAGCACTACAGGGGGAAGACGGGCATGTGTTCATCCTGTTCCTGCCCTTCCTGCTTCCCTGAACCTTGGCAACCCCAGAAGCATCCTCCAATTTCTGAAGAAGAGCTCCCTGTCCTGGCTGATCCTTACCATTACTTAAAATCTGAGGTCCAGGAAACAAGTCACCAACTATATTCTATTGAGAAAATTTCCCCTATTTGGGATGCTACGAATTAGGGATGATCTAATGGTCTGAATCCCAGCCCAACCCACAGCAGGCATCCCCATCTTTTCAAAAGTGTAAAATCACCATAAGAGGGGATAAAAGTATTTCATTTTATAAAGAAAAATATCCAAATACTGATAGGAGAAGGAATTTTTTTGACACTTTCCCACTATGGTACACATTTTTTTGTGTTGATTCATCCCTGAGACTCAGATTCTCCCAAAAGAGGAGAGAGATGTGCACTTGGAGTCCCATAGGGTGTGGCAGGAGAGGGATCAAACCAGAGGAGCGGGAGTAGAAGACAAGGTGAGGGAGGCACTAGTTCTTCACCACGGTACCATATCCTTCAGCCACTCTCAACTTCTCACTGCAGAACTTGGGATCGAGAAGGAAGAGGAGGCTTCCTGCCAAAGGCCGTGCCACTGGAGCTCTGGCAGTGAGTACTAGGAACGGGCAGGGAACTGCAGACCCCAAACAAAGCGACGTCCTCCAGTGACAACTTCAGGCAACACTACTCTTACCAGAATTTAAAAAAAAAAAAAAAAAAAAAGGATTTTCCACCTGTGAAAACATTCCTAATAATTAGCATACCTAAGAGATATGAGCCAGGCTGGTGAGACAAGATTGCAGGCTACTGTCAGGGTCCCAGCAGGAACAAATGGTAAACCCTGATCAGGAGAATCACAGGGGAATTTAATAAAGGGCCTGTCTGCAAAGACCTGGGTAGTGTGTAGGGAAGCCACACAGGAGAACACAGTACCTGGGTATATTAGTCAGGGTTCTCCAGAGGCACAGAACCGACAGGATAAATACACACACACACAGACACACATATACACACACCTATACATATTCATACACACACATACACACATATGTAGGGGTTGGCAAGTCCAAATTCCGTAGGGCAGGCTGCAAGTTGGAAACTCGAAGAAGGTAAAGTTGAATTCTTGGGGAAGAAAGTGGGCCAACTGAAGTAGAGATGGAAATTCTTCTTTCTGACTGCTGAAATCCTCAGCTCTCCCTTTAAGGCCTCAACTGTTTGGATGAGGAGACTGATTCCTCTCTTTGCTGAAGGCAATCTCCTTTGTTGAGTGTAGACAAATCAGCCACAGATGCAATCACCTGACTAATCACTAACTAATCACGAGACATCAACACAGCAACAATCAGTCCAGTGCTTGCTTGACCAAATGACAAGACCCCACAACCCAGCCAAGCTGACACCTGAAGTTGACCATCACACCAGGATAACAGTAACACTGGGGTTGCTACCACCCCAGGCCTGAAGGGGCAGGTGAGGGAACAATAGCCACACCCCAGGAGGAGGGAGTTGCATGGAGACGGCACTTGGTGAGAGGGATATGACCTTTCCCTAAGGGACAGCACACAGACTGAGGCAACTTCGCAAGGAGGAAGCAGGGTGAACAAACAGCCCACTCTACTCTCCTCCAGGCGTCAATCTCTTCGATCCTCCCTTGAGAGCAGGGGATGTGCCAGTGAGCCTCCTAGACACGGAGGAGAGGGGTTGGGGTGCAGAACAACTCCCTCTACTGGGGTGACATCATCATCTCACCAAGGAGCAGCCGAAAACAGGGAAGCCATAAGAAGGAAAATCAACATATTGTAAGATAAAGTCTAATCCTGGAAGTAGTGGCTGAAGAAAATGGGGGAATATTGAATGACCAAAATTCAATTGGAAAGACCAAATATTTCATCAATTTATCAGATTACATGAGGAGAGGTGAAAAGTAAGAATCTATATTATGTCCAGCACTGTCTTGGGAGGAAGATGACTCCAAATTAGACACTTTCCACTTGAAACTACAGTATTTCGAACATAGAAAAGGGTCTCCTGCTACCTCAGTCAAGTGGAAATCCCTCTTGAGGTTATCTGCTTCTCTCAGCCAGTTCTATTCACATGAAGCCGCCTTCATATGTGTGAGCTGGGAATGCTCCAAGTGCCTGAGCTGCCAATATATATGGGAAAAAAAGGCATTTGGGCTACATATTCCAGCTCTTATGGTTTAGCAAAGCAATCCACTAGAACCTGATCACATCAAAATGCTACCATAAAATGTATGTGTAAATGCGTTTCAGAAACTGCAAAGATACAAAGCTGAGCCTGTGGGCCTGGAGCAGCCAGCCGAGGTATAGCAGCCTTAGAAGACAAGCCGGAGGAGCCCACCCAGGCCTTGGCCATGACCAGCCTGGGGCCACACTGCCTCTCCAGAAGCCCGGCCCTGCCATAAATAGAACCGATTCTATCCTGGTTTTCTTTCCTCCTTGTGTGATTTGTGGGCGTGTCCCTGCTGTTCACTCACCCTTGGGTGGAATTTTGAAAATACCTTCCTTCCATTAAGCACCAAATGGAGCTAAGAATACAGTGAGGGAAGCACGAACTCTGGCACCAGAGATGTCTGAGTTCAAATAACTGCTCTGTTATTTCCCAGGTGTGTGACCTTGGGCAAACCTCTTAGCCTCTCGCAACATCAATTTCTTTCCCTTTATAAGGGGCATAGTGACACCTGCCCCTCAAAGTGAGGCTAAAGCATAAAAAGCACCATGTAAACACTCAGCAAATGTTAGTTCATTAGTTCGTTTTCCCAAACAAAGGACCTCATTTTAAAATAAAGAAGGGGTGATGGTCCTTATACAGGCTCTCTGTACCCCTAAGATAATTTTAGTCATGCTCATTAATTTTGACTAAAAAGGAGAGAGGGGTGGAAGGAGAGAATAAGAGGGACTGGAAGCCATTCAATATAAATTTTGACACCATTTAAGCCTCCCTCCTTCCTCCCCTAGTGGCTTCTTTAGCCCAAATACCTGAATTTGGAAACCCTGCAAAAACCCAAGAAACTTAAATGTCGCAGCTATAAATTTAGAAAGGTCGAGTGTACTTAACACTCTCCAACTAACACTATAAGAAAATTAAAGTTCAGCCTAGTTTTCTCAAACAAAATTACCTATGGGTGTATTGGAAACACATCCATCCACTCAAGGAACATTGCTTTGCAAAATTACCTTGCATGCAAGTTCCTGGTATGATTTCAACCTCCTACATAAATGATGTATAATGGTTCCCAGTATGAAAGATGACATTTAGAGCATAATTTGGAAGATTAAAGTAGTTCCCTCAGACAACATAAAGGTCTCCTGCTTGGGTGCCCTGTTAGGGATTCAACCTCAGCTGTGGATTTCATATTTTGGTGAATTTGCCCCTTGGAACCGAAATTCTTTAAATGTAATTTTTATTAGATAAAGTTTCTTATTTTTCAAAGCAATTTCTCATGGCTTATTGGGTGATTCTTCCAAATGGTGTAATTACTTTAATGGTGTTCATTATAACCTAATTACCTAATACTTGTAAAAATGGAATTAGGTATAATTGTAACTCACTGCAATGAAGCGCCGACTCTTTATGACAGAATATCATTAGTGATCAGCTTCTCAAAAAAGATATCAGGCAGGTCAACCTAGGCTCAACTCCCTTTCTCCAGCTCCCATCACCACCACACAACCCCAACTCCAAACATGGAGGGATCTCAACAGCCTTCAGAAGGCTTCTGCCCCAACTTGTTTCTCCCATCAAAATTCCATTCTCCCACTCTCGGCCCTTTCAGGTCTTCTCTCTGTGGTCCCTTGCAAAATGCCAAGAATCCTCGGAGAGGCCATGACTCCCCTGGCATGGAGTGACATCTCCCCTACTGTGTTCCTAGTCCATCAAGTATAAGACTTAGTGCTGAAATGAAGGCTCAGTGGGAGCACAAGAGAAGGAGCACCTATGTCTGGAGGAGTCAGGGAAGTTTTCTGAGAGGAGGCAGTTTTTAAGATGAGACATGAAAGATGAGCAAAGTTTTCCAAGCATGTAAACCCAAGGCTGAGTTCAAGGTAGTAGGTAAGGCATTGTAGGCAGAAGAAATGAGTGCAGAGGCACAGATGTGTGGCAAAAACAAACAACAACAACAAAAAGCACAACGTATTATGTAGATGCATTGTCACAACCCTCTGAGACAGACAGAGCTGGTGCTTTTACACAGGAGGAAAACTGAGCTCAGAGAGGTGATCTGCTTTGTTCAACAACTCATAGCAAGTAGGTGAAAGATCCTGGACAAGAACGTAGACATTGTGGAATCTACTCTATTATCCCACCCCTGTAGAAGGATAGAGCTTGCTGCGTGAACTTGAGGAGGTCATATGTTCTCCAAGCCTCAATTCTCACAGAGGTATTGGGTGGCCATTAAACATGGCAGTATGGCTCCAGATCACTGGTACCCTCCAAAGCAGAGGAAATAGATAGTATATAAACGTTAGCAGATTGAATGGAAAAAATTTTTTTCTACTGGAGATCTAGGAGAGAAATATAAATGCCAAAGCCTCTAATTCCCTGGATAGGACAATGAAGACCATAGGTAATTGGGAAAATGATCAGTGAGGCAGAGTAGGAGTAGGGCTCTGAGAAAGGATGCTACTCATGTATCTAACTCAGTTTGAAAGACCCACATTTAAGACTGGAAGCCTCAAAATCATAAACAGTCCTTGACCGAAGGTATCTATACTCAGCCTATCTCCTGAGATACTGAATAGACAAATGGACAATGGACCATGCATGAAAATAAAATTCTGATCCACAACTGCTACAACCGGCCCTGGAATCTAAATCACAACCTTTGTATCAGTTGGCCCCAAACGGTCAGGACTTGGCCAATGATTACCAGCTTCCCTATTTTTATCTCTGCTTCCAGCTGAGAACCAATCAAAGAAAGCAAACCATGTTTCCCAAACCAATCACATAAGATGCCTCACTTTTACCTACTCCACCTCCAGTTTCCCCATGCCAATAGCCTCCAATCAGAACATATCTGAAGGTTTCCCCTTGTTTTCACTATGAAGCTTTCCCGTTCCTCTGCCTGTTTTCAGTTTCTGCCAAATACAAGTGATGGTTGCAGATGCCCTCACTCAGCTCTGAATAAACAATCTGTTTGCTGCCATTTGGGTGGTCTTTGGTTTATTTCTACACCACCTTCTAAGATCTGTGGTACAATTAATTTTACCCACTTCTGGAATTCTGGGGTCAGGTGAGAATTTTGTAATATCAGACAATGGCCACAAGATGGCTCAAAGGATAGATCTTTACCTCAAATCCTGGCTGGAGCCCCAAAGAAAATGAGTCTACCCCACTATCACCATCAACAAAAGGTGGGAAGGGAGAGCGGGTAGATGCCTTATGATTGTTTTTGCCTGAATTCCTTAAAAAAATAAATAAATAAACATTTGTAGTTAAGACTCCTACCCCCTCCCTCTTCTTTTAACACCATTACCTCCTAAACTGAAGGACAAATCAAAAAAGAATAATATTGCAAAGAGTGCTAAAACAGGGCCCCTGGCTCACAAATATTTCAATGTAAGCTGTAGGCAGCTATCTGTGTGTTCTCAAGTGATCAATATGGTGAGATGCATGTGACAACTGTGGGGTAGGTCATATTTTTAAGAAATCCACCTGTACTTCCAACTTCTAAGCAGGAAACCAGAGTCAGAATCTCATCAGAGAGCCTTAGATACCACAGCTCACCCTTATATAGACAGTGTGTTAACTCTGAGAAAAGGGATGAGAAATAAGATTGCTTTCTCTTGGCCTAACTCTGCATGACATCATCATGAGGAATCCAAGGAATCCTCAAGGAATCTTCCAAGGAGTTACAAGTGTTGGTTCCATTTTACCAACCAGGAAACTGATGCTTAGAGAAACTGGGTGAATGAAAATAGTGCCCCCTAGTTCAGCCCACTTCAATAGTTCTACAAGAACGGGCCAGAAACAGGGGGACACCAGGTGAACTCCTGCACCTTCTCCACTCACACACACACATGCATGTACACATTTGCACACATGCATGCTTACACAATACAACTCTTGACCACCTGACTTAACAGAGAATAACATTCTCTTATTCCTCAAGCAGAAGTTTAAAATGCAAGTTCCCCTGGGACAGGTACTCCACTGAGGACAGGCCATCCTAAGGTATAAATGCCATATAGCTGTCCAGTCCTACAAGCCTATCAGCTGGTCCAGACTTGACAGGGAAAGAAAATAAGAGAGTACTGGTAAGTCAGATAGCTGAAGTCACCATTAAGGATGGGTTCTCTACATCACAATCTGCCCAGGGCCAGCCCACATATCAAGCAACGATCTGGCGGTGTATCCCACCCTCAGAGTAGGCATTTCCAAAGTCCACCTTACAACGACTGAAAACCTATTTTCATTATCTCTTTATTTGCCTACAGTTCAGCTTGCTTTAAGGCCAACTCCCTTCCTAGGAAAGCAGTTGCATGTCTGACTTAGATTTACAACAGTACCAAAACAGAAGCTCCCAGAGGGTTCTGTGTCGGGTCAGTGTCTGAGAAACACAGTGCTTGTACATTTGAAGGAGCTGAAAGGCAACAATGCAAGGAGAAGCCAGTGAGGCCGGAAGGACCCACTTTCATGACCTGTTTTCAGTCTCCAAGGACTGCCTAAGCCAGAGGGCTGGACCACCTGCCCCACCCTATGGCATGGGCTGCCTTCATAATGCAGAAGTTTGGCATAGACAACCTAAACACGACCGCAATCCCCAAATGTCACTTATTTGGTATTACATAGGACACTTACCCTCACCTTCACTTACCCATCTGGCTGTCTCCTAACTTGCATTCACTGCATAAGCTAAGAAATTTGGGCTAAGGTCCGGTTGGAAGTAGGAGTTGAGAATTATGCAACTATTACATGCAGGGGCTGTGCTTGCACGAGTAATAGAGAGGTGGGTAAAACTTGATCCCTGACCCCTCTGATGGTTCTCCATGACCATGCTCCTACTCTGGGAGAAGTACAGATGGGATGCCCACGGGTGGGATTATTTCCTTAAGGGCCCTGCCTCTAAAGTAGAACTAAAAGGGTGACACGTGAGTTCAGACTATGGAACTCAACTCTTCCCTTTAGCTATTAATTTCACTTTTTTCACAGAGGTTGAAAGCAATGGTTCTCAACCCTGGCCCCACCCCAGACCAATAAAATCAGAATCTCTGGCAGATGGGGACAAGACTGGATAGTTTTAAAGCTCCCCAGGCAGTTTTAATGAGTAGCTGATGTCAAGAACTTTGGCTCAGAGGTTTCCCTCATGCAGGCCCATTCAAGCCATAAGGCGGCCTTGGTTTCCCCATGCCAGGGAACTCGAGCTGTGGAAGTTCCCAGGCAGAAAATGCAACTGAGTTTCTACAACAGGAGCAGCCAGGAAAAGCTGTTCAAGTGTCCATTAGTCCAGGTTAGAGAGGACAGGACTGGGCCAGGCACCTACCACAGGCTGATGGCTCCACTTTAAAAGGAAAGTGTCTCCTTTCTGTCAGGGCTGGTTTTCTCACTTTCAGGATCAAGGGCCTTTGGGTATTTTTACCAAGAGAAAGAAACTGAAACATAGAATAAAAGTTTAGTGTTGACGTAAAGGTTACCATATGTACTTTTTCAAACATGCAAAGCAGACCAAAATTGAGTCTTTTATTGAAAGTCTTTTAAACTTCACACAAAAAGGGATGATGTCATCTAGAATTGAAATCTGTTTTATGCATGTTTGTCATCTCTCTTCCTCTTCTTCAGCTTCAAATAACAGTAATAAACTTCCATAGATTCTGTTTCATTCTTCTGCCATAATAGCTGCAGTGAATGCCAAACAACTCAACAGTAGCTCCCAAAACAAGATTGTCGAGAGCCCAAAATAGTCCCCACAGAACTAAAACCCCCAAGGAAAAAGAAAGGACATGACAGGCTTGAGAAAACAATGGTCACAGAAGAAAAGACAACTTTGGAAAGACTTGTAATTTTTTTCAGACTTTTGGAACAAAATAATAGCCTTGCCACTGAACATATCTAAATTCCTCTAAAGGTGGTCTTTCAATGAACTCTTTTATCCGCTCTGAGAGGCCAGTGGCTCTTTTAATTTAAGCTCTGCCTTACCCTTTCAAAACTCATACTTCTGGCATTTTTCCCTTCCCTGAATAACTCTCAAACCAAACAATATCTAAAGAGATTCACCTTCTGAATCATAAGGCAGGTGTATTTCCTCAGCATTTGGAGACAGGATATTAGCTTTTCAATGTATTGTCTCGCTGTATAAAAACACTGTACTGAACTGTTCTGCTATCAGAAGGTGATGTGACCTCCTTTCTAGATATTCTGCAGTTGTTTACAGGTGTTTACAGTGAGCACCTGTCACTGGAGTTGCATCTCTTCTGTTGAATGTAATCAGGATAAGCCTTAGAATCCACTTGCTCAGAGTCTATGGGGTAGAACAGGGGAAAGGCTAATGGTTGAAGACCAGGACCCTGAGAGCCTTGGACCCAGATGAGGTCATGAAGCCTAGATGCATTATCTTTGTGCCCTTAGCACCTCTGCCTTCCTTTCCAGAGATATAGTGTATCATGTCCCTGCTAAAAACAAGGAGAAAAATAGGCTTCTGCCCAGGAAGACTAAGGGGCCAACATGTCACACTATTTGTGCCTCTAACTTCCTGCTAGTAATTTGCTACCAGTTCTCCCAGAAGTAAACTTCGGAAAAAGATGGAATAAAATCAAGATACTTGGTCTTGGAATCCCCAAGACATGGGTTCAGGTCTCAGTTCGCCATTATTAACTCTCTCTCAATCTTTTTGTGGCTCAGTTTTCCTCATATGACAATGTTTCTATCGCCCTCAAGAGAAGAAAGACCTTTTGAGGCATTTCAACTAAAAAGAAACAAATGTGGAATAAAAGTATAAAAATGTGCTAAAAGCAACTGCATATATACATACATATATATATATATAAACATGCATACATATATATAAACATACACATATGCATGGAAAACAGATTAAAACGAAATACCTTTTAAAATGCATACTCAAATAGGATATTGTCATCTAGAATTATTAAACAAACAAGAGGATTTTTTTCAAAATACTTCGCAAATCATAAAGTGATATATGTGTTTGATAATGTTGAGAAGTAGGAAATTAGAGGGAGGGTCGCTCACAGAATGAAAACTGAGGCCTAGAAATGCAAAGGAAAATGAAACCTGAATAGCTTTGAGTTCAGGAGTTTCATCGAATTTCAAGGATTCTTTAGTGTGGAAATGTTATATGTTCCCATAGTCATGGGGTGAAGTTCCAAAACTTACAAATCTATTTGTAAATATTTGGCCAGACTAACAAAACATCATTCATCATAATACATGAGCAAATGAGGAATTCACATTACACTTCGATTGTAATATATCAATTGCATTGGAACAAATTCATGTTTTCCAACTCATAACAAAATTGACTGTGCTAAATAAGGGTTATCTATTATTATCCTGTAAGAAATAGAAAATATCCCATCACTAGTTTCTGCTTACCCAAAACAGCAACCCAACAGAATCAACACAGAGGCTGGTGGATACTAAGGACTGGCTCTGCCCCATCTTCTAAGGGGCCAGTTGGCTCCATTACACCCTAGCATTATTTCAACATCAGTTGAAGAGTTGGGGTGGGGGCACTGGTGAGTGTCTAATAGTCTATTGCTAGTCCTTGAACTGCAATCATTGTTACTTCTATTGCTAGAATAAGTTGACAAACCTTTTTAGAACAAACAACAAAGAGAACATACATAAATCGTATTTTTGTTTGTTGTCAAAGTTAACTCTCTCCTCTTATTTGAGGATTTATTTTTCAGTGTTACACTTGCACATAGTCTGAAAAGTCTAAGCCTTGTTAAGAAAAACAGTAAATCTCTAAAGTCTCCTACTCCCACCTCCACTTCTACTCTCCAGAGGCGAACACTGTCAACTCACTTCATTGACTCTTTGGGTTTTTAACTGTATACATTGCTAAATGACATGCTTACATTGCTACATCTTGATTTTTCAGATTTAGGCTTTATCTATTGACTTCCTCCTATGGAATATGAGGACACCCCTCACTAGCACACCAACGTATCCAACACTCATGCTCTCTCATACACACACACACACACACACACACACACAAACACACACACATACTAACTCTTTTATGAACTTGCTTCCTGTTTTCCCAAACTATGTATTATAACATTCATCAGATCAATATTATATCCTTACAATATTCTGACTTTGTAAATGCTATTCCAAGCTAGGCCATATAGTATACTATTATTATCACTCCTTTGTCAGGCTTCTTTTTGTTTTCCCTGAAGTTTATAACTGTCTTATTTATTTGCTTAGTTTCTATACTCTTTATTTCAAGTTGTTTAATTCTGCTTCTTTTGTGGGGGGGCTTTTTTATTATAGGTTTTCTATAAATGTCTGGTGACCCTGGGCTATCTGCTCATATTTAATAATAATAATAAAACTGGTTGGAAGCAGTGTGGGGATTGCTGACAGTGGGTGTCAGTATAAGGGATTTGACTGAGCTGCTTCATTGGGAAAATTTCTGTCTTTGTTTCAATTCCCCCAGAAGCAGACCCTGAAACAAGAAATGCCAATGGGGAAGTGAGGCAAGGAAGGTAAAGATTCCAATAAAGGGCACCAGCTATCACTGTGGGTAACTGGAACTTAATGCCATGGGGAAACTCGAGACTCTAAAGAAAAGACACACAACTTGGAATCGACCCAAGCAAGAGGCGAGGGAGCTGGGGTATTTATACACCAACCCCCAGCACTTTCAATTCCACAGGTGAGCAAAGTATATGTCAGCAACCAGAGGAAACCTCAGCCAGAGGGATAGAGGGGATGCGCCAGCCCGTGCTGAAGGTGTAAGAGCATGGGCATGTGGGCAGGGCAGCCACAGCACCTACTCTACAAGTGTCTCGGGGTCTTTTTGTCAAACTAACTTAAATATTAAAAAAAACTGCTTTGATTGTAATGGTTCCTCTTAAAATAAAACTATACCCGCATTGCACCTGTCCTACCATTCCTATCGGGAAGATAAGTAAATACCTAATAGGAACATATTCTAAAAATGTATTCATTGCTCTTTCTTCTAGCTTGAAACAATCTTTAAACATTCTATTTAATATACCAAACTTAATAGAACTCCACAAATGTCATGAATTTTGCCAAAAGAAAAGGCATAACCATCCATAATTCTTTTAAGGTTAATATCCTAATCACCTTTCAACCAACCTGATCTCCTCATTGACAGGAGCCTAAGCCCATGTACTACATTATAAGGATGGAGCAGGACATTTGAACAACAAAATTCATGCTTTCATAGTTATCTCTACACTTCAGGTTTGTGTACATTTTTGTGTTTTTGTTTTGTTTTATTCTTCTACATCTATCTGGCATGTAGCTCTTCAAAAAACTGGCAGAAAAATCTCTTTACGTCTCCAGAACAAAAGAGCCATAAAAATCAATGGAGATCACTTTATAATCACTCAAGTAAATTTCTCTGCGATTCAAAGCTCTCTTGACTTCATAATGTTGCAGGGGTCTAGTCAATGCAAATCTGATAACAATGGAACAGCATTAACTCTGGGTCTCTGGTTTCAATTAGGGCCAAAGTGGGGGATGATTGGAAGTCCCTGCTCTTGCAAGCTCCTAGTCTTCCCCTCTGAGCAACATTTCTCTAGCAGCTGTGGCCACCCTCATGGAGCCCCAGTATGTTTGCAGCCATCTCTCCCTCGCTAGGTTTGTGTACGGGTCCCTCTTGGATCCAGATGCAGGTGGGTTTGCTCATTACTCCCGAATATCTCATCAGAGACAGCCTTATGTTCCCCAGAACTTCACACCACTTGAGACTCTTAAATGATAGAAAATAAAATTGGATTTTATTTTAAAAGAACATTCTTCTGTACACTCAGTTTGGACCGTGGGATGGTTGAAATCTGGGAGCAGCATCAAGTGTGCAGATTGTGGTTATTTGATCTGTCATCTGGAGCCAGTCTGAAGGGTGATGACACCCTCTTCTGTTTCTCAGACAAGGCAGTGTATCAGTGGCGATGATTACCATCATAACAATCGTAATGATGATGGAAAAGGTAAGAGAAGGGAAAGGGAACCAGCAATTACTGAGCTCTTAGTGTCATACACTGTGTTAAGTGCTTTACATTAATTATTATACTTAATCCTAGGGGAGGAACTATTAGCATTTGTAATTAAAGATGAGGAAACTGAGTCTTGGAATGACAAAGTAAATTGTCTTGAATCACAGCTGGTAGACAGCAGAGATGAGAAGTGTCCAAGTGGAGTTGATTGCCAAGGATGAATTCTTTCAAAGGTGAAGACCCTTTCCCTGCCCAGTCCCTCACCCATCGGTGGTCATGGATCTAAACATGATGGGTCAGAGTGGGTCCGAAGATGGGCTCGTGCCCTTAAAGAGAAACCACTCTAACTTGATCTCATCAATTGCCTGAACCATTCTGCTCTTGTTGCTAAAACAATTATTAAAAACTTCCCTTTCAGGTAATTTTTCACAAATTGATGAAGTCATTTCCTGGTTCATCTCTAAGCACCCTGACATCATGGACATATACTTCTTTGTACCCCTTAATGGCACCGAGAACTGTGTCTTGCACAGAGATTCCTTTGCTGGTTCCTCTTTCTCCCAACTATTAGAGCCTGAGTGCTTTCTTCTTCATCTTTTTTCCACCCTGGATTTTCTCATTCTGTTCCATGACTTTAAATACCATCTGTTTGTTGCTGACCAATCTCCAGCTGTTCCTTTGTCATGAACACCATCCAGGCTTAGGTCTCCAAAGGACTCAATCTCAAATTAACATGGCTCAGGTAGAACTTTTGAGTCACCCCACCCCACCTCCACACTTGCTTCTTCCGCAGTCTATCCCATTACCCCCCAGTGGAATCCCCACCCACCCAGTTATTCAAACCAAAATTCTCATACCACACATCAGTGCATCCTATTGCCTAACCCTAAAATAATCCTAAATCTGCGAACGTCCCCCCACCGCCCTTGCTTTCAGTCTGGTCCATATCACACATCGCTTGCCTGGTTGACTGCAGTCACCTCCTAACTGGTCCTCTCCTTCCATTTTTAGCCTCTAAGCCAATTTCTACTGCCAGTCAGGGAAATAGATCTTTGTAGAGCATAAATTAGATCATGCAACTCCCCTGCAAACACCCTCAAATGACTTCCCATTGCATAAAGAACAAAGTAAAGCAGTTATCCAGGTCCTGGCTACCTCTCAACTCTTCCTTGTACCACTCCCCCTTGCCCTCTGTGCTCTAACCATACTAGTCCTGTAGATCAAACAGGCCGTGCTTACTCCTGTCTCCAGGCTTTGTCTACCTTTTCTCTGTACCTAAAATGCTCTTCCTCTTGAGCCTCACTTGGCTAACACCTTCTTGTCATCCAGATCTTATTTCAAATGTAACTTCTTCAGGGAAGCCTTCTATGACCATCATCTAAAGTCACCACACAACCACTCTATCATGCCACCTCATTTAAAATTAAGCCCTGCACAACACTTCTCATTATCTAATATTTCACTCACTCATTGGTTTGTTCATTGATTAATGCCTACCCCACCCACCCGCAAGAACCTAACCTCTATGAGCGTGTGGGCCCTGACTGGCTTGTTCCTGGTTCTATCTCCTGCCGTGTTTAGCACTTGGGAGGTGCTCAAAAAGATATGCTGAATGAATAATGACTGAATCAAGCAATAACTTGTATTTGATTATAAACACTTGTTTTTGCTCCTACTGCTTCTTTCATAGTTATCTCTGTGTTATCATCCAGCTGCCACAGAAGAAACCAAAGAGGGATAAAATGTCACATATACAAATAAAGGCATTGTTTATTCCACACCTACTATAAACCAGAAATTGTGTTAGGAGACTTCTATATATTATCTCATTTAAACTATTGTAGTCTTATTTTAGGAGGGAGAAGTGGGGACTTAGAAGGATTATGTGCCTTTCCATACCTGTACCCCAACCACCAAAGTCTATTTAATCCAAAACATAACTGAACTACAGTTATGGAAATGAGACACCCTGATTTTCCCTCTGGAATGTCCATCATTTGAAATATTCAACAGGATATTTAAAATATATTGAGTTGAAGTATTCAATTCTATTATCAGTATATGTTGGCTGGTTGGTTTTAATTCATCCCTAAAATTACCCACAATTTTGAAAACGTCAAATGGTATAATGAAGTAAAACAAAGTCAGACAGTGTGTAGAAGTTCATCTTCCTTATCTGTGGACTAAGGAAAAGGGAGATCACCTTTTGTATTTTTTTGGACAAAATATTGTCGAGACGCAGCAGGGAAGCAGGGTATCTCTGCCTGGGAATCTTCCCCTGGGTCATCTCCTCTGAGCTATTTCTACTTTCAACAGTTGGGACCTTTCTTCTGCTTCTGAACACATTGGTTCCCTAGCAGTCTAGATTTTTAACAATAATTCCCAATCATCCCAGGAGCTCAGCAAAGAAAGAGGGAACAAGAATCTCAATAGAGGGTGAAGCTGTTGATTATCAGGCTTTTAAAAAACATGTGGTCCTTCATATCAAAAAGAAAAAAGAATTAAGTACCCTTTTGATTTTAGTAAAATGATCAGACTCCAACCTTAACCCAATGGAGACCTGGCAGGCACTTACATGTTTATAAAGGTCAGCTTGGGGCTTGGGGACTATGAGGATTCACAGATAAACCTGGAGACATCTGTATTCCAATCACTCCTCAGATGTCGTTAGAGCTCAAGATGCTAAGAGGGAGTTTCCTGAAAAATAACCTACCTGTATTTGGCATCTTTAAAAAACTTTTAAAACTCAAATAAAGCCATTTTTTATGTAGACAATTAAAACTAAGCATCATTTATATTTCTTTCCTAATAGTTACATATGCGTTATCTCGTTGGGTTCTCCTAAGCATTTGGAAAAGGGGTGGGGTGGGGGTGGGGGTAAAGAATTAGGCCCACTTTAAAATTAAATAGTCCATACAAGATATGTAGGTAGTTAGAAGACATAGTACTTAAGCTAAATCAAGAAAGAAAGGACAACAAGTTTTGGTGCAGGCATGGCCTTTTTAATCATGGACAGAAGGGAGAAAAGAGAAAGGTCAAACCTTAAGATAAACCAACAGCTAACGTCATGGTTTATGGTAAAAGTCTGTATGCTTTCCCCCTAAAATCAGGAACAAGACAAGTCTTATCTGCTTTCACCACTCCTATTCATCATTGTACTGGAGATTCTAGCTAAGGCAAGAAAGAGAAATAAAAGGCATCAAGGTTGGAAAAGAAAAAGAAAAATTATCTCTTTTCTCAGATGACACAACCTTGTATATAGAATATCCTAAGGAATCCACTAAAAAAACTACTAAAACTATTAGAACTAATGAATGAGTTCAGCAAGTTTGTAGGATACAAGATCAATATTCAAAAAATCAATTTTATTTCTCTACATTTGTGATGAACAATCCAAAAATGAAATTTAAAAATCTATTTCATTCACAATAGCATAAACAAGAATAAAATAGGAATAAATTTAACAAAAGAAGGACAAAACTTATACTCCGAAAACTACAAAAAAAAATTATTGAAAGAAATTAAAGACAAGCTAAAGAAATGGAAAAACATGCTATGTTCATGCATAAAAAGACTTAACATCATTAAGATGGCTGTTCTCCCTAAACCGATCGGCAGATTCAATGCAATCCTTATCAGAATCACAGCCAACTTCTTTTTAGAATTAGAAAAGTTGATTCTAAAATTCATATGGAATTGTAAGTTCCCAGGATAGTCAAAACAAACCTAAAAAAGAAGAAAATAGGAAGACTCACTCTTCACGATTTCAAAACTTGCTGCAAAAGAAGTAGGGTACTGGCATAGGGAGAAAAATATGGAGGAAAGGAATAGAATTGAGAGTCCAGAAATGAGCCCATATATCTACGGTCAGCTGATTTTTGACAAGGATGCTAAGACTGTTCAATGAGGGAAAGAATATAGTCTTTTCAACAAACGGTGCTAGGACAACTGGATAGACATATACACAAGGAAGAAGCTGGACCCCTACCTCATACAAACTATCTTTCCAAACTCAATGCATTGTGAACTTGGTGGGTTGATAAGTAGATACTGTGATATACACCATTCCCACCAACAACAACCACACACATGCCCCAACTGCCTGTGTCATCACGGGTGGAATTCTCTTCCGTTTCCTTCACATTTGCCTTATCACTACTATTATAGACCTCTCTGCACCTTGGCTCACCTTACCCCTCACCTCTATCTGGTGCAGCCCCACTGGAGGGTCTCAGATGACACAGACCTGAAGGAAGGGGAAATAGACTCACATAGCTGCTGTTTCTTCTCCTGCTACCCCTACTACCAGCGCAGGTTGTCAGAGAATTTCCTGGCTCTGTGTGGGCTCCCAAATACCAGCCAATAACCCCTATCCTGTCCCCAGCCCTGCCCCAGATCCTGTGAAAAACAATCTTGGATGTAGGATATTCTGCTTTTATAAGAGCTAAGCAGGCAGAAAACATAGGATTTCCTCCAAACTGCAGATGAACCTTACTCCATCCTCTGTAGACCCAAAGGCCCATCAAGACAGAGGTTACCTTTGTATAGGCCTACAAGAGAGGGAATAGAAAAGAAAGAGCAGGACACCTTCTGGAAGGCAGGGTGTGAGGGACCACTCAGGAGCTGGAGTGGATATTGAAGATGGCAGGGATGAAGATAAATGGCGTGAAGACTGTTGGAGCTCATGAGGTCCTAACAGTTGTTGAGAAAGGTGAGAAAGATCATCAAACCCAGTTTCTAGCTATATGAGTTTAGGAAGGCTTGACAAGTGAGACTTCATTCCCCTAATTTATTATTCTCATTCTGCTGACTCCCATTTTCTAGCAGTGAAAAATCTTTAAAAACCTCAACAGAGCAGAAAATAAACTGGAAGGCTCATTATCTGTCCTACTACCAGTAACAGCAGCAGCTACCCTAGTGGGGAGCAATGAGCACAGGCAGTGAGCAAGGAGGTGAGGTTGAGCCTCCAGGAGAACTTCAGTGGCTGGGCTCAGGGGAGGGTCAGGACCTGGAGACACCCCTAAAGATTTATTTGCAACTCTGGGTCCCTGCACTCCATGTCAAGGCAGTGAATGCATTTTATTCAAGAACTATTACCATCATGAGTAGAGGGAGAAAAACTGATAGCTTAATAGTTAAGAGTAAATTCTTGTGGAAGAAATTAATCTTTATTTAGTACTAAACATTGATGGTATTGTAGTTGAGAAAATTATTCCTCAAGACATGGCTTGAAAGGGCTGAAAAGGAAGACCATGAAAAAGTAAAACGGCTGTACTTATGACTTGGACAGGGATTCAGAAATTTGGAAGGAAATCATCCAATAAGGAAAAGGAGACAGTTGGGGGATGGGGGTGGTGACAACATTGGTGTAGTCGATGTTCAGATAAAAGAGGTGACCAGCAAGTATTTCCTGAAGGCAGGAACAGCCAGGGGAGTTTTAAGAATTGAGAGGTCTACATTTTATTTTAGGAGGTTGGCATCACTCTCTGGATCTCTCTCACTCTTCGCTCCTCCTTCCCCACTTTTGCCACTAGACCAAACCTTCAGGAAAGTCTGCTGTACACACATTCTTCAGTCGGATATTTGAGAAAGACGAATTCAGTTGGAGTTCAGCAAAGCACAAGGAAAGGCATGAAAAAAAGAGGTATGAAAAAGAAAGGAGATGGAGCATGTTCAAGAACTGGCTCCACAAACAGCTGGGAGAATGGAGAACCTTAAAGGATCCCTGGAGTGCCACATGTGGGATGGCGGTTTGTGAGAATTTTTACTTAAATCTTACAGAACTAGAGGGCCCCAGCAAGCTGGAGGACATGGGGACATCCAGGAGCTGATTTTGGTGTTTTCCCTGCTAGTGGGAATCGCACGCCACAGCTCTACCCTCAACAGGCTTATCTGGGGAAGCAGCCTCACTGTTTAGACAGGAAGATGCTCCACATCCTAAATAAGTCCACCACAGAACTCGGAACCTGGGGGTTACGTACGCTGCCAGATGTGTGTTGATGCACACAGCACCCCTCACCCTGGTAATTTTGTAGCTATACTAAATTTAAATTCGCTAGGATCAAAATTCTCCTTTGGAGTATAAACACCACGGAGACAGAAAAGTACAAGTCATATACACTACTACAATCCCAACATCCTACATGGTAGGGGCTCCATATATATTTGTTGAATAAAATTAAGTCCTTTCAAAAAAAATGCAAAGTGTTAGAGGTCTTGAATCTCTTTTGGAGCTAACTAGCTGAGCGGCCTTGGGCAAGTCACTGTAATTTCCCTTCTAGAGAAGGAAAGGCTTGGATTGGATGATCCAATCACCTCTGCAACTCTAACAACCTGTGTTTGTGTGGTCCCAACAATGCTTGCTAGAATTATCCAAGGGACCACAGTACACGGCAGGTTGACATCAAGGACAGCGCTGGTCTGAGGTTGCCCAAGGCAGAGGAGAAGGCCACACCCCTCAGGAGAGGAGACCTAACTTAGACACCTGTGACAGTCTGACCCTTTCTTTACTTTGCCCAGCAGTAACCCCAATGCTTGATAAAGGAAAATCAGTGTGTGGAAGCAGCAGGAGAGAGAGAAGAAAAAGGACTGTTCCACACATCACTAAGGCAAAGCAGAGGGCTTTGGCATAGCATGAATGGAAATGGTGGTATTAGAAGAGAAGAGGAGCCGAGTGAATCGATGGCTTCCAAAAGGCCACTAGCTTTCACCTGGCAGAGTAAGCCTATACCCGGAGGAAGCCTCATCATGCAATGTAGTTTCACAACAGCCAGCTGCAACATGTCTGCTGGCTGTGAGGATCAGAATTCTGATGCTGGCACACAGTAGATGGGGTGTGCTCCCTGAGAACCCACCTCCTTTTGGGGGGGTGGCAGGAACTTGTGGGGATGTCATTTCTCTTCATGGAGGCTCAATTCAGAGAAACAGATACATTTTTGACACCAGGAGCAAAGCAGTGAATCCTCCGTAAGTTTTAAAAGACTCAAACCCAGGTGAATTTCTTGCAAGAGCAGTTGACAATAAATTAGGAGTCCATACACAGCCTTGGGAATGCTGTTTTCCTTCACCTCCTTCCAGGGTCAAGACCAGACAGAATGGTGAAGATGGGAAAACGTTCTTTCTTTACCCCCATCTCACCCTGCTTCCTCTTTCACCAATTCAGCTACCTGTAACCAGGAACTTAGGACTCCAATGGGACAGTAGACCAGAGCCTGCTCATCTGAACAAGTAACTAGCTTTCTGAATTTCCCCCAACACAACAAAATGCATGTCTTATTATAGTCTTGCTCTCTGGAGTAATCACCTCCTCCAGGAAGCCACCCAGGATTTCTCCCTGGCCTGTTCTAAGTCACTCTCTTAAAGAGTCCCACAGCTGTCAGTACTACTTCCTTCTGCATGGTGCCTGTTACACAGCAATGCCATTGTTTCTTTATTCCCACCTTCTGTCCCAAATCTCTGTCACGCCACCTCTTTCTTCAAGGGTGTCTCATTTATCCCAGCACCTATCACACTGCCTAATATATAGTAGTTACCCAACAAACGTTTGTGGAAGACAGAGAAGGAAGGAGAGAGGGAGGAGGGAAATATGATAAATTAATTTATGGCAAGGTATCAATGAATAATGGTGAATTAATGTGATGAACAAAGCAGTGGTGGAGATTCTACAGGTCCTAGCAGATTCTTTGAGGATACATTTTTGGTGCACCTCAAAATTAAATACTACAGACTGATTCAGTGCACTTATGCTTGGGGCAACTGGTGGTAAGAAATTAAAATCCTAGGATTAGATCACTGCACTATGAGGTGGTCTCCATCACAAATAATAAAGCCTAAACTACTAAAATTGCCTCTCCTGGTGTATGTAAAGCCAAACAAACCAGGATTTGAACAGGACAATATGCAATTCACACCGCAGATGGAAATGCGGTCAGGAAAGTTCAGGATGAAGACAGGATGCAAAGAAACTAGAGAATTGAAGTCCCCCTCTTGGAGTAGCCTCACTTCAGCTTTCTACCCTTTAAGCATGTCCAGATGTTGCTGCCTTCCCTAAGGCTCAATGCTCTGAAGATGCAGAGATAACCACCCCATCCCTGAATTCAAGGTTGCCGACAGGCCTCACACAGCAAGACCATTTTCATATGTTAAAAGTCATCAGAAAACAGACTGCGGACATCACCCTCCACCTGCCACTGCACTGACAAGTGGGATTCCCTCAGGCCTCCACCTGCCAGCAGGAACCTTCTGTGGAGCAACTCGTGAAGACAGCTTCCTCCAGAGAAAGTCTGTGGGAGTGACTACCTCATTTTGGTTCCAGGGCTGGAATAAAATCCAGGCAGCTTAGAGGCTGCCTCCCACATCTCTCATTCCTGCCTTCCCACAGAAGGGCCATCTGCTCTGGGTTATGCCACAGACCTCTGAGCGTCCCATCACACCTGTACGTCTCAAACAGAGAAATGGAACTTGGAAAGGGCTGTGACTCTTCTTGCAAAACCAGCAATGAATTCTGAAAATCACACATGGTCTTCCAACTGTGAGTGAACTTTTGAAGGCAATGGAAATCAACATAGAGAATCAAGGCCAGAGGAGAACATTCAAAACAGCACCTGAAATTTTAGAACCATGGCAGAACGGCTTCCCAAAGAAAAGCACGGCAGGATCCAGTCTCAGTTGAACAACCACAACCTGCCTGTCTCCCGCAGCTCATCTCACCTCCCAAGGCCACCTCACCTGTGCAGGGAGGTTCTGTGCTGGGCTTGGTATCTCATGCCCCATCTTCCTCTCACAGTCTTGATGATCTTATAACTAGAGGATATTTGGTTTTGAAACAACCAATATTATACTGAAGGTGTCCAGTACTGGTAACTGGGTTTTTGATAGGCTTAGTGGCAGCTGTCTCAAGTTGCTAGAGAAGTTTAAGAGCCTTGGGATCCATTCCAGCTCCCTGACTGATTAGTTTTTTCATCCAGTGATTTTTCATTCAAGTATCAATTACTTACGAGATGCCAGGCTCTGAATGAGGCCCTGGAAGAGTTGAAGAAACTCCCCCCAAATTATGAATTATCCCCAGTGTCTCAGCATCTTCCGTTTACTGTCAGGGATTGTTGTCTAAATGACTTGCCCGCCATTTTTTTTTCAAAATTATATATTAATGGCTCATAATTATATCAGTAAGGACACATCCAGGTACTAATAACAGAAAACACACAAATCACACTAGTTTAAAAAACAAGGATATTTACTGGCTCCTAAAGCTAGAAGTCTAAGGGAAGAGCAGCATTCAGGGTTGTCTTTTCATCTCACTGTTCTGTGGGGGCTTGCTCCTTGGGCCACATCCCCTCTTGGCCACTGGACGGCTCTGTTAACCACTGGGGTCCCATTTTCCTAGTTCACTTCCAGAGGATGAGAGAAGATTGTTTCCAGAGACTCTCCAGAAGAAAGGGGAAGAGCTCTCAAAGAGACCACTAGCAAGCCTCTCCTTGCTCATTGCTGAAGCAATCTCTGGAAAGAAGGGTTACCCTTCAACCAGTCAGTACCACTTCTAAAACAGTGAGTGAAGCCAACCACCCCTGAGGACAGTGAACAGGTGGATAACTGTGCAAAATCAGGTTCTGTTTGGAAGGTGGAAGAGGAGAATAGATGCTGGGTAGGTAATTCTAATGGCGTAAATAAAATGCCCACTGTCTCCCCATTTCAGAGGAGAGAAACGAGATTGAGTTTAGTTTTGTTTATGAAATGTGAGTCTGAGAAGCTTCAACTCTCCCTCTCATCTTTCACATAAAAGCATCCTGAAACAGCTTACCAAAGTCAGAACTGGGCTACAATGAACCAGGTGTGTGTGGGTGTGCCAGTTTGGATGTATTATGTCCCCCAAAATGGCATTATCTTTGATGCAATCTTGTGGGGGCAGATGTATTAGTGTTGATTAGATTGTAATTCTTTGATTGAGTGTTTCCATGCAGATGCGACCCACCCAACTGTAGGTGATAATTCTGATTAGATCATTTCCATGGAGGCATGGCCCTGCCCGTTCAGCATGGGCCTTGATTAGTTCACTGGAGCCCTATAAAAGCTCAGACAGAAGGAGTGAGCTTACTACTACAGCCAAGAGGGACACTTTGAAGAACACACAGGAGCTGAGAGAGGAGCTGCAGATGAGAGACAGTTTGAAGACAGCCGTTGAAAGCAGATTCTTGCTCCAGAGAAGCTAAGAGAGGACAAATGTCCCAAGAGCAACTAAGAGTGACATTTTGAAGAGGCACTGTGGCCTAGAGAGGAACGTCCTGAGAGAAAGCCATTTTGAAACCAGAACTTGGAGCAGATGCCAGCTACATGACTTCCCAGCTAACAGAGGTTTTCCGGACACCACTGGCCATCCTCCAGTGAAGGTACCCGATTGTTGATGCATTACCTTGGACATTTTATGGCCTTAAGACTGCAACTGTGTAACCAAATAAACCCCCTTTTATAAAAGCCAATCCATTTCTTGTGTTTTGCATTCCGGTAGCATTAGCAAACTAGAACAGTGGGTATAGGGCATGTGCCCGAGGGTGAATGCTCCTTCCCATCTTACCTAAGAGATAGCCATAGCCTGGGCAATAAGGAGGCCTTATGCGATCATTGAAAATCATTTTACTAACTCCATTTTACAAAACAGAAGAAAGGCTTACTGTTTCCTCTTTTTTAAGCTTCACACCGACTAAAATTTAAAAGCTTTATCCTCTTGGGAGAGAAAGATAAAATGTGAAGGTCTGATAACTAATGTATTCCTTATCATTTATTTCCAGTTGGTTCTCTGGAATCATTATGAGTAATTAAAGAGTCTCATTCATTCTCTTCTTTCCTATGTCCATATATTTTTGCCCATAATGACAGCCACTCAAGACAATTTCAAACCATTTTAGCCATTACTTTTGCATCAGATAAAGCAGAATAAATAAATTCCTTCCTAATGATTATGTTGCCTTTCCAAGGCATTGAAACCTGAATACCTCAAGTGCATTATTGCATCATTGTTTATTGTTTTTTTTTTTTAATAAAGTGTATCACCCCAATAAAACTTGTAATTCTCCAAAGATGCTCGTATTTTACTACTGAACAGCCCTAAACTATTGTTGCATTTGGTTAGACATAATCTGGTTTAGTCATTTGTGGATAGGCATCCTATCAGTATCTCTAAACAGTCCTGAAATCAACACTAATTCCCTTTACTTGACCTAAACCATCATCCCCTCTGCAAGACTTCTGGGGCATGACAGGGAATGATAATATGCTTGCTCTTCCAGGTACTTGTGTCTTTACAATGGCATTTTGCAATCAGGGCCCAGTAGATCAATCAGAATATTCATATGTTATAATTGCAGGCAAAATTAAAGTATATGGTCTTTTCCAAGAAAACAAGTAATTGTCTTTCACAGAAAAACTGAAATAGGACCCTAAAGTGCTTGCCTGCCATTAGCTCCAGTCCCTACAACACACTGTGTTTGCTCAAGGCTAAATTCATGTTGGCTGATAAATTGCCCAAAACAAAAGATAAAATTCCTTTTCAAAGACTTCTCTGCAACACAGAATCCTTTATGGAACAGCAAATTAACGATCTAGCCTTTCACTCTGACAGCTCAGGTTAAAATGTGTTTGGATATTTCTCTGTGTGGGATAAAGCACCATGAGGGTTTCCATTCTTCCTTCTGTAACTTTCAAGTCATTTGAGCAAGTCTACGATTAAAGTGCGAGGTAGTTTATCCACCTTTGAATACTTGTCACATCTGACTACCTCCATAATTACTGTAGATAGGCAGATAAACTTTACACTCCTCCTCCAACCCAATTACTTTGTTGTGTTCTCCATTCCATTAGGCATTCCAAGAGGTTATCATGACAAGTTCCCTTGTTCATTTCAATCAACCTCAACCTTCCAAATGCATTCAGCATTTGCAACACCAGGCGCCTGGGTGTCATCTGAACTAGAAAGATAATTACAGGTGGAAATAGGGAACTTACCTCTTGCCACCCGGCATCTCTGTCAACCAAGATGTGTGCAGGTGAGGATGCACTGTTATTCACAGCACTCCATGTATCATATAGCACTGGTGGCATGAAACACAAGGCTATGTTCAAAATTCCACTTGCAAAGATATGTGAAAGAGGAAAATGCTAGTTTTTATCAAATTACAGTTGGGCATTAGTGTTTTTTCTTGACTTCTGTGTGTTTTAGGTTAATTTCCAGGTTTGCAATAATTGGAGAATAGAGAGAACTGAAGATTCCTCACTGTGCCAGTTTGGATATATTATGTCCCCCAAGAAAAAGCCATGATCTTTCAATCCAGTCTTATGGGATATTTCAATTAGGTTGTTTCCATGGAAATGTGACTCAATCAACTGTGGGTGAAAAGTTTGATTACATTATTTCCACAGAAATATAGACCCCACCCATTCAGGGTGGGTCTTGATTTAACCACTGGAGTCCTTTAAAAGAGCACACAAACAGAAGATGCTCAGAGCAGCTGAGAGGGACATTTTGGTGAGAAGCTAAGAGCTGACACTGAAGCTGACACTTGGAGATGCTTGGAGAAGTTTAGAGCTGCTAGCCCAGAATTTGCTTCGGGGAAGCTAAGAGAGGACCCTGACGCTTAGATGCACAAGAGTTGAAGAAGCTAAGAGTGACCCAGAGACATTTTGGAGAAAGCCATTTTGAAACACAACCCAGGAGCAAAGGAACAGCAGACACCAGCCACGTGCCTTTCCATCTGACAGAGATGTTCCAGACACCATCGGCCATTCTTCAGTGAAGGTATCATCTTGTTGATGGCTTAATTTGGATACTTTTATGGCCTCATAACTGTAAATTTTTAACTTAATAAATCCCCTTTATAAAAGCCAATCCATTTCTAGTATTCTTGCATAATGGCAGCATTAGCAAAGCGGAACACTCACCAAACAAAAAATAGAGGCAAACTGCCCAGAGTTGGGGTTGATCATCCCTGATTCTCATCTCTGAGTTCTGGAAAAGGAGGCTTCAGTCCTTAACAAGCTGACTTCAGGAGTACGTTAGGAGATACTGGTGACTTGCTGCTCTCTCTTCCTGGTTTTATGTTACAGCTTGAGGCTTGACATAAAAGAAAGAGCTCTCCATAGGCTGCATCCTGTCTTCTCTGGGTTCAAGATCTGGAATGAGCCTCATGTCCAGCATCAAAAGGGAGCCAGGCAGGAGGAAGTGCCCAGGACCAGCCCAGTTTCTCCTTCCACCCATCTGCAGTTTCTCCTTCCTCCCAAGGTGTATAACTATGTATGTGTCTCTTTTAAAAATAGTTTCAGAGATGAGACCCTGAAATTTTAGCTCCCATCAAATCATGATAAATGTGGCAACTCTGTCTAGACATTATTTCTGCTCCTGAGAAGTTCACAGGTTTTGCCTGTTCTTGTCACTCAGAAGTGACTGGATAAACTTTTTCAACAACAACAACAAAAGAAAGTCTGCTTTTGGGTACAGACCAAATGAGACTTTTTTTTCTTTTTAATTCTCAAATGGAAATTTGAGTTTTTCAGGTTGCTGGGGTAGGAAGGCAGATGGCTAGTGAATGAGGAAAAGTGGGATCTGGGGTCAGAGATCAAATGGCAGCCAAGGATGGCTTATACTCTGAAGAATCAGCAAAAAAAATGAAAGGAGGCAAGGAGAAGGTAGAGCTACTGCCCAAAAATAGACCCAGGGGCTGGATTCTAGCTCAGTAGATGGGACATGATCTAGAAAAACTGAAAAGTAGTCTGAGTTGTTTTCTTAAGCCCATTTATCCTCCAGTGTCACCGCTTCCGATTTCACACCAAGATTGCCCAGGTGCTCCGTTCTCCCACATGCTTCCCACATCCCAGCAATGTTCTACCCAGGCATCCTTCCCCAGGCATCCTTTCCCAGCACAGCTCAGCCCCTTTTCCCACAAGGCTTTGTTCAGACACAGCTTAGTGGTCTTGATAAACTTCTTGCCATTACAAATTGGTGCCACCCTTAGAGGATTTGCACAGAGGAGGCAAAGCAGACCAAAATATACATTAACATACATAACAGAGACAAACTTCAGCAGTAACAGCTAGCCAAGGGTATGTACTGTGAAACCTTGATTAACTAGAAAATTATACAAAAGTCACATGTCAGGGAATTTCCCTTTTTGTACCAATTTGAAAAAATAATTTCAGGGTGCGGTCTAGAAGAGTATTTTTATATCCTGGTTGTATATTAGAAACAATTTAGGATTTTTTTAATACTGATATGCAAGCCCTGCCTCAGACCAATTAAATCAGATTCTAGACATAGTTTCTAAAGCTCCCCAGGTGATTTTAGTGTGCAGCCAGATTTGAGAACGATTGACCTAGATTAAATCCAAACTCCTGCACCTTCCATATCTCCTGGACAGAAAGAATTTATTTCTATAAAGGTCACTCTATAGGAATTTCAGTCACCATGGCAAGACTCAGTTAAATTCACTCTGCTTTATTCAGATGGGAAAATAGACTAATTGAGGTGAAGGCAACATGAAATGTATGTAAAAACACTGGCTTGGGAATCAAACCTCAGTGGGTTCTGACAACCTGTCTCCTATACCCGCTCTCACTCGGTGGACCCTGCACCTTCAATCAAAAAAACTCCAACCCGAAGGTTCCATAGAGCTAAGACTTAATTTGGATTCCCAGAGTCTTGAGATTCTGATTCTAGGATAATATATTTTAGAACAATACAATCACAGTTGAAAGGGGGAAATGGTTACTTGCTTTACCTCTTAGATTAACACAAAAATTCAACTCATCAGAAATTAAAATGCAGGTTTAAAATCACAAAGTACACTATGATTTCATTTCTATAAATACTCATACACTTACACAAGGAAAAGAAACACTTACAGAGTATACACAAAAATAATGATAATATATTTGGGTGATGGGATCACGAGGGTTTGTATTTTCTTTTTTATTATTTGTATTCTCTAGTCTTTCTATAATAGAGGATATCACTGTGATAAGAAAATATGTATTTTATAAAGAAATCACTTAATCAGAGTGCAGTATCCCTCCAGAATTTTTAATGGCAATTTTCTGAATATAAAAGTGACACTTTAATCATGGGAGCAAGGAGACTATAGATTTTGAAGAGAATGAAGTGACTGGAAATATATGTTGCTATTATGGAAGATTTCAAATCAATCAACAAACTTTACTGAGCCAATCAGAAATACACAAAGACATCCTTTTGGTGTCAAGAAACTTGCACGCTGGTTGAGGAGAGAAAGCCTGTGTGTGTGAAAAGTTGAACTCAACACAAACACTAAAAACAGCAAAATAAAAAAGAAAATGAGGGTTTTTACAATGCAGCTCCTGATTAATTACCAAGTGAGCATTAGAGAAAGGGAGTGCTGTGAGTTCAGAGGAGGAAACATAAGTCACTACTAGGAGATGTTTGAGCCCATTAGGATGATGGCAATGCAACAGCAGGACTGAGGAGAGAGCATAATTTATAACTTTCTAATGTGCAATAAGGCCAAAAAGCCTTCACATTTCATTTTTAAAACTCCGAAAGAGGCAGTACACCACATACTCGTGCTGACGGGGACTGTGGTCTACTTCCACCTGTTCTCTCCAGAACACGAGAATGGTAGCCTGGCTCGGGCTGAGAAAGTTCTGCAGGTCTATGATGAAGACATCTTCATGGCTAACACAATGAAAAAGACTCTGCTGGCACCTGCTGTGGAGCTGAGCTCCCCAGAGGCCACTGCTCAAGTCCTGTATTTGGCTGCATTCCTTAAGTCAGTGTCCTCCTTTTTTATAGGACTTCTTAACAGCCCATTCCAACAACACCTAGCTTCCAAGGAGTCCTGTCTTGAGGAACAGTAGGCAGAGCCTGGGCTCTCCTGGGACTCCTAGCTCAGGCCCAGGAAGGTTTGTTTCAGTGCATTTCACTTCTGGGTCTCACTTTTTGGTTGACAAGGATAGCACCAGGAATTGCCACCCCACCCTTGAGATTCTTGGGTTCCTTGTAGTGCAGACACCTAGAGCTAAGGTAGGGAGTGGCTCCAGAAGGGCACCTTGGCTAAAGGAAAACCTCTCCAAAACCTTTAGTTTTGGCTCCAAACCATGGCTTGGTCCAAGAGGACTGAGATTTTCCTAATTAAAACCTCTGAAAAGCTTGCATTTCAAGAAGAGCCCTCTGGAGGAAATGCTATCTTAGCATTATGCCTAACAGGGGATGCAAAATTGAGCTGCAAACATCTGATCCTTCCTCCTAATTAGCAGGATAACAACAAAGAAAAAACTTCAAGGAGTTTCCTTATAAATGGGGTTTTATCCACCTGCTTCTTCCCTACCTGGAAAAAAAAATTATTTATTCCAGTTATTTGGTATCAAATATTTTAAAAATGTATTTTTTTCTGAACTCAAATGAGTTTGTCCTCTTTTTACTCTAAATAGAGCAAAACTTGTCTGTGTATATGTGATCTCAACTTGGAAAACTCAAAATCTTTCCAATAGCAAATCAGAAATACCATATACCAAGAGCATAAATGACAAGATTCGTGGGATATTTGGCTAAAAATCAGCATCCAAGTGGTGTCATTTACCACGCAAAGGGAGAAATTAGTTACATTTGAAGCGCACATTGAGGGAATCATTACTGGCTCCTTCACAAGTGACCAGGGGGAGCTCGTGCACAGAGGACCCTCCTTAAAACCACTCTCCCCTTATTTCAAAGCCTGCCTTGGCCACTTATTGGCTGTACAGCTCTGACTTCTCTGAGCCTTAGTTTCTGATTCCAAGTGCCTGCCCTGACCATGTGCCTTTTTAAAAAGTCACTTTCTTACCCACAGTCTTGCTGAATAAGTGTAAGGACTCAGGGCCGGGCTCCCCCCACCCAACGGAGAATGCCCCACAGCACATAGCAGCCTGCATAACTGAGACCAAAGTTAAAAGGTCAACAGACCTCCTCAAGGAAGAAAGTATCTACAGACAACATCCTAAACCACTTATCTTGATAAAGCATTGAGACTCTCCTCCCATGATCACTGTTAATAACAAAATTCCACACCTCTGTGTCACAAGACCCTGATGAAACTCTGTTCTCATACCCTATGGAATGTCTTTGTCCTAAACCCTTATAAGCTGCCCTTTGCACTCCCATCTTTGTGGAGCGCTGCGTTCCCGAACAACCGCCACCAAAACTCACATCTTATTCTGTGCCCAGAGTGTTCTTTGGTCTTGGGGCTGAGCCAACCCAAGCCCTCCAAGAGCCGGGTTTGAACAATAAGCAACTGGCCACTTCCTAACCTTGGGTTCCATGAATACTTCCCTGTACTTAGAAAGAGTTAAAGTTCCTGATTTTTTTGTTGTTCATTTTTTTGTTTTGTTTTGTTTTAGGTTTGTGTTTTAGCTAGTCTTGTTTCTGTCACTTGTCATCAAACAGAGCCTGAGACAGAAAGGCTCCAGAATCACTCAGACTGGTGACTTCAGACAAACAATTTAACTGCTCTGTCTCCGTTCTCTCAACTACGAAACAGGAAAAAATGTTCTAAATGTGAAATGTGACAAAGTATGTCATGCACAGTACCTTGCCCTTAGTTAATACTCTGTAATCGGCAGTGAAAACAGCATGAGGCTGTGCATCACCAGACCATAATGAAGAAGCCCCAAAATGAAAACTAAGGAGAGAATAAACATCCCACCCCTCAGAAGGTCAGACTTTGGGTTAGTCCAACCCTGAATTCAAAATTAAGGTAAAAGACTCTCAAGCAGCACAAGCAGAGTGGTTCCATAGGCTCTGACTTGGAAATCCGTTCTCTTGATTTAATAAAACCATAACGTTTGAAATATAATGCTAAGTAGAACAGAGAATGAATTAATTATAGGTTAACTTGGAAATCTTCAAAAGAATAAAACAAATGACTTCTCCCATAACATATAATGACTCAAATCTTCTAGGAGCTATGTGCATATTCTCTTAAAACTCTTGCTGGTTTTAGAGGTCAAAAATAGGAAAGAATCAGGTAACATGCAGATCAAGTGAATGATAAATTCACAACCCTGGTATATAAGATTTTATTCTTTAAGTTACACTGACATCTGGTGGCCTTTAGTGTTAGAAAAGAAATACTTTCCAAATCTGTAATCTGAAACACATGTATAATCAAAACACTTCTTTACATCTTCTTTGGAATTGAAAGAAAATAATACCAAAGGTGATATAAAAATGTTAATAAAGTAATAAAGAAATTAATAGGACCACCTATATGCATATTTTAAAAATTTAATAACCAAAAGAATAAAGCATGATTTTCCTCTTCCTTAGTCAACTTTCCTAAGGGCAGAGTGGAGAAACTTCCTCCACAGTGGAAATTTTCAAATAGAATTGTTAAAGGAAGAGGAAGAAAAAAAAGAAAAAAAAAAAATGGTCACAGCTGGGCATCAACCAAGTTATTTCTGAAAAATATTTATTACTAAGTATGCCACCAAAATTAAATAAAATAGGTAATGTTAAGAAAAAGTAAATTGCATTAAATAAAGTATTTCCTCTCTGTTTGCAGGAATAAACTTAAAATATAAGAACACTCCTTTGTAATTTGACTATGCCACGTAAGCCATCGGAAGGGGCCTCTACTCAAAATTTCCCCTTTCCCTACCTCAACAAGGTTCCCACATTTCTGCTATAAAACACTGCCAAAATAAACATTGGATTTACCCCAGTAATATTTATATTTATTTGTTTGTCCGTTCCTACTGATACCAAACATAACGTGAAACTCTATGTTCCTGCAAATATTATTTTAAAAGATATCAAATCAATCCCCCAATTTGCCACCTGTTCTAGGAATAACTTTATTCTCCTTAATTAAAAGAGAAATGCAAAGGTGATCATCCTTATCTTCCTCACTGCCCCACTCCCACTGACTGACCAGATACTATGTGAAATGCTTTACATAGATGATCTAATTCAATTCTCATAGTATTCTACAAGTTAGATATATTTTATTCATGATGCCCACTCTACAGATAAACAAGTTAAGTCTCAAGGAAGTGAAAGTAATAGTCCAGAATTTACTTGCCTGCCTTAGTGAAAAATTCATCTCCCTGAACTTGCTCTGCTGTGGTCTCCAAGGTTTGGAATGTGCTGTTTTCCCTCCCTTAGAAATTCATCTTTTCACTCCTTACCTTCTGTCTCCTAGTTAACCTCTACTCATTCTAAAGGTTTGAGCTTGCTTCCTCCAAGCCTTCCTGAGCGCACAGCTCAGCAACCTTCCTTGCTTCCCTAGTGCTAGCTAATGTGCCAGCTGTGGCTTCTATCCAAGGCACGTCCTGCCTGCTCCTCTCTCCCACTGTCCGACTGTGGTGGAATGGCCTGGTCACTTCTCAGTAACTCTCACTAGACAGCAACCACTGTGAGGGCAAGACCAGTCTCACGGGTCACAGTCACCACCACAGAGGCCAACATGGCACCTGACACCTCTTAGACATTTCAGAATGAACAATCACTATAAATTACAAAACCAAAGGCTTTCATCTTTTCTCAGCTGCCTCCTAATATTACTGATGATAGTTTATATTTTCATACTAATATGATGAAATTGCTTATTGCCTTTTAAAACCTGATTCTCCGTGACCCACAACTCTTCTGTTGGTGCAACTTTCAAAGACTGTAATAGAGATGGTAGGAAATGCAGTTAAAAGGGGAATGGAAAGAAACAGTGAACCAAACTGAATTCTACAGAAAGTCTAACTTTGGAGCAGGGTCAAGTACTGCTAGAGCCAATCAAGAGTCCATTCTTAGTGGGAGACTAGTTCTGGGACTGGAGAAGTACAAATTTATTCCTGGAAACACCCTATTGCCTCAAACTCCCATTCATTGGTTTAAGTTAATGCATACTATAGCCACAACTGATAGCACAGCTGTCAGTTGATAATTAGCTTTAAGAAGCGACCCCTCACCCAGATGCCTTGCATTATGTTAAAAAGAGGGATTTTGGAAAACCAGAGCTCCTGAAGGACCCACGGTGAACATTTAAAGCTGGCATCAACCTACTCTGCCTGTCTTTAGGGCCAGTCCTGGATCTGGCCATCAGGATTATAAGGTGAGATACGTGCAGGAACATGCAATGAGCTAGGATGATGGAAATCCTGCCCCCAGGCTGTGTCGTCCTTCTCTTACCACAACCACGTGCTTTGCTACTGGAAATCCAAGTTGGAGGTTGTGCTCATTTGTATATACTATGTCCCCCAGAAAAAGCCATATTCTTTAATGCAATCTTGTGGGGGCAGATGTATTAATGTTGATTGGTTGGAACCTTCTGACTGAGTGTTTCCATGGAGATGTGACCCACTCTACTGTAAGTGACACCTTTGATTAGGGTATGACCTCTTGATTGAATGTTTCCATGGAAAAGTGGCCCTACCTATTCAGGGTGTGTCTTGATTAGTTCACTGATGTCCTATAAGCTAAGAATGACATTTGAGAGAGCAACTGAGAGTGACATTTGAAGAGGAGCTGCAGTTAAGGGTGACATTTAAGAGAGCAACTGAGAGTGACATTTTAAAGAGGAGCTGTAGCTAAGAGAGGACAAAATGCCCCAAAAGCAACATTTTGGAGAACGTCATTTTGAAACGCAACCTGGGAGCAAGTGGACACAAGCCACGTGCCTTCTGAGCTAACGGAGGTTTTCCAAACACCAATGGCCATCCTTCAGTGAAGGTGCCCTATTGTTGAGGCCTTACCTTGGACACTCTATGGCCTTCAGACTGTAACTTTATAACCAAATAAACCCCTTTATAAAAGTCAATCCATTTCTGGCATTTTGCATAACTGCAGCATTAGCAAACCAGAACAGAGGTTGATGGCCCTGGAGCCTCCAACTGCCTCTCTACCTCCCAGTGACAGCCGGCCAAGTCCTTTGGGCTACATAGTTTCCGAAGAAATGACCAAGGCCACATTGGAAAGAAAGAAAAAAACCCAAATGACCTCTACACCTCAAGACAGTGTATACGACTGAGGAAGATGACATTTATTGGTGCCTCCCAGATGGTAGAGCTGATCATATTACTCTTGCAAACAGAAAAGTTTTGTACAATTCTATTAATACATTATTTTTTAACATAACCCCCACCTTTGTCAGTGAGCTTTGCTACTCAACAGCAGAGTCATGACCATTACCAGTCAAGAGGTGAGGGATCGATCATACATTAGTTCTAAGTAATAAAACCTGTTAAAGTATCTCTGGAAGAAAGAATGAAGAAGGGCATGGAAAACTGTCCAGAGCCTGCACTCCATGTCAGGAAGCTCCATTTTCTAATTCAACGCTGCCACAAATCATCAGTTGCCTTTATGTGGGCTACTCGCTAGTTCTGTTAACTGGGACACCTGAACTAGACCTGGGGTGGGCAGCATCTGCCCTGGGGGGCTTAGCCTCTTCCCCTCGGTGGGTCACAGCACTCATTCCTACTCAGTCTGCCAGCATCACAGAAATTTTCTCATCTCCACACTTGAGGTGCCCACTAATGGCATCGAGTTAGCAGGTAACTTCTCATCCTTAGAATGCATAATTGCCAGGGAAGCTTCCAAATTTAAGAGTGCAGAGCTTCTATAAGTCTATCAAATTCCATAAAAGGAAACAGGTGGTCTACTGCCAAAAAAAAAATAAAAAGGCAAGTTTTTATGAAGCTGCTCCCTGCTGCCATTTTCCATATGTATAAAAACGCCCAAAGGACAGTGGGTAAAAACAGTTGCAACTCAGGTTGAATATAATGTGGAATTTATGACCCATCCAAGAACTAATACTCTGAATTGAGCCAGAGGGAAAGTTAAGGAAATTCCCTGAAGACCTCTAAGAATAGGTAACCATCTGCCTGGCTTGCTTTCAACTTCACCTGCCCAGGAGAAGGGGCTGACCAGGTGATTGCTCAAGACTCCTCCAAAACCTATACTTTGGGGAGAACAAGTGCCTTATACAGAGTGTACAGGCATTTGGTATACTTCCTGCAGGATCTGAAGAGTATTTTAAGAACTGAAGTAAAGAGCTGAGAAAAATGTGTTGACATCGCCTGTCAAAAAATCCAGTTTTAAGGGGAAAAAAAAAAAAAGCCAGTGCCTTTTTGAGTAGATTCCATGCACTTGCTTTCCAAAGTTTTCTGAAAACTTGCAAAAATGTGGAACATGCATAAGTAGTTTCCACCCACTCCTGTGGCTCATTTAATCTCTGCAAGCAGCACGACTCATCATAGAGGTCAGAAACGTCATTTGCATCACAAAGGACTATTGCTTGGATTTCTCCTTCAGTTCAGATGGCTGCAAGCAAAACTCAGTGCACTTGCTGATTGACTCTAGGATCTTTGGACACCTTCCCTCTCCATCACCACTGAAGGAAAACCAACCAATTTCTGAGTTCTCACTCAGAGTGGGTTACAGTTACCACCATAACCCATTCCAGCCTCAACACTTCATGATATGGTGCAGTCACAGCCACAAGAGCTGTATTCTCTTTCTACTGTTCTTTCCCCAACATCAAAACTTCAATAGAACAAAAATAATCAGATTAGAACACCCAGATACAATTATTGCCCTGTCACTGGTTTCCCAGATAATTCTGGACAAATTAATTCTCTCCTTCCTTTCTGGTATAAAGAAGGTGTGTCCTAGTCTGCTAATGCTGCAGAATGCAAAACACCAGAGATGGATACGCTTTTATAAAACGGGGGTTTATTTCGCTACACAGTTACAGTCTTAAGGCCACAAAACGTCCAAGGTAACACCTCAGCAATCGGGTACCCTCACTGGAGGATGGCCAATGGCCTCCGGAAAACCTCTGTTAGCTAGGAAGGCAGCTGGCATCTGCTCCAAAGCTCCAGCCTCAAAACGGCTTTCTCCCAGGACGTTCCTCTCCAGCAAGCTTGCTTCTCTTCAAAACATCACTCCCAGCTGCACTCTCTTTCTTCCCCCCGAGTCAGCTCATTTATATAGCTCCACCGATAAGGGCCCACCCTGAATGGGCAGGGCCATGCCTCCATGAGAACATCTCATCAGAATCATTGCCCACAGCTGGGTGGGGCACATTCCAAGCAAATCCAACCATCACCAAAACTTCTGCCCCACACAAGACCACAAAGATAATGGCATTTGGGGGACACAATACACTCAAACCCGCACAAGGTGACAGAGTAGACATTCTCTGATCTTACCTCCAGTTCCAACTAAGGTTTCTTCCAGCTCTAAAGTTCCGAGGCTCTAAGACGTACCGCGTGGTAACAAAAGGTATGGAAGCCAAAAGGCAGAGGTTCTGAAATGACCCCTAAACTAGTTGAATGTCTTTGAGCAAGATCAACCTCTCTAAGCATCAATTTTCTCAACCATAAAATGAGAATAGTGAAAACATCAATAGCTCTTAACCTCTTTGGAAATAGGGACGGACCACTTAAAAAAGGTTATCAGTTTTCTTCCCCGAAAAGTGCACATGCACAAAAACTTTACATTTTCAGATTGATTGTGATCTTTTGAAATCTATCCATCCCCACAGAGGTCTACAGAGACCAGCTTAAAGACCTTTTGGCCACATAATCTATAAAGTTCCATTGAATTCTAAAAAGTATTTGTTAAAGATCTACCAGAATAAAAGGCTCTGCTAGCAGATGAATCAAATCCATGAGCAAATACTTACTGTCTGGGATTTGCCCGAGTACAGAAATTAGAACGGGGTAATTGCCTTCAGAGAGCCATTGCTTTAGTTGGGGACGATGGGGTAAAAACAGCGTGCATAAATCATTTAGGGACTAGTGGCATGGCACTGCAAGGTCATTAGGATTCCTGAGAACTGGAAAAGTCAGGGTCGGGGCTTATGAAAGAGGAAAGGGTTGGATAGAAATGGAAAAAGATTTTCTTGCCAAGAGAAACTGCAAAGGCAGGGGTGAGAACATATAAGGCAAGTGGGGAGGACAAATGACAAAGTGAAACAATGCCGATGATTTTGGATTCTAAGCAGGAGACAATAGGGAATCTTGAGAAGGTTGGGCAGGGAGAGGGTGGTATGAGGGAAATAAAGTGTTAGAAAGTTTAGTGAGGAAGCAGAATGGATCAGACACGGGCTATGCCTGGTCTTCAAGAAACAAAGTATCTTAATACTCCTGAGGTTCAAGTTCAACCTTGAAACATTGGTTGTCATTGTTATTCAGCAGAATCCAATTCTCGTCTCCTGGACGCACACTGTACTTTTCAGCAGCTTTGGCATTGGGCAAGGTAAATAAATGTGAACAGAAGGGTGTCAAGCTCATGCGTGATTCACAGTCTCTTTCTCCTGCCAGTGACTGCGGAGCTGCATGTCCAGTGTGGTCTGTCTACAATATGATGAAGGCAACTCCATCACTAATTAATTAATGATAAACCAGTGAAACCAGTAGGTTGAACAAATCCAACCTGTGTGTTATGGTCAAAACTCAATAGTTGCTTCCCACAACCAAACAACTAAAACAGTAGTTTTTTTTTGAAAACACACACAGGAATTGGAATTGAATTATTCCAAAGGAAAGTCTAATTGTGCCTTAGGAAAACACATTCATATGCTTCCCTTCTGATGGCTAAGAAAAGACTCTCCCTGATTACCAATGGCTGAAGATCAGAGGATAATGTTGGGATTTACTTGCTTCCCTTATCTATTCAAAACACTCTTTATTTCAATTTAGGAAATTCACGTACTCAATCAAGCAATGACCCTCAATGTGGGTGGAAAACATCATCATGCTAGGCTTAAATTTCCCACCGTCAGGTGTCCTCAAAGTAAATGTCCATTTCTTAGAGAACAGAGCATAACTCTTGGGAGGCAGCATAGCCTAGACATTAAGAGTATAGACTTTGATTCAAATTTTGACTCTTGACTGGCTGCATCACCCTAGGTAACTTACATAATCTTCTTGTTTCAGACTCTTTGTCTATAATATGGAAGGATAACAGTCCTTATCTCATTGGGTTTTTCTGAGGATGAAATGAGATCACACACGTATATATAGACTTGGTGGAGGGCCAAGAACATACACAGTCAGCACCCAAAAAATAATTCTTATCATCCTTTTATCAACCTTGCTATGACTATTCTCTTTCCTCTCTCTATAGAGCAGAATTTTATATTCTAATGTGATGATTAAAGATGTATGAACAATATCTACAGCAAGAAAGAAAAAATAATTGAACTGAAGTTTTATGCAGGATCAAAAATAAACCTTTATATCTTGATTGTAATAAGTTGTAAGAGTTATTAAAGAAAAAGAAAGAATTTAATGTCTAGCAGCATATGTTTACATTTTGTATACAATTCAGTTAGCATCTGGACCCAAATACTGACAACAAAAAGAAAATAAAAAGCACAATCCCATTATCTTTAAGCATAAATGGACCTGATACAGTATCTAATTCGCTAACTGTTCTTCCCAACTAGGAATTTAGCCATTGTTCACTCTGGACCTTTAGCTAATTAAATGAACCAGGATCCATCCTTTGGCCTTCTCCAATATGTCTTCCCAGAATACGGCAAAGAGTCACAATTCTCTAAGGAAATCCACAACAGTGGACTCCAGGGTTATCTCAGGTAAACAAATGAACTTTTTTTTTTTAAGAAAGCATTGTGGAAAGCTCTCTTGGGGTAATAGATGAATTACTAGCTAAGGACCCTGGGCAACTTATTTAAAGCCTCTGCACCTCGGTTAGCTGTCAAATTGGGAGCATTTACCTGTCTTGCAGGATTCTCAGGGACATTCCATGAGGGGACACAGTCCAAACACTCAGCACATCAGGACACGGTGGCACCTCCCTCCAGCACAGCGAGGACAGCTGGAGATCCTGAAGCTCGAGCCCTACTCCAGGTGATTCTAGTAAGCAGGCAGGAGCCAGAGATGAGAACCCCGGGTGTAGCCACTACAAAGCAGAATGCCAGAATGCTTTCACACTGATAGGGAATTGGGTGCTAAACCTTGAAAATCCCAAACCAGGGCTTGCTAAGAAGTGGCTTACCTTTTATCACCAACCCTTCCACTCCCCAGTGGTGAATTTAAAAGCACATCATGCATAAGGATTACAACAATAAACCATGAGGTTAAGGCAAAGAAACTGACAAGGTGTATTCACCTGTGAGAAATTAAAGAGCAAAGTTAATGGGCTGAAGCATTAAGCCCAAAAGGCTAGATCCGGGAGCCTTCCAGGGTGTTTGACAATGGCTATTCACTCCTTAGCTAAGGAGGAAAGAAATAACCTTAAAATAGAATCTCATCACATCCTCCTGAACCAAATTTCACTACAGTAATTGCATCTGTGAGAAGGGGAACGCAAAAGAAATCAGGCATTCTCCTGGCTCAGATGTAAGTAATATATCAGAACCACCCACTGAGAATTCCCATGAAAAATAAGCTGGCTGGGGCTGTGCTGTGAATGCAAGCTGGAGGCAGCCCTGCACTTTTACGGCCCCACAAAGGCTTTGCTGAGGTCCTAAATCCAGCATAATTGTTCCTTATTGCGCTGCTCCTCTTGCCAAGTCCACATCAATATGGTTAATTCTTTGAGGTTCCCACATAACACTCAGGGCTGTGTAGAAAGGGGAGTGGGGAGGGAGAGGAGAGGCATCCATTGATGATAGCTTTTCAGTGCAATTTCCATCCTCCCCAAATTCATCACATTAATTGAATGAACCAACTTGTTGGAAGGAAAATGTTATTAGTCATCCACATGAGAGGGGCGAAAAAGAAAATCTCTCTACTAGACTGAAAAGCATGCAATGAAATTAATGGAGCTGCTCCTGTCGTAATTTTATTTCACAGAAGCTGAGCAGTTAAGTAATGATAAAATCAGTTTACTTTTCTGACCTATTTCATGGCCATAAATTGTACCTTCAGCTTCAAGTTTCCAAATTCATTTTTCCTCTCTAATTACCATTCTGTGGCCACTCAACTGCATTGGTAAATAGCAAGAAATCTAATGAATGAGAGTTAAACAAACAAAAACAACCCTGTAGCAGATCATGCCAAGAAAACCTCCCTGACTTAGCAGGGCAAGAACCAGCCTGCTTTGCTGCCTAGGGTTTTGCAGGACCACCTCGGGCCCTACCTGCTGGCCTCTCTGGGCCTCTGCCAATGGTCCTTAGCCTTGATTGCACCCTGGGATAATCTGGGGACCTTTAAAAAATTCAGATGCCCAAATCCTACCCAAGAGTTTTGATATAATTGATCTGGGATATGGTGTAGACATTGGGATTTTCCAAAAGCTCTCCAGGTGATTCTGTGCTGTGGACATAAATTGCATGCCCCAGCTCCCAGCCTACAATTATCTCTGATGCTTCTTTCTCCCCACACCCCATAGGGGTTTACTATCAGTCATACACTAAGAGGAAATTCCTCAACCCAAGACCACAACAAAGGCTCATTGGCCATTCATTCTTCCTCCTCATTGGGTTGACAATTGAGAAAGTTAATTCCTTAAGGAAGATTTAAATGAATCAGGGTGATTTAGCTAGATTCAGTCACCAAGAGCTGACTTCAGAGTATTTTATCAAATTGCCACTATAGAGATCTTTAATATAAAAGCACTAACCAGAGAGTTTAGATGGCTACCTCACAGACCCTAGCAGCTATAAGATTCTATGACTTACCTGTGCCTACCCTCCGGTGTACCACATACAGAGCCCACCTTCCCTGTCATTTCCATCTTTCATTGACACCTGTGGAAGCAGTCCCCTTATATCCTATCTCCTTCAAGGTATCTGAGAGTTGAGTGCTGGTAATGGGTTACTCTCTCCAACTTTGATATTGAATTCATGAATTTACGGTAAATCCTACATATCAATGTTGCCCACACCTGATCACATATCTGAATCACCTTGAGATATTTTAACTATATACACACATTCCTGGGTCCCACTTATCAGAGAAAGTCTAATTTAGAAGGCCTACCTCAGGAATCAGAATTTGGTTTCACTCACTAGGAGATATGATGGGTCAGGTTGGGACCACAGCTGCATATGATATAATTATATACAGACAGCCCTCACTTTGCAAAGTTCCAACCTGAACGGGTTACCCTTACCAAAGTTTAATTACATAACACCAGCCACCTTTAACACAGCTCAAATTTCAGTTACCACAGTGCATTAAGTAATGGCATAAAGAACAAACTTTGTTGCTAGGTCTTCAGTCCACAAACCACTAGGCAAACAACAGCTGCACATCCGGACTAGTGGGCAATCACGTCATTTCTTCCAAAGTCTACTGGTGATTGGTCACTGTGCATCTGTTGTTTAGTTTACAAAGAGGTACCAAAATATGGAACTGTGTTGCCTCTTTGTCCCTCAGTGATAGACCCACATAAATTTTACAGAATTAGATAATCAAAAGAGAGAACTGACCAATAAAGATGAAACTGCAGCAAAAAAAAACAAAAAGTGACAATGCTGGAAGTAAAATTGAAATCTAGTTTTAATGGAGAAATAGCTGACTGTGGAAATGTTAAAATACTGACATTCAAGAGTCCCTGGATATGCAGCCAGAGGAACTTAGTGAAAGTGAATTTGCTGGTATAAATGAGGAAAAGGGTGAAGATGTTCCAGTGGAAGTGATGCTGGCAAAAAAAAAAAAAAAAAAAAAATTTGCATTAAAGGAATTCTCAGAGATATTACATGCAAAGAATAAACTTTTGGAAGCTGATCCAAACTTAGAAAGATATATGACAATTTGCCAAGGCATAGTAAAGATGCTTGCTCTGTATCATAACTTATAAGACAAGAAGCAGAAGGCAGACACTGTTCAAAACTATTCTTGATATACTTTAATTCTCAAGGCTTCTAATGTTTTGAGCCATAATGTACTAGATCTATATCAGTGTTACTATTTTACATTTCCCTACATATTTATAACTTAATATAAGCGACTTTTTCATGTTTTAGCAAAAAATTTTAAAGGTCATGGAACAAGCATAATTTTCCCATTGATTATTAAGACTGCTCTGCACAATTTCAGCTTGCCCAGTCACTTTTATGGTCCTGCACTATAGTACAAAGTGAGGACTGCCTGGTTTGGTTTTGGTGCTTTACTCTATTGCCATCTATTGTAGCAGTCTGTAACTAAACATGGCACATCACATCATTGCCAATAGTTTTGAGTAAGGGAACCTCCAGCCTAAAAGCAAATATCTTGGGGGCAGTTGGTTCCTATGATGATATACCTGCATATCACCTTTCTGAAATTATACTGAGAGAATAGCAGAAATCTAATAGTAATTTTTTTTTTTAACATAAAGCACTTTTGGCCAAGAAAGCCCCATCTTAGGAAATGACTGTTTTGCAAACATTACGCACTCCACAACAAACAAGAATCCCTTCATTGCTTTAATTACTAATCATATACTTAGGAAGTCTATATCAAGTGCATTGGGGAGCCCTTAAGACTCTCAAAAATGCATAGCTTCACAAAAATGTTGTTAAAATGGAAAGTCAGACAAACGTCAGCTCTTTTTTCCCCAATCATTATTCCTAAAGGATTGATCCTGATTCACACAGACTTTCCTCTTCTATTTCATGCCAAGAGGCCAGTCAGCAGTGTACTATCAACCGGAATTAAAATGATATATTTGCCTTGAGCACCCAGAGTAAACAGTCCAATTAACAAACCCACTATTAGTTTACTTTGCCAATATTCACCACCAAGAGATTTCTAAGATTGCACATAATGTTTAATGTTCTCAGAAGCTTAGCATTTTATCATTTTAATATCTCCAAAGCTAGAAGCAGGCAGAAGTCTTTATTTCAAAGACCACTAGTGAAAGTGAGTGCCTTTAGGATACCAGTATTGACAGAAAATTTACCTTGTGGTAGAGTCCGCATCTGATCAGTATCAGATTTTTATTACTTTTATTATTTACTCAACAAATATTTGTTGAACGTATAATATGGTGACAACTGTTATGTTCTTGTGCACATGATTTGATCCATCATGTCCCCAACCCATGTAATAATAAGCTGTATTATAATAGGTTTCTGTCACATTTGTGTTCTCACTCTTTGGTGCATGAGCAAAGAACAGGAAAGGCTTCTCTCCCCTAAACAGCTTCTGTGTGTCTCTTCCTTCCCAAAGTCCCTGGAAAGGAGTCAGTCTTGCAGTGAGATGACCTTAACCTGGGACTCAGACACCATCAATTAAGAGAAGTAGTAAAGAGAAAAAGATTCTCACCCTAGGAAAAGAAAAACCTCACTTTTTAGTCACCCAGCAGGAAAATCAGCCCTCAATTTATTGGGTCTAACGGACAAGGGTTCCCTTTGACCTTCTCACTTCTAGGAGTGTCTCTTTGGTATTTTTTTGAGAACACAAAATCTTGGATTTGTCTTTTTTTTTTTTTTGGGGGGGGGTGGTATTACCCAGGACTGCTTCTAGCAGAGGGAGGTCAACACTCATTCCTCTCTCATCATCAAAAGCAAATGAGATCAGCATGTTTGCAAAGCTGGTTTACACTTTTAATTCAAAGAGGTATTTCCAAGAAGAGAAGGCTTAATGAACATCACACTTAATCAATTTACATGTGTGTATTAATTCTGACTTCTTTATTCCTTCACAAAGACCTGAGCTGTCATGGTTGTGAGTCATGACTGTAATCCAAGTGGGATTTCAGAAAAAAAATTCAAAGATAAAATAATTCTGATCTCTCCTCATATTATGTCACCAATTGTAACATTTGTAATACAGCGGCATTTTTGTAGAAAGTAGTCAAGCCTATGACCATGGGATGATGCGATCTTCTTTGAGTCAGTTTCCTCTACATCTTTGTTAGATGAGTAACAAATCATGAGAGAGTAATGTACTCAGGAATGAAATATCCCAGTTTAATCAGAACCTCACAGAGACTCATCATCTTACTATAAAATTTCTAAAGTTAGTCCTGCTTTTCAGGAAGCAACAACGTGCCCAATTCTGCTGATGTCATCCTCTGATAAATCTAAGCAAGTTCAAGCTCATTTCTTTTACCTACCTACGCATTTATTCTAAGCCTTCAGAATAAAAATGTCAGTTATACCCATTTACCAGCTACACTATCAGTTAGTAATACATTAGTATATACATTATGTACTAATTTTCACTTAGTCTCAAGTCTTCAGATAAAAAAGTATGATGGAATTACACTTAAAAGGAAGAATTAAATCTGTTGGATATTATTGAGACCCCCATTAAGAAATACAAACTATATACAATGTGTTGTATTTCTTGGGATTTTCAACTTCATTTTAGAATTGAGGTAATAGGCAGTAGATTTTGTAACCCTAAGTGGAATATAACATTTAATTATCTATGCAAAAGGCATTGACAAAACGACATCTAAAGTTTCTGACATGTTTTCCTTTTTGTAGTTTCTCCAAGTAAGATACGTCAAGAAGCAGCTTTTCTGTGATCTGTCTCAAAAATAAATGGAAAGAAAGAAATGTAACAGATGGTTTGGATTAAATTTGAACAGTGATAAGTAATGGCATTTAGGACAGCTGGGTAATGTACTCTTAGCTCAAAAACATGTTTGATCTGAAACACGAAAACAATCTTCATGGTTTCCATGAAAGGGAAAGGAAAATGAAACTGAATAGTGGAGTAAATTGCTGGTTTTCTCCCCATTATGTTCTTTCTGCTTTGAGAACCATATGTTCTCTTTGATATAACTGAGCTGTAACTGAAATTTTCTTTTTTTTTTTTTTAATTTAAAAGTAGTGACCAAACATTTATGCTGCATATTCATCAACACCTGTGGAGAAACAAAGAATTATTACTAGCCCCAAAGTTCGGGATTAAAAAAAATTAATAAGTTAGGGTTTGTCTTGACCCTAAACAATTTATGTCCTCCTTCATTTTCAGATCTGTGAAATACTCCCAGCATTTGCTGAGGCTTGTGACCAAGTTACAATTTAAAGAGATAGTTTGGTCATTAGCAATCAAGTTTCTGCATTAGCAATCAAGCTTCCTCACAGAAAACTTCAATAAAATCCACTATTCAAAGAATACTTAGGAAAAGCATCATTGAAATGCAATTTTGTTGGAATTCATTAATTTCACAAACTTACTGAATCTTTCCTCAGAGACAGAAAACTATGACAGAGTTGGCCTATAACAAAATTCAACCACAACCAAGAAAAATCTACAACATCAAAACTTTTTTTTAAATACAGACAAGAATTCAAATCATAGGTAGGCTCCTAAGCTGCAACAGATAGTATCCCACATCTCTGAAAAAGGAAATACAAAGTCAGCTCTTTGGCTGAATTGGTTTGGGGAGAATTGGAAGAGGCAATTGAGACTTGTCAACAAATTCCATCAATGGCAGCTTGCAAAACACCATCTGATTTTCTGAATTACAAATCTGGACAGGGAAGTGAGACTGAAAATTCTGAATACTGCCAGATTCTCATTTCAGATGCATACACATACTCTTCCACGTCGCAAAAAAAAAAAAAAAAAAAAAAATTAATAGAAATAAGGAAAAAGAAACTGTTCCACGTGCAGCAGCAAATGCTATTTGAAATGCTATGCCTGGCAGCACTGATTGCAATGCCCCTGCGATTGGAAATTCAGGCTGCTTTGTCGTCATGAATTCAAGCTTGGTCCCAATTATATTCCTAAGTTTAGTCAGCTTGAACAAGCTCATGCTTTATATGTAGCTGATATTTAATTTGTATGTTAAGTAGAGATGAAAAAATAAAGACACAGTACTATCACTGATTGCTCCCCAAAGCCAAAGTAAGATGGGGGGATGATGAAAAAGTGTGTGATACAAACCAATTTCCTTGATAGAAACCACATCCATTCAAATCTAAGAAAATAATGGGGTTTTTTTCCTCTGCTAGTCAGCCCAAAGCAATAAATTGAAAAAGAATATCTTGGATGAGGGGTCCCTTAAAATGCATCTTAAATAGTATCACTTTCCAAGATAACATGGACATAGGCTTTAGTCAAGAATGAATTGTGTAAATCACATCTTTTGGAAAAGAGTTAGGCAAGAGACTCAATGGTAAATAGTGGTTAAGAGACCACAATCAACATTTCCTTGTGTTCCCCTGCTGTAGTGTGTCAGGGTCTTTGCAAAGCAACCCTCACTTCTGCTTTCCACATCTCTACCCAATGGTGAACGATGCAGGCATTGGATTCCGTGGGAGCCCTTGGAGCACCTGAGCGGGATGCCGTCTGTTCACAGTGGTCCCCAGAATATTCAGGAAGTGGGGTGGCAAAGGTCCTGGAGATCTGAATTCCTCTCTCAACCCTTCCTACTGTCCAATCCAAAGACACCCCAAAACTACATTTCCTTCACTGCACACTCAGTGTCAACCAGGACATTTTTAAAGCTGGGAGAGATCTCAAAGATTATCCCTTCTAGTTGCCTCATATTATAGATGAGGAAATTGAGAAACAGAGAGGCCACATTAATTTCAAGACCGGAAAATTAGGGCCTAAACTGGAAGTTAATATTGCAAACAGCTAATATTTATTGAGTTCTACTGTGCTCAGTAGAATAGAGATACTACTTCACTTCATCCTCACAACTCCCCTCCTAGGTAATAATGATCTTACTTGCATTTTGTGGATAAGGAAACTGAAGCACAAAGACGTTAAATAACTTGCTGAAGGTCTCCAAGCTGGGGAAGTGGCAGAGCCACACTGAGAACCAGGCAGTCTGACTCCCGAGTCCCCTGGATCTTTTCCCAGCTGAGCAACTCCCAGCCCAGTACCTTTTCCATCCTACTACGCTGAGTAATTTTTCACTACAATATACAGACATTTACATACATCCCAGGTTTGCTCTGTGATGTGTATACACTGTAAGACATACATGGGCACAGACAGGCACAAGACATAAAGTTAAAAGGCATCATACACTTTGTTCAATGTGTGGCCCATTCTTCTCCCTGGCTTTATTAAGCAGCCACCCAAGCGGAAGGAAAGCACTGATAAAACAAGAAGTCTTATTGATTCCATCTTAGCTCTAATAGAATTCAGTCAAGGAGCAAAGTGAGGCATCATTTTCAGAAATTCTGCCTATTAACTTTTTATGGCTCCTAAACTCTGTAATTATAATATATTAGGTGGAATGCCTGAGTGAACATTGCTTCATTCAAAAACAGACAATTTCCCTGTCTGTTGAAGATGCTTAATTAAAGAACTGACTCTCCTGAATTCTTTCTTAATATATCTCTGGCTAAATTTAAAAACATCATATGTGTATATAGAACATATATGCACACCCATGTTAGCAAATGTAATGCCCAGTTGTCAGGAAATACTCTTCTAACAAGAATGTTGATAATATGCCTGCAAATGGTATTCATTAGAGCACAGTATAAACACAAATTCACGTTCATAGCTGAGGACATGTGGCCTGATCTCCCAGCCAGTCCCTGATAGCTAGGTGTGGGGATCATCTGTAAGAAAATCCTAGGGGAGCTGGAGGAGCTCACAGTTTGGTGGTAGAGAGAGATGTGTAATTACACTGCTACAATATAATGTGCAAGAGATATGTTCTGAAATAGAGGCATGTACAGAGGGCCCAGAGGAGGGAGCCACAAGCTTTTCCAGTGTGAATCCAGAGAGGTGGATCAGACAGTTGCTATTCAGATGGTAGAATGAGTAGACCAGGTGACCCAGTGGAGGTGGTAGATGTGGAGAGGGAGGCACAGATGTGCACAACCCAGGTGACGAGAGGATCATAACAATGTTAAGTCAGAGAGGGAACAGAGGAAGGAGGAAGAGTGGTTTGGTAGGGAGGGTAAGACAAGGAGCTTCCTTCTGGTCATACTGGAAGTGCCACTAGAGAAAGATGGTCAAGAAAGGGCTTCAACTAGCAGAATGGATCTGTTGTTTGCAACTAAGAACCCTGAATAATCAACTGTGAAAAAGTCCTACCTGAATTGCCATCAGAACACAGGCCAAAATCCTTTCTCACTACATTTGATGCCACAATATCTAATTTTGACTAGCCCTTAAATTGTGCTTGGTTTCCTAGTTTCCATGGTTCTTTTAACCTATAACCAAGTGTTAAAACAGTGTATGATGGAACCCAACAAACCAATCTGAGCATCTTTAAGCTGGGTCCACATATGAGGCTAACTCATACAGGATGGAAAGAAGGAGTTGGACTACTTTCTTTTATTCAAAAATGAAAAAAAAAAATTTTTAATAAGGAAACATGAAGTAGTGTGCCAGTTTGGATGTATTATGTCCCCCAAAATTCCATGTTCTTTGATGCAATCTTGTGAGGGCAGACTATTAGTGTTGATTAGGTTGGAATCCTTTGATTGAGTGTTTTCATGGAGATGTGACTCAATCAACTGTGAGTGAAATGTTTGATTGGATAATTTCCATGGAGATATGGACCCCACCCATTCAGGGTGGCTCTTAATTAAATCACTTGGGTCCTATATAGGAAGCTCAGACAGAAGGAACTCACTGCTGCAGTCAAGAGAGACGCTTTGAAGAATGCACAGGAGCTGAGAGAGGAGCTGGAACACAACCTGGGATCAGCAGATGCCAGCCACGTGCCTTCCCAGCTAACAGAGATTTTCCGGACTCCACTGGCCTTCTTTCAGTGAAGACAGACTTGTGTTGTTGCCTTCAGTTGGAAATTTTCATGGCCTTCAGACTGTAACTTTGTAACTAATAAACCCCCTTTATAAAAGCCAATCCATTTCTGGCGTTTTGCAAAACGGCAGCATTAGCAAACCAGAACAAGTGGTAAATTCATACAAGTGTTAAGTATAATTTGCAGAGCACTAAAGAGAAAGGGTATGTTCAGAGAGAAAGAGATGACAAGACATTTAAGAAAACCTTTCCTAAAAGTCAGTCAGCAACTTAGGTTATTCTTTTAAAGATTTTTTGTACATGCACAGAAAACTGTAAAGCAGAAAACTAAAATTATTCAGAACCCCACCAATCTGAGCTAATTGCTGTTAGCATTTTGGTATATTTTCTTTTATTTGTTTTTCTTTTTTCCATTCAGGACTTCTTTACATAGTTGAGATCATATTATTTGTATAATTTTATAGCCTCCTCCTTCCTTTAACATTTTTCCATAAGAATTTTCTTGTATTCTTAGAAAAGTCTTTATGAATATCATTTTAGGAATCATATAGTATCCCATTATATATCCATAATTTATTTTTCCATTCCTCTATTTTTTGCATAGTTTGGTTATCTCCAATTAAGGGACACCCTCTGATTGGATTGTGGCAAAACTGGAGAGCCAGACAGTGAAGTAAATCTAATGGAAAGAGAGTTATAGGTCAATTATAATGTGCAATCATGATTTTGCTTGAAGAGTTCAATGTATTTATATTTTATTTAATCATTTTTTCAGAGTCTTTTTCAGTAAAAGCAGCCATTTTTATAGAAATGGAGATCTATGGTGATAAAAGCAACTATGATGAAGCAAAATGTAATGGGCTTATCACCCAAACTGCATGTCATATCATCTGATGACCAAAAAAAAGATATGGGAGAGGGGGTAGGGGATGGAAAACTATTTTACAATTTCTAAATAATCAAATGAAATCTGTGGTCACATGGCTAGTTGGTAGCCAAGCTTAAACTTGGAACAAGGGCTTCTAACTCTTAGTTACAAGTATTTTGCCTATTAAATCATAGTATTCTCATATTGCTCATATGTCATTGAAAAATATGCTTTCTGATTCAAGCAACCAACAATTCTCTTTCAGATATTTAATATATGCCATATGCCAAGGTTATATAAGTAAATGGCCTGTCTTTACATCCCAGCTGCTCCTTGTCGAGTGGAGTTTTGTCAATGCAAGAGCATTTGGAACTTGGTTTTCCAAACTTCTCTCAACAACGCAAGTTAGCTGCTCGTTATCTCTAGGGAATAACATATTTAAATCAGCTCCAAAGCACATACTAACAAATCTATGAAAATAGGTGGACACAACAGAAATTCTGAGATAAAGCATATCAGCTTTCTGTTGATCTATTGTTAGTGTCTGTTCCTTTCGCTCAGAGATTCTTGAAATTGATTGCTTGCCTGATTAGATGTTGACTGGAAGGTCACCAGTACCTTTTCTTGTCCTGATTGTTTTCTGACCAGTAAGCTCTCTTCAACATCCACTTCCTAAATGATGCCTGACTCCTGCCAGCTGTCAGTCAGCTCTGATGCTCGATCCTGATCCTCAGCTTCCATGAAACTCTTAGGTCCACTCCATTCCAGTGAGGTCCCATCTCCATTCTTGGTCTGAGAAGTCTCTATCCCGGCTACCTCGTCAGTCATGTCACCCAATGCTCAGAGGTGCGTATGCTAGCCTTCCAAACAGCAAAGTTCGGTCCTAGAGAAAAATGCTCCAATCCCAAACTGTCAGCATGCAAATGCACAGAAAGATGAGGTTAAGTTCATTTTCTGATTTTTCACTAAATTCACAGCTTTTTTTTACTTAAATGTGATTTAAAATCAAATAGATGCAGAATTGTATTCCCACGATAGGCCATGGACTGTGGGATTTGACATGAGATGTCCAAATCTCCAAACAAAAGCAATCATTTTAAAGAGAAGTGCAAGCAAGGGGATAAAATAGGAAGGATCTGCAAAGCACAAAGAATAACGATAATCCCCCAAACCTAACCAACCCACTCATTAAAACAGTACCAGGGAAAAATACTCATATAGCATGGAGTTTTCTCAGACAATAATACTTTTTAAAAAATCCAACAAACAAGAGAATTAAATGGTTAAGTGGCCATAAAGAACAGTTCCTTGCACCTTGCTTAATATATAGGGTAGTCTCTTAGAACCAAAGGAAGAAGATGTAAGCCTAGTTCTGTATTTTTATGTGGAAGCAGTTAAATGGGAATGCTTGTGAGTAAATTCACAGGAATGCTCAATGGCATGGCTCACCTTGGGCTTGGCTGTCTGGGATGGATTCACATTCCATGAGCTAAGATCATTGTATTGGAGTATGCATTTCTTATACTTATGGACAGAATACAGTTTAGTGGAAAAAGGCTTTGAACTGAGAATAAATTACATTCAAATTCCTGACTTTGCTATTTATTAGCTGTGTGATTTTGAACAAATCAGAACCAAACAAAATTTTAATCTGTATAAATTAGGATGTTTTCAGTTGCAAGTCAGAGAAAATATGACTCACAGTGGCTTAAATACAGGGAATGTATTGGTTCATATATCTAAGAAGTCCAAAGGATATGCAACAGGAGCATATACTCTTCTCTATAGTTTGTGTTTTTTTTTAATCCATTTTTCTCTGTTATTCTTCCTGGTTTTTCCACTGACCTACTGTTTACTAATCCTCTCTTCTTCCATGTCCAATCTTTTATTATACTCATCTATTAAGTTCTGAAATTCAATTCTAGAATTTCTATTTGATTCTTTATTCATATAATCTGTATGTCTGACAAAATTTTCTATCTTGGTCATCTACTTTCTTGAACATACTAATCAGTTATTTTAATATGTGTGTGATAAGCACAATAACTATCTGTGAGCATATTTCTATTATCTGTTTTTTCTCTTGGTCTTGTTTCTTGACAATTGAATGTCAAACATAATGTATAAAAACCGTAGAGGCTCTGGATGATTTTATCTTCCTAAATTCCTCCTCTGTTAGATAGTCAGATCTGGAAAAGATCCCTTTAATCCACTGGAGGACTGAGCCAATGAGGCTGGTTTGTCAGTTCTTATAAGGCTCAGTCCACCTTTGGTTTACTCCCAACCCTGCAGTGTTATTCACTAAGTGTCATGGTTGAGACAGGGAGTGTTTACTGTGGCCCCTCTTTATTAGAAGTCCCTGAACTCCAGTTTTGTCTCTTCAGCATCACAAGACTGCTAATAATTCTGCTCTGCTTTTTTAGTAGCCTCCTAATTCGAATTGAGTCATGAACTCAGAAATTTGGCAAATGCCTCAAGGGAGAAAACCACAAGTGTTGAACTCAGTTCTCTTCACCTATTTTCACTTTAGGATCTAGTCCCCTCAAATCCTGTAGACTTTGTGACTCAAACTTAATTTTTGTGTCTCTAGCCCCATGAGAGTACAAAAGGTTCTTCTGGCTTCTCTGCCTCTTTCCCACAGCCTCCTGCCTGGTTTCTCAACCTCTTCTGCCAAGAATTGGCAAATGCACCAAAGGGAAAAGCCGCTCACAGTGTGTCATTTGCCTCTTTAGCTATCCCTTTGCTGTGGATTCTTGGCCTCTCAAGTCATGGTTGCTTCCGCAGCTCTCCAAAGGTCTCAAAAGAAATTTTATACAGCATTTCTAGTTCTTCAGAAGAAGAAATTTGATATGCTGCAAACTCCAACACAGCCACGAGGAATTAGTGTCTCAATTCTGGGCATTATAAATTTTCTTGGAAATTGCCAGACACTAGAACATTCTGTGTGAAAACATACATTAAAACCCTGGTTAAGCTGAATGCTCCACTGATTAACATAAGGTTTAGCAGAATTTGCCTTGTTAAAAACTTTGACATAGAGACTCTCTGGAAAGTCTAGACCAGGGGTCAGCAACTACAGCCCTCAAGTCAAATCCTGCTGTTGGCCTCTTTTTATAGAGCCTTTGAGCTAAGAATGATTTTTACATTTTGAAATGTAATGAAAATAATGTAAATTTTTCTTTTACATTTTGTTTATAAAAAAAGAAACACAATCTTAATATTATGTAGTCTTCAAAGCCAAAATTATTAATTACTGGCCTTTAAAATAGATGGCCTATTCTAAACCATCTCTCATTCTTTTAAATATCAATTCTCGGTGTGCAGTAATATAGATTTTGTATATTAAATATATGTTAAATAGAAATAGAAGGTATCAGATGTAGAAATAATTTTGTATTAATTAAAGCATGTTTTAGAAATTTCTTTATTGAAACAGCCAACCATTGTTATAATTTATGCAAAATATTTTTATTTAGCATTTACTGTATTTTGATAGTGATGAGCAGGGAAGTTGTTGTTAGAGATACAATCATATACTTGTGAAAATGAAAGAAAACTGAGAGGATACTTATGGTGTCTGGAATTTTGTGTGGGGACAAGGGGTTGCGCAGAACTAAGAATGGGTGTCACAAAACCCCTCAGCCTCCTTTATCCTCGAAATGTACAATGCAACTAACCTTTAAATAAATTGAGGCAGAAAAGGACAGGGTGGAAAAGCATGCCTCGAGTGTCCTTCTGGAGTCATGGAACCTAAATAAAAAAAAAAAAAATCCAGGGAACAACATATGCCAGCCCCAAAGGAGGCAAAAGCCTTAGGTAGACAAGTCTCTCTGGGGCAAGACCTCTGCTTCCTAAATCTTTGGAGTGGACCAAATAATGACCCCTGCTCTACAGGGAAAGGTCAGAGGTTAAAAAACAAAACTAAATTAAATAGAACTCGCCTAGTCTCAGAGTCCTTTCTATGTTTGAAGAATGACCTTGGGATCTGGGATTGTTCCATGAACCTGCCTCACCCTCTACAGATTCACAATCTGTAGTGAGCTCCACTCAGCAGTTTACGAATCTTGAGGAAGGGGGTATATTTGAAAGACCAATAACGGGATCAATAACAGGACTCTCCCAGTCTGCAGAGTCCTCTGGCTTATTTTTAATGGCATATCTCACAATGCTGACAAGGAACTCATTTTGCAAAGTGGAAATATTGAGTTCTGGCAGTTACTGGGATTGACCTGATCACTGAAGAAAAATAAATGGGAGGGCTGGCTTCAGGTTCTATGATGTCACCTGAGGTGCCACCAGCATTTTCTGAACCTAATTTATTAAATAAAGCACTTAGGAAAGAGGCTCATATCTATATGCTCACATGAGTTGTACTGAGCTCAGCCAACTTACCAGCCTCTCACTCTAATGTATCATCACTTCTGGGTGGCTATTCCTCCCAAAACCCAGGTGCAAGAACATCCAAGATGGTTTGGATGACCACAGACCATAAAGTTGGAGGACAATACCATAAAACTTTGTCCTCTTGTGGGCAAAGTTCCCATCTCAAACATATGCTCTAAAGGTTTGATAGTCACATACCAAACAACTCCCAGTCCGCCTCCCAAGAGCCACACAGAATCCCTCCATAAAGACCTCAAGTCAGAGCCCTTAGCACCTGTGAAGTATCACAGATTTCATACAGGTACATTTAATGCTCTAGCAGAGCACCAGCCAGACTGACTCAACATTAACAACGATGACGATGACGATGACGAAAACCACCATCCTGGTGCTGGTAGTTAGAAGACTATTCTCTAATTATTTGACATGGCTAAATACTGAGAACAATGGTTCCCCAAAACATGAGTTGAGAAGGTCTTCAGATGATGATTTAAACGGGCTAAAACTGAAGGTGCTGAAACCCATAGCATTTTCCATCCTCACCCCCACACACATATGCCACAGCACAGAAATCACTAGTTGTCTATTCATGGTTATCATTTGAATAATGAAAAGAATTGTTCCTAACTTACATCCATACAATGAACACTATCTCTCAGTGTTCATCAATGGAATACTATTCAGCAGAGCTCAATCTATATAGACATATAGGGGTAAGAGAGTCTATAGTTTGGTAAGTGAAAAAAAAATTGGCAGAACTATAGAATTCCATTTTTGTTTTGCTTTCTTAGTTGTTGAGTATGAGCATGCCCAGAAAAGCATTTGAAAGGATATATATTAGAATGTACTTCACAGTGATTATTTTGGGGTTGTAGGATAATAAGTGGGTGATTTTTATTTTATTCCTTAAATATTTCTGCACCATCCAAACAGTTATCATTCAGCGTATGGTTTCTTTTTATCAGAAAATAAAATAACACATTTCCAATTTTTGGAAAAAAAATAAGGCAGATTTCATCCACTCCCATCCCTCCCTCCTCCTGGAAAAAAAGAAGAGTATCCCAAAACAAACTAATTAATTAGTTAATTAAAATAAAGCTTTTAAAAATATAAAAATTCAAAGCCTTTGGGCTAGAAAGATGAGTGCTAAAACAGAACAGAAACCATTTCAAGGACATAAATACCCTTTATATGTGCTATATAGAGATTATATATTATATGTCATATATATCACATATATACTTATGTATAAATATCATATATATATATATATATATATATATAAAATATGTTTTGTTCTGTTTAAGACAGAATACCTTCTAATGCTGGTAACAAATTACCTTTCTTTTCCCACCAGACTTTTAGTATCCATTGACAGTGGAAAAGCAGGTCCTTGCAAAACCTAATGAATCGGTCATCATGTTGCTAAACAAGTTGCAGCCTTTATCTGCCCACATCTCATTCCAGATGTTCCGTCTGTGGCTGGAGGGACAATACCGAGAACTAATTCTGTTGATGGCCAACTGTTTCCCACAAGGGGCATCTAAAACTTCATTTAAAGTAGCCTCCTTTTCTGGGTTGCCCCTAAATCCAGGGGGCTGATTTGTATCAAATTGATAAATTTAATCTCTTGGGAAAAGAGAGAATGAATCAATGAAGAATTAATAAAATTTTCCCCACTAAATCTTTAAGAACTGTGGGCTCCCCTCCCCAACACACACCTGGTCAATCACACTGTGGAGCTTGTCAAATTTAATATGTAATTGTGCACCTGTGCTACTTTCAGCTGCTAGGAAGCCTCTCAAGAAAAGGGAGAGGGGAGCAAAAGCAAACTGGGTTCGAGGAGCAATTCTTGGGGCTAGTTTCTTACCAGTGGTGATCAGCAACTGCTTATCCCAGTGGGTGAGTCAGCTGCCCCGTGTCCTACTAGGGGGTGCTCACAGGACCCCTTTCTAAAAATAAGACTCAGCAGAAATGGTCCCAACAGCATACAGCCACCATTTTAATCACTTTAGAGCTTCCTTTTATTGTATAAGATGCAAAAGCATTCAGAGCAGCTGGGTGGGGTCCATGTAAGAGGTGACCAGAAGCCAGAGACTGGGTCCAGCCCACTTCTTCCTCGGGTAGGTTACAGTCAGAGAAGGGGCCCCTGGGATGGCCAGGAGGGGAGTCAGTCACTCCGATCCAGGGTGAGCACACACCCCCATGTCCTAGGCGTGTCCTAGTTCATACGTGTTGTCCTAGCATAATAATAATAGTACCTTCATTTACTCTCAAAAGTGTCCCATTCTGGATACTCTCCCCTTCTCCTCTACACTTGCAAGTGCTAGAAAGAGAGGGGCTGGTTTGGAGCTGCTGCTACCAGCTCTCTTCTCCCTTCTGGTGAATGGCCGTCTGGACAGAGGTGCTGGGAGAAGAGGGGGCGGCCAGTGGAAAGCACAGTTTGGAGTGGCAGCTACCCCATGGAGGCTCTTCTGTAAACACACCAAACTCAGCACTAACCTTGCAAAACATAAATGCTCGGTCTCCAGCTAGAATTGAAGCACATAGAGGCAGTACCCTTTCAATTAGTGCAAACAACTGGTTAATCCATCCCCTAGAGAAACCATGCAACACTGGTACAATTAGGGAACAGTGCCAAGAAACTTGTGTAACCCAGACCAAAAGCCTGGTTATAGAGACCACCAGTGTCTGATCACTCTCTTTCTCCCCCTGCCTCCACCCCACCTAGAGCTGGAGGAACACTGGGGATTAGCTTCAACCACTTAAGACAATAACTTGACCTTTGGGAGCACCAGGTTTCCCGTACAATGTAAATGTTTGTTTTTCCTTTGAAATCTGATTTGACATTTCATTTGCAATCTCTAAGACCTTTACAAACATCATCTCACCAATGTTGACCATACCTTCCTGTGCTAGCCAGCAGAATTATACTGCACCCTTAGCATACACATAAATGAGGCTGAGCAGCATAAGATTTTCAAAGAATTCTAGATAAGAACATCTTAGATAATACTAATTTTTGCCTAGATCCAAGTTGTACCTATAATGAAAAAATAAATAATAACTTCAGACAACTATCAAGGTGTTTTCCAATAGAATGTCTTATAAGTCTTACTTTTGGATCTTTCTCATGGTAACCAACACTCCTGCTCCTTGTCCTCTGGGCTCCCTCCTGAGAAGGCATCCCCCTGGTGCCCACCAGGCCAGTCTTATGTGTATGAAAGACAAGGTTGTTACTGCCTGTGATGATTTAAGACACCCCAGATCCATTCTTAAGGGGCTGCTCAACCCCTTCCCTCTGTTGCTCTATAACTCATACACCAAATTCTAACACTCAGGATCCATTCCTTTGTGTAGGCATTTCCCATTCCTGAATCTTCTTTTAAATACATGTAACTACTCCCAGGAGGGGCATCACTTTAAGTCATAACCTTTATACAGCAGTGAAACTAAGCCCTGCAGCTGATGCAAGGATGGGACCAAACACCATGTGCTATAAAGGGTCAGAGCTGGGAGCCCCCCTCCCCACCAGGCAGAACCAGGGCAGGGGTGAGAGGCCCCCGCCTTTAATGCCTGCCATGCCACACCTACAGAAGAGCCCTGCAGCCACTCATCCCCCGCACAGGGGCTCTGTTTTCAGATGCAAGGCACAGGGAAAAGTAAATAAGGGGGGAGCAAGGTTCCAGCAGCCAACAGCCTCTACTTAGACCAACATCTACTCTCCTTTCTTTGAGAACCAACTGGCCATTGCATGATACATCTTACCTCTTCTTTCCTTGAGCCCTTTTTCTCACCGCCAAACGGGGAAATACCTCCCCTCCCACCCCACTTCCCTTTTGCGCTAATAATCTTGCCCTTACTTAGTTAAATCCACTGCTCAAAGGATAAAGGATGGAGGATACTGTTGTTGAATGCAGGGTCCCTGTAAAGCTTTGCATGGAGGTCGCTTCTGCTGGATACCTGCATTTCACTGGGATCTCTACCATGATAGAGGTCTCCTATCCCTGATGTAGGCTGGATCTAAAAATAATCAAAAAGCTCCTTGGTAAGGCTGGAAATCAGACTAGTGATCTTCATAGCCTCTCAGAAAACAGAGAACCAAAGATTCTTGAGGGGTTTTAGAATACATCTGGTCCAAATTACCACCCATTTCAGAGGCTCCTCTCTAACATCCTGTTGGCCCCCTGTTGGGCAGCTTCAATTGTTCCTAAGTCACTCTTGATATTGAACTTCTGCAAAGCACAAATGTGGACTTAGATATTATAGGTTTAAATGCAAACTTTGGCTGATCTAGTCTCAAGCCTTCAGTTTGCTTATCTAGAAAACAATTGTCATGTTTTGGGGACTGTGCTATCCAGTGGAAGCCAGGAGACGGGGTGAGATGGCTCTGCCCATAGTCAACCTTGTACCCTTTACAAGTCACTTATCTAACATCTTGCCGCAACTTTATCAATTGTGAAACAAGGTGTTCCTAGCTCTTACATTCGTCAATTCCCCAGTGTCACAGAAGAGAATAAACAGCAAATCCATCATCCTAAAGCAATGATTAAATGCCATTTTTCAGTGGGCACTGTCAAGACTGAGATGCCAGCTCTTCAAAAGCCCCCTGCTCAGCACTCAAATGCACGCCACTGGGAAAAAACCACCTTAGCAGGGGCCTGGCCAGGACACAATACCAGCCTGCGGCAGGACTGGGAGGCTGCGGCAGTGCTCACCCAGCCATGGGGCAACCATCGTTCCTTTAGCAGATAAAGTATGAACACGTTCCAATTCACTGCCAACACACACAGCAAGCTCTCCTGCCCCCACCTTCTCCTGCTCCCCAAGCAGTCAACAAAACAGCTGCCAACTACCATCTTACATTAGGTTTTCTACAGCAGCCTCTCCTTGCAACCTATTTAGAGAGATTTAAGGACTCTTTATGGGGTGTGTATGCATGCCAGAATGTGTGTTTAAGAGAGAGAGAGAAAGAGAGAATGAATTACCTCATAGTCTATAGACTTGGGGTAGGAGGAACATAAGCCACTTATATATTAAATAAAAATACCCAGGTAAGTTCAAGAAGCACACATGATTTGATCTTGCAACTCTACCTCACAAAGGAGATTTGCTAACAAAGAAGTCTCTAGAAGTATTTACTCTGTGTCATCCTGCCAACTTTGAAGTACAGGCACACCTGGGCTTACAAGGGTTTTATCCCTGGCCTGAAGTGAATACATCAAGTGGTTTTAAAACCTATATGGTTCTTGGCTCTACTTTCCACAGAAATGACTTTATTGGTCATGATAAAATTATAAAGTTGTTGTTGTTGTTGTTTTGTTTGTATCTGGGCTTTCGGGCAAGAATTCTCATAAGCTCCATGATTGGAGAAACCCAGCCTAGCACAGCCTCCTGATGGCAGCCCAAGTCCTCCACCCATTGCCAAGCAAGGCTTGGCTGTTGTACTTAAGGCCTGTTAATATGCAAATACAGAATGTGGTACTCCACTTCACATTTTGTTTTCTTATACCAAAGGCAATGAAGGGACTCAGGGCTAGGAAATGGGAAAGCAGAGCTCCAGGTCATATTGCTTCTGGCCACTGTGAGAAAAAAATCCAGATTGTGACGAGAAACTAATGGGATATTTTGGAAGATAAACTCTCCAGAACATATGCATCCAATAAGGAACACACCTAGAAGCTCCAGATGGGAAATGTTGACAGTATGCACAAAGCTGGACCCTGATGTCTTCCAATTGTCAAATAGTTTTTAAAAATTTTGCCCAGAAATTTCAGAGCCAGGACAGAACCAGGAATCCACAACCAAATTCAAGGTCCTTCAAGGAGGCATCTCAGGGCCCACAATAGCCTCTGCTGGGTTCCCCAGAGAACATTTCAAGCCATCCCTGCAGCCACCAACATTAAATAAATGCGTAGATATATGAATTCCAACTTATGTTTTAGCTAACACTTGCATTCCAGCCATTAATTGCCTCAAGCTAAATAGTTAATTGGCTGTATAAATTCCCCAAATGGAATCCTTTGATGCCAAAAGAAGATGAAGGCAAGCTAATAAATAACACAGCTCAGGGAAACCTATCTCAGTAATTATACTCTGACAAAACTGGGCCCAGAACACACAACTGACTGTACAGCTGGACTAGCCAGGCCAGCCTCTCCCCTGCCCCCCACCCCCATGCAGCTCCCATGAGCAGGTGAAGAAAACTAGGGAGGTGTAGCCACCTGGGTTCCAGTGTGCAGGTGTTGCCTTCCACAGTCTAATGATGCTCAGGCCCTCCCAGTGCACTCCCCATTTATTAGCAGCCCCTTCCTTGCCTTGCCAGTAAACAAAGCCACCTGCACAGGTGATTAGCCCGCTTAGCATCCTGCATTTATGAAGCAAGTCAGGCACCTAAAGGCAAACATCCCCCAGAGGCCTGGATGTGTCAAGGGACTGTATTGTGCTGTTAACTAAAGTAGAAATGAAGACTAATGCTGTCCTCAGTAGCCCTGGGTAATTATGCATCCAGATTAGACCTGCCTTTTGCAGGATGCGAGATGCAAGAGGATAAGCCAGAGCTGGGAAGCGTGAGCAGAATTGAAGTCCCTGTCTGCTGTGTGCCTCCAGCTCCCTTTGAGCAGAAAGGGCACAGACAAGTTGCAGAATGGCTTTCTAGTCTCTTATTTCCTCACTCACTGGCCCACAATGGGTGTTTGAAGTGGCCCCACCAAGAACGTACATAAACCAGACTTTAGGTCTAACTCCATCTGTCACTGAGAAAACTGAGACCCCGAGAAATATGCTAACTTAGAACAACATAGCTCAGTATCCACATTCCGGCATCATTAGACCAATCACAATGTTCTGCTGAAGAGAAAACTCAAACCCCAGAAGAGTCAGTGACTCATTTAACATTTAGTGTCAAAGCTGGAAAAGGAACTCAACTTTCCTGATCCCCATGACGTTTTTCTTCCTACTTTTCAAATGAAGCATCTTACAAGTTAGGACAACAAACTGGGGCTTTAAACAATAAAATGCCACTGGGTGAAGTGGTTTTGAGCAGAGACAAGATAAAAATATTGGAAATCACCTCAAAAAGAGAGAGAATAAACTATTAGGAAGAATATACATCAAAATGCTAATAGAGACTATCTGTGAATATTGCAGTGGGGGTGATCTTTATTTTCTTTATTATTTCTTATACATTTTATAAATGTTTATAATGGTCACGTTTTACTTTTTAATTAGAAAAAAATACTTTAGCATGAATACAAAAAATAAAAATAAAAAGGAGGATGAGAATAGGTTAGTTTTTATACTGCTTTCACCAACACTGATATATAGAGGAGAATTTGAGCTTTTGGCAACTGTCAAAGAGAACCAGAGGCAAAACACAAAAGTCTCCAGTGGACCCAAAGCCTGTGGCAACACCAGCACCCTCTGGCAATGACAATCACAACTGCCACCTGATGCAAGGAAGGAAAGGAAGGAAAGTGTGATGGCACCAAAGAGACAATGAAAAAGGCACAGCAGCCAGAGGGTTTCTAGTCCCCTCCTCCCTAAATGTGCTCACAATGATCACAGACAAAATCATGCCTGATCCCAACCCCAGCCCAGATGTCCTGGTGGAGAGAACAACTGCAGAAGGTCAAAAGCCCTCAGTGTTCTTTTCTGTATGTATATGCAATTACTGTAACAACCTCAGGGCCTCATGAAATGCTAGGAGTGAAAGATCATTATCCCAGTTAGAGGTCACTCTGTAGAAAGATGAATCATCTTGGTCTAATAGCAGCTCCTTTCTTCAAGGACAATGCCAAGAACATTGTCGCTGACTTCAGAAACCTCCCATGATGTTCCTTTGCAATTTTATTTATGCAGCTTGCCCCTAAATGTCCTACAGAAATGAGCTCTCCTTACACCCAAACAACATTCCAACCCAACTGAGATGCTCAAAGCTTCCAGCTTTCCTGCCTTGGTCCCTTACTCTTATTGTCCCCTCTGCCTGGAGTAGCTCACTAATGACTGTCTGCTCATCTCCCTCTCAGACACCACCTTCTCCCTGAGAAGGAACCGCCCATGTCTAATGATTTGCTACTTTACGCTCCCATGAAATGTTTTGCTTTTTTAGAGCTTAGCCTTTTCTACTTTGATCTGTCATGCTTGCCTGTGAATTCCAACATCAGCCAGGAGAAAGGCTGACACATTTGGTGCTTGGTGTGCGGAAGTGAATTTTACCAGTGCTCCTCAGAGTAGAACTCTGGAGAAACTCCTTCTAGAGATCTGGGCTCCAAAGCGGAGCAGTTTGCTGCCACCAGGACGGGCCCAAGAGCAGAGACCTAGCTCCCGGGCAACTAAGGGATGAAGGGAGTTGAAAAGAAAAAAGTTTCACTTCAAGAAGAGGTGAAGTTTTATCTGGAACAGGATGCAGATATTGTCTGAAAAACTGACCAGATCTGCTGGCACCCAGGGCGTGTGAGTCTTACAGCAAGAGCTCTGAGAGGAGAAAGAAATCTGGGCCAGCACCCAGCACAGGGAGGCCTTCCGCAGTGTGGGGCATAACTCAGACTCACAGGCCCTGCTCTGAAAAAATCTTTTCCTCTAGGGCCTGGAGGTGACAATGGGAACGTTCTCTATGAGGCCCCCAGGCCAGGAGTATACTACAGGATGCAGGAAATACCTTGCTAGAGAACTTGGTTGTTGATTTCCCCTGCCCTTTAGTTCACATTCCCTCCTAGATGCACTGTGCCCAGGATTCATTCAGTCAACATTCTGATGCTGAGAAGTGTTGGAGAACTAAACAGCACATGTCCTGTCACCATGCAGCTTGATGTTGAGACCTGACAATAAGAAATATTCCAGTTTGGAGACATGTCAGCGTTTGGTCTGGAAAACCACCAGGGAACCAGCAGCCAGAGTCACAATTGAGCACAGTGGGGAGAAACCGAGAGACTGTGTTCAGAGGCAGGTGAGTGTTTGACCTGGAAAGCCACAGTTAAAATGCAGTAGGGAGTGCCTTCCATGCCCTGGGCACCCACCTCAGTATCTGAAGTGGGTGATAGCCCTTCACACACCCACAGCTAAGAGCCCCTGTGCCAGGGTTGGGCCATTGCAGCAGGTGGACGATTGCAGAAGTGGGTAGTTTCCATGCCCCAAGCAGCCATCTTTGCTGCTGGGAAAAACCCCTGTGCAGCACCAAGGCCAAGAGCTTCCTTAAGGGAATTTGGGATTCTGCTGGCTTGTGACAACACATACTCCTCCTCCACAGAAGCCTGCAGTGTGCGTAGCCTAGAGGCATGGATGCTGCACAGAAGTGCCAGGAGCCCTCCATCAATCCCAGGCACTTGTGGGCCCACGGCAGAGAGGGACTGTGGGGATTCTGAGCTGAAAGGTTAGATAGGGGCTGCAGCCCCAGGGTATTCCAGCCGCAGCCCCAGGAACAGTTGGGAGTACTATGCCTTAGAGTTGTCTTCCTGCCAAATTGTACAGGGCATGCCCCCTACCCATAGGGCTGTCTGTCCCCACTGCACATGGAAAAGTGGTGCACTGATTGGAACTCCACATGGTTTGGGCCCCCACTCAGTGCATAAATGAAGTTAGGGAAAACTGTCTTGAGGGTAAGAGGTGGCTCGGGAGCACCATCTGCTGGTAGGTCAGGGAAAGTGCACTCCACCAAGCTGTAGGTCTGTCAAATTATAGATAATTGTTTAAATAAGCCTGCACATCTGAAAAGAACCCTATCAACATAAGCAAGTGCCAAGAGGCCAAAAATAACAGAAAATTATAAAGCATGTAAAGAAACCAGAAGATACAGACAACCCAAAAGCCTGAATTAAAAAACCAGAGGAGACACAGAACTTGGACCAATTAATCAAAGGAGTAATCACAAACACCAATATCATGGTTCAGGATATAAAGGACATGAAGAAGACCCTAGAAGAGAAAATAGAAGAATTTGCAAGAGTAAATTAAAAAAAAAAAAAATGCATCTCTTATGGAAATAAAAGATACTGTTAATCAAATTAAAAAGATTCTTGAGACATATAACCCAGATTTAAAGAAGTAGAAGAATGAATAAGTGAACTCACAGATAGTGTGTTGGAAACTGAAAGCATAAAGAACAAATGGTGAAAAAAATTGAAAAATTTGAAATGGATCTCAGGGAAATGATGGACAACACAAAGTGCGCAAATGTAAGAATCACTGGTGTTCCATAAGGGGAAGAGAAGGGTAAAGTACTAGGAAGAGTATTCAAAGACATTGTTGGGGAAAACTTCCAAACCATTCTAAATGACATAAATATACAAATAACAGATGCCCATCGAACTCCAAATAGGATAAATCCAAATAAACCCACCCTGAGACACACTTTGCTCAGATTGTCAAATGCTGAAGACAAGGAGAAAGTTCTGAAAGCAGCAAGAGAGAAGTGATTCACCACATACAAGGGAAACAACATAGGACTAAGTAGTGACTACTCAGCGGGCACCATGGAGGTGAGAAGGCAGTGGTATGACATATTTAAAATTCTGGAAAAGAAAAATTGCCAAACAAGAATTCTTTATCCAGCAAAGTTCTTCTTCAAATTTGACAGAGAGCTTAAAATTTTCAGACAAACAAGCAAATGCTGAGAGAATTTGCTAACAAGAGACCTGCCCTACAAGAAATACTAAAGGGAGCTCCACTGGGTGAGAAAAAAAAAAGGAGAGAGACGTCTGGAGAAGGGCACAGAACTGAAGAGTTTTAGTAAGGGTACCTTAAAGGAAATAAAGAGAGAGAGGAAAAAATACATGTGACAAATAAAAACCAAAGGATATAATGGCTATTTCAGGAACTGCCTTCACAGTAATAACACTGAATGTGAATGGATTAAACTCCCCAATTGAAAGATACAGATTAGCAGAATGGATTTAAAAATATGAACCATCAATGTGTTGCTTACAAGAGACTCATCTTAGACCCAGAGACACAAAGAAATTGAGAGTGAAAGATGGAAAAAATATTCCGTGCAAGCTACACCCAAAAGAAAGCAGGGGTAGCAGTATTAATCTCAGATAAAATAGACTTTAAATGCAAGGATGTCATAAGAGACAAAGAAGGACACCATATACTAATAAAAGGGACAATTCAATAAGAAGAAACACAATCATAAATGTCTATGCACCCAATCAAGGTGCCCCAAAGTACATGAGACAAACATAGGCAAAACTGAAGGAAACAATAGATGTTTCCACAATAATTGTGAGAGATTTCAATACATCACTCTCTCCTACACATGGATCAAGCAGACAGAGGACCAATAAGGAAACTGAAAACTCTGAACATTGTGATAAATTAATTTGAATTAACAGACATATATAGAGCATTACATCCCAAATCACCAGGATACAATTCTTCTCTAGTGCTCATGGAACTTTCTCCAGGATAGACCATATGTTGGGGCATAAAACAAGCCTCAATACATTTAAAAAGATTGAAGTTTTTTAAAGCACATTCTCTAATCACAATGGAATACAACTAGTAGTCAGTAATCATCAAAAGTCTAGAACATTCACAAATATCTGGATGTTAAACAATACACTCCTAACCAATCAGTGGGTTAAAGAAGAAATTGCAAGAGAAATTGCTAAATATCTAGAGACGAATGAAAATGAGAACACAACATATCAAAACTTATAGGATGCAGCGAAGGTGGTATTGAGAGGGAAATTAATAGTTCTAAAAGCATACAGTAAAATGGAAGAAAGAGTTAAAATCAAAGAACTAATGGAACAACTGAAGAAGCTTGAAAATGAATAGCAAACTAATTCTAAACCAAGTAGAAGAAAAGAAATAACAAGTATTAAAGCAGAAATAAATGATATAGAGAACAAACAAACAAAAACAATAGCGAGAATAAATAAAACCAAAAGTTGGTTCTTTGAGAAGATCAACAAGATTGACAAACCCTTAGCTGGGCTGACAAAATCAAAAAGAGAGAAGACTCAAATAAACAAAATAATAAATGAAAGAGGGGACATTACTGCAGATCCCGAAGAAATTTAAAAAATCAAAAGAGGATACTATGAACAACTGCACACCAACAAACTAGATAATTTAAAGAAAATGGACAGTTTCCTGGAAACACATGAACAACCTAGACTGACAAGAGAAGAAATAGAAGACCTCAACTAACCAATCACAAGCCAAGAGATCCAAGCAGTCATCAAAAAACTTACCACAAATAAAAGCCTAGGGCCAGATGGCTTCACATGAGGAATTCTACCAAACTTTCCAGAAAGAACTGACACCAATGTTACTCAAACTCCTTCAAAAAATTGAAGAAAATGTAGCACTACCTGTATTAGTTAGGGTTCTCTAGGGAAACAGAATCAATGAGAGAGATCTATGACTATAAAATTTATAAAAGTGACTCGTGCAACTATGGGTATGCACAAGTCCAAATTCTGTAGAGCAGTCAGCAAACTGCCAACTCCAAGGAAGATATCCAATGAACTCCTCAGGAAACGAACTGGCAACTTTGACGAACTCCTCAGGAAATGAACTGGGATCTTTGACGAACATGTTTGATGAACTCCTCAGGAAATGTACCAGCAACTTCGATGAACTCCTCAGGAAACGCTTCACTGCCGAAGAAGTGAATGTCTTCTATCTGTCTCACTTACAAGTCTTCAACTGATTAATTGGATTAAATCCAGCCAATTGCATTCTCTCATTGTGGAAGACATGCCATTTTGTGAGTCATCAGTCACAGCTGCAGTCAACTGACTGATGATCCAATAAACCAGCCTGTTGGTTTATTAACCAGCCACAAATGTCCTTGCAGCAATTGTTAGGCCAGTGTTTGCTTGACCAGACAGCTGGGTGCCATAACCTGGCCAAATTGACACATGAACCAAACCATCACACTACCTAACTCATTTTATGAAGCCAACGTCACTCTAATACCAAAAGCAAGTAAAGATGCTACAAGAAAGGAAAGCTACAGTACAGCTCCCTCAAGAATCTAGGTGCAAAAATTCTCAACAAAATACTTGCAAATCAAATCCAAAGACACATTATAAAAATCATACACCATGACCAAGTTCATTCCAGGCATGCAAAGATGGTTCAACATAAGAAAACCAATCAATATAATACAACATATTAACAAATCAAAAGGGAAAAATCAAATGATCATCTCAATAGATGCTGAAAAAGCATTCAACAAAATCCAGCATCCTTTTTTGATAAAAACACTTCAAAAGGTAGGAATTGAAGGAAACTTCCTCAATATGAAAAGGGTATACATGAAAAGCCCACAGCCAGCACAATAGTCAGCGTGAAGTGTAAAGCATTCCCTCTAATATTAGGAATGAATCAAGGATGCCCACTGTCACCACCATTATCCAACATTGTATCAGAAGTGCTAGCCAGAGCAATCCAGCAAGACAAAGAAATAAAAAGCATGGAAATCAGAAAAGAAGAAGTAAAACTGTCATTATTTGCAGATGATATGATCTTATATTTGGAAAACCCTGAGAAATTGATGACACTGCTACTTGAGCTAAAAAATTTAGCAAAGAGGCAGGATACAAGATTAACACACATAAGTCAGTAATGTTCCTATACACTACAAATGACCTAACTGAAGAGACACTCAAGAAAAAAATTTCCATTCTCAATAGCAACTAAAAAAATCAAGTACCTAGGAATAACCTTAACCAAGGAAGTAAAAGACCTATACATAGAAAATTAAATAATTTTACTAAAAGAAATAGAGGGGACCTAGAAAGATGGAAAAATATTCCGTGTTCATGGATAGGAAGGCTAAATGTCGTTAAGATGTCAATTCTACCTGAACTCATCTACAGATTCAATGCAATTCCAATCAAAATTCCAACAACCTACTTTGCAGACTTGGAAAAGCTAGTTATCAAATTTATTTGGAAGGGAAGGATGCCTCAAATTACTAAAAACATTCTAAAAAAAAGAAAAATGTGAAGTGGAAAGACTTACACTTCCTGACTTTGAAGCTTATTATAAAGCCAAAGTAGTCAAATCAGCATGGTATTGGCACAAAGAAAGACATATTGATCAACAGAATTGGATTTAGAATTTGGAAATTGACCCCCAGATCTATGGCCAACTGATCTTTGATAAGGCCCCCAAACCCACTGAACTGGGACAAAACAGTCTCTTCAACAAATGGGGCTGGGAGAACTGGATATCCATATCCAAAAGAATGAGAGAGGACCCCTACCTCACACCCTACACAAAAATTAACTCAAAGTGGATCAAAGACCTCAATATAAGAGACAGTACCATAAAACTCCTAGAAGATAATGTAGGGAAACATCTTCAAGACCTTGTATTAGAGGGTCGCTTCTTAGACCTTACACCCAAAGCACAAGCAATGAAAGAAAAACATAGACAAATGGAACGCCTCAAAATTGAAAGCTTCTGTACCTTAAAGGAATTTGTGAAAAAGGTGAAGAGGCAGCCAACTCAATAGGAAAAAATATTTGGAAACCATGTATCTGACAAAAGACTGATATCTTGTATATATAAAGAAATCCTACAACTCAAGGACAATAGTACAAACAACCCAATTATAAAATGGGCAAAATATATGAGGAGACATTTCTCTGAAGAGGAAATACAAATGGCTAAAAAGCACATGAAAAAATGTTCATCTTCACTAGCTATTGGGGAGATGCAAATTAAGACCACAATGAGATACCATCTCACACCAATTAGATTAGCTGCCATTAAACAAACAGGAAACTACAAATGCTGGAGACGATGTGGAGAAATTGAAACTCCTATTCATTGCTGGTGGGACTGTATAAATGGGACAGCCACTCTGGAGGACAGTCTGGCAGTTCCTCAGAAAACTAGATATCCCTTGATCCAGCAATTTCACTTCTCAGTACATACGGAGATCTGAAAGCAGTGACACGAACAGATATTTGCACACCAATGTTCATAACAGCATTATTCACCATTGCCAAGAGATGTAAACAATCCAAATGTCCTTCAACAGATGAGTGGACAAGCAAAATGTGGTATAGACACACAATGGAATACTACATGGCAGTAGAAGGAAAGAGGTCATGAAACATATGACAACATGGATGAAACTTGAAGACATAATGCTGAGTGAAATAGGCCAGACACAAAAAGAGAGATGTTGTATGTTACCAATGTGAAGTCTGTGAAAATGTAAAATAAGTGTTTTACATTGTAGAATGTAGGGGACCTAGAGATAGACAGCAACTAGTGAAAGCGGAATGATAATCTAATAAGAATAGATAAGCTATTTAGGGAAATCTTAATGATATGGGAGTGCTCAGGAATGACTTTGGTTTGTTAATCTTCTTAGGGTATGGTAGGGACATGTTGGAAACAATGTATTTATTTTACATTATTTGTTTTTCTTATTGCTTTGTTTTGTTTGAAATGTTCAGTTTTTTTGGTTTTTTTGTTTTTGATAAATAAAGTTTAAAAAAAAAGAAATATCCCTCCAGTGTCTTGGTGGGGGCTTCTAGGGGATAAACCTAGAAGGTAACCCAGCAGTTTATGCTAATGTAATTTTTTGCATAAGGCAAGAGCCTCGAAAACAGCTACCATAGATCTCCACCAAGTCTGGGTTTCCAGCCACTAAGACATGAAATTTTCCACAATGTTCAAACATCCTCAATAGCATTTTAAACTGTCATTAACCAGGCACTGTAAAAAAAAATTTTAATAACTGTGAGCATCCTTTGAACTAACTATAGAAGGGAAGAGTAAATAAAAAGGAGAAAAACAAGGCATTGTCACTTTGGCCCACTTGATATTCAAGTTCATATAACATGGATCCTGCTCTATCCTTTCAACCACTCTCTTTCCACAGTTGAGTAAGTCAGTGTGCGGCCAGGTTAAGTGATTTGCCCACTCAGAGCTAGGACTTCAGTCTGGTTCTGCCGAACGCAATTCCAGCCTTCTTTCCATTACACCTCTTAGCAAAGAGGTAAAGTTTATGGTCCACAGACTTTCACACCAGAGAAAAAATAAAACCAACTTCTCTTTCCCTCTTTTCTCCTGCCTCATCTAATTAATGTATGGAAACAAACAAACAGTGATCTCCATCTCTCCCGTCATCGCAGGGATGTGTTTTCAACGAGAGAAAACAAACCAACTCCATTTCAAATTAGATGTTGAGTGCTAGTGAGTGTTAAACTCACACATATGAATCTCCCAGGTAAAGTATTAGCCAGCTGGCTAAAATATAACTTGTCATAAATTAATAAGCAATAGTAATGGCAAAGCCGGTAGAACTTTAACAAAAGCAGTCTCCAACAGAAACCTTTATGATATATTCAGTTTGCTTAAAATGAGAGTGTCATTTCAAAAGTAAGTTGTCTAGGAAGCCACAAAGAAAAGAAAATACATCTGAAGTTGCTGGATTGCCGAGGGGGGAAAAAAAGATCATATTCAGTCATTTCTCTTTCCTTCTCCGTTCACCACACTTAAGTTATGAATCAAGACTTTATCAAAATGTTGATGGCAAGATAAATTATTTTATATTGTCCAACAGCCTGAGATATGGTTCCTGAAACAGAATGGCTGAAAAAGGGAAATTGCACGAAGAAATTCCACTGCCTGGGATATTTGAAAATTGAATCATTTTGGTTTCTTTTTCCCAACCCTGGAATTACAGACACTTAAAGGGTACCAAATGCTGGACAAAATGCATGGAAACAGTTTGGGCTCAGCCTGTCAAAATCCCAAAAGACAACCAGTAGAGATTAAATTAATAAGGTTTTAATTTATATTAATGAAAACTTTGAAGGAGTTAGGTTCTTCCTTCTTTGACTTAGTACTTTCTAAATGCAGCTATATCAATAGCTGAATGATGACACCGAGAACTTTTTCCTCTGCATCTCAGGCCTAATAATTCTGTACCTGAAGCATCTTAATGAAACTATTTAACAAATCATGTTTTTGTCAGTAGTCACGTAAACTTGCTGCGACCTTTAATTCATTTCTATAATCTTGTAACCTTTGTGATTTTTCCTAGAAAATAGGAATACTAAGCATTCTTTTATTCCTAAAGTATTTGGCTTTCAAAGATGTATTCTAGGTGGTTGTGAAGTGAAGCTGGCAGAACTAGAACTAGCCTAAAATTTGGCTTTTGTAGAAACAAATTAAAGATGAATACAGTACAAATAAATTAGATGAGGATACTGTGGTTATATTTATCTAGAATCACACATATCTCTTACTTGCTTCTCAAGATATAAAAGTAGACAGATTCTACTGTGGCTTTTACCATGACTTCAGCAAATATCCTTCCTGCCATCTTCCTTCGTCCTCTTATTCAATTTTATGCATGTTCACTTTGTTAAACTTAAAATTTTACTTGGAAAAGCCACTGATCAAACAGCAAGAAGGATTTAGGCTTCACTTTAGATAGAACTTTCTCAGCCCACCTTCTTATTGGGTATGGATAAAAGAGGCATGACAGAATGTTAAGTCTACTGTCTTTAAGTCCTGCATCTACCTGCATCTAGACCCCTGCATTTCCTAGTCCTGGCCAACTTATCTGCCTGTATTTATACATTTGTATCTGTACATCTTACTAAGGAAGAGATTTAGGGCAGATCACAGTTGCAATAAACTTATGGTGGTAGTTGCATAAACTTGTCTCCAGGTTTAAAATTCAGATAAATAGTGTAGCAAATTTTCCAAAGTGTAACAAAAAACAAATTCAAATGTGTAAAAGTAGGGGGATAGCTGGGAGGTGACAGAGGAAGTAATAGGTGTAAACAAGTTGTCCAAAGTCAGATAAGACTAGTTATTGGGTTGTTTTAAATTTAAGAGCCTCAATAGTTCTGTCTTACTAAAGAAATTTATTCCTATGAATCTGTGAAAAGGCAAGTATAGAGAGTCATATCCACTCGTCCATCTATTCACTAAAAACCTTAGTTCAAATATGAGCCACATTTTTTCCACGGGTCATATGCTCTGCTACGAAAAAGAAGGGTTCTCTGAAACAAACACTCATAGCTCCTCTCTGCTTTTTGGTAACAGGCTCTGATGAATTTAGAGATTAAAAAAAACTCTCCTCATTTATTAGCATAGCATATATTTACTGAGCATATAGTAGATCCCTGGCATTCTGCTATGCTGTAGAATTTTTAAATGTAATGACTATATTAACCTATCACTGTCTGTGTTGTATGCTCCAAAGAAGGATGCCTGTCTATCTCCTGTGTCCCTCCCTTCTTCCTTCCCAAGCTTTTCAGTGCTTACAACTGTCTTCCAGAATCACGAGGAATGTTCGGAGTCCTAGGCAGAAGAACTGCTCATTTGTCACCTAGGGAAGGACGCAGGTGACAGTGGTAAGGACATGTGGCCAAGGAGGGAGGCAGCGAGACAAGAAGTAATATGTCATGCCTCTCACTGTACCACTAGCGGATAATAACAGAACCACAGCTCCCAAAGTCACAGCCCCCAGTGTCACATCTCCCAGTGTCACACTGTGAAAGTTGATGGGCCTCTGCACGCCAGCACCCCTAGCCTGACACTGTTTTGCCAGCAGCACAGAAGCAAATAAAACATTGTTCTCTACAACCAACTTTCTTAAACTTTCTTAAGTTCTTACTTTTAAAAAAGGCAATATCTTTTCTCATTGGATCCCTAGCCACTTTGGAAGGAGCTTTAATGCTAAGAATGAATCTCTCCTTTATTCTTTAAGTTATGTCACATTTTAAAATGAAATTTCAAGCATATACCCTGGAATTTTATTCTTCCTCAAGAAGGGAACCTTAGATACAAACTACTTCTTTATTTTTTTTTAGGTTTCTTTTTTTAAAATGCAATTTTATTGAGATGTATTCACATACCAGATAATCATCCAAAGTGTATAATCGGTGGTTCACGGTATCGTAATACTCTTGCACATTCATCACCACAATCAATTATCAGTTTTTGAACATTTTCATTACTCCAAAAAAATATAAAAGCAAGAATAAAAATTAAAATAAAAAAGAATACCCAAAACATCTAGAGGTAATACATGTACCAATGGGCGCTGATACCCCTTGCAAGGGGGTGTGGGGAGTGTGGGATGTGAGCACTTATCAGATCCTATCCCCCCCATTATTCATTTATTTTTTGTCCTTATTTTCTTACTCATCTGTCCATACACTGGATAAAGGGAGTGGGAGCCACAAAGTTTTCACAATCACATGGTCACACAGCGTAAGCTATATAGACATACAACCATCTTCAAGAATCAAGGCTATTGCATTACAGTTCAACAGTTTCAGGTATTTCCTTCTAGCTTTTCTAATACACTAAAAACTAAAAATGAATATCTATATAATGCATAAGAATAACCTCCAGAATGACCTCTCAGCTCCATTTGAAATCTCTCAGTCACTGAAACTTTATTTTGTTTCATTTCTCTTCCCCTTTTTGGTCCAAGAAGACTTTCTCAATCCCATGATACCAGGGCCAGGCTCATCCCCGGGAGTCATATCCCCCATTGCCAGGAAGTTTTACACCCCTGGGAGTCATGTCCCATGTAGCGGGGAGGGCAGTGAGTTTACCTGAAAAGTTGGCTTAGAGAGAGAGACCAAATCTGAGCAACAAAGGAGGCTCTCTGCGGGAGACTCTTAGGCATAATTATAAGTAGGCTTAGCCTCTCCTTTGCAGGAATAAGTTTCATAAGGGGAAGCCCCAAGATCGAGGGCTTAACCTATTAAGTTGGTAGTCACCAGTGCTTGTGAGAATATCAGGAATTCCCCAAGTGGGGAAATTTAATATTTCTACATTTTTCCCCAGTCCTTTAAGGGGGCTTTCTAAATACTTTTTTATTCTCTGCCCAAATTATTCTGGGATGTATCAGGACACCAAACTAACCTGTGCAAACCAACAAGATCTCATTCCCCATTCAAAGTTCCATGTAATTACAATGTTCCAATATACTGAACACTCAAGTTAAATTGGTTAGTGTGCTAAAGAACATATAAATTTTGCACCAAATAAACATCTCTCCCTTTGGTCTCACACAGAAGTTGAGGGTTTTTAAACACAGCCAATACTGTCCTTTACCCTTTAGTTTGATTTGCCTTAGTCCTAACCAGATCAGCTTCACTCACATCTCTAATTGAAGTCTGGATCTCTTTCTAAGCTTTTCAAACAGTTGCTGTACGGGGTAATGCTGACTTTCATAGCCGCAGAACTCAAGCTCTGAGTCTCAGGTGTCACATAGATACCCAAAGTTCCAGGGAATGACCAGGTTATACACAAATTGCTCAGCACCTCAGAATTTAGAAATAACCGTAAAAACTCAGGAATAGATGTGACCGCTTAAGAGCTTACAATCTAGAAACCTTTACAATAAGCCTCCCCTTGATAACCTAAGCTCTCGAATTCAATTCTCAGAGTTTGCACATTATATTCAGTCCATGTTAGTGAGGCGTTACAATATTTGTCTTTTCATTTCTGGCTTATTTCACTCAACATATTGTCTTCAAGGTTCATTCACCTAGTTGCATGTCTCACAACAAACTTCTTAAATGTAAAAATATTCATTGTTACCTGCTGACCACACAGGAATAGGAAAAATGTTTTTTATAAACAGTTTCATTTGATTAAGAAAAAATAAAACTTCTCTATATCACTACAAAAGTTACAACTACAGAAGCCAGTTCAATAAATTGCTTTCTTTTAGACCTCTTTGCTAAACACTAAAATTAACAAAGCATATTTAAAGGGTATAAGGCTTCCTTTCTACAGTGTGTTAAAGTACTGGGGGAGCAGAGGGACTGCATTCTAGATTTGGGGCTGTTATAAGCCACCCATAAGAACATATTTTTATCAATGTCCAGTTTTAGTCACATCCTTAAAACTGCCTCCTTTGGGTGATTTACTAAGAGTAATGTTATGAGAAAAATCAGTGTGGTTTCCATAAATAACTCAAGCAGATTATTTCTTTAGGTTCTACCTATGACAGTAGTTCCCCTAGAGGAGTGTGCAGAAGGATCACCTGGAGAGGTGTCACCTACAGATTCCTCAGCTCCAGCCCCAGAGGCACGGTTCCCACTGCCATCCTCTCTGCCCCCACAGGCACACTCCAAAGCCGGTGCACTGCACTTCACCTATGAGATACACACTTGGAAAAGTTGAATATAAATTAACTGCTTGAAAATTGAATGTGTTACATATGCACTACAGAAGTCTAAGGTGAGTTCATTTTTGCCAAATGTTTTTGTTTAAAAAAATTGTAAAAACAGAATTTACAATGAAAAATAAATGTTCTTCCTTTGCCAGATGCTCGGTCTCCCACTCAACAGGTAACTGCCAGCTATTCCTTGGACATCCCTTTAGAAAATGTCTTCCCATGGACAGGGACACACACATACACACATTTGTTAAACACAACTGGGATTCATTCTTGCTTTATTTTAAAAAATCTCATGAAATATAATAAACATACAGAAATGTGCACAAAATATATGCTATAATAAACAATTATTAAGTGAATACTTATATAGCCACCACCCAGTTTAAGAGATACAATATTGCCAGCATCCCAGAAACCGCCTAGGTGTCCCCACTCCAAACACAGGTAACCACTAAGCTGACTTGATGACTTGATGGTAACCACTTCTCTTCTTCATAGTTATTCTGTTTTCAAACTGGATTCATATGGTCTGTAACTATGAATATGGTCTGTTGTTTACTTCTTTCACTAAACTTTATGTTCGAATGATTCAGTCAAGTCACTGCATTTTGGTTTGTTCATCTTCATTGTTGTGGAATATTTCCATTGTCTGACCATAAAATAATGCATTTCATCTCTTTGACTACTGAAGAGTATTTGGGTTATTTCCAGTTTGGGGGGATTAGAAACAATGCTACTTGCAACTTTCTTGAGCACATTTCCTAAAAAAAGCACATGTGCACACATTTCTGTTGGGGAACTACTGGGGAGTGGAATCACTGGGCCAGAGGATATGCATATCCCCAGCATCCCTAGACAACACCAAACAGCTTATCTTGGTTTGCCAGGGCTGCTATGTCTAATCACTTACCCTGGTTGGCATAAACAACAGTAATTTATTATCTCACTGTTTCAGAGCCTAGAAGTCCAAAATCAAGGTATCGCCAGGCCACACTTTCTCTCAGAGTCTGCAGCATCCTGGTGATGGCTCTCCAGCATCCCCCCATCATGTGGAGGTCTGTCCTTCCTGCCTCTTCCTCTGGTTCCTCTTCCATGTCCAATTTCCTTTGCTGGTAAGGACTTCAGCCATATTGGTCTAAGGCCCACCCTCATTCAGATTGGCCGCACCCTAACTAACATCTTCAAAGGTCCTTTTCATAAACAGGTTCACACCCACAGGATGGGTAGAGGAATGGGGTATTAGGACCTGAACATGTCTTTTGTGGGAGGACGTAATTCAATCCCCAACACTGCTTTCCAAAGTACTTGCTGCAATGTATATTGCAGAATCTGCATGTTCTAGTTTGCTAATGCTGCCAGAATGCAAAACACCAGAGATGGATTGGCTTTATAAAAGGGGGTTTATCTGGTTACACAGTTACAGTCTTAAGGCTATAAAGTGTCCAAGGTAACACATCAGCAATCGGGTACCTTCACTGGAGGATGGCCAATGGTGTCCGGAAAACCTCTATTAGCTGGGAAGGCATGTGGCTGGCATCTGCTCCAAAATTCTGGTTTCAAAATGGCTTTCTCCCAGGATGTTCCTCTCTAGGCTGCAGTTCCTCAAAAATGTCACTCTTAGTTACACTTGGGGTATTTGTCCTCTCTCACCTTCTCCGGAGGAAGGGTCTGCTTTCAACAGTCATCTTCAAAATGTCTCTCATCTGCAGCTCTCTTGCTTTCTTCAAAGTGTCCCTCTTGGCTATAGCAGCTTGCTCCTTCTGTCTGATCTTATATAGTGCTCCAGTAATTTAATTCAGACCCACCCTGAATGGGCGGACCAACACCTCCAATAGAATATCCAATCAGAGTCATCACCCACAGTTGGGTGGGGCGCATCTCCATGGAAACACTCAAAGAATTACAATCTAATTAACACTGATAGGTCTGCCCACACAAGAGTACATCAAAGATAATGGCGTTTGGGGTGCATAATACATTCAAACTGGCACACTGCACACAAGAGTTATCGTTGTTCCAAATCCTCCAAACACCTGGAATTGACAGACTTCGAGGTTTTGCTAACCTGGTATGTGATTTGCATCTTACACTGTGGTTCTAATTTCCATTTCTTTTTTAAATAATTGTATTGAACACCATTTTATGTCACTCATTTGCACCTCCTCTTTAGAACTTCCTGTTCAAAGGTTCTGCCATTATTTTGTTTTTGGTTGTTTGTCTGTTTTTTCTTATAAGACCTTTGTTGATTATTGCTTGTCTTTTTTCTTATTGATTTGTAGAGGTTCGTTATATTTTTTTAATATAAGACTTCTGTTGGTTATATGTATTGAAAGTATCTGCTTCCCTCACTTTTCTTTTAGCTCTCTTTATAATACCTTTTTATTGAGATGTTCTAGATTTTAATGTAGTTGAAATTAGCAAATTTTTCTTTTGTAATTAATGATTCCTGAGTCTTGTTTCAAAAATCTTTCTTTACCTTGAGGTAATGAAAACTTTATATTATCATCTAAAATCTTTATATTTTTGACTTTCATACTTAGCTGTATAGAAGTCAATTTTTCTGAAAGAAATTGGGGTCTAATTTCATTTTTTTTGTTGTTCTTCTGCATCTTCCTTTCTTTCATTAAAAGTGTCTTGAGATCTTCCTATATCAGCATTTACCCAAAGTTTCATCTTAAGGATAAACCACAATTTGAAGGATATTTAGGATGTTTGTGGTCTTTTTCTATTACAATATTTCAATGAATTATTTTACATTTAATTCTTTAACACATGCTTGAACATATCTGTTACCTAATTTTCTAGGAGTAGGACTGGTGAGTTACAAGTATGTGCATTTTAAGTTTTCCTAGATATTAGGTTTTCTGTCTTGCTTAAAAAAATTAATTCCGAAATGAAAATTATTAAAAATTCTCCCAAGTTTTCTTCTAGTCCTTTTAAAATTCCATCTTATGTTTAAGTCTTTGAGCCATCTGGATTTTATTTTGGGCTAAGGAGTTTGGGAGGGATCCAGCTATTTTCCAAATGTCTGGCCAGTTGTCCCCAAATCATTATTGAATAATATATCTTTTCCCCACTGATTTAAAATGTCATCATTACCATATACTAAATATCCATATGTATTTGAGTCTATTTCTAGACTTTCTATTCTTTTCCTTCAATCTGTTTATCTACTCATGGACCACAACCACACTGGTTTAAATATATCATCATAAATCACTGCAGCCTGGGATAGATTTAGGCAACACCCCTACAAACAACTTTTCTTTTTCATAACTTTCCTGGTTTTTACTTTGTTTTTCAACATGGACTTTGAAACTGGTTTAATTTCAGAAGAAATTTTGTTAATACTTTATTCTGATCTCTTAAATGTACAGGTTATTTCAGAAAGAATTGACATCTTTACAATACCAAATCTTTCTGTCCAGAAAGAGTTATGTCTTTCCAATTATTCAAGCCTCTTTCAGATCTCTCAGTAGGGATTTTAGATCTGCCACTGTGTTTGGGGGTGGTATCTTATGCAGTGGCTTAAAAGAACAACTATGAATTATTTCTCATTCCTCTGTAGGTAAGCTGGAGGTCAGCAGATGTAGGCTGGGTTCAGCTAGGGGTGGCTCTGCTCCACATGACTCTTATCCTCTATATGGGACCAGTGGGCTAGCCCTGATATGTCCTCATGGTGAAGGCAGAGACACAAGAGAGGAAGTGGAAACAAACAAGGTCTCTTGAGGTCTAGAGTCAGGACTAGTATCCCATTGCACCCTGTTATTTCAAACTTATTTTGTTAAATAAAGTAAGCCACATGGTTGAGCCTAGAATCAACAATAGGGAAAGAACCTCATCTATAATGCAAAATTACTTGACAAAGGGCTTGTTTCAGATTGGAAGAATTAGGACCATAGATGCACTCTTCCAAGCAGTCTCTTCTCTGTTTTAAGCTTGTTTCTGTTTGTTTGTTTCATTTGTATTTGGTTTTTCAAGTTTCACAGTAGTGTTCTCAAGTATAGTTTACTTTGTACTTATTCATGGGATTTGTAGAGCTTCTTGAATTTTTGTTTGATGTCTTTCATACTTTTTGAAAAATTGGTAGTTTTTATCCTTTCAAAGATAATTTGAAATATATTTCTCTCCTCTACTTTTGAGATGTCAAGTAACACTATTTTAGACCTCTTACAATTTCCCATAGTTCTCATATATTTTGATATTTTCTATCCTTTTTTCTCTCTGTTCTTCAGTCTGGATATTTTCTTTTGATCTACCTTCAGGTTCACTGATCCTCACTTCAACTATGTCTAATCCGCCATTAAAGCCCTCTATTTCATTCCTAAATTCAGTTAGCATATTTTTTAGTACTAATATTTCCATTTGGTTCTTTTCTATAGATTAAATACCTTTGAAACATAAACTGAGAAGGGAAACTTCCAGAGTCTCTATTACAAGCACACAATTGATACTACCAGCTACAAAAGATGGTCAATACTCAAAAACTGTAGCAAAGTACCAGTTAAATATTCTTCTACAAATCCTAAGTAAAATATTACCTAATATAATCCAGTAGAACATTACAAGTATACTATGTCAGAACTGATTGAAGCTCATTCCAAGTATAAAGAATGATTCACTTTGTTTCTCTATAAAGCAGGTATGAAATCCAGGAAAAAGGCTTAAGTAAGAGAGAATTTAGGAGACACAGCACAAAGATGGCCATGGGGGTGGAGGGCCATCTTTGTACACATTCTGACAACCTTGGCAATCATGACCACCAAGGGGTAGCAAGTATGTGGTCCCCTTTTCTTCCATAGTACCCTGATTCTAAGAAACAGTAAATGAACTGTCAGACCTAAAGCAATTCCTACTGTGTGCCAAGTATAAATCTAATTCTTGAGGAAAGGAAAAATGAATCAATATTTATCGAGCATCTATATGTGCCAGGTGCTTGGATCAGGTGCTTTCTTTATACAGGTTATTTCATTTAACACTTGTTAAATCTATTGTCTCCAAATTATAGTTGAGGCAACTCCAGCTCAATCTAACTTGGCAATGGTTTTACAACAAAAGGGGGCTGTGTCTGAAGTCAAACCTGGGTCACCCTCTCTCCATATCCACTCTATGCACTGTAACTGTTGACAGCAAAAATCCCCATTTATCTGCCTCTAGAAGTTGGGGAGGATTTAAAACTGGAGTTTCCCACGTTGTCAGGGGGAGATTCTCTTACTTATAATGAGTGACAATTTTCTTTTCCGGCCTCATCTCCACCTCTCTCAAATTACAAGTCATTATGCACCTCACATTCAAGTTAAACCACACAGCAATACCTCGCAATGTTGTCTCATCTCCACTTGCTAAAACGCTACCCGTCCTCCAAGCCCCAGATCACCTCTACACACAACTTTTCTGTTCCTGTCTAGCATTATCTGATCCCCAGCCAGAAGAAAACTTCCCTTTCTAAGAATTCCCATAGCACTTATTTATATCTCTGTCATGGTCAAAGGGTTTAAACAGAACTTACTACTTTGCTGCAAAGCCATGTGAGGCTCCAAGTGTTTTAAGGTACAGAGCATGGGACCAAAGTGAAATGGCTTCCCAGCTGCAGTCAGACCTGCTACTCTACCCTGAGATTTCATGATCTCAACAGCAGGTTCCTATTACAAAGCACTGGAATTTCTTGCCTCTGGCTCCAATGGTAAGACTTGATTTTCAACAGTATGTTCCTGGCTGTAGTGTTGCTGGCTGGCCCACTTTTTCTGGCCCAACTTTCTGGCCTGGATCAGCAGGGTTCTAACCTCATGCTGCCCCTCCCAACTCCCATTGTCAATCTTCATATGCAAGAGAAGGAAACTCATGAGAAAGCCAGGGTTTCTCGGCTGGGCTGTCAGCTGATACCTCTTGGCACTTATTCTACCCCAGCCTTTTGCAGTCTTATCCTGCTCACATCCACTGTTATTGTAGCAGATTCCCCCTTCCTACTCACATAATATGACAAAGTCCTCCTAAAATTTCATTATAGAAGACCCCAAGATAGCATCCATACAGTGGACTGAAGAGCCCTGATTTCTGAGATGAAAATCTTTGGGAAAAAGATACTCAATAGAATAGATGTTATGAATGACATCTTGATGAAACTTGAGGATAAAGACATTAAGAAAAAAAGCAATCAGAAATTTTAGGAAAAACAAACAAAAACTATATATAGAATGCTTAAAATATGCAAGTTTAAAAGTGGCATGATTTTTTGAGCAATTATTAAAGTATACAACAGGAGAATCTATTTGAACTTGACAAAGAACATTCTCCTTTGAGTAGAACAGGGATCAAGATACTTGAACTATAAAACCTGGAGAAAACATAATCAGTGAACTCTACTTAACTCTTCAGTGAGCAATACTTACTCACATAGCCGCAATAATGGAAACACTACTTAGGATCAACTTGTAATTATGGTTACAGAACTAGATATAATTCTATTAACTTCAACAATGTAAAAAAAAAATTTTGGCTAGCATGGCCTGAGAAGTGGATGGGGGAGGAAAAACATAGTGAAAGGTGAGAATCTTTATCTTACAGAGTATGGTGGGCCTTCTCTATTATGGAGTTCAATGTAGAAGGACTAAAGACAATTCATAATGAAGTAATGACATGAGCATGAAAATTAAAGAAATGGAAGCAACTATCAAAAGATCCCAAAACAGAATTTTTACTTTGTCAAATTTTTGCTTCTAGGGAGTGGGAATAGGGTTGGGAAAGATGGAGGCAGTCTATTGCTTTTTATTATATTTGAGTTTTTAGAATACACATTACTTTGATAAAATTTTCAATTTAAGGAAAATTTAAAACATCATGTCTCATAAAAACAAAATAAATAGTAGTCGCTCAACTAGTATCTATTTTACACTAACTATGTGTTGGGTACTATTATAGACACTTGGAATACATCAGCTAACAAAACAGTCAAGGATCCTTGCCCAGGAAACTCACATTCTAGGAGAAGAAAACAGACAACAAATAATACTTTTAGCTAAAGTCCAGAGATTTTGAAAGGAGATAGGTGCTGTGGAAAAAAGAAATGGGAGCAAGGATGAAAGATTGAGTATGTCGGTGGGTTGGGGACAGGTTCTAATATTAAGTACAGAAGCCTTCTATTGAGAAGGTAAGGTTTGAGCCCAGAGGTGATAATATAAGAGAGAAAACTCAAGGGACTCACATTCTGGTTGGAGTGGGAGGGAAAAAAAAAAAAAAAAGCACGCAACCCATAATACCCGAATGCATGAAAATCATTACTTGGATGAGATAGAATACATGGAAGAAAGAAGAATACGCATCTGTGCAAACAACAAAGCACATAAGTGATGATGAATAACACTGTATAATATGCTTCCACAAAGCAAAAAGAGACTTTATTCCTACATTTTCTAAAATGGTAAATTGTACAGTCAGCTAAAGGGATCCCAACTGGCTCAGGACAAGGCAGGGCATCACACTGCAGCAGTTCAGCCAGGTCTGTGCAGGTAAGGTGATTTTTAGATTTTACTGGTGGCAAAGTGCATTATACAGTAGCACTGAAAAATCTGTAACAGTGACTCAAAGTTTCAGTATGAGTTAAGAAATAAACTGGTTGACAGAGCTAAGCAATATGTCACTCACCAAGTATAATAGACAACAATGTGTCATAATAAACAGAACAAAAAACCAGAGCTTTTGAAAAGTGTTCTATTCGGCCATTGAAGGTGCCTGAGGAAAATCTGAGAAACATATAATATGGATTAAGTATTAAAAGTTTACAATCTAGAACCACAAGTAAAAACCTAAGAACGTCTAATGTTGCAAATATATAAAGTTGTAATAAGCCATTAAAAAGTCCTGGCTTCCAGAACCATAATCATTTTCTGTGATAAACCTGAGTATGCAGTGGAGTTGAGAAATAGATGGTGACTCTAAGAAGAATGATAACATTTTATAGAGAAGGGAAGGGAAATATGTAAATCTGGTAAGAAATTGATGGAAATTGAGCAACATTTATTTAAAGTTGTTATTTTAAGGAATAAATATTAAGTTGATATTTATGGAATAATTTTATTAAGTAATAATTTATTACAGCATTAAGGAACACATAATTTCGCTCATTTTTATCAATGTCTGTATAGCCAAACATCTCTTTACCAATATACCTTTTGACGCTTAGTCAATATGCACCAAGTAAACTCATCATCTTTGTAAGAACCTGCATTTCACCCTTCCCAGTTACTACTGCAAAAGCATCTTCCTCCCCTGCCCTGGTGACCAAGCCAGGGCCTCCGGGCCACAATGCAGACTCTAGTGTTCCACCATCTTTGGTCACTTTCTTCTCTAAGCCAATTTCAAAACATAGGCATTTTTTCAAACTAATTTATATTTAATAAAAAGAGCCCTGTCTTATTTGACAGGTGAACTCACTGCCCTCCCCTCTATGTGGGATCTGACTCCCAGGGGTGTAAATCTCCCTGGCAACGCAGGCTATGACTCCGGGGGAGGAATTGCTTGACCAAAAGGGGGGTGCGAAATGAAATGAAATAAAGTTTCAGTGGCTGAGAGATTTCAAATGGAGTCGAGAGGTCACTCTGGTGGACATTCTTACGTACTACATAGATAACACATTTTAGGATTTAATGTATTGGAATAGCTAGAAGTAAATACCTGAAACTATCAAACTCCATCCCAGTAGCCTTGACTCTTGAAGATGAGTGTATAACAATGTAGCTTACAAGGGTGACAGTGTGATTGTGAAAACCTTGTGGATCGTACTCCCTTTATCCAGTGTACAGATGGATGAGTAGAAAAATGGGGACAAAAACTAAATGAAAATAGGGTGGGATGGGGGGATGATTTGGGTGTTCTTTTTTACTTTTATTTTTTATTCTTATTCTTTCTGGTGTAAGGAAAATGTTCAAAAATAGATTCGGGTGATGAATGTATAACTATATGATGGTACTGTAAACCATGGATTTACACGGTGTTGATTGTACACCATGGATGATTGTGTGGTATGTGACTATATCTCAATAAAACTGAATTTAATTAAAAAAAAAAAAAAGGAGTCCTGTCTTGAAAAAGTTGGAATCACTGATTTATACGTAAGAGTCACAGAAAACTTTTTCTGTAAAGGACCAGATAGCAAATATTCTAAGCCTTGTGGATCATGCAGTCTCACAACTACTCAACTCTGACTCCAAAATCAAGGTGTCAACAGGGCAGACTTCCTCTGAACCTGCAGGAGAGAATCCTACCTTGCCTCTTGGAGCTTCCCAGCCTCTGCCTCCGGCTCTTCCCTGTGATCCGTCTCTGTGCCTTCACTATGTAATACACTGTTCCATTGGCCAAGACTGTCTCGCCAAATCTACACAGCAAATTCCTATTCACTATTAGAGTCCTAGCTCAGGCATCACTCCCAGAGGGCCATACTCTTCCTCCAACCCTGTCCTGCTATCTTTTTGCTCACTGCTCACCTTCCCTAGACCATCAGCTCCTCTGGGCAGGCACAGTGCCCTGTTCGTGTTATTTATCCCTACATTTAACCTGGATAATTGCTCACACAAAAAGGTGTTTGGTCAATAGTCAATGAATGAGGAAGAAATGAATGAATCAAATGTCAAAGATGCCAATCCTTTTTATCCTTGTTTTTAGCTCCAGGAGAAGTATGGTCACATTATGGTTAGATTATTACCATGAGATGCAATAACAGATCCCAAACTGTATTTAAAAAACAAAAATAATAGCTACCGCCTGGCAATAAATATATATATCAAATGCCTTCTTACCCACCGTTACAGACCCACACCATGAATCCTCAGGCTATTCTGTGGGAGAGGTAAGAGATGAGTTTCCACATCTGCCTACTTCCAGTACGTTTTATCATGTTCAGTCCCATTTGCAGGGGTCAATGAATATAATTTCCCACTCACTTTATTAACTGCTATGTTCAGAACCCACGTTAGGAAAACACACAAAATGGTCCCAGTTAATCTTCATTCCCTTAAAGTTTCCCCTTCACTACCACTTTCACGAACTGCCTCGGAAAGATCCACTTCCATTCTAAAAAAAACACAGACACAAAAACACACCACCCTGACTGAGGCAGCCAGCACATCAACTTGCATGGAAAATTTTTATGGAAGTTTTTATTATGGACATTGTAAAGCATATACAAAAATAGAGGATAATAAAATGAACCTATATTTTATCCACCAACCAAGTTCAGGAATCATTAGTGTGTGGTTCTTATTTCATCCATCCATCCCATCTCCTCGTGCCCTCCCTTCCCCCTTTTTTTTTACTTGGAGTAAATCTTAAAAATCTAATATATAATATTGCATGTATCTCTAACAGATGAGGACTTTAAAAAATATATAACCACAAACTCAGTAGCACATCTAGCAAAGTTAACAATAGTTCCTTGATACTATCTACCACCCAGTTGATGTTCAATTTTCCCACTTGACTTAAAAATGTCATTTTACAGTTGATTTGTTTGAAACAAGATGCAAAGTCCATATATCTTGTATAATCATCTACAAATTGGGTGGATTGGATAAATTTTTCATTTTCATATGAACTAGATAAACCATAAAGGAGCAATACTAAGTGTTCTGAATTCCTTTTCTAAATCTTTACCTTTATAAAGCTTTCATTATCTGTTCTACAAAAATGCCAGGAATTTTTTCTTAATTCTGCTTTCCACCTAACTCTGGTGGAACATTTCTGGAACCAACAATGAAAAAAAAAAAACCTTGTTACTTATCAGGCATCATCAGACCACCTTAGAATCTCCAGCATGATACTGCTGGATTCCTCCTGTAAGTCAGCTCTTCACATTAATCTAGATCAACATTGCTAGCCCTATAAATAAAGTTGCTAAAAAAGGGGGAAAACAAAATGAGAGGAGATATAAAGCACTGTAGTTAGTACATAATGACTGACATTGGCTTTAAAACCTTCCTCTTCCAAGGGATTAAATCTGGCCTCCCAGGGAATTATGATAAAAACAGGAAGAATCCTTTGGAGTTTATTATTTACATCCTGGATTTTCTCTATAAGGTCAAAAAATCACATGATTGAATTTTCTTTCATTTGGAAGTGTTCCAATTCTCCTCAAAGCATCTATATACAGATTTTTATGTTGTCTCTTTGGTTTTACAATTGGGAGTTTGAAGAAGTAGATGAAAATGGGGTGAAAGCTTTAAGGGAAAGTTAACTCCATGTCTCCCTGGCTGTGTTTTGTGAACAGAACACAAGCAGTTTCCTTTAGAGGTCTTGTAATGTCAGGAGCTTTGTGTTATGTACCTGTAAATACAGAATATTATTAAATATCCTTCTAGCAAAATCACACACACACACACACACACACACACACACACACACACACACAGCCTCTGCCCACCCCCTCCTCTCCTGGTTACTACATCACAGCAAACGCTCTCTTCCCTGAGGTCCTGTGGTTCCCAAAGTATGACTCCCTGACAAGCAGCATCAGAAATGCTGAAGGGGATGGGGGGTGGGGGGTGGGGGGTGGGGGGTGGAGGGGGTGCGGGACCAGCAGTCCGTGTTTTATCAGGAACTCCAAGTGATTCTGAAACAGGCTAAAGTCTGAGAGCCACGGGCCTCTAGCTCACTGGTTCTCACTCCTGGCTACACTATGGAAACACCTGGGGTGTTTGAAAACTACTGATAACTGGGCCTCATCTCCAAAAATCCTGATTTATTTGATAAATTGTGTGACCTAAGCACTGGGGTTTCAAAAGCCCCCCAGGTGACTCAAATGTTCAGCAAACTTCAAGAACAACTACTATAGTATCCATTGCCTGCTTTCATCACACCTGCCATCCACTACTGAAACAGCAGCTAGTGCATCAGTAAACACCTGCTCTACACCAGGTGCCTTCTCTCCTTCAGGTCTCCCAACAATCCTGCAATTTAAGAAATAGTATTACCTTCATTTTACACATGAGAACACGGAGGCTCAGAGCAGTTAATTAATTGGCAGATTTTGGAGTCAAACCCAGATGATTTTGAAGCCTGTGCTCTAGTAACACCAGGCTGTGCCAACTCCTTCTCTCCCTCCAAACAGGCTGCAGGCTTCTTGAGAGCAGTGACTTTGTCTTCTTTATCTGTCTCTTCCTGACAACTAGCACAAGATCTGGCTTACTAGCTGGAAGATAGTGAATTGGCATAGTGTATCTTTATCAGTTAATTAGCTGACACTCTTCATTAGCTCTTAGGGTCTCCATTAGGGTGGCATGATGTTCAAAGGCATAGCTTTCTTAAAGCATAGATAGAATAAGGGGAACCATCGAGGCAAAGGGATGTATTGGTAAAGAAAAACAGGAGAAGAGATGTGAATAAGAAAGAAAGAAAGTGTCAGAGGTGGACAGAGCAAGAGGACAAAGGGCCCTCAAGGCTGTCATCCAGTGACACCAGGGCCTAGGCTTGGCTGCCCTGTGCTTGAATCATGGCATCTTCGGAGACCTCCACGAGGACCTTGGAGACCTAGCATTCCAATATCTTCCCTTTTCAGATGAAGATACTGAGACCTGACAAAAGCGAAACGACTTGCCCAAGGGTCACACAGGTCATGGGAGAGTCAGAACTAGAATCCAGTGCCCTGGCTCCCGGTCCAGTGCTCCTTCTACTGCCCTGAGATGAATGGGATTCAGTAGGCCACTTGAAAGGAAGTCTGGTTCTGAGCTGTCCCTGATCATTACTTTTATGCACAGAGTGCTGGAAAATAGTCACTCCTCAAAGGTATTGTTACAGTAGCTCTTTCTGCAGCTATCCCCTGATGTCCAGATGCAAATCACCTAAGCTGCAACAGCCTGGGATTCACAGGATCATGCAAAATGGGCAAAGCAGAAGTCAGAGCTGCCCTGGGTGGTCCCCATTCAAACTGAGGTGGTTTGCCAATTGTAATGGATCCATGACTCATTCTATTTTTCCATTGTTCCATCACAGAACCACTGGTTACTAGAGATCATTGGTTCATTCCCTACTTCACAGATCAGGAAACCGAGACCCCAGGTGCACTGTGACTTACCCTAATAAGCTAGGACACAGCTCTAGTTCTCAAGGGTCTTCCTTCTGAAAAAGCTGTCTCTTTGAAAGCCTCAGAGGGCTAAATCTAGCTATCTAGAAATTAAAGTGCCTAAGTCAACCAAAAGGATTCAATGCAGCTTGACGAAAACAAATCTGGTCCTGCCCTTGAAGGTCCCTTAGGAAAATAAGGGCACCGTCTCAGCTTCCACTCTTCTTCAACTGTTTTATGCTGCTGGACTTATTTTGATGTCTACAAATAGTTGCTGATAAAAGAAATGTTTCATCTACCTCCTACTTTTAAAGACTGTGTAAAAGTTTTATTCCCAAAGGGCTTCTGATAGAGTTTTTCAGAGTGGAAGATATTACAGAAAGAAATATTCTCCTTTATTGGAAACTGGTAGTGAATAAAGAGAAAAATATTCGGTGATCCACATAAAATTGATCACCAAAATTTACTTCTAGAGATACAAATACTATCACAAAAATCATAACAATCTCATAGCCCCATGGACATGTTACAAATAAATATTAGTACTTTCTTTTTACTAATTGGAATTCTGTCCCAAAGTTTATGTGGCTTTATTCAATCAAAGTCACAAGGTGACTTGGTAATGAATCAGAGAGGAAACCTCAAATTTCCAAATTTCCAGTTTCTTACATCTTTCTTCCGTGATTATAATAGCAATAAAATCTTATGGCACAAAAACTTGCAAAAAAGGCATGAAGAAAAAATAACATAGGTGCATTTTCTTCTAAAATGTTCTAAGCATAGTCAAATATTTTTAAACATAGTTAAATCATTCTGTAACATCAATTCTGTCCCCTTCTTTTTCCACTTAACCTTATATTCTCAGCCTTTTCCCATATCATTAAAAGTTCTTCAGAAACACCAATTGTAATGGCTGGTAACATACCATAATTCATTCAACCATTTCCTTGTTATTGGTGGTGATAAACATTGCTTTAAATTCTTCAATGTCATAAGTAAAACTGTGACAAACTTCTTTATACATTATCTTTTTATCTCCATTTAAAAACATTTCTTTAGGATAGATTCCTGCAGTTTGAGTCACTGAGTCTAAAGGGTACTACCATATTTATGGCTTTCAAGGGAAACACATTCTACTTGCATGAATAGTATGTTGAGAGTTCCTGTCTTCCCACAGCATCAAGAGTTTGAGTAAAAATCTTTCCTAATTTGATAAAATAGCTATGTTGTTTTAATTTGCATTTTCCTTTTGATTTATTGATTCTTTGTACCTCCTCCTATATGATTTATTCACATGCTTTGTTCTTCTCCCTTCTGTGTCCACACACCGGGGCCCCTTACTAGGATCACTCTCCCCTGGACCTTGATTATCACCACTCACCCTCTTTCCCTCTTTTTCCAAATGTAAAATGAATTTTAGGCTCTTTCTGGGAGTGCTTGCAAGTGACTGTTCGTCACAGGCAGTCACCTCTCAAACATGACCATGGATCCTTGTGCACACGAGCTGGTGTTCCAGACTGGCTCTAGTCACAACAGGCCTGCAAGGATTCTCAGAGGCTATGTCCTGGAGACTTCTATGGTTATTAATATCCAGCATTCATCTGGTGTGTTGCTAACAGCCCACTCCGCTTTCCTGCCCTCTGTCACACCCCATGCTCATATGTAACGCAAAATTGCACTTTAATGTGACAGAGAACATCTTAGAGATGATATGTGAAAACGAAGAGGCATCTTATTCCTGTCTTGGTCAAAAAAAATGGCCTGATAGGGAGAGAGTGGACACCTGGATGTTGGCCTCCCTGATGATAACAGATCATTTACTATCTTAGAAGTAGAACAAAAATGAGACTCTCCTTGAGTAATTCCTCTTCCATCCTAAAACACATCTCACAGCCGCTTTGGAGTCTGTGTTTCTCACACCCAAATCGGTGCTAATGACAAGATTTTCAAACAAGGAAAGGATGTCCAGCGTAAAGGCTGAAAAACTCTGACTGCCCAAGTTTGAGGGCTGGGGGAAAAGGGGAGTCTGGGAAACCAGAAGATGAGTTTCAAGTTGGGCCTTGTGGCCCCTTGAGGCATGTCTACACACAGCTCAGCTCTATTGAAAAAAAAAAATTAATTAAAATAACAGTCCAATAAATTGGGTTTGATATTTATTTTATTCAGCACAAATGACTGGTTCTGTTACACTGTGCCCATTTAGCCAGTGATTTGGATTTAGAACCACAGCGTTAGAGCTCAAGGGTCTTCGTGGTCATTAGTTTAGAGCTTACCCAATCCGGCTCTACATTAGAATCACCTGTATTGTTCGAGAACTATAAACCCCAGGGCTCCAAACAGGAGATGCTAATTTAGTTAGTTTGGAATATGGCCTGGATCTCTGTTTTTACAACTCCTAGATGATGTGGGTACCTCAATATACAAGTAGGAAATTTAAAGTCTAAGAGGGCAGTAATCCCATAATTTCCTAACTCCATCTTTTCCCATTTTCTCACTCCCACTCCAATCTCCACACTTAGCAGCAGCAGCAGCAGCAGATCAGCATCATCATCATCATCATAGTTGTGCAATTTATTAAATATTAACTATATGCCAAATTCTATGCCAGACATTTATGTTCATTATCACTAACTTCCAGAGAAAACATATTTATCCTTATTTTAAAGGAAGTTGAGTTCAGAGAGGTTAGGTAACTTACTTAGGATCACAGAGCTAGTGTGCCAAGCTACCTGGTACAAATCCTGATTCCCTTACCAAGTAGCCATGTGATCTTGGGCAGGCTGCTAAATCGTCCTGTGCCTCATTTCCTCTTCTGTCAGTGGACATAAGAATGTCTATCCCACAGAATTTTTATGAAGAGACACCTAGGCATCTCTGAAGCCCTCAAAATCCAATTCTTTCAAGATCCATCGCAATTTCCACCTCTTCCTTTAAGCCTGTCTTGATTCTCATGACTGGATGTAATTTCTGTGCCCACCCCTCTCAGCCCTTGGAATCCTTAAAACACGTTCTTGGTTCCTCTTTTATATGACTTCCCTTACTGCATCACATATACAAGTCATATATTGCAGTTATAACTAACATTCACTGAGTATCTAGCATTTTCCAGATATGGTACTAAACATTTATTTGCAATATCACATTTAATCTTCATATGAAGACACTGAGGCTTGGAAAGAGTGAGTACTTGTGCAAGGTAGCACAGCCGGTCTCTGGGGGAGTTGATTCTTACATTCCTGTTTGACTCCAGAGTGGAAGCTCATTACCACACACAGTACTTTATATTTCTCTGCCTAAGACACTGCCCTAAGTATAGTTATTCAACAGCATTCAGCAAATGCTTGTTAAGAGCCAACTATGTGCCAGGTGCTGTGCTGGAATTGGGCTGGGCAGAGACCAGCCTGGTCCCTAATCTCATGAGTTCACTATATAACAAGATTGCAATCAAGTGTGCTAAGTTACTTGGCATGGGGATGCACAGCTCATTTGTGGCACTTTTAGGCCTTAAATCCAAATCTTTGGCCCTCACGCCCAGTGCTCTTTCTATTACATGATATGTCTGTGCAGTAATAAAATGGATATCCATAAACCAAATGCAAAATTCATCTCATAGCTATACATGGTATATGTTTTATGTCACTGGCCTACAAAATTAGATAATTCTACTGCCAAAGTTCTGGCCTTGTGGATGAGGTTTGGCCAAATGTTCACATTCCTGCTTTTTCTGACAGAGCTATCCTGTTTCTATCCTAAAAAGTAATGGCCTTAGAAGTAGCCCATCAAGTCTATAACGGGAATTTTGTAAGGCTCAGGTGAAATAATTTATATGAAAGCTCCTTATAAATTGTAAAACACCATGCAGGTATTACTAATAATTTGTAGTATTTTTACACTCTTCATATGTCCTCAATAATGAAACACAGAATACTGCCACCCAATTAGACTAGGGTTATTTACCTAAGACAATTTTGCATTGCAATTTGCAACTTCTTAAAAGGCAGCAGTCATTTGCATTTATTTGCATTTCCACAGAGAAATATTTTTTATGCTAATGATGTTCTTGCTAACAAACCAAAGAAGTAATAACGGGAAGATTGAATTCCCCTACCCAAACCTTTGGCTCTGTTACACAAAGCACAGCTGGCATTTTAGTGCAGATATCACGGAATTTTTAGGGTTGGAAGGTTTCTTAGAGATCATCTGGCCCAGTGGTTCTCAACTCTGCACATTAGAGTCACCTTAGGAAGCTTAAAAAAGGGAGGAAGGGAGGAAGGGAGGAGGGGAGGAGGGGAGGAAGGGAGGAGGAGATGTGGGGAGGAGGGTATGTGGGGAGGAGGGGAGGTGGGGAGGAGGGGAGGAGGGAGGGAGGGAGGGCCTGGAACCCACCCACAATCAATTCTGATTTAATTGTGCTTCATGTAGCCTGGCCACCAGTATTTTTTGTAAAGGCTTCCAGGGGTTTCCAATGAGCAGCCAAGATTGATAACCACTGATGTAGCTAATCCTCTCATTTTACAGATGAGAAATCTGAATACTTGGATGGAGAAGTGACTTGAATAGAGAAGGTTAGGAAAATGGTTGGTGACAGGGCCCCAGACCAAAACAAGTTTCCTGATGTCTAGTCCAAACTGTTGGTACCACAGAGCTTCAAGAACAAAGATCATGACCACAGAATGTGTACATAGGCACGTCCGCACACAGCCAGGCACACCCACGCACACACATATTATATACGCGCACCCAGGTGAATCCACGGCATTGAGGCTTTCAGATTAAGAAAATTAATCCTCAGTGAACAGATTCAAAATTTTCAAGAGTTGGTTTGATTTTGTTTCTAAAGAGTCTGGAAACAAATTATGAATTGTTTATTACAATTTCTTTTGTGATAGAGAGGTACCTGCCCAGCTCCTGCTGAAAAAGTGGACCTAAGGAACTCAACATATCCTAACCCCACCCTTTTCCTTCAGGCCAGAGCAGATCCGACCTTGTACTTGCTTGAATGCATTTTTGTTCCTTGAAAACAAACTAAGAATAACGGCCAAAACAAAAACAAAAACAAAAAACCCTACCTAGATACAAGAAATGCCAAAGAGCATATGTTATTACAACACAGCAAATGAGAGAGAAAATCTTGCCAAAGAAAAGCATGAAGAATTTAGACTTTTTTCTCCCATCATCACAACAGAGTCAGACATGTTGGAAAATAACAGAGGGCAAGAAATCAAAGCGAAGAGGGAGAAGTCAATTTGGACATAGGCTAAGATTAAATATGGTTATAGTGTTTTATTTCAACAATTGAGAAAAAAACATAAAAGTTATTCCATTTTGCTGAAGAGCCAAGACTGACCAATAAGATCGGAGTGCTTGAAAAGACAACTATGTATTTTCCTAGTGACTTATGGAATAAACTTGCTTTTCATTTATTTTTATTTTTTACACTTGTACATCTTTCCAGAATCTCAATTAACCTGGACTCAAGGGAACGTTTCCAGATAGGTACCCCAACACAAGCTCCTTGACTCACAGCCAGTGACCCTACCACAAGCTCAACATGCTACTTATTGAAATATAATTTTCAATTAGTAAAGCATACAAGCATTAAGTGCATATCTTGATTAATTTTGATATATCTCATACAATTTTAAGGTATGGATAGGAATATGTTTGGGTGGGAGAGTAGACAAGACTGTGTAGGTGTGGGGGGGGCGGGGGGGGCCAAGGTCCTCCTGGGCAGCCAGGGACATTTTGGGAACACTGGGCACCTGCCGACTAGGAACACCACCTTCTCCCACTACTGTGCATCTGATCTGTTGCAATGGGCCCCAAATGATTAAAAAAAAATCTGGGTCCTCCATCAGTCTTCATACAGCCAGTACATCCTGGGACTGTGGTCTTGGAAATTGCTATTGGAATGTATGTGTTAATCTTGTACTATATCCAATCTCTTCACTCTGTTACACTGCTCAAAAACTTGGAAACTTTAATTTTAGCTAACCAACTTCTATATGATCAAATTGTACTGACCACACCCCACAGAGGAAACTGCATTCGATGCCTCAAGGTCTTTGTAGTGTAGAGACAGGCTATGTCCAGACAAATTGCTAATATTTGAGAGCCCTTCATGTTTCAGATAATAGTGTTTTTCTCCCTCTTTGTTTCTAAGCACTGTCATAAGATAACCTTTTTTAAGCAAAAAAAAAAAATTTCTTTTTTTTTTGTTTTTAAAAAATGGAGGAAAGAACAAAGAAGTATATTGTGCTCTTTGCCAAGCCTCACAACACCCTTTTAATCACTGGAAAGCTGAGGAATAGCTCCTGTCTTCTCACTTTGAAAGATAATGCCAAAAGCTGACACAAGAGGGGGTTGGCTCTTCTCTTTGGAGATGAAGAAAGTCTGACTACTTGACTTGCTGAAGCAAACGATCAGAGAGCCTTTATAAGAACCAGTCTTATTCTCTTTCTCCCTCTCCTCTCCGATAATAAAACCTACCAGACTTGCTGGCAATCTGATTATCAACACGGATCTCACCCACACACAGCTACCAGGTTTCCAGTCTCTAGGATCCCCTCCAATTATGAGAACAGACTTAAAACCCCATTAACAAAACTGATTTCAAGCCAAATGAATAATGAGGGGAAAAAAACCCTCTCTAAGTCATTTTCTTATTTCTGAATGTCAAAGCAACCAAGAGCACTCTCAAAATTGACAGGCACTCTGGTCATAAGATTCCTCTCAGGTTTGCGTGTGTGTGATCCTTGATTCATTCTATCTGGTGAAACTCATTTACAGGGGAAAAAGAAACACCACAGTCAAAAACGATAGCCCCGCTTATTCTAATATTTCAGGCCCCAGTCATGGCCTCAGTCATGGTTCTTGCAGATGTTGCATGTAATGCAATTATTCTTCATTTCAACACTAATCTAACTGATAAAAGACCATTTCCGTTCTTTTGCCAGTATCATCAAGAGTTCACAAGGGGCAAATAAATGTTGCAGTGGATCTTAGTTGCAAACCTAGAGCATGTATCTTTTTTATCATATTTTTAAATTGTAGAATATAACATATATACACAGAAGTGATAACTTTCCAAGTTCAATTTAACAAGCAGTTAGAGAGCAAATTTCAAAGAATATTATAGGTTACAGTTCCACAGTTTCAGTTATTTCCTTATTGTGAAATCTAACATATATACAAAAATAGTATAGCTTTCAAATTACAATTTAACATGTAGCCAAAGAACAAATTTCAAAGGATGCTATATGTTACAGTTCCACCATTTCAATTCTTTTCTTTTAGCTATTCTAATGCCCTAGCAACTAAGAAAAAGAAAATTATATAAAGATTCAGTATTCATAATCCTTTGTTAAATTCTACCTTGTCTGTTGCTACCCTGTGCCAGTTTGAATATATTGTGTCCCCCAAACGCCGTTATCTTTGATGTAATCTTGTGTGGGCAGACGTTATCAGTGTTGATTAGATTGTAATTCTTTGAGTGTTTCCATGGAGATGCGCCCCACCCAGCTGTGGGTGATGACTCTGATTGGATAATTTCCATGGAAGTGGTGGCCTGCCCATTTAGGATGAATCTAAATTAAATCACTGGAGCCATATAAATGAGCTGGCAAACAAAAGGAACTCAGTGCAGTTTAGAGTGACATTCTGAAGAGGAGCTACAGCCAAAAGGGACACTTTGAAGAAAAGCACAGGAGCTACAGATGAGAGACATTTTGAAGAGGGCTGTTGGAAGCAGACTTTTGTTCCAGAGAAGCTAAGAGAGGACAAATACCCCAAGTGCAACTAAGAGTGGCATTTTTTGAGGAACTGCAGCCTAGAGAGGAACATCCTGGGAGAAAGCCATTTTGAAACCAGAACTTTGGAGCAGACACCAGCCACGTGTCTTCCCAGCTAACAGAGGTTTTCCAGATGCCACTGGCCATCCTCCAGTGAAGGTACTTGTACCAGTTTGAATGTATTGTGTCCCCCAAAAGCCATTATCTTTGATGTGGTCTTGTGGGGCAGACGTTTTGGTGCTGATTAGATTTGTTTGGAATGTGCCCCACCCAGCTGTGGGTGATGACTCTGATGAGATATTCCCATGGAGGCATGGCCCCACCCATTCAGGGTGGGCCTTGATCAGTGGAGCCATATAAATGAGCTGACTCAAAGAGAAGGAACTCAGTGCAGCTGTGAGTGACATTTTGATGAGGAGCAAGCTTGCTAGAGAGGAACATCCTGGAAGAAAGCCATTCTGAAACCAGAACTTTGGAGCAGATGCCAGCCACGTGCCTTCCCAGCTAACAGACGTTTTCCGGATGCCATTGGCCACCCTCCAGTGAAGGTACCCAATTACTGATGTGTTACCTTGGACACTTTGTGGCTTTAAGACTGTAACTGTGTAACCAAATAAACCCCCTTTTATAAAAGCCAATCCATTTCTGGTGTTTTGCATTCTGGCAGCATTAGCAAACTAGAACATACCCCTTCCTCCAGTTTAATCACTTTCCTGATCTTCAGGGACATCTAGGCAGGGATCACCCTAAGCGGCTAACAGAATTCAAATGAGTCAAGAGGCTGTCCTGGAGGTTACTCCTATGCAAGCTTCACCTAGATATGCCAAATGACCACAATAAGATGAGCCCAAGTCAACAGTAGTCCCAAAAACCTTAAAGAATACCCAGATCCCTATCTGAGATTCTATAAAGGTTTTTCACTTGCTGAGTTTATTCTTCAGAAACTTAAATTCTTCAGAGAACTCCTATGCCAGCTAAGTCCCAAAACCCAGAGGCAACAGCCTCTTCAAGATCATTGACTAGATGTGTCCCCTTTTCTCATAAAGTTGACATCCCTTTTTAAACTAGAGTATGTATCTTAAAGGCAGATAACAGTGAACCTCCATAAATTCTACTGGGACTCTGAGAAGTTAAAAGGTGAGTTCAATCAGAGGAAGACTAAAAAACACCTTAGCTCAGCTGTAGGTTTTTGATCAGATTCTGCCAGTGTTTTCTTCACTGACATTCAACATCTAAGAGACTGAGTTTGCCATCTATAAAATAAGAACAAAAATACCTGTCCTGCTATCTCAGAGGTATATTGTAGAAATCTAATGTGATAACATGTGAAAATACTCAGAAAAGTATGAAACCTAATGCAAATACACAATTACTATTAAATGCTATTTCAGCTACAAAAATGAAATCCTGGATGTTAATCCAGTTCAGGAACTTCTGAAATCTCTGAAGCCTGGTAACAGACTTGGAGAGATTCCAAAATAACTCAAAACTAATCTTTTATCATGAGAATTCAAGATGTGAAAATAACCCCTCAGACTGTAACACCATCAAGAGTGACTGTGGAGGACAAATGTGCTTCTATACAATATATCATCCACCCCTTCAATTGACTGTCAACATACAGACTCCACCTCTGTGGCACTTGTACTTCAAAAGCAGTCAAAGATAAATGCCCCAATAATGAGTACAATAATTATAATAATATCCGGAATACTGAGAGCTAAATCCAGTGGTATGCTGGAGGTGGCTCACACCAGCTTCTGAGAGCTGACTGCACACAGCTCTTCCAAATGCCACATTTAGTGATGTCATGTTGGTAGCTTGAAATCAGCCATGGTGGGAGTACTTACTCCATGGAAACTGGTCAACACTACACTTGGGGCTTCTTTCCCTCCAGAGAGCCAGTTGTTAAACCTTTACGAATACATACGCTGGCTGAACCATTGCAATTAGGTCTGACACAGATATCGGTTACCCATACACCAAATACATTAATAAATTAATTAAAAGTTTTTTTAATATAATGTTTAGGACCCAAGTTTGGTTTAATATGTTGCTTTAATAATAACACATTACACAAAATGGTAAGGCAACTGATATACATTATTCATCCACTCTCTTAGTCATGGCAAAATATTTCAGCAGTGACATGATTCCCAACTTCAATTTCCATTCTCTTCCAATAACTTTGAATTAAAAACCCATCTGAAGTATCCTGGAAAAGTAAGTCAGGATTTAGCAGATTTAAAAAAAAAAAAAATTGGAGCAACTCTAGACTTAGATTCATACTAAGAGAAAAAAAAAGCTGTGAAAGTATTTTAAAACATTAGAACTTTATAAACCTTTCCTGGCACAAATGCATTTCCATTCTCTGCATCAAGTATCCAGCTCACTGAGACGTTCCATTGAGTGGGTTTCTCCAAGGTCAGTAACTGTGAGTACACGCCTAGCACAGCACACAGTAATTGAGCTACTCCCCAGTTTAGGGAAGAGCAGAGAGGCTTGATAAGCAGACACAAATTCACATATAACCAGATCATCTCTATTCATGCTGGTGGCTGGTACAGACTGTAAGAAGACTGCATATTAGACACTTTAATGTGCACTGCTGACCTCTCCCTCATTCATAATTTATTTATAATCACCATGGCAACTTGACTCTGGGAAGGGAGAAGTAGGAAAGTTTTCCTGACTCCAGGCAATCGTTGCACCATCAACAGCAAAAATGCAATATTTCCAAACATGTGGTTCCTGAAAAAGATACAGTCTTAGGCCCAGAAAATCTAGGTTGGTTTGAAATTAGCTACTTAAACTTCCAACATTAGCTTTAAAAAGACAGCACTGACCATTCCAACTAACTTAACAGTCAACACTGAGAAGATGACAAGGAAACTGTTGTTTCAAATATTAATTAAAAAAAACAGGTTGACTATAAATATCTTAAAAGCCAAATGTTTTATGCATTTGAAAGGAAAAAATAAAATACGCAAAGCAAAAACTACTCCAATAAAACTTCAAATATGCAACAACCTCCTGGAATTAAAGGAACATTTTCTTGGCTCTGATATAATCTAATTTGTGTAATTTGTTTCAACCAGTCTTCTAATACTCCCTTAATATATGATATCCCTTTTCTTCTACCTTGGTGACATTCCTAGGTAGGCATCAAGGTCTAGTACTTTTAAGATCAAAAGAAAAACAAGGTCCTAAACGAATTAGATCAGACTCGGTCCACAAAGTGAGGCAATGACGAGCAAGTGTGTGGCAGAAGGTAGTGACCTCAGCTGTGGGCACTGAGCCTACTCATGGACCCACAGAACACAGCAGCATTGCCCACTTATAGCTGGTCATTAATCACAGCAAACCCAGAAATGAAATGAAAGAGGCATAATGTGAACTCCTGGGACCCCATACTTAGAATTTGCTCATTCATCAAAAAGCCATCAAAACTATCAGATTCAATGGTGAGAAAGGCCACAGATCCTGGACATTTTTGAAAACATTAGCTGGAACTGGCACATTTAGTTAATTTTCCTCCAAGAGCACTGCTTGAAACTATTCTGTTTTGGGATATGTCAAGGGAAAAAAAGTGCAAATGAGTTTCATCAACTAAAAAATTCATTGTTTTGTGTTTCAAATGGAAGATTTTGTGTTTAAAATGGAAGATTTTGGAGATTTCATTTGATTAATAGGCTAATAAATCCAGAAACTATATAAAAGGGGAAAAAATAACATTTTAAGAGAGTCTTAATGAATGTTTACATGTTGCACACAATGTGCAAGTCACCATGCAACGGATACTGATCTCAAGAAGTCAAAAATCCAGCTGAGAAATAGGACAACTGCTTAATGAAAAGTTCTTCTTTGCAGGAGGGATGGGACTTTAAAAAGTAGAGAAAAGAAGGCAGACTCATTCAGACTGGATGATCACGAAGAAAGTTACGGACATAGGGCTGCCCATGGCATTTGAGGGCATAAAAATGAGAGTGCTTGGCTGGAGAAAATGGTTCCAGAATGGTAGGAGAATGATTGGAGAGAGAGGCTGGAAATGGACTGAAAGTTACCAGGTGGAACTCTACACTCATTCACCATCTTTGAAACTTACCTTTCCCTTCTGGGCCCGTGGTGTCAGGGAGCTGTTCTAACATTAATTTGAAATTCTAAGGCAGTGAATGCACTTTCGTGAAGACTATCTTGATGAACTGTTAACTGATTCTATTAGTGGAAATCCCAATTACTTATAAGGGATGATCATTAAGGCAGTCTAATGGGGAAGAAGTTTGGGAGTCAGAGCCCTTAAAACCATACTCTGCAGAAATAGAATTCTGAGTTCATTTAGTTAATGCCTTGACTTAAGGGAAGACCACAAATTTCAGGCAAAACATCTCGGCTCTGAAATCTACAGTTTTACTTATTGGAATTTGTATTTCTGTCACTGTGTGCTTAAAACAACAAAATGCTAACATTATTAGTATGTATTTATTATTGATTGGTTGAATGATTACTTAAATTACAATGCCACACCAGATACAACCAAATCAGCTTCATATCAAGTATGCTGATATGGCAAAGGGGTGCCAAAGCTTTCTATACCCGACGAAGATGCCAGAACACATAAGGAATAAAAACATATCTCCGTGACAATTCACAGCACAGAAGCCACTGGAGAGGGAGTGGGAAGGGAAGGGACAGAGGATGTGTGCCACGCAGGATGGGAGACTGCATTTAAGGGCACTGTCACTTGATCTGTGCTGCTGAGCCAGCTCTGGCAAACCTGACCGGCTCTAAAGAAGCTCTCCTAATATAGTCAGTCAATCTGCCTGCTCTGCTACTTAATAACACTGCCAACCATCCGTATATGCTGGAAAGAAATGCAAAATATGTTAATTCAAAATGCAAGCTTCCTTAGTTCAAGTGCTATAAATATAACTAAGAGGAAGAGTGAGACTACGAATCTTGTATTCCTCCCACTTCTCTTTCCTCCCAATAAACCTCTCGATCAGAGAAAAGCCTTTATGAACTATTAGGAACAAACAGAATACTCAGAGCAAAATTTACTTCCAGTCATGTTCACTTTTTGAATGCATGAGTGTGTGTGTGTGTGTTTGTGTCTCTGATCCAAATTAAGATGAATCAATTTTAACTCATCTCAGTTCATTAATCTGAAGGCTCAAAATTACATTTCTTTTCCTATTAATATGCCAAATTAAACTTTGCTTCACATGGTTTAATTCAGTAATTAATTTTCCATTCCCTTTTAGGTTTTATTAATTGAAACTTGGGAATGGAACAAAACTCACTGGTCACACCAAGTGAATATAATGCATGTACTTTGTTGCAGCTGAGGTCCTGCCGAGGCGCCCCCAGCTGCCTCCCGGTGAAGGGAAAGGAGGCGCAATGCACGGCTGGCGGAACGGCCTTGAACAGCACTTTCAAGGTCCAAACGCTTTGGACTTCTGACACTTCATTACTGAGCAAATCATGGTATAAAGGAAGTTAGACCATTTTAGTATGTCAACTACTAGATCTTTTTCATTAATCAAATATCAGGAAGTAAAGCTCGACGTCTTTCTATGTTAACGTACATAGAAAAAGGTCTGGAAAGACATATGCCAAACTGGAAATAGTTGCTACCTCTAGAAAGGGTGTGAGATTTGGTGGAGTGAATGGATATGGAAGGGATTTTTCACTTTTTATTCTATATATTTCTAAATTGTTCATTTTTAATGGGGAGATATGCATATATTATTTGTATAATTCATTTTTTTAGCAATACATGATAAAACTTAAGCAGGAAATCAGGGAAATACTCCACTGGAAAACAACTTCTTTTTTCATAAAATAGGAATTTGCTACCATCTTTTCTTACTAAAGTAATATAGAAGTGGACTCAAAAGTAATGGTAATGTTCCATTCCTCAAGTTAGGTGGTATGCTCACTGGTGTTCATTTTATGTTTCTTACATACATCATTTTGAAGACATCAAATATTATATATAAACCACTTTAAAACAGTAAAGAGAAAATACTCAAATGGAAGTTAAAATGAGTAGTGATGTTATCTTTGGGGTAATTTTTACTGTGTCCACTATTCATTTCTTTATTTCCAGACTTCATAAAATGACTCACTGTTATGATCAGGAAAGAGAAAAAACTTATTTTAAAAATCTACTTAATGGATACAAAAATAACCACTGAGAACTTATATGCCATGCCTTTGTGCAAAATTATGCCTTTCCATTCCTTCCTTGATCTCTAACAATTTAATTTGTTCAATGACTCACAGAGTAACCATTGTGTGTTATGTGTCATGCTGGTGCCTAGAATACAAATAGAATCCTTGACCTCAAGGTGCTCACTGGAGATGGATGAGATAAGCGAGCAGATAGATACTCTACTGCCACATGGAAAGAGCAAGGGTAATGGGTGCCCAGGGCAGAAAGAGTTTCTAAATCATTCAGGCAGACTTCCTGCAAGAAGAGATCTTTGGTAACAGCACTGTAAAATTCAATAAATTGTTTTGTGTCAACTAGAAAAACGACAAATAGAGAATACATTCTAAGTTTCTAATAATAAGTTTTATTTTGAAATGAGCTCACATAACCTTGGTGCTCTTTTTGAGAATTCTAGCTGTACCAGACCTGTCTCTGGAAAAATCAGGATATTAGAAAATTCTGAAAACCATCACAATTTAATTTGAGAGATACTCTTTCTTTATATTTTATTGATAGTACATGCATGGTGCTTTCTACAACTTTATATTTGTTTCTAATTCCCTACCATTCAAATAGCTGTTCAGTTTTAAGCCAACATATAAATATCCAAGGAGCTATTGGCTTAAAAGAATGTGCTAAATTCTCCACCAAGTTTAACAAAAGCTATTAAAAGTAAAAGAAGAAAAAAAATAATAATAAAAAGAAGAAAAAAATACAAAACTTGGAAATCCTAATAATGACTATCCTCTCTGTAAATTTGGATTTTATAGATTTCAATAAGGAGCCCATTCTGTTATTTAACAGTCCTCACTCTCAAATAAACTGACCTAGATATTGGTAACCTCTTGTTTTTCCCTACTATTAACCAGATATGCCTAGTATTGCTGAAAATGCCCCCTTTTCTCTCCATAGCCATCATACATGAAACTCGTGAGAAACAGAGGATGTAATTAGTTCCATTGCCTAGCACTGACCCCCTCATGAATCACATATATGCATGTACATGGATGTAAGAGTAAATATAAATGTAGCTATTTTAAACATAATGAAACTATTTTAAACATGAGTCATTTTTAGTTCACATTAAGTGCAAACCCTAAAATAGGGACAAATATTCATTTGAATGGGTAGCCCCACTTTGTCTCCTTCTACTTCCAAGCTTTAGAAATCAAAAGAAATAAAAGAAAAATGCAAAGTAAGAGCAGGGAATAAGGAAGCATTGCCCAGAGAAATCTGAACTAACCGTGCAATGGGAAAGCAGAATTATAACTACCAAAAGAAATACGTAAATACTACTCCCGCTCCCCCACATCACAGCCCCAAATCCTGTTTACATTCCATATGCACACCACACTGCCACCCACACTCATCACACTACCCAGCTCCCTGTCATTCTTTTCTGGCATTCTCTCATCCTTTGAATATCCAAACTGCAACTTTCAGAATTCATGCTCATACTCATTTCATAGTCTGGCCATAAGATATAGATAGGTCCCAAAGGCAGATCACAGAAATGCCTTTGTGAGAAAAGCAACTAAAAGGCATAATCAATTATGGAGTCATGTCCAAGTCAGTTTTTCTAGACCCCACTGAGACCAACCTACCCCAATAGGCAGAGGGCATGAATGGTGTGTACCCAGTCTCTGCTACAACTTATCCATAGTTTCCAATACTTGGCCAGTAATGCGGAAAGAACCTGAAAGAAGAGAAAGAGCATGAACATGCTGGTAGGAGACAAAGCAAGTAGACAGGAAAGAGTAGAGTACAGCAAAGGTGGCAAACAAAATTGGCACAGGCAAGAATGTAGACAGATGGGCAAAAAAAAGTGGTTTGTGAATTAATTCCATGAATGGTGCCCATTCAACCAGCAACTCCCTCATGGGTCTAAGTGCACATTCTTGTACGGAATCAAGTTTAACACAGTTTTAAATCTTAGAGAGTTGCAACTTTGATATGTTGCTTGAATCAAGAAAGGATCACTTAATAGACAATTATCACTTATTTCTAAGATGTCTCTCTTTTGGTTGGGATGCAAATTGTTCAGGAATCAATAAATACTTTTTGCTTGCATATTATACTAGTCACCAAAAGGAACAAAAGTAGTGCTTTAAGACGTAATATTTTCCCTCAAGGAACTTAAACCTAGAAGGGAGGTTAAAACACAAGCACCTGAAAAATATTCAAGGCATTGAGTGCCATGAGTGGGACAAACAAAAAATGTTATTAGTGAACAAAGGAAATAGCAAATAATAGTGGAATGAATGAGGAAGGAGTGGTCTATTCTGGGTCTTGAAGAATGGGTGGGATTTGAACGGCGGGAAGAGGATATAGGAAATTAAGTAGTATAAAAATCATGCAGAAATTAACCTGATAAAGGAAGTTTGCTTCAAAAATAAAAACCTCCCTGAGGTTGGACTCAGGTGGTAAATGACCATAAACACTAATGCTATCTTTAGGAGTATAGACTGATTCCAGGGGAAAGAGGAGGCTATTAAATATCTCAGATCTGGGGGATGACAGAATTGAAGCAATGAGTAAGGAAAACCATCTCGTAGTGAGATATTGGATGAGTTGAAGAGGAGAGAGGTAGAAGGTAGATGGATCAAGTAGGAGGGTAACAGTTACCTAGGATTAAAGATAATTGTTGTGAGAATAAAAGAGGAAGAATTGGTAGGAACTGGGGAATGATTTTATACAACTGGTCACCAAGATGTAGGGTGACAGAAGAGAAAGACAATTTATAAAGTAAACTCTGAAATAACTTTGAATTAAAGGAGAACCATAAATGTTCAGAAAGTGACAGCTTAAGAGAATGATATTACTTCCTCTTGGAACAGATTATAGGAAAGATAATTAGCATGTAGTCACACAGGTATCCTAAATGATAGGAAAATCATTTCCAAAGAAACTTTTTAAGCAGATAGGCTTCCATGGCCAATAACTCTAAATGGAACATGGCCAAAAACAGATGGTATGTCCTAAAACTAAATTCTGAACGTATACTAATCAACTGCTTCACACAGAATGAAAAAAGAGAAGGAAATTTACAAAAATTTCAAAAGGTAACACTTATGCTGGCAAGGGAGATGTTCATTTCCATACACTGCTGGTGGGAACACAAATTAATACAACCATTATGGAAATCAATTTGCCAACATGTAGCAAATGCCTCAAAAAGCTCCATAGGTCACAACCCAGTAATTTGATTTGTAAAAATACATTCTAAGGAAATAATCAAAAATACTAAAGAAAACTTCAAACGCAAAGATGTTCTTTGCACTGATATTTATAGTAACTTTTAAAACAGTGGCCGTATCTTAAATATTAAAAAAAAAGGGAGTGTTTTTTTTAAGTTATGTTATATTCATATGATTATAATAGGGATTTAAAAGAAGTTTGCAAAACATTAATAGCATCAGAGAATTCAGGTATTAGAATGTTAAATAAAAACTCAGGATACAAAATTATATGTTTAATATCAGAGCAATAGAAAAATATGGATAGGAAAAAGGACTAAAAGAAATTCACAAACTGTTAATAGGGATATCTCTGGGTAGGAATTTTATTTTCCTCATATTTCAGTTTTTCAACTTTTTCATATAAGCAAGTCTGTCTTAAAAGAAGAGAAGTATCCAAATACTATATAAAAAGGAAGCTCTTTTGTGAGCTTAGATTCTTACAAAAAGCACATAGGAAAGGAAGAAGATTCACAGTCAAGAAGAGGTACAAAAGTATGGTATTAACGGTGAGAAATGCATCAGGGAAACTATAACCCCACACAGAGCTGGAGCCCATGGAAAAACATCTGAGGACATCAAAAAGGACAAGAAAAGCAAGTAAAGGGTATGTTCACTGCTTGAAGGAAGGTAGAAAAATACTAAAACATGGTAAAATGGTCACAAATCTACTCAACCTATTTTACTGTTTTGTTCATGTAGCTAAGTCTAGATTGTGTGGGACTAGCAAACCCTGAACAACAAAGGTTTATTTCTCCATCAGACTGCATGTCTGCTACAGGTGTCTACAATCTTTATTCTGGGGTCCACGATGAAGGAGCCCCTCTCTGGGACTTTGCTGGTTGTGGCAAAGCAATAGCTTCTGTTTGGAACTGGGCTTCATAACTTCCGCTCACATTTCATTCACCACAGCAAGTCACACGGCCAAGCTTGACATCAGTGAGGTAGGGAAGAGATTCCTCTCCCAGGGAGGGCTTGGCAAGTCACACGACCAACCTGACATCAGTGTGGCAGAGATATATAATCCTCCTATAGGAGGACAGCACACACTGTAAACAGTGACACAGCCTCCCCAAAGCTCTCTCCTCCATTGAAAAAGGACAGAATGTACTAAAGAATTGAAGATAAATTAAATGAGGATGCAAAGACCCTGAAATAGTTGAGAATATAGCATCATGCTTCCTCTGATCCCAGACAAATGGATTCTCAGAATGTTGAGAGAGACAGAATGAAAAAGAGAGAAAGAACAAATGAACCAACTGGCTTACAAATGCCTGCTCTACCATATGGGCACATAGATAAATTAGAATAACTTTTCTCCAAAGGTTCAGGAGTTCTGCAGAAAGCAATTACCTCACTGTATGCATCATGAAACATACAATGAATGATACCCAAGGCTACCCAAAAAGTGAAAGATTTTAGAATACTCAAATCCGAATTTTTTTTCCTAATTGTTTGAATCCATATGATTAAATCTCGTTTGTATTCTTTACCACAACAAGCACAGTGAAGACCTTTAGTGAGAAATTATTCTTAAATGAACGCATGAAAGAATGAATGAATGTACCATTAGTCAATATTTTCACAACAAAATAATCAAAAGATATATCATCCATAGCCCTCGATCAAAAGGGTTTACATATAAATATATATAATAATATATATTAATTTCCAAAAGTATGCTTTAGTAATTTACCATGAAAAGCCATTGAATGTCATCATTTTGTGAAGAACAGAAAACCACAGATTTGGCATGCACATCTTGCTGATGAGGTGCTCTTAAAAGGCCGTGTTTCTTAACATCTTTATCCAGGTTTTTATAATGCATTCAACTAGTAATTTATCCAGAGGAAAACGACTGGGAGACTCTACCTTCTTGGAGTCTAGAACCCAATCAAAATGGTATTGCTAAGTAAAGAACTAGCAAATCCAATAAATTTGTAGTGCTGCTTTTATTATCCCAAACAGCAGTAGCCAAAACAGAAGGAACATCATTTTCAAAAGTGATAAAAATGTTATTCTATCGTAAAGCTGATTTTTAAAAACCATTCCATGGAAATACACTGTTAAATTCTCAAGAAATCAGCCTTTAAGTGCTGGAAGGGATCCTGGGGAGCCGAGCTCATTGCTATCAGCCAAGCCAGCACGGCCCCAGCCACAACCAAGTCTCCTCAGCTGGGCTGGTTTCAGAATTTCTGGATCACACTGCCCTTTCCAAGCTCTCCGGGTGGATCATGATTCATATGACGTGGTTTTTATTGCTGCTACCTAATCTCTTTTTTCAAACTGACTGTACTTTTTTTCACGGTTCTCCCAGTTGTCAAATTAAAGCTTCTTATTATTCTATTTTTTTTCTAGTGCAATAAAACAGAATAGCTCTGTTTATCAAATTTGCCACAGCATGCTGGGTAATCCACTAAATCACAAAAAGCAGTTGACAGACCCAGCTTGTGATTGCTACACACAAAAAGGAAAAAAGAATGTTCTGAGCACATCCAACAAAAGTATTTATTTGATCTGCTTCCTTCAGACCTCCAGAAGGGTGTCTTAGTTTGCTAATGCTGCAGAATGCAAAACACCAGAGATGGATAGGCTTTTATAAAACGGGGGTTTATTTTGCTACACAGTTACAGTCTTAAGGCCACAAAGCATCCAAGGTAACACACCAGCAATCAGGTACCTTCACCGGAGGATGGCCAATGCGTCTGGAAAACCTCTGCTAGCTACGAAGGCACGTGGCTGGCATCTGCTCCAAAGTTCTGGTTTCAAAATGGCTTTCTCCCAGGACGTTCCTCTCTAGCAAGCTTGCTCCTCTCTAAAACATCACTCACAGCTGCACTCCGTTCAGTCTCTTTGAGTCAGCATGTTTTATATGGCTCCACTGATCAAGGCCCACCGTGAATGGGTGGGGCCACACCTCCATGGGAGTATCCCACCAGAGTCGCCTCCCACAGCTGGGTGGGGCACATCTCCATGCAAACAACCTAATCCAAACATTCCAACTTAATCCCCACTATTCTGTCTGCCCCACAAGATTCCACCAAAGAATATGGCTTTTTCTGGGGGACATAATACATTCAAACCGGCACGAAGGGTTAAGATAGAAGAAGGAAGGGAAGGTGGGAAGGAGAGAGAAAAGGAGGGAGGGATGGAGAAAGGAAGAAAACTTCCAATCTGTTAATAGGTATACCTTTGGAATCTTCAATTATCTTTGCAACAATAATAGAAGCCATTATTTATTAAGTGCTCAAAATATGCCAAGTACTTTCTGACTACTTATGATGTGCCAAAACATTTTACTTGCATTAATTAATATAGTCCTTTTTCAACATTTTAAGGTAAGGAAATGTCACTTATGAATTTAGGAAAGTTAAGTAACTTGCTCAAGGTCACAAAGCTAGTTAAGGCAGAGCCAGTTTGTACTCTGATTCATCTGAATCTTAAATCTGGTTCTTTACCTCTACTGCCCCAAACGAATGTTCAATAACCATTTATGGAGCATCGATTACGTATAATGTTCCATGGTATATACAAAGATGAATAAGATATTATCTCTCCTAAAATATATATATATATTTGCCCCCAGGATTCCATATTTTGGTGATGGCCATTTCCCATCTAACTAGACACCAGACTGTCTCATTTGCCACCCACCAAGCGAAAGAGTCACTAAGTATGTATATTGTACCTTCTAAAATTTCTCAAAAGGGTACCCTTACCTTGAACACCATATTCTTAGTTCAAGGGCCTACCATCTCTTGGTAAATTCTTAAAATAGTCTCTCATCTGTTTCTTGCCTTTACTTTCACACTCTTCCTTTCTGTTCCCCCTTCTGTGACACAGTGATCTATTAAAAGTACCAGTGTGCCTATGGCTCCCTGTTTAAAACCATCCATACGTCCCCATTGTCTACAAAATCAGATGCAAACTCCCTAGTAGGGTGCCAGGGCCCTCTGGACCCAGCTGCCTTTCCAGCCACAACCTCTGATGCCGTTCACCGTGCTTGGAACACCTTTCTCCTCCCTGTGATGAGCTCGTATTCATCCTCCAAGACTCGGCTCAAGGATCACTGCCTCTGTGAAGCCTGTCCAAGAACTCCCAAGCATAATTCGGGCCTCCTCCTCTGCTCTCCATACATAATTCTTTGCATTCCTGACCTCAGTGGTGCCCAATTACCTGGCTGGAAGTTTCAGCAGACTTTTTTATAAGAGGAATTTTGCATTGTTCATCTTGGAAACTCCATGGTGCTTAGCAGACACCTTGAACCTAATAAGGGTTCAGTAAATACCTGTTAAAAGAATGAATGAATAAAGCATATGATCCCTGCTTTCAGGGAAATTGCAATTTAGTAGGGAAGCATAAGTGTAGAAATGAAAATAGAAGGTAGATTTGATAAACAACACAAAAGTAGTGCAAATAGCCAAAGAAAATAGTAGTAGAAGAGGACACTTAATTACCGCACTATAGCTAACATTGACTATTCTTTTACGATGGGTCAGGTTCTATCCAGGCGTGAGCATATTTTCTTCCTCATAATAATCCTATGAGGTAGTTATTAATTATTAGCTAATTTTTACAGATAAGGAAAGTGAGAGACAGAGAGGTTAATGAATTTCCTCCCAGGTCACACAGCAATTATATGTATATGATATGTGAATTTGAGATGGATCTTGAAAATGAATAATATTCATTCAACAACTATTTAATTGAGAACTCCCTTAAAGTCCTATCCACCAGAGATAAAACGAGAACAAGAGATACGTGGTCCCATCTTTCATTTTAGGGAAAGAGACAGACAGTTAAAAAAAAAAAAAGCAAATAATAAAATTTGAGATCATGAAAAGTACTAAGAAGAAATAAAAAAGTGATGGTGTCACTTCTGAGGCTGAGTCCTGAAGGAGAGAAGCAGTGAGACGTCAAAGGGTGAGATTAGGGCATTCTAAGCAGATGGAACAAGGCTCTGAACAGGAAGAAACTTGGCATGCTCCAAGGTGGCCCAAATGCCGCAGTGGCTGGGAGTGAAGTGAGTGAGGGGGTGTGTGTTAAAGGCCAAAGTTACAAGAAGGAGGCAGAGCCAGATCGCACAGAGGCCATGGTGAAGAGATGGGATTTTTATTCTACTTTTTGAAATTTTATTCCATTTTAAGCCACCGAAGATAGCATAAATGAAACAGAACTTCTAGAGTAAGGGAGAAGCAAAGGAAAGTCACAAAGGGAAGTGGATGTGGGCAAATTTCAGGAAAGATAAAGATGTTCATTTTTTTCCAGCCTATGGGGTTTGCAAAAAGATGTCACATGAGACACAGGTGATGTAACCAAGGCAAACTCTGGAATCCTAAAGATGTTGAATACTGAGTTAAGAAGCTTGTTCAGAAAGCAAAAGAGAGTCCCTGGGGAATTCAAGCTGAAAGCCAGGACAAGAGGCACACATCAGGAAGCTAGAAGAGACCAAGACGGCACCCTCCAAGGAGAAGCCATGTCCTGGTCCAGGTAAGAATCAATGGAAGCTGCAAGCTGGGCTGTGATGTGGGAATGCACAGGAGAGCGCATCCTGAAGGAGTGTGCCAGTTTGGATATATTATGTCCCCCAGAAAAGCCATATTCTTTAATGCAGTCTTGTGGGGGCAGACTCATTAGTCTGTTGATTAGGGTGGAACCTCTGATTGAATTATTTCCATGGAAGTGTGGACCCCACCCATTCAAAGTGGGTCTTGATTAGTTCACTGGAGTCCTTTGAAAAAAAGCTCCAGGCACAGATGCTTGCTGACTGCTAATGCTTGAAGACACCTGGAGATGCAGAGAGATGCCCAGAGACATTTTGGAGAAAGCCATTTTGAAACACAACCCGGGAGCAAAGGAGCAGCAGACACCAGCCACGTGCCTTCCAAGCTGACAGAGTGTTCCAGACGCCATCAGCCATTCTTCAGTGAAGGTATCCTTTCTTGATGCCTTAGTTTGGACACTTTTCATGGCCTTCAGCCTGTAAATTTGTAACCTAATAAATCCGCCTTTTAAAGGCAATCCATTTCTAGTATTTTGCATAACGGCAGCATTAGCAAACCGGAACAAGGAGCATCCACAGGACTGACCTCTGTGAAATGAGGGAAGAGAAAGAAAATCTGAAGGCTTAGCGCCTGGGTGCCTGGAGAATGGCTGAAGTGCGCCGTCAGGGAGGAGCTACTTTAGAGCTGAGTTTGATTAATACTGAAGGTCACAAGTTTTTGAGTTCTATTTGCCCAATATTCAAGTGACAAGCTCCAAAGATGACTGGAAATGCAGTACTGGAACACGGAGAAAGGCAATTTGCTTTTTTTACCTCTTGGATTAGTCAATATCCTCAACCATCACATGACAAATTAGTTCCATCGCCCTCAGGACCACTCCGTGAGGCAGGCCATCTTATTATCCCTGTTTACAGGCCACAAGCCTCAAGCACAGAGCTCCTATTCAAGGCCACAGCGAGCTACGGGTAGAGCTGAAACTCAAACTCACATTGTCTGACTTGAACAAGTCCCTAACAGTGTCTTTCTGATCTTGAATTTTCCCTCCCAGTTATTAAAATGAAGATCATCAGCTCCTGGCCTACAAGTGACCAATGTCTCAGCCTCAAACTTGGAGACACCCACTTTCAGTCAGAGGGTTCCTTTTCCCCATTGCCCTGGTTAAATAAAGCATCCTCAAACAACATAATCTAGACCTACACAACAGGGTAACTGTAATAAATTTCCTAAGACTTAGAGCTCAAACCTGTTCACTTTTCATGTCTAGGTCTACTTCCCTTGTGGAACAGAAGCAGAAGGATAATTACTTGTTGTACAGAATCTATTTTGTGCGCAGAAACGCAAATATGCGGTGTTATCTCAGGGATCTCTTGGCACAACTTACACCAAACTAGGCTTCTCCTGGAAGAGTCTGGCTGGGAAAGTCCAGGCACTGGAAAGCAGATCCTACAAAGGGACCACGTGCCTCCTTGAGGAGAGATGGTGGCCACGGAGACTTCCAACGGGACCATTCTTCCCAGTGCTCACGAGCCCACTCCTCAGGGAAAACCAGGCTACTGCCCCCTTAATGGACGTGACCGCTGCAGACAGGAAAGACAGATACCTTGCCTCACATGCAGTTTGTTCAGGGTGCGGCTCCCTGACTGGTTTGTTTAGACAACAATCCTCACCTTAATGGACGTTAACTCTGAGTCAATGTATAGAGTCATTGGCTTTCCCAAATATTAGGCTCTCTGCCTTTGTGAAATGCTAATAAGGAACAATCCATAGAGACAAGGGGTTATCCCAAACCAAACAGCATCAGATCTTAAAGGCACTCCTTCTCCTCTGGTTTACATTTACTCAACACATTCCCTAATTGCAGGATACCAGACTAGTCACAATGAAGGGTTTCTCCTCTCTGACCTTGTGTACACACCTCCATCATAATGCTTACATGCAGTATATGCCTTTGACGTGACTGTCTACTCTAGCAGGCTGATACTCAAAAGCAGAGACCCCACCTGTGCTAGTTTTCTAATCCTGCCAGAATGCAAAACACCAGACATGGACTGGCTTTTATAAAAGGGGGTTTATTTGGTTACACAGTTACAGTCTTAAAGCCGTAAAGTGTCCAAGGTAACACATCAGCAATCGGGTACCTTCACTGAAGGAAGGCCAGTGGTGTCTGGAAAACCTCTGTTAGCTGGGAAGGCACGTGGCTGGCATCTGCTCCAAAGTCCTGGTTTCAAAATGGCTTTCTCCCAGGATGTTCCTCTCTAGGCTGCATTTCCTCAAAAATGTCACTCTCAGTTGCACATGGGGTATTTGTCCTCTCTTAGCTTCTCTGAAGCAAGAGTCTGCTTTCAATGGTTGTCTTCAAACTGTCATCTGCAGCTGTGCTTTCTTCAAAGTCTCCTTGGCTATAGCAAGCTCGCTCCTTCTGTCTGAGCTTATATGGGCTCCAGTAAATTAATCAAGGCCCATGCTGAATGTGCAGGGCAACACCTCCATGGAAATTATCCAATCAGAGTTATCACCCATAGTTGGGTGGGGTGCATTTACATGGAAACAACCTAATCCAAACATTCCAAATTAATCCCCACTAATATGTCTGCCCCCACAAGACTGCATCAAAAAACATGGCTTTTTCTGGGGGACATAATATATACAAACCAGTACACTACCTAAGTAACATTTGCAGCCCCAGTTCCTTAGCACAGTCCCAGCACATGTTTAGTACACAAATAATGTCAAATAAATGAACCCAAAAGACAAATGTGGGGGTGAATTCATAGCATTGATTGATGATAATATTTAACAGTCCATTTATGTTAATTTGGCAAACTGCAGTCATTTTAAAAGTGCAATCAATAAATTTATAATGCTGAAAACAACAACAAGAGCAAACACCTATAGAGCACATATGTGTACAGAATTTAGTTTGTGCACAGAAACACAAATATGCGGTGTTATCTCAGGGATCTCTGCACAACTTACACCAAACTGGGCTTCCCCTGGAAGAGTCTGGCTGGGAAAGTCCAGGCACTGAAAAGCAGATGCTGCAAAGGCATTATTCTAAAGCCCTTTACATATATGGATTCATTTAATCTCCATGCCATCTTATGAGGTTAGGTCCTATTATTATTCCCATTTAACAAACGAGGAAGCTGAGAAAGAAAGAAGTAAGACACACATCTAGACAGTGGCGGAACCAGGACTCAAACCCAATCAGTCCAGCCCAGAGTCTACTCTTAACACCATGCTCTAAAGCTTTATTCTTATAAAACTTATTGCTTTTTTATGTCTACATAAAAAGACCATTGGATTATAAATCAGAACTCTTGAATTCTAACCTCCTTTCTTTCACATGTAATTGTAGCCTTGAGCAAGCCACTTAACCTCTCTCATTTTTTTTCAACAGCTTTATTGAGATATAATTCACGTATCCTACAAGTCACCCATTTAAAGTGTACAATTCGCTGGTTTTTAGTATGCTCATGGAGTTGTACAACCATCACCACAATCAGTTTTAGAACATTTTCATCATCATAAGCAGCCTGCCCCTGTTCCCAGTTACAGCCCATTCTCCCCTCTCCCAGCACCTGGCAACCCTAATCTACTTGCTGTCTCTACAGATTTCCTATTCCAGACATTTCATATAAATGGAACTCTTCAATATGTGGCTTTTGTGTTTGGCTTCTTTGACTTAGCATAAGGTTTTCAACGCTTAGCCAAGTTGTAGCATGTATCAGTACTTCCCCCTTTTCTTGGAGGTAAAATAGACCTATCTTAAAATGTACCATTGTAACCATTTTTAAGTGTAAAATTCATGGCATTAAGTACTCTCAGGCACTTTGAATCATCTATAAGGTAATGACTAAAACCTCTGCCCTGTCCAAGCATTGCTGTGAGGATCTGATGAAGTGACAGGCGTGAGAGTTCTCTGTAATTCTAACACAACATTCAAATGGAAGGGTAATGAGGAAGACATATTCTGTTTCCCTTATTGATTTTTTGTCAACTCCAGACAAGGATACAGGTGAGTATGAAAATTATCATCATTTCAGGGGCCACTGCAGACTGCCTCTTAAAAGAGTCTGCAAAGGAAGAGATGTTTATTTGGTGCAGGATCTATATTTTCTAAACAATATAACTTCTGCAGTCAGTTTGTTCAAACACCACAATTACATGGAACTTTGAATAGGAAGTGAGTGTGCCAGTTTGAATGTATTATGTCCCCCAGAAAAAGCCATATTCTTTGATGCAATCTTGTGGGGCAGACATAATAGTGGGGATTAAGTTGGAATGTTTGGATTAGGTTGTTTGCATGGAGATATGCCCCACCCAACTTGGACAATAACTGATGGGATATTTCCGTGGAGGCATGGCCCCACCCATTCGGGGTGGACTTGATCAGTGGAGCCATATAAACCTGCTGACTCAAAGAGATGGAACTCAGTGCAGCTGTGAGTGATGTTTTGAAGAGGAGCAAGCTTGCTAGAGAGGAATGTCCCGGGAGAAAGCCATTTTGAAACCAGAACTTTGGAGCAGATGCCAGCCACGTGCCTTCCCAGCTAACAGAAGTTTTCCAGACGCCATTTGCCATCCTCCAGTGAAGGTACCTGATTACGGATGTGTTACCTTGGACACTTTATGGCCTTAAGACTGTAACTGTATAGCCAAATAAACCCCCTTTTTATAAAAGCCAATCCGTCTCTGGTGTTTTGCATTCCGCAGCATTAGTAAACTAGAACATGAGATATGGTAGGTTTGAATAGGTTAGAGTGAAATAGCAACACATCCCAAAGTAATTTGAGCAGAGAATAAAAATATATATGCAGGCCCCCCTGAGGAGCTGGAGGAAAATACGGAAGTGCTGGACTTCCTCACCTGGATTGTTGCTGATGTTCTCACAAACACAGGACTGACAGCTTGATGTGCCGAGCCCTTTTTCTTGGGGCCTGCCCTTATGAAGCTTGTAACTGCAAAGGAAAGGCTAAACCTGCTTATAATTGTGTCTAAGAGTCTCCCCCTGAGTGCCTCCTTGTTGCTCAGATGTGGTCCTCTCTCTCTAGCTAAGCCAAGTCAGCAGGTGAACTCACTGCTCTCCACCCTACATGGAACCTGACTCCCAGGGGTGGAAATCTTCCTGGCAATGCAGGATATGACTCCCAGGGATGAATCTGGACCTGGCATCATGGGATTAAGAACATCTTCTTGACCAAAAGGGGGATGTGAGATGAAATGAAGTAAAGCTTTGGAGGCTGAGAGACTTCAAATGGAGTTAAGAGGGCACTCTGTTGGACATTCTTATGCACTATATAGACAACCCTCTTTAGGTTTTAACATATTGGAATAGCTAGAAGTAAATATCTGAAACTATCAAACTCCAACCCAGTAGCATTGACTCTTGAAGACAAGTGTATAACAATGTAGCTTACAAGGGGTGACAGAGTGATTGTGAAAACCTTGTGGATCGCACTCCCTTTATCCAATGTATGGATGGATGACTAGAAAAATGGGGACAAAAACTAATGAAAAATAGGGTGGTGTTCTAGTTTGCTAATGTTGCTGGAATGGAAAACACCAGAGACGGATTGGCTTTTATAAAAGGGGGTTTATTTGGTTACACAGTTACAGTCTTAAGGCCATAAAGTGTCCAAGGTAACATATCAGCAATTGGGTACCTTCACTGGAGGATGGCCAATGGTGTCTGGAAAACCTCTGTTAGCTGGAAAGGCACGTGGCTGGCGTCTGCTCCAAGTTCTGGTTTCAAAATGGTTTTCTCCCAGGACATTCCTCTCTAGGCTACAGCCCCTCTTCAAAATGTCACTCTCAATTGCTCTTGGGGCATTTCTCCTCTCTTAGCTTCTAGGGAGCAAGTGTCTGCTTTCAATGTCTGTCTTCAAACTGTCTCTCATCTGCAGCTCCTGTGCTTACTTCAAAGTGTCCTTCTTGGCTGTAGCTCCTCTTCAGAATGTCACTCACAGCTGCACTGAGTTCCTTCTGTCTGTCAGCTCATTTATATAGCTCCAGTGATTTAATTTAGACCTACCCTGAATGGGTGGGGCAACACCTCCATGGAAATTATCCAACCAGAGTCATCACCCACAGTTGGGTGGGGCGCATCTCCATGGAAACACTCAAAGAATTACAATCTAATTAACACTGATAGGTCTGCCCACACAAGATTACATCAAAGATAATGGCATTTGGGGGACATAATACATTCAAACTGGCACAGGTGGGATGGGGGGATGATTTGGGTGTTCTGTTTTTTACTTTTATTTTTTATTCTTATTCTTTCTGGTGGAAGGAAAATGTACAAAAATAGATTGGGGTGATGAATGCATAATTATATGATTGTACACTATAGATGATTGTACGGTATGTGAATATATCTCAATAAAACTGAATTTACTTTTTAAAAAAAGAGTCTGTATGGCCATTTCCCTGCCATGTGATTAACCGCCCACTGTCTTTCTGAATAATCAGCAGTCAAAATATTGGAAGAATCTAGTTTACCTCTTGATCCCCTCGTATGCAGAGATGCTTGGAGTTGATGAACAGCTTAAACCCAAGAGCAGTTCTTGGAGGTAGAAAGGCACCACGATACCTACTTCTCAAGGAGCCAATAGTCTGTGCACATCCCAGGGCAGAAGCAGAAGGCGCAAACAATCTTCACCACCACCTGCTCAGGACAATGCTTGCCCAGAGTCACTGCTGCCTCTCCATCTGAAGACATGGCCCAGACCCCGAAATTTAGAATGCCGGAGCTACATAACGTGCGGACGGGCAAGCACAGCATTCAGATCCTCACACTCTCCAAGCTGGTGGGCGGGGGAAGCCCAATTTATTGTCTCAAAAAGAACAGGGATGATAATGTCATTGAATACCAAGTAGAAGCTTAACCTCCACGCGCTCCTCTCCCTTCAAATGGTGATCTGGGGCTCGTGTACACTGTTTAAGCTGAGGAAGAGTAGCAGTGTCTCTCCAAAGAGTCCACAGCAGTACCAACGGCAAACAAAGAGACTGGCGTAGGACGTGGTCTTATCTGCCTGCCTTGCAAATTTGATACCAGACCCAGCCTTTTTTCCAGAATTCGTAACCTCCCCCTTGCTCACCTGGGGGCTCTTATTTCCCATGCCCAGTTCTAAAAACCAACCTGGACCTCAGTGAGGAGACCTTAAGCCACCCAGGCTGTAGATTCTGCATCTGTTGGTAGATGATGCTCATTTGAGCTGGAAGCAGTGGCTCAGTTCCAGTACCAGGGCTATCATCCGTGTCACTGAGCCCCAGGGCTTGCTGCCCCTCCCTCTCCCAGCCCCATGGTGTGGTGTACACCCTGGATTTTGGTCTCATTCACCAGGTTCTTGTTCTGCATACACACCCAAGGTTAACACCAGCTACCCCCGGATGTCAATTTTCCTTCACTTCCGAGATCCACCTTCCATAGAGCATCTGTCTGCCTGCCCAGCCAGCTTAGACTCCCAGGAAGTTTCCATCCAAAATCTTCTAAGAGCTGCCAGAACTGTAGAGTCTCTCAGTTCCCCTGGGGCTGCTCCCTCAGGGGAGTCTTGGCCTGTACAGTGCAGGGCCCAAGAGCAGCAGATCTTCACCTGATCTGCTCTTCAGAATCACCCTGGGAGACTTTTAAAAATTCTTCATTAGATTATTTTTTATTACAAAAGTAAGAAGATTGTTTAAATGAATGAAGCAATCCAAAAATATTTAAACATAAGACGATAACCACCCCCCATTTATACCCTCTCCAAACAGCCCCTAGCTCCCCCAAAAGATAGCCAGTGCTCCTGTTCACATCTTCTTTCTGGTAATACAGGAAAGGAAAAAAAACCCATATACATACATGGGTTTTCCCACAAAATTAGATGATATAACTGTTCTCCAACCTTCTTCTTTTTACTTATCACAAAACGGACCTTTTTCCTGGTCATAAAATAAAACTCATTCTTAAGTCACTATATAATATTCCATACTATAGATCCCCCATAATTTATAATTCCCATATCAGGGGGCTTAGAGGTATTTCTAGCTTTTTGCCACTATAAATAATTCTGCACACCTTTATTTTTATATATGTGAGTCCCAAAGATAAACCAAGTATCAGTATATGTTTAATTTAATAAATATTGCCAGACTACATTCCTAAAGAGTGCAACCAATTCACACACCTACCACCAACGTATGGCAGTACCCATTTCCCTGCTTCCTCACCAGCACTGAATGTTACTGATCTTGTCAATTTTTGTCAATCTGATGGGTATTGTTTTGATTTATATTTCCCTAACTACTATTGAGGTTAAATGTGTTTTAATGTAACTTTGACATTTTTCATTTCCTCTTCTGTAAATTACTGTTCTCATCTTTGCCCATCTTCTCATACAATTCTCTGTCTTTTTCTTATAATTTGTAGGTTTTCTTTGTAATTAACAATATGAACCCTTTGTCACATATGCCACTAATGCTTTTCCCAGTATGTTTATCTTTTTACTTTATTTATAGTATATTATTCCATACAAACATTTTGGTTTTAATTTAGATGCACAGGGTCTGCTGGGCTTTTTGCAAACATAAATAAGGGAGGATTACATATTTCTACTTGTACCCAAAGGAGAAAAAGAGAGACAGAGACTGACTTGGGTCTGACGACAGAACATTTCCAGACTCCACGAAGTCACCAACCCTCTGTTTTAACTGTATTTGTCTTAACGTGGCAGCCTGGCCTCATCTACCTGCTTCCGACCAGCTGGCAGCCTGAATGACACAGTGAACAGTGACGACCATAAATCTGGACCCAGTAATGGCAGGATACCTTTTTTTTTTTTATTACACCCTATCAGCTACACAAAGCATACAATTTTGTTAAGATTGGACAGGGCCCATTTTGCAATTTCCTGGGCCTTAATCATACTAGAAAAAAAATCAAACATTGCCTGTTCCTATAAAATCAAGGCCCTGAATTTTTATATTTACATTTAAATTGCTTTCGTTTTTCCAAAGAATTCAAAGCTATTCTTTTGATATAATGTTAATATAATTCCATACTAGAGAGGCAAGCTGAGATTAGGGAAGGAAAAAGAAATCTAAGAATGATTATGACTCGACATCCAAACCTGCTTTTTGTCAAAGAGAAAGAAACAGGAGGGAAAATCAGTTATAAGCTCTTCTTATTTTGTTGGTTCTACTTAAATTAAACACACACACACACACACACACACACACACATATACACATACACATACCTGATTCCTTTAAAATAAACATTCATTGAGTCCATGCAGATAACTTTTTAAAAATCAAATCATTTTTTTAACACCTGACTCAACATATAGCTGCACATGGTGCAATTCAAAGGACCCCAAAGCATGGCAGCCTGAAAGAAATCACAGTGTACAGAAGGAGAATATAGTAATTTGCAAGGATCCATCAAGATGGAGGAGTTAGCATGTGGGTAGATTAATGCAGTTTTCACTGGTCATGTACCTCTTACAAACACTTCATCTTAACAAGCTTTTGAAGTTTCTGTTGTATTTTTCCTTTAATCCAAGTCACCACTTACCACAATCTTGACAGAATTCTTTAAAAAAAAAGAAAGAAAAACAAAATAAAACAAAACACTCCATAACTGTCAATAATTTACACTTTTTCTTTTTTATTTTCTATTGTCAGTTCCAACCTCCTGCTAGCATATGAGCTGCCAGGACACGAAGAAACTCTTTAGGTTTTCTCAAATCCGAGATTTTAAAATCTATGACCTAGAATTGTCATCACCACAGGATGCCCACAGTCCCTTATTTTGCCTTTTAGACCCTCAAATAATGTCATATTTTGGCTCTGCCACAAGGACAAGCAGAGTTTAGGCAAGTCTCTGTCTAGAAAGGCACGTTTTGCTCAATCCGCTGCCCCGTGTGCAGAGAAGACTCATTCACAGCCTTCACAAAATGGTCAGTCTCCTCAGAAGTAAAAGAGCAGGAGAGAGATGCAAACGACAGCTCCCTCAAGGCCCTACACTTTCCTCTGCAAACAGGTGCATCAGCCCACATGCACCCATGTTTGTGCAGATAACCAGGGGTGGGAAAGAGGAACAACTTTGCCAGGTTGGAAACTGATGCAGATAAGCTCCCGGAGGGATAAAATCTTTTTTGTGCCTCCTTTCACTCCCCACAAATTAAAGACAGGGAGAAGGACAGTGAGCTGATAGAAGAGAAAATACCTTTCTCACTACCTGGTATCCCATATACAAACCCAATTGGACTTGGTAAAAAAGGGAGCCGTAACAGAAAAAAAAATCACTTAGAATTTTCTGGTTTAACCTACACTCCCCTTAATATTTCAAGGCCTATTATAAAACTGCAGGTTGCCCCAGCTACTGACCAGCAGGCACTCTATTACTTGCTTCTTCTAAGGCGATGTGATAAGCACTCTCTGAGCATATGCTTTCTTTCTAGAGAAAGGCAGAATAAGGAGAGAAGCATATTTACCCAATCCCTCCCAGGGGCTGACTACTGGAGGACTTCCTGCTTCCTGTAATTTCACTGCTGCCCTTGTGGACTTTCACCCTTACGAACCACCAAATATGTTTTCTTATCTGTCTAATAAGAGAAAAAAAATAGGTGGCTTAAAGGATGAAAAAACTTGCCTACTAATAGCAAGAGCAAAAATGGGTGGAGTGCAACAAAATTAGGAAAGCAGCAAACCGGGCAAGGGATGGGGTGGGGGTCAGGGGAACGAATGTTAGTAGCAGGATCTATTCAATCTATATGATTCCACTCTTCTCGATGATGGGGAATATATCAGTGATGGCTCTGGAGTCTACCAACTGCTGTTGCAAAGCTTCCCATGAACTACCTTAAAATATTGAGTTATATCACACAATGGAATATTACTCAGCCATAAAAAGAAATGATGAACCTTGAAAATGTGGTGCTGAGTGAAATAAGTCAGACACAAAAGTACAAATATTGCATGATTCCACTTATATGAAGTATCAAGAATAGGCAAATTCACAGAGACAGAAAAGTAGAATAGTGTTTACCAGAATGGAGGGGAGGTTGGGAGAGGAGAGGGGAGACAGAGAATGGGGAGTTATGGCTTAATGGGTACAGAGTTTCTGTGTGTGGTGATGAAAACGCTTTGGAAACAGATAGCGGTGATGGTTGCACAGCTTCATGAATGTAATTAATGCCACTGAATTGTACACTTAAAAATGGTTAAAACGGAAAATTTCATGTTATATATATTTTACAACAATAAAATTTTTAAATAAATTGATAAATTAAAAAGGTAAGAAAAATATTGGGATAAAGATATAAATACAGATTTCAATACACATATACATAAGAAGACTATTTCCCACTTCAATTAATTTCCCATTTTCTCCCCCTTTTAAAAACATGAAGAGAAGTTTCAACTTCACCATTCTCATAAGAAGCATAAACAAAACAGAACCCACCCAGACAGGGCTTGTGACCAACCTTCACGCTGCACGGTTGAAGCCCTTAACTGAAATTGCATTTGATTGGCAGGATATAGGCAAACCCAGAGAACAGCAATGTGACATCTAAGACTTCACACTTACCGTTCACACAGATCTCAGACGATCTGCAAAGGTCATCCTCAAATAAGCAGCCTAGGAAGGAAAAAAACAGAAAAAAAAGAAACAAATCAGCAGAATCAAAAAGAAGAATGCATCTATTGGAGGCCATTACGTTTGGCCAGCTCATGAGTCTAAAAGAAACAAAACAGGTTCTCGAGTTGACTTTTTCAAGGATAATGCTGGATTATTCTAAAGGCCAGAACAATATGCCCCTGGCTTGAGTCAGTGAGAGACAGTACATTCTGGACTGACTTCTCACATCAGGAGAAAACACACACACACATCCTCTCACTCCCATGCAGCAGAGAGACCATCTGCAGGGGAGTATCTCTTCCAGACAACCCCAGGAGAGACAGCATGAGCTTGTGAAAATGGGGGAACCATGCAGACACCCTCTTTGGCCTTTATACCACATTCCCAGCTCCCCAGCTGGGCCAGACCCATGGGTTTCTTGGATGAGTTTGAAGTCAGTATTATCACGAGAAAGAGAATTGCACAGGTGGCATTAAAAACAGACTAGGACCTCTGGGTCCTTCTCTTGACCACCATCCACCTAATGCATAGTACTGGCATGCTCAGGTGGTCAGCCCACCTTTGTTGCCAAGGAATAGAGAAAGGAGAGTGAGTTAGAGAGGGAGGAAGTTGCACTCATACTCAATAAGGAGATCCGTGCTGCTGCATCAGAAGCTAAACTATGACCACTGAGCCCACTGGTTGGACCAAACTACAGGCAAGAGAGAAAAGAAAAGGTGGGGGTAGGGAGAGAAGAAGAAAGTAAAAGGAAGAAAACGAAGGGAGAGCAGAGGAAACAAAGTAGTAGGAAGAAAAAGAATAGAGAGACCTCATGGGTCAGGGACAACTATCCTTTGAATGACACGCTCTGTAGAGTGAGATATAGCTCTAACTTGTGGGCCTCCTTTCCCACCAAGAAAAGCACACTTGGAAAACTCTATATGCAACGTGAGGGTGGAGTGCAATGCCGCATATATTTACCCACAGAGGGAGGGCATGAGTGAGATCAGAGAAGGCTGATATCCTGCCCTGTATTCCAGTTTACCTTACAAACAGAAAAAGGGCATCAAGAGAAACCTCAACCCTAGGAAGGCAGAGCTGTGTCAAGGAGAGGTGTGAGTGCTGGAAGCGCGAGGACAAGCGTGGTCAGTATTCAGTTGAGTGCCCTGAAGGGACATGCGTGGACCCAACAGCTGTAGCCCCACGCATCCAATGGGCCATGAGCCAAACGAAGCTTGATGTATTATGAACACACCGTGCCTTTTAACGACATTGGGACTGTATTCCTGCCTAAGCATAATGACTTCTTGTTTTTCCAACGGGTAAACTCCTATTCATCCATTATGACCCACCTCAAAAGTCCTTGACTAGCCCGGCAGATCAGTTCTGTCCAGAATCCATTATAATGCTTACCCTATTGCATTGCTATCGAAAATTTAATAGCATATTCTCCTCTCTTGAGCACAAGAGTCTCGAGGTTAAGAACCATGTGAAATTTATCTTTATATCCCCTATCATTTCTTCTGTGCCTATCCATGAGTCTGGCACATGGCAGGGGTTCAAGAGTAAATGAATGAATGAAAGGGAACTGATAAATTAGGAGAAAATTATTAATTATAAAAAAAAAATCACTCACCAGAGTTACTTAAAAGTTTCTCATCATTAACTTCCTCATAAGGGAATAGGACTAAAATTCTTATAGCTAAAGCTTTCAATGACTTTAAACAAATATGGGTTGAATGAAGCACAAAATCTGAACGTACAAGGGATACAAAAATTAATAGCATTCCAGGACTAAAAGAGTCTATACTCCTTTAGACTAACAGAGGATAGAATTATGAATTCATATAAATAAGAAATCTCACTTTACCCTTACAACAACTTTATGATCTAGATGTCATAATCTCCATATTACAAATGAGAAAAAAGAAGCTTAGAGGATTTGTCATTTGCTCAGGTTTCCCACAACTCATAAATGGCATAACCAAGGTTACTCTGGCGCCTAAGCCTAACCAGAGAAAGCCCAGAAAACTCTGCAGAACCGGGTATTTGAAGTTCAACCAGGTGAGACTCAATTCTAAACAAAGACCCTGTTTTTATGAAATACTAATAATATAATCTCATTAAAAACAAGATTTAATTTTTGAATCTCATTTCAACACAGATTTTCATAGACGAACTTCATCCATAAATTGGCTCAAGTATTTAGTCCATTTCTCCATTTCTGTTTCCTGTTTCTCACAGCTCCACTCTTACTCCCCTTCTCTTCTCCCTTCCCCTCTTTTTTCCATCCACTCCTATCTCATTCACAAAGTTATTTGTTCATTAAACAAATATGTGAGCCCAGCAGTGTGATTTTGAAATGACAAAAGTAACCTGAAAGGAAAGTTGTTGTAAACATTTTTGAGAAACAGCCTGGCAAAGCAGAGAAAGAATTAGGAAGTTAGGAGTCCTGAATTCCAAGGCTGTTTCCCACAAAAGCTGTGTGATCTTGAGAGAGTCACTTGACTCCCCTGGGTTTCGGCACTATGAGCAGTAAAATCAGGGGTTAGGTTATTTCTTAGTTTTCCAGGTCCATTGTAACAAAGTACCACAGACTATTTGGCTTAAACAACAGGACTTGATTGTCTCACAGTTAGAGGCTACAAATCCAAAATCAAGGTGTTGGAAAGATCATGCTTTCCCTGAAGTGCAAAAGCTTTCTGGTGGTGGTGTGCCAGCCAGCCATGCCTCGTCTCTGCCTCTGTAGCATGGCCATCTCTCCCCTCTTCTACCTACTCCCTGTGTCCAGTGTCCTCTGCTTACAAGAACTCCAGTCACATTGGATTAAGGCCCCACCTGCTTCAGTTTGGCTTCACCTTAACTAATACCATCTTCAAAAATCCTATTTACAAATAAGTTAACACTCACAGGACTGGGAGTTAGAACTTGGACACGTCTTTTGAAGAAACATAATGCAATCCAAAACAGGTTAATTGATCTCTAAGATCACTCACCGTGCAAACATCTGAGACTATAATAATTGCAACCCAGAAGAAAATGATCATAGCCATGATACGGCCAGAAGCCAGTGATTCATGTGACGAACCTGGCTAGGGCTCTGGCTCCCTCTTCTACTGCCCCAAGAACTTGGAGGGTCACATTCTTCCTCCAGATCTAGGCCCAGTTTTATTATAATGCATTTCCAGTGCCCATAAGACACCTTGAAGGAAGGCAGGGATACAGTGACAAATGGAGACACACAGTTCAGGCATGGGACACATTCACATTAAGAATTCCGCATTTGTCACACAGTAAATGGAAGATGATAGAACTCTGCTAGAAAAGGCACCAGGAATAAAGTCTTTATATTGCTTTCCATCCTCAGCTTTAATCATGGCTGACAATTAGACATGATTTGAACGAGATGTGCCTGGCAATTAACTCCTGAATCCTAACCTTGGAACAACCACCTGTTATCAGCATATGCCCAGTTTAATCCATTCCAAGGAACTGATGAAAAATTACATCAGAAAGACCTCCAACACTCCTTGGGGAGAAACGCAAAAGTAACAGCAATATTTCAAGTTATTTATTACCAGAGTTGCAAATGTTATGCATACTTCACCCAGCCAGTCAATATGCTAATTTGACTGCTAATTTATTTGTGTTGTTATTTGCTCTAAAATTAAGAAGGACCATATTTCATTTTAAATATCAGCCACCTACTAATAGTAATTATGACCATAAATCATCAAGAGAAAGAAAAAGACATTTTGTCTAACAGACACTTGGCTCAACCCATGTGCTCACAAGCCTTGGATACACATCATTCTCCAAATCAGCATCTCCTGTGCTTCCCCTCCCTGGCATATGGTGGCAGAGTATAAGAACCATCCAGAAGCCAAAGGGCGAGATAATTGAAAGCACTTCCTATTAAAAGCAGCAGTTGAAAACCTTCCTATCCTATAAATGTCCATTCTCAGTCGCCTGGGTTTCAGGATACATTGGATTGAGATACATCTATAAGGCCAAAGTGCATTTAAATAAGAGGGGAAAAAACAAATATGATTTTAGATAGTTGCTAACATAATTTTAAAAACAAACAATGCCTTACTTATATTCTAGAGCTGGGGCAACACCTTCCTGATGCAAATGTAACTTGGAGAAAGTGACTATGGAGATAGCAAACTATCTTTCCTGTGAGACCCAGAAATATAAGGAATTTCAGGGAATAAGATCATGAAAAGTGATGACATCCTGATAACCAAGAGGAGAAATGAAAGCAATAGCATCACTCTTTTTCAAAATCAGTAATTGATAATTACTTTGGGCAAGGGCAGGGCCCTGTGTGACTGCTCAGGTCACACACTATCTAGAAATTCTTAATACATTTTAACAAGGTACCCTGTATGTTCATTTTGTACTGGGCCCCACAAATTATGTAGCCAGTCTTGATGAAGGATTTCTGATATACAAATCAATGTGCAAGGTACTAGGGTACAAGAAGATGCATTAAGCTAAGTCCTATCCTCCATAGCTTATGATCTGGTAGGAAAGATTGGACACATACCTACAAAACACAAGTAGCAATAAATGCCTAGGAGTTGAGGAGAGTGTGAGAAGATGAAAGAGGAGAGCATTGTGGGCCAGGGTAGAAAGGAGCCTCACTGAGGAAGTTACCCACTTACTGATGGAGGAGTCTGGTAGGTCTTTTTGGGGTTCCCTAGGCAGTGTCCAAGTTAGCCCAGAGAGAGCACCCAAAACATGAAGGAGAAGGAGCCAGGGGCATAGATGAAAAGAATGGGGCTCCAATCAAAGAGAAAAGGAACAGTGCAATAAGGCTGACATCAAGTGTTTCAAACATAGAAGGAACATGGGGGAAGAACAGGTCTGAGCCAAGTGCCCAGATGAAGACAATTTATGAAAGGGAAGTCATGGAAGGTGTGTGGGTTGGGAGCTGTAATGTGACTCCAAGAAACCAAGCAGGCCTACACTGGAGAGGGCCTCGGACGGGTCCTTAGAGCCTACAGGCACATCAAATTATTTTCTTCTTGTGGATACTGGCAAATTATACAAGATGGAATAGTTTGATTGTGTACAACACTGGTACAGTGGTATGTTAATAAGTCATTGTTCATGAAACGGTTTGGGGTCAAATACATTTGAAAAATATGAGTTGAAATTTAACAGGTTTCTTCTATCTCATGATCAAGTTCAAGGATGGTTTACTCTAAAGTCCAATGTCACTCTGAAGCTAAGCAGTGAAATCCATGAAGAAATCCCACAGCCATTCACCTGACTCTGAACTGTTCAGTGCCCAATGTTTAAAAGTAGAATTCCTTAGATTTAATGGTATTGTCCACCTTTCGCATGAAAACAAAGGTGATATTTCCAAAACTCTCAAAGTGCTTCTTCAGCTAACCATCCAGAGTTACACCATGGAGCTCAGTGACTTCGTCCTTGCTTTTTATATCCACCTACTTTCTCTCCAGCTTCGGTATACTTGTGCACACTCACACACATATGCATAAACACATACACAGAGACACATGCTGATCTTTTTTAGTTCTAATTCTGTTTCTCTTTTATTTTCTTGTTATACTAAGCAGTATCTTGTCACCTGTCTCGGTGCGTATGTTTCTTCATCCTATGAAAAATGAAAATGGATGGATACAGTTCCTTTGCAAGGAGCGAGAGTGAACCTTCCTCACATCTCCATCACTCCTAAGAGAGACACTTACAAAGCGTCTTTTATTTTGTTGTAGAAACACAGTAAATGCAAATAGAATCCACAACCTCCCTAACTAATTTGAAGGAAGTCAAAACTGCTTAGCACTATACCTGACGCTTAACTCACCTGCTTCAACTCATCCATTTACAGAGCAACTCTTCTGTGGTATGTATGGTTGCAGAGATAGAGTGACATAAACATTAAGAGATCCAAAAGTTCTCTATCACCAACATTCTTCATAACCACAGGCAAGTAAATTACCCTATGAGTTCTCAATTTTCTCACCTGTTAAATGGAAATTAAAACTAATCCCTTACCTGCTAAATGGGTTTTTTTTGAAAATCACTGACCATGATGCAAGTGCACAATAATTTAAGTATTGACAAACAACTTACATATCTTAATAATGCAAGGGGAAAAAAATCAATGTAAAAATGAATTCTCTCACTAAAAAAATTTTCCCTCTCAGATAGACCACACAAACAGAATCAGTTATTTTAGATCTTCTACAAAACAACTAGAAGATTCTTAGAATCCAAGAGTGTTCTCACCATATTTTCTTAAAACTGAGAACTGAGAATCCTACCAAACTAAGAATGGGTTAGTGTTGTAACCAAATAAAACATAACAAAATCCATCTGGCATATGTTAATAATACATTTATTAACATTTTCCCAATGAAAATTTCCCATAAATAGCAAAGTATCCTCATACATCAATTTTCTATTACTTTATAGTTTTTCTGCTTCTTGTAGAGTTCTCCAGTGGGATAAATAAATAACAATACAATGTAATATCTTGTATAGTTTTACTCACGTAATTATACTAGTAGCTACGATTTGTTAAACACAAGCTTTGACTATATGCTCTTCCTACCTCATCTCTAGTCTTTCCAACAACACTACCACACACCTATTATCGATCTCACTTTACAAATGAGGAAACTGAGAATCAGAAAGGTTAATAACATGCCCACGGTCTGACAGTAATAAATGGAGAGCCAGATTCAGAATCTGGTCTCTCTCTCTCCAAAACACACTCTGTCTCACTATTCCAAGCTGTTACAGGTAAGAGTCCTGTGTATGTGTGCACATGCACACACCTGGTGAGATAGAAGCAGAGGAGAAACAACTAAGGTTTTTGTTTAGTAGAGCTGTACTTCCAAATCCTCATCCTGTAGCTCTCAAACTACCCTAACCATCACCACCTCCAACTCATTCTTTTATTGCAATGAAACAACATGAAAAAAGAAACCACGTGTTTGCAGTGTCATAATTCAGCAGGCAATTACCCAAAAACACACTCCTGTAGGTCTCTGCCATCTGGGGGGAAAAGGGAGGTCACTAATGCTTACCGGGAGCGTCCAATGCCAAGTCCTCTGCATGATGCATCCTTTCACTTTCATTCTTATTTAATCTCACAACCTCCCAGTAAGGTAGATGTGATTGAGTTCTGAGGCTCCAAGAACAATTCTGCTCTGGGTCTCCAGATTTTGTCTCATTACAATGCTGAAATTCTCCTTCCCTGCTGCCCAACCCTAACTGACCAGCACATGCCCACTTCCCAGCAGCCCAGCTCTATCTTTCTATCTTGGCAGGAAGGGAAAAGGGGAGGCCAGGGAGAAAGCCGGGAGCCAGGGGCACCTCGACATTCAATTCTGCCTTCAGGCATTTGCAGATAAATGGAAGGCATGGGCACAGTATTTGTGTCTTACAAGATCTGACGTACAAACAGATTAATAGGAACATCCCCCTTGATGTAGCCAATATGAGATACATCTCAAAGCAGATTCTGAAGAAATTAAAAGAAAAGACGGAAAACTGACACAGGAGGAGTGGCCAGCCACCAAGCTTCCGTGGGTCAGGAGGTGCACAAAAGTGGGCAGACACTAGAAGGAACCCTGGGATAATCTCTTGGTTGAATTTTCCACTTAGATGTCCAACCTTTTGTTTTTGGCCTTGATTTGGCATGTGTGTGTTTGTTTGTTCTCCATTAACCTGGACTATTTCTCTCTTTCTATGAGCTGCTTCCTTTGCCCTCAGAGGTCTAAATAGCAGTGATCTAGAAGCTGCCAACATAGCACATATGTGTGGAACTTTACATATGAAGGCTTCATGACCAAAAGACATTGTAAGCTTGCTGAAAAAGCAGACAAGTGGTTAAAAGATCTGTCCATGCTAGCGTAGCATGAAAATCTTCCCAGCTTCAGCATTTCCAATGCTATTTGGTGATTATTTATTACTGGATCTTAGATGAGCCTCTTTTCAAAAAGAGCTACCAGTCTCCTCTTTACTAGAAGTGCATCAGCCCAGCTTGACAGCTCTGTCCAGTGCAAAGCAATCCCCAATCCAACCCCAGACCTGAAGCTGGGTCACCCTTTCTCTAGCTTCACTTAATTTCTGTATCAATGGATTTCTATGACTTTTGTAGCATCTTCAAGTTCTTCATCTCCTCTGTAAGGCTTTCCCAGTCACACCAAGCTCTAGCACCACCTGCCCATGTCCTGAACCTTTCCCCCTGAGCACTTACTCTACAGTGTAATTGTTACCTGTCTGTCCTCCTTGCAAAAGGGTGAGCCTCACAAGAGTGCAGATAGTGTCCCATTTATCCTTGTATGTCAGTGCAAAGAACAGCCCCTGGAGCACAGTAGGTACTCAGCAAGTTGGATGCTTTAATGTATGAGGGAATCACCCCTTAGCTTGTAAAGAGGAGCTGAATGAGAGATTGCCTAAGGTCCCCCAGTTCTAAAATGCAACGATTCCACAACCTCTGCAATAATGTTCTCATTCATTTGGCCACTCCCTTTACTCATAAAAGTTGCATTTAAAGCACAGATAATAGTTAATGGGGACAACACATTTTGTAATACATGTATTAAAAGTCATTATGTAGACCAGAGTAACCGGGTGATAGTGTTGTCAGGGGTGTCTTCCTGTTGCAGAATCCTGGTTCCTTGTGCTGAGGTCCTGAGACTATGTACTCATCTTTGTTCATCACCCAGAAAGAACCAGACAGTTCTCCCTCCCAGTGATGTTGGAATCATAGTGAAAGGTATGTTTTCATTGCAGAGTGGTATGATCCAAATGCTTCAATTCTTCAATGTTATAAGCTTTTATTTTACCCAGGGATGGATCTTTTGAAATGCATGATGTAAAGAATCATCACACCTTTCTAAAGCGGACTAAACACGAAGATCTGCACTTGGAAGACTTATTTATAGGAAACAAAGTGAATGTCTTTTCTCATCAATTGGTGCTAGTTGACTATGGGGATCAATATACAGCTTGCCAGCTGGGCAGTAGGAAAGAAAAAACATTAGCCCTGATTAAACCAGATGCAGTATCAAGAGCTGGAGAAATAATTGAAATAATTAAAAAATCTGGATTTATTATAACCAAACTCAAAATGATGATGCTTTCAAGGAAAGAAGCAACAGATTTTCATGTAGACCATCAATCTAGGCCCTTTTTAAATGAGCTGATCCAATTTATTACAAGTGGTCCTATTATTGCCATGGAGATTTTACGAGATGATGCTGTATGCGAATGGAAAAGATTACTTGGACCTGCAAAATCTGGGGTGGCACGTACAGATGCTCCTGGAAGCATTAGAGCCCTATTTGGAACAGATGGCATAAGAAATGCAGCTCATGGCCCTGATTCTTTTGCTACTGCTGCCAGAGAAATGGAGTTGTTCTTCCCTTTGAGTGGAGGGTGTGGTCCAGCAAACACTGCTAAATTTACGAATTGTACCTGTTGCATTATTAAGCCCCATGCTGTCAGTGAAGGGCTGCTAGGAAAGATCCTGATGGCTATCCAAGATGCAGGTTTTGAAATATCAGCTGTGCAGATGTTCAACATGGATCGGGTTAATGTTGAAGAGTTTTATGAAGTTTATAAAGGAGTAGTGTCTGAGTATAATGAGATGGTGACAGAAATGTATGCTGGTCCTTGTGTAGCAATGGAGATTCAACAAAACAACCCTACGAAGACATTTCGAGAGTTCTGTGGACCTGCTGATCCTGAAATTGCCGGACATTTACATCCTGGAACCCTGAGAGCAATCTTTGGTAAAACTAAGAACCAGAATGCTGTTCACTGTACAGATCTGCCTGAGGATGGCCTATTAGAGGTTCAGTATTTCTTCAAGATCCTGGATAATTAGCAGTTTCGAAAATAAAGAAATCACAGATTGGGGCTTTTAAACAAGAGTGAGTCACACACAAGGAATGTGTTCATTCTTTTATTGTCCATTGTTTTAACCTGACTGAATACAAGATCAACAAGAGGACTGTACTCCTGGCAATTATTACATATGTTAGAACATGGAGTTTGCACTTTAGACGACATTTAACACCAGTCTATGGGGTACTGCATTGCTTTTTATAAAGTTCAAAATAAAGATTTATTTAAAAAAAAAAAAAGTCATTATGTAATGATTCTTTCTCCTCCAAGGCAGAAGGACACTGCAGGTGCTCAGGAACACAGGGTCTTCCTGACCTGGACCCGAGACGTGTGTGGTCACCCAACCGTGTCCCCTGGGCAGCCATGAGTAACTCCTGCACAGACTGAGCAGCTGTCAAGGATAAGTACAGGCTGGGGCTGAACTCCTCAACGCACAGTTCTCCTCTCTCCCACCAAGATCACTAGATTCTCCCAGGACCTTTAAAAGACCAGAGACTCAGCAGCAGTTGCAGAGTCTGTGAGTCACCCTTGACAATGAGGAGGGACAACACCTGCTCCTGTGAGCTGCAGGTGGAGGGCTAGATGACCAGACCTCTTCACGTCCGACAACCAGAAGAAAGCACAAGACAGTTTGGAATTATGTGTTAAACCAATTTCATAAAGGCCTGTAAAATCCAGCTGATGTAACTTGTCATCTCACAGATGTGAACCAAGATATCGGTTCAGCAAAGTAACAGATGGCTGGCATCGGAAGACCTGGGACCAGTTCCTAATGTCATCGCTTGCTGTTTTAACCAAGCCACGTGTCTTTTCTGATACCTGAAAACCACCACTTTCCTCCATTTCATCCATCCATCCATTCATTCATTGACTCTTCCATTCATCCATCTATTCATTTAGCATTTATTTGTTGAATGAATACCTACTTTGAGACCAGCACTGGGTGACACACTGGCAACTCAACAAAACAAAACAAAACAAAGTGAGCATTCTTCCTTAGACTGATCTGACACACAAACACACATAGACACAACACACACCCCTATGGGTAAATTGATAAACTGTTGTCTGTTAGGTTCTATTAGATGCTTCTATTATGAAATATACTAAACTTCTAACAGTGATTGTCTCTTAGAAGGTGAAAGGGAAATAAAGGAAGATTTTTATTTTTATTTTTATTTTATATACAATAACATTAGAATATTATTTGGCTTTATACAAGCAGCACATACAAATTTCCTAATTAAAAACATATATTGCAAAGTAAAACCATATAAACCTCACCTTTCCTTCAATGTCTAGCTCATCTTCCTCTAAGAAGCCTTGCCAAAATATCCCAGCCCATAGTGATCACTGCTACCCTGAAGCTCTTAAAAGTTCACTGTCCACACCATTCATTTGACCCTTATCAACCACTATCCTTCATTGTTATTTATTTTTGTGTATATGTCCTATCTCCTCTGGAAAGCCTTTAAAAAAAAAAAACAAAAAACACACAATTGTGCCTTCAACCCCATAAACCCCAGTTAGTAACAACTAGTTTAGGTCCTTCAGTGATTAATGATTGATCAACTTGACCAGCAGCCAGTTCCTTTTCAATTTGATTTTCAATTCCAGAGTGTACCAACGCAGTGATTTTCATCAAAGCCATTTATCTTTTTTTCCCTAGTAGAAGACACCAAGGGTTATGAAATCCTGAGGTTCCAGGGATTACACTGAATTATATTCTTTTCTAGGAAATGCATTAGCAAAGAAACGAAAAGTGAAGATTTGAGGGAGAGATTCTTTTTGCAAACTCATCTTCATTTTTTAATATTCTGAGTAAGGAAACAGAGTGGGTTCAAACCTCAGCTCTACCACCTAAGCAATGCAAAGCCTTAGCAAAGCCTCCGCCTCCAAGCCTCAGTTATCTCAGATGTAGAGAGGGATAAATTTTACTCTCTATGCAGAGAGGTTGAGAGAACAAGAGAAAATGTATGAAAATTACCTAGCAGTGCCTGGCAAAATCAGTCCTAGTAGCATATGGTAGCATATAATAGCTACTCCTATTATCTTAACTTCATTATTACTGAGGGACATAACCAAACCATGAATTTCCTATACCCACTGTGAATTTGCAAAATGTTTCTTTGTATCAGATCAAAAGCAAAAATGCATAAAACCAGGCTAGGGTATCCAAGCAAGGATAGAAAATGGTTTCTACGTTAAGGACCCCCTACTCTTGGAAAAGCAAGTAAGAGATCAAAGAGCCTCAGCCAGGAGAGTGGGAAGAGTGAGAACCACCCAGGAAACCATGCCCAGATATCCCTTATCTTAACCTGTGATTGTGGGTCAGAAAATCTTGTTTTCTTCGTCCAAGATCTCAGATTAAAGCTGTGATTGCAATTTCAAAGTCAAAAGGAAAGAGAGAGAGAAGGATGGGGGAGAAGGCTGTTCATTACTCTTCTAGGATCAGTCTCCCTGGGAAGAGTGGGAACAATGCAAACGGAGTGACAAACCGACTTCCCTGCCAATGTGGCTTTAAATCACCCATCAACATTGGATGAACTCGCCAGAATGAACTCAGAGAGGTGCGTGCCGGCATCAGCCACTCACCTCTCTGCTGCGTCAGTCCTCATTTTTCCATCTACTAAAGGGCTGTGCAGAGACTAAAATGGGAACAAATCCATCTCCAGGCCGTGAGACAGAATTGTAATTACCATCGCTGAGAGCCCAAGCAGCAGGCAGTCAGGGCAGCCCACAGCCCTGGATGATGTCAATCCATCTAACATCTCCCCTTGCCAGTGCCTTTCTGAGTTGCTCATTCTTTCCTGGGCATTTTAAATAAGGGGCTTTGCTAAGTGACACACTTCCCCATCCCCCTCACACACACGTCAGGCAGTGCAGCCACTCTTACCACTGCCTGCTTTATCCATAGATGACTTGTGTGCTCACGACATGGTATGATTTGGGGGATGGCATCTGAACAACAACAAAAAAAATCGTCCATATTCTGCTCCCTGATGCCACTAGACCAGTAGGAGGCCAGGGTCTGCCTTAAAATACTAAAACCTCAGAATGTATCTGAAAGAGACTCATTTGGAAGAATAGTTTGAGTGAGTTTGAGTGAGTTAAAAATCTATTCTTGAAGCTGACTTTGAAAGAGAAAATAGAAAGATTATGCATGTTCTAGAAGGAAGAATTTAACAAGACTGGGCCAGTGAAGACAAAGCTTGCCCTGGCTAACTCATTATTTATTTGCTGGATCTGTTTGTGACTGTTTGATTACCAGGCAAAAACAAAGTAGTGGGAGTAAAATTTTCATTTTGAAGGGAAGATATGTTTGAGCCATTCTTTTTCTTTCTTCCTTATCTATCTAACCAGTGAGAGATGATATTCAGGATGTCAAGGTAATGTGAGAAGCACCAAGGCCCTTGGGACAGTGCAGGCTAGAATCTTACTGTCCCTCCAAAACCATAGCTATAGGTTTTGGACTTTCAAAATAGAGATGGCCGTTCTATAATTCCTTCTTATCAAATGTGTACAGAATGGCCCAAGCAGCTGAAACCCTAACTGCAGGTTACAATCCCAATGCTGTCAGGGCTCAGAAGACTATAATAACCAGAGAATATCTGAAGAATCCCAATCACAGTGTGAATTCCAATTACTTTCTCATGCTAAAAACAGTCAACACACAAACAGACATTTGCACACTGCTGTTCATGGCAGCATTATTTACAATTGCCAAAAGATGGAAACAACCCAGGTGTCCATCAACTGATGAATGGATGAACAAAATGTGGCATATACATATGGTGGAATATTATGCAGCTGTTAAGAATAAATGAAGTCATGACACATGTGACTACATGGATGAACCTCGAGAACATTATGTTGCGTGAAGTAAAGTCAGACAGAAAAGGGCACATATTTTATGACCTCACTAATATGAACTAAATATAACTAGCAAATTCATATGTTAATGTCTAGAACATAGGTCACAAGAAGATAGAATGAGGGCAGAGAATGGAGAGCCAATGCTTAATTTGTTTGGAAATGTTTGGAAATGGATGGAGGTGACAGGAGTACATTAGAGTGAGTATAACTAACATTTATGGTATGTGGGTGTGATTGTGATTGAAAAGGAAAGTTTAGGGTCATGTATGTCACTAGAAAGAAAGCCAGATAATGAAACATGGGACTGTATAATATAGTGAACCCTCTTCAGGGTAAAAATGTTCTAGAATTGATTGTGGTGATGAATGAACAACTCGGTGAATATACTAGAAGACACTGATTATATGCTTTAGATGGATTGTATGGTATGGGAATTTATCTCAATAAAACTGCTTTTTTTTAAAAAAGACAGTCAAAAATCTATGACCTGAAATTACCTTGGCAGATCACATAACAAAACAATGATTTAGAATCCCAGTCCATTCTTGCTCTGTATTTGATTCATCAATCAACCAATATTGACTGGGCACCCAATATACTGTTTTCCCACTGTGAGGAATAAAGTCGTTGTCTTAGACCTTCAGGAAATGGTCTGAACTAAAATGGTGACTGTGTTGGTTTGGAGCTGTTATGTGTCCCAGAAAACATCATGCTCTTGTAATCCATTCTTGTAGGGGCAGACCTACTGTGGGTGGAGCCTTTTGATTAGGCTATCTAAATTGAGATGTGACCCAGCCCATTCAAGGTGGGTCTTAAACCTTTACTGGAGTCCTTTGATAAAAGACAGCAAAAGCCCAGAGACCTGAGAGAGAGATGCTCAGAGACATGTAGAGACAGCTGTTGGAACCAGAACCAGGAGAGAAGGACCAGCAGACATCACCATGTGCCTTCCCATGTGACAGAGGAACCCTGGATGCCAGAAGCCTTTCCTCAGAGAAGGTATCTTCCTCTTGATGCCTTAATTTGGACATTTTCATGCCTTAGAACTGTAAATTTGTAACCTAAAAAAACCTCATTGAAAAAGCCAACCCAGTTCTGGTATATTGCATTCCAGCAGCTTTAGCAAACTGAAACAGATTTTGGTACCAGAAAAGTGGGGTGCTGTAATTTGCAAAAACCAAGAATGCTGGAACAACTTTATAAATGGATATGGGGAAGATTCTGGAAGAATTGTGAGATGCTTGATAGAAAAGGCCTACATTGCTTTGAAGAGACTGTTGATAGAAATATGGATGCTAAAGGTACTTCTGATGAGGCTTTAGACAGAAATGAATGTGGCATTGCCAACTGGAAGGAAGGTGATCCTTGTTTTAAAGTGGCAGAGAATTTGGCAAAATTGAGTACTGGTGTTGGATGGAAGGGAGAATTTGAAAGCGACAAGCTGTGATACTTAGCTGAAGAGATTTCCAAATTAAATGCAGAAAATGAAGCCTAGCTTCTCCTTGCAGCTTATGGTAAACTGTGAGGGGAAAAGGATAAGCTGAGAACTGAACTCTTGGGTATAAAGAAACCAGAAACTGATGGCTTGGAAAATTCTGAGTTTCCAGAAAATGAATCCACAGAGATTAGAGCCCCTTGTGAGGATTTAACCAGTCAGCCATCTGAGTGCAAATGAGGCTTGGAGATGGAGCTATCCAGAAAGAATTTGTGGAAGTCCTATTGTCTGACGGTTGGGACCCCTGTGTGCTGAATGCTAAGCCAATAAATTTGTTGCAGGATCTGTATAAATGGAACCACTGCCAGCCTGGACTAAAAGGGACACAAAAGGGACAAATTGAAGGAAAAATGACTTCAAATGTAGAACCATGGAAGCTGAGTTACGGAGTCAAGAAACCTCAAGCCAGGAGAGTGGACCCACCCATACACATGGAGAGGGTGAGTTTGTCCCAGAGTTTGTGGAGGACAGGCCTTCCTCCCCATTGTTCAGGTAGAGTGTTACCACCTCAGGCTCTAAAATGCCTGGGGAATTTAGGGGAACTTGGCCGCCTGGCTGTTCAGAAAGAATGCTGCCACCCCAGACCTCAGAGAGGTCACACAGTAGGGGCTGAAAAGACAAAGGTATGTGTGCTGGTTTGGATCTATTATGTATCCCAATGAAGACTATGTTCTCTTAATCCACTCTTGTGGGGGCAGACCTCTTGGGGGTGGGACCTTTTGATTAGGTTGTTTCCATGGAGATGTGACCCACCCAATTGTAGGTGGCAACTTTTGATAAGATTATTTCCGTGGAGATGTGCCCACCCATTCAAGGTGGGTCTTAACCATCTTTTACCGGCGTCCTCTATGGGAAGATAAAAGGCAGAGACATTTTGAAGCTCAGGGACATTTACAGAGAAAACGCCCAGAGACATTTTGGAGACAGCCATTGAAACCAGAACCAGGAGAGAAGCTAAGAGATGAAATCCAGAGTTTACCCCAGAGAAGCTAAGAGAGGACCCCAAGATGCTTAGAGACAGAAATGCCCTGGGAGAAACAAGCAAGGACACACAGAAGCCCAGAGACATTTTGGAGAGAAGGGCCCAAAGACGTCGCCATGTGCTTCTCCTGTGACAGAGGCACTCCGGATGCCATCAGCTTTCTTCAGAATCTAGCTTTAGCAAATTGGAACAGTATGTTTCACATTTCCTTTTGCTTCTGTAATGACAGTACTTGTTTGAGGCTTGGGCTGCTATTCAGAGGCAGTTCCTGCTTGCAATTCCACCCCTTACACAGAGTTGGCTTCTCACACACAAAAAAACCATCTCACCTCACTGCCTGGATAATAGTCAACAAGCTGGGCATTAGTCAACCAATGATGTCAAGTTCCAAATTGCATACTTTAATTTAAAATTTCTTAAGAATAAGAAATTGTTCCAAATTCAGGCTAACTACTGGAATTTTGTGTTTTGTTTTTAAAGCATAGGGGTTAAGTTTTTAGGATGTGTTGTCAGCCCTATATATTCCTGCTTTACTAGTTTAAGGTTTGTGATAGCACCGACCTTGACTAGACTTATATTGAATGGCATTTTAATTGGCTCTTTGTTTTTTGTCCTCAGCAGATATCCTGAAATGGAAGAAAATCTTCAAGAGAAGGATAATTGCTGAATTATTCTCCTGGATTAATAAAGTGTTTCTAAGCTTGTTTCCATAGAGACAAAGTTAAAGAAAAGCTTCGAAAAAATATCTAATGAAGAGCTTTGAATATTAAATACTGCAGGCGTAAATAACCACTCTGTTCTAGGAGCAAGAAAAGGGGAAGCAAACTCAGAGAACCAACTTGGTAACATTCACCAGCTAAATAATTTAAAACATAAGATGACTCCAATGAACAATATTGAAAATGAAAATAAAATGAAGAAAAGGATTAAAAAGTAGGATTGCTGAAATACTGTACACATGTTTTACATAGCCTAACTTCCTATAAATAAGTATGTTCCATACTGTGATGGTTAATTACATGTGACAACTTAGCTAAATTTTGATGTCCAGTTGTTTGGGCAAGCAAGCACCAGCCTGATTGTTAGAGTGAGACTGTTTCTTGGATGAAATCATCAGTCAGTTGATTGCCTTCAACAATGAAAAAGTTCTCCTCACCCAATCAGTTGGAGGCCTTAAAGTGAGAGCTGAAGATTTCAGTGGTCAGAAAGAGGAATTTCCACCTCTACTTCAGAAAGCCAGCTTCTCCTGGGGAATTCATCAAAACCTACATCAGAGTTCCCAATTTTCAGCGCTTCCTGGAGAATACAACATCACCATCAAGATCCCGGTTTGTCGCCCACCCTGTGGAATTCAGACTTGCCAATCCCCACAGTCTGTGAGCCAATTCCTATAATAAATCTCTTACTATCTACATGTGTGTGTGTGTGTGTGTGTGTGTGTGTGTGTGTGTGTGTGTGTGTATCCTGTCAGTTCCATTTCTCTGGAGAACACTGTCTAATACAGATACACAGCTTACAGAGTAAGCAACCCAGTAATAATACTGGGTTCACTTAGTTGTGGACTCAGATGAAAGCGAGGATACTAGGTCCCACTTTCTCAACCATTCTTGACTCACAAACTCCTTTCACAGTCATGCATGATCTCAGGGGACATGTTAGGAATTTTAAATTCTTTGGTCAGCATCACATGACCACACAGCATTTCTCAAATGTCTCTGTGCATATGAATGAATTGGGGATCCTGTTAAAATGTGGACTTTGATTCAGCAGGGCCTGAGGTGGAGCCTGAGATGCAGCCTCTCCAGTAAGCTTCCTGGTAACCCTGCGGTTGCTGAGCTGCACATCACACATAGAAAGAAGCTGGATCAGCATATTACTAAAGATTATTCTATAAAGTAAATTTAACAAACTCGTCAGTATTCATTTTTTGGATCCAAATTCTTTATTCCAAATAACAAATTACGTGCCTTATTCAAGTTATTTTAAATTAATTATGTAAGAAAAATCATTTATCAACTAATTTTTACATATATTAGGTTCAATTTTAAAACCAGATGTATATTTAAATATACATTGTAATTTAATTAGGATTTAAAAGACAAAAACTGCTTCCGTGGCCTGATATTGATTTTGGGCTCAAAAAACATCAAATGGTTTATTTCAACGCTTTTTCTGGTTTTGTTTTTAAATGATGAGACAAGAAAGAATCTTTCTGTCTGCTATCTGCAAGCTCTTGTCCACAAATAACACATTGTGAGTGTAGGTAGTATTTATTGCCAACAATGAAAAATCAAATTACATATCATTTCACTATATTTTCCCTTTTTAATACTAATATTTGAAATACTGGAGAAAACTGAACATGTTACATAAGAAATTTTATCAGAAGAATGAAACTAATAGATTTTATAAAGCTAATCTAAGGTGAATTTGAAAATGTTTGTTTCTATCCTCCTCTTTATCATTGTGTTTTGTTTCCTACGATCTGCTGTAGGTGCAAATTAAGTAACAAAACACAGAATAAAAACAATTTTAAACTGTATGATAGCAAAAGTCCACCTAGTAAACAGCAGTGTTCAAATGGCAACAGAGTTCTGTACAACACTGGTGCATTGGTATGTTAATAAGTTGTTCATAAAACAGTTTGGGGTCAAATTATTTGAAAAATATGAATTGAAATGTAATAGGTTAATTCTCTGCAGGACTTCTCAGAGCCTTCAATGTTTAATAAACCATGCACTCTTTAAAAGAAGGATACTATTGACCATGTTTGTTAAAGTTATTTAACCATGAAATCTTTTATCACATTGCATCTCAATGAAATATAGCAAACTAGACTATAAAATCATAGTCGAAAAAAGATGATAACGACCTTTAAAATCATCTAGCCTATTGGTTCTCAAACTTAAGCACACAGAGAGCCTATTAAAATACAGATTGCTGGGCTCCACCCCCAGAGTTTCTGATTTAGTACAGGGCGGGGAGGGGTGGTGGTAGAATTTTTATTTCTAACATGTTCCCCAGATGATGCTGATGAGGCCGGGGCCCCAGTTTGAGAACCACTGTTCTAGTATTCCCCAACACAGACAGTCAGGTAGAAGGTTTCCCAAAGTGTGTTCAGGGGAAACTGGTGGTGTGAGAGTGTGCCGGTTTGAATATATTGTGTCCCCCAAATGCCATTATCTTTGTAGTCTTGTGGGGGCAGAAGTTTTGGTGCTGGTTAGATTTGCTTGGAATGTGCCCCACTCAGCTGTGGGTGATGATTTTGATGAGATGTTCCCATGGAGGCATGGCCCCACCCATTCAGGGTGGGCCTTGATCGGTGGAGCTATATAAATGAGCTGACTTGGGGGGAGGGAACTGAGTGCAGCTGGGAGTGATGTTTTGAAGAGGAGCAAGCTTGCTAGAGAGGAACGTCCTGGGAGAAAGCCGTTTTGAGGCCAGAGCTTTGGAGCAGATGCCAGCTGCCTTCCCAGCTAGCAGATGTTTTCCAGACACCATTGGCCGTCCTCTGGTGAAGGTACCCGATTGCTGGTGTGTTACCTTGGATGCTTTGTGGCCTTAAGACTGTAACTGTGTAGTGAAATAAACCCCCGTTTTATAAAAGCCTATCCATCTCTGGTGTTTTGCATTCTGCATCATTAGCAAACTAGAACAGAGAGCCTCTGGGGCCAAGTGCATTCGGAACATTGTGCATCTTCGTTATCCTTCTCTTAGAAGTTCAAACATGTATTCATATTAAAGATTCTGGGAGTTCCTCCTAGAGTAGGAATTTTATTAACAATTTAATCTGGTGCTTTACTACGTTTGTTATTTTTAAATTTAACTATACATCTTTGTGCATGCACAGTAAACAAATAAGAACCCACTTTGCTGAGACCACACAGGGGAAATAATCACTCATTTCCTTCATGAAAGGAACTATTTCCTTGAAAATCAACTGAAATCTCTTCCAGTTTAATTTAAATTATTCCCGAAATCCTTTCCCGTCCTACGTTACAGCTAAACAAAGATTCGCTTAATGCCTTCAACACATTTTAGAACCATTTACTTTTCCCAACATCAGTAGACAAAGTTTCACAGCTCGGAAGGCCCCCCTCTCTTGAATTCCTCCACCCAGCAGATGATTAATGGCTCAATTTTAAGTGTGAGAACAGCTTGCCTTCTGCTAGGAATCCCTGTTCCTATTCCCTAATGATCCAAGGGTGAGGCTTTGTTCTTTCAAATCCTCCCACATCCCTAGTCTGGGAGGAAGGAATCCTGGAGAAAAGCAGATTTGCTGACAACTGTTGGGTTTCTCACCTCCAACAACTTAACAAAGGAAGGAACCGGTAGTAAAACAGCAGCTTTTATTTTATTTCTACTTTGTGGTAAAGAGGCACAGTTTGAGCTTTGGAAAAAGATAGCCAAACCGATGCTTATGGGGAGGATGTCATTGTTGGCAGGGCACTTAAAGAGAATTTTGTCATCCCACACCTCCCAAAGATTAAATGCTTTTTGGATATCACTACTGGGGAAGTCATTTAGCCTTTGATTGTATACTGGCCCAGACAGAGAATTCACTCTTGATCAAGGAAGCCGTGTCATAGTTGGGCAGCTCTGAATTTTTTTAAGGTTTTATTGTATTGGGTATAAATTTGTCTATTGGAAACTTCCATTACTGATCCTTAACAATACTTGGAATTACACAGATTAAAGTTACTCCCTCTTAAATGAAATAACAAACCTAAATCACAGCACAGCACTGAGTACAAATTATCCTCTCAATGAGCGGGTACCCTATCCCTTCTTTTGACCTCTTCCACAGGGCAGCCCTTATAATATTTATGTTTGGCTCTTCTTCAACTCAAATATTTCCAGTTCTTTTTTATGGCAGGGTTTCAAACCACTTTAATCTCGTTGCTCTGAGCACTGTCCATTTTATCTAGAATTCTCAGATATGGTGAGTATGTCAGAATTGAATATAAACCTTCAGGCACGATAAAGACATCATGGAGTAAAATGAGCAACCCTCTCCCTTCTTCTAATTCTTTATCCTATACTAGAGCTTGTTTCAGTCAAGATGCCTGAATGTAAGCAAGAGAAACTAATCCTAAAAGTTGCAATCCAAAAAAAAAGGATTAAACCAAAGGAAGGAACCAGTAGTAAAACAGCAGCAGGGGTAAGCAAACTGCCTGCCATATGTTTTTGTAAATAAAGTTTTATGGGCACACATCCATGCCCATTCATTAACATACTGCTCATGGATGCTTTAGTCCTACAACAACAGGGCTGAATAGTTTTGCAAGAGAAACTGGCTGGCCTGCAAAGCCTAAAATGTTTATGGAAAAAGGTAGCTGACCCTAGTTTATTGGAAGGAGACCAGGTTGCTAATAGTATCCAAAGGAGGCTAGAAAACTGGCTTGGAAAAGTGGGTAGGAACCAAGACACAATCTTGCTGGAACATTGCCACTGCCACATACCACCACGACAATCAGACTCAGCCCAGGACAGAGCTGCCCCTAGTGGGTTCTGCTGCTGCCAGTTGCACCAGGAGCTCCTCTGGGTTCCATACTTCTTGCTTCACTCGCCCAAAGTGTCTGCATGAAGCACCCAGCTGATCACACCCAGGTCAAATGGCTTCACGTCCCCAGCAGGATTCACACAAGGAAAGGCAGCCAAACACATCAAAACCTCAGCTCCACAGCATGAGATCATGTGATTTTTACCCAGGGGCTTCTCACACCACTGACACCTATTTTACATCCAAAAAATAAACCGCTGTCATTTCAAATTCATGGGCAGAGCCACATCTCCCTTGACCTGTGCACTGCAACCTGTATCAGAACCATCACTGTCTTTTTGATCCCAAACACAGGACTCTAATCACATCCCTCTGGAATTTCAAAAAAAATCAAACTTATGTTTGGCTCATATCCCCAGTTTAAATCATTTTGGATTCTAATTGTGCAATACTTGCTTCTCTCTACCCCTTCCAGCTTTGCAACATTTGCAAATTTAATAAACAGATATTTTATGTCTTTATATGTCATTGAAACCTTCCTCCAATGCATTATACAGCAACAGGGCTCACTTGGTATTGAGGAAAGAAGAAAATAATGAAGGCAGGAAAGGAAGAGATAATGGAGAGAGGGAAGATTTCTCTCTTCTCTCTCTCCATGTGGTCCCTCCGTCAGGTTTAGTCTTTTTCAAATTTGAAGCATTCCTTTACTGCATTCCTCTGAAGGCAAAAGAGTTGGGTATCATGTTAATGAAAAGACTTAGAAATAATAGCACTAAATATTGAAAATTCAACCTGGAAAAATGGAAAGAGCTCTTGATCAGGAATAAAAGGTTCTAGAGATTGGTCATGTTATCTTACACAAATTGCTTACTCTGTCTGAATCCGTTTACTTAAAACATTGTTGGAGATTTTTCATATTATCAAAGTTTATTAGAGAAAATTAATAAAATACAGAAAATCACAAAGAATAAAACAATACAGGCTCAGGAGCCTTACAGGAACTTGAGCTTGCCATGCTGGAGTACACCAAGTGCAATATCACCAGGAATCGGTCCATGGCAGCAGTAGCTGCGGGCCTGTGCACAAGGGGCTCACGAGCCCATGCCCCTCACGTGCCAGTCAGCGACCAGCCTGAGGCTCCACCCATGCTCTGGGCCCAGCATCCCAGTCTGCCACTGGAAGTGCCTGCTCCTACCCTCCATTTTTTGATCCTCCATTTTGATTTGACTTTTCAGAAGCATTCAAAATATTTTCTGGTCTTTTTTCTCTGCATACTTAACGAAACACAGAGTTCCAGCCATCAGAGAAGATGGCGGATTAGGAGAGACAGAGCAAAATTCTCCTCCATGAAAAACACTAGATAAAGGACAGAAAGTAAATGCTCCAGAACAGCAGTACCAGGGTTCCACCAGCTAGGCAGGGACTTCTACACCCATAGGAAGTATGTACTTCAAGAAGGCAGAGACTTTATTCGAGACGGGTGAGTGTTAGGCTGGAATGCTGCCAGAGAACGGGAGGTTGGAGCTGGCAGACAAGCATGGCAAGTGATGCCTTCCACGCCCCCGGCACCCTCCTCAGCACTTGGCTCAGGTGATAACCCTTCACAGACCCGTGGCCAAGAGCCCCTATGCCAGGTGGCAGACGAGTACGGAAGGGGGCAGCTTTCCACACCCCATGCAGCCATCTATGCAGTTGGCTGGGGAGATATCCCTTCACAGCCCCGCAACCTAGAGCTTCCTTGAGGGAATTTGGAATTTGGAGGGCTTGTACAGCATCCACTCTTCCTCCATGGAAGCCCATGGTGTGCACAGCCTAGAGATGAGGGTGCTGCATGGAAGTGCCAGGAGCCCTCCCCAAATCCCAGGGACTTATGGGTGCATGACAGACAGGGACTGTGGAGCATCTGAGCTGAAAGATGAGATGCACAGCTCTGCAGCCCCACAGTACTACATCCACAGCCCTGGGAACAGCCAGGATCACTGTGTCCTGCAGCAGACTCCTGCCAAACTGTGCAGGGCATGCCTCCCACCCACAGGGCTGGCAGTCCCCAGTGCTCATGGAAATTGGTGCACTGATTGGACTTCTACATGGTTTGGACCCTCATTCAGTGCACACATGAAGTTGGGGACAGCTGGCTTGAGGGTAAGAGGTGGCTTAGGAGTGCCATCTGCTGGTAGATCAGGGAAAGTGCACTCTAAGCTGTAGCTCTGTTCAATCATAGATAAATGTTCAAATAAGCCTACATATCCTAAAAGAACCCTATCAAGATAAGCAAATGCCAAGATGCCAAAACAACAGAAAATTATAAAGCATATGAAGAAACCAGGAGATATGTCCAAATTAGAAAGCCACAGGAGACACAGAACTTGGAGCAATTACTCAAAGAAGTACACACAAACATCAATGTCATGGCTCAGAATACAAAGGACATAAAGAAGACCCTAGAAGACCATAAAGAAGAATTTGCAAGAGTAAATAAAAAAAATAGCACATCTTATGGAAATAAAATATACAATTGATCAAATTTAAAAATATTCTTGAAACACATAACAGCATAGTTGAAGAGACAAAGGAAGAAATTAGAGAACTTGAGGACAGGGTGGTGGATTGCAAAAGCATAAAAGAACAAATGGTGAAAAAAATCAAAACATTCGAAAAGGATCTCATGGAAATGATGAACAACATGAAGTGCACAAACATAAGAATCATTGGAGTTCCAGAAGGCAAAGAGTAATGGGCTAGGAAGACTATTTAAAGACATTGTTGGGGAAAACTTCCCAACTCTTCTGAACAACGTAAATATGCAAATCAAAGGTGCCCAATGAACCCCCAATAGAATAAATCCAAATAAACCTACTCCAAGACATATTCTGACCATGAATATGTTGTTTACAAGAGACTCATCTTAGACCCAGTGACACAATGAGATTGAAAGTGAAAGGCCGGACAAAAATATTCCATGCAAGCTACAGCCAAAAGAAAGCAGGGGTAGCAATACTAATTTCAGATAAAATAGACTTTAAATGCAAGGATGTCATAAGAGACAAAGAAGGACACTATATACTAATAAAAGGGACAATTCACCAAGAAGAAATAACAATTGTAAATGTTTATGGACCCAATCAAGATCCTCCAAAGTACATAAGACAAACACTGGCAAAGCTGAAGGAAGCAATACATGTATCCACAATAATAATGGGAGACTTCAATACACCACTCTCTCCTATATACAGTTCAACCACACGGAACATGTAAGGAAATTGAGAACCTAAACAATGTGAAAAATGAATTAGACATATATAGAGCATTACATCCTAAATTACCAGGATATACATTCTTCAATAGTGTTTGTGGAATTTTCTCCAGGATAATTCATATGCTGGGGCATAAAACAAGCCTCAATAAATTGAAAAAGTTTGAAATTATTCAAAGCACATTCTCTGACCACAATGGAATGCAACTAGAAGCAAATAACAATCAAAGATCTAGAAGATTCACAAATATCTGGAGGTTAAACAACACACTCTTAAACAATCAGTGGGTCAAAGAAGAAATTGCAAGGGAAATTGTTGAACATCTAGGCACAAATGAAAATGAGAACACAACATATCAACACTTATGGGATGCAGTGAAAGTGGTATTAAGGGGGAAATTTATAGCTCTAAATGCATACATTAAAAAGAAAGAAAGAGCTAAAATCAAAGAACTAATGGAAGAACTGAAGAAGCTAGAAAATGATCAGCAAACTAATCCTAAAGTAGAAGAAAAGAAATAACAAGGATTAACGCAGAAATAAATGCACTGAAGAACAACATAACAACAAAAAACAATAGAGAGGATAAATAAAACCAAAAGTTGGTTCTTTGAGAAGAACAACAAGATTGACAAACCCTTAGCTAGACTGATAAAGTCAAAAAGAGAGAAGAACCAAATAAACAAAATAATAAATGAGGTTGGGAACATTACTGCAGCTCCCAAAGAAATTTTTAAAAAATGTAAGAGGATACTATGAACAAATGTTCACCAACGAACTAGACAATTTAGAGGAAATGGATAATTTCCTGGAAACACATGAACAACCCAGACTGACAAGAGAAGAAAAAAAAGACCTCAACCAACCAATCACAAGCAAAGAGATCCAATAAGTCATCAAAAACCTTCCTACAAATAAAGCCCAGGGCCGGATGGCTTTATAGGGGAATTCTACCAAACTTTCTGAAAAGAACTGACATCATTCTTACTCAAACACTTTCAAAAAATTGAAGAAAATGGAACATCACCTAACTCATTTTATGAAGCCAACATCACTCTAAAACCCAAATCAGATAAAGATGCCACAAGAAAGGAAAACTACAAGCCAATCTTCCTAAAGAATATAGATATAAAAATTCTCAACAAAATACTTGCAAATTGAATGCAAAGACACATTAAAAAAATCATACACCATGAACAAGTGGGGCTCATTCCACGCATGAAAGTGTGGCTCAACATAAGAAAATCAATCAATGTAATACAACACATTAACAAATCAAAAGGGAAAAATCAAATGATCTTCTCAGTAGATGCTAAAAAAAAAGCATTCAACAAAATTCAGCATTCTTTTTTGATAAAAACACTTCAAAAGCTAGGAATTGAAGGAAACTTCCTCAATATGATAAAGGGCATATATGAAAAACCCACAGCCAGCATAGTACTCAATGGTGAGAGACTGAAAGCCTTCCCTCTAAGATCAGGAACAAGACAAGGATGCCCGCTGTCACCACTGTTATTCAACATTGTGCTGGAAGTGCTAGCCAGGGCAATCCAGCAAGACAAAGAAATAAAAGGCATCCAAATTGGAAAAGAAGAAGTAAAACTGACATTGTTTGCAGATGATATGATCTTATATCTAGAAAACCCTGAGAAATCGACGATACAGTTACTAGAGCTAATAAAAAAATTCAGTAAAACAGCGGGATACAAGATTAACGCACATAAGTCAGTAATGTTCTTATACACTAGAAATGACCTAACTGAAGAGACAATCAAGAAAAAGATTCCATTCACAATGGCAACTAAAAAAAATCAAGTACCTAGGAATAAACTTAACCAAGGATGTAAAAGACCTCTACACAGAAAATTACATAACTTTACTAAAAGAAATGAAAGGAAAACTAAAGAGATGGAAATTTATTCCATGTTCATGGACTGGGAGGCTAAACATGGTTAAGAGGTCAATCTTATCCAAACTGATCTACAGATTCAATGCAATACCAATCAAAATTCCAACAACCTACTTTGCAGACTTGGAAAAGCTAGTTATCAAATTTATTTGGAAGGGAAAGGGGCCTTGAATTGCTAAAAATCTTCTAAAAAAGGAAAATGAAGTAGGAGGACTTACACTTCCTGACTTTGAAGCCTACTATTAAGCCACAGTAGTCAAAACAGCAAAGTATTGGCACAAAGATAGACATATTGATCAATGGAGTTGAACTGAGAATTTGGAAATAGACCCCGAGATCTATGGTTGACTGATTTTTAGTAAGGCCCCCAAATACACTGAACTGGGACAGAACAGCCTCTTCAACAAATGGTGCTGGGAGAATTGGATACCCATACCCAAAAATGAAAGAGGACCCCTACCTCACACCCTACACAAAAATTAACTCAAAGTGGATCAAAGTCCTCAATATAAGAGACAGTACCATAAAACTCCTAGAAGATAATGTAGGGAAAAGTCTTCAAGACCCAGTTTTAGGAGGTCATTTCTTAGATCTTTCACCCAAAGCACAAAAAACAAAAGAAAAAATAGATAAATGGGAATTCCTCAAAATCAAAAGCTTCTGTACCTCAATGGAATTTATCAAAAAGGTGAAGAGGCAGCCAACACAATGGGAGAAAATATTTGGAAACCATGTATCTGATAAGAGACTGATATCCTGCATATATAAAGAAATCCTACAACTCAATGACAATAGTACAAACAACCTGCGGGTTACTGGTGCTGAGTTCCGACTTGGCGGGCCCGGGCCAGGAGACCTGGCCAGCCCCTGGAGAGGGTAGTGGGCATGGGCAGTATTACCCTCCACAGCCCCCCGGGCCTGAGAAAGTGGAGCCGGCTACAGGCCCCATCTCCCTCACCCAAAATACAACCGTTAGAGGAAGCTTGCCAGAGAAAACCGCCCCCTTTATCTTGCCCGCACACTCCCCGTTGCCAGAGCAACTCCCGCCACCGCCAGTGCGCATACACCGTTGCCAGAGCAACTCCCGCCCTTTTCAAATGACCTCCGCGCCCTCTCAAAACCAATCCTAGCCTTTATCCCCTCAGCATTGCCATGTAAGGACCCCACACCCCTAACTCCGACCCCGCCCTCTATGCCACCCTATATAACTTGTGCTCACCCCTGAATAAAAGCTTTTTGTTCTGCTACCCTGAAAAGAGAGTGTCTCGCGTCCCTCTCTCGCCGCCCTCCACACCTTGCACGCCTCCGCCGGGGACTCGGCCAAGTCCCCCGCCTCACCCTCGCCTCCGGGAAGAGCTGCCGCTGGTACCCCTCAAGCAACGCTGAGCGCAGAGGGTTCCGTGGCTGCCCGCCTCTAGCTGCGACCGCAACAACCCAATTATAAAATGGGCAAATATATGTAAAGACATTTCTCCAAATAAAATGGCTAAAAAACACATGAAAAAATGTTCATCTTCACTAGCTATTAGAGAGATGCAAATAAAGACCACAATGAGATATCATTTCACACCAATAAGAATGACTACCATTAAACAAATAGGAAACTACAAGTGCTGGAGTGGATGTGGAGAAACTGGATCTCATTCATTTCTGCTGGGACTATACAACAGTACAGCCACTCTGGAAGACAGTTTGGCAGTTCCTCAGAAAACTAGATACCAAGTAACCCTATGATCTAGCAATTTCACTTCTCAATATATAACCAGAAGATCTGAAAGCAGTGACACGAACAGATATCTGCAGACCAAAGTTCACAGAGGCCAATGTTCACAATCGCCAAGAGATGGAAACAATCCAAATGTCCTTCAACAGTTAAGTGGATAAACAAAATGTGGTATATACATATGATGGAATACTACACAGCAGTAAGAAGGAATGAGATCATGAAACATATGACAACATGGATGAACCTTAAAGACATAATGCTGAGTGAAATAAACCAGACATAAAAGGAGAGATATTGTATGTTACCACTAATGTGAACTCCATGAAAAATGTAAAATAAGTACCTTATAATATAGAATATAGGGGACCTAGAGATAGACAGAAGCTAGTGAAGGGGGAATGATAATCTAATATGTACAGATATGATAATGAGGGTGAACTTAATGGTATGGGAATGGTCAGGTATGACTATGGTTGGTAATGGGATTATAAATATTAGTGATGCATTGAAGGCGAACATGTTTGTAAATGGCTGTTTAAAAGCATGTAACCCACAGAATAGCACCACTAACCTAAATAAGTGTTAGCATGATATACTTATAAGGTATGACACTGGTGCAGAGGGTTAACAACAGAGTGGTGTATGGAAAAACTACCCATTACATATTGAAGACAATATTTAATAGGAATATCTTATCAATATTACACTAATACTAGGGATGAATAATTAGCAGCTGATAAGAACTCTGGGATGTATTAGGTTATGATAACAGCTTAAAGTTGAGAGTGATGAGGATTGTACAACTAAGTGAAGACATTGTAAGAAACTGACCATTTATCTTGCATAGACTATATACTAAGTGAAATTAGGAACACACTACTTAATAAATCAAGCCCTTGACTTGAGGCTTACTCTTGTGAAACTCAGGGCTGTAAATGGGAGGCTGAGCCCTCTTATAATTATGCCTAAGAAGCACCTCCAGGGAACCTCTTACGTTGCTCAGATGTGGCCTTTCTCTCTCTAAGTCCAACTTGGCAGATAAATTCATTAACCTCCCCACCATGAGGGACAGGTCTCCCAAGGGAATGAGTCTCATTGGCAATGTGGGACATGATTCCCAGGAATGAGCCTAGCCCTAGCAGTGAGGGATTGAAAATGCCTACTTCAACAAAAGAGGGAAAAAAGAAAAGTAATAAGCTGAATTCACAGTGACTGAGAGATCCCAAATAGAGTTGAGAGGCTATCTTGGAGGTTTCTGTTAAGCAAGCTCCAGCTAGATATCCCAAATGGTCACTGCATGCCATGCCCTTACCAAAAGTAGTCCCCAAATACCTAGGTACCTACCTGAGATTCTATAAAAGATACACTCACTAAATTTTCTCTCTCAGAAACTTAAATCCACCAGAGTGTTCCTATGCAGACAAGTCCTAAAACCCAGAGGCAACAGCCTCTTTAAGAACAACAACCAGATGCAGCCCCCTTCCCCATAATGTCAACACCCCCTTTCAATATGAACAAGTTTAGGGTGCTCTCTGCCTAGACACCCCTGAAGATGGAGAAAGAGATTAAGTGAAAGGAAGGGGTAGCAACAAACAAGATAAGATTTAACAAAGGTCTATGAATACTGAAACTTTATATATAAAAAAAAAATATATATATATATATATGTATATATATATGATGCTGGGGTGTTGGAATAGCTGGAAGGAGGTAAATAACATGGTAGAACTGTAACAAATAACATCCTTTGAAATTGCTCTATAGTTGCTCACTGAATTGTGCTTTGAAAGTCTTCACCTTTCTGTATATACCTTACATTTCATAATAAGTAAAGAACTGAAACTGTGGAAATGAAACCCATAACAATTTTTGAAATTACCTATATAACTGCTTGTTGAGCTGTACATAGAAAGTTAACACCTTTCAGTATTTGTGTTATATTTTACAATAATGGAAATAGGGAACTGTTATCCATGACATTCTTTGAAATTTCATAACTTCCTGTTAAATAGTACTTTGAAATTTATCACTGTTATGTATATATGTTAAAGTTCATAATAAAAAAATGCTTTAAAAAGAGGGGTACAGCTAGTACTGCCACAGTAGCAGCTTTTTTGCATAGTACTTGTAAATTTGTTTATTTTTAGTTAGAGTTGAGTAAGAGAGAACAGAGAGCTCAAAAGAAGATGAGTAAAAAAATGGGTAAAGCTGAGAATGCACTGGAAAGCTTTGATTTCCTTACTTTTTCTCCTGTTTTTATTTTTCCTAGTATTATAGTAGACTATACAAGTAAAGGATCCTTTCTTGTATTGTAAAATATTACACTACTGAGCCTTACTTATAGGAATAACTGGTTGTTATTTAAGTTGTTATTTGTAACTTGGAGATTTTCTATATAACATTTGGCCTGGTGCTTTTGCTTTTAGCAAGCAGTCAAAACTTTTTTTTTAATGAATGCAATCAGATGAATGTGCCTTTTAAAAAATATAAATTCTTGAAATTTTAATAATTCAGCTGAATTGAAAAGTCAATCTAAAATTTTATTCTAGCAATTAAAGACAGACATATTTTAAATTAACTTGATTTTGATCCACATTTTTGTTAAAGAACAAAGAGTACTTAACTGGTTGAAGAATTGTAACTGAATCAAATTACACACTTTAATATTAGTATTTTACTATATAAAGATAATCTGTTGATGCGATTTCATCTTTTCCTATGTTGTAAAATAAATGAATAGAATCTAAAAATAAAAAAACAATACCAGTTGTCTCATCACCCAATGATAACACCACTGTTAATATTTTAGTATTCTATCTTTATCTTTGCACATTTTTAAAAAGTTGGAATCATACGATACATACTCTTTTATAACCTGCATTTTTATTTATAATACTTTTATATAATTCCCTGTCCTTAATATTTATCATCATGAATTTTAATCACTGCATAAAATTAACTCCATATATACATCATAATCTATTTAACTATCTCTTGAAGTAACTTTACGCTGTTTCCAATTTTCACCATTATAAATAACATAGTAATCAGCAACCTTGATTATAATTCCTTGGGGATATCTCTGAATTTTTTCTCTTATAATAAATTCCTATGAAAAGAATTCCAGATTTTTTTAAAGGTATATATATAAATCTTTAGAAAGATACTGCGAAAATGCCTTCCCACCAACAGAATATGAGTATGCCTGAAACCGCAGCTACTTCATTTATTAAAAGATAAAATATCACTCTTCCTCACCTTTCAGGGTTTTTGGGAGAATTCATGAATATAACAGACATTAAAATATTTTGTAAACTCTGAAGCATGCAAAAATATTGTTAATTACGTCATGCAAGAACATGTTCTTTTTTACCCTTATTTCACTGGGGTATACGTCAGAAACATCATGAGTAAAAATATAAATACAATAAGATAAAACAAGCCCACTGGGCACTGCTGGTGAAATGAAGCCTCGAGACAAGGCCATATTTTAGGATCTCTCAATGCAATTTAATAACATCCTGAATCGCCAAGATGGATTAATGTTTTGCTTTCTATTCACCACACAGAAATATCTCTGTTCAACAGTTCTCAGGCTATTCTTTCTTTAGAAACTTGACATCTAAATATGTACTGTGCAGTATCTCAATGGTGCCCAGGTCATCCTGTTTGCTACAAGAAACAAACTAACAAAAATGAAACAAACAAAACAAGACAAAACAAAGGGCTTGGCCAAGCTCCATCCACAGACTACAGAAGTTAAAATAATAACTATAATTACAAGAAACATCCTAAGCTAAAAGAACAAAAGCACATTTAATTTGAAAGCATATATTCCTGCCTCTGTCTTTTGGCTTAGGCAATTTCATTTTCAAGCTGGGCAATGAGAAAAGGGAAAAGGGAGAGGAAAGGAAAGAACAAGAGAGCAAGGTGGAAAGGAAAGAAAAACCTAGAAAGAATGGGAGGGGAAACCTTTGCACATTCCTTAACTCCTGAACCTCAGTTATTTCACCTATAAAATTCAGACAGCATTACCAACTTGTGGGTCCTGAAGGGGTATATGTGAGATGCTGAATAATGCAACCCCAACTAATGCCTTGCATATAATAGGTATCCAATAAACTGCATTCATTGCTGTTGATAATATAATCAGAATTTCCTGACTATGTGTGAGAAACTGCATTAGGCACAAGAGAAAAGGCAGAATGGATATGGCACCATCTCTCTGCATATGAGGAACTAAACAGATAAATCAGGTTTACAAATGATGAGAAGGATTAAATGAGTCAATATTTCTAAGGGATTTGGAACACGGTCTGGCACATGGTACACACTAAATGGGTATTAAATGAATCGATAGAATGTTGGAGAGGATAAGTACTACAAGAAAACACAAAGAGGAAGTGGGAGTTCAGAGGAAGAAGAGAGACGGTATTTGACTTGCTGTGAATGACTCCAGTGAAATAATTAGGCAGTTGTAAGAAAACAAGGAAAAAAAGAAAGTTGGGGCAAAATAAGAAAGAAGCTTCTTCTCTGGAGGTGTTCAAACATAGATGGGCCACCACAGATTGGCAATTAGTGGCACCCTAGAGAACTGTCGAAAATGTGGGCTCTGAAATCAGACTACCTGGGATCATCTAATTCTGCACTTACTAACTTTGGGATTGTGCCTTAATTTTTTTCATCCTTAAATAGAAATAATGATGTTAATACTTACCACACAGGTCTGTGATAAGAATCAAACAGAACAATGTATTCTAGATGCTTACTTAGCACAGAGTCTGACACAAAATTCATTTGTCCCCAGAATGCTCCATCCCCCTTCAGAGCACATACCTACTTCTAACACCAATATAATTTATTTTGTTTACTGTTTATTTTGTTTATCGTTTCTCCCACTCAAATGTAAGTTCAAACAGAGCCCCAGTGTCTAGAAGAGCTTAACATACAGGAAGAGTTCAATAAATATTTGCAAATGAATATAAGCCATCATTCTTGTTGCTATGATGACGACTATGACAAGAGAGATGTGGCAGATGGCATCAGGGGCCCAATTCTTTTCCCCTTCTTGTAGCCAAACCTTTTGCCATGTGACTCTGGAGTTCCTCTCACAGAATGAGGTGGCATATATGTCCCTACACTTTGACTGAGGGTTCAACAGTGTGACTTGCTTTGGCATATATGATGAGGTAGGAGTGATGGTGTGCCAGTTCTGAGCCTAGACCTCAAAAGGCCTGGTGTGTTTTCATGCTCCCCCCTGCACTTCTGCCATCACCATGAGAAGGACGTGCCTGGGCTAGCCTCCCAGTACCAAGAGAAGGATGAGAGACAGGTGGGGCAGAACGACCCCCATCCAAGCCCATCCTTGGTCAGCAGGACCCAAACAACATGAGACCCTGAAGAAACAGCAAGTGATTGTTCTTTTTAAGCCACCAAGTTTGGGGGTGGTTAGTTACATACCAATAGCTAACTCATACACACTAATAGCTAGCTCATCCCAACTAGATGGAAGATGCACTGAAAAAACCTCTAGCACATCCAGTTGAGGGACATCAGGAAAGTTACGTGGAGGAAAGGCAATTGAGCTAAGATTCGAAGAGTGGAAAGGCAGAAAGAGGAGGGTGGATTCACTATGGATTGGGACAGGCATTTCATAAAGAGGAAACCACATGACAAAGAGCACAAATGTGGGCAAAGGACTGGGCCTGCACAGGGAAAACTGAGGGATTACCAGTGGCTGCCCCTTGGTGGGGGTAACCTGTAGAGGTTGTGTAAAGCATTTTAGATGGTGGGGTGAGGACTGCCCTAATAGCATGGTCAGCAAGGTGTTACCAAAGGTTTCCGAACAGTGGGGAGGCAGAGATGCATCCAGTAGCTGGTATGTAGGACTGACAAACGAGGAGAAGCAGGAGGAAAGAAGAAGAATGGGTCATCTGGGCCAGAATGAAAGATCAGGAAAGGATGAAGTCAGGAACATTGCAATGGGTGACACTGATTTGGTCACTGAAAAAAAAATGCAAGTGGAACAGAGGACAAGCTGCCTGGGTGATGTTGAGGAAAAGAAGGATTGCCAGTAATGGAAATCTATCAGTAACCTCACTTGAAAGAGAAGATAAGGAATGTGTTTCACTTTCTGTTGATTTTAAAGTAACTGTGGGATATTCTAGAGGTGATCTCAAGCATGCATTTGGAAGTGTGAGCTAGAAAAGAGGTGGGGACAAAGGCATGGATTTTGGAAAGCTCTTCACAGAGGTAATCACTAATGCTGGAGTGAGGGTGGGTGAAGTTTCTAAAGGTAGAAGTGAGGGGGAGGATGGAATCTGAGAGGAGGAAGAAAGAGAGAAAGAACAAGGGAATGTGCCATTCTTGAAGAGAAGAGGGTCAAGGGAGGATCCTCCAAAAATAGAACGCCCCATGGAGAGGACCAGATGAACAAAAAGGGGGGGATGGTGCCTTCTTTTTCCCTTCTGTGGCCACCTCAAGGACTCAATGAACAACGTCTTTGATAAAACAGTGAAGTAAATGCATCCTATTAACTTTACTCTTCCTGTGTGTTGCAATCTGGTCACAAATCACCCTCTCACTTACTCTTGGCTCACAGCTTTATATAATCCTGGGAGCCACAAACCCTTGCAATTCTCCCACTCCTCCCTGGAGAACAAAGGCAGGATGGTTGTCAATGATAAATTTCCTAATGTCTTCTCCAAGTAAATTTACCTGCGCCCCCAAAGAGTTCAACTTTATCGCCACTCAATCTGTGATTGAGTTCAGGCCATCTTGTCTGTTTCTTCTTTCTAAAAACCACTGAGCAGAAACATCAAGGAAATACAGAATCAGAGTTCAATAAAGTTGCAGAATGCAGGACCAAAATAGCACATAAATGTGGAAATCAAACTCTCAAAATTTCTTTTCTCTTTCTGAAGTCTCACGGCCTCATTTACATCTATATTATGGATTCTGCTGATAACACACTATAGGAATGCAAAACACCAGCCAGCTGTCCAGAAGGGCAGGGCTGACTTTAATGGAGGCAGACAAGGAAAAGCCCCCTCATACTTTGTGACAAGCCCCCAGTCCTCTGCCAGGGGTTGGCAGGCTGGCCTGGGCCCTTGGTGGCCACACATACAGAGAAGTGAAGATGGTGTGCTGTAGCAGATTTGTCTACAATTTTTCACAGGAGAAATGACAGGTGATGCACAATTCTCTTTGTTCTGAGCATAACAGAGTGCCAAGAGCGATTAGATGCATCTTAAATTATTATTCCACTCAGCAAGCATTTATTCAAGGCCTTTTATAGGCTTTAAATAAATGCCTCACGGGAAGCTCCCAGAAGAGTGTTTTCTTAATTAAAAAAATAAAAGGTGATAAAAAAGAAGACATAAGCCAAGCATTAAGAAGTCACCATTCTCCACAGAGAAAAAGTCAAGAGCAGGTGAAATACAGTATTTCATTCCGCCAAAGCCAATAATGTAAAAATATTTGCATATCTTAAACTAAAAAAAAATAACCTTCTAGAAACATTTCAGGGCCTCCATTTCTCAAAATTTTAAGGAGATGCTTGTAAATTTGTTCTGTTTTGTGGCATACCAAGGGACATTTCTCTAGTCCTGTTCTCTGAGGAAACATTTGATATATTTTCAATTTTATGACTTGGCATTCTGAAATTCTCCCTCTTGGGTCCTCCCAATAACATAGAATAACTTATATATTCAAGATGCTCCAAGTAAATTTTATTTAACCTACTCAGCCCATGGCAGGTGCTCATGGCGATGTCTGCTGGTCCTTCTCTCCTGAGCCCTGGTTTCAAAATGGCTCTCAATTTCTGTGGGTCCTTCTTGCTATTTCCAGGGTGTTTTCTTTCTCTCTTAGCTTCTCTGGACTCTCTGAATTTCATCTGTCTTTTATTCTCTCATAGAGGACTCCAACAAGGGGATTAAGGCCCACCTTGAATGGGCTGGGTCCCTTCTCCATGGAAACAACCTAATCAAAAGGTCCCACCCACAATAGGTCTGCCCCCATAGAGATGGATTAAGAGAACTTGGCCTTTTATGGGGTACATAATGGCCTCAAACCAGCTGACACAGTAATTAAATGAGTAAATGAATAAATGAATGATTTCTCAAATTCTCACCCCAAACTGCAGTGCCCCTCAGCTAGGCTTGTCCCAGTCCTATTGCATCTCACAGATTCTCTCATAGTTTAAGCTAAGGCTAGTAAACTCTCTTCAGTTTATCTTTCCCAAGATTTCATTTAAAAACGAAGAAAACTCTCAACTTCTTTGACATCCATTTTAACTCCCTCTTCTAATCCTAACCCAGGTTTTCTTTTTTTCATACTGTAATCATAAAAATAAATCATAGATATCAAACTGAAATCCTACTATTCGATAAATAATATTAGACTTCCATGTAGGACAAACAACCACATTAAAACACACACGCACACACACACACACACACACACACACACACTATGAGAAGGAAAAGGAGAAAGAAAAATATGGGTAAATCAAATCTGAATATGAAAAGCAATCATAAAGAAAACAGAACGTTTTGATAATGTGTGATAAGATTTTTCCAGAGATAATTAACTAATAGGAAAAGTGATTTGTTCCTGTAAGTGGGACATTAGTAAAGTTTGATAGCCAAAGAAATTTTTGCTACCTCATGATTCTCCCACATGGAGCCTTCCTCTGAATTGCTGTTATCATAATGACTTGCAAAGACTCTTACTAAAGTTACACAATTGCAACTGTTAAAAAATTTGGAATTTATTGTTCTCAAGTCAAAAAGTTGAGAACAGTTGACCAGCGCTTGTGAGGTAGGGGTTGTTGCAGAGTTTGGGGGTGGGGTGGGCAGCAGGAAAAGGTCAGGTTCATTTTTCTTCTGGTGTCTGTACCTCTATACCTTCTGCTCTTCAGTGCAAATCACTGCAGAACATCCTCCCTCCCTACCCTTTCACATTCCTTTGTCTTTCTTTCCCTCCCCGCTCCAAAATACAAAGAGTCAGGGCTGTCTGCAGTGAAGTGAGATCCATTTCAGTAGTTTATCAATCCCTATCCTGCATCTTATCCCAAGATCTAAAGAGAACAGTGTGATTCTATGATTTCATTTATAAAATTATCACAATTGGACAGAGATTATCTATTAAGATATGAATTTACAGATTACATGAATTGATGTATTATTTGGAAGGTAGGAGAGAACTCACGAATCACAGAAGCGCTTTGTTCCTTCTGGTTCTCCTGGAGTAGGTCAAGAGAGGAGCCTCCAGCTATGTGAAGTAAGAACGCCGGACAATTCAAGCACCACCTTCCCCTGCACATACCTCATCAGACAGTGTGCCTTCTGTGAGGAAAAGGAAAACTTCATAGGCTGTTCTAACTGTACAGCATTACCTCTCAGATAACCGTGCCTATCAGACAACTGGCAACTTCTCCCACACTTTGTCAGGTAAATCTGTGCCAGTTTGAATATATTATGCTCCCCCAAAAGCCATATTCTTTAATGCAATCTTGTGGGGGCAGATTTATTAACCTTTCTGATTAGGGTATGACCTCTCGATTGAATGTTTCCATAGAGATTTGACCCCACCCATTTAGGGTAGGTCTTGAATGGTTGACTATAGTCCTTTAAAAGGGAGCTTGCACAGAGAGCAGAGATGAAAACACCCCGGGATATGCTAAGCCAAGGCCCAGATGCTTGCTGACACCTAGAGATTGTTGGAGATGCAGACAGAAGAACATTTGGAGATGCTTAGCTAAGAGTTGCTAGCCAAGAGTTTCCTCTGGAGAAGATAAGAGAGACAGGCCCAGAGACGTTTTGGAGAAAGCCATTTTTAAATACAACCTGGGAGCAAAGGACCAGCAGACACCAGCCACGTGACTTCCCAGCTGACAGAGGTGTTGCGGATGTCATTGGCCATTCTTCAGTGAGGGTATCCTCTTGTTGATGCCTTAGTATGGACATTTCTATGGCCTTAGAACTGTAAATTTGTAATTTAATAAATCCCCTTTATAAAAGTCAATCCATTCCTGGTATTTTGCACAATGGCAGCATTAGCAAACCAGAACAGCATCATACCCCTGCATGCCACAGAGTATAGATACAAGGCCTGGTGGGGAAGGGAGTGTGTTCACTGATCTCCTTGGAGTTCAACAGTGTTGCTATAACAGTATTTGAAAAGGAAGTCATTCTTAAATGCATATTGCCAAGGGTAAAAAGCCAGTCTGAGAATTTTGGAAAAGGCAAAACTGTAGAGACAGTAAAAAGATCAGTGATTGTCAAGGACTTAACGGGAGAAAAGGAGAGATGAATCGGTGAAGTACAGAGGTTTTATAGGGCAGTGAAATTGTTCTGTATGGTACTGTAATTGTGAATTTGTGACACTGTGCATTTATCAAAATCCATTGAACTTTGCAGCACAAACAGCAAACCATAATTCATGCAAATCTTTTTAAAAAATCATTTAAGAGGTCAGAGGAATCCCAAGATGGAATGCAGAATGTGACAAATAATCTAACTGCATTACAAATATATGAAACAACCTCAGTAAAGGAGGTGGGGAAAAGGTGCTGACCTAAGTAACTTTGGAAGTGAGAAGAATCTCAATTCTGAAGGCACTAGAAACTGCATATAAGCATTGTACGCCAGTTGAAAAGGGTCCCCAGGGGATACAGATTAACAATTCAGATACTGTTATACACGTATACTGGAATTGAACAATTAAGTAAATGGATGGCAGATGGTGGGCACCATGTTTTCACTGTTGGAGTGAGAGTTTATAGATAAGCAAGGGAAGGGGAGTAGCATGATCATGTGGTAATGGATTAGAGTTGTAGACATCAGAACTCATGTTCAGCTTAATACAGATGGCTACATATACAAATATTTATAAACATGTGTATAAATGCAAGGTATTATAGATGCATATTATTTCCTCACTCTATCAGCTGAGAAAGTCTATAAGTAATGATGCTCCAGGAACAAGCAGCACACCTAGCACCAAGATCTTGGCTTCTAATACCATTCTCCAATTAAAAAAATCAGGGCTCCTTGGAGGAATAGCTGATTTTAGGCCTGGGGCAGGAAATATACAAGATGAGCCTGGAGCATCTTTAGTGACAGAAAATAAGGAAGTGCAAAAAACACAAATCTCATGATGATGGGAGCACATCAAAGGGCCCAGGAGCTAACTGAAAGAAATCCTGATGTCCACTTGAGTGACAAAATAAAGTCATATTGGATTATAACCCAAAGTATAAAATACATGATTGAATAAATAAATAAATAGGGAGAAGAGACATCTCTTTGCAGAAGAATTCCAAATGATGTATGTAGACACTCAGCCCTCAAGGAGCTGGAGCATAACTGCCCACTCCATAAGTGTAGCTTGTATGTATTAGCTTCCTTCCAAAGAGCACAGTGTGGAAAGGTGAAAATAGATTAACTTTAGAGTGGCTAAACCTGGCAAACACTACTTCAGCCAGGTGATCAAGGTCAGCATCAACTGTGATAAGTCATGTTGATAGCATGTAGCTTTGATATGAGGTGATGAAAATGACAATTTACCTGTGTGGTCTCCCTCCCCAAAACCCATAACTCCAGTCTAATCATGAGGAAAAAATCAGACAAAACCCAGTAGAGAGACATTCTACAAAGTATCTGAACAATATTCCTCAAAACTGTCAAGGTCATAAAGCACAGGAACTGTCATAGACATGTCATCTCCCAGATATGATCACTAAATGGAAAGTGGTATCCTGGATGAGATCACAGAACAGCAAAGGACATCAGGTAAAAGCTAAGGAAATCTAAATGAAGTATGAACTTTAGTTAACAATAATGAATCAATATTGGTTCATTAATTATAACAAATGCACCATACTAATGTTAGATGTTAATAAAAGGAGAAACTAGATGTGGGGTATTTGGGAACCCTCTGTACTATTTTTGCAATTTTTCTGAAAATTTAAAACTGCTCTAAAAAAGTTTATTTAAAAAATATACATACAGAGGGGCATAGAGAGGAGTAGAATTTAGTCACTTTCCTGGAACAACTAATAAACAACAAGGAACAACTAGTAAATAATTTGGAATAACTGCTGGGGACAACCGTGACTGTCCACACATCATACACCAACTTGGATTGGGAGGAATGCCTGAGATCACAGCATAAAATCTGTAAGTAAAAACTATGGAACCACACCGGGAGCCCCCTCCCACCATGGCAGGCTGGACAGCAAAACCTCGCTGTAGTAGAAACTAGCAACACTCTCCAAGCAAAAGAATAAATAGCTCAGCTGAGCTCCAACTGGGGTTTTAATTAACAAATGTGGATGGCTGAATACAAGCTACAAACCCCCAACAAGCAGACAGAGGCTTTTAGTGATGACTGACCTTAAAGAACCATCTGTCTGGGAGGGGAGCCCAGAAGACCAGGTGTTACCTCAGGCCAACGAGTGAAACGGGGGGGCCATGTACTGGCTCCAAAAGACGGCTTTCTGTCCCTTTCTCTCTCTCTCTCAACCTGAGGGGCTCAGAAGAGAAAGCTGCAGCCATTTTCAGTTCCAGACAAGGGTGGAGATAACAGAGTCAGAGAGACTATTCAAATGCAGATGGTAACTCCCTAGGGGGTGCATCTTCCCTAAGAGTAAGGAGGTGGGGCACAGCTTTCTCTTCAGAACCAGACCCCAGAGCCTGGGTGAAAACAGCCAAAACAGAAACTAAGGAGGCCACATCTCCTTACACCAGTCAGAATCGACAGGCTGACAGGCACCACCTGCTGGGCAGGTTAGGAAAAGCACAGCGACTGGAAACCCCACAGGAAAGTCTGTCATTCCTCTAAGATACACCCTGAATAGAACCCTATTCTGAGACCTGAACCCGTTCCGGTCTGGGAGAAACTGACTGGGGTAACCAAGGAAACCAGATGCCTCGACAACAGAAAACTACAATCTATACTAGGAAAAATGAAGATATGGCCCAGTCAAAGGAACAAACTTACACCTCAATCATGATACAGTTGAGATATTGTTTCACTTTAATGAATCAATCTATTAAAGATTTTCAAAGAAATATGCTAAATCAAATCAAAAACCAAATCAATGAGTTCAGGGAAGGTATAACAGAAGAGATGAAGACTATAAAGAAAACACTAGGCGAACATAAGGTAAAAAATCAAAAGTTTGAAAAAACAACTGGCAGAATCTATGGAGAACAAGACACCTGAAATCCTACACACAAAAGAACAGATAGGGAAAAGAATGGAAAAAATATGAGCATGATCTCAAGGAATTAAATGACAACATGAAGTGTATGAATGTACATGTCATGGGTGTTCCAGAAGGAAAAGAGAAGGGAAAAGGGACAGAAGCGATATTAGAGGAAATAATCAATGAAAATTTCCCATCTATTATGAAAGACATAAAATTACAGATCCAAGAAGTACAGTGTACCCCAAACAGAATAGATCTGAATAGACCTGTGCCAAGACACTTAATAATCAGATTATCAAATGTCAAAGACGAGGAAAGAATCCTGAAAACAGCAAGAGAAAAGTGATCCATCACATACAAAGGAAGCTTGATAAAACTATGTGTGGACTTCTCAATAGAAACCATGGAGGCAAGAACGAAGTAGGGTGATATGCTTAAGATACTGAACAAGAAAAACTGCCAACCTAGAATCCTATATCTGGCAAAACTGTCCTTCAAATATGAGGGAGAGTTTAAAATATTCTCTGACAAACAGACAATGACAGAGTTTGTAAACAACATTCCTGCACTACAAGAAATACTAAAGGAAGCACTACAGACCAAAAAGAAAAGACAGGAATGAGAGGTTTGGAACACAATTTTGGGTGATGGTAGCACAGCAATGTAAGTACATTGAACAAAGATGACTGTGAGTATGATTGAAAGAGGAAGGTTTGGAGCATGTGGGACACCAGAAGGAAAGAGGAAAGGTAAAGATTGTCACTGTATAACTCAGTGAAACCTAGAGTGCTCAACAATTGTGATAAAATGTACAAATATGCTTTACATGAGGGAGAACAAATGAATGTCAACCTTGCAAGGTGTTAAAAATAGGGTGGAATTGGGGGGAAAAATACAATCAATGCAAACTAGAGACTAAAGTTAACAGACATTTTGTATTATGCTTCTTTTAATGTAACAAAGGCAACATACCAAAGCTAAATGCCTATAAGAGGGGGACATAAGGGAAGGGTATGGGAATCTCAGCATTGGGGATGTTGTCTGACTCTTTTATTCTACTTTAGTTTAATTCTGTCTTTCCTTTTGTGGCTACTTAGCTGTCATGGCTCTTTTTCTTTCTTTTTCTCCTTCTTTTGTCTCTCTACCTTCGACTCTTCCTCCTTCTTTGTGGAAGAAATGGAGATGTCCTTATATAGATAGTGTTGATGGTGGTGAACACATAAATATGTGACAATACAAGGAACCACTGATTGTTTACTTAGAACAGGAAGTATGGTGAGTGAACAAAACCATCTTAAAAAAAAAAAAACAGGTCGATGAAGAAACCTTGAGGGCACTACATTGAGTGAAGTAAGTCAGACATATAAGGACAAATATCACATGGTCTCACTGATATGAATGAACTAATTATAATATGTAAACTCATAGACATGAAATATAAATTAACAGGATATAGAACGAGGCTAAAGAATGGGGAGCGGTTGCTTATTATGAGAAGAATGTTCAACTAAGTTGTACCTAAGTGTTTGGAAGTGGACAGAGGTGATGGTAGCATGTTATTGCGAGAATAACTAACAGTGCTGAATGATGTGTGAATGTGGTGGAAAGGGGAAGCTTAGAGTCACATATGTCACCAGAAGGAAAGTTGGGGGTTAAAGATAGGAATGTATAAAACAGTGAATCTTGTGGTGGACAATATCTGTGATTAACTGTACAAATATTAGAAATCTCTTTCATGAACCAGAACAAGTGTATGACAGTATAACTAGAAGCTAATGATAGAAGAGTGTATAGGGAAAAAACATACCTACTGTAAACTATGTACTACAGTTAACAGTATTTTAACATTCTTTCATCAACAGTAACAAATGTACTATACCAATACTATGAGTCAATAATGGAGGTGGAGTGGTTATGGGTAGGGGATGAATTAAGTTTCCTTTTTTGAATTTATTTCTTTTCTGGAGTAATGAAAATGTTCTAAAAAATTGGACAAAAAATTACTTATGATGGATGCACAGCTGTATGATGGAACCATGAGCAATTGATTGTGTACTTTGGATCTTTGAATAATTGTATGCTATGTGGACAATCTCAATAAAATTAAATTTAATATATATATACACACACAAACACATAAAAATACACATCCGTGTGTGTGTGTGTATATACATATATATATATGTATATACACACACATCCATATGGTATAGCCACACAATGGAATATATGAAACTATCAAAAATGCTGTAGGTTAATATTTCTCAACATGGTAATAGGTTTATGCTTCATTAAAATAAAAAAAGCAAGATATAAGTATGAAAGATACAAAAAGCACCAAAATGAGCCAGTGGTCATCTACTTTGGGCAGTGGAAATGTATTTGCTTTTTATTCACTTCCTTTTTTGCTTGTCTGTGTTTAAAATTTTCTTCCAGGAGCACATTATCACCTTTGTAATGTAAAATATTCTACAAGTTATCATTATTCAGATGTGAAAAAGAAGAAGTCATTGGCTAAAAGAAGTTCAGGGAATAGTCTTGACTACCTCACAGAGTCAGAAGGGTGTGATTTTCAATGCCCACTCTCACCACTAGCTCTGTCAACCCACGAAGCCCACAAATGTCTGGCTTATCTTTAAAATGCCCAGCACCCTGCATCAGTAAAATTTGCAATGAACAATGTAGATATAAAACTTAGAAGCTACAATCACATTAAGTCCTTGATGCTCAATTCATGACTAATCCAATAGGCCCTTGTACCAGTTTGGTTGTATTATGCGCCCCCAAAACACCATGTTCTTTGATGCAATCTTGTGGGGGCATATTAGTGTTGATTAGGTTGGAATCTTTTGATTGAGTGTTTCCATGGAGATGTGACTCAATCAACTATGGGCAAGATCTTTGATTGGATAATTTCCATGGAGGTATTACCCCACCCATTCAGAGTGGGTCTGAATTAAGTCACTGGAGCCATATAAAAAGGTGACAAACAGAAGGAATCCAGAGCTACTGAGAGAGACAGTTTGAAGAGAAGCTGCAGCTAAGAAGACAAAATGCCCCAAGAGCAACATTTTGGAGAACACCATTTTGAAACACAACGTGAGAGTAAGCGGACACCAGCCACATGCCTTTCAAGCTAACAGAGGTTTTCCAGATGCCATCAGCCATTCTCCAGTGAAGGTACCCTATTGTTGATGCCTTACCTTGGACACTTTATGGCCTTAAGATTGTAACTTTGCAACCCAATAAACCCCCTTTATAAAAGCCAATCCATTTCTGGTGTTTTGCAAGATGGCAGCATTAACAAACCAGAACAGCCCTAATCTTCCTCTTCAGGCCTCAGAGGGTTTTCTTATCCCATCAAAGATATATTTGGTATTCTTAGATCTGGATCTTTGCAGAGACCTCTTGAATATACACCAGTAGATGAGAAGGACTCACTCTTTAGAGAAAGAGCCTACAATTGCATGGAGTTGGGCCCAGGAAAATGTCAAGGAAAATCCATTAGAAGGCCCTGACGCTCCCGATGCAATTAAACCTACCTGGTCCACAAAGGAGACTGTATCTCTGCCATGCCCAGCTGTGGGAGCCACTGTGGGATATAATATATTCCCAGGTAACAAGATAAGATGCTGCCTTTCACTGAGAAAAAGAATCATCATTTCAGTAGAGAGAACTTATATGTTTGCAACAACCTCTTCTCTGCCTTGGCTCCTCTGAAGGCTCACAGGTTGATCAAAGAAAATCAACAAGTAAAAAGGAACAAAATGTACTTTCCAAACACATCATCCGTCAACAGCAAGCAGTTGTTTACTTGATTTTTCTTCTTCCTCTCTTGAAGCTAATGAAATGATTTGGAAAATATTTATGAAAAGAGAACATAAGAGAATTAATCCACCCCATCTGTTTGGTTAAAAAGAAAATGAGAAAGGAACAGAAAAATACCTCCCAAATTTAATATCTTGGTTGAAAAACAAACATCTACCTGCCTAAGAAGTTACTTGCACATGTTTGGTTTGATGGTTTGGCTTTTCTCTTGGGTTCCTCATAATGAAGGGCTTTGATGAGCCAATGGAAGAAAATTACCTAAAGAAAAGGGAACGGTCCATATTGTATAATTTTTATTTTATTTCCGCTGTACTTGTTCTCAGCTAAATAATTTTTGATGAACATTAAAAAACATAACACTGAGATAATCAGGAAAACTGGAAACAGCAAACAAAACAAAAATATAATGGTAGAGAGGGTGAACTGGGGATATGGAGAGAAAAGCAGAGAGTAGGGAAAAGCAGATATCACAGCTTTATAAGAGGTAATTAGCACACACTGATTTTCCCTCTCAATAATTTTAATATTTAAATCATAGGATCTTAACAGTAGGAAAAAACCTTAGAGATCAGTTTTAGTCCCCACTCAATTCAACTGAATTTGCTCTTACCACATCACCTTCAAACAGCAATTCCAATGGACTTGTTTCTTTCTTCACCTTTCTAGAACTCTTTGCTAAGTGCTTGAAACCTCTACATTGGCTTCCATGACTTCAGTTGTTCCCAGTTTTCTTCCCATTTCTATAACCACTTCTTTTCAACCTCCTTTCCCAATTCTTCTTCCTCTGTTTTTCTTCTCTCCACATAATCACTGAAGTACTGGTGTCTACCAGACCTTCACTATTGTCTCTCTCTTCACATTATAGATGCTCCCTGGATCCTCTCTCTAAACCCATGGCTTTGCTCACTAATGATTCCTAAATACATTTCCAAACCTTTTCCAAGAGTTGCAGGTAAATAGTCCAAAATTTCTGGACATTTTAACAATCTCTGGCATAAGCACCCTGTAGCCAATAGGTCCAGTGTTGAACTCTATCCTCTGCCCTACCACAACCCACTCATTAAATCCATTTCCATGTTGATTGCACCTCCTAAAATCTGTCTTCAGCCTCCTCTAAACCCTGGCTGCTATCACTTCCATTCCTACCCTCACCATCTCTTGCTGAGACTATTTCAATAGGCTTCTAAATAGTCTCTATGGATTTAGGCTATTTCCCTTCCAATCCATTCTCCTTTCTGCTAGCACAGTTCATTTTCTACAATGAAGACCCTCCAATGACTTGCAGTTCCTTCTCTTTAAAGTCAAAACTCCCTAGTAAGGTATCAAGGCCCTTTTAAATTTCCTCGTGTATCATTTACCACCTCCTCTCCCAACCTATACTGTAGCAATGCTGCCCTACTTCCAGCTACTGGCCGTTTCAGCCTTTGGCATTTTTACACATGCTATTCCCTTGGTCTAGAATCGAACTGAAAAGCTCCCACTCATCCTCCAGATCTCAGTTCAGAGGCACTGCTCTTTGAAGACTTTATTAACCTTCTCTCACCCCCCAAATTCACATTTTCCTTCTCTAGACTACCATTATGCCTAAAGACCTCTCTGGTCAGTGTATATATCATGCTGTACTGTGACAATCTGTTTGGACTAATATTCTATTAGTCCAGAATATTCTTAAGTGCTGGGATTCCCCAGCACACAGCACAGGGCATGGCACAGTGCAAGGGCTCAAGAAATATTTGCTGAATGTATGAAAATGTGATTAAATGAGCATGAATGAGTGAGTGAAATGTAAATTTCCCCTCCAACTTGATTGGTAGCTGGTTCAACGTTAAATGACTAATTCTTGGAAAGTTCACTCTAACTTATTTTGAGTTCTCTTTGTAATTACCACCCGTTAGGCCCAGTTTTGTTCTCAAGAACAGCAAAGATAAAGTTACGCCCTCTTACATATGACAGTCTCTGAGAATTTGAGGACAGTTATTCCATTTGAATGTTTTCCCTTTTATGGTCCAATATCCACTAGTCTTTTTCCTGTTCTTCTGGTGACACAAGCTTGTACACCTTACATCATCATTCGCAATGCCCTCTTCATCGGTGACCCATGTAACACACAGTGCCCCAATCTGGGCCATTTATCTCAAGTGTGGTCTGAACAGCACGGACGAGAGCAAGGCCATGCTCAGCTCAGTCTGGACAAGGCTGCCCACAAAGGAAGTGAAGAGTGATTCTGTTTATTTAGTCACTACCTCACATTTTGGCCCATAAATGCTGATAATCAAATCTTCCAGTTTTTACAGTAATTTCTACCTGTGTATCACCTTATATTTGTGCAATTTTTAAACTTTAAACATATAAGATTTCACTTTTATCTGTTAAATTCCATCTTAATGGTTTTATCTCAGCATTCCAGCATACCAAAGTGCTGTTGAATTTTGATTTTTGTCATCTGTTGTATCAGCTTTTGTGTAGAAAGGAGTTAACACAGAAGGACTGAGACTGTCTATCCTCAGAAAAGCCTGCTTGCTAAGTTGTCCCTTGGTTTTAGTCCGGGAACTTGGCTGGTAAAGGAAACTGGTAAGCAGTTCCCTACACTGATATAAAGCTTCCCCTAAATGATGAGTGGCTCATTGTGCCTAAACTGTTTATACAAGCAATGTGATTTATGCCAAACACCTGCTTTCCTTTGGGAGTCTGGAATTCTGGTACCTTCTAGGCAGTGTGCTTATGTACCCAGCCCCCAATAAAAACCTGGGGCATTGAGGGCCCATCTTGTACATGACACTTCACACATGTTTTCACAACTCCCTGATGGAGGAATTAAGCTCTACTGGAAAAGGACTCTTAGAAGTTTGTACCTGGCTTCCTCTGGACTTTACCCCACATGGCTTTTCCCTTTACTGATTTTGCTTTGTATTCTTTCACTGTAATAAACTTTAATCAAGAGTATAGCAACTTCTGCATCCTGAATATCCTTCTAGTGAATCACCAAAACTGAAGATAGTCTTGGGGATCCCCGACACAGCTCTACATTTTGATTTTGAGTCAACCACAATTTGATAAAGTCTAAATACTGTTTTCCAAAGACCTTCAGGGTGGAAAAGATACATGATCTCTCTCCACACAAGCTGAAGACAGGGAGGAGGTATTTATTCACCAAATACTGTACTCTCTGAGTTGAGGGTTGTCCCAATGGGCTTAATGCCTCACATTCAGGGGTGCACATGTAACAGGCTGAGCAGCGTGTGCTCACACACACACACACACACTCACAGCTTTGGAGAAAGCAAAGAGGGGTAGCAGCACACTTCTTGTAGAACACCTTGAACTTCCCCTATCCTAGTTCTCACCAAATATATTGTAATTGCATGCTGACTTCCACATTAGAAAATAAACTCCATGAGGGCAGTGTTCATCTTAGTTACTGTTGCGGCGTCTGTACAATGGTTAGAGCTCAATAAATATTTATTGAGTAAATAAATCAGTTAATTAATTAAAAAGGATGACTGGGCATATGAGAGAGGTAGGAGAAGGAATGTAAACATATAAAAATATATCAAAGCAACTACCACTTTTCTCTCTGCATTTAAAGTTAAAATTGTACCTAGCAGGAAGTAAGATAAAGGTGGCACAACTATTAGAATGTCTATCCTTCCTGAGAGCCATGATGAAGGAGGCTTTTTGGCATTGAAGCCATTAGTACTGCCAGTGCATCTACAATCAACACTCCAAAACAAGCATCCACGCTTTGGTCCACAAGCCTGTATTCTGAGTAGACAGACTGCCCTGCTCGCACGATCATCAGACAATCGCTAGAGCCGCTAAATGAGAACTTACTGAGGACCTACTGTGTGTCTGGCACATGTGGGAGCAGAAGGGCATACCAGAAGACACACATGGGTTCCTGGTCTCATGTGTTTTATACTCGGTCTAGGAAGACAAGAATGACATTTATAGGAATATAAGAATACTATGTGAAATATAAGAATACTATAGGAATGTAAGAATACTGTAACTATTAACATTTTGGGGAATTGCCTATATAACTACTTTTTAAAATCATACTTTGAAAGATATTACTTTTTTGTATATATGTTATATTTCACAATAAGGAAATAACTGAAACTGTGAAACTATTAACCCATAACATTCTTTGAAATTTGCTAATTGCTTGTTAAATTGCACTTGGAAAGTTATCACTTCTAGGTATATATGTTATATTCTACAATAAAAAATATGATTAAAAAAAAAGAATACTGCGTGGCAAAAGTCAAGTTTTGTAGGTCAGGTGCCAAGTAAAGAAAAAATTAAGAAAATGACATAGTCAACATGGACCAAAACCTCTCCCCAGAGGCTAAAAAGGTAAGTCTCAAGCTTGACTTTGAAAAGGGAATAGGATTTAAATCAACAGAGGAGTGAAAAGGAAATCTCCAAATTAATGGAACAGCATGAACCAAGGTTGGAATGAACACATTGTACTTGGAGGCAAATGGTACAAACAGCCTAAAGAGACCAAGAGCCGAACAATCCAGGGGCAGAGCATTTTCCTCCAATGTTCAGTTTCAAAAATTAGAGTTGATTAAAAAAATACTTTGGGTTCCATGACATACATCATTCTGTGGCAATTTGGAAGGAAATTCTTTTATGCCTATAGTCTCAGATTTCCAAAATCATTACAGAGAACAATAGGAGTGTAGATCTTGTGCCAAATGAAACACAAGTGACTTCACAATTTCCAGGAACTTCCTGAGTTTAAAAGTCATTTCAAACCTCAGGGCTAATTGGCTTTCATGTAGGAAAAGGGAGAAAAACTTTAAAAGAAGTCCCTTAGCATGGATATCACTTTGCCAGCCAGTACATTTATGCCTTGTTTTATTAATTTGGAGTTATCTCAGCTAAATACTCAGTTAGCCATGACAGTTGAACTACTTTTCCACACCAAGAGCAGAATTAATCTATAAATAAGTAAAGAGGTGATTTTAACTCAGGCTCCTTACCAAGCCAGCACCACTGGCCAACTTGCAAGGGCATTGTGCGTACTGTTCTATGCTTTAGTCTTTGCTTTACATTGGAAGCTCTGAAGATCTTAGAACGAACCAGCATCCTCTCTGTTGATCTAGAATATTCTGGAACTCAGTTCTAGAAACATTCAAGAAGCTAGTGGCCACACATTGTCTAAGATGGAGAAAAGGAGGAGGTTTGTCTCCAAAAGTATTAATATTGCTTCCCATAAACACAAGGATCCTTCTTCTATTCCAAGTTGCTGAGTGAAAGAGTCCTCCAATCCTTATCATGAAACGCTAAGAGTGACTCACCTTAGAAAGAAGAAAAAGGGTTACCCAGATGCCTTCTCTCTCTTTTTAATTCTCCAGTTTACATGCTTTGCCAGCATGATCGCACTCCTCAAATTAAATCCATCTGCTCTCTTTGTGTTTTCCAACTTTGCTTATCATTAGACTGAAACCAACTTTCCCTGATCAGTGTAATTACTATTCTGCCAAACACAAGCTCTGGATAGGACATGTACCATGGGGAAACGTTTCAATTTAATGAGCTTTTCTAAGGCAACACAGGATGATTTTTTAAACTCCTGGGCTGTCCCCAAATCAACTTTGTCATTTAATTTTGAAAAAAAAAAGAGATCCAAGAATGGGAAACATTTTGCAGTGATAAAGTTGACCCCTATGTCTCACCTACCAAGGAGAGCATAGTAACATGGAAGCCAAAGAAACTATAAATCTCTAAAGAGAAAAAAAAACACTCTGCGATCTTGGAGAATATATTTTAACAGCTTGGGTCTCACCAGTCCTGTATAAACTGGGGGTGGAGTGGGGGATTAGGAGGGCATGGAAGAAGAAAGAGGTGAATTAAATTTTCATGAAGACTGCTTCTCAGCAATAAAATTTAGAGTCTAAGGACCAACTCCTTCAAGAAAAAATGTTACTTATGTCAATCTAGGGTGTCTGTCTTTCTGTTTTCATTACTGTGACAATTAAAAAATAACTTGTGCACTTGAGTTGTTGGTTTTTCTACCAATCTTTCAAGGATGTTTCAAGCAGGTTCTCTACCTTTAGCTAGAAAAACCTTTGGGTAAAAACTCAGGGGAGCAGGATTCTTAGGAAAAAAGGCCCTGAGATCGGATTTTAACTCTCTCTGGGCCAAGCTTCCCTCTAAATTCTGGTAGAGCTTTAGCTGTTTTGCCTTACATAAACTGTACAGTACCATACAAATCTAGGATGGCATTGCTGTTATTTTGACCCAGAGAAACTTCACTTGGCTAAATACAGAAAGGAGCTATGAGCCAAGGCCTCTCTCATCTATCCTAAAGCTAAATCCCAACTGTTAGGCCCATGATCCAATTTTGTAATTTCCCTACTGAAAGTCACTCAGAATTGTGGATATGGAGATTTTCTGCCTGTAGCTTGCGTGTCCACTATGGTGACCTGGAAATCATCTTGTCTTGGACTAGGACTTTGATGTTGGGAATCTGTGTTCTGATCCTGGGTAATATCTAACCAACTGTATGACCTTGGACAAGTCATTTGACCTTTGTGAACTTTGGATTTCTCATCTGTAAAATGATACATGATTTCCAAAATCACATTAATTATAAATGCTATGGGTCTCTGGACCTCTCAAGTCCAGCAAATTTTCTAATAAACCAACGCATCCTCTCCACAGTCCAGCATAATGGAGTCTTTATATCAAAAAAGAATTATTATCAGGTTAAAGGAATGCCTATGGAGTCAGCATATGAACTAACTGGGCTTTTCAGTACTTCCAGATTGAAGATTTCCAGCCCTCCATGTGTAATTACTTTCCTTCTGTTTACAGTTAGGACCCCACTGGCTATAAAACATAGTCTTGACTTCAAGTTCAGATGCAGTTTTCAAACAGGCACTAGTCATGCAGGCTTAGCACCTCCTTTGCAGATGAAGTTCAGAGTTAATGCTTCACTAATTAGGGGCCCTCCCCTGGTAAGCAGATAATCACAAGCTTATCTCTCTGTATGATGTTGAGGTTAAAAGTAACCCTCCTGGGCTCAACTCCCTTAGTGATAAATGACTTAATAAGCTTTGCCATTACTTCCTCCAAAGAGAGAAGCAAAATTAACTCATTCAATGATCAAGGAAATACTTATTGAGCATCTACTACATCCCAAGCACCATGCTAGGCACAGGGGATATGGCAGTGAACAAAGGAGGCAAAGTCCTGCCCTCATGAAGTAAATTTTCTTGTGAATTAACTAAACATATATGGTTTGACACATAGTCTGTCTTATCCTATAACTGATAGATAAATGGTAAAATCCAAATGTTAATGTTCAAAGCATTCCACAAGAACATCTAGACCAACTCACTGGGGTTAAATGACTTGGCCAAGATCACAGGTAGTCTTTAAGCTAAAAGCAGAATCAGGTCTCCTGCTTCCAAGTCAGTTGAATTATAGCTACTAAATTGTTTTACCTCTCAGCTTCTTACTTTAACAATGAGGAAATCTATCAGTACCCAGGAAAACAATGAAACAATAATAATTACAAAATCAATTTGCAAATGATTTGTCAAGAATAACATAATGATTAGTGGTTGTAGAAAGGACAGTCCGCATACTGTGGCGAGGATGTGCATTCTGAGGTATTTTTCTAGCACCAGTTATGGATCTACAAAGAATCATTCTCCTTTAACCAGCTCCCCTCATGACCAATTATCATTTGCAATATGGATCTAGCTGGAGTTCGATGAAATTTGTGGATACAGAACCGAGTGAAACTAAATGGTATGCATGATAATCAAACCATCGCCTAATTAGCAAGGTGCTCTGGCCCAACAGAGCTAATTCAACTTATTAGTCTTGTTAACAGAGTTCAGTGTCTTTCCTGGTTTGTCACTGGGCCATTCACTTACCTTTTCCTTAACACATGACCATCACAAGCTCTTCCTTCTAGCTAACCTAATTCTTCACTTTTGTTCTATATTATTTGGTGCCATTCACAGTGTGGGCAATGAGAGAATAAGGATGCCATTGAGAAAGGGAAAGAATAATGTTCATCTTGAACATGTTGGGTTTTAAGCAATCAGGTGATACATCCAACAGGAGCCAAAGGCTTAAACAAGAGGACAAGATAATGTTTACATTGGGAAGTTTTCAGCATCAAGATGACTGCCAAAGTCTTGAAAACTAGATGAAGTCTGAGAAGAGTGAGATAAGAAAGCAGAAGCACAAGGCATGAGTTTTGAGATCCAGGAAGAGATGCCCCAGTAGAGAACAAAGTGGGGGGGGGGGGCAGAGTGTCCAGAAGGCATAGAAGGAGAGTCTCTGAAGGAGGCAGAGAGCAGAGTCAAAGGCTGGGGGGGTGCACTGAGAAATACGAGAACAGGGAAGGACTGAAATTTGCCAAAAGAGAAGTCGCTGTGGCCTTTAAAAGTGAATTTCCACTGGCATGATGAGAAACAAACCAGGCAAATAAGGAATAAAAAGAAAGTAAAGAAATGAGGTCAAGAGTGGAGAGCATTGCATTCAAAGATGTTCTACCGGAAGGCTTCCCCCCACCCCCCAAGCCTAGGGAGACATAGCCAAGTTTGAAGCAGACAGGAAGATGCCTGGGAAGTAGGTGAAAGACTGGATGGAGCATGTCACAGGAGGAACTCCATACCAAGTCACGCTTTCTCACACTAGAAAGTCTGAAATAGACATTTGCCCCCTTGTTCATAGAAATAGTTGTTTTGCTACAAGTAGATGAAGTTTTGTTTTCATCAGAAGAACCTGTCTACAACCCCACTCTCTTTCTCTTTTTTCAAAGCCCTGAAGTTTCTATAGGACATGTGAAATGCAGCCAGTGTTGGAGGTATGGGAGTCATTTCCACTCAATTCAGTTTGTTCCTGGAGCATTCTATGGGCATTCAAATTGATCTGAAGCCTGGCGTCCACAACCCTTAGTGGACTGTGATTCATGGTTGGCAGGGACTTTCAAAATAAAATGTCAAACTGACCCACTATGCCAAGAAATCATGAAATCATGCATCCATGGGCCTCTACGTGAGAGAGGGAGAGAGTAGCCTTTCTAGTTTCAAGTTCCAAAGGTGGGAGCAGAACAGAGAGTAGAAAGCAAAGCACATGCTTTCCCTTCTGTAGAAGGAAAAGCTACTTCTGGGAAATGGTCCAGAGGTTAAGGTTTAGCTATTTTGGAAACTGGGCATCTGCCAAGGAGAATATATGGCCACCTAATGTGGAACAAAACTGTCAGACAGCAAACAGAAGAAGTAACAGAAGGTAGCACTAGGGAATGAGAAAAACCAATCTTGTGGGTGATGCATGTTCAAGTTGTACAGTGCCAGGCTAGATTTTCAACCTGTTTATTTCTTTGCCCCTTTCTTGATTTAAAAAGGAAAGAGGTAAAGGAATCTTACAAACTTACCACTGAAATACCTCCAAAGCAAGTTCACCTTCCTTGCCCTAGGACTCTAAGCAGGACTCTAGAAATAGAGTCCTGGTGTTTGCACCAACCCTTATCCTCCCTGCCCCACCCCGTGCCAGCACCAGAGGCAGTCTGTGCCCAGGGAACCTGGCACTCACTGTTCTTCCTTTACCTCCTGAGAGAAGCGTTAGCTACAGGTCCTCAGGGACATGAATGTTAATAGGTGCAATGTTTAATTATTATTTAGCATAATTAAATGAATTACAGGGATTTTAAAAGATCCACCGAAGCATAATGAGTGTTTCTTCTGTCTAATTTGCCTTCCTCATTCCCATGCACCACTCAGGTGGCAGATTGGCCTTCCTCCCTTCCAGCATCAAGTGCAAATGTCTCTGCTAATCTCTTCCCATCTAGGGTCCCAAACACTAGCTTCCAACTCTCTACTGCACTCCAACTTCCAGAGTTCAAAGCACATTAGAAGGAGAACTTGTAGGAGATGGGGTGGAGACATGTTACCTTACTGACCTTGTCCAAATTCCCAGAGTCCTAATGTAAAGCTCCCCGCACATCTGCAAGGCTTAGCTTGAACTCTGAGGATCCTCAATTCCCCAAGATCAACTACATCCCCTTGGTGACATGGCTCTCCATGTCTCCTCCAGGTCCACCAACCCAGCTCCTACTCTGTCCCTCTGGTTACCTACCTTTATGCAAAAATACAAACTCTGCCCTTTCCTAATGCCTATTTTCCTTCTTCAGCACTTTGTGGAAACTAATATGTCCTTTAGTTACTGAAGAGACCTTAGAACATCTTTATACTTCTGAATGTGTTTTGCACTGATATCCACAACAGACAGAGAGATAGCAGCACAGAAGCAATTATTTCTCCTAATAGTGGGTGGGATGACTATTGCCCAGAAGAAGCAGTGGATCCATGTCAGACCCTTGGGGGAAGCAGGTAAACAAGATGGAAAGGGATTAACCTTGAGCTAAGGAAGGGATCACCAAGACACAGCACATAAGCTCCAACCCTCCTTTCCTGTGCTGGTTTGTATATATTATGTCCCCCAGAAAAAGCCATGTTGTTTGATGCAATCTTGGTGGGGGGGGGGGGGCAGACGTATTAGTGTTGATTAGGTTGGAATCCTTTGATTGAGTGTTTCCATAGAGATGTGACTCAATCAACTATGGGTAAGACCTTTGATTGGATAACTTCCATAGAGGTGTTACCCCACCCATTCAGGATGGGTCTGAATTAAATCATGGAACCATATAAAAAGCTGACAAACAGAAAGAACTTAGAGCTGCAGCTGAGAGACATTTTGAAGACGACTGTTGAAAGCTGATATTTTGGAGAACGCCATTTTGAAACGCAACCTGGGAGCAAGCACACGCCAGCCATGTGCTTTCCCAGACAACAGGTTTTCAGACACCATCAGCCATCCTTCAGTGAAGATACCCTGTTGTTGATGCCTTACCTTGGACATTTTATGGCTTTAAGACTGTAACTTTGTAACCAAATAAGCCCCCTTTATAAAAGCCAATCCATTTCTGGTGTTTTGCAAAATGGCAGCATTAGCAAACCGGAACATTTCCCACGCTTGTGGGAGACAGCTAATTGAATACAGTCTCCTTCCCTGCTGGGCCTGGACATGGTCTTTTCCATGTATTGCTCCAGACAGCCACTAAAACCAATGATACTTAATATTCATGAAAATTCCTTGCCCTTTCTGAGCTAGGATGTAGTATAGGAGAAGGTATTTTCCAGCAAACACAGGTACAAAAGGCTGTCCCTTGGGCACTACTCCTTCCATTAATGAAATGCCTCTGGTGCTCACCATGTGAGTCCATGAGCCCTTATCCTGGTACTTCCCCCTCATCTTCTAGTTCTCCGTTTCTGGGAATCTTGACTGCAGCTTGGAAAACTGACTTGGTCATCCTGTGTTCCTGACCTTGCTTCCTTTTTGTGGAGTCTGCCACTTTAGCTTTGTAAGACAAAGAGTTGGTGAACTTCCCAAACCTCAGCAAAGGGATAACTTTTAATAACACAAATTACAATTAGTGACAAACCAGAAGCCCCAGCAGCTTGCAAAAAAAAATAAAATAAAATAAATAAGAGGATACTGAACTGGGATTCATTACACACCCATATATGATTTATGCAATTTTAGACACAGAACAGACTTTGGAGAATATTTCTCTGCTCTCAACTCTCCAAGGGCCTTCTATTCCTGAGAACACAACCATCTCCTTTAAAGAGAATAGGGGTTCATCATGACTTGGCCTCTGCTCTCACATTATGGTTCATCATTCAGAACTCTTTGTAGATCCTGAATTGTCATGTTTTTCATTCCTCCATGTGTCTGCAAATGTCATTCCCTCTGCCTGTAACACACTCCTCCTCACTCCACCTGGGGAAACACGGCTCTTTTACAAAGCCTTTCCTTGACCTTCACAAGCACTCGGGTTTCCACTCTTATCATTCAACTCTGGATCCTCCTTCCTCCATTGGAGGAATGGTCCTACGACATTAGAATTATTTGCTTGCATATGTGTCTCCCCATTAGACTACAGGGTCCTTGAAGGTAGGGGCCAAGTCTTTATGTTTATATGCCCAATCCTAAGTACATAGTAAATTCTCAATCAATATTTGCTGAATGATGCAATAAGTGAACAAATGAATTGGTGAATGGATGTATTTAATACAACCTTATTCATTCAGCAAGCATTTATGGAGACACTGTACTGGCTTCCTTATTGAATCTTTCCAATAATACTATGAAGTTGGACTTACATTCCCTGAATGACAAGATGTGGGCCCAGAGCAGTGAAATACCTTTCACCAGGTCACTCCTGCAGCGAACCGTCAAGCCAGTACTGTGAACTCTCCAGCTAGTGCTCTTTCCACAGTGCTGCCCCTCAGACCCTCCTCTCTGCACCTTCCATATCCCAGATATCCTTTCTTTCTCCTTACTTGCTGGGTGGCACCTGCTCAACCCTCTGCTCGAGCTGGGCATTTAGGAAGATCCTTTACCTCCTCCTCAGCCTGCACACCAGGGCCAGACCAGCTCTGGAGCATCAATATCCCCAGAAGTCCACGCAGCAGGCAGTCAGCTCTGTGTCTGCTTCCCGCAGTAGCTGACAGAAGCATCAGTCCCTAAGCAGGGCCCTCAGGTTCACGCGAACATCTGTCTAACACCCCCCACCCCCGCCAACCCCCCACATAGGAGCTAAAGCCCAGCAACTTTAGTAAATCAGGTCTGAAGCAACTTCACATGAGTTCCCCCATCCTGGGTTCTTCTATTTTCCCCAAGCACTCATTTTCTGACATCCCAGGTTTCTGCACACCCCCTCTCCCCCAAACAAGTAGTGTCCACCAAGTACTAACTAGGTGTGCCTTACTGGACTCAGCTGTGCTGTGGCCCCAGCCTCTCAGCGTTGCCCCTTGTCAAAGGCCCTTCTCTGTAAGGCTCCAGTGGCTTTCCAGCCTCTGTCCCCTTCATGTTCCCGTCTACCCTGCAGTGTCATCAGGCTGCTTGGGACTCCTGTCACTTACCATGCTTTTCCTTTGGTTCACACAGCCTCTCAGCCTTGACTGCGTTTGGGCTGCCCTTCAAGTCTCAGTTCCATGCCACCTCTGCAAGACCCTCCCTCAGCCCTGGTTGACGTATCTCTTAACAACCCTTGCAGACTCAGTCATGCAGAAAGCCAGGCCCTCGATGGCACCAACACTGAGAGGGAAGGAAACAGTAATAGACAGGGTTAGGGCCAGGGATACTGGGCCAAGATAAAAGGTCACATTGAACTCACAAGGGATATAAAACTCAGCACAGTGCTTGGCACTAACAGCAACTCAATCATTGTTGATTGAATGACTTTGGGATGGCTTCAAAATCCAACTGGGACAATCTGATGGTAAAGGCATGGCAGCAGGAGCTAGGTTAAAACCAAAGTTGAGAGGACACCATTTTCATGGATCTATGTGGGCCACTGAATTGGGAATAGGACCCCCACCCCACTGGGGCAGGAGTGACAGGGTCAAGGTCCTAGGGAAGATATGTTGGTAGAAGCAAGCAAGTAGCAGAGCCCCGCCAAAAGGACTGGGGTTCAGACCTGACTCCAAATTCCACCAGAGACAATTAACAAAAACCTAAGTGTCCAAGCTAAGCAAACCCAGCTGGAGCTGGTTGCAACCTGGAGGGTAATGGGAACCAGGGCAAACAACTTACCATGCAGACTGGGTCAGCAGGGCCAGGTCAGTGGGTCGGAGGCTGCGGATAGAGGGATGGGCCTGAAAAAGGCGGGTGTAGTTGGGGAGAGGTGGGCTCTGCCTCATGTACCTTGTGTTACTGTTCATTGGTTAAATAGCTATCTCCTACCCCAGTCCAAGGATTGTATATTGCCCAACACAGAGCAGGGGCTCAGCAAACAGTTGTTCAATGTCGAAATAATAGAATGAAGGAATGAAATACTGGAGGAACCAACTGATGAAGGGTAGTTTCCTATGTTCCATTCCCTGGGGATATATCTATTTTATAGGAAATAATCTAGGAAATTAATATGTATTAAGCAGTTAAGATGTTAATGGCTATGTAACACCTACCAAATAATTTCATGTTTTAATAAGAGTCTTTAAAGCTTTATCTAAATGAGAAAATCATCAAGGAGGTGGGGAAGATGTCTTGATCGCCAGGGGCTTTGTTCTGCTCAAGAAGTGCAGCTTTGCTTTTGACAGCCTTGGCGGGACCAATTGACCACCAGAGAGCTGCTGTGGTTGGGACAAGGAGTGAACTCGCTTATGCTATTCTTTAAAACGTCATACCCTATCATTTATCCTATATCTGGTTAGTGGCTTCTCACTCCGGGAAACATATATTAAATGAGCTACATTTTAAAAAGGGCGGGTAGAGGGTGCATCTGGTTCATCAAGGAAAGGGTTAACACTGCTGTCTTGCACATGTGGTCCCTAAATTTCAAACAATTTAGAACTCCTCATTGATGGGACATTTGGCCCAAGGATCATCCATAATGGGATGTAGATGAGAATTAAAGTGCTAAGCAATGGGAGCTACAAATTTCAGAATTCCTACACATGTCCGAAACTGAGCTGTTCAGGAGTGGAAACGCCAGTTTCTCACAATGGATCGGCTCCAGAGAGAGAAATGCATCTGCAATAGAAGAGCCAGCTCTCAGCCTAAGGTGCTCAGTTTGGAGTCTGCACAGCATCGTGGCTCCAAGAAGAGACTTTGGAGTCAGATACACATGGTTGCAAATCTTGGCTCTGCTCCTCAGTAGCTATGTGACCTTGGACAAATTACTTAGCCACCCTCAATCTCTTTTTCCACAGATAGAGAAAGCAGATAATGATAATACCGACAGGATAAAATATTAAGAGATAATTCATATAAAACTCTTAGCTCAGTGCCTGGCATCTACTAAGAACTCAATAAATACCGCTCAGTGTTGTGAATACTGAATAGCATTGTAGATATTTATTTTTAAATATTCCAACTTACAAATCATTTCTATTTTGTTTTGAAATGTGCTTGGGATCTTAATATATTTCCCAAGCATACGTCAACTAACGTAAGCAGAAACAAAGTAGAAATGCCCAGGAGAAGCCTAGCAGGGAGAGAGAAGTTTGCCACAGATAAGACACAAAATGGATAACTGAGAGATGACTGTATTAAAAATTGAGAGCTAGATGGGACATTGATGGGATACAGTATTACACCTGGATACAACTGCAAATTCACTTCTCTTGAAGGGTTACAATCATTTGGATCTATCTGAAGTCTGTATATTTGGCAATTACTTTATGTATTTTTTACTACAATCAATTGAGAAAGAAAGTGGAAAACCACATGAAACTAAAGCTCTTATCAACATGAGAAAAAAAAAGTGGGGGAAGAGAGATGTTCCTTTACTTTTGACACTTTCATTCCCTCTTATACCACTCAGAATCTCCATTCACCTGCCCCCAAAGCTCTGGGGGATCCTGATCACATGGGGAAAAGGGGTCTGAGGTCACAGTAAAGGAATTAGACAGCAACAGAAAATAAACTAATTTAATCTCCCCAGGCCTGACCCCACCCCTCTCTCTTCTCTCTCTCTCTCTCCTTCTCTCTCACTTCCCTCCAGCTCTTCCTCCCGCACCTCTTTCTACATACCATGCACATGCACGTACACACTCACACACACACACACACACACACACACACACACACACCTAACTCAGACTCTAGCCCTGGGTTGATATCACAATCAAGATGGAAAATGGACGAAGTATTAAAAAAAATCCTGAGACTCATTCTTAGTATAGACTGGACAGAACAAATACAGGCTTAGCTCATTTTATTGTGCTTCACTTCATTGTGCTTTGTAGATATTGCATTTTTAACAAATTGAAGGTTTGTGGCAACCCTGAGTCAGGCAAATCTATCAGCACCATTTTTCCAAGAGCATATGCTCACTTCAGGTCTCGGTGTCACATTTTGAAAATTTGCACAATATTTCAAGCTTTTTCATTATTATTATATCTGTCGTGGTGATCCATGATCTGTTATCTTTGATGTTACTAAGGGCACCATGAACCACGCCCATCTAAGATGGCGAACTTAATCGGTAAATGTGTGTGCTCTGCCCACTCCACTGGCAGGCTGTTCCCCATCTCTCTCCCCTCCTCGGGCCTCCTTATTCCCTTAGAAACAACAATATTGAAATTAGGCCAATTAAAAACCCTATCGTGGCCTCTAACTGTTCAAGTAAAAGGAAGAGTCACACATCTCTCACTTCAAGGCAAAAGCTAGAAATGATTAAGCTTAGTGAGGAATGCAAGTCAAAAGCCAAGAGAGGCCAAAAGCTGGGCCCCTTGTGCCAGTTAGCCAAGTTGTGAATGCAAAGGAAAAGCTCTTGAAGGAAATTAAAAGTGCTACTCCAGTGAATACATGAATGATAAAGTGAAACAAGCTTATCGCTGATATGGAGAAAGTTTTAGCGGTCTGGAGAGAAGATCAAACCAGCCACAACAGTCCCTTAAGCCAAAGCCTAACCCAGAGCAAGGCCCTAACTCTCTTCAATTCTATGAAGGCTAAGAGAGGTGATGAAGCTTCAGAAGAAAAGTTTGACGCTAGCAGAGGTTGGTTTGTGAGATTTAAGGAAAGAAGCCCTCTCCGTAACGTAAAAGTGCAAGGTGAAGCAGCAAGTGCTAATGTAGAAGCTGCAACAAGTTATCCAGAAGATCTAGCTAAGATAAATGATGAAAGTAGCTACACAACACAGATTTTCCAGGTAGACCAAACAGCCTTCTATTGGAAGAAGATGTCACCTAGGGCTTTCATAGCTACAGAGAAGTCAATGCCTGGCTTCAAAGCTTCAAAGGACTGGTTGACTCTCTTGTTACAGGATAAGGCAGCTGGTGACTTTCAGTTGAAGCCAATGATCATTTACCATTTCAAAAACCCCTGGGCCCTTAAGAAGTATGCTAAATCTACTCTGCTTGTGCCTTATACATGGAACAATAAAGAGTAGATGACAGCACATCTGTTTACAACACGGTTTATTGAATATTTTAAGCCCACTGTTCAAACCTACCGCTCAGAAAAAGATTCCTTTCAAAACATGACTGCTCATTGACAATGCACCTGGCCACCCAAGAGCTCTGAGGGAGATGTACAATGAGATTAATGTTGTTTTCTTGCCTGCTGTGCCAGTTTGGATGTATTACGTCCCCCGAAACATCATGCTCTTTGATGCAGTCTTGTGGGGGCAGACATATTAGTGTTGATTAGGTTGGAATCTTTGGATTAGGTTGTTGCCATGGAGATTTGACCCACCCAATTGTGGGTAATACCTTTGACTAGATTATTTCCATGGAGGTGTTGCCCCACCCATTCAGCATGGGTCTTGATTAGTTAACAGGAGCCCTGTAAGAGCTCAGACAGACACAGACACACTGCAGCTGAGAGAGACATTTTGGAGATGGCTGTTGAAAGCAGACTTATGCTAGCCCAGAGTTTGCTCCGGAGAAGCTAAGAGAGATGAAGCCCAGAGTTTGCCCCAGGATACACTAAGACAGGACCCCCCAGGCTCTTAGGAACATCCTGGGAGAAAGAACCAAGATCACACAGGAGCTGAGGGGGGAGCTGGAACACAACCTGAGATCAGCAGATGCCAGCCACATGCCTTCCCAGCTAACAGAGGTTTTCTGGACGTCATCAGCCATCCTTCAGTGAAGGTACCCTATTGTTGATGCCTTAGCTTGGATGCCTTAGCTTTAGACACATAAGACTGCAACTTTGTAACCAAATAAACCCCCTTTATAAAAGCCAATCCATTTCTGATATTTTGCATTCCAGCAGCATTAGCAAACTGAAACACCTGCTAACACAACATCCATTCTGCAGTCCATGGGTCAAGGAGTCACTTCAACTTTAGAATCTTTTAATGAAATTCATTTCATAAGGCTACAGCTACTGTAGACAGTGATTCATCTGATGGATCTGGGCAAAGTCAATTGAAAACCTTCTGGAAAGGATACATCATTCTAGATGCCATGAAGAATATTTATGATTCATAGGAGGTCAAAATATCAACATGAACAGGAGTTTGTCAGAAGTTGATTCTAGTCTCATGGATGACTTTGAAGAGTTCAAGACTTCAGTGGAGGAAGTAATTGCAGATGTGTTGGAAGAAACAAGAGAACTAGAATTAGAAATGGAGCCTGAAGATGTGACTGAATTTTATCTATCTCTTGATAAAACTTTAACGAATGAGGAGACGTTTCTTATGGAGGGCAAAGAAGGTGGTTCCTTGAGATGGAATCTGTTACTGGTGAAGGTGCTATGAACATTGTTGAAATGATAACAAGGGAATTTAGAATACAGTGGTACCTCGGTACTCGACCGCTTTGAAACTCGTCGAATATGGTACTCGATGCATTTGATGTGGAAATTTTGTCCCAGTACTCATCTTTTATTTGGTACTCGATGCACAAGCATCAGTTGCCTCCTGACTCACTACCCTTTCCAGCTGAAACAAGGGGTCACACGTTAGTAATGCAGTAGCTCTTGCCCTGTACACATCCCCTTGCAGTCTTATTTTGGCTTCTGTGGTCATTTTGTGTATTTTCATGCTTTTTTTTCTCATCATGGGTCCTAAGAAAATGAGCAGTGAGAGTGCTGAGCACACCACCATTGAGCAAGAAAAAGAAATAACAGGCAAATATGTGAGCAGCATTCACATAAATGATCTTGCTAGGGTATATGGAATGCCTAGAACAATTGTCTCCAGCATCCTTAAGAATAAAGAAGTGATAAAAAAAAAAAAAGGCTGATGTTGAGGAGTTAGTAGAGGAACATCGTGAAGAGCTCGGCACTGAGAAGCTGCAGGAACTACAGAAGAAGCAGCAACAAGAGGTGGCTGAAGAGATTTCTTCAGGTGAAGAGGAGAAAAAGGACAATGTCCACATTTCCTTGAAAAAGAAATGTGTACAGAATGGGCAGAAGTTCAGAACTTTGTGGAGAAGCACCATCCGGACAAAGTTCTGACAAAGTTCAGAGTTCCACGGTTCAGAGCCTGTGGCGCAAGCTGAAAACAGGCAGAAGAGAGAAAGAACACCTGACATGCAAGTGCCTGATGTTCTAATGGAGGGGGACTCACCTTCCAAGCAACACTCCAGATAAGCTCTCCTCTGCACCACTCTCCTCCCACCATCCTATTAGGCCTTGGAATCTTCTCAGTACAGGTAGAGTGAAGTTTTTATTTTATTTAATCTAAGTATTTATTAATTTTTACGTTTATTTCTCATATAAAGTAATGATATACAACCATGTCTTTTTATATATTGCCTTAAAAATGTGCATTGTCTTTGGTTTGGGAATGCATTACATTTATTTACCTTATTCCTTATGGGAGAAATTTGTTTGGTACTCGTCATTTTTGGTATTCGTCACACCTCCTGGAACCAGTTAACTATGAGTACCGAGGTACCACTGTATTACATTAACTTAGTTGATAAAGCAAAGGCAGGCTTTGAGAGGTTTGACTTTAATTTTGAAAGAAGTACTACTGTAGATAAAATGCTATCAAACAGCATCACATGATACAGAGAAATCTTTCATGAATGGAAGAGTCAATTGATGTGGCCAATGTCATTGCTGTCTAATTTTAAGAAATTGCCACAGCCACCTCAACCTGCAGCAACCACCACCCTGTTCAGTCAGCAGCCAGCAACAGGCAATAGCCTCCTTTTTTTTCTTTTTATTTTTTTTTTATTTTAATCAATTAGTGGTGGTTATCGGCTGTGTGCAGAGCTGCTTGGAATTGGGACAATACTGCTTTCCACTGCTAGGGAGGACGTGCAATATTTTAATAGCAATTTGCAAACAGGGTCTCAAGCCTGTGATACCCTGTAACTGCTAACTCAGGAATGCATCCTATAGAAATAATCTTAAGTGTGAACAACAGTTTCAAAGCAGCACAGAAAAAAAAAAAAAAATGACTTGTTGAAGGCTCAGATGATGGTTAGCATTTTTTAGCAACAAAATATTTTTTAATTAAGATATGAACATTGCTTTTTTAGAATAATGCTACTGAACACTTAATAGTCTTCCAAATAATGTAAACATAACTTTTATATGCACTGGGAAACCAAAAAATTCATGTGACTTGCTTTCCTGTGTTACTCACTTTATTGTTGTGGTCTAGAAGTGAACCTGTTATATCGCCGAGGTATGCCTTAAGATAAAGTTAAGTCAAATAGTTGGAACTTGGAATTAGTGATTTGGATCCCTGACCAGTCTATAAAAGCCTAACTCAAAACACAATTTAAATACTACATATTTGCAATGAAAAGTAAGGGAAAACAAGATCTTTAGAGTAATAATTAAGCAAAACAATCAAATTGAATCCAAATTAATTTTATGTATATTCAATGCTGACACTAGTACCTGAGGAACATAAAATAAATGTAATTAGAATAGAATGATGAAGATAATGGGGATAATGAGGAATTGTCAGAGATTCTGCAGAAGCCTTCTGGGCAACTTCAAGGACTCTAGATGTTCCGCGTGCTTCTTTCATTTTTATACTTATCTCACTTCAGATATTATTTCTTTTCCTTGAAACGAGTTTGCAACATCAGCCCTATTCTTACATTTGTTATCTATGGAAGGCACTGATGCAGCTTACAGTTTAGATAAACAGACAACCAACATAAGAGAAAGGGGAAAATAGAGGAGAAGCAGGAAAGCTTTCCTAGGCTCAGTGAGCAAGAGTTGAACGAGAAAGCAGATAATGGAGATTGGTTAAAGAGTGAGTGTGAGTGTGAGTGTGTGTGTGTGTGTGTGTGTGTGCATGTAGGTTTACAATGTTGGAAAAAAAGAGAGGGCTAGGGTTAGAATTACCCAAACCATGAAAAAGTTTGTCGCAAAGGAAAGGGAATACACATACGCCTCTGTGTGTGTGTGTGTGTGTGTGTGTGTGTGTGTGTGTATACACATATATATATATTTTTTTTCCACCCAAACCCCCATTTCTTCCTACTTTCTGAGGAAAAAGCCAAGAGACACTTGGTCAGAAAGTTCCCTGCATGGTTCCCTGATGACAATCCTCATTCAGAATGGCTTGGGTGTTAGGGTGGGGAGTGGGGGGGGGCGGGATGACTGAGTAATCAAATTGCCTTGAAATGTACATGTGTGTATGTATATACATGTGTTGAGGGAGGGGAGCATAAGAATATAACCAACTTCATATATATATATATATATATATATTTGAGGTATATACACACACATATATTTTTTAAATCATGTATTAGCAATTTAGCATTGCGGACTATATTTCCTCAAGTCACGCCAACTAAATCCAGAAGCAAAAGAACTTGGAGTTGCTCTGTGTTCCAATTTTTTAAAATTTTAAAGAAAAAAGAAATAAAGGAAAAACAACAAGGAAATTTATCATCAGGGACAGAGTTCATCTATCTCTCCTCACCAAGGTGTGTGTCCAAAGAATGATGGTAAATTGTGTTCAGGTCTTTTTATTATGAACAATAAGTTCATCAATGGGAAACTCAAACCAAGCATAGCTTGGTCACTGAAAGGCCAAAAGCAAGCAGAAACAAAAGACTGTGCTCAAAAAGAAGAAAAACCCGAAGCAGCAATATGGTGAATGACCACTTAGGCCTTTACACTGAATTTAATGCCCCAAGTTACAGTCGTACAGATGGCTGTCCAAAGCCATGCATGAGACAGCAAATTATGAACTCTTTTCACACTATGGTCCTTTATATAACAGCTTTCAAGCCATGCTTCATTACTTCATGTCTATCACATTACCATCTTAGAAGCACTCTAGGGAAATAAGCCCCATCACTTCTGTCAAGACACATTTCACTCTTAACAGTCTAGCTCACAGCCACTGGCTGCAACAGCTCCTTGAGCAGATGAGTGGTCACAAAAAAAAAGCCTTAATGCCATCAAGATTCAAGTCTGCAAGCCAAGTTCAAACTCGTGAGCCCCAGGTATGGGACATGGGTAAATGGCATGTGTTCCCAGGGTGAGCGGTACCCAAGAGGCCATGGCTAGTCAAGCTAATACGACCTTTTCACAGTCAGTGCCAGGCACTGCACCTGCTCAGCCTTCTTACATGCATGAAAGAATGAATGGAAGGCGGTAGTAAAGACTCCTGGAAAAGCAAATAGATGTCTGTCTGCCTTGGGTGAGTGGAAACCTACATTTCATAAACAATCTCCTGGAAAGCAGTGGATAAAAATAAACTCTCCTGGTCCAGAGGTACACAGCCCCCAGCTAATATGGGAAAGAATAAAACTGATGAGCCATTAAACTATCATCTATGGAGAAATAACTTAAGAAATTTGTATCACATGAAACAATCATAAAGCACCATCCTCACCTCCAATACAGTGCCACCCTACCCTTCAATAAGTAATACAAGAATATAATTATGTACTATCATGTTTTATGGCATTCTTATGCAAACATGTGCCTATTCACACGTCAGCAACTGTAAGGCAAACTGCACAATCCCTCTCTTCCCTCCACCAGAAATCATCTGAAAGTAAATGAAAGCTTGAACTCAACATTACAAACATTCTGCCTAAATATTTACCTAGGTTTGAGAAGCCCAAACCCCCAAATGAGTGTTGGTTACTTAAAAGAAAATGGGAAGTTAAAAACAAAAGTAAACACACACATGCACACAAACCCACCATTTTGGGCCCTTCCATTTCACTGGTAATATGAACATGTTTATTTTATTTTTAGAATAGGTTTTTGTTGCACTAAATGCTTTGAACAAAGTCAGTAGAGAAAGGGGACATTTTTATTAACTAACTCCATTTTTACAAAAGCTCTTTAAAGGACAGAGGAGGTGACAGAAAACAGATCACTCCAGGGTCTCTCACACCTTGAGTTTTGTCCATACTCCCCTAAAGTGAAAACATTCTTAACTCATTTGGTAAGATATGTCATTCTCATTTTCTCCTGGCCTCTCTCCATTCTCTGGACAAATCGCATTTGACTCTACCCATCTCTCAGCTTCCGCTGGCCCATGCCCTGTGTTTGTCATCTCACTCCTTCTACTCAAGAAGGTCTCATAACTCATGCCTTGAAAGAAAACTGGTGTCTTCAGAATCATGACTGAGCCTTCCTGATATGACTCCCATAGTTTAAAAGAGAAAGTCCCAAAATGCCCAACAGGGGTGTCAGAGCATTTGGATGGCCAGATTTGGATAGGTACCTGTCGCCAAAACAATCCAATGCTATTTTCACAGAAAACAGGAAAGACAAGTTGCATGCTTCATCTGGCCCATTCAATAAACCTTTACTGAGTGTCTACAACATATCTGAATTTGGAGTTGAGGAGCCTGGCTTCTGGCCAACATCCTATGTGTCCTCTTTCAGGTCCACCATAGGCAATTACGAAGGAGCCACCTGGCAGGCCTCTTGGGAGAAAGCTGCTGGCCCCATGAAGACTTGGTGCCTAGCCAGTAAACTGCAGTCTCAGAAGGGAGGTCATACTCTTTCCCACATCTGTGTTCCTAAGCCAAGGTCTTCCTTGGGCACCTCTGCTGAGACCCTCTTACTGGGGAGAGAAAGGGGAAGCCGTGGAAACACTGTTCTCCACTCTGACTCAGTACTTTTCCACTCCTCACCACCACCCTCCTCAACCACAGCCCCCAGGTCCATAAAACTACAAAGCCTTTTGTTTGGGGCTCCCTTGGAAGTGAGACACCCACAACCGTGCTGATCCATCTGACCCTCACCCAGTGGTGTCTTTCCATGGGGAAAATGGAACCAGGGAGCTAGCACTTTTCTCTGGGTTAACCCCTTGCTTATACCATCAAAGTCAGTGATTAAAGCCTTCGCTGTTACTTCCATTTTGGCTTTGAGTGTCTTAACCAGCTTCTTTCAACACCTGGCAGCTCAGCTTGGGTCTCTCAGCTCAGCTCTTGACAGGAGACTGTGGTGAACCCAATTATGACAAAATTACTCTTATATACAGCTTTGTTTTTAAAACATTTTTTTCAAAATGAGTAAAAAAATAAGAAAAAGTCATTGCTCTTAACCTCAAAAGCCCAGTACATGATATGGCTAGAAGAATAGCATGGAATATGGCAAACAAACAAATAAATAAATAAGGAACAAACACTGCCCTCAAACATTTCACAGGATGTTTCAAAACTTTAACTTGTTTTTTACTATACTAAATTGAAATTTTGTGTTAAATATATACATATAACAAGCTGTTTCCATTCTAAAAGCCTCTGAACATAATGGGCAGAATGAACATGACAAGAGCTAGGTACTTACTAACTGCCAGACGAATTCATGATGATCTTTGAGTTCTACCTTGTCTGGTTCCCTCCCGTACCTACCGCTTCTCCATTCCGCTAGTGACTGGATCTCATCCCTAAAGCCAAACTAAAGCATTAATTTTTTTAAAAGCAGATGTAAGGAGAAAATGCTGGAAAACAAAATAGAAATGACTTGGATCTTCTGACATTTTGTGTTCCTGTATCATTCTGAAAGAGAAGCAATTACTGATAACTTGTCATCAGTTAACATTTCCAGCAACAATGCAAGCCTAAAAAAAGTTGCTTCCCTAATTTCGGTTACAAGAAAAATAAAGTGATTGTTCAATCCCCTGAAATACAGGTGTGTGAGCTGGTTCTGGAACTCCAGCTCACAGTCTACTAAAATCCATCATTAGAGTAATGTTACTTACTCCTCACTAAGTCTTGAGTAAGTCCATGAGGCCAGGGCATGCCTGAAGTGGGCATCTTACTTGAAGCCTCCAGTAAAACTTTGCCAAACTCACTTGTTGAGCACAAAGACAAAGAATTGAGATGAGCAGGGGTAAACTCAGCATTTTAGTCCACCTTTGGCCCACAGGTGATAGGAACACCCTAGAGACAAACAATACAAGGAGGATGTCCCTTTAATTCCACTGACTTCCGAGCTGGGAAGCATGAATGAGGCCCTTTCAGGGAACGGCTTGGAGCTGGATTTGGTCTCTGCCCACTCCCAGGAGGCCCTGCCCAGTGGTCCCTCTGTCCTGAGTGATGCTGGGGGTCTTTCTGCCCCACATGAAGGTTCTCTCTAGAGAATGTGAGCTGCTTTGACAGGACGTTTCTCAGAACTCATCCTTGCTCCCAACCCCAACCACTTAGACTACACAATGAATGAACAACTATAATAGACATCATTTGTCACCACCACAAAGCATTCACCAAATTCTCCATGTCCCCTGACAGCCTCTTTACAAACAAGTCTCAGTGATTTTCCTCTCAAGATGTGTTTACCTAGACTATTAGAGGAGACAGACATTGAGAGAGCAAAGCAAATAATGATAATACCTCCCACTCTGTATAAATCATAGCCAGTACATTCATCCACCAACTGGCATGGATACTGGCTGCTAACAACTCACATCTGTTTTCTTTTCCAGAGGCTTGCTCTTGGCTGGTGAAAAATGCCTCCCCGAACTACCAATTTAATAGGCCAAGCCCTCGATCACGGGGCTTGCACTTATGAAACCTATTCCTGCAAAGGAGGAGCTAAGCCTACTCATAATTGTGCCCAAGAGTCACCCCCAGAGAACCTCTTCTGTTGCTCAGATGTGGCCTCTCTCTCTCTAAGCCAACTCGGCAGGTAAACTCAATGCCCCTGCACCCCCAATGTGCGACATGACTCCCAGGGGTGTAAATCTCCCTGGCAACATGGGACATGACTCCCAGGGATGAGCCTGGACTGGGCATCATGGTATTTAGAATGCCTTCTTGACCAAAAGGGGAAAAGAAATGAAAGAAAATAATTGGCTGAGAGATTTCAAATAGAGTCGAGAGGTCATCCTGAAGGTTATTCTTATGCATTATACAGATATTCCTTTTTAGTTTTTAGTGTATTAGAATAGCTAGAAAGAAATACCTGAAACTGCTGAAGTGCAATCCAATAGCCTTGATTCTTGATGACAATTGTATAAATATATAGCTCTTAAGGTGTGACTGTGTAATTGTGAAAACCTTGTGACTGACACTCCTTTTATCCAGCGTATGGACAGATGCATAAGAAAATAAAGATTAAAAATAAATAAATAATAGGGGCGGGGATAAGGGTATGGGATGTTTGGGGTGTTCTTTTTTACTTTTTTTTTCTTTTGGAGTAATGAAAATGTTCAAAAATTGATTGTGGGGATGAATGCACAAGTATAGGATGATATCATGAACCACTGATTGCACAATTTGGATGATTATCTGGTATGTGAATATATCTCAATAAAATTGCATTTTAAAAAAAGAAAAAGAAAAATGCCTCCCAAAGAATTGCCTGGGAGGTTATATCCCTACCCTCTCCCTGGGGTGGCCAATGACTGATTGATATGGGATTAGAGCAGCCCAGCACCCCTGACACTGGTCACAGTGCTGTTATTTATGTTCCAGAACTCCCTGGGTGACCAGGCTGAGGTGGGACTTCTCCTGAAACCATGGCTTTGTCTGTCCTGCTTCCCTCTCTCTCTGACATGGTTCTCCTGAGAGCACTCCATCGATAAACACTTGCATGAGAATCACCATCTCAGGTTCGCTTCCAGAAATCCCTTCCTAAGACACAGTTCCTCTATGAAGTCTGTCCTTACCATCCAGGCCAAAGCTAATTCACTACTTAACTTTATTGGATGTCTTTCCCAATGTATATGTTGAAGACAAAATACTTTTTCACATCTGGCTCAAAGTGAATTACCGAGATGAAATAACTGGGATGAGTCCCAGAAGTTGTTACTTTATTATAATAAGGAAAGACTTAACATCTGCAGTGGATTGAATTGTGTGCCTCACTTCAGACATGCTCTTGGTCTTGATTCACATTCTGGTGGGTGTGGACTCACTGTAAATAAGATCTCTTGAAGATGTTACTTCAGTTTAGGTGCCCCACTGAATCAGGTTGAGTTTTAATCAGGATTACTGGAGACCTTTACAGGCATCGTGAAAACTGGATGGAGACAAAAGCCAAGGGAGGCTTTGGGAGAATGACCTTCTACCTCCAATGCCTCTGCTATACATACAAATATTTTAGTCCCTCTTGAATTGTTACCCAAGTAATGTCCAAACCTGGAAACATTAATTACCACAGGGTTTTCTTTTCTGTGGCTCTTACTCACGTAATCTTAAGAAAGTTTTTAAACTATCCAAGTTACCCTGTAGCAAAGGTATATCATGTACACAAGTTTCTCAAAAAAAAAGGGTCGTTTCTATCTTGGATACACTTAGCAACATGGTACAGTGGGAAACACATGACCAAACAGACCTGATTTAAATCCTGCTCTGTCCCTTTCCAGCTGTGTGAACTTGGGCAAGTTACTTACTTACACTGATTGCACCTCGGTTTTCCTTTCTGCAAAATGGGGGCTTCATACCTACCTCACTGGGCAGTTGTGAGAATCTGTTGTGCCAATTAACATAGAAACTCTAAAGACTGGTCCTGATACTTAATACACGTATCTTGCCTTTCTCCCTATACATAATTGCATTTGACATCTCGCCGCCTTCTGCTAAACTACTTCTCAACCATACATTTAAAAAAGAGAGAAGGGATTTGGGCTTACCCTGGGGATCGAATCATGGCATAAATGATGACTCCTCATAGCAGTTGGGTAGCAAGTTATTCAAAATATTAGGCAACCATTAAAAATGAGGTTAGGAAGATTTTTTCAATTACTTGTAAGATGCTGATACAATGCAAAGTGGAAAAAAAAAAAGCAGGGTTATAAATTTTATCTAGAGTATGTACCCAACCATGTTTTGTTTTAAAACTCATGCACTGAAAACATGCTAGAAAGAAATACAGCGAATCATAACTACAGTGGCTATGCTTGATAATATTGATTTTATTTCTTCTTCATACTTGGTAGAATGTCTAAATTTTCCATCACAAGCTTGGATTATTTTCATAATAAAAAAATTCAAATATTCAAGAAACGGATAACCTAAAAGGCCAGTTCCATAGTAGATAATCAAGATTAACAAGGAAATTAAGATTCTATTTCACATCCAAAATGTTGGGTCCTTCCAAAATAACCACATGCCTGGGTCATACCCTCAATTAAGTTTTGTTGTGGTTGTGGGTGATACAATGCCCCAAAATTTAACTAATCTGGTATATTAAAATAATAAAGAAATTTTACAAAATGAAGATTAAAAGAAAAATGTCTGAAGTGTTCTTCAAGGTTTGCTGAAAATCTAGCCCCAGCTCAAGATCCACACAGGGCTGAATAGATAGGTGCTGCTGAATCACACTGGAGATTTTAGATTTGAGACCTTATTAGGTTCATAAAGTTGATGACATTTTCAATAAAAGAAGCAAGCAAACAGGATGAAATGAAATTAAACAAGCAAGCCTTGTCGTGTATGTCTTCTTTCTGTGCCAGGTATACATAATAAAGACCAATGTGGCAGTTGACGTGTAATGAACTTCCCAACTCTTCTATAAATTAAGATAGGACTTAGGGAAAGAACCGAGGAAAACATTCCGTGTCAGTCGGGGACCCAAAAGGAAACAGATGGCACATTCAAATTAAGATAATTTGAAGAGGATTTTGAAAGGGACTATTTACAAAGGTGTGGAGAGGATGTCAGGAACCCCAGGGGACTGTACTGGAACTCAAGGCTAGTCACGACAGAGCTTTTCACCCCCTCTGCCCAAAACAAGAGAGGATGGAGGTTACCAGAACTCAGAAGGAGAGAGTGACGCTGTAAAGACTTCAAGACTGCTGTCAGCAGAGCAGTGACCTGCAGTCAGAGGACAGAACCAGCTGGGAAGACCCTGCAGGGAGGCAGCCAGAGGAATAAACACCCAGCTCTCCTTCCTTCCCTCCCTCCAAACTCCTGCGGAGGCTGCTCCCCCTTGGCCAAAGCAAACCATGAACCAGATAGCAAAGGGGCCTGCTGACAAAGGACACACCGGCCAGCCTTCAGGGACAGAGGGCAGGGTGGGGAAGAGTGCCAAATGCCTCTGGATGTTCCGTTCGATGAAAAATACATCAGGCACATAGCCTACCAGCAAAGCACTAACCAATGCTAGGCTGCTTTTGCCAAACTTAATCTCTTGCATATAAATATGAATATTAGGCTTATACATCCATTTACCTTACCAGCCCTTTTGGCTTATTTCTTATTTGGTTCCCTCTCATAAATGACTTTCTCTTAATTTTTATTTATGAGTGTTCCTTTCCTTGTAATATTTGCTAGTTTCACCCTGACCCCATAAATTTAATTCGTTGTTTCAAATTCTAGCAGCAAAATTGTATTTTTAAATAATGAAAGGCCATCATTTTGGAGTGCATGAGAAAATATTGGTTTTGCCCATAATTTATTTCTTCTAGCTTTGGAAGCAAAACTCCAGCTTTCCAATGAGAACCAAAGGGAACTGCATACTCTATCTGGGGCTATGGAGAAATTCTTTATTACACAGTGGCTAGAAATGGCATAGACATCTTTAGATCTACTATCTAAATTTTAGGAAACCCCCACGCGAGTTGCTTTCTTTTCTTGATAATCTTGGACTTTTTTCACACCTCATAATTTAGCCAGGACTGTGAGTCACATCTAATTTTGAAATGGTTTTTGAGCCTCTTCTTTTATTTATCAAACAATTGATGAGTATGATTATTGAAATCTATTTTCAGTAGTCTCACTGAGAGCAAGTAGTCTCTCCTATGCTGTCATCAGCCTTTGGAAATCCATGAATGGATGGTCTTAATTTGTCTCATTTTGTTTCACATGTGTTAGTATTATCAGTTATGGTACGACTGAAAGCTGCCAGAGAACAAGTACAACATTCTACATTTCAATATAATTCATATTTTTTTTCAATTGGTATATGTGATTGATTTCATAAGAGGCCATCTCTCAAATGCTTTGCAATGCTCCCAAGGAATTCCACAAAGATGGATCTTACCATTCCCTAAGCAAAGAGAACCAGAAACGAGGTGCTCTATCTTGTTGGCAGATCTCAAGTTCTAGTCTCCTACTGTTTCGAATCTCTTCTCTATACACTGTGCTATACAGACATGCCTGTGCTATACAGACACACTGTGCTATACAGACATTGCCAGATCCAAAGAAAGACAGCAACGCAGGGCAGAAAAGGCCACAGCCTGGAAAGCATGTGTCTGGGGTTTGGTCCTTGGGGGAAGAGAAAGGAGAGCTAACCTTGGGGAATACCTCCTAGGCACCAGGCACTGAGTTCAATGTTTTCACTCATCATCTCATATAATGCAAATAGCAACCTTATGAACCAAGTATTTTTAGTCCCATTTTGACAGACAAAGAAACTAAGATGTTGGGTAACTCACCCAAACTCACACAGCTCGTAGGCAGCAGAGCCAGGGCCAGCCTTGCGGTCGGGGTTACTGCTTCTAGGGGGAGTGGCGGCCGGTAGCCGAGCCCTCAGCTCTCGGGGCTGCTTAAAGGGTACCGGCGGCGGGGGCTCTTTCCCGGAGGCGAGGGCGAGGCGGAGGACGTGGCCAAGGTCCTCGGCGAGAGGCGTGCAAGGTGTGGAGGGCGGCGATAAGGACAAAAAACACTCTTCATCCAGTAGGAGTATGCGCCAAAGAGATTTATTCAGGGGTGATTACAGGTTATATAGGCTGGTAAGAGGGGCAGGGCTGGAAAGGAGGTGAAGTAGCCTAAAATGGCAATATTGAAGGGAGAGGGGCTAGGATTGGTTCTGAGAGGACGCAGGAGCCGTTGCAGCGGGCGGGGGTTGTTCTGGCCACGGTGCATGCGCGCTGGCGGTGGCAGGAGTGGCCTTGGCACAAGGGAGTATGTGGGTAAGATAAGGAAGTGGGGAAAGGGCAGTTGGGAGAAAGGCGGTTTCCTCCGGCAAGCCTCCCCTGCCAGTGGCATTTTGGGTGAGGAAAAGGGAGCTGCCCTGACCTCGCTCCTCAGGCTCGGGGGGGCTGCAGAGGGCACTCACGCCCGTACCTACTACCCTCCCCAGGGGGTGATATCAAGTCCCCTGGCCCAGGCCTGGTAAGTCGAGGCACAAGCTCAGCTACCCGCAATTCCCCTTTCTTTTCTAATTAGAGGAAGAGGCTTTACCGGAGAGGCCCGCTAAGGGTGAGGGAAGGGGGAGGTCAGGGAAGGGAAAAAGGGGTTGACGGTGGCTCAGCGAGGCTGGAGCTTAATGTTGGTGTGGTGCCCGGGCGCTCGACAAGGGCTTCGCTGCAGCGGGCTGGGCGAAGGTGAGGGGTTTAAAGTTCAGGGGTTTAAAGTTCAGGGGTTCAGAGAAGCTGGAACTCGAGGTGAGAGCGATGTTCAGGTGATTGAGAAGGGCCTCGCGGTCGGCGGGTCGACCGGTGGTGTTGAGGTCGCGGAGGGTTGGCTGTCATCTTGGAGTGGGGGGCGTCAGAGGTGGCGAGTCGCTGATACTGGATTTGCACGAACGAGGAAAAAATGGCATCTGTTTGTTTTCTTACAAGCTGGACAATTTTGCGGATGAGGCAGGGTCCTAAGATGAGAGCTAGAATAATTATTAATAGGGGGCCAAGAAAAGGAAGGATGTATGGGAGGATGGGAGTGAAAAAACTGGACCAATAACTGGTGGCTTCACGATCTCTTTTACGCTTTTCCAGTCCTTCTCGGACCCTTTTCAGGCTGTCCTCGACGAGACCTGTGGAATTGGCATAAACACAGCACTCTTCTCCTAGGGCGGCGCAGAGGCCTCCTTCTTTGAGGAGGAGAAGGTCAAGACCTCGGCGGTTTTGGAGCACGACCTCAGAGAGGGAATTGACAGAATTTTTTAAATGGTAAATAGCGTTTTGTAAGTGACGAATGTCCTCGTCAACAGCCGCCCTGAGGTGAGTTAGGGCGGAGCCTTGACTGGCTAACGCAGCGATTCCGGTGCCAGCGCCGGCAAGACCTAGGAGGGAGGCAATTGTAAGGACGGTGATGGGCTCTCGCTTTTGCAGAGTAGCAGGAACTGCAGTTCTTTCCAGACGGAGGAAGAAGTCTTCTTCGCTGTGGTATAAGATCCTAGGGATAAGGACAATTAGGAGGCAAGTTTCTTTATATTCGCTGATGACTTTCGTGCTGAGACAGGGGGTAAGTCCTGTAGAGGAGCAGAGCCATTGGGAGGAGTTATGAGGAATGAGAAATTTTGCCGAGCTGCTGGGAGATGAGTAGCTGGCACAGGCAGTGAGGTCGGGAGAGTTACTGGAGCGAGGGCGGACGCACTTTCCCGTATAGGAGACTGAATGAAAGGTCAGGGGGACGGCAGAGGTATTCCAATTGCACTCCGAGGGGCTGTCTTCTGTGCTTTCTGAAAAGGAGAGGTTGGAGGCAACGGGCTCGTACAGTGAGGAAGAGGTGGAGAGGCAGAGCCAGCAGGAGGAGGTAAAATTGGGGTTGGAGGAGTTCACTGAGGCAAAGGCGGCTTGGATGAGGCTGAGGAGGGGAGAGGAATAACGAGAAGGGGGCAGAGGAAGCTGGGGTGGTGGGGTTTGAGATGTAGTTGAAGTACGTTTAGTTGGAACTAAGGTGCGGCTGGAGAGCTGTGGAAAAAGGGGGTTAATGACTTTATTGGGACCTATGCCAGAGGGTGTTTTTAAAGCAGTATTTTGGTATGGTTGGCTTACAGCCTCCTTTTTTATAAGAATAAGTGATCCTCGGTCGGCTCCTTTCTCATAGATTCTGAAGCCTCAAGTTTGACTGAGTAACCAGGAGGGATTAGTGGGGAGCTGCACTGTAAGATTAAGATGTGTGCAGGATCTCTCACTTTCTTGGCCGAGCAAGTTAACAGTAGGGAGTTTGCACCCTGTAGGGGCCCACTTTAAGGTAAGGTAATGATTAGGAACAGGAGGCTTCCAATTAGTGGCTAATGTTTCACACCCCCAGTATGCACAGTAGTACTCGTTGGGGGAATTGCAGTACGATTTTCCAGGATTTGAGGATGGGCACATGTAATATTGGGCCTGGGGGTTACTTACCTTTTGAGCGCAGGTTTCTTCGACTCTGGAGACAAAGGTGGTGAAAGGCTTACTCGGCTCCTGGAAGAGCTTGGTGAATTTGTTAGGCCGACAGGCAGAGCAATTGGCAAACGCGCGTAAGGCGATTTTCCAAAGGATAGGCCAAAAGGTGGCAGGTGCATTAATATAAGCAGACGCACTAGAAACGCTCCAGTGCCCATATAGGCTTCGGGGGGATGATAGACTCCAATGGCTGCATCTTGCTCACTTTGCTTAGCTGCTTCTGCCTGGAAGTGAGCACGCCAGTCAACAAACTGACCGGGGTTAAAAATTGAACGGGCAAGCGAGGCCCAGTCTTGGGGGAGGCAATAGTTCATGGCAAGATCCTGTAGTATTTGGGAAGCATATGGGCTACCTAACCCGTCCTCCTTGACGGCCTTGCGAAGCTGCTTGATAGTATCTAAGTCAATGGGATACCAGTCATGCGGCCTCTGTGGGGTGGGGGCAAGGTTAAGAGGAAAACAGCGAAAAGCACGAGAGAAAGGAGGACACGCTTGCAGAGGACTTGGCGCGGGAGTGGGGGTAGGGGGAGCGTTGCCCCAAGGATTGCCTTGAGGTGCAGAAGGCAGCCAGGGGTTGTTAGTTGGCAGGGTGGAAGGAGCGGCGGCAGCTGCCGGTAGCGGCTCCGAGGGGGAGCTCGCCGAAGGGAGAGGCGGGAGTGGGAGGCCCCAAGCGTCGCAAGATGGCGGCGCGGTAGGCGTGGCTAAGACACAAGATGGCGGACCAGCCCCGCCCTGTGAAAGGGTGGGGCCCAAGGCATAAGATGGTGGACTAGCTCCGCCCTGTGAAAGGGCGGGGTAAAGCGTATGCGGTTTCCGGCCCAGCTTAGGGCTGATGTCATCGCCGGAGCATTTCCTCCCCTCGATGGAAGAAGAAGGAGGAAGTTCGCCATCTTGGCGTGGCGCAGTGTTATCTTGCTTTTTGGGAGTCACCTCGAGCGCGTTGTTAATCTGCTCGACTAAGGACTCCGTGTCCGAGTCATGATTTGAATTAGTATCGCTATCTGAGTCTGTTGGCTGGGTTGATAGGGCCTCCTTGGATTTAACGGGGCCTCTATCAGGGGGGAGGGAGCCTTGAAGGCAGGAGCGGATGGTTATTAAGGTGGGGAGCAAGCCGGGAGGGAAGCGCTTGCTCTCATGTTCCATGGCATTAGTGACTCGATCAATAAGGCGATCATAAGTAACAGGGTCCCAAAGATGGCAAGTGGTGAGCCATGGGTTAAAGGGCAGCAGGAGATCCCAGTATATCTGCAGCTGCCGGACAGACACTTTACAGCGATGCGTGTCTAGGAGACCCGCTAGAGCACGAACTTGAGGTGCCTGACATGTAGATATACGATTACCCATAGCTGAGGGGAGAGGAGGGGGAGTTGTTCCCGGGCCGGGCCGGCCGGCTGGCGGGGAGGAGAAGGAGGAGTAGTTTACTGAGCAGAGAGAATGAGATAAACTGTGGCTGCAAGGCCGAAGGAGACGGCGAGAGCAGAAAGCAGTGCCCTTTGGCAACGAGAGCAGTCAGGGGGGGCGGTTGCAAAGAGGCACACGGCACCAAATGAGGAAATAAAGATACAAAGAACTACAGCAAAGTAATGGAGGGGAAGAGGGAGAGTGTTAGGAGGAACGGGGGTCATAGAAGTGCGCATACAAGAGGACGAAGAGAGCGTGGGGGAAGGGAGGAGTTCCTACTGGATGAAGAGAGCGTGGGGGAAGGGAGGAGCGGCTTCGGAGCAAGGAACCTCACACGGCTCCGGAAGCGGCGAGGGAGAGGCGGCCCTTACCTTGCAGGCGAGGAAATGGGAAGCTGGAGGGGCGTCCGGGCGAGCGGGTGACCTGCCAAACTGTCGTGTGGAGACGTTCCTCACACGGGGCACCAGTTGCGGTCGGGGTTACTGCTTCTAGGGGGAGTGGCGGCCGGTAGCCGAGCCCTCAGCTCTCGGGGCTGCTTAAAGGGTACCGGCGGCGGGGGCTCTTTCCCGGAGGCGAGGGCGAGGCGGAGGACGTGGCCAAGGTCCTCGGCGAGAGGCGTGCAAGGTGTGGAGGGCGGCGATAAGGACAAAAAACACTCTTCATCCAGTAGGAGTATGCGCCAAAGAGATTTATTCAGGGGTGATTACAGGTTATATAGGCTGGTAAGAGGGGCAGGGCTGGAAAGGAGGTGAAGTAGCCTAAAATGGCAATATTGAAGGGAGAGGGGCTAGGATTGGTTCTGAGAGGACGCAGGAGCCGTTGCAGCGGGCGGGGGTTGTTCTGGCCACGGTGCATGCGCGCTGGCGGTGGCAGGAGTGGCCTTGGCACAAGGGAGTATGTGGGTAAGATAAGGAAGTGGGGAAAGGGCAGTTGGGAGAAAGGCGGTTTCCTCTGGCAAGCCTCCCCTGCCAGTGGCATTTTGGGTGAGGAAAAGGGAGCTGCCCTGACCTCGCTCCTCAGGCTCGGGGGGGCTGCAGAGGGCACTCACGCCCGTACCTACTACCCTCCCCAGGGGGTGATATCAAGTCCCCTGGCCCAGGCCTGGTAAGTCGAGGCACAAGCTCAGCTACCCGCAAGCCTGGAATCCAGTTCTCAGACCCATGCCCCAGCACCCAGTTGGAGGGAAAGCAATGATTTTTATATTCAAATACACTAAGGTATAGAATTTCTATTTATATTATTCACATATTAAGTGCCTTGAGACACAAGTAATAATATCAGTTGCATGCACTTAACTAACATAGATAAACCCACAAATTGGCAAAGTTACTGCTAATCGTCTTTGAAACGTCATTGGGGTTGCTCCCTTAAAAACAAATGCTTTATTTCCCTAGAAAAATAAAATTAAGCAGCTACTCCCTATACTTGTGCAAATCCAAACTTGGTCAAAACACCCCATTCCAGTCTTACCACAATCTCAAGAACAGTGCCTTGCAGTGAATAAAGAAAAGTTCATCTCTTTGATGGACACTTTTGTGGATTCAGTTCCAGTCGAAGACATAGAAGGGAAAACATTTCTAGGCGTCCCTTCAAAGAAGGCAGAGTTAGGGCACAGACGATGGTTTGGGCTGGAATGAGAACAACTCCTTCAAAGCCCCGGCCCAGGGCAGCTTCCTCACCCCTGCCTGCCCATGCAGCCATCTGCCACCCGCCTCACTCCACGCAGAGCAGCTGGAAACACTTGCCATTGAACACCCTCAGCTGGGTAATGATCTAGATTTATGTTACATGGGGTTGTGGCCAATACCCAAGTGTAACTGGTTTACAATGGGCACTCTGTCATTTTCACTGTTTGGGAGCACTAATGGACCGAAAATACAAATCCCTGCTAGGTTGCAGCACCGCCTGGTTGCTGATCGGGCACGGTGCCTTAGCTTGTATTGTTTCCTCAAGATGCCTTCACTCTGCAACCCCAGGCTGTCATCATTGCCAGCCACAGCTCACCTCTGCTCACTGAGGCTTTCGTTTCTCTGTGGGGCAGCTCATGTTCATAAATCATTGGTACCACCCTGCAACAAATCGCCATTGGCCACACTCTCCTGATCAGAGGAGCAGTCTGCCAACAAAGTAGTTACAGCTCTGGAGTCATAATTACAATCATCTCCACTCAGATGTGACTTTGGGTTGGCTCTATTTAAGAGTCTATAAATGCACATCATGTTTTCAGAAGTTGGGGCCGGGGCTGGCAACGAAGAGCCCAAGCTGTGTGCCCTCCTCAAGTCACCAGAATGAAGGGAAGCACGTTCTGTGGAAATGAAGGGTGGACTTTGGCAAGACTGGAATGTTTTCGGAGGTCACTCCCTTGCTTCTCCCTGCCCACACCCCCACTCCCCATCACCCACAGACATACATACTTTCATGAGTGTTGTCAAATGGAGCACTTTAGGGAAATCTGGAATATCACCGTTCCTCGTTAAGAGCATCAGAGAGGCAGACAGGAGTTCTGCCACTAATTACGCCACTCATCCTGGGACTTTGGGACAATAACTTAATAGCACAGGCCACACTTCACTTCACACATCTCTTCCTTGAGGATGCTCTAACACATACCCCACCACCGAGGTCTCTTCCAACGTTAAAATTCCATGCATTCTTCCTTCAACTCAGAATAACCGAACATGTTTTCTGAGCCAACATCTATCTAAAGTATTACAACTTCAATTTTAGCTTCTATTTTGTTACCTAGGTCAACACCATTCTGACGTATAGAAATAATGTGGACCATTTGTCAAGTATTTACTGTTCCAAACACATAGGCACTTTCCATAAATTACCTCATGTAACCATCACAATAACCTGAAAGTTAAAAATCCCCTTTATATAGGTAAGACATCTGAAGTTCAGAGAGATTAAGTAATCAATCTGAGGCTGCACACTCACAGCTGGCAGTGCTGGGATTGGAATCCAGATCTCATTCTAAAGCCTATGGTCTTTCTACTTGCCACAAGTCTCAGTAAATAATAACTGTTAGTGTGCTTGGCCCATACAGAATACTCACTCGGTTTCTTTCCCTTTCCTTTTGAAAACATAGTTAAATTTTTTATGATAAATTTCAAAGTGGCATTCAAATTCCTTGGCTTCTCTGGGGTTTTTATTTATCACATATTATTTGAAATAAGTAGAGCATTAGCTCATGTTTGGCACTGCCATTCTGAGATACTTGGGTTGCAATGGCATTTAGTGTACTGGGTTTTGACCCACCCAGAAGCGCTATAAACGTAACTTGTTTTCTGAAATTAAAGTCAAAATGCCAGCAAAGCAACAGTTATTCAGCCTGGATATCTGCCCAATTCTGCAGGAGAGATTGCCACCCAAGGATTTGCTTGCCCTTCTCCTCTCTGTCGTCCCTTTGTACTCAGTATGAAAATCACTTCCACAAACAGGACTTCCCATCCCCTGAGTAAGGGACACAATGCAGATGGTACATCATTATGACAGAAAAGCTTGCTTCAGTTCCCAGTAGTAAATATTCAGATTTCATGGCCATCTGGCTGCCATTTCACAAACTCTTTGCAAAATCTGGCTATAATTCTACCAAGTTATGAACACGAGTTAATTCTTTTAAGGTTTAATGAAGTGAATTAAAGAAAGTCAAAATACTTGCTAAATATGGCCACAACTGAGAATCCAAGAAAGACTGTGAAGTTCATAAAAAGAAACACTATTAGAAGGGAGAAAGAGGACAGATAAACTTCGGTGACACGAAAGGAAGACAGCAAAGACCCATTCATGCACATTGTGCTTGTTTGGATATTAGGATAACTCAGGCAGAATTAGTTACTAAGTTAAGACGTGTTATATCAATTTATGAAGTAAACTGATCCAACCTACTTTAGGAAACAAATATTGCTTCATCATAAACATTCATTTACAAACTACGAATTACTATGCTAATTACTAACATTATATATATTTATCAAATAAGATTCCTAAGGAAGAACAGTAGGTAACAATGTATCTATTTACCTTTAGTTTCTTAAAAATAATAAAAATGAATGGACATTTTACATTTTTAGATTTCTCATTAGTTAAAAGAAACCAGCACCCTTTTCTCTGTATTTTTTAAATTGATTTCTTATTCTTATCTAGGACATAAAATAGCAATGCAAATAATGGCCCTGGCTTGTGGTCTTTTTATGCTGCAATGTATCACTTGTGAGTGAGAAGAAACTAAAACACAAAGAAGTTGCCCACAGCCATTTTTTTAAATTTAGCTAAAGAGGAAAGAACAGAATTTAGCCCTCCTGTTTAAGCAAAAGGCTCCATGCTCCACCCTAACACTTTTACTCTCATTCCATCAAAAACCCTACACACACTTTTTCCATCTTCTTCTAGTTAATTTTCGATCAGTGTATCAAATATTAATGATGAAAATGTAAAAAATTATGTCTTATACAATATTAATGCAAGTTGACAACAAATTTATGTCTTCATGTTCTAGTTGCACAGAAATGTTCCTTTTCTATTTACCAAGGCATTATTGTGGAATTCCAAAAGCCTATATAATGGGAAGAGTCAGACAGCTGCTGAAAGTCAAAATGCAGGAGATCCCTAAGCCCTGAAGCAGTGCTACCTTGTCAGAGAACTTTGGGAGGCCAACAGGAGTAGGGAGGAGAGTGGGCACTGGGCCGGCTCCCGTGGGGTGAACTCTGAGTCTTCTCAAATTCCTTCCGCTCGCTCCATTTCCTCTGAGAAAATGAGAGTCATGGATGAATCGAGGGAAAGGTGTAAGGAAATGTTACGTTTGAAACCCTTGTTTTCACACCATTGTCTCACCACATGGTTTTCTTCATGAACACTTTTCTCTGATTTCATTTGAAGGAGAGTCTTCTATTTAAAGAACACTGATGTTGTTCAATCTGTTCACTTTGCAAACGAGAAAACTGAGGCTCAAAGAGCTTGAGCTGGGCTCAGAGAGTTAGCGAGTGGTGGTGTAAAGCCTACAGTTGACAGCACCAGCTCACGTGTGCTAGGTGTTTACACAGACCGTCTCTAACTGTCACTACACACCTGTGTGGTAAGGGATGAAGAAATGAGGGAAAGAGCAAAGTTAAAATCACTTACTCAGCTCAGCAACTCAATCTACTGGCAAGCTGCCCAGCACATTTTTTTCCCTCCATGGCACCATCTTTTTCATTATTAATTTGATATATAAAACCTACTGAAAGTCTGTATGCCACATATAGTTTAAACTGTGTGTGTGTAATTATTTTGATAACTTAGAGATGAATTTTATTTCACTTTCTATGGTAACTAAAATCATCCCGGCATGTGATGAAAAAAAGAGGATTGAGGATAACTGCCTCATCTAAAAAAAAATCTGTCAAGATGTTAGAACATCTGAAATTACAGTTTTTGTACATTGGGGCATGCAGAGGTAAACATGATCTTACGTTAAATACGACATTATCCAAAAACACAATACATTTATGTGTTGGGCATGACTGCAAATACAGAAAGTACCAGAAAATATTTAATACAAATAAACATTCAAAGCTCTGCTTATAGGACATGCCATGCCTACTTCTGCTTTGTCCAGCTTCTATTAGCAGGAGAAACAAACCACCTTCCCATGTTGAATATACAGGTGACATTAGAGGGTAAATTCAGAGGGAAAGTATTTGGATATATTCTAGGGTTGTATCTTTGCTGTCCTTCACTCAATCCTTGATTTTAAAAGCCAATTTTACTTCGCAGTTAATAGGTTCCCAATTCCTTGCCAAAAGCAAAATCAAGTGTACAAATTGTTCTGAACAGGGATGATTTACTCTGGATTGCCCTTTTTGCCAGCATTGGAATATCCTTAAGTCGAAGGACCAAGGCACTTCTTCAGTGCTCATTACCCAGATACCAAACTTCCCATAATCATCGGAAACTCTCCATGCTCGTTTCCCAGTATTGCATTCCAACAAGTTCCAAGACCTCAAGGAGGTAGGTATCTGATGGCTAATGTTTTCTTTAGGCAAAGTATAAAGGGAGGGGATATCTTGAGGAACTGCATATAAACCTCATATTTTAAAGGGCTGGGGTATGCAGAGATTTCATTCATGTTTCTTCTAACCCTAGAGGAATCCAGTCGTCCCCCCCACCCCACCACCAACCTGTCCCAGGAAAAGAATACACTCCAGATAAGTAAACTCTGGGCTACCCTCTGCTTCCCACTTCAAAACTAATTGCCCTCTTTGTCATGCTAAGCTTTCAAATGTCTCTTATAAAGGCGAACTTGTCAGAAAATCCACCTCCATCATGAGAAACTTTGCTTTTGTATATTACCATTAGATCCAGGTATCTTTTCATTATCAAGTTGGCTTTGCTTGGGAATTGATGCCCCCCCCCAAAGGCTTTTACTTAACAAAAATAAACAAAAGTAAAAATAATTTATCCTGCCACCATACTTTTAAAAAATCAAGTAGGAATAGTTTAACTCCCCAAATGTCAGCAATTCTTAACCTACAATCTAACTGAATAACATCCATGGGGCAGTTGAATAGGTAAACTCTTATAAGGGGATAAAACCAAACCTCAGCTGGCTTTTTGCAAAGCTAACTGTTCTACTTTCTGTCACAACACATGTATACCGCCAAGAGGATTCTTCCAGAAATCATTCTAAGCAGGTATTGCACTTTCATCGGCCTTTTCTGTGTTCATGCCAATAGTCAGGATTCAAAGTCCAGTTCAAGCAGACAATGGTCCTAGCAGTATGGGGTAGTGGTGGGGATGGGGATGGGGTTGGATAACCTCCCTCACCACACTATAATGGCAAGCCTTCTTTGTGCTGCTTAACCTGACTCGAGGAAGCAGTGAGTCACCAGAATTTATCCAAAAGGAAGGGAAACACAGAATTGACTCATTCATGAAATAAATGTGCTCCCTTCATATCAGCTGTAACTAACAAAGGCACAAATCCATACATCTGTGTATGTACACCAAGAAAGTGTGTTGCCTTGAAATTGGGTCCAGTAATTGGTTAATTCCATGTTAACATTTCATCAAATGTTTCATCCACCCTTGTACAAAATTTGTTCAATACACACAAACTCAAGTAAAATATCTGTCCTTATATAAATCTGCTGAGACAGGATGTCATTGGGTTCTCTCATGGTCCAATGTTGGCACAGGATAAGAAAAACAAGGGGTCAGACTCTCCAGTTAAATTTCATCCACATAAGTCTGAACCATCTCCACAAAGTAGACCTCACATGAGGTGTCCTGCCCATAAAACAAGTCAGTTAATTAGACTGGGTTGATCAAGTCGCTGTTGCTTTCTACCCCCATAAGGGTTCAAAAAACCAGGGAAGTCCACAGCGGACAGGGAAAGCACCCAAAGCTCCTGGGGAAAATTCCTCCCTGCTCTGCATGACTCTTAGTCAAGCTTACCACAGCTACACATATGCCAAATAGCCTGAACATGCAGTAGGGTTACCAATACACTCGAATAAATCACACTTAAAGTACATTCCCAGTCAGTGACAGACCTCAGCGCAGAAAGCCTGGGGTGTGTGGACATGTGTGTGCGCTAAGAGGGGAGGAAGGACCCAAATGAGCCAGATGCAGCCTCTACATTCTCTCCAAACTCTCTGGCATTATACTTTAATTATGTCACACTTGTTCTCTCCATTCCCCCCAAACAGATCATCATTAAGTAGTATGGTTTGGCAGATTAACCTTAAAGTCTAAAAAGCAAGTCTCAGTTCTAGTTTAAAAAGGCAAGAACTGCCCAGTACACTCTGCTGTGCTTGGGCCCAGAGCTCCTGTACTTTGCAGGTCCATGTCACTCACGCTCACCCTCTTTCCTCTCCTCCTGCAGCCAAGCCACATGCGGGAGCTGAGGGGAAGCAGACGCTCTATAACTCAAGCTTTTCCATCTTGGAAGTCAAGAAATGATTCACGTCCTCCCTGGGACTCCCTCTGGGCTTCTCCCAACACCCAGCCCCCACTTGTGGGCCAAGGAGGGTGTCTGTGCTCCTCACACAGCCGGCCTCTTCAAGACCAGCCCACGGAGCTGCTGTCACACTTGGCTTACCACTCACCGGACCTCTCTATTTTAACTCTCTTCTGTTGGATTTTTTAATTTTAATGCTACTAAACAAACTTGAAGATATAAAACCATGGAACCAGTCTTCATTTGAGAAAACCAGGAATAACAGATTCTTTCAGTTTACTGTTCCTTTTACCATCAGGTTGTGGAAAGATCCTTTGGGATTAGAAATGACACACGTGAAGTGTCCCACACAGTGCTTGCAAACAGACGCTGTGAAAAAGTCACATTCAAGTTCTCAGCATAGGCATATATCTAGTTCTAATTCCTTTTTACCATTCACCATTTTCAAGTAAAATTTCAAAGCATTATTTCTTTCCCTTTTCTATACCCTTCCCAAGATTGATATAGATCATTTGTCCATCCTGAATAGGTGTCTGTGGGACCTCACAGTTAGTGTCATCTTGAAATATAATCAATGGAACTATTTGCTTACTGTTCCCACCAGTTAATAAAGAGGTTGGGACATCTATCTGAAAGGCCCTTGTCACTGGTAAAATAAAGTGCCCAGCAATCAAGCAGCTAGTGACCAGCAAATTCTCTGCATTCTCATGATGTCCTTTTTCCCTTTCAGATTTTCAGAACGTACAGGATGTAATTTAGCAGCAACATAATGTCAGCTAGAGCACCCAGCTGGACACTCTATGTCTTCCTATAACTGATTGCAAGCTAAGTTACAGAAGGTTGCAAGCTGTATCAAAGTGCACAACACCTAAAAACACAGGGCAGGTTTGGGAACAGGGCTCATGTGTGTTTTTAAACGTTGGGGTCACCACAATTACACAAGCCAATGCTCCCAGAGTGTATGCAAGTGTGGGTGTGGGTGGGCGTGGGTGGCTGGTGGCCAGGTGGAATAGTTTGATAGCTGGGTAGACAGGGTAGACTAGGGCATCTTTAGTGCAAGTGCCCTCACCCAGGACAACGTCTTAACTGACTGAATCCAGAGCATACACATTCACGAAGCTAAGCAGCTCCCTGGAAACTGGATGAGCCGCCCTCATTTCCTCTCCTTTTCTAACCTTCCGGCCCCAGAGTTCTATTTTCCCATTTAAGATTTCACCTCCACACCAGCTACAGTCTAAATAGTTGACCCTGCGTATTTATTTCTGTGCAGGGATGGTTCCCAGGATAGGAATTATTCAGTTGCATTGAGGAAAAAGTGGAATTTTCTTTGTATTGATCCTTAATTAAAAGTGATAGCGCTGGCTTTTGTGATAGAAAGGTCCAATGAAGTAGGGCCCTAAGCAGCGCTACTGGGACAGGAAACCTGCACGTGGAGACCAGAGCCTCTCTCAAGTGCCTTCAGCTCTCTTTCAATATGTAAAGTGGAACTGCTGAACTCATGCTAGAAATAGGACTCTTTAATGAAGGATTCTTTCCTAGGAACATTAAGTTGGCTTCATGGCTCAGCCAGAAAGTTTCCTGGATGCACCCCTGACCTTTAAAGACAGGCCACAAACATTTTACCGAAGCATACTGCTCAGTTGGCAATATTTGTTAGGCACGCTGTTTATCAATTTGCAGCAATAAAAATAAGGGGAGACCATTGGAAAGCCTCACCTGGGAAAGTCATAACTCTCAGGCATGAAACTGACCATCAGGGACTTCCCTAACCACTTCCCAGGAGGCCCCCATCAAACTCCAGGGCTCCCAGCAAAAGAGTAACTTGTAGCGGAGACCCAGAAGCCCCCAGAGTCATACAGGCTGTGCTGACAGAAGCACATAGGAGCAGAGTCCAAGACTGAGAATCTGGCTCATATGCATCAAATCTGGCAAGGGGACTGGTGCAGCTCATACCTCCCAGCCTGCCGTTTAGGCCACAAAATTGGTCAGTTATGTCTATCATCCTAATCAATGATAGAAATCAACCTAGGAATCCTTCTGGAACTAAATGTAAAGGTTCAGTTCCAGACTTAAAATAGTTACAGTCCAATAGCTCTGCTATTGGTTATCCATATAAGTGTGGTTATTTCTTGTCTGTATCTCTAAATCTCTCAGAAAAGCAATATCATGAGTAGCCTAGGACATCATTCTTGTGGGGCGATGAAGAGATGAACAAAGAACTGAACAATGAGGAACTCCAAAGACAGGTAAAGCATCATGAATTCCAGTGTGATATGAGACCAATCCCGTGCTGAAACAGGGATCAAATGCAATAAGAAACCTGCTTTTAGGATGAGCATGCACCATTCCACTCCTTTGCAGCAAGCTTGTCTCAAAGCACTGAATAACCCTGAAGTTTTCTTCAGTTACCTTTAAATACTAGAAAAATCAGTTAATAAATGTACTCTCCTGGTTCACTAATGTCCCTTTTCTCTTTCAAGTCACTGCTCCAAATGTTCCTTCTCCCAGAAGTCGTCCCTAGATAGTGCCACCCAATGCCAAGTGTATGTTCACTCTGGCTCCGTCATCATTCGCTTGCATGGCTTTCACGCTTGTTACTTCTCTGTGCAAGTCTTTTACAGGTACTGCTTGTAAATTCTTTCTCTTTAAGAGAGCTTGCCTTACAGAAGAATATCTGAATCTCTCAAATGTGGGGGAATTTCTGTCATTTCAAAATCATATTCAAAATTAAAATATAATTCAATGTTTGGAAAATTGAACACATTTTTTTCATAATCCAAATTTCAGAAATCATCTCAGACATTCTATCATCTGAAAATAAGTTATCCTCAAAACAGAGATTAAGGGACATAAAATATGGCAGGGGGAGCTTAAGAACATTCTGTTTATTGAAAGGGGGTATGGATTTTTGAACAATATCGAAAGAAACTCTAGGTTCTTTGAAAGGAAGATCTAAGTCTTTTTCTTTCTTTGTATCCTTTCTTTGTGTCCTCTCCCCAAACAGAGCTTTCCTCTGTTTATAGTAACAGATTTATAATTTCCTTGTCTAAAAATTTAAGACCAACAGTACTGAAAAGAAACGTAAAATTTATCTGTGGAAAATCTTAAATATCTGTATTAGTTTCCTGGGGCTGCTGTAAAAAATCACCACGATCTGGGTATCTTAAAACAACACAAATTTATTGGCTCACAGTTCTGCAGGATGGAAGTCTGAAACCAAAGTGTGAGCAGGCCACACGCTGAAGGCTCCAGAATCCTTCCTGGACTGTTCCAGCTCCTTGGCAATCCTTGGCTTGATGACACACCACTCCAATCCCTGCCTCGACTGTCACCTGGCACTCTCCCCGCCTCTGTATCCTACGTGCCCCCCTCTTATAAGGACACCAGTCACCGGATTACAGCCCACCCTATTCCAGTGGGGCTTCGTCTTAACTTGATGACATCTGCAAAAACCCTATTTCCAAATAAGGTTTCATTCACAGGTGTGGGGGTGGGGGTAGGACTTGAACACACAATTCAACCCACAGTAATCCCTTAAAGGAAAATTACACCACCAGGATCTTTAGGTACAAAACTCCTCCCCTTAGCACTGGAACTCAAAAGTGGTCTCCATTGTCTTCCCCCAATAGCCAACACACTCTCTTATTCCATGGTTTCCTTCTTTTGAAACAATACTCTAATCCTTATTGCTAAGAAGTTAGAATATGTTCAACATGTGTAGCTCATCCTATGAAATTTTAAAGTATCTTCTATATGCAGGGCACTGGGTATGTACCATAAGGGGATACCAAAGTTGTAAGACACGATTCCTGCACCTGAAGCATGTATTACCTGGTTTTGTAGGCAGGATAATTACAAAAAATAATAATAGTAATAGCCATTATTTATCAAATAGGTACTACATGCCAGGAACTATTCTGTTTACTTTATGTAGATTAGCCCATATGAGCTTTACGACAACCCCATGAAGTAGGCACTGTTATTGTCCTCAATCTAAAGATGAGAAAAATGAGGTACAGAGAGGTCAAGTAACTTACCCCAAGTCATACTTCTAGTTGGCTGTAAGGGCGGGATTCATATACTGACTGTTTGGCTCCAAAGCCTGTGTTGTCAGCCCTACATTACACAGGAAGGGAGGGAGAGGGAGGTGGGAAAGGGAAAGAAGGAGAAGGGGGGACCAGGGGAGACCAAGTGGGGAGGGAGGAAGGAGGGAAGACAGGTGCACGACTGAAGTGAGCAATGAATAGTGAAGAATTCAGAAGGAGAGACTGTGGTGACTTGAAATCATCAGACAGGTTTCCATGAAGAAAATGGGACTCAACCTTCCCTTCAAGGAGAGGTGTGGGGGCAGCATCTCAGATGGGGATTTGGGATTTAACACGTGTAATTAACAGCCACTAAATGATTTTTAACAAATAAGTGATGGAGATAAAATAGCATTTGAGGAGGCTCAGTAAGGCAGGACTGTATGGGGTAGAATAGTCGTGGAAGAGCCAGGAAGCTGAGGGTGGGAGACTGGCAATAAGCAAACAGCATGGTTGATCCCACTGTGACACTGTAGCACTAGTAAATGATGGGAAGGCAGGGCTGATGGATGTCACTCAGTTCCAGTACTTGTCTCCCTTCTGAACCCAGAGGAAGTTTGGCTATTTATTCTTTTACACATGGAAGAAAGTGTGCCCTCCTTGGTACAGTACAGACAGAATTCTTTTCTCAGGCCACTCATCTCAGACTGGTCAGTAGAAGAAGCTGGGCCTTGGTTCACCGGGCTACTATGCAGCAGAGTGTTGGGCAAAACTTCTCACACTTTTCTGCAGCAGTAGCTACACCAGGGACTTGGAGATAGAGGAAAAAGCATTCCACTATAAGCACGAAGTTCAAGGACTTTCTTTTCCTTAAAAATGCACGTACATTTTATATTCTTCTTTGTAATATATATCCAAGTTTCTTTTATGAAAAAGTAGTGTTTCATTCCTTTTGCATCTGCTAAACTGGATGTTCTAGAAAGGCACACCATATTCCTCCTGCGACTTTGTATACCCCCGGGCATACTAATGGATACCTGGGAGAGGAGTGCTAATTAGAAAAGACTTGTAGGGAAGCAGCATGGACCCAGATGGGCCACCATCCAGCTAAGGGATATTGGATAGTAAGTTCAAGGTCCCCTGTGAGCTCTCTAGTATTGCTGAGAAGAGTGGTAACTGTCCTATCCACCACAGAGGTCTACACAAGGATTGAATGAGCTAAAAACGTAAGAGAAAATCTTTGGGAAAGTATTTATCTCTAAATCATCACAAGAGACATAACTCAATGAGCAAGACTTGTCATACCACAACCTGTGCTAACTGCATTTTCCAGGATTCTCTGTCCCTCGAGGCAGCAAAACCACCTTCATCCAAAGGAGGATTCATCTTTCCCAGGCTTTAGAGCCACTCAAGATGAGTGTGTAGACAGAAAGCAGGTGCAAGGGAGAGAGGTCAAGGAATGAAACTGTGAGAAGTTTGTTCTTCTGCAAACTCTCATCTTCCAAAGTGAGAATAGGTGTGAAATCATTGACCTGGAATATGGTGGCAAGGAAGATGTGTTTGATAAATCATGTTTGCTTGAATGATTCAGGGTTTGTTTTTTTTTAATGAAAGAAGGAATCTTATTTTTGGAATTGAAGTTTACATAAAACCTTCTGAAGTGAGTCAGATGGTGGGTGGTTTCTTTCCGAAGTCCATTCAGCAAGGATGGTTAGTCTCAGTACAGGAAAATGATCATCCTTACACACAAACAGTATTTTTAACCCGGCTATAAATAGATACACACATGCCTCACTGTTTCTTTCTCATGAGACTTTCTCATTTATTTGTGAAAGTCAATGGAATAGTTTCCAAATATCACTTGCTGGGTTCAGGCAAATTCTGGCCTGTATCAGCCCCTTAAAGTTTAAGTAAAATGAAATATAGATATATCTAACTTCAAAATCTCACCTAATTTCACCACACTCTGAACCAGCAGAGTCAGTTCAATATATGGACCTTCTCTAAAGAGCATAAAGATAACATCATATAAGGAAGCAGCTATTAAAATTATGTATTAGATTCATAAAAACCATGCAAATTCATCTTTTATTTTGTAAAAATATGTTGTAAAAGCAAAGTTCCTTTGGATATCATGTTTCTCCTTTGCATTTCAGTGTTTGTTTAGAGAAAATAACTGCTTGATTAGAAGACTAGGGACAGTCTTACTAAAATGTCAGGAGGCACTATTAAAGGAAGATTAATCCAAAGGAAGGTCCTTACATTACATCAAGGAAGAAAGAATGGAGATTGATTTACAAAGGTTTGAAATGAATAGTTTCAAAAATCACATAATACAAATTCATTTTTTCCTTATATGACATGACTATAGTATGTCCCCAAAGGAGTTGTTAACTGGTTCTAAGTCTTACCTCCTCCTCCCAAGTGTCTGATTTAAGAAATATTCAAAGTTAAAATATTGCTTGGATTTATTAATTTTGTATTATGTAATCTCATAGATGATATAGCAATAACTGTCTTCATTAAGGCACATGGAAGAGAGAAGGAGACAGTCCTAGGGCTCTTTCTTTCCATCACACTCCTCTGGAGTGAGCTGGGGCAGGCAAACCTCACTGTCCCTCACTTTTTTCAGTTGGAATTCTGAGCTCCCAAGGCCTGTCTCAGTTCCAGAAGGTGAGATATTAGCCTCAGTAAGAAAACAGACACTGCAAAGAGCAACTGGTTAGTGGATACTACAGAGCTCATTGTACTTTCGCATATGATGTGTGCCGGTTTGAATGTATTGTGTCCCCCAAATGCCATTATCTTTGTGGTCTTGTGGGGCAGACGTTTTGGTGATGGTTAGATTTGCTTGGAATGTGCCCCACCCAGCTGTGGGTGGTGACTTTGGTGGGATACTCCCATGGAGGTGTGACCCCACCCATTCAGGGTGGGCCTTGATCAGTGGAGCCATATAAAACATGCTGACTCAAAGAGACGGAACGGAGTGCAGCTGTGAGTGACGTTTTGAAGAAGAGCAAGCTCGCTAGAGAGGAATGTCCTGGGAGAAAGCCATTTTGAAACCAGAACTTTGAGCAGACGCCAGCCACGTGCCTTCCCAGCTAACAGAGGTTCTCCGGACGCCATCGGCCATCCTCCAGTGAAGGTACCCAATTACCGATGTGTTATCTTGGACACTTTAGGGCCTTAAGACTGTAACTGTGTAGTGAAATAAACCCTCATTTTATAAAAGCCTATCCATCTCTGGTGTTTTGCATTCTGCAGCATTAGCAAACTAAAACAGATTTTGGTACCAGAGAAGTGGGGTGCTTTTGCTGCTGACTTTGCAAACACCAAACATGTTGGAACGGCTTTTTAAATGGATAATGGGGAGTTTCTGGAAGAGTTGTGAGGAGCTTGATAGAAAAGGCCAAAACTGCTTTGAAGAGACTGTCTGTGGAAATATGGACTCTAAAGATACTTCTGACGAGGCCTTGAACAGAGATGATCAATGTGTTGTTGTGAACTGGAAGAAAGGCGATCCTTATTTTAAAGTGGCAGAGAATTTGGCAAAATTGAGTCCTGGTGTCAGATGGAAGGAAGAATCTGGAAGCAACAACCTGGAATACTTAGCTGAGGAGATCTCCAGACTATGTGTGGAGGATGTATCCTGGCTTCTCCCTGCAGCTTATAGTAAAATGCGAGCGGAAAGAGATAAACTTAGAACTGAACTCTTGGGTTCAAAGAAACCAGAAGCTGATGGCTTGGAAAATTCCAGGCTTCCAAGGGGTGGAATCCCAGAAGCTACAGCCCAACGTGAGGATGTAACCAAACATGGAACCCAGCCGCCATTTCAGTACAAGCCAAGATTGGAGATGGAATTATCCAGAAAGGATTTGTGGAAAGTCCTATTGTCTGATGGCTTTGACCCCTGTATGCTTCATGCAAAGCCAACAGAATTTTTGCGAGATCTTTATAGACAGAGCCATTGCCGGTCTGGACTGGAGGAGACAGACAAGGAAAAAATTAAAGGAAAAATCTCTTCAAAGACAGAGCCATGGAGGTTGAGGTCTGGAGTCAGGAGGTCTCGGGCTGGGAGAGCAGAGCAGCCCACACACTTGGAAAGGGTGAGTTTGCCCCAGAGGTCGAGGGTGGGCATTCCACCTCGATGCTCTGGAAGAGTTTTGCCACCTGAGGTCCCAAAGAGGGTGGAACACATTCCCAGGGAATTGGGGAGAGCCTGGCTGCCACCACACTGTTCTCAAAGGGTTGAGCTTGTGCCCCGGAGATGGAAGGGAATCCGGGAGCTGCCCCAATGTTTGAGGAAGGTGGGGCCGAGAAGGTGGTCTCCCCAATGTGTGGGTATGTTGGAGCACTCACCTAAGAGTTTGGAGAGGAAAGGGCTGCCACAAAGGCCCTTAGGAAGGGTTAGACTCCCGCTCTCTCAAGCCCCAAGGATGCCACATTGTTCTGTTAATGACTCTCAGACTTTGAAATCTAATGGAGTTTGTCCTGCAGGTTTTAGGAACTGTTTTGGTCCTGTTAACCCTGGTTTCTTTACTGTTTCTCCTTATGGCAATGGGAATGTTTATCTTGTGAATGTCCCTCCTTTGTATATTGGAAGCATATAACTTGTTCTAAGTCCACAGATCCAAAGCTAAAGGAAAAGTATGCCTTAGGACTGACCACGCCTATATTTGATTTTGATGGGATTTTGTACTTAACTTTTGTTACAGAAATGGTTTAAGTTTTTGTGATATTGTGATGAAATGAATGTATTTTGTATTTGGAAAGATAATGTCATTTTGGGGTCCAGGGGGTGGAATGTGCCGGTTTGAATGTATTGTGTCCCCCAAATGCCATTATCTTTGATGTAGTCTTGTGGGACAGACTTTTGGTGCTGGTTGGATTTGCTTGGAGTGTGCCCCACCCAGCTGTGGGTGGTGACTTTGGTGGGATACTCCCATGGAGGTGTGACCCCACCCATTCAGGGTGGGCCTTGATCAGTGGAGCCATATAAAACCATGATGATAAATCTTTGGAATCCTCTAACCTTATTCTGAAAATGAAAGACTAAGTGAAAATACCACATGGACTTCCAAGAACAATGCCCTAAAGCATTTGGGAAGGCAGACCTTTTCAAGTACTACAGAATCCCCAAGTTAGGGTGTTAGGGGTCCATGTCGCATTGAGCCCAGGAGTACCAGAGGTACTCCGGGTGGGGGGGGGGGGGTCCAGGAAATACCACGTGGATGTGAAAAACACATTTACTTTGCATCTGCTCCAAGCTAGATGAGATGACCTGCTCTTCTACGGACCTCCTGACACTAATGTGCTGGGAAGATGTGGTAGTTTGAAGCTGTATGTACCCTAGGAAAACATGTTCTTAAAGTTAATCCATTCCTGTGGGTATAAACCATTATAAGTAGGACCTTTTGATGAGGCTACTTCAGTTAAGATATGTCCTACCTCAGTCAGGATGGGTCTTAATCCTATTACTGAAGTCCTTTATAAAAGACAGAGAGAGAAAAAGCCATGGAAGCAAGAAGCTGAAATCAACGAAACCCGGAAAAGAAGGGAAAGACCAGCAGACACTGCTATATGACTTGCCATGTGACAAAGGAGCCAAGGATCGCTGGCAGCCAGTCTTTGGGAAGAAGGTATCACCTTGATGATGCCTTGATTTGGACATTTTCCCAGCCTCAAAACCATGAGCAAATAAATTCCACTGTTTAAGCCAAATAATTTCATCGTACTTGCTGAAGCAGCCTAGGAAACTAAAACAGAAGATATGGAGGACATGTTCATGGAATTCAAATCTAGAGGTACAGGATGACGGGGCAGGCAGGGAGTGCTTTTCCACAGTCTCCATTTTGCCACCTACAAGGGCTGCTGCCTGTTGAGTCATGAACACAGCACCAGAAAATACACCACTCCTGCGAGTTTTAGCAAGCCCAGACTCAGGCCCAACACCTCAACAGACACTGTTGAGTGTTGAACCATGAACAGTGCAGGAGTTCCACAACCTCAAAGTCAAGGCTAGCCACCAACTTCATCTAATTTCACAACAGCTGAAGAAGTAACGTTCTCTCCCAAAGCTCTTAACTATTCACAGGGTACGGGACTTGACACTCACAGAGCTTCCCGACGCATCATGGAGAGTTCTGCACTGCTTATCCATATGGTCTGACTTTTGCAATCTCTGAGGGAATTCTGTCAGCCTCCTACTTTATTAGTTTTACTTCCCCTTTATCTGGCATGGCTTTGTGTTTACTTTTAACTGGCTATTATATTTCTCTCATAGGCGTCATTAATGGGCTGTGACCCAACTTCCTGCTGAGTGTTATCACCTCATTTTTAAATGCCGTTTTTATTTTTGAAATTCCTGCTGCTTAAATTCAATATTAGGAGGGATATTATGAAGCTCTTTTAACTTCATCAGACTGCTGGTTACCAAGCTTTACTTTAAGCACTTACAGACATTCATATAGCTTTAAACATGTTTGCACCATGTGAACAAAGCTCTGACTTAATCTTATTTAGTAACCTAAATTGCATGATATTTCTAATATTGGCATTTGTGATAGGAAACAGCTGGCTCTAAAGCTTACTACCCAGCGGTGGACTGTGAAGGTGGAAGACCATTTAAAGCAGGAAGGGCCATTTTTATTTATTTCCACAATTAGTGTTTGTAAAGTAACTCATCCAGGGCCAACCTGAGCTTTCAAACTCAGACCAGAAAGAGAGGTGCAGATTCTTGCTCTGGAGAAGCTAAAAGAGGACAAACACCCCAAGAGCAACTAAGAGTGACATTTTTGAGGAACTGCAGCCTAGAGAGGAACATCCTGGGAGAAAGCCATTTTGAACTCAGAACTTTGGAGCAGACGCCAGCTATGTGCCTTCCCAGCTAACAGAGGTTTTCCGGACACCATTGGCCATCCTCCAGTGAAGATACCTGATTGCTGATGTGTTACCTTGGACACTTTATGGCCTTAAGACTGTAACTGTGTAACCAAATAAACCCCCTTTTATAAAAGCCAATCCATCTCTGGTGTTTTGCATTCCAGCAGCATTAGCAAACTAGAACACCTGGTCATACAAGTATAAAAATGCCAATGCTAATTCACCCCCTAGAAATTATCAGATGAAGAAACTAATGAGCAAGGGGAAGGCTCCTGAGTCCAAACCAGCTCCTTTAGATCAAGAAGTGGGAAAGCAGAAGTAGAAAGCCCTTCTCTCCTCTTGCCTTTGTTATTTTCCCTCCAGTTAAATTATATTCAATCCTTAATGCAAGGTCTGCTGCCCACTATTTCATGAGGCTCAAAAGCCCATTCTCCCCGCTTTATGGAGTAAGAGTCCCTAGGATGACTCTGAATTACTTTTTTCTTCCTTGCAATTTTACTGAGAGATAGTCACATACCATACAATCATCCAAAGTTCATAATCAATTGTTCACGTATCATCATATAGTTGTGCATTCATCACCATAGTCAATTTCTGAACATTTTCATTGCTCCAAAAAATAAAAATAATAATAAAAGTAAAAAAGAACACCCAAAACAACCCATCCCTTCCTATTATTCATTTACTTTTCGTCCCCATTATTTTACTCATTTGTCCTTACATTGGATAAAGGGAGTGGGAGCCACAGGGTTTTCTACAATCACATGGTCACACCGTATAAGCTATATAATTATACCCTCATCTCCCAGAAACAAGGCTACTGGGTTGCGGTTCAAAAGTTTCAGGTATTTCCTTCTAGCTATTCTAATATGCTAAAAACTAAAAAGGGATACCTATATAATGCATAAGAATAACTTTCCAGAATGACCTCTTGACTCCATTTGAAATCTCTCAGCCCCAGAAACTTTACTTGGTTTCATTTCTTTTACTTCTTTTGGTCAAGAAGGCTTTCTCAATCCTGCAATGCCAGGTCCAGACTCATCCCAGGGAGTCACGTCCCACATAGGAGGGCTTGATTCTGAATTATTTTTGTATCCAATTCTTCCACAATTCTTTGGATTTAATTTAAGTTCCCATTTTAAAAATAATAATCCACTCATTGAACACCTGTGTTATAAATGTGCTAGGAATTCTCAACCTTTTCACATCTGTGAAATGAGGATCATGTTATTGTCAAAAAAAAAAAAGTCCATAGACCACCTCCTACCACTGCCACCAATGACATTAGAAACCACTGACAGAGAAGATACCTAGTGAGGAAAAACAACTATAAACTTCATAATGTTTTCAATCAATATGCAATTTCTTAATTTAAAAAGCATCTATGTACATTGAAAAATCCTAATGTTAATAATTTTTAAGCATTTGCCATATGTCAGACATGAAGTGCTGTACATATTTTGGCTCACTTAACCCTCCCAACAACTGCACTATAAGGTAAATACCATTATCTCCATTTTACCTATGCAAAGTTATAAGTCTCAAACAAATAGATTTGAGGGTCTGCCAAACCCCACGGCCACCCAAAATTCTTTGCACTCAGGCTGTAAGCAGGAAAAATAGTAACTGAAAGGAAGGAAGGAAGGAAGGGAGGGAGGGAGGAAGGCTACCTTTTTCTGGCCTAATTTAGAGGCTTTCAGCCCCTCTAACTACCGCAATGGTGTCAGGAGCCTGTACAAAGAAACACTTAGGATGGCACCCTGCAGCTAGAGTGTCATTTAGCAAACAAGAACATACCCAGAATGTAATTCATTTCTCTGTACGTTTTTCTCACCAAAAAAAAAAAAAAAAAAGATTTCAGGATAACTAAAATAAGCAAATTCATAAAGACAGAAAGTAGATTACAGGTTACCAGGGGCTGGGGAGAGAGGGAATGAGGGGTTACTGTTTAATTGTTATAGAGTTCCTGTTTGCGGTGATGAAAAATTTTTGGTAATGGACAGTGTGGATGGGAAAGCAGCATTGTAAAGTAATTGATGCCACTGAATTGAACACAAAAAAATGGTTCAAATGGTAAATTTTGTTACATGTATGCCATCACAATTTTTAAAAGGTAGAGCCTGATTCTGCTCCCCTTGAGTGTGGGTAGACTTAGTCACGTGCTTCCAATGAAAAGAATGTGGCAGAAGTGGTGCTATGTGGACTCCAAGTCATAAAAGGATAAGCCTCTATCTGAAACCCTCTTTCTCTCTCTCTGACCACTGGCTCTGAAGGAAATGAGCCGCCATGTCCTGAGGACACTCAAGAAGTCTGTGGAGGAGCCCTAGGGTGGAGGATCTGAAGTCCCCAGTCAACAATCAGCACCAAACCACCAGCCGCGTGCGAGAGCCACCTACCTGGTAACGTATCCTCCAGCCCCAGTCAAGCCTTCCGGTGTTGGGAGCCCCAGCCCACATCTTGATTGCAACCTCAAAAGACCCTGAGCCAGACATACTCAGCTGAGCCACTCCCAAATGCCTCATAACAGAAACCGGGAAACAATAAATCTTTATTGTTCTGTTGAATCCCAAATGTTAGAGTAATTTATTATACAACAATAATTAACACAGTGGATCTATGCAATAACATGGTTAGCTCTTAACACATATCTTAAGTTTCTTAAAGTCCAGGTTGCATATTGATGTGTATAGTATGATAATAATTATTGAACAGACAAAAAATCATATTATAAATATCCTATGGATAATAAAGATAAGTTTATAAATGACATGGAAAAATATCTGGAAGGATACACACTAACTGATAACAGTGGTTATGAGGGGGAAGTGGGATTGGTGGAGTCAGTCAAGAGAAACGTTAATTATAGAATGTAGGCGGTGGGTTTTGAGTGTTCACTGTAAAATGCTTTCACTTTTGGGTACATTTGAGTGTTTTTATGATAAAATGGTGGGAGAAAAGAGGGCTCAGGAGCCAGCTTCAATTGGCTTGAACCAGGACAATTTGAGCAGCGAAAAAAATAAAAAACAGCAACTGATTAACATATATAAACTATGTTTAAATCCTATGAGTTCATAATGTTACTTTTAAAAACACTTTTTGATCACAACTGAATACTGCTGAGGCAATTATCTCATTATTCTGAAAATAAATAAAAGACAAAGAGAAAGTTTCCGGGTTTTAAAGAAATTGCCCTTTCAACATTCCCTACCCTTGGAAAAACTATTAGGTTGAAGAAAAAGAAAATCACTCATTTCAAAGCTTTTTGGGCAATTTACTGCATACATGCTAAGTATTTTAAATAATACAAATTTACATTCAACAGAAAATGTTCAATAATTATGCTTTGTTGAGTTAAAAATTCTTCTAAGCTGCCATATTTCAGTTGAAGTACTTCAAAATCAAAAATGGAATGTGTGGGCCTATGGAATGCATTTGAGTTTTAATATACCTTAGAAGGTCTGTCTTACACATTCCTCTGGAAGAATAAATAAGCTTGTGCTTTGAAATTGATTCTGCAATCTATATTTAATGTTTCATAATATCTCCTTTTTAAATAATAAGCTGGAAATCCTACTGGTTTGTGACTACCATAATTTAGTCACAAAATCTATTAAGCACTGGTGAACTTATCTTCGTAGTTTGTTTCATTGGCTCAGATGAATTTTATTATAAAAATTATTTCTCAAGCACTTTGATATGAAATATTATTGAAATTTTTAAAAAGTCTGAACTAGGAAAAACCAATTTTATTTAAAAGTACCCTTGTCTTTAGTAGAGAGGCAGACACATGGATAATGTCCACAAATTTACTTTCAATACTCTGAATTTTAAAAATTTCTGCCTTTTTATATTTTTTTATCTTACTGCTGAAAAGACATTCGACTTCTTCTAGGTTATTTCTGTTCCATTTTAACTGTACTTTTGACTCCCTAACTTGGCTCTTCTGTTACTGCTCCTACCCTCTCCTGTTGCCTCTCAACTTCTGCCTCTCCTCCCAGTACCTGGTTCTCGTTAAAGATTCCAGATCTCTAGAGAGGCATAAAATCTTGAGGAACTAGCCTTCTTTTCATAGAGCCCAAGTACACATCTTTACTGGGTCTGTAGAACCCCCATGGTGGGTGGGCAGGAAGCGGGATGAATGCAGGGACCACGGATGAGGAGAACCACCTGCAGGAGATCTCCTCTGTCTTCCTTCATGGATGACTCTCAAGCGCTACTCTCCAGCCTCGTCCTTTATTCTATATCCTCTCATCCAAATTTCTCCTGGATATCTCCCCTTAAATATCAGGGAAGTAACTCAAACTCAAGGTGGCCAAATAGAATCCCTCTTCTTTTCCCCCTTCCTCTCACCTCGAACATAATCCTCTGCTTATATTTTCCATGACCACCATCTATTCAGGAGCCATAAATTCAGCAACCCCATCTCTCTCACCAGTTACTGTTCCATAAATGACACTCCCACTCCATCTAAACAATCATCAAGTCTTATTGATTCGCCTCCTTGATGTCTCCCAAAATTGGTCCCCTCTTTCTAACATTGAGGGCAATATCTTATCCTCAGCATTTCTGCTTGGATACTGCATCGGTCTCTGCTTAAATAAATGAACATGGGGCTTATCCCTTGTAGGGTGACGAGCTCTCCAATCTACAATTTAAAGTGTTTAGACAGCACGGAGAGCTCCGGACTCATTTTGGGTGGCATCAATAATCAAGAACCCAGTTTGGAGGATGGGAGAATGCCGAGCAGCACAATCTCCTGGCATTACTGGGGTCAGATGGGCAGTGATCACTTGACTTGGGAGTCAAGGAGGAGGCCTGGATAAACTGAAACTAGCCCCCAAGCTACAGACAAGGATGGGGTTTGGCCTCCTAGGGGAGGACTCTGGTAGGGGTGAGGAAGGTTGTCTGTGCCTCAGCTGGCAGTTAGGGGCTCAGAATAGAAATCCAGTCCTAGCCAGGGTATAGGCCAATTATACAAAGGGGGCAAGACTCCTTCTTGGTGGCACAGAGTTGCCTGCATGGAGCATTCCAGATAACAGGTCAACGAACAGGATCTGGGCCCTACCCAAGGGCAGGGAAAGGATTTCTGCAGTGCCAATCAGATTAAGACTAGGTGGAGCCCAGATCCTACAGATCCAGGCCACTAGTGTCTGCTGGGGGGCATGGCCGGTGGCAGGCATGGACAGAGAATACCAAGGTGCTTCCTGGGACAAACTCCTGAGTATGTTCCATCCCACCCACTCCCCACCAAAAAGAGGGGATAAGACATAAATGAAGGGGATTTTTAGTTGTTGTTTTTTTCCTTTTAATTCAACTCTCCTTTTAATTCAATTCATTGAATCCTATGTACCCAGAACTAAGCTAAGTGCTACAGAGAATTTAAAAGTCCATTGGCCCAAACTCAAGTTAGAGAGACACAGAACACACACACACATGCACATATATTTAGTATTATTTACATATTACTATTAATTTAGTATTAGTACATATTTTTCACCTCCCAGAGCAATTGCCTTCTTTACCATATTGGGTGGAAAAAATCATCTGTCTGCTAAACAATAAACCGAAGCAAAAAGACCCATGGCCCCTCTCTGGTTTCTTTCAACATAAATGAAATTCTTAAAAGAACTAGCAGAGTGAGAAAATAATAAGATAAAATAAATGTAGCTGTACCAGGGAAAACCTAAAAACAGGTATCAAGATCATGCTGCAGCACCATAAAATAGAGAGATGCTTCTAAGGTAGAACTGGGATTCTACATTAGGATATAGAATATAGAAAATTAACAGTGAAAGATTGAAGAGTATGCACTTTCTGTGAGAACAAATTGGTCTTCGATGTTCAACAGTTTGATCTACAGCAAATCACCCCAGGCCTAATTACCAACTCCACCAATATAAAATCAGTTTTTCCCTCTTAAGCAGTTAAGACTGCAAGATTCCTAAGTGAATTTTAGGATACACTATCAATCAACAGCCATTAATCAGATACCACATATGCCCAGGGCTCTAGAAATGCAATATCTTTAAAATAACTTGGGAATAAGGTAGGAAAATACATGCTACATACTTTCTAGAGGAGTTCTTCTCAACATTAAACTGCCCAGGATACGATTATCAATTGCAGCAGGTAGTCTTTAAAGAGTATTTTGGGTGTAATGACATGGGGCATTGGAGATGGCACCAGAAGCCATCTAGATTACCAAAGGTCCAGATGTGTTTTCTCCCTTTTAGGACCAGAGTGTAAGCACTGCCTCGTGCTTGGTCTCCTACAATAGCTTCATACTCAGTATGGTAGATGCAGCTAAGATGGCTCCCATGAGCCACGCCTCCTGGAACTCCCTGGTGTAAACCTTCCCTTTGCTGGGGCTGGACCTTGTGACTTGCTTCTGCAGAAGAGAACATGAGAAAAGTGAAGGGACATCACTTCTGAAGTTAGGTGAGGAAAGACTGCAACTCTGTGGTCACTGTCTCTCTCTCTGGCTCTTCTTGCTTGCCCTAAGAGAAGACAGCTGCCATATTATGAGCTGCCCTCTGGAGTGGCTCAGGAGGCAACGAATGCAAGGCAACCTCCAGCCTCCAGCCTCCAGGCAGTAAGGAACTGTGGCCCTCAGACCAACAGCCCGCAGGGAACTGAGTGGGCTTGGAAGCAGGTCATCTCCCACTCAAGCCTTGAGTTGACTGCGGCCCTGTGAGACCCAGAGCTGGACCAGTCAGCTAAGCCACACCCAGATTCCTGGTCCACAGAAACTGTGAGATAATAAATGTCATAAGCCACCAAGTTTGGAATAAATGGTTACACAGCAATGAATAACCAATACCTCCAGTCTCACAGCTCTAGCTCTTTTCCTTCTCTTAATCCATCAGAGTACTTCAGTGTAGAAATCAAAATGCCCCCCAATAACTGTTTTTAGGCTTTTAATTGTGACTAAGTGGAGTGCAATGCACTTACTTTTAGGTTTCCAACCATCAATATTAACAAAGGTGTCCAGAAGAACATAGGAAAATATTGAAATTTATATGGTGAATAAAAAGGAGCATTCAGACAACGTCTAACTAGGTTGTACAGGGATGCTGTGGCCACTTTTTGCTACAAATTCCTCTTCCTAAAACCAAGCTTTCATCATATACACACCCTATTTAAGAAACTACCATGGCTCTCAATTGTTTATTGACTCCAAATTCAAAATACCCATTGGTGAATCCTCTGTCATCTAATCCCCAACTTTTCTCTTCAACCTCATCTGGACCAACAAGATGACAGTTCAGTCGATCACCTTACTGGGCCCCCAGCACAGGGTACTTCCATCTCAATGCTTTTATCCTTGCTATTACACCCTTCTGTACTCCTTTCTCCCTAACCCCTACCTTGCCATCTCCCAAAATAGCCTCCCTGCTTCCCCCCACATTCCAACTCCCTTGGACTCCTCCCAAACCCACCACTGGGCATAGCTCTCCATTATCCCCTGAAGCATCTACTGTCAGAGCCATAGATTTTTGGCTACTCTGTCCATAGTTGGGGTCTAAGGACGTAAGCCACATTTTTTGCTTTTATGTAACTTCAAACTGCCTGGCAGGTAAGAGTGGTTGGTTAGGACTCACTGTGCTGCCTGAGGCTGGGAAACTGCAGGTGGACCTGCAGCAGGTGTATGTTCAGAGTAGGTTTCCTGACATCCTGGGACTCCTCAGCCCCACGGCCACAGTCACAACAGCTTAAGGTGAGTTGCAGAGAGAAAGCCAAGAAGTCATTCTGACCAATAAAATATCATCTAAAGCCTCATTCCCATCTCTTGAGCTGCTGCAAAATGGTATTCCCATCAAAATGCCCTTTATAGGACCAGACTTTAGAACAAGAAACTCTGGGATAAAAATTCGAAAACACAGGAAAGAAGTTAAAGAAAAAAATTAATACTTAGAACTCAATGTGGACAATTTTCCAAGGTGTTTATTCCTATCCTTCAGAATTCACCCCAGGAAAAATGACTTGGCCTTTATTTTCAAGTGTGAGGACTGGCTTCCCTCCAGGGTCTAAGCAACTGTCTGGCAATTAACTGAGAGAGTCCATTGTTTTCAGGCCCCGGGAGATGATTTAGTCTCTGTGGCCAGCTCAGGGCATTTTTCCCTGGGTAATACTCAAGACAATTCAGTACAACCACACCAAAAAAATCCAGTAAACTTTTCTGAAATAGACTGTCAAGCTCTATAGCAAATAAATGTGTCTTGGTCCTGAATTTTTTTCTCCTTCTTTCTGGTTATATATATTGCATATGTTTGCTACTTAATGAAACCACAGAAGGTTAACTTTTTTAGTCTTAAAATATGGAAATATGGAGAATCCGAGGAAAACCCTTCCTAGGAAGGCCTCTTTAGATTATGTACATCTAAACACATTCTGTAGCATTAAAATAAAGTTCTTTTCCTAGAAAAGCAACTGATTTGTTGACAATCTTTACTGATTGCTTACTAGGCTAGGATGTCTATTAGGACTAAGAAGGCAACAGAGAATATGAGAGACAGTGACCTTATCTTTGAGAAACTTGTCATTTTTTAAAACAGTGGTTTTCACAGTGGTCCCAGGACCAGCAACATCAGTATCACTTGGGAATTTGTTGGAAATGCAAATTCTCAGGCCTGACCCCAGACATAGTATAGCAGAAGCTCTGAGGGTGGAGCCAGCACTCTATGTTTTAATAAGTACTGCAGGTGATTCTGATGCATGCTGCATTCAAGGATGACTGACCTAGAACATACAATGTCTATTGTCGGTCCTGGTCTTCGAAAGGAGTAACTGTTTAATAATGTGTTGTCTTAGCATTTTTCAGGTTTAATTAGTTAGCCATAATCCCGAGTTATAATTGTCAGCATGTTATTTCTAAAGACATTATTTTTATTGAAGGTGACAGTGAATGAATAGTGAATTTTTTCCACTGTTTCTCTGTGCTAGAAAATTGCAAGATCAATCAACGTAACCACAGATGCAGAAGAGTAATGTCCATCGACATCCTATGAGAGGATGTGCCTTCTCAGTCACATATGCTTCTAACTTCTTGGGACTTTTTGGTTGTAAGGTTTAGAAAGCTATCTCATAGTTCTGACAACACTTCATCATGACTCCACTTACAGAGGTACATCAAGTGTACACACCCAAGACAGACTCCCAGAAGAAAGTATGGTAAACTCTTCCCTCTTGATGAGTCCCCTGCTGCCACCATTCACCAGAGCAAAATGACTGTAAGTGGCACCTCCTCCAAGAAGTCTTCTCTGATCATTCCAAAGGGAAAAGGGCCCTCCCTCCTCTAAACTCCTGTAAAACTTTGGTTGACCCCTTCTGGGGACATTTATTACATCCCTGGCCAACATAACATTTTAAATTTCTTTTGTTCGGTTTGGGTTTTGCTTTTGTTTTTAAATAAGATCTTCAAATTGAAAAGGAAGCAAGGGTTTCCTCCCACTCTGGCCATGGTGTGAGCAAACAGCAACCAGAGACTAATGACCCTGGTCCTGTGCCTACAGGCATATGATTATTTTTTAATTAAGGAAAACTAAACTCTTTTAAAAAGACATATCAAAATAAAGATACAAAATGATAAACTAAATTATGAAAATGGCAATAAGGAACAATCACACATGCCACTCCAAACATGAGGTCAGTCATGAAACCTTCGCCTGGGAAATGAATCAGCCTTGCTCCTCCTAAAGTGCAACTCTGGGATTTGACCAAGACTTAACCTTCCTCAGAAGCAGCCCAAATCGTCACCAAGTCAGATCAAAGGACTCTGCCCCCTCCCTCCACAAACAGGGACCAGGGCCTGGGTATCACCTCCTCTGATGCCCACCACTTTGAGCCATACTTCCATGCTCATTTTTAGCTAATGCCAATGTAATGGAGGGGCAGGAGGAGAAGAAGATCAAAAACACTCTGATAGGTCCCAGTTCCAAATGCCCCTGGGTGTGTAAATATCTCGAAGGCCCAAGCTAGATAACAAGATAGAAGAAGTCGAGGGTTTGGTCCTAAAAGCTCTTTGGTCTCTGTTTATGCCGTCTGTTAAAAGAATATATTTCCATTCAACTAGCATTTTCCCAGTGTTTTCCAAGTCTCTGACCTTCACTAGCTCCCCTGAGTATAATGATTTGTTGACCCAGCAGACATTATCCCAGAAAGCTCTGTAGGCTTGGAGAAGGCTCAGATCCATCCAATTCCAAAATCAGTTTTAAATGACATGGTAGGGATATTCAGGGCACTGTCCCATGAAACCCTCCCTGAAGATACTGTCACAGACAGAAACCTGAACTGGACAGGTAATTTATTCCACCATGAGACAGCAATTTTTCTGTTTCCCAACTATCCTCAAATTCCCTCCTTTCATTCATTCTACAAACATTTATAGGTCATCTACTATGGGCTGGCCACTGTGATAGACCCTGGAGATCTGAAGATAATTGAAACCCAGTGTCTGCCTTGAAGGAACTCAGCTAGCCGGGGAAGCAGACTTAAAACAATTACAGCACAGCCTGCATGGCATGTGCACTGAAATAAATTTGCATTAGGTACAGAGTTGACACACAGAGAATGGTTTTCATTTACAACAAGATCAAGAGATAGCCATCCAGATAGGTAGATAGGTAGACAGGTAGGTAGGTAGGTAGGTAGATGATCGAAAGATAGATAGATATAAATAGATAGATAAACTTTGTTTTCTCCTCCCCTTCTACTTTAGCTATAAAATGGAGTATAGAACTGTGCTGTAAATTTCTGAACAACACCCACCACCCACCACCCCACCCATTCTCTGTGCCTGACTGGGGACAGACTGGGAGAGGGGAGGGAGTTGATCCCTTCTGACTGTGTCATCTGGGATCTCTTGCCCTCTAGCTTCTGGGTGGTTTGAACCAAGTCTCCCACCTGGCATTGTGAGACTGGAAGACAGAAGGCAACAGAGGTCTAGAATTTTCTTCCCTGGCTCTCACCCCACCTCGTCATAGTCCCAGCAACCCCTGCATCCCTCTAAGACAAAGCTCCTATCGTGGCAGGCCCCCATCTCCAAGTCTCACCTGGTCAGGCAATGACATTTCCTCCCCCCACCCCTTCAAGTCTAGAGTCAGTAATGGCTTTCCATTGTGCTCATATCTGGGGTCCTCACCATCCTTTGAGGGTGTGGTTCCTGACACCTCTATACACTAAATTATCTTCCTAATTCCAGTTGAGTGTGCCTTCTGTCACATGCCATGACCCTGGCTGATTCAAGGCCTAAGAAGGAAATCAGCGTACTGCTTAAAAAGTGTTCAGAGCTGTCAAGAATGTAAATAAATCTCTCAAGAATCACCTTTTCAAACACTGATTTTACAACTTTTACAGGTGCCGTTCCTAAGGTTGCAGCAAGCCCAAGGGCACAGGGACAGGCTCTTTGATTCCAGCTCAGAGATTTGGGCTGGATATTGCCCAGGAAGAAATGATTTGCTTGAAGTTTTGAGTGAACCTAGTTTGAGAGAGATTCATCTGTTCCAAAACATTACAGGCCCATAAAAAGAAACAAGGTTTATAGGAAAGCTCAGAGGGGGATTCAGAAGATCCAGTTCTAGTCCCCAATTCTCTAATTTCTAGTTGGAGGACTTCACACAGGTCACTTAATTCCCCAAGCCTCTTCCCGCACCTATAAAATAGGGGGTGGACCACAGCACTTCCAGCTCTAAATTTTTATATGCAATTGCTGATGTGGAGGGAATGGCCGGTAGGGGGAAATGCTGTCAAAAAAGTAATCATAAAAAGCTGGTGGCAGAAGCTAGTGGACCAGGGCCCAGCGGGGAGCCTGGACATGGTTTCTTGGCTGCACAGTTGCTGTTCAGCACCAGGCTGTTTAAGTGTCGACATCAGCGCCTCGGGGCTCCATCTGTGGGCCGTGGATTAGAACACTGTCCAGCAGATGTTCTGCAGGCGCTCAGGGGTTCACATGGGAAAGATGCAGCAAAACGCTTCCATGAAGCAACAGGATCAGGAGGCCACTCTTTCCTGACAACACCTTCAAGGCCATCCCACCAAAAGAGGATAAAAGGGGCTTCCCTTGTGACGGCCGAGCCATCACCCCTCATCCCTCTCGGCACTCCCTCAGCTCTCATCCCACGTGACAATCGATGACACAGGAGGAGTCACTTCTCAGAGCGGTACTATTTGAACTCTTTTGGAGCAGAGGAGAAGGGTCCGCTTGGGCAGTTTTTGTCACACAGATCATTGCGGGATTTGGAGGAGGGGTGCCCACATCAGTCACTTTTTGATCAAACACTTGTAAAGTCTGTCAAGAGTACTTGGAACTCTCCTAAAAACCAGAACGTTCTACCACTTTGTTCTCTTTTATGCCTCACCTGTACCGCTGCTTCAAGCCCAGCTCACATGTTCATCCTTGTCTAACAGAACTCACTCATTCCTACCTCTTGAGCCTATGAATACCATTTCCCTCCTTCCCTCTAACAATTTATATCCTGCCTTACTTCCCAAACGCTCCTTCTTCATTAAGCTTCTCCTGATTCAGTTCACCTGCCCATGACTTTGCCTTTGAGTCCACATTCCCTCAGCACCTGAGCACACAGTTATGCTATCTCCTGGGAGAAGGCATTCCCACCACCCCACCCCACCCCACCCCACCCCACGTGGTTACCGAGGGCTTATCCCCACCCACAGGGAGGCTCCTGAGAGACGAGCTGACTGCGGGAGCCATGCCTTCACCATCCCTAGCTCTCTTACCACCAACTTCTGCAACCCCACAGTTTACAGAGTGTTTTCATATCTGTTATCCCACATTCAGAGGAGTGGAAAGAGATGAAGCCTTCAAAATAAAAGAGCCAATGCCTTGGTAAAACAGTGTTGGTTTTCATTAGTATCACGGTAGTGTGCTGTAGCTGCCTTGCCCAGGCTCACAGAGCCTACTGTGCCCCTCTCTTCCCAACCCCACATGCAGCAGTGCCATGTGACTAGCTTAAAATTGGCCAAGGTAGGAATATTTACACCCAACAGTTCTGCAAACGCTACATATCAGGCCTTTTGCTTCGGACAGCCAGTTTACCAGCACAAGACTGGTTAGGGTACTTAAGATCTCACTTCGTATCTAATTACTAAATATAGTAGAAATATTAAATATTAAAAATAGGAACTATGTTCCTGGGCCCTGGACCTTGCACTGCAGCTAATTCATGGGTGACTTTGAAAAGTCACTTCCCTTATTTGCCTCATATATAAAGTGAAGGAGTAGGACTTAATCAGACTTTTGGATCTCTCAAAAACAGCTTTGAGGATCAATATTGGGTCATCCCCTCTTTTTTAATATTTCTCCTAGACAAAATACCTACAAACTAGAATCTCCATCCTTCCATATAAGAAAGACTATATTAAAACCCCCAAAACAGAAAGAACATAATCTCGGAATAAAATAACGACTACTTAAATTGAGTTTAATGTTCTGAAAATCTTATGTCATTAATTTTCTCATTTCATTTCAGACCTGTTTAAAATATATATGTATAGGTAATCCAAGGGCCACCATTCTAGATGACCTGGCTTGCTCCTTCCAGCTCTGAACTTGGACCAACATCCTCTGTATCATCGCGCTGAAGAAAGCTCCCTGAAGGACCCACACCCCATACTCCACTTCAGACAGCCCCTCTGCTGGCTCCACCCCAGCAAAGAGATGACAGTAGATTTGCTGCCAAACAGAAGCAGAGACAATCTGCCACAGTCACTCAACACCAGGCCGGCACTCCCAACCATCTCCCGGGAGGCTGAGTTTGGAGCATGGCCAAAGAAGAAATGAAATACACGTGCTATCATAAGTCCAGCCCCACCCACCCGCCCCAGTGTGTTCTGAATTTCTCAGCAACCCAGACTAGAGTGTTTCCTTCAATTGCTATTCCTAATTCCTGTGAGGGAAAGATTAAAGCATGGCCATCAGGATTTCCTCAATAACTGCTCCTTGCATAAAACAGATCAGAAATCACCAATGAAAAAAAAAACAGCAAATGCTCCAAAGAGCCCCTAGTAGCTGACTGGCGTCAGTAAACTTAATTTACTGTCTAGCACAGACAGCTTTTCAGCCAAAAAATAATAATAATAATAATAATGCTGTTATATATATTGTTTGTGCCAGTTATACCTCCACATTAGAGGCTGCATTTGGTCTTTTTCTCCTTTCCTCCATAGTGCCAGACCCACTTTGTCCTGACAATTAGCTATACATTTTCATGATGTCACCAAAAATGACCACTCATCAATTGGGTGTATATACAGGTGCCTGGGGCATGTGCTTTCGGGAAACCCTCATACTCTCACTGTTCTCAGGACACCCATGTCTTAGCTGCCAGATCTGCTATGACAATACACACAATGGGTTGCTAAAAGACCAGGATTGTCTAATGGTTTTGAAAACTAGCAGTTCAAAATCAAGGTCTCACCAGGCCATGCTTTCTCCCAGAGTCAGTAGCTTTCCAGTGCTGGCTTGCTGCGATCGTCCGAGTTCCTCAGCTTGCATTTCTGCTTCTGTCATGTGATGATCTGTTCCTTTGGTCTCCTCTTGTGTCTTTCTCTTACTAACTGCACCCAACTTAGCTCTGCTTTATAAGGACTCCAGTTGTTTGGATTACAGCCCTCCCTTGTTCAATCTGGTCTCATCTAAACAAGATCTTCAAAGACACCATTCACAAATGAGTCCATACCTTAACTACTAACAACATCTTCAAATGTCTTATTCACACCCACAGGAACACAGATTAAGACTTGAATATGTCTTTTGTGGGGTGTATGATTCACTCCCCAATGACTTCCCACCTCTCCCTCATCAAGCACTGGTTCTGCACCTGAAAGACTGTTCCTCGGGAAAATCATTGGCCCTCCTGAAACCTGGGGGTGTCATTCACGTCTATGAATTCCCAAAGGCAAACGTGATGGGCAGGAACCATGACCTATGGCTCCTTGGCCATGGCAGTGGCTGTGGTGGAGTCAGCAGTAGGTAAACCAGAAGGTTCAAGGTACACTGTGGGGAGGACCAGGAGTCAGAAGTGCTGGTGAATGTCTCCAAGGTGACTAGGGAATTCTTAGTGTTGTCTAGCTTGAAATCCTTCAAGGTTCTTGGGACTGGGAGGGAGAACAGAATATACTAATTGCTGACTGTGTGTCAGGCATTGTGCTCTATGCTTACACACATTATCTCAGCGGTCAGACTGACCAACTGAAACTCAGGATGTACTTTCAGGAGCCCACTGGCTACCTGGCCTATGCTGGAAACACATAAACCCTGTGTGCTTCAAATGATGGAGACTGCCATCAAATGTTCTATGCAAATGCTCATTTTTGCCTTTGCAATTGGATGCTGATCAACACACATCCTCCTTGTTCATGGGCACGCAGGTGCCCACTGACAAAGAGGACCTGCAGGCCGGTGCCCCATCAGCAACACCTTAAAGCCAACCCAGCCCCTCACCATCCCCCAGGCACAGCACCAAATCCCTTCCTCCATCATGGAGCTTCTGGTTTAGGGTTGAATGCAGAAAAGCAGAAGCGAATTTAGTCAGATGCCAGGTGATATGTAGGCACCAAAGAGCCAATCCCCTTTCACTGGGAGAGTCCATCTCCCCTGACATTGCTCACTTGTCCATCCCCAAACAATCCCTCCAAAAAGTCAGTCAAATCCCGTTCTCCAAGACGACTAGCATGAAACATAGCCTGAGACCTCTGTGTCTGGCGTGTTGTTGAATTAATATGATCTAGAGCCTCCTCCTGACAGGGTATCCATCTCATCAGCAGCATACAGAGAATATTAACAACAGTGATTTTGCAGTAGCCCAGAGGAACAATGTAGGAAAACAAATACAAACATGGTTCTCTCTTATTTTCCAAGGCAACCATGTCTTACTTCCCCTCCCATTGTGCTCTCTCCCTCTCCCCCTGCTAAAAGTTTCCCTCTGGAGTTGGGCTTTTTTATCCATTGCATAAAAATCTATTTTTTAAACAGTAGATGTACTTGGAAGGCAGAGATACAAAACGGAACACTTATCCCTCACTCTCCTCCCAGGAGATTTCTCTCTTTGGATCCAATTCCACTGTAAATAATACAAGGACAATGGATTTTAAAGGCCAACAAATCTACAGACTTTAAGTGAAACCCAGTGAACACACACACAAAAAAAAAATGTTTCTGGGTATCAGTCACAGAATGAGAGTATGAAACCAAACATAAACAATGGGAGGGGGAGGTAGCCAGCTGGAAATGGAGCCAAGATAACTAGTTTTCTACAAGGTTTACCAAAACAGATAAGCATCCTACTCACAGATGCATTAAGCTCTGTGCAGGTGCCAGAGTTCTGTTCCAGAGACCAAGCTCAAAGGCTCTGGCTGCAAATTCACTCACATCAATAATTACCAAGCACCTACTACGTGCCAGCCACTTTCCACAAAGAACTGCCTCCCAGGAGCTCATCCTGTACTGCAGGATTCAGATGAGCATGCAGGTAATTACCATTGTGATTTAAAAATAAACAAAATAAAGCAGATGCTCATGATTTCTTTAGTTCTTCAAAGCTGTGCTTCTCTACAGTTTCCATGCCACCCTAATTAACCTTCAATTCAGCCCATGCTCCCCATTGTTATTTCTCCATGGCCTTAGTGATCGCCACGGAAGCCTCTTGGGCATCCAGGTGATCTGGACCCTACAAGACAGGCCTGGACCAGACTCAGGACTGCCGAGCCCAGTGCCCTTGCCACCCCTTGCTCAACACAGCAGCTGAGGGCCTCAACACTGTCCTGAGATGACCTGTCCCAACCACCTAGTCTGCTTGGATAGCATCAGGGCATCCTCCCTGACTAGAAGGAAAAACACCGTTGCAATCTCACACTGATCTCTATGGGGAAACTCATGAAGACATAAACATGCCCCAATTTAAACATTCTGTCTCCAAGGGACAATTCAAACAGCCTCTTCTCTCCTCAAATACGGGACATCATCAGAGCTCTCCAGACAACCTGCTGTTCCCACAGGCAGAGGGGAAGTTTCGACTCCGTAGAAGAGTAAGAAAGCACAGCACAGACTTCATCCCTAAATGGACTTGGGTTCAAGTCCCAGCTGTGCTGCTGTCTGTGTGACCATGGGCAGGTTCCTTAACCTCTCAGGGGTCATTGCCTATCCATATAAATGAATTTGCTGTGAAAATTTAAGAAGAAAATACCCAAAACTAGCATATAAGATTATAATGAATGCTAGCTATTATGATGATATGGATTTTAAAGTTGATTTCTAAGCTTTGTGTGGTATAAACTTGCCCATGTACTAATTAGCTGGGTTGGACTGACTGTGCTTGTCTTATGGGACTGAATCCTTTCTCTCAATTCAAGTATGACAATGTGGGGCAGCTAATTCAAACCAAGATCGAGATCCCAAAGCTCTGAAGCACTTCAATCTTAGTTCTTGATCCGAAGTCCCTGGCACAAGATATTGATTGTGAAGTAAACAAACAAAATCCCCTGGTCTGGATTGCCCAGCGTAAGGATTCTTCTTCTCTTGCCAGCTCTAAATCCAGAAAACAGGTAGGTCCAGGTGAGCCAAGTGGGCTGAGAAGGTATGTGTGTGCTGAAAGGGGCCAGAAGGTAAGGGAGTGCCTATAGCAGGTAAGAGCCATGAACAAGTTCAGGAGTTGTCCTGCTTCCTGGGTCTTCAGTTCTAAACCTTTAGTGCTGCTTTAGGCCTTCAGGGCTGTGGGCCTAGATCACACGTGCTGTCCCCTTAGAGCTCTGAATGGTCTTGCTGCTTGCTGTGGAACATATATTTATGAAAATGTGTGCAATTTCCCTTAAGGGTTACTTCTGTGCCTAAGATAATGATACATCCCTCAGTTAAACAAACAATTCCTGTACTTGAATGAAGTATGATCCAAGGATAATTCATAAATTTGCTATTGGATAAGGACAGAGCCAGAGAACTCAGTCAGAGGACTCCACTCACTTTCTTCAGCATCCAAGCCCTCAGCGGGCAAAAGTTCTAGTGTGCCTTAATAAAAGCATCGGAGAATGATCAAGAGATGATAAAAACAGGATTCTTCATTCCAGAGAGATTAAGATGATGAGATAACATTAAGGTCCATCAAATTGCCAAAAGCACAGATATGGAGGACATGGTTTTATTCACTAACTCCCCAAGCATATGAATAAAAGTCATCCCTGAGATTTGGGAGGGTTGAATTTAGGACAAAAAAAATGCAATACAATGGAACCCAGAGGTTTAGGAAAATTGGGCTCCTCAAGAGCAGGGACTGGATCTTATTCTCTTTGACTTCCAAATGTCCAACATTGCCTAGAATGTAGCAATAAGTTCAGTAACTGTTGAATGGATATACAAAAAGGTGGGATTTTTTTTAATTGTTTCCAAGATAATTCAGGTTCTCTAATTATTACCACTTCTCTTATTCTCTTCCTAAGAACTGAAGACCAAATGAAATGAAGTGATCTTATATCTAGATCACCACAATGGCAAAAGCCCAGATAAAGGGAGAGCTTCGATTCACCGGCTGGACCTGAGTGGAAGTCTCTGAGCTGGGCCTGGGTCACACATCTCTTTTCCTCTTCATTCACTCAGCACCATCCAGACCAGCCTCGTAGCTCTGCCTGGAGATCCCATGGAATGGTGCTACTAAGAGACCTTGCACTGGCAGCTCCTCTGCCGCACAGCCTTCCTGCTGAATATGGCTCAGCAGTCTCTCTTACTTTCTCAGGTCTTTGCTCAAATAGGATCTTCTCCTTGAGGCCTCAGTTGGATGCCTTACCCAAAATTACACACACCTGAGCATGCCTAGACCCTTTCCCAGGTTTATTGTTTTCCATGGCACTTAGCACCATCTACTAATAAATGTTTTTTCACTGTAGTTTATTATATACTGCCCCTTCCTACAATATAAGTTCCTTGAGAACAGGAAATTTTTGTTCCCCGTGTTCATTGCTAGATATCCAGCGCCAAGAACAATGTGTGGCACATGGCAGACACTGAATATGAATGTTTGTTGATTAGATGGATATGTGAATAAAATGCTGCCCAGCCCTGTAGGAGTTTTCAGTCTAGCGACAGAGAGAAACAGGCAATTACAATACAGTTTATCAGGAGTAAGTCCGGGATGCTGGGCAGCACACAAGAGGGCTCCGGTTAGTGTGGGTGAACTGGGAAAGGCTGCTCATGTCGGTGATTTCGTGACTAACACCCCTTCCTCACAAGCCATGCTCCATGGCCCCATTTTTGAAAAGAAGACTGTGGCGAGAAAGGTGTCTGGCCCAGGACAGGGCAATTATGACCTCACTTGTATTCATCTTCCTTGATGGCTATTTTTGCTGGCAGATTTTGAAACATCCAGTTCTCCAAGGCTCTTCCTGGTAACCCATGAAAGCTCTGATGCCTTCCAAGGAACAGGGGATCAGGGTTCCCTTTCACCTGGGACACTAATGCCCCACAGGCAGCCCAAGGGCTGAGCAGTCTGATCTCCAAAGCCTGAGGCCATCACCCAATCTGTGTCCCAGGAATCCCCAGGTTACAATAAGCAGGGAGGCCACGCTGGGGTGAGTGGTGAGATGACAGGGGTGGGTCCCAGAAAGAGAAGTGTCTCCCCTTAACCGACAACCCGTTACCAGCTAAGCCCATGAACTAAAAAGCAGCCAGCAGGCTTTATTTTTTTTTTTTTTTCACCATTTTGCCCTCACATTTCTGGATCATGACTCTAGTTCTGATCAATTTTTCAAAATATCCCCTCCAACCACTGTGGAATTCTTGTTTGTGGAGGACTATGGCCATTTGCAGGAAAAGGGATCCATTCCCTCTGGCCCTTGGGCTGATCCTGGTCAGCAGCTGAGGGAATGGAAGGAGATACTGGCTGCTGCTGAGAACCAGAGGTATCTCCAACTCCCTCGAGCCTTTGCATCTCCAGTGTGGGTGAAAGAAATGCAGATTCCCTACATTTTGCTTTCCTAGGCTGAACTGTAATGACTCTAGTTGTGCCAAGATGGTTCTGCTTCTGATCAGGAAATTAAATCAATAATCAGGAGCAGGTGGTAAAAGTGCTTTAGCATCTCCCTTCCCAGCTGACAGCTCTGTCTCTCTCATCTCCAGTCCCCATACCCTGAACCCTGTACCCACTTCTTGGCTGTAGCAGCAGCAGAACCATATTCAGCAACCAGCTTTTAAGTGCCAAGCCATATTGTTCAAATATATCATCAGTACTTCCTTGGGGAAGGTGCTCTAAAAGCTTCAGTGATTAAGACTGCAATTTCAAAGAACACCATCTTTTTTTTCTGGTCAGCTGTTCCATTCCCCACGCAAGCGATCAGAAAGATGTCAACTTTGCATGGAGATGACAAGCCCAAACCCCCAGTAAGTCTCTGAATAGGAAGGAAATCTTGGAACTGTGCCTGGCTATGCCTCTCAGATCCTGTGTGACTTTTGGCAAGTTCCTTGACTTCTCTGGGCTTTGTTCCCAAGGATATATTGGTTCTTGTTAAGGAAGTGCTAAATAAAACAATGAATTCTTTGAAGTTGGGTGTAACAGAATTAATCTTGACGCATGTTGAACAAAACTATGAGCCCTGCCCTAAAGTACAAACAGGCAGGGTTTTGCCCACCTAACAAGTCTCCATTGGTAAACTAAAGCGTGGAATGCTTTTCACATCCCTTAACTCATTTCTCCACTTGCCTTTGCTACTGGATTCCTGGCATTTGGGAGAATGCCCTCCTTCCCAAGTACTTAGCCAGACCATCAGCCAAGCAGAGCCGACATGGCACAGGAGTGGGCACTGGACCACAGGGAACCCCACATCCCAGTGGCCCAGGTCGGTCCCAGTTTACCCTGCCATCCTGGTGAAATCAGTAAGAGCACCCTTTCTCACACTCAAAAGCGACCTGATTAGGAAGACAAATTATATGTTCACCCTGCTAGACAGGAACTCAGAGGAGCTGGCTCTAGTTCTGCCTCTAATTAGCTGCAAGACCTTGAACAAGTCACTTTGCCCCATATCCTTGTTCACTCGCCTGTGAAACGAAGGGGTTATAAAAACCACTAGAACATTTCTTCAGAGATAGATTGTGGTGATGAACACATAACTATGTTATCATACTGTGGACAGTGGATTGTATATCATGGATGATTGTATGGTGTGAATGTATTTCAATAAAACTGAATTTAATTAAAAAAAAAAAAAAAAGCACTAACCAAAAAATAAAATTTAATATATTTCAAAAAAAAAAAAAAAAAAAAAAAAACCACTAGAACATTTTGACAGCTTTCAAGGAAGCTAAATCAGTTCTACACTTAAAAACAGAGCTATTATGGCTGGGTGGGGTTGGGGCCTGCGATGCTGTCTGCTCTGCCCAGTGTGCTCCAAACCCCCTCCAGTGACCCTACGGCAGCTCTTTAGGATTCCTTGGGTCACAGTTTATAAACCACCTAACAGAGCCACGTCAAAGTCCCTCTTGGAGCAACATTTTTGGATTCTAACATTCTGGTATATGTAGGCACCAAAAAGGAAACAAAAGAAGAATCCTGGAAAAAAAGTCATAATCTTGTTGATGAGGAATAAAACTTAAACAATAAGAGAACCAGAGAATATGTAATTAAGAGCTAATTTGGTAGTGAGGACAGGACATGCCGTGGGAGTTGAGAGAGAGAAGAGTTGGTGATGGGGGCTCCTTGGCGAAGTCCTTCATTCTTCAATTCAGTTAACATTCATTAAACCTTTACAGAGTTCCTGCTCCATGCCAGACACTGGGCAAGCAGACTCTGTCTCTGTCTTCAGGGGCCTGACTCCAGCTTCTGAACGATGGATGGAGTTGAATTAGCAGATAGGTGGTACTCCCTGAGGGTACGGGAAACTCAAGGAACACAAATCACCTGGAATTGGCCTTTCCAAAGTGCTGGGCCCCATGTTGTGCCTTCCTGTGGTCCTCACACCCAGGTTATCTCAGCCCAAACCCTAACTTTGACATTGCCTAACTGCAAATCTTTATTTGAGCTTCAAATTCCTCATCTGTAAAAAACAGGCATAATAAGGGATCGACCTCACAGAATATTTTGGAAGAGAAGTGCAATAATGCATGTAAAATGTCTTAGGACAGTGTCTACCCTACAGTAAACAGGCTCAAAAATGTCAGCTGTCATCATCATCACCACTCTCTTCTTGGTAACCAGTGATTCCACTCCTCAGTAATGCAGTCCATGTTTGCCATCACTGTACACCCCAGCATCACCAACATGCTTGGGATATAGGTCTTTTTTAGAGAACACCTTGGTTTCCATATTAAGAAAAATCTTGGCAATAAGCATGTGTGACGTAATACACTTGGATTGCTCTATCTTGGTACATGACAGTCCAAACAAATCATTTCTCACTGTTATCATAGTCATGTTTGTAAATAGTCTGAGTAGTTCATGAAACGAAAAGTCTTTGTTGTATCCAATTTAGCTTAAACTTTCTGAGCTCTGGCTTGGCTTCGTTTTTTTTCTACCCATTTATGTTTTTCTCTCTAAATAGTTCAAAATTATCATCACCTCCTTGCTTACCCCTTTCTTGCTGTATTGCTTTATACACGTGTCTCTTTGTGTTTACATCTTTAAAATTCCACTAATAATTTAGAAAGCTACTCAATTAGTGGGCAATCTGAAGCACTTATCCTTAGGAAAGACATAGTGTTAATATTTTCAGAGTTATACAGTGCATAGAATTGAGCTAACCAAGTATAATAAGTAAGGATGGAATGTTATTCTCACATTGATTGTACATGAAAACCTGGTTTGCTCTCTTGCTAAGGTACCACCTTGTCCACCCCTCCGGCTATCACATAGTTTGCCAATTTCACAACCCCCTTTTTAATAACTCTTATGTAACAGATAGTTTTAGTCTGGGTGCAAATTCCAAATTTGTAGACTCAAAATTGATTGTTTTATTGTTTTTAATCTGCAGCCAGTGACTGTTTCTTATTCAGCTCGGTTCCTCTTCTCTAAATCCTGGCACTCAAGGGTACAGCTTTCTGGTTTTAAATTCATGTTCTCTGTGCACTGTGCCTTGGGCAGAGAATGCCTCAGCAGCAGACTCCATTCAATCCACCAGCTGGTTCCAAGGATGGAGGCTTGGCACAGGCATCCGAAGGAGTCCAGTGAGGCAGGGCTGTCTCCATCCAATATTTTCCGGCACCAGGAAGCATGCATATCAAAACAAATAGTGCCTGTTTAAAAAAAAACAACTGCAGAAATGAGGAACCTAAAGATAAGGCTTTGAAGTAGGTTCATGGTTCGACACAGAAGAGAAGAGATTTTTCTTGTGATTCATGCCAGTCCAGTCCTTTATACATCATACAAGACTATTCTGAAATCCTGTGAGATGCTTCTCAATTTTGCTGTAGGCAGGTTCGCCTAGACTTTAGCACCAAGATATAAAGCTCAAAAGGAAGGAAGGAATTCAATGTGATAAAACACACTTTTACATATATTAACTCATTGAGTCTTCAAGACTGACCTAGGATTTAAATATTCTTGTTATTTCCTTGTTTCAGATGAGGAAACAGGATCGCCAAGGTCAGGGAGCCAACAGCATCACAGCAGCTTGGGGTCTGGTTCTAAGGCCTGGGCTGGCTCTTAAACTCAGACCCCCGAATGTGGACCACAGCTCAGCCTTGTATTTCAACAGAGCCAAAGCTGGCACAGCCAGAATCACCAGCAGGACTTGGTCTGTTCTTGGAGAAGATGTTTCTTTCCCACTTCTTTGTTCCTAATCTCCCCATTTAAATAGAAGCTGTAAGTAAAATATTTTAAATTAAAAACTAATTTCCATTGCTTTCATTTAAAAATTTTTCTTAAACTAAAGAGAAACAAAAACAAGAAAATAAAACATGCCTCCCAAATCCCACTCTTACACAGAGAACTTCTTTTAGCAACGTGAATGTATATAGTTTGGGTTTTTTTTTTAAATCAAAATTGGGTCACACCATATGTGCCTTTTTGAAACCTGATTTTTTTTTCTCCTCATAACTACATAATGCCATCTTTCCATTATGGCAAATGGACTCCATTGTATAGTATGTCCACTTATTTACCCAATTCCCTCTTACTAAACATTCATTTCCAATGGCATTAATGGCTGTTCTACCATATGAAGTAAGTCAAACGACAGCACAATCAGCTATATACATCGTGCAGAGGGGAAAAAAGCCTTTGTTTATTTAGCATCCAACTGTATTTATATTTTGAAAAGTGATCCCAGCATGTAACCATGGGGCATTTTTAGACCTAGTTTTTCATGGCCGGCTGCGCCAAAATCCTTATGCTGCTAAAACCTCACTCTGTGACTTCCACCAGCCTATCAGTCACTCTACATTCCCATTTTCTTCCTGAACTCTCACTCAGTATCAGTAAAGAACGAATGTGGGTTATTGTCATACTAAGTCCTAGTAACCCTGGAAGGTCTCCTTTACTGGGGCTCTAATGAAGGAAATCTATGTAGTGGGGAGAAATTACAAAACAATGCTCCTTGCTGTTTTCTTTACATTTACATATTTTAATTATTACATCATCTATGGTTTTTGATGATGTATGTGAACACTCAGGATAAGTAAACGTTTTGACCTAGCCACAAGATAAAAAAGATTTTAAATAATTAATTGCTATATTGCTAGATGAATGTAGAATTGATATTTATTAAGAACCAACTAAGCACCAAGCATGTGACATAAATTATTTTCTTAATCCTCAGAACAAGCTTGTGAGGTTGGTGTTATCATCTCCATTTTAGAGATAAGGAAGAGGAGGCATCAAGAGGTGATGTTACTTTCCAAAACTTACATGGTAATAGGGGAGGGAATCTGAATTCTATTCCAGATCCATAAGCCCGGAGCCCACAAGCCTCCCACTGGTCCACACTGCCACCCAGTAATAAGGACAACTTCCTTATGAACCGGGTCATGTCCTTGCCATATAATATACATTCCTTCACCTCATAAAACTCACCCCACCAAAAAAGTTCCTCACAGAACTAAAATGGAACCATTCGGCTGTCCAACAAAGGTGGGTTTTTTTTTTCTTTATTGAACAATTATATATGCAGTTTTTGGTTGAAACTTAAGCCAAAATCAACTTCAATAGTCTTTGGGTTCTGTTATTAAGATTCCTTAAAAGCACAGTCAAAGCTAATGCAAGAGATTACAACTTTGATTTGCTAAACCTGCTTTCTAAACTTTAATTATTACACAATTTCAGGACGAAAATTGATATTTTAAAAGATTTCATAATGCTTTATTAATCATTTACTAACTTGATCACCAAAAAGGGAAATATATTTAATATGCCAATATTATGATAATCTTTTTACTTATGTACATGAACTCTTATCTTAAGCCTCCTTTGCTGATAGGTAAATTTTATACCAAAAGCAATATGTTATTCAAAATTAGTCTAAGTCTTTGAGAGCACTAATGAACAAGAGCACCTAACACTTGTTTACTACATGCAAGGCACTATTCTAAGCACTTCAAGTGGATCATTTCATTTAATCCTCAGATTAACCCTATGATGCAGGTACAATCAATAGCCCCATTTTCTGATGAGGAAACCTACCATGTGCAAAAGCTGTAGGAGGTATCAAAAGGTACAAAGATACACAGGACACATCTCTTTACCCACAGGCATTTGGAATAGAAGTCGGTAGGTGCAAACTACATTATCCCTGAAGTTAGAACTGAAAATTATCTGGTTTGCCAAAAACATGAACAGAAAACTACATCTTGACTATCATTAAAATAAGTTAGCTGTCTTCAATTCTGCATTCTCACAGCCGAGCAAATAAATATAAAGGCAAACAATTCAGAATTTGTATTAAAAAACAAATTTTGCCCATATGTTCTTCCTTGAGATAGGATTGGGCATTTATGAATTAATTCAATTTTTATTGTTCACCCATATTAAGGCTTACTGATACATGTCAGTAAAATCCCTAGCACACAGTAAGCATTAAATAAATGGTACTGCTTTTATTAGTATAGTGTAAAGAACCATGGTCTAGGAATTGGGAGCCCTGGGTTCTACTTTTACTAACTTTCACAACTCTTGTAAACTTGATAAAGTCAATAAATTTCAAATTTCAGAGACAGGAAGTGAATGAAGATAATATATTAAGTGATTTTCATAGTTCCTTGAAGCCAGAACATTCCAATGATTCTGGAATTAATAACTCCAATAATTTTTATTTCTATTTCAGGGTATTTTTCAAAATTACCAATTTGTAACACCTACTGCTACAGACAGGCAAATCACCTCAGGTCTAAAGGATATTGCTCAGCCTGGTAAACACCTGTCCCTGACAGCTCTTTGGGATGTGGGAGTCTCAGTATAGTCCTTCTTTGTAAATAGGAAAATGTCTACTTCTGCTGGGCTATGGGCAACCTCCAAGATCTACACATTTTCTCACTGAATGGTTTTGGATTTATCTTATTTGCTCTTTTAAAGCAAGCTGAAACTTTTTCCTGATCCCAGGGCAACCTGGGGATTTTGTAGCTTAGTCTATCAGCTTCAATCCCTAGACCTTGCTATTCTAAGTGTGAGTCCCAGGTAAGTAACATCAGCATCACCTGGGAGCTTGTCAGAAATGCAGAATCTCGGACCTAAAACTGAGTCAGAAACTGAATTTTTAACAAGTCTCCCCAGATGATTTATGTACAGTTTGAGAAGCCCTGCTGCAAGACCCAATGCTTCTCATGGAGGAAGCAGCACTCATCTAAGGCAGGAGCAGACCCCCTTTACTGGGTAAACAAGCCTTCTCAATCACATGGGCTTTCCTATCTATTGATGCTCTGCTGGAACTTCCCAGTTTGGGTGATGCTTTGCAACCAAATGAGTGGGGGTCACAGAGAAATGAATGCTGAGGCAAATCTAACACGCAGAAATTTCCTTCAAAAGCACGTCAACATGTCCAAGTCCTTCTAGCCACATCTTCCTCTTACTGAATGGATTAATAAAAACAGATGAAAATGTGTCTTCTAAGGAGATCTTGTGACCTCCAATAAAAGTCTTCTGGAAGGAAGATTGGGAAAAGGGAGTGCGTAGATCTACTCCTCTGTCTTCCATTTATATGAAAATAATAATAAAATCAATGACAACAATCACAGCAAACAAAATGTAAATCAATGCAGCAACACCCCAGGGTCTGTCGGCATTAAGACATCCAACTCCACTTCTCAGAAATAAATACAGCGTTATGCTAAAGTTACTTATTATTAATAGTCCATTTAACATTGGAAAGCACCAACCCAGATCCAAACACAGATGCCCTATATACTAGCTCAGGAAACCTGAAGAAGAATGTGTTGAGTAATATACCACGGGAGTGAAAGCTCTTCAATTACCAACTGGCCTTAATAATTCATAATGTACATCTTCTGTTGTACCATCAAACCCTCGCTGTATTACAAAAGAATTGGAAGGTTTGCAGCAGGCAATTCAGGATTGAGGATATGATAAGTACTGCTAGAGGCATGCACCAAAACATAATGGGACCAGCTCAAAATCCTACATGTGGAAGAAAGTGAATTAACTAAATACTAAACTGCCTTCATTAGACAGAGAACAGTTCCTTTAAATACAAGAAATGTTTCTCCCATTCTTCCCAGCATCGGCAAATGGCAGAGAGGCCAGTAGCTCAGTATTTTCTATGGCAATGGTTGCTGGCAGTTGTTGGTTAGCCCACATCAAGGGGGTGGGGAGTGGTCCTCCTGGCTTCAGAGGAATTATCAAGCATGACCAAACTCTCATCTATATACAGCCTCATAGACCATTTGTGTGCAGGTAAGGAAAGAGGTAGGGGTTGAATTGTGTTCCCCAAAAAGGTATGGTCAAGTCCTAATGCCCAGTACCTGTGAATATGAACTTTATTTGGGAACAATGGTCTTCGCGGATGTAATCAAGTTAAGGTGAGGTCATACTAAATTAGGGTGGGCCCTAACCCAATACAATTCGGGTTCTTATAAGAAGAGGGGATGAAACAGAAAGACAGACAATCAGAAAGAGAGGACAGCCATATGACAACAGAGGCAAAGACTGGAGTTAGGCTGCCACAGGAACATGTCTGGGGCCTCCAGAAGCTGAAAGAGGCAAGGAGGGATCCCCTCTTAGAGTCTCCAGAAGAAACATGGCCCTTCTGACAGCTTGATTTCAGACTTCTAGCCTCCAGAACTGAGACAATAATCTCACCACAGTTTGGGGAATTTGTTACAGCAGCCCTGGAAGACTGTGACAGAAGGTTTCCACTAACACAGTATGACCTGAGAAGGAAGGTTCCCACTTAAAAACCGGATCCCCACAGAGCCTAGATCACCATTTAGACTTTTTCCTTTCTACTAAGGCAGAGATCGCAAATGTTCAGCCTAAAGACAAGAATTGTTTGTTTTGGCTTGACTTTTAAAAGGAGGAAATGTCACACGAAAATTCAGATATCCAAATTTCCAGGGTCTCAGGAACAATCAGATCTGCTTGACTGGACTTCCACTCCCTCATGACAACAACCATTAGCTACAACTGGGGAGTGGTTCCCCTTTGGCAAGGACCTGCGCCCTCCAATCACTGTATTACCACCACCTATTTTCTTATGCCCAATCAATATCATTCATTTAAGTGACCTGCCTAGCCCTTATGGGTATTATATTTGCCAACCTGATGTGGCCTCCAAAATCCCCTGTTGAAATGGCAGAACCTTATCCAGCAGGGATAACAACCATCATCAATCACTACGACTTCAGAAAAAATGAGCTTAGTGGGCAAACTAGCTAATCTCCTAGGAAGACCTTGAATAAATGGGGCACAGTACACACTACACAAATAATCTGGTGTCACTTACAGTTTAAAAGGTACCTTCCAAAATGCCATTTATTTCCTCTTTCCATCAACATATCATTATTTTACAGAAGAGGAACTGAGTCTCCAGGAAGTCAAGGGACTTACTCGAGAGCAACAAGTTCATACCGAGCAGAGATGAGATACACACGGAGTTCTCAGACCTGGTTGGAGCAAGGACCACACCACCAGGGCCAAGGCATCCCAACGCCCCCATTACCCATTACACGAGAAGCCTGGAAAACTCCCCCAAGGGAAGGAGCTGTCACAGTCACCTTGGCAGGTCTAGCCTTGCTCAAGAGACCAGTTCCAGGCAAATGAGAGAAATCAAGGAATCTCCCCATGACTTGCCAGCTTTTTTCTCCCCAAGAGGGCACCCCTCTTCCCTTCTTCCAGGTTTTAGCTTTAGGAAGGTTCCCTCAAATCAATTATTTATAGCAGGGACCACACATTCAGAGCCAGGCAGGTAGAACAGTCTGCATGGAGACTATGAGGACCTGGAGAGAGATGTTCCATCCAAAGAGGTAGGCATTCCTCAGTTCTGTCACAGGGAATACAACACGGATGTTGTAAGATCTTCAGATTTTTCAAGAAATATCAGAAATCTCGATTTTTACATGAAATTTCAAAATCTATGGGCTACCAGTTTGTGAGCTTTGATTATCCCAGTTTGTGAGCTTTGGTTTCACATATGTAGGTTGACATGTTCCCACTCAAGCATAGTTCTAAGACTCATCACAGTTATAAAATAAAGGTCTTGATTCCCTGGATAAACTGGAACAAAGCAAGTTAAAGAGAGACAGTCTTATGTGAGTGGTGTTCGGGGAGGTGCCTGAAATTTTACCTCCTGGATAACCTCCTTATGCCTGCTTCCCAGCTATTGTGTAAGCCTCTCAAAGGCAGGGACATGTCTGAGAAACCTCATTACACCATTACAGTCAGGTCACACAGTGGGTGCTCAGCAAATGCTCATTAACACTTGGGCCCTTTCTCAGTCAAGTATTCCTTTTATTCTTTAACTGAGGAATCAGATTCAGCACCCAAGACCCAAGGGATGCCAAGGCAGTCTCAGGCCTGGGCAGGCTCAGATAACCCCAGCTACTTCTACTCTGCCCTCACGCAGGAGCAAAGTGTGTCTGGAAGTCCCAGACTTCTTTCGGCTCTAATGCCCGTGGCCACAGGTCCTTGCAGGTCCACTGAGTATATGGTACAAGCTGCACTTTGAGAAGTGAGCACTTTTTTTCTTTTTTTTTTTTTTTTTTGGTCACCTAAAACATTTCCATTTTTGATGAGAGTTGATGGAGCAGATATTGCAAATTTTAAGCAGGAGATTTCCATATTTAAAAAAATTGGTGGCAATATAGAGAGTGAACTGGGAGAGGTAAAACCAATTCATCAATAATGAGGATATTGCAATGGTCTAGGCAAAAGTGAAGAGGGCATTATCTAAGAAATTTTGTGAAACAGTATACAGTGACACCTCTCACTTAGACAGGACTAGACTTGGGGAAGGATAGTGCATTCAGTTCTGAACACACTGGATGTGCTGTGCGTATGGGTCAGCCACATGGTGATATCCAGTAAACATAAGAATGGAAAGAGTCTGAGTTAGAATGCAGTTTGGGGAGTTGCCAGTATATACAGTAACTGAAATCATGGCTTCATACAAGTAATCCAAGTATATCAGGCAAACACAAGAAGCAGGTATAAGAGCATCCAGAGAAGAAGACTGAGAAGGGGTGGTAGAGAAGGAGGAGGAAAACAGTGACAAGCACTGCTCTGAAATCCAAGGAAGAGTGTCAAGAAAGAAAATGTGGCCAATGGCACCAATTACTGCAGGAAAGGCCAGAAAGGTAAGTTCTCAAAGTGTCTGTTGTATTTAGCAGTTTTCAGGTCATTGGGGCCCCATGTGGTTTAACCTGTAAGAGTCACAGGAGTTCAGAAAAAGGAAGCTGAGAATTTTGCCTTGTGCATCCTGAGGTGACGCCATGGAAAAAAGGAGCATTACATCTACTATCTAACATTAATTATTCACCAATGGCCTTTTGCTTAAAGTCCCAAACAGGAAGCATCCAAATGGAACATACATAAGGTGGCCTCAGTAAGAACCAAAAACACAACAAAATACAAGTCTTATTCATACAGCAGTTTGCAAATTGGCCGTGATGTTTCATAATCTGAAGTTTGGGTGAGGCAGTGCCAATATCCAGCTGGTGCAAGATGAAAAAACAATCAAGCTGTAAAACCTCAGAATACAACTTGATTAAAACAAATACTTCTTCCAAACAGAGCTAATCACACGACATTCAGCTGGTCCCCAGCTCTCTCAGATAGGAGTGTTGGATGTGCATTCCCCTCTCAAACATTTGGGCTTCCTTGTGGGTTCAGGCACACCCCCTTGCTACAGGTCTGAGATTAGACCGAGAGTGTGCACGTGCATGCACAGAAGAGAAGGAAGGGGCCGTCGTGACCTCCCCTGAGGAAACATCTCGTGGGCCGAAGTCTCCCCTTTATCCATTCCCCTTTATCCTTTAATAAATTTTGAAAAGACGGAAGCAGTGTTTGAATAAGATTTTTATTTTTTAGTGAATGGTTTTCCTGATGACAGGATATATGTATATATATATTTTCTAAATCCACAGATGGGGCCATTCTTTACATGTGTATAGTTATTATAGTGGTGAGAGCTTAGGTTCTGAAGCCACAGTGCCTGGATTCAAATCCCAGCTGAGACAAGTACTTTGGACAAATTACTTGACCATTTTCTGTCTCAGTTTTCTCATCTGTAAAATGTACATCACAGGCATTCTGAGCTCATAGGGTTGTTATGGGGATTAAACAACAGAATATAAATAAAGGACACAGGAGAGTGCCAGGCACATGGTAAACTCTCAATAGGAGTTAAGTGTTATTATAATTATTTTTAACCTTATGTCAAGAGATTGTTCCATATCACCACATACCAACCCACCTCATTCTTGTTACAGCTGCAAGATATTCTACAATATGTATGTAACAATATATTTAACTAGTTCTCTTATTTATGAAAATTTAAATTGTTTCTAGTATTATTTTATAATAAAAAATGCAGCCATGAACATCCTTGTGGAAACATCTTTTGTCAAGTATATTTGAAGGATAAATTCCTTAAAATGGAATTGCTAGGTCAAGGAGTTGTGCAGTTTGGGATAAATGATAAATTGCCCTCCTAAGAGGTGGATCTGGTTTCCTCTTCCACCAACAGGGGAACACGCGGCTAAGATAAAACAGCACCTCGACATCCAAAGAGGTTAGCGAGTTAACAAGGAATTAAGGCAATAATAGTGTGCTTGAATCATACCCTCCAGCTCCCTCTGAATCCCAATTGTCCACCTGAGAGCCTCTGGGAACATTGGTTTTGATATACTCATTTCTCCCCTGCATCCTAAATCTCCATTTAGACCAGTTTTCCTTTAGCCAGACAGCTTCACCCTGACACATATTTATTTATGGTGCAGTTAAGAAACTGTCAATGATAAGGCACCAATAGTGACCTGGCACAACCCAACACACCATCGATCGTTCTTCAGCCAGAGAAAATGGCTTTGTGGCCTAAATCGGCCGTGAAAATAAAGGAAAAGGAAGGCCTTGCTGGGCGCTTAAAGAGAAACATGTATAAATCTAGCAGAATTACGCAATGGGACAAGCAAGGGCTTACATCTTCCCTTTTGTGTGTGTATACACATATTAATGAGATTTGCATTTGTGAGAAGCTACAAGGAAACACACGGTTGGGATGCTCCTGTCCTATAAAATGCCTTTATTCAAACTAGAAAAAAGACTCCCTCTGGGTTTACGCAGCAGTTTGAAAAATTATGAGGTTTCCAGGGACACAATATAACCTGCACTGCATCCAGATCTGAATAACAAAATCTGATTGTAAGCCTGAGGTTAACCCGTCGAGTTGCAATTTATAAAGGCAATATTTGTGGCTACATAAACACAAATTATCAGAACCGAACTAAATAAGCAACTTTCCAACATAATCACACCAAAGTGGAACTTTGTAAATTACAAAGATACATCATGAGTTGGGGCGGGAGGGAGCGTGAAACACAGTTCACAGAAATGGTTTCTGGATTTCTAACCCTGTCATTTCAACATCATGCATCATGGACCATTTTCTGCTCTACCTATGCCAAGCCTGCAATTTGGGAGTAGGAAGGAGGACTTGTACACAAAAATGAGGCTTCCCTTGGAATCCCAATAAGGGGTTTCTGGTTCAATAGAGCCACGGAAGGCCTGTGATGGTGAGAACCCCTAACTTGGATGCCAAACTTCCCATCTGGGTTCTTCAGGCTTTGGTCAAGAGTCAAAGCACCTGTGAAAAACCTCTCTGAGGATGTATTTGTTTAGATAGCAAAGACACCTGTGGATTTTGAGGGGAGAGGATAGCTCCCTCTATTTTTTTTTTAAACTCTGACTTATCTTTGCTGCATAGTAAACACAAACAATAATAATATCAACATTTATTGGGCACTTGCTAGGTGCCAAGTCCTGCTGAGTGCTTTCATGGATAATCTAATTTAAGCCCCACAACAGTCTTCCAAGTAGGTACTATCATCACCCCCTCCTGGAAAAATGAGGAAACTGAAACATGGTGTGCTGTCATTTTCCTCAGTTTACACAACTGGAAGGCTACACAGGACAGGTCCCCTGACTCTAGGCCCATGGAATTAACCAAATACGATACTTTACATAAGGCAACCATACTTTTCTTTACTTTAACCTTTCTCTTTCCTTTAAAAATCTCTTCCTGAGATTGTGAATAATTTTTATAACATTGAAGATCAATAAAAATACTTGCCTTATCCACTGACATTAAACTTTTAGACCAGTGTTAGCTCCTGAGCTATTCAAGAAGAGAAAGTAAGAGAGGAGGGTCACGAGTGAGACTGCAGGGGCCTCTTCAGCGAACCTCAGCATGGGGGAGTGGGGGGTGGCTGAGCCACTGAGCCAGTCACCCCTGCCACAAGCAGCCTTGCCCTTTTATTGCAGAACACTGTACAAATATTACATTCTATGGGTGCCCTGACCTTTCAAAGTTAGGAAGCCCTGGCCTGCTGAAATTAGAGTCATTTCTGAATTTCTGGGTTTTCTTCTTTTAAACGTCTCCAAAGGAGAAAAGATTTTTCATTTTCTTCATTTTCTTTTCAGCTAGGGAGGAGGACGTGGAGAACAGCTTCCACGGGGGAAGCTCGGCTTGCTGTGTTTCTTAATTTAGTTCTCCACTTTTTTGCACATTATATGACAGTTCCTGTTAGCATGACTGGTCTATTAACAAGCATTAAAATCATGAAAATGATCAAGAATTAAAGGAAGCTAAATTGCTTTCACCCAACGAAATGAATGAAATATATCTTGCACTGCACTTCCCTGGATATTTATGATGTTTATTCCAGTATTTTCTAGGCTAGAAAATTCCTGGGCTCACAATGGGCCTTCATGTCACTATGACAAACAGGCTTGATGAGGCCGGGCTGTGCCTGCAATTTATATTTTCCATCCTCCAAACAGAATATATCAGATAGTATGCAGGCAGCATTTATTCTTAGTAAGGCTTTTCATTATAGCGATGTAAAATGTCAAGGCTGAAACTCGGCAGGCTCTCTCCAGATCTCCAACATTCACTCATGTGTCTAACAAACGTGCAACAAGTTCCTGCCACGTGCAAGGTCTTGCACTGGGCCACACCTCACAAAGTAAGCAAGCATTAAACATTAAATTATTAATGAATTAACTGGAGGGAGATGAAGGTGATTCAGATTTGGACACAGCCTTCAAGGAGCTAGCAGCTCAGCAATGAAGATGAGAAATGTGAGGAAACAGTGCTAAAAGGGGTCCAGATACTGCGGTGCAGGGAAAACGCCACAAGAGCTCTAAGAGGGGACGACTACTGTGAGTGAGCAGCAGGGGGCATCAGAGAACACTCGGAGAAGGGTCCAAGCCCAAGACAGGGCAACGGAGAGGAGAGGGGAGGTGGGAACCCAGAGGTGGCAAAAAAGAAGAACAAAAGAGGGGCACCTCTAGATCGCTTTTCATGCCTCTCCTTCACTGCACCTTTACTTCATTCCTTCTGCACTTGAGAAAGGGTAAAGTGTCCCAGATGCATGGCGAGTCATTCCGACTTCAAGTCTGGACTGGATGCAGGAATGGTATAGCATGTTATTAACTACAACCATAGACTGAGGCTAAAATGTACATAAACGGTAGTGAGTTCTGTTATTTATTAAAAACTAAGATTTACAAATTTGTGACCTATAAATATTTTCTAATTAGACTTCCTTATTTTTTAGATGGGGAAACTGAAGCCTGGAGAAAGTAACAATTTGCCCAAAGTCACACATAAGATAATGAAAACCCCTTTCTTATGCTGCTCCCAGAGATTGGAGGAATGTTAATTCCTTCTGGAACCCTTGGTTTGGGAGGAAAAAAATAAAAAATCAAACAGCTTTTAGCCCAGTTTCCTTTATCTGAAAAGCCAAGAAAATTTGCAGGGAAAGGTTTTCAAATATTGACTTATATTGCCCCAAATTATGAGATTTACTACAAATACCCTAGGCCAATATTCTTATCACATTTAATAGAAATATTCCTTAAAAATCATGATTTCCATTTTTTATTTACAAAGAATAGTAAACTTTTTTTTAATT